>NW_027518695.1:48965000-50215000 GCF_043159265.1 Tasmannia lanceolata
ATCATGATGCTGTCTAATCATTCCGCTTTGTTCATCTGTCAAGATGTTGTCTTCTCAGATCCTAATTCAGGTTTGATCATGATGCTGTCTAATCATTCTGCTTTGTTCATCTGTCAAGATGCTGTCTTCTCAGATCCTAATTCAGGTTTGATCATGATGCTGTCTAATCATTCCGCTTTGTTCATCTGTCAAGATGCTGTCTTCTCAGATCCTAATTCAGGTTTGATCATGATGCTGTCTAATCATTCCGATTTGTTCATCTGTCAAGATGCTGTCTTCTCAGATCCTAAATTCAGGTTTGATCATGATGCTGTCTAATCATTCCGCTTTGTTCATCTGTCAAGATGCTGTCTTCTCAGATCCTAATTCAGGTTTGATCATGATGCTGTCTAATCATTCCGATTTGTTCATCTGTCAAGATGCTGTCTTCTCAGATCCTAATTCAGGTTTGATCATGATGCTGTCTAATCATTCTGCTTTGTTCATCTGTCAAGATGCTGTCTTCTCAGATCCTAATTCAGGTTTGATCATGATGCTGTCTAATCATTCCGCTTTGTTCATCTGTCAAGATGCTGTCTTCTCAGATCCTAATTCAGGTTTGATCATGATGCTGTCTAATCATTCCGCTTTATTCATCTGTCAAGATGCTGTCTTCTCAGATCCTAATTCAGGTTTGATCATGATGCTGTCTAATCATTCCGCTTTGTTCATCTGTCAAGATGCTGTCTTCTCAGATCCTAATTCAGGTTTGATCATGATGCTGTCTAATCATTCCGATTTGTTCATCTGTCAAGATGCTGTCTTCTCAGATCCTAATTCAGGTTTGATCATGATGCTGTCTAATCATTCCGCTTTATAATCTCCAAATCCCTGAGTGGCTTAATTAGAGGCTGTCTAATTATTTCATTCTGCAATTTGTGAGAGTCTGTCTCACTATCCCTTGAGAGTCTATCTCAGTTTTCTGTTCGAGGGTCTGTCTCGTCAGTTCATCCTATCATTCCTTCTCGATGAGAATCTGTCTCTTCGATCCATCCCGTCGCCCCCTTGCATCTCTTCTGCTTAAAGCCTTCGGCCAGTCAAAATGTGTTGTATGTTCGGCTTTGGCTTCCGTGCGACAAGCACACTCTGCCAAAGAGGGGCATCTGTAGACACCCCATTTTGACAAGGCCCTAAATTCCCAAAAAAATTAAATAAGAGCTTCAAAAATCCAATGAAATTCCCAAACTCCTGAAGGCCTGGGCCTAGAATGAGGGGAAGGCCTGAGTCTTTAAGCATCTCATTGCGCATATTCCTGGGTACAAATTCCCCAGGAGGTTGTCAGTATTCTCGAGAATCCCCCTGCAAAATTTCAGGACAATCGGGCGAAAATTGAAGAATAAGACAGGCGAAGTATGTGCGATAATCAAAGCTGGGTTGTGGTAGGGTGAATTATCAAAGCATGGTTGTGTGGATATCCCCCCTTTTTCCAAAAAAAGACAAGATATTTTGTTTGGCAAAATGGTGATTTGCCATCCTTGGAGGGGCAATGTTGGAATTCCAACAATACTTAGGGTGTAAGCAAGCTTTATTGGCCATTGGATCAAATCAAGAGGTTAGGATCATTTGAGGAGAAGGGAATCTTTCGCCCTATTTTCTACCTGGGCCCCCCTGGTAGTATAAAGGAATGGTCAAAATGCATGAGGAGGGGCTGTCCAGGTAAAGAAGAGGGGGTCGAATTTATCATCCATTTTCTTTAAAAGAACCCAAATCGATTTGGGTTGGGGAGGTTTTTTTTTTTCATTTTTGCAATAGGGTGAGGGAGAAATCAAAAGGTAAGGGAGAAGAAGAGGGAGCCCAGCCGCCAGCACCATCTTCCCCTCCGGCCAGCCCAAGCATCTCCGGCCGGCCACCTCCACCTCCCCCCTTTATTTTCGCCCCAACCACCTCCTCCTCCATTTTCTCCACCACCTCCCCCATCTTCACCCTCTCCACCACCACGGCCAGCCGGAATCCGGCGAGGCCAAGCCCATCTCCGGCAACCCACCGAAATCCAAGCCACCATCCCCCTCATTCCATCCCCTCCATTTTCCACCTTCAAACTCCTCTCCCCCCATCTCTACCCAAAACCCAGCTCCAAACCCACCTCCGGCCGAACCCCCTCTGCAACTCCTCCACCCCCACCAATAGCAGCCACCAAGGGAGAGACCACCCAAAACCCATCTCCATCTTGCCGCCACTATCATCTCAGCCAGCCAATACCCACCTTCTCCGGCAAGCCTCCGGAATCCGACCGAACCACCACATCAAACCCATTTTCTGTCACCTCCACCTCCAATCCACCCACAACCACCTCCTCTGCAGATTTCCCCCCTCAGCCACCACCGGCCACCATCTCCACCCCTCCATCCTCCTCCACCATATCCTTCTTCCATCCTCTACCACCCCAATACCCATTTTCGGACCAAACCCATTCAAAAAAAAAGAAAAGGACAAAACCCAAAAACAGCCGCCCATTTTCTTCCCCATTTCTTCCATCTCCACCACCTCCACCACCTCCACCATCGTACCCCACCACCTCTGCGACTACACCCAGAACCCGAACCAAAACCTCCACCACCACCACCCTCGAACCACCTTCTTCGAAGCTCCGACCCCCATCTCCATCGATTCCGGCGACTTTGCCGGAATCCGACCCACCGGCCCTCCTCTCCTCCCTCATCCCCATCGGCCACCGTCACCACCGGCCACCCTCTGCCCTTTTCCCCAACCCATTTCAAAAACCCAAATTTCTTCTACCTCCCCCACAGCCGCCGCACCTCCCTCTCTGTTGTTGGCGATATTTATCGCAAAATAAAAAGAGAGAGAGAGAGAGAGAGAGAGAGAGAGAAGAAGAGCTCGTTTTTTTTATAATATATATATATATATATACATATATATATATATATAAATATAATAATAATAAAAAAAAGAAGCATTTTCCGAAGGGGAGTTCGAGCTCCACTTTCCGGGCGCTCTTTAATCAACCCCGTTTCATCCACCGAGGCCCCATCTCCCCATTTCGTTGTCCGCCATCTGCTCTTCGCTTAGGTAACTCAAATATCTCGTCCATTCATTTATTTTATTTTTATGTTTATTTATTTATTTATTTTTATTCTTTTTGTGTTTCTAATATTGCATTGCATGTGTGAGTGTTCGAAATTGATTTTTGTTTTGTTTAGCTTGGTTGCTTTGGTGAACTGTAATTGGATCCTAACAATGCCATTGGGTCATATGAGGAACTTGTAAATGTGATTGTGATGGGTTTAATGCTATTTCATTTTATTGTTTCAAATTTTGTGAAGCCTGATTCATTATCTCCTTGCGTGAGTTTACTTCCCTTATCATCGGTGTCGATACTCATTAAACTCCATTTGGTCCATGGAATACCCTTATTGATCCGGGTTCCTGTGTGCTTACCTCGCCTTTGGTTATTACAGAACTTCAATCCTTGTGATCAGGAATGAATTTTGTTCCTTGACTCATTCATTAAACTTCAATTGTGGACAAAGAGAAGAGTCCGACCTTGTGGTTAAATCTCATTCTGAGTTTCGAGCTTGTAGGCTATGATGAGGCTACTCGGAGCCCACACTAATCTTCCTCTTTCCCTCCCTTTCGAGGGTCCTCTTAGTTTTAGGATTTTTTTCCTTAAATCTTAGGTTTTTTTATAGATTTTCAAGAGGTTGTCCATCGATCTCAGAGATCGCCTTGGCGAGTCCAGGCTATGACGGAATGCTTCTTGAGCCAACCCCCTTCCCTTCCTGCCTTAGAGTTTCCGCAGGTTAAGGGATTTCTTCCTCTTTAGAGTCAGTCCTAGAGAGTTTAGGAGTCAGTCTTACCATCCTAGGGTTTAGGTGTCTGTCCTACCCCTGTAGAGTTTAGGATTCTGTCCTATCCCTTCATAAAATTTAGGATTCCGTCCTTCCATCTTTCAGAGTCAGTCTTCAGCATAGGAGTCAGTCCTTCAGTCTTTCAGTCGTCTGTCCTATCATCATAGGGGTTAGGATTCTGTCCACCCTCTCATCAAGTCGTGCGTTTTTTCTATCCACTCCTGCAAGGTATAGGATGCTGTCCAACCCTTGCAGAGTTGTTATTCTGTTCATTCCGCGTTTTTTCTATCCACTCCTGCAAGGTATAGGATGCTGTCCAACCCTTGCAGAGTTGTTATTCTGTTCATTCCCCCCGTAAAGCATAGGATGCTGTCCAACCTTTGCGGGATATCAGGAGTCTGTCCTCCACTTGTGATGATAGGATGTTGTCCTCTTGTGTCGAAAAAATCAAAAACATCTGAAAAATCAAAAATCTCAAAAATCTCGAGTCATTAGAGTGTAGTTAGGAAAATCTGTCCGAACTACGGATGGCTTGATCCCTAGCTGAGGGGTACGTAGGCAGCTCAGGCGTGCTGCTGGCATCCTGAGTTCAGTCACCATCTTTGTAAATATTTCTCACAACTTTCACAATTTTCACAACTTCAAAACCTTCCAAAACTACAAAATTTCTGCAAAATGACCTTGCAAATCGGTTTCAAAAGATCTTCCCATAGAGTTAGGAGTCAGTCCTAGACTTTTGGGGTGTCTTAGAGTTAGGAGTCTGTCCTGATCTTGTGGATTTGTCATGTCTGGTCGTGTGAGTGTCCCTAGAGTTAGGAGGCCTCAGGTCGTGGTCGGTTAGACACTTAGTTGAGCCGATGGCTAGACTAGAACGCGCTTAGAGAGCCCATGGTTTTCCTTAGGACGCACAACCTAGTCACATATAGGGTGTAGGGTCCACTTGCATTAGTTAGGGCATATAGGGAGTCCTAAAAATTACCATTCACTTTAACTTAAGTAATGGCGCAAGAAGCTTTAAAAACTAGTCAGGTCTAGTTGATCGAGTCTAGGATAGCAGTCCTAGAAGGTTAGGCATTGTAGTTTAGCATAGGTCGCCGAACTACGTTGGCTCTGATTCTTCCCGAGGCCGGGATACGTAGTGCAGCTAAGATGGATGGCCATCTTGGTCCGAGTCAATTATCGCATTAGAGTTTAGAGTTTGTCGTGTGGAGTCGTGTTGTGTTGTGTGTTTTGCTGTGTTTTCTTACTTTCATGTACAGATCCTATACTCTTAGCTGTAGCATGCATGTGTTTGTCCACCAGAACTTAGACACCAATCAGGCATGACACTCATAACCTAGCTATTCTTAGGTGGCATGCCATTCATCTTTTTTTGTGTGTGCTTCTTATTCATCTCCGAGACATGCATGATTAGCTAGACGTTATCTCGGGGATATTCGTTCCCATTTCACATGATTTTTACCCAAAACTCTTCAAAGTTAATAATAAATGGCATAAGAGACCAGGTGCTCGCACTTGGGCGAATCGGGGGCGCCTAATCCCTTCCCCATTCGTCATCAGGCACGAACCTTTTATATCTCTGGTTATCTGTTGCGACAGAGCATAGCATGGGATCCAGGACCCACTTCCTTGGATGGCGACTCTTTCTTTGTTTAAGGTGCGTCTCGAATCCGGGCTGGTCCCCGAATCGAGAGGTATCTCACTTCACATCGCCGCTCATGCTGTGATGGGCACTCTTTCGAGAGTTCCTTGGCGGAGCTCTCCTTCACGTGGATGATCCCGAGACTCGCGTGGGGGCGCGTCCCCCCGCCTCTCTCGGATCGGGGTCCACAATGTGCTTCTGTCTTTTGGCGGCGAAGTTGCACTTCTTTTGTTTTACAGGTTTCGAGTTTGGATCCACGTTCAGTTTGTGGACCGCAACATCGGAGGGGATCCCCTGCAAGTCGGAGGCGGACCAGGCGAAGGCATCTGAGTTAGTTTTTAAGAAACTGACAAGGTTGGTTTTAAGGTTACCTGATAGGAGAGAACCTATTTGGACGGTTTGCTCCTTGGCTCCGTGGAACAGTGGAATCTTTGTGAGTTCTTCAACCGGTTCTCCTTGTTTTACTTCAAATCGAGGGTCAGTGCCGCCTATGGAGAAGGACTCCTTGGCGACTTTTTTCTTTTTCAACAGGGCGGCGTAGCACTCGCGGGCTTTCTCTTGGTCGCCGATACCTTTCCCACGCAGAGGTTGGTGGGAAACTTTATTTTCAAGTGGGCAATGGAAACCACTGCTTCCAGTTCATTCAGTGCCGGCCTTCTGATGATCCCATTGTAGGTGGAAGGGACACGAACTATCACAAAAGTCTGCATGATGGTACACAGGTTCGGATGGGTGCCAAATGTTACAGGGAGTTTGATTTTGCCTCGTACCTTGACTTCTCCCCCGGAGAATCCGAAGATGGACCAATCAACAGGTTCCTGCCTATCAGTGCTGATGCCCATTTCGTCGAAGGCGTTCTGATGGAGGACATTGACTGAACTCCCAGTGTCTACGAAGATTCGCCCCATGCTACAGTTGGCGATGGTGAGCCGAACTACCACAACGTCATCATGTTTTCGATCTATGTTCCCATAATCTGCTTCGGTAAAGGTGATAGGTATATTGGCACTGGGCCCAGTCTTCGATTTCTTTGCGGGGTTTTCTATGGAGTTGACCTGTCCTGTGTAAAGGGAGCGTCCTTCGTCAGTTGGTCCTCCGGACGCCGGGCCTCCATAAATGGTGTCGATATTCCTGATGATCTTTGGTGCTTCCTCCTGGTCCGGGGCTCTCTGTCGACTGCTTTCTGCGTAGTGGTTTGGCAAGTGATGACGCTTGTTAGGTCGGTGGACTTCGGATCGAGGTCGCTGATGGTTCCTTGGGGGATTCTGGAGAAAACGGTCAATCTTTCCTAGTCCCGCGAGCCTTTCAATTTCGTTCTTCAGGTGGTAACAATTGTCGGTGGTGTGCCCATGATCTTGGTGAAAACGACAATAATTATTAGAGGTCTTACCTTTTCTCGAGTTTCTCATTCTTTTTGGCCAGTTTATGGGTTCTCTATTACGGATTTCTTACAGAATATTTGAGATGGTGTTGTTCAAGGGAGTGTAATTGACCCTTTCAAACTGGGGATTCGGGGTGCGACGGTTTTGACGGTCGTTGTGTCTTGCCTGCTTATGACTTGACGGTGTCGTAGAGTTGTCCTTTCGCTTTTCTGTACCTCGGGTGGTTTCCATCTCCCTTTCCATGGCAAATGATTCCTCATTATTGATGTATCTGTCTGCCGTGGCCATGAGGTCTTGGATGTCACGGGGAGGATTCACATTCAACGTGACTTTCATGTCTCTATCTCGAATGGCATGACGGAGCGCTGCGCTAACCATATCAAAGTTCGGTTCGCTAATCTGGTGGAGTTCCATTCGGAACCGGCCGATAAATCTCCGCAAAGTTTCATCCTTTCCCTGTCGCAGAGCTAGGAGAGCGTCAGCCGGTTTCTTTCAGGGCCGACTGTTAATGAAATAAGCGACGAACTCCTTTCTCAGTTCGTGAAACGATTCAATGGAGCTGGGTCTTAATCGACTGAACCAATTGCTAGCGTCTTTCTTCAGGTAGGCGGAAAAGGCTTTGCACATCGTCGCGTCTGAAGCGTTTCGGATCACCATTGCATGGCGGTAGGTTCGGAGGAACTCAACAGGATCCGATGTCCCATCGTGGAGATCTAGTCAAGGCATGTCTGAATTTGTGGCTACGAGGGCATTTGCGATTCTTGGGGCGAACGGGGAAGCGATCTTGCTGTTCCATTCTGCCAGGAGGTCCGGGTCACATGGTGCCTTCATCTGTTGTTGAAGTTCTCTGATCTGACGCTGGAGTTTAGCCATGATGGCCGGGTTTCCTTCTGCTTGGACATTTTTTGCTGGGCTTCGTATTTGCGGAGGTACCTGGCTCTCATTCCGTTGGGCAAGGTTCATCCGATCCACCATCGAGTTATCACCTCTTCGTTGCCGAGCCTCACGGCAATGTTCGGGTGGTGGGCTGGTGATTGAGGCTGAACCCGGATGACGTCGATGGGGTCTTTGACTCCGAGGATTTCATCCTTCCGAGGATCCCTGTTCCTCTGAAATCTCGACGGGATGAACTCCTTTTTTCGGAGGATTTATTGGCGGAGGTGGCACTGTTGGCTGAGGAGGGAACCTTTGGAGTACTTGCAGGAGGGCGACTGAAACATGTCCGAGTTGTTGTGTAAGTTGATTGAAGGCGGTCCTTGTCACTGGTGTACCGCCGGAGGTGACCATCTCTTCCATCTCCTCCGGTGGTCAGCGGTCTCGCTGGCTTGCTTGGCTTCTCGTTACCATTCCACCGTTAAGTTGGGAGGTAGCTTTCGACTTTGGCATTTCGGTCCCACGGATGGCGCCAATCTGATGGCGCCCAAAATCTGACTGCACGAACTAACTTCGAAGAACTTGTAACCCTACGCTCATAGAGAAAGCGTTAGTCGGCCCGGAGTGGTAGCTCCGGACGGCCACTTCGACACTCAAGTCAGAGATGGACAATCACAGATAATGGACGGGGAATGGGGGAGGACTGAGTCAAGTTACCAGACCAGAGGAGAAGAGAAGGAGAGTTCAATCCCTTTGTTTAAGTGCGTAGCCCCCTTTTTATAGGAGTGGAGATCCACGATCTCAAAGATATCAATCGTGCCTTTGATTTCGCCCACGTGGAGCATGATGGCTGGGGAGTAAAATCGTGGAGACGTGATTTCCGATAATTCTGGCCGGAGATCGTGGGTGGAGATTTAGGCGGGACGGTTTGAATTCAAAAGCCGTGCTTCACGCGCAACAGCCGTCCGAATATTCTGTTTGAAGGCGGGATCTGCGTGATTACACCTGATTCCCTTAATAGTTCGGTACCGCATAAAGAAAGAGTATCAAGGAGGCCTAGTCGACACTCGTTACCGAATGTTTCCATGGGAATCATATTTGATACAGTTGAATGGTGGAGAAGGGGATAGAGGATCGGTACCGGATATACCGATTTTACCCCTAACACATTTCATGCATTATCTTAGGTTGAACTAACATTGTCACTCAGATCACGGCCCTAGGTTTCTAGTGGGAAGAGTGAAACAGAAAGACCTTAAAGGAAAAGTACAAATTCGAATAGAACAATCTACATAGTTTGATGACAGCCCTGTATCAAACTGACTGCCACAAGAGGGCATAAAATCCCGCTGATTCTTCCCACTGCACTTGCAACTCCAATACCAATTGCCCTGACTGAGGTACGGTATACCTATGGATAAAAAAAAACAAAAAAAACCCAATAATTAGATGGCACACAGATAAGAAAATTTCAAGAGAAAGAACATTCAACAAATCGAACATTGGAAAGCTTCTTAACACTGGCCTAACAAAAATTGGTAATGTGCATTATGCAGGCTTATCTAACTATAAAAAAAATGTATCCCATATTTTCCTCAGGGTATAACATCCTTTCTGATTTATCAGTTTTACTAAAATTTCACGATATCCACGTCTCCATGTCATCGACTGAGCTAAATGGTATTTACAATTCTTTGTTCATAACACTATCCCTAATCATATTTTTGTTGTAGCATATCATACCCAGTTTTTCAGAATAATGAGTTGAGAGCTTCCTGCATACCTTGCCACTTTCATCGGCCTTAGTTTCTGCTTCTAATGTATTACTACAAAAATAATAACTAACATAGTTCATAAAAGAATTACAAATTCCATATGAGATAATTGGGATATCCTCAAATTACAATCTAGATCCAAGGGCTTAATGACGGATACAACCAAATTATTACCTGGTAATATGAGAATATTCTTCAAGGAAGTAACACCAAATGAATTCTAATGAATTCAAGAACTAATCTCTGGAGCATAAACAAATAAAATTGCGAAGATTCCTGTAATACATATGCGTGCTCCAAATAGAAGAGCTGTTGTCATTCCCGCTGGCTGACGGAATACCAGGGGCAAAATGAATATGCAACCTATAAAAAACATAGTCATCATTGAAAGCTTGCGACCCACCCTGTCCACAACCGCTGCTGACAATAGAAGCCCAGGAATCTCTGGAAACAAGTTCAAGTCAAATGGTGCTTGGCCTTTTTCAGATAAGAGGGGTGGCACGAGGAGAAATGAAAAATTGTCATGAGTTCATGGTGTGAAATGAACATATTTACGCATGCCTACCTCCAAAACTAGTGACAAAAACATCCCTGTAGAGGTTGACATCGTTGGAGTCTTTTGGACGGGAGGAATTTGAGTTACAAAGGTTATTCCCATTGCTTAACTCAGATGTCAGCAAGACAAGGCCGTAATATGAAAATGCATTCCCAAAGAACACCACCCATAGGAGGAGAGCTGGGTCTGATTAATTTTGGTGAAAAGAGCATAAATAACGAAGTATAGCCTCCCATATTGGACTCAATATATTCACTGAAGTGGGGGGTTCAGGTCTTTCTATGGCGAGTAGATGAGCTTCTTCAGATGGAATGCATTTTCCGTCAAGTTTCATTATGTGATCAGAAACAAGAAAGCCAGGAGGGAGAGTCATTTGGTTCACTCTAGCTATATTCTCCAATACATGAACTGCATCAGTTGTTCTACCTTTGAGGCATAGGTACCTGGGCGACTCAGGCACAACATGATAAAACAGAAGCAAAACCAGTGACGGTAAAGATGACAGGGCAAGTAACCATCTCCAGCCTAGTGTTGGCATGATGATCTGCAGAGTAACATGGCAGAGGAATGATTTCGTCAAAATTATCAGAATATATCTCCAGCTTGAAAACAACTAAATCTAACCCTTTATCATTTTCCAGATGCTGCACATGTGGAATGTGTGAATGGTGATCAGAACTGCTGATCTTGTGGACCACCACATTAGCATATGGGATGTCGGGGTCCCATGCTGTATAGAAAATTCTAACCCTTTATCAAGGCGCCTTTTTAGGTGTTACAGAAATTTTTAACTGTTGATTCCAGGCCTTGAGGGTAGATAAATTTTCCACTGTGCGACTAGACGCCCTATATAATCTCGTGGTGGAATACCAACCCCCTAATGATCAACGTTTCCAACATGTGCATGGAAGGTCTAGAAAATGACAAAAATATCTCATTACTTAAATTATATTAGCATTTTTCCTTATAGAAGTGGCCAAGTAAGCCCCCAATCCATATTATATAAACAAACACAAATAGATGTATTAACCATTCAAAAAAAAAAAAAAAAAAAAAAAAACACAAATGGATGCTCTAAAGAAGACAAGAAGAGGAATCCTGAAAATATCCAAAACTTACGTAGCTGTGGCAAGTAGCAATTATGTAAAGCATAAAGTTGTTGAAAAATTTGTGAGTACATTGCATGCAAGTCACAAAGTACATCTTATGATCTTGGATAAGTTACTTCTACTGATAGTAAAGAGTTATATGCATAGTAAAGAGGCTATATGAACCCACATCAGAAGTATACAAAGATAGAGAATTAATCCCATAGATGAAAGAGGGTTTGATAAATGGCCATACCCATGCCAGTGAAGCCTCCAAAATTGTACCAACTGTCCAGAAAGCCTGAAAAACAACCATCCAAGTACCTCTATTTAGTCCACAGGATCAGTGGTTCCGTCATATTGCGGGACCGATGGCATCTTGAACCCTTTAGGCGTTGGTGCGCCCAATACAGTATCGGTAAATGGCGGTCTGCTCGAGAATGCCTTTGAAGTAGGCCGGCCATGATCTTTCGCCAGTTCTTCTATCCGGTGATCTATTTCCTCGATCCTTCGTAGCATAGGGTCGGCTCTCTTGTCTGCTCGCCCCGCCGATCTGTCCCTTCCCACAGAAGGGCCAGCGGCCGACCCGGAATGACTTTTCGAGCTCCTTCGACCACGACGGGATTTATCTTGTTGCGCATGGTCCTCCCTGGCTCGGTGCCTCTGTACGGAGCGAGATCGAGACCAGTGACGGCGGTGAGGCTCCGTTTGTGCGTGTCTTGTTCGGGAGTGATGCGCTCGCCTTGAGTGGTGGGAATGATCACGACGGGGAGGCATAGGTTCTTCCCCAGGGGGCTCAACCTTTCCTGCGGTGGTCGGGAGGCCTCTGGGCCCTGCTGCTGGGGTGCTTGTTGGATCAGGTGCTTGTACTGATCAATAAGAGTTGTCATTTGATGGAAAAGAATTTGCATTTGTTCAGACGTAGGAGTGGGAGCGGGATTCAGATGCTCTGAGTGAGCAGGACTCTGATCTGCCATCGCTGAAGGGGCCACTACTTGTGAGGCGATTCGCTCGCTTCGTGCTCTGCTTTGTTCAATAGGTCGGGACACCCTTGTAGGGATTACCCGAGCGCACTCCGTCCTGCCATTTGTGATGGGATTTAGAACAGCTTTTAGTTCGAGGGTCCCACGGATGGCGCCAATCTGCTTGGCCCAAAATTGGTAACAGATACGGCTGTGGCGAAAGAGCCGATCTGGCTGGTCCAAGTTGACTTAAGAATATTATGTCCTGCACAGGAGCGCACAAGGTCAGAAGACTAACCCGGAGTCGTTGCTCCGGACGGGCCCTTCGACACTCAAGTCAGTATGAGCAGAAGAGTAAAGCCAAAACTTGGAATTATAGCTTAGGAATTTTCTATCCTCCTCCACCTTAGCATGAGTGAAGGCTATTTATGGTGAGGCTCTGGGGTGGTTGGATTACCTACCGTGTCGGCCCATGTGTGGGCTTGATTTTACCTGCTCTTGGCAGATTACCAGGCTGCCCTTGGATGTTGCTTTTCATACCCCATCAGGTATGTTCTGTGGAAACACCTACAACACAAACTAGTATTTAAAAATGCGGATGTGATGCGGAAAGTGGCCAAGAAAAATCCTTGTCGACTCGGCGCGGACGCAGCCAAGAATGCGGTTTACGCAGTTGATGCGATCATAACTCGGGAGATTCAAAGGAGTTTATTGACTCTGTAAGGCGAAACGCGGAATGCGGATGTGGTGCAACGCGGAACGTGGCCAAGTCAAAAATGGAGTCGACTCGGGTGAGTTCCTTGTCGAGTCAAGGAGTTTTTAAACACTATTACAAACATGAAAATAAATCCTATATGGCCCAAATCAGTGAGGTCATGCACTCATGCCCCATCCATGCTGAAATTGCTACATTTCCAGAGTTTAAGAGCTGATGCAATTCATGTTACATAATGAAGATTGCTTCCATCTAAAAGAAGGGTTCACAGGGGCTTAATTAAGGCCGCCATGCCCAAAGTTGCCCAAACTGGGCTTTCCCATGAATCAAAGCCCAAGGAAGATAGGGATTTTACATAGGGCCTGATCAAACCCAATCAGGCTATGTCTTGTGAAATACAGGTGTGAACCCAAGAGGGGGTGAATTGGTCAATTAGAAATTTTAGGCTTAATTAGGGGAAGATTAAAAATTAATCCATTTAATTAAGCACTAATTAGTCTAACCCTTGTTCAAAAAGGTATATCAATAAAAGCTAAGGTTTAGACTTTCTAATCATGCACATTTGCTAACCCTTGTTCAAATAGGCATTATAATGCAATTAGGATTTAAACATTCTAATCAAGTGCATTTACTAACCCATGTTCAATCAAACACACAAATACAAGTTAGGTTAGAGATTACCAATCACTACACGTGCAAGAGAATGAGATGAAGAGAGGAGACAATGAACACAAGATTTATAGTGGTTCGGTCTATCATAAGACCTACTCCACTCTTCACATCCATGCGCGAGTTCCACTATTTCGATCCTCCTTCAAGGCTGGATCAATGAGCCATTACATGACCAAGCTTTTTCATTCTTAAGGGCCAAAGCGAAGCCCATCTGCACAAAGCCTTCGGCGAGGGGACACATCCTCATATGCCGGATTCATTATTCTTAACGGGCCGAATTGGAGACCCTCATTGAAGAACAAAGAAAAATAAAAAACTATAAATGCCTCTTAATAGGCGGATTTCAAAGTTTAAGCTCACAATCACTCCCAAGAGATAAGCAAAAGAAAATTCCTATGGAGTGCTTCTTGACAAGATGTATAAATACAAGTTCAAAGAGGTTTTTCTTTTGATTTAGAAAGTTGAAGCTCAAAGAGAATGTGATTTTATCTTTCTCAAAATGTTCAAAAGCTAGTTTAAATAGGTTTGAATGATGTATATATAGCCCATTTGAAACTAGGACCGTCTAGGGTAAAACTGTAATAAACTGGGTTGAAAAAGACAACTTGCGAAAGCCCCAACGGCTAGTTTGCCCGACCGTCGCGGTAGCCCGCCTCTATCGGGCGCCCCCATGGTGGTCGCCCGGCGAGGGCTCCCTGTCCGCTAAAAAATTCGGCTAAAAAACCTATCACAGTTGACCAACCCACGGCGGTAGCCCGCCCAAACCAATGACGGATTGTTTTGTTTGAAACAGAACCATATCCGCGGTCACCCGGCTTGACCCGGTCGACCGACCCGATAATTTTCGAGATGTCCTGGAATTCCAAGTATCATCCCGCTGTCGTTCGGCCTAGCCCGGTCGATCGGCCCTATATAAAATTTCATTTTTACTTTAAAAGATCAGGGGCTTTTGGGCCATGGTCTTTGGGTTTAAGTCCTAGGTTTTCAAAACATATTTTTGGGTGTGTTGATGGTTTTCAAAGATGTAAAAAGTTAAGTGTGAAAACTATTTGAAAACCTTTTGAAAGTGCATTTAAACATAGAATCAAGAGGACTCCAAATACAATATAAAAGATGTAAACCTTGAGTCTTCTTGTAATGTATAGGCTCATTTGCACTTTCTTGCACTTCTTCGGCTTGAGTGAACACCTTGACTTTGTCTTGGTTCTTGTCACCATGGCATGTTCAACTCCAAGCTCCTTCTTGACACTTGCTAGGAACTCGTGGAATCTTTATGTTGAGCTTCTTTACTTGAACATATTCAAATGGTAATGTCTTCACTGTTGGTGCAAGCTCTTTGTTCTTTTGCTTCTTGATTCACAAGTCATGTGTTGAGAGGAGTTGTGTAATGGCGATTATGACATGAAAATCCTGTATATAACACAGCACCTCAAAGCAACACATTGGTTCATAAATGCTAATCAATTTGGTTTGCTAGCATCAAAATAAGAATGTAAGGTGAATGATTAACCCATGGGAACCCTTGGGCTTACATCTTGTCTGCTAACATAGCTACATTTTCCTTTCCAAATTTATCAAATAAAGACCACTCCCATTTACGGAAGCACTTGGGCCATACTAAATGGTCCATCAGGCCCAAAGCACTTGGGCCATATATGACGAGATTTTATATGTGTAACTGTGTAAGCCCTTATAATCCCATATTTTTCAAAAAGTACTATACGGACCACAGTGTAGGATGATCCAAACCGTTCATGAGATAAGCCAAGACGTAAATAGGTTTTGCCCCAAAAATCAATTCCATTGGATGATCCTAGCCATCTGATCTATAGTGGTTTCTATAATATGCAGTTCCTTTATGGATCGGAGGGTTGGGATCAACCTATAGAAATATTTTTTTGGGAACAACTTATTTGCTTTGTGGCCCATCTCATGGACGGTTTGGATCATCCTACACTGTAGTCCGTACAGTACCTTTTAAAAATACGGGATTATATAGGCTTACACCATATAAAAACTCATGAACGTTTTTCGTAGTCCGATTAAAGCTGGGTTGGACAATCTCTCTGACCTTAGTGAAGCACATGGGCCGTATCTGTTCAATTAGGCCCAAAGTTTCTCAATTATGTTTCACTGGAATAGTAAAGGCCCAATTAGCAAATGGGTCTGCTCCTTAGGGGTGTAAACGGATCGAATTCGGAGCGGATATGGCTATATCCGAATTCGATTACAGTATACACTATCCGAATCCGGATTCGGATTCGGATTCGATGGATATTTAATATCTATTACCGAATTCGTATCCGTCGAATATTGTTCGAATTCGGATATTATCCGTATCCGTTTATCCGGTAAATTCGAACATTTTATTACATCACTTTATCTTTTTTCTCCTACTTACTCGAATGAATTTTCCAAACCCTAAAACTAGACCTCTAGATTCTCTTCACTAAATTAACTCTCAAACCCTAAAATATATGAGATCCTCTTCTTCCTTTTAAAACAAAGGCAAGGAGAGAGAGAGAGGGATGCGATGGGGATGGATGATAGTGTTGGTAGTGGTCTTTAGGTTTTTCCTTTTTTTTTGTATATGATGGAATGGGTTTGGGTTATTTTGATGGAATGGGTTTGGGCTATTTTTGTTTTTATTTTATTTTTTCTAAAAAGAATATTCACTTTTCTTATAGAAACAAAAGATAGTATGTCATTACTAAAAATAAATATTAATGATATTATTAATAATAAATAAAAAGGATTTACTTCTCGGATTCGGATGTTAAACAGATCGGATATATCATTTACTAGATTCGCATCCGCTAAGAGCCGGATATCTCATAAACAGATTCGGATAATATCCGCTTGAAACGGATTCGGATAATATTCGCTTTAAACGGATTCGGATGCGGACGGTAATCGAATTTCCGAATATCCATTTACACCCCTACTGCTCGATAAGAATTTCTTGCTAAAGGTACGGGGCAAAAATGTTAAAAAAAAATTTAGACCATTTCTCGATTTGTGCCTGTCATCCTTGCGTAGGGCCATGTTAATCTTCTCTGTATGGTTCCAATTTTATGATGTATCCGAAGAGACACTAACTTGTTTAAGGCTGTATAATATAAGATGCTATAAGATCATTTAAGAATCTTAGAATCCTACGTGGGACTATCTTGAGGCGCTTCTCTTTTGTTTTTTGTTACGTAAGTGGGGAATCGAACCTGCGACCTCATGAGACGCTCTCTTTCCTCCCATGTTTCCCACGTGCAGGTAGAGTGAGGCTTGTGAATGGAACTATGGAAGACATCTAGGTCTGGATGGACAAATTAAAGGGGTCCCACAAGGGGTATTTGTGCTCTAATCAGAACCATTGATCTATGGGACTATGCTAAACGGGCACCGCATAAGTAAAGATTAAGCCTAAACGAGAGTTTATATGTTGAGGAATTATGATCACTCTCAATCAAATGGCAAAAATATAACATATATATGTCTGATCATCTAAACCATTCAGTTGTTTGGATCTTCAATTGATTGGCCATAAGCCAAAGATCATCACTGGTTTCACTTGTGAGTTGTGGCATGTAGAGGTGTGATCTGATCCGTTGATCCCAAGCCCGGCATATTTTTGTCGACCCCACTTTGATCGGATGATCATGACACATTGATCCATCAAGTCCTCATTAGGGTGCCAAGAAAAGATTGATCTTTTTGTAGCCCTTTATCTTAAGACCATTAGCTCTTCTTTCTTATTTTCAAAAAAAAGGAGGGGAAATGATATTTTCCCCACAGATAAAATCCACCCCCCTTAAGGCCTTAACTTATCCCGCATTCAGCCTTCAACGTTTTCAGTGTATTCATTCATAAGCGGTATGTTTTTGAATGAAGCGTCAAGGCTAATGTATGCCCGAGTTTGTGTTAAGGTTAGTGTGGAAAAGAAACTCCCAGATTCTATCATATTAGAAACACCTACGGGAACCCATATCCAATCGGTGGAGTATGACTGGAAACCCTCTCCTTGCAAGAATTGCATGGATTTCAGCCATGGGACAGACAACTGCAATAGTTTCTCTGATACTCAGAGCAGACCCAACATTCCCCCAAAGAAAGTTTGGAAATCAAAGATTCCAGCCAATAGTGATCTAAATTCCCAGGGGGATGAAACTAGGAAAATCGAAAACGCAATTCCCTCTTCAGATGGAGATAAAGTGAAGAATTCTGAAGGCATCAGAGGATCAAATGCTCTCAGGATCAAATGTTCTCCCTAACAAGATCTCGGTTCACTCCAATCGATTTGCTATCCTTGAAGAATCTGAAGCTCAACCCATTGCAGATCTCATTGCTGATCATAATCAGATCCAAAATCTTTTTGCAGGGCATGGATCTTGGGAAAGGGTTACTCGAAAAAAAAAGAGCAAATCATCCCCCCTTGCTTTCCTCTCTCCTCCAACCTGTGGGATCCCTTCTCTCTCTAATCTTTGTTTCAGGAGGAGCCTTTGAAGGCCGGCTCTTGGCCTCTCATCTGTTTTCTCCTCCATGATCAGAGTTGTTTAGGTCCGTGCCTATCTTCTGGTGATGTGCTTGTGTTGTTTTTTGTGTTTTGCTTTCTTTTGTTGTCATTGTTTCTCTTGCCCCCCTTTTTGTGCTTTCTTTTTGGGGGCTTGTCTTCCCCCTCTATGTGTTTGGGGGTTGCTCTCACCTCTTTCCTTACTGTATCTGTTTCTTCTCAGTTATAATATATCTGGTAGGGGTCTGCCTAACCCCAGCTTACCCATAAAAAAAAAAAGGTATGTTTTTATTTTAATACGATGTGCAACAAAATCGTTAAGAAACGATGCAAATCACACAAGAAACACAAGATTTACGTAATTCGGCTATGTGCGTTCGTCCACACGAAAAGATTTTCACTATTTTGGTCTAGGATTACAAATTCTCTTCTTCTTGGCCAAGAAATACAAAGAAGAAGAAAACTCAAACTCGTAACCCTAACATGTGGCTTATATATCAATACAAAATACATGAAGAAAGTAACCGAAATACCCTTTAGAGGAAATCCAAAAATTAAAATTTTCTTCTGGGGCGCTGCCCTGGCACCTCTAGCGAGCTAAGCACATAGCTCAACCTGCATGTCCATCGTGCACATTAGTCTATCAGGGGCATTTATAATGCCATAATAGAAGACATTTACGCAACAACTTGGATGAAGTATATATCTGCCTCAATGTCAAGAAAGCACTCACTCCCATTTCTGCTCAATGTGCTCCCACAGCAGAAAGTTAAGATGACAAGCTCATAAGGAAATTCAACCACAGCTTCATAATCACCTAGCAACACCAGCTGTGAATGAAAAACAAAGGGCAGGATGAGTTGTGCTATGAATATCGAAGTAAAGAAAGAAAGGAAGAATTAGTTTAAGAGCCACTCAAAGATCACAAAGTTGAAAAAACTCCACATCCATCGTACCAGTTTTTATTTTGAAGACCAAACATGCCATGGTACCAGTCTCAAGTGTATTTCAATTTGACAACCATGGTTTTAAATTTAGACCGAAATCTAAAATTTCGGGTATTGGACAACCCTGAAACCAAAATTGAGTATACCCGAAACGTTACATTATTTTGACCGAAATTTTGCTTTTACCGAAATTTCATCCGCAAAATTTTGTCCGAAATTTAAGGAAATTCACCAAAAATCTTGTTTTTTTAATATTTACCTGAAATTTAGACCGAAATACCGAAATTTGTATGAAATAAAATATTAATATTATTGGTTTAGTCAGATTTCGGCCGAAATTTCGGCGGTCATTCCGATACTGAAATTTGAAACCATGTTGACAACCCAGCTAGATAGACCAAAATAAAGAAGACAAGCAGCTAATTAGAACCAGTAAACAACTCTGATCACAGTCAACAAACAGGACTTGCAAACTCATCACTCCATTAAATTTCGAATGACACTAAACCAAAAACTCCTCACAATAACAAAATACAGTGCAACTGATTGATTTGCAACTTCAGAAAACAGGTTAGAAATTGCATATTTAACCCTTGCTTCAAAATCGAAGCAATAGCACTTGTCTCAATCTGAGAACCCAGCTGACTGGACCGCTGGAGGAACAATAGTTAATTACAACCACTCAAACAACTCTGAGTAAAGGTGGAAAACTAGTCCAAACACAACAAGTCAACTCAACTAAGCCTTTGTCCCAAACTAGTTGGGGTCGGATGAATCCTTTAGAAAATTTTCATGAAGAAGGTGAAAGGATCTACCCGGCTCAAATCGACTAACTCTACTCCCGACACTAGTTGGGTTCATCTAGATGGATCATTTTCTTCCATTCTATCCTATCCAAGTCCAAACACAACACTCCATTAAATTTTGAACGACATTAAATCGAAATTTCCCATTAAAACAAAATATTATCCATGCAATAGCTTGATCCGACTCCCTTCCAACCCATATTGTCAGTAACCAAATTGAGAAAATCCCCTCAATTTGTAATTGTTTGTGGAGAAGATGACCAGACAATGAAGGCCCTGCCTAAAAGCCTCCACCTCAGCCCAACCATTCTAGTTCACTTTAGTTTTTATCAGTACAGAGACACTCATTTCAAATTGAAAGATGCAATTTAAAAGGAAGAAGAACACTAAGAGTAAATAATAACGAGTTACATCCCAACTTCCTATTTGACATAAAAAACCAGAGATTAGCAAGTCAGTTTTCCTACGCATGAACATGATGAACAGGTGAGGAAGAGCTCTAATCACATAGCACATAGCAACCTGAACTATCCTAAGCTCACCCTACAATCAGGCTTAGCAGTACAGTACAAGTATATAAACTAGAAATGAAGATGAGATTTGCCAAATCATCCTAACTTAGAATAGCTACTGTCCAGATGTGGCAAAGGCATGACAATGATAAGGCATTGCAAAATTCTATGAAATTTAATATCCCCAGTTCAGCAATTCCATATTTAATATATTTACAAGACTTTTAAGTCTTTAACCGACAAATCCAATAAACCAAAAAAATTGGCTGAACTTGAGCGGAAAGTGAAAAAGATGCATAGACAATAAAATCAAAGTCCAAAATAACATGATCTACTATGGCATAAATCATTTCAACTTTTATCCTCCTGGGATAAAGCAAAAAAAAGCAGATGATAAACACAATGGATACGCAACTGTTACCACATTTTCCTCATCTTTCATTTCGAAAACGTTACCATGTATTAAAATGAAATATAAACCAAATTGGGTACAAATTTCTATCCAAACAATCAATACATTCAACTTTACCAAACTTTCAGCATCCTAAGCTCAAAAACAAAATAAAATCCTCGAAAACCTATCCAAGAATTATTCAGTAAAAGATTTCAAGCATTCATTTTTCGACCATCCATAACTTCATCAAATCAATATGTGCAATTTTTATCGTAGATAAGCAAATCAAAACATTCTCAGAACTCAAACCAGAATATCAATGTAAAACCTGATATATAGACTTCCCATCTTCCTTCATTCCATAACGACTTTCGCCCCAGAGCCTTCATCTTCTCAATTATCTGCTCCCCTTCCTCCTTGGACACCCCCGTTTTGATCACTGCTGGTGTCTTCTCAACCAACTCCTTTGTTTCTTTAAGACCCAAATCAGTGAAAGTTCTAACCTCCTTAATAATCTTAATCTTCGAGGCCGCATCAAACGCATCCAATCTCAACTCAAACACAGTCTTCTCTACCTTCTTTTCTTCCTTAATCAGTACCTGCTTTCATAACACCAATAACCGGATTTTTTTCATTAAAATGGACGAAAGCTCTGCGACTTCTACCAATGTGAGGGCTGAGATTTGTTGGTGGGATTCTGTGCTCCGTCGGATCAAAATTCGATGGATCATAATCTGCAGGGAGCTTTCTTTGATCAATCATTTCTTCTTCTTCTTTTTCTTCCTTTTTTTTGTGCAGGAGGGAAAAATCTCGGAAACCCCAATTCAAATTCATGGGTTTTGGGAAGAACCCATTCGAGAAACGGTGCTCTAATCGAGAGTTATGTGACTGATCAATTGTGCTAGAAAGATGCCATTTTTTTACGTTTTATGATAGTTCTAGGATTGGAAACCACGTAAAGAAAATGCACGCACTTACATTGATTTGGTTTGTTGGGATTCACGAGGGTAAAGAGAACGATCCCACATTTTGTAGCGCTGTGTAAAAAGCGATTTGAAGGACCGAGATCGGACGCTTCTTGATGCTTGTCATTGCCAGTGATTTATTATTGAGGTTTTTATTTTATTTTTTTGGTGTCTGAGCTTACAATTTTAGGGTTTTGTTTGCCAAACAAGTCTTCTACTTTGCTTTATTTGCCAAAAGAGTCTTCAAGTTTCACAATTTGCGAATAGAGTATCAGGGTTTGGGTGAATTTTGCAAATCGAGTCATTCCACCAATTTGTGACCAAAATACCTATGGCAGATTTATTTATTTTGACTCACAAAGGACCAAAATGTCCTTATATGTGAAAATCTGAAAATTACGTCAGTGATGTGTTTTGATAGGATGGGTCCCGCCAGCTCTATTCACACCCATGCATCGGGTGGGGCCTGCCATTTTTGCCTCGCATTTTTTTGACAGGTCTTTCACATGAAAATTACCTAGTGAAGGACCAAAATATTCGTGATGGCCAGTGATATGTTTTGATAGGGTGGGTCCCACCAGCTCAATTCAAAACCATGCATCGGTTGGGGCCTGCCTTTTCGCCTAATATTTTGATGGGCAGGTCCCACAATTTCCACCCAAGCCCATGTGCATCGTGGGTCCACAATTTTACATGTCATGTTTTGACGGAGTGGGCCCATCCTTTTACATCCATGCATAAGAAAGCTAGTATATATAGAAATGATATTCCCACACCCTTGATTGAAAACTTATTATTGATTGTCAAGGAGAGATGTTTTTCAAAAAGTATAGTACTGCCCACTCCATAGGATGATCCAATTCGTCCAATTGTTGGGCCACAACGTAATTAAGTTGTGGCCAAAAAAACATTTTAATATGATGATCCTAACCCTCCGATTTATAGAGGGACCGCACATTAATGAAGCTTTTATAGGATCATCCTATGAAAATGATTTTTTTTTGCGCACAACCTAATTACCTGATGGCCCAACAGATGGAAAAATTGGATCATCCTATGGAGTGGGCCGTACCGTACATATAGAAAAATAAGGGTTTATATGGCCACCAATCATATAAGATCTGTGTCATAGATATTTCCATCTTTTTAGATAGTTAATTTTTGCCTTTGGAAGGACATTTTGGTCTTTTTATCAGGGAGTTTAAAAAATTCTGCGTTGGGTATTTGGGTCACAAACAGATGGCTTGACCTGATTTGCAAAAGTCACTCAAACCCAGTGACTCTATTTGCAAAATGTGAAACTAGAGACTCTTTTGGCAAATAAAGCATAGTTGAAGACTTCTTTTGCAAAAACCGCAACATTTTAATGGATAGATTAGAATCACTCATTTTAATGAAATTTTTTTTAGACATTGAACAAAACTTTTGGGTCTAAGCACCTTTGCATTTTCCAATGTTAAAACATAAAACACTTTATTTGCCAATCAAGTTTTCGTGGTTACCATTTCTAACATCTCGTGTTGAATCCAATAGGCCCTTTTTTGGAATTGCATGTTTCTTTGATGTCAGTATTTCAGTATTTTTCTCATGGCTGGTGCAATGGGCTCTTCAGTTAAGTATAGAGGAGCCTCCATGGTTATTTGGAGAAGATTTTGAGTCTTCAACCGCACCATGGTCAGAAACCATTTCCACTTTTCCACCTCTCCCATCGAAGCACAGAGCCACAGATTTCGAAACTGAATCTGAGATGCGGGCTGATCAGAAACAACCCCGGGTCGATGCCATGCCTGAAATAACTTCCGATGAGCTTATGGCTGAAATTTCAGTGCAATGATAGTGCGGAAACCTTTGTACAGGAACAGATGTGTCTTTTTTTGGTAGATAATCTGGGATTAAACATCTCTCTTAATATTAAAAAGACCACTCCACAGCAGTCTACAAGTCCTCATTAATCGTAGAATTCATAAGGTAACAAGAGATATTATAATATTCTGTTGTGAAAAACCCCAAATAGCAATATGTGATTTCAATAGCAAAGTAAAACAAAAGAATAAACACAAGCAATCACATAAAGATACAAAGATTTACGTGGTTCCGCAAAAGCTTACTCCACGGGAGAGGCGATGAGAAAATCCACTATAAGATTCAGAGATTACAAGAGAAGATCGGTCTCTCTCACCAAACCCACTAGAAACCCTAGCACACCCTTTTCCCTCTTTCTTTAGAGCTCTCAACCCTCTTTACAAGAGTTGCCCAAGAAATAAGCCCTAAAAGCACATGAAAAGTGGCTGGAAAACTATAAACGGGCCTAATCCAGGTCGCACACAGTATTTCGGACCCTAAACGGGTTTGAATTCAAGACACCCAACTCAACATATTCCACACCAAGGCGTTCAAGATCTCATAATGAGAGGGATGCTACTATAAAAGAATTCCAAAGATGGAGTTATAGAAACAAAAAAACCTTCCTTTACAGATCAAGCAAGCTGAGGAAGATCCCGTATATTTGAGGGGCTTCTCCATGCTCTTAATTGATTGAAAGAAAACAAGGGGCCAAAAAAGAATAACAAATAAACAATGAATCTACTGTACCTGATTTCCCCTCTCCTCCCTATTTACACTTTTTATCTGAAACTAACTAGCCTTTCTATCCACATACATCTATTACATGAGCCAAAGGATAATATTGCTGCTGCACAAGAAGAAATGGGCCTCGTAGGGCAGGGCCATGCAGGGGTCCGCCAATGGAAAGTGGCTGGAAAACTATACAGTGGAGTGAATGACATTAGCTTTCTTGCAAACCTCATGAGTCTTTATCTTTTGCTTCTTGCTAACGCTGAGGAGGCTTATCCTCTGCAAAACCACATTTTCAGTAAGTTGCTAGCACTAACAAAAATCCAAAACATTAATAGAATTGCTATTAATGTTTTCTGAACAATGAGCACCTCATGACGCTTGGGCTCAATCATTAATAGAATTGGTAATTTATCTAAAGATGGGGATTTTTCTTTTTGTCATGCTATTAGGGAAGTTAACAGTCTCGCCGTCTCCCTGGCTAAAGGAGGAGTTAGCAAAGACATGCAAGCCAAGGGGAAACATCTGCTCCTGCAGTTATGTATTTTTCTTTATCTTGAATTTGGTGTTGCCTTCTCAAATTTTTTTTAAAAAAAGGATAGACTACAGCTGGGCAGTGACACACACCACAAAGGAAAAAAAATACATGAGGAACAATATTTGCACCCATTAGAATACTCACAATATAACTTTGAACAAGTACTTGAAAAACACGAAAAACCTTTTAAACTTGAAAAGGTTGGTTGACTACTCAAATGAGTTTTTAAGTCTACTAGGATTTGGGTCTTCATTGAATCCAAGTTGTGTTAAGTTTTTCATTCCACGGACCTGATTAATAATTTTATGAATAAGAATTATAAACAGAAAGATACAAGAGTAATACATATCATATATAGTAAGAACAAGGAAAATGGTAACTTATTAATAATTGTGATTAGTATAAAATATCGACTATTATGGCAAATATTATTGTTTACTACTTAATATTGCGGTAAGGTTTCAAACCAGCAGTAGGCAATACTGTTGACATTAGGATGGAAATTCTTCAAGATATTGAAGATGAGGGAAGGATGACGATAATATATTATGGTTGAGGTTATTGACAGGTACAAAAACATTTTGATCAACATCATTACCAAAATATGTTGGCTTTATGAACTTTAAATAGCAAAAAAAGGCAAAAGAAAGAGATTTACGGCATAAAAAGATAATCACGAATTCAAAGAGAGAACACAACCCAATGGAAATTTTTTAGTAAGATAGTATTATTGAATTATCTGGTCCACAAGTAACTCACCAACAGCAGAAGGATCTACATGTACAAAGAAACTGGCAGCAACTATCAGATAGCACAGAATAAGCATCAGCCCTTTGAAGTAGTTAGAGGTTCCCTCCTGTAAATAAACTGCGTAGGTCATGACAAGGAGACTAAAGAAGTAAACATAGAAAATGTGCAATCTTATGTGAAAAATTAATAGTGGTTGTTATTGGAGAATCATGTTGATCAAAATTGGAGGTGAAACAATATATTTCCAGTCATTGACAAATTTAAAGAAACAAATAGAATAAGCTACTAAACCAAGGCCAACTGGTGATAGCATTTTTGACATTTCAGCTTCAAAGGAAAAACATTGCTAGCCAAGATGGTGGTAATCAGATGTTTCCTCTCTTGTCATTTACAAAATTTACAAGACAAACCTGCAGCATGAAGGCTACGACTAATACGGTAATAAAAAGTGTTGCCATCTCCAAAAGTTGAAAATTTAAGTCCATCGGGCGTCCCATGATCCAACCCACAACCACACAGAAGGGAATCTGCAACCATAATAATCACATTGCTAGAGATGAGTAATCCACAACTAAAAAACTAAAAGATGCAAATAACTGTAGTTCCTAACTCCTGACCATCCCCGGTGACAAAAAAATACAAACTTGAAAATAACTGAGTTATTGATCAGTAGCATGTTGGAAATAGTAAATCAAAATTAATATTAGTATGGTTTTGTGGAAAGTCTATGTAGTCTTCTAGGTTATTTATTATGCATGGAAAATGTAAGTCTTTTTGTGTAGCTAATTTATCATAGAGACAAATGTGGATTTCCTATGTAGTTGCTTAGACTTCCTAGATGACTCATGGGAACTACAACTATGGTTTAATGTATTTACTATTTTTAGGAGTCTTTTGAGTCTATAAATATGGAGTAATGTTGTAGAGATTGTAAGCTTAAGAACTTCAAGGGAAAGTTAAGAGAGAAGCTTCAAGGGTGAAGGCTTAAGGGAGAACAAGTGTAGAAATCTTTTGTAAGTTGTTTTGATATATATAAAGAGTTCTTATTTTGGTGTTACATTTGAGTTTCTGGTGGAGCTCTACACGTGCCCTTTGGCCGTGTATCTCCAAGCCCCCTTACCTTTCTCTTTTGACCTCAACACAATATAATCGATCCATGTAATTGGGGCCCACAAGTGGTATCAGAGCACAGGGCGTGTTATCGTCAATCAGAGTTTTCTACAAAGAGTTATTGTCGAAAGAGTGGACATATGTCAAAGTTGACTGTTGTTCAAGATCTGAATGTTCCTTCAAGTGTTTGGGTTGAAAGGATTATGGTCCATTTAAAGGTTTAACGAGGAGGTTTTGTTTAAGGTTTATTTTTATTTTTTTTAGAATAGAGAACGATTCTCTTCTCTATATCTATTTGTTGTATTTTCATTTGATTGGGTGGTGCAAAATTTATGGTGTGAGAAAGAGAACAATACTCTTCTCTTATTCTCAAGATTGGAAGGACAAGTGTCCTTTTTGTGTTCCGGGAAAGAGAACGAATTTCTCTTACTGGCCCGATGAGTGTTGGGAAAAGAACAATTTTCTTCTTTATCCCGTTGGCGTTGCAAAAAGGCAACGGTTATGATGTTTGATGCACCATGATGGAAACCATTATTGTAAAAGTTTTGTTCAAAGCATTTCTGAAATTCCAAGGGTGGTCCCGAATTGGCAACAAATGAGGAGGGAAGAATTAGGTTTCTAACAAGTTTTAACTCTTTTGAAAACTCAAACCCAATTTTGGAAATTAAGAGATCAACAATAAAATTCAAGCACACAAGTTAAATCTAAAGTGCAAATGCAAATAAAGAGCAAGAGTAAGAGAGATTGCACCCGAGATTTAATGTGGTTCGGTCCTTCAAACGCGAGGCCTACTCCACTCCACCAACCAAACCCGTTGATGGCTTCACTATGTGATCTTCTTAACTTTGGCGAAGATCGGTGCCGATTACAAATTTTGATTACCTTTAACCTTGGTGGCAATCTTCACCACGGAGAGTGGGCTACGCTTCTCCGAACACTCGCCCGATACAAAGTTCTTGATAAGAAAGAAAGAACAAAAAATCCCTCACAAGGGTTTACAAGAATTGTAGAAGATGTACAAATTTAGCCTATGATCCAAATCCTAATCTTTAGAGGATGAGAGGCATAATCAAGTTTGATTCACTATTTGGATGTTCAAATGAAGTTTTAGAGTGTTAGGATTGATCATCTTGAAGTTTAGAATGCCCATATATATAGAAAAACCCAAATATGACCGTTTGGTGGCATAGTGGTAATTCTGGAAAAAACACCAACGGATATAAATCTGACCGTTATTAGTGTTCTCGGAGTTCCGAGAATTTCTCTTGGAGTTCCGGGAATACAAACAGGAGATGAAAAAAGTCTACTGGACCAAATCTCGGAGCTCCGAGGATTTCTCGGAGTTCCGAGAAGCCTATGTTGAGTAGATTTTCACTTCTTGTTTTTGGGCTTCCGATTCTCTTGGTCTTCTCGGAGTTCCGAGAAGCCTATGTTGAGCAGATTTTCACTTCTTGTTTTTGGGCTTCCGATTCTCAACCAAGATGGGATTGCTATGAGGGTTCCAAGGTGTTGGAACACCACAAGGACAATTTCTTATATTTTTAGGGTGTGTGAGATTAACTTAATTATGCCTTTCAAAATCCTAAACTAGGATTGGATTTTAATACAATCTAATATAACTTTGATCTTCAATGGATTCTTCAAGTCTTCATTTGTCTTGAACTTCGATGTCTTTGGCCTTCATGATGTGGTCCAATGAGATCTTCTTGGCCTCAATCCAAGCAATGTTGTCTTAGCACTAATGATCTATAACTTAGACAATCAAACACATTAGTGATCATTAATCACTTGTGTATTGGAATCATCAAAATAAGATGGGAATGCCAAGGTGGAAACCATTGGGCTTACAATCTCCCCCTTTTTGATGATGACATGCACAAGAGATTTTTCAATAAAAACATACATATTTTCCTTACACTAGAATTCTCTCCTCCTTTGGCATTAATAAAAAAGATTGGGGTAAAAGAGAAACAAGGGGATGGAATATGCAATTTTAAGGCTCCCCCTTTTTCAAGGAAAAAGAAAAACCTAGAACTCCCCCTATTTGGAATTTTTATTCAACATAAGAGGGGATATTTTAATTTTCCATAGAAAGATATTCAATTTTAGAGAAAAAGCCCATAATCTAAGCACATATGAAGATAATCATATGGGGGCTTTGGGAACCCAAGATTTCTTGGTTCCAACACTATCCCTAATCTTAGATGCACATTGGAATTGGTAATGACCATTTATTCCACAATAATGGCATCTAACATGAGGGTTAGATACGCTAGTCCTATCATATGCATGTTTAGGTCTTTGACTAGTCTTCTTTAAGATTATGTCAATAATTTTGTCACCATTTAAGAATCCATGGAGACATAATCTTAATCTTTCATTTTCATTAAGAAGATGGGTTATTTGATTTAGAAAATCATTAAATTCATCTTCATAAGATTTGGAAGAGCTTGCCACATCTTGGAGTTTTACAATTTGGCAAGTTTTCTCATCCAAACAACCCTTAAGGGTTTCAATCTCAAGTTTAAAATTTTCAAGTTGTGCTTGAGATTTGGAAGAAGATTCATTTTTCAAAAAATTAAGTTCATTTTCTAATTTTGAAATGGATTTCTTTTGAACTTTATTTTTAGAAATTTGAGAGTGCAAGATTGAGCACAACTCATCATATGATATTTTTTCACTATCACTACTAGATGAATAACAAGAGGGGTTAGAATTTACCTCAACTTCATGGGAGAGTGCCATGAGGCAAAGATCATCCTTCTTTTCTTCCCCTTCACTTGAGCTTAATCCCGAGGTGCTCAAAGCATCCCAACCGGTGGCAAGAGCCTTATGTTTCTTCCATTCCTTCTTTCCCTTGTATTTTGAGGAAGATGACTTGAGAAGTGGACAATCCGGTCTTTTGTGTCCGGTCTTCTTGCAATTATAGCACCTTATTCCTCCTTCAACTTCACTTTCTTCTTTCTTCTTCTTTTTATCCTTTTTATGTTTCTTTCTCCATAAGCTTTTAAATTTTCTTAAAGCTTCTTCTTCATTGCTATCCGCCTCGCTAGAGGATGATGAGTTCGCTTTGGAGGCTTTTAGAGCTAGAGATCGACTCTCTTTTGCTTTCTCTTTCGGCTTCTTCTCATCTTGTCGGCTAGTGATGAGCATCTCATGGGTGATGAGAGATCCTACAAGCTCCTCCATGGTTAGCGTCATGAGATTCTTTGATTCTTGTATGGCGGTTACCTTTGGATCCCAATATGGAGGAAGAGACCTAAGCAACTTACTCACAAGCTCATCAGTAGGATAAGATTTACCAAGATTAGCCAGTTCATTAGAAATTTTAGAAAAACGTGTATACATTTCGGAAATGCTTTCGTTTTGATCCATTCTAAACATTTCATATTTGCTCTTTAACAAGTTTATTTTGGAATCCTTAACTTGAGATGTTCCCTCATGGGTAACGGCAAGTGTATCCCAAATAACCTTGGCGGAATAAAAAAGAGCAACTCGATTAAACTCCTCCGTAGATAGGGCGCAAAACAAAGAATTTATAGCTTTGTAATTTAAATTTGCATGCCTTTTTTCTACGACATTCCATTCTTCAAATGGTTTGGAAGGCAACATGTATCCATTTTCAACAATGTGCCAATGTTCCACATCTATCGAAAGAAGATAGATGTGCATCCTTGTCTTCCAATGTCCATAGTTGGACCCATCAAAGAAGGGAGGTCTAGTTGTGGAATGGCCCTCCGGAAGTCCGGTTCCATTTCTATCTGCCATTTCACAATTAGAAAGTTGCCAAAGATCTTTTGATCTTTCCCTTGTTTGAAATTTTTAAAGAAACATTTACCAAAGATTTATAGAAAAGGAAATCTTTTAAGAGCCTTTGCTTTGATACCAAGTGAAATTCCAAGGGTGGTCCCGAATTGGCAACAAATGAGGAGGGAAGAATTAGGTTTCTAACAAGTTTTAACTCTTTTGAAAACTCAAACCTAATTTTGGAAACTAAGAGATCAACAATAAAATTCAAGCACACAAGTTAAATCTAAAGTGCAAATGCAAATAAAGAGCAAGAGTAAGAGAGATTGCACCCGAGATTTAAAGTGGTTCGGTCCTTCAAACGCGAGGCCTACTCCACTCCACCAACCAAACCCGTTGATGGCTTCACTATGTGATCTTCTTAACTTCGGCGAAGATCGGTGCCGATTACAAATTTTGATTACCTTTAACCTTGGTGGCAATCTTCACCACGGAGAGTGGGCTACGCTTCTCCGAACACTCGTTCGATACAAAGTTCTTGATAAGAAAGAAAGAACAAAAAATCCCTCATAAGGGTTTACAAGAATTGTAGAAGATGTACAAATTTAGCCTATGATCCAAATCCTAATCTTTAGAGGATGAGAGGCATAATCAAGTTTGATTCACTCTTTGGATGTTCAAATGAAATTTTAGAGTGTTAGGATTGATCATCTTGAAGTTTAGAATGCTCATATATATAGAAAAACCCAAATATGACCGTTTGGTGGCATAGTGGTAATTCTGGAAAAAACACCAACGGATATAAATCTGACCGTTATTAGTGTTCTCGGAGTTCCGGGAATACAAAAAGAAGATGAAAAAAGTCTACTGGACCAAATCTCGGAGCTCCGAGGATTTCTCGGAGTTCCGAGAAGCCTATGTTGAGCAGATTCTCACTTCTTGTTTTTGGGCTTCCGATTCTCAACCAAGATAAGATTGCTATGAGGGTTCCAAGGTGTTGGAACACCACAAGGACAATTTCTTATATATTTAGGGTGTGTGAGATTAACTTAATTATGCCTTTCAAAATCCTAAACTAGGATTGGATCTTAATACAATCTAATATAACTTTGATCTTCAATGGATTCTTCAAGTCTTCATTTGTCTTGGACTTCGATGTCTTTGGCCTTCATGATGTGGTCCAATGAGATCTTCTTGGCCTCAATCCAAGCAATGTTGTCTTAGCACCAATGATCTACAACTTAGACAATCAAACACATTAGTGATCATTAATCACTTGTGTATTGGAATCATCAAAATAAGATGGGAATGCCAAGGTGGAAACCATTGGGCTTACAATTTCTAATGGAAGCTTCGGAAAAGTTGAAGTTAAAACCTCCCATTTATAGTGTTTGGAAAGGACCAGACCTCAAACTTTTTTTCAAAGCCTCGGTTGAAGTTGAAGAAAGAGAACGTGTGGCGGATTTGAAGAATCGGATCAAGTTGCTTGATGGCGAAATTGTTATGTTGAAAATGAAGATTTCATCAAGCTCAGATGAAGATCATGTTGATGAAGACTAGAAGCTTTTTGGGATTTTGATTTAAGGAGGGGTGTTGGAAATAGTAAATCAAAATTAATATTAGTATGGTTTTGTGGAAAGTCTATGTAGTCTTCTAGGTTATTTATTATGCATGGAAAATGTAAGTCTTTTTGTGTAGCTAATTTATCATTGAGACAAATGTGGATTTCCTATGTAGTTGCTTAGACTTCCTAGATGACTCATGGGAACTACAACTATGGTTTAATGTATTTACTATTTTTAGGAGTCTACAAATATGGAGTAATGTTGTAGAGATTGTAAGCTTAAGAACTTGAAGGGAAAGTTAAGAGAGAAGCTTCAAGGGTGAAGGCTTAAGGGAGAACAAGTGTAGAAATCTTTTGTAAGTTGTTTTGGTATATATAAAGAGTTCTTATTTTAGTGTTACATTTGTGTTTTTGGTGGAGCTCTACACATGCTCTTTGGCTGTGTATCTCCAAGACCCCTTACCTTTCTCTTTTGACCTCAACACAATATAATCGATCCATGTAATTGGGACCAACATCGCATTGGGGAAATCGTGTGCATGTAATTTCAATCAGGCAACTGAAATCCACTACAACCATGTCTATGGCCTCTAGCGTCTGAAGCCATGGTGTGTAGAGAAACTAGTAACTTTGGCACGGAGGGCGGTTGTTGACACAGTTTGTTTTCCTAATAACTTGTGCATGTCATGTAAGACATCCTGTTTATCACATACACTTTCCTACGGATGGTATCCCATCGTGAGAGAGGATTCTTGATATTTTTTTCTTTCTTATTTTTTTAGATGAATAATGAGGATTCTTGTTTTAAGCATACAAAAAGTTCCAAGGACCTCTCCTCCTATGGCATGAAGCCCAAAAAAAAACAAATGCATATGGAAATAAATGCATTTACATTGATAATAGAAACAAAAAATATATAAACTAAAGGTTATAAACCCTACCCCGAACATGGATATCTGTGTTGATGACCCAATTGCAACTCCCAAAGAAAGGTCCTACAAAAGAACTCATTTGTGTTAAAAAGAGGTGAAATAAAACAAGTATTTTTTTCTGGCGACACAGACACACTTACAAGCTTGTCTTTCATGGCAAACATAATTGCACTTGCATGTTCTGCAGCATTCCCTACAATTGGAAGCAGAATAACACTAATAAATGCAACTGGCATTTTCCATTCGAGAGATGCTCCCCGCGAAAATGAAATCAAAAGGTGGATATAGTCATTAACCATACTAGATAGCAATCAGAGCAGATGGAAATTGTGGGAATGAATTGATTACGCCATGTACAAACAAGGTCAAATCTCCCAGAAAAAGGATTTTTTTTAATGGATCCCAGTCCAAAAGATTACATAAACAATAAAACAAAATCCTTTTCAAAACATATTAAACCCTCATCACAAGCATGACATGCAAGAGTGCCTGCACTGCCCCTAGTGTCCTCCATGGGTGTCCTCAACCATTCTCGTGTGTGTGCATGTAGTACGCACACACATTGACGAGGGAAAGACTCATATTTTGAAGGAGAGACTCCGACCGGAAGTTCAAAAGGCTCGCGAGATGGAGGCTAGAATATTCTAAGGGGAGCTAATCCAAAATGAGTGCCGTTGGAGGCCAAGTAGATCTATTAAGAACAGTGCAGTTGTTCTTATATCATTTTATTCTCTGCCCATCTTTTTTTTTAAGAGGTAACAAATTTTATTCCATCCGAAAATAGATTACAATCAACAGGGACAAGACGTCCCATGGAGAGATTCCATTATATACAAAAACAACCAACATGCCTAGACCCCCATCCCAGAATACATCAAAAATATCCCTCCAAGATACAATCAGGTATGAGATTAGAATAATCCCGTTAGGCCTAAAATCGGTAACAGATATGACAGTGACGTAAGAGCCGAGCTGGAGGACCTGAGAAACCGAGGTGAGGGAGCTAAGTAGTTGAGCCCTACGTAAAGAGCAAACGAGGTCAGAATGACAGACCGAGAGTGTTACTCCGGACAGGCCCTTCGACACTCAAGTCAGTATGAGCAGGAGTGCAGAGCGAGTTTAAGAGTGGTGGGTGAGAAGTTATTACCCTTGTTTATGAGCTTTGGAAGCCCTTTTATAGAGGGAAAACTGGGGTAGTTGGGGAGTTTTACTCCAGGACAGGTGTCGGCCATCTATAGGTTCGAGCTCACCTCTCTGCTGTAATTACCAAATTACCCCTGCTGACGCGGGGTCTGAGGTGGGCCATCCTCTGGCCACGTGTCGACAGCTAATAGGCTGCTATGTTTATTCCCCATCAGTTGCCCCCCAGTTCTTCAAGTCATTATGGTGACTTGGGGAAGTGTGGTGAGTTACATCTCTGATCGGTGGGAGTCTGTCCGGCCTGGGAATCAGTCCGAAAATTTGTCAGTCCGGCCTGTGAGTCAGTCCGGAAATTTGTCAGTCCGGCCTGTGAGTCAGTCCGGAAATTTGTCAGTCCGACCTGGGAATCAGTCCGGAAATTTGTCAGTCCGGCCTGTGAGTCAGTCCGGAAATTTGTCAGTCCGGCTTGTGAGTCAGTCCGGCTTGTGAGTCAGTCCAGAAATTTGTCAGTCCGAAAATTTGTCAGTCCGGCCTGTGAGTTAGTCCGGAAATTTGTCAGTCCAGAAATTTGTCAGCATGGCCTGGGAAATCAATCCGAAAATTTGTCAGTCCGGCCTGTGAGTCAGTCCGGGAATTTGTCAGTCCGGCTTGTGAGTCAGTCCGAAAATTTGTCAGTCCGGCCTGGGAATCAGTCCGGAAATTTGTCAGTCCGGCCTGTGAGTTAGTTCATAAATTTGTCAATTTGGCCTGAGAATCAGTCCGAAAATTTGTCAGTCCGGCCTGGGAATCAGTCCGAAAATTTGTCAGTCTGGCCTGTGAGTCAGTCCGGAAATTTGTCAGTCCGGCCTGTGAGTCAGTCCGGAAATTTGTCAGTCTGGCCTGGGAAATCAGTGCGGTCAAGCCGTCAGTCCGGCCTGGAAAAGTAGTGCGACCAAGCCGTCAGTTCGGCCTGGAAAAGCAGTTCGGTCAAGCCGTCAGTTCGGCCTGGAAAAGCAGTGCGGCTAAGCCGTCAGTCCGGCCTGGAAAAGCAGTGCGGCCAAGCCGTCAATTCGGCCCGGAAAACCAGTGCGGCTCGAGATGACCTGAATTTTGCCTATAGCGCTTTGCACTATATCCAGTTCGGCTTGAGATGAACTGAATTTTGTCTTGTAGCACTTTGCGCTATATCCAGTTCGGCTTGAGATGACCTGGATTTTGTCCTGTAGCGCTTTGCGCTATATCTAGTTCGGCTTGAGATGAACTGAATTTTGTCCTGTAGCGCTTTGCGCTATATCCAGTTCGGCTTGAGATGAACTGAATATAGCGCAATCTGCTAAAAGACGAAATTGAATTTTGTCTTGTAGCGAATCACACCGAGTCCTGGTCGGCTTTAGATGACCAGAGTTTTGTCCTGTAGCGCACTGCGCTATATCCTGGTCGGCTGGAGATGACGGATGAACCTTCTTCAGGTTAAGTTTTACCCACACGTTATATCCAGTCTGGCTGGAGATGTTCTGAACGGCTTAGGATGACCAAGTTTTATTGAACTTAGGTTTCCGAGCAGCGAGTACCCTAGTTTTAGCGAACTGGGTTTCCGAGCAGCGAGTACCCTAGTTTTAGCGAACTGGGTTTCCAAGTAATGAGTACCCGAGTTTTAGTGAACTGGGTTTCCAGAGTACCCGAGTTTTAGTGAACTGGGTTTCCAAGCGGCGTTGGTTTTTGCATCCGGGCTGGTTCCGGACCGGAGTACGCTCCCGATATTTACGGAGACGAGCTGTGGTGAACCAAGCAGCGAGAACCCATATTTAGCGAACTGGGTTTCCAAATAGCAAGTACCCGAGTTTTAGTGAACTGGGTTTCCAAGCGGCGTTGGTTTTTGCATCCGGGCTGGTTCCGTACCAGGAGTACGCTCCCGATCTTTGCGGAGACGAGCCGTGGCGAACCAAGCAGCGAGTACCCAGTTTTAGCGAACTGGGTGTCCAAGTAGTGAGTACCCTAGTTTTAGCGAACTGGGTTTCCGAGCAGCGAGTACCCTAGTTTTAGCGAAGTGGGTTTCCAAGTAATGAGTACCCGAGTTTTAGCGAACTGGGTTTTCAAGTAGCGAGTACCCTAGTTTTAGCGAACTGGGTTTCCAAGTAATGAGTACTCGAGTTTTAGCGAACTGGGTTTCCAAGTAGCGAGTACCTTAGTTTTAGCGAACTGGGTTTCCGAGCAACGAGTACCCTAGTTTTAGCGAACTGGGTTTCCAAGTAATGAGTACCCGAGTTTTAGCGAACTGGGTTTCCAAGTAATGAGTACCCGAGTTTTAGCGAACTGGGTTTCCAAGTAGCGAGTACCCTAGTTTTAGCGAACTGGGTTTCCGAGCAGCGAGTACCCTGGTTTTAGCGAACTGGGTTTCCAAGTAATGAGTACCCGAGTTTTAGTGAACTGGGTTTCCAGAGTACCCGAGTTTTAGTGAACTGGGTTTCTAGAGTACCCGAGTTTTAGTGAACTGGGTTTCCAAGCGGCGTTGGTTTTTGCATTCGGGCTGGTTCCGGACCAGGAGTATGCTCCCGATCTTTGCAGAGACGAGCCGTGGCGAACCAAGCAGCGAGTACCCAGTTTTAGCGAACCGGGTTTCCAAATAGCAAGTACCCGAGTTTTAGTGAACTGGGTTTTCAGAGTACCCGAGTTTTAGTGAACTGGGTTTTCAGAGTACCCGAGTTTTAGTGAAGTGGGTTTCCAAGTTGTACGAAGAGATTTGTAAAAGAGCTTCTGTCATTCACATTCAGCAGATATTTACAAAGTCACTTCCACGTCGGGTGGTCTACTACTGATAGTATTTTCTGAGGTTTTTGGCGGGTTCAGTCACCTGTGCTTCGTCTCTCAAATCAAGTAGTTCAATCGGCAAGGATTCCGATGCATCTTTTCCTTTTGAGTGCCATGGCATAGCACTCCCTGGACTGTGGTTGATCTCCTCTGACCTCACCCACGCCGTTTGGCGTTATGAACTTCATTTTCTGGTGATACGCTGAAGCGACTGCGCGGATTAAGTTCTGCCCGGGTCGTCCTAAGATAGCGTTATAGATCGAAGTGGCCCTCACTACCTGGAAGTTGACCATGGCGAAGGCTTGGCAAGGCGGCTCTCTGACGAGGACTGGGAGTTCAATCTGCCCTTCCATTTTCACGACTTCCCCCGAGAAACCGAACAGATCGGAGTTTGCCGGCCTTAAGCGGTCGTCACCTATCATCATTCTCTCGAAAGCATGATAGTACAAAATATTGGCCGAACTCCCATTGTCGACCAGGATTTTCTTCAACTCCCAGTTTGTGACGAGCATGGTTATGACCAGTGCGTTGTCGTGTGGCAGTATCAGGTTGTCGAGATCCACATCTGAAAAGGAGATTTCATTCTCCGTCTTCATCTTTTTGCTGCATGTGTGCACGGCGTTGACTCGGCGTGCATATGCTTTTCGAGCAGCAGACGATGTGCCTCCAGTGGCTGGTCCGCCCATAATTGTGCCAATGACTCCCCTTAGCTGGGAATTGTGTGCCTCTGGTTGTGGACTGGATGGAGGAGGAGATTGGTTCTTCGCAGGGGGCGGCTGTGACCGTCGAGGGCTGCGGCCCTGAGGACTCTTCTCTCTGCACTCCGGTCTGTGGTCGTCACTTCGGACATACCTTTTCAAGTAGCCCCGGCCAATCAGCAGCTCGATTTCTTCCTTGAGCTGCCAGCATTCGTCCGTGTCGTGACCGTGGTCCCTGTGGAACCGACAGTACTTTGATTGGTCTCTTATTTCCCTTGGAGATCATTCTGGTTGGCCATCTTACAAATTCTTCTCCCTCGATTGCGGCCAGTATGCTTCTCCTGGAGGTGTTGAGAGGGGTAAAGTTCTCCTCCCTCCTTTGGGGGGACTTTTCTCTTCTGACGGCCTTGTCATCCCTACGCTGCTTGGTAGGGTTCTTGTCTTCAGAGGTTCTCCTCCGATTTGCGTCCAGGGCCGTCAGTGTCTCTTCTACTATATATATTCCTCTGCCCCGCCATTAGATTTGCTAGTGAGTGCGGGTTCCGGCGGGCTACTGTTTGGCGGAAATCGTTAGATCTAGCACCTGTGAGGAGCGTGTTTGTAGCCGCTGAGGGATCTGGATTCGGCACTTGGAGTGCCTTCCTGTTGAAGTGGCTGACGAAGGCTTTCAGAAGTTCATTATCCTCCTGCCGCAAGGCCATCAAGGATGTTGTTGTTTTCCTTGGCCTATGGCTACCCATGAAGTGGCGGACCAGATCTTCCCCGAAGTCATCGAAGTTGCTGATGGAGTTCGGTTTGATCCTTGAGTACCAGTCCCTTGCCGCACCAGTCAGTGTGGTCGGGAAGGCTCTACAAAGGAAGTCGTCTGACGCACCGTGGAGGAGCATCATTGTCCTGAACGTCTCCAAGTGGTCCACAGGGTCAGTTGTCCCATCGTATTGCGGGACGGTTGGCATTTTTAATCCTCTGGGCGCTGGGGTGCCCATAACATCGTCGGTGAACGGCATTCTGCTTGAGAACGCTCTTGAAGCAGGCCGGCTCTGATGCTTTGCTAGCTCTTCTATTCGATGATCCATTTCTTCGATCCTCCGTAGCCTCGGATCAGCTCTGACGTCTGGTCGATCCAGTGACCTGTTTCTCTCCACCGATTGGCTCGCCGCAGAGCCGGACTGACTTTCTGAACTCCTAAGATGAGGCAGGAGTTTTTCCTGCAGCGCGCGGTCCTCTTGGGCTCGATGCTTTCGTGCAGAGCGGGACCGCGATCTCCGGCGGCGGTCAGGTTCTGTGTGTGCGTGCCGGGCTCTGGAGTTTTGGACTTGCCCGGTGGAGTGATGAGTCCGGTTTTCCTCGTGACGCGCCGACTCTCCTCCATGAGCGCGTGACCTTTCCTGTACAGGTCGCGGAGCTTTTGGAGGATGTTGGGGAGGCGCTTGGAGTAGTTGCTGGTATTGATCGACAAGAGCAGTCATCTGTTGAAAGAGAGCTTGCACTTGATCCGGAGTGGGTGTAGGATTGAGGTGGTCCGAACGAGCCGGGCTCTGTTCGGCTATAGCAGAAGTAGCTACCACCTGTGAGGCGATTCGCTCACTCCGGGTCCTGCGAGGTAGCACGGCTCGAGTAGTTCGTGCAGTTGGTACCCGAGCATTCCTCCGTCCTGCCATTTTGTAAAGGGATTTGAACTGCTTTTAATTCGCGTCCCACGGATGGCGCCAATCTGTTAGGCCTAAAATCGATAACAGATATGACAGTGACGTAAGAGCCGAGCTGGAGGACCCGAGAAACCGAGGTGAGGGAGCTAAGTAGCTGAGCCCTGCGTAAAGAGCAAACGATGTCAGAATGACCGACCCGGAGTGTTACTCCGGACAGGCCCTTCAACACTCAAGTCAGTATGAGCAGGAGTGCAGAGCGAGTTTAAGAGTGGTGGGTGAGAAGTTATTACCCTTGTTTATGAGCTTTGGAAGCCCTTTTATAGAGGGAAAACTGGGGTAGTTGGGGAGTTATTACTCCAGGACAGGTGTCGGCCAGCTATAGGTTGGAGCTCACCTACTCTGCTGTAATTACCAAACTACCCCTGCTGACACGGGGTCTGCGGTGGGCCATCCTCGGGCCACGTGTCGACAGCTAATAGGCTGTTGTTTTTATATCCCATCAAATCCCAAAGATGCCTACCCCATATCACATACCAGAGATCGCTCAACAATACATGGGGATGGGAGGTTCACGCAGTGCTTCGCCAAAGCATCCGCCATCGAATTTGCGCTTCTTCTCCTATGTTCAATAAGGGGCTTCACAATTACAACGAGGTCTCTGACTTCGTCGATTTTCGATGCCAATCTCCATGGTCGGCAACACCAATTTGAAGCCCAAGTAATGGCATTCGCCGAATCGCCTTCAACAATCAAAGGACTCAAGTTTTGCATCCAGAACCATTTGATACCAAATAGAAGGGTGGATATTTCCGCTTCATTGGCATCGCAAGTGCCGGCCGGGTCTGAATATGATGCAATAATAGAACCCATATGATTCCGGAAAACACCCCCAAATCCAGCTCTACCCGGGTTGCCAAGTGAGCTTCCGTCAAAATTTAATTTGATCCATCCCCGCGGAGGCGGGGTCCAACGCGGTGCAATGACATCGCTGCACTTCTTCTCAGAGCAGATCACCCTCCAGTTGCGCAAAATAGTCCCCATGGTATAGGGAATATTCTTTTTAGAATTTGCCCATCGGATAATAGATATTTGAATGTCAAGAGCAATATATCGAAGAGGTCGCCATTTACCTGAGAAGATACGGTTGTTCCTTTCATTCCAGATGCTCCAGATGACAGCATAGGGGATTGCCATCCAGAGAGTTTCTCCAAGGCAGCCGTTATAAATGCCAGGCCAATGCAAAATCACCTCATCGATCCTCTTTTGAAATACCCAAGATATACCGAAACTTCCAATGACATTCATCCATTCTCCGCCCTTCTTAGAATTCATTGAGTTACTTACGGAGTCTAAAGTCTCTCATGACCCCGCAAATGACATGTATCTATGTATGTACATCTACCCACACTCCCTTGTTTTCATGTTAATAATCCCTCTCTTTATTCTAAACTTCTCTGGCTGGCTATTCATGGCATTTGGAAATTAACAGCAGATGACAATATAATAATAATATGATTGACCAAGAAAAAAAAAACTTACTTGTATGGCACCAACAAGGTATTCTGAGAGGAATGAGATCCATGCAGTCAATATTGCAAGCCAGATGATGCCTTCCCATTGAGAGATCTCAGGAATTTCTTCATCATCTGAGCCCTCTTCAGTCCCCTGATATCATATTATTACTTAATAATCCATGCCAAAGTTCAGAAAGTAAAGTACAAAAATACTTCATGATAAAGGATTAAAAAATATCAATGAGGACATTTTATTCGACAATGAGGGAGATGTCTTGCACAAATATGGTCTAAATTCAAATTACTGTGGGTCCCAAGTTGGAGCATATGAGTTGAAAATTGGCATGGAGAATCATTATCAAGTCAACTACCTGTACTTCAGAATTGGTGCAAAACAGATCACGTTTTCTATGGTTTTGGTGGCTAAAAGTAGACATGACAGTATCTACATATGGGAAGTGTTATGAATAACATTTTACCATATTCTACTGCATGCACCACGGCATCTAATTTTAGTAGGCTTTACAAAACGTACAACAGACAAAAACAAATATAGCTTCTACCGAGAAAGATTGGCAAGGCAAAACTCATTAACAGGGTCATAAAGATTCTTATGACTCTTCAGATGAAAAACAAGATAGGACGCATACGCCACAAGCATAATGCAGCTGCTAAACCTGGAAAGGGCCAACTCTGACTTCCCAAAATGAACCTCTGTGTGCGTGTAGTGGAGGACAGCTGGAAAAAGTAGGCCCATGACTGCCATCAACAGCAATCCTGAGTTCACTACGGCAGCTACCTGCCCATAAAAGTATAAACATTCCAATTTTTGTTCCAAAAAAACAGGAAGAATATAGAAGAGAGAAAAATATCCCAGTTAGAACTTTGGTCTACCTTGTTAAAGACCTGCTCCTTCTTATAGAAAATGATTCCACCACTGAAGAAAGCACATCCAAGCACTAGCAACATATTTGATAAAATGGAGCCTAATAGTGACTGTTGAACCACATGGATCATTCCATATCAACAGAGCAATCAGTCATATATTATGGTGAACAGATTGCTCTACTTGCGTAAATTACACAAGGTCATATGCACCCATATCAACAGAGCAATCAGTCATATATTCACTTTCTACTATAAAATATTATTTTATGCATGAATGCCATAAAATAAACAAATAGAAAATGTAGCTCAGTTTACCGACTAAAAAGCCATATAAAATATACCTAAATAATATGCTACATGAAAAAAAATAGGCAATGGAAGTTCTTTCCTCAGGGCCATGCTGACACAGGCACCCATGTTAATTAATACCTGTGCTCATATATAGCATGATGCATAGGGGTGCAACTCGTGTTGATTTTTGGGAATTTGGGTAGAGCTTTTACCATAAAATTGGTTCCGGGTCAGGTTGATTACAATTCATTTCTTAGCAAAAGCTCAACCAAACTCTAGCCAAGTTGCACCACTAATGCTGCAATGAAACCTTGCATAATCACTTCAGTTAGGCATTAGAAACAGACATCTTGACTTAAACCTCCGATTTGGCGCATCACACCACCAAGTTGAGGGATTCACTGTCAAAAGATGAATATTTTATTTCTCCAAGTATAAAAAATTCGTGAATATCCAAATAAAATAAAAAAATTCGTGAACATCACATGAAACTTCTAAAGAGACAGCCTTACTCTGTTCATACTATTAAAAAAATTCACCATGACACAAACGATACTACATGAACATAGACCTGTTCCCTTATTCTTGTCCCCCTCTTTTTTTGTACTTACTCACTTCCTAAAGCTTGCATGGAGACAAGGATGCTTCAACATCATCTACCATTTGACTAGCTAGTCAGTTAGTCTATAAACTCTATTCTCTTGTGATTTCATTTTCTTTTGTTTGCACATTATATCTTTGCACCTTCCTTAGTAAAGCCTTCTTTCCAGAAGATAGAAAATAAATGAATTCCCTTACAATTGAACAACTTTGGAAAGAATTATGGAATAATATGGATTATGTGCTACTTCAAGAGAAAGAAAAAGACATATTTTCATAAAAATAAACATGTAATGAAAAATTTACCTGTGGCTCCTGTGAAGAATGCTAGCTGCCTACATCAAAGGGATAATAGAATTGTATTAGTAGCTCTTCAAGATGCGCGACTGAACAGGAAAAGATTAGCAACAAATACTATAAGATAAAAAGTAGGGAGTAATAGATAAATACTCTGTCGCATAACCCAAACGCTCTGCCAAAGGTGTTATACCCAACAAGCTTAGAAAGAAGACCCATCCCTGCAATCCACCTTGAGAAATAAATCACTCGGTAGAACATCCAAGGAAAAATAAAGCAAGGCATCAACTGGACAATAAACACTGGCTCGATAAATGAAATAGTCCTGCTGAGGACATAGACTGAACATAGTATATACTGCATGAGTGAGAACATATAGGCTTTAGGGATTTAATCAAGCTTCCAAATATACCAATAAAGATTGGTGCAACTCACATGATGACCACAGAGATTATGGACCAGGATTGCTATAGGGCCAAAAGGCATTAGTGTTGGAATGAAACCAACGAGGTTGGAGGGAGAAGAAGAGTTTCAAGAGAAGAAGATTGTTCTCTTGATATCAAACACACAAAGAAAGTAACCCAAGTTGTTGTACTACTCAAAACCCTTCAAATTTCACTTAAAGAACTCACAAATGAAGAAGATACATAGTCTAAAACATAACCTGCATTCCAAATCCGAATTTAATAAGACAACTTATCTTAGCTTCCCTAAGTACCACTAAGACACTATCACATGAAAAGTAAATGACTAGCACAATTCCAAAACACAAAACATAGTCCCTAGGCCATTAAATGCCACAAAGGAGATTTTCAATGTGGTCAAGAATCTTCTAAGCCAAGAAGTCAAGTGGATAGATGATCATGACCTAGTGGTCAAGATTAATTTCCAACAGCCCCCCTTAAGCTAGACCACTACAATACCGAGTTCTGCCTTCATCTTGATGAATGTATCGGTCTTCAAAGCCTTTGTAAAAATATCCGCAACTTGATCTTGAGTCTTGCAAAAACGAACGTTGACAACTCCACCATTTACCAAGTCTTGAATGAAATGATACTTGATCCTTATGTGCTTGCTTTTGCCATGAAAAACTGGATCTTTGTGAGTGAAATAGCCGAACTATTATCACAAAATAAATCTGTACCACATTCTTGAGGATGTTTGAGTTCTTCTAATATCCATCGTAACCAAAGAGCTTGACAACCCGCCGAAGATAATGAAATGTACTCCGCTTCCACCGTAGAAAGAGCAACAACCGATTGCTTCTTTGATGCCCATGAAATTGCACCCGAACCAATGTTAAAAGCATAGCCGGAAGTACTCTAACTATCATAAACACTTCCGCGCCAATCACTATCACAATAACCAATCAAACTTGAATCTTTAACTCTTCCATAACGTATCCCATGATCAACCGTTCCACTTACATACCTTAGGATTCTTTTACCGGCTTCCCAATGACTTCTTTTTGGTGATTCCATAAATCTACTTGTAGACACCCCATTTTGACCGTGCCCTAAATCTTCCAATTTTGTGCAAAACCCAACAAATCAATCAACTAGGGTCCCAAATTTCACCCTAGGCTAGCTGAGGGTCTCACTGAGGTCCCCGCAAAATTTCATCGAAATTCGAGCGCGTTTGCCTAGCGAACGAGTCGAGCAAGTCGTAGTGCAAGTTCATATAGGGGGGTGGATTATCCGAAAGGTGGTTGTCCAAATAAGAAAGAGACGTCGAATTTATCACTTCATTATTGTAGACACCCCATTTTGACCGTGCCCTGCACCTCCTTGTTTTGTGCATAACTTTTTCAAATGGATGTGTTAGGACCCTAAATTACACCTTAGGCTAGCTTAGGGTCCCACCAGGGTCTCTATGAAATTTCGTCAAGATCCGTGCACATTTGCCTAGTGCACGAGCTAGGGCAATGTCGTGGTGCAAGTTCAGAAGTGGGGAGGGGTAGATACGTCATTTCCCATATAAAAGGGGGCACTCTTGGCAATTTTATGTTGCTTCCTTCACAAGTAATCTTTTATGGCCATTAGATCAAATCAAAGGGTTTAGATTAAGAGAGAGAAGAGAAGTTTCTTGCCCCCATTTTCTACTTGGCCCCCCCTGTTAGTATAAAAAAATAGCGAGAAATGCCTTGGAGGGGGCTGTCCGGGGGAGAAAAGGGGGTCGAATATATCTTTTTTTTTATATAAACCAGCGAGTTAGGGTTTTCACAGCCAGGGGAGCCTCATTTTTTTTTTCGTAGAAAAAGAGAGCCGAGAGAGGGAGGAGAAATGGGAGAGAACTCATTCTCGTAGGGAGAAACAGAGGGAAGGAGATAAAAAAAAAAGAATTCCCACTCCCTCCGACCTTAGAAAAATTTGATCCCCTTCCCGCTGGCATATGGCCTAACTGGGCTCCCTTCCATTCCTTAGCATAGCCCGAAACCCACTATCTCAACCGATACCCATTGGACATCTCACTACACCAACCCTCCCATCTCTTTGAGTGAATCACTCGAATTGCCCAAAGTGGTCAAACCATCCTAGCTGAATCCTTATCCCACTCAACCATTCAAACCTTACACATCAATAACTTATTGGTGGCGTCCATCAACCATCGGCAAACGGGAGGATCGAGGAAGGGCTTCGAGGAGCGTTACATGGATCGACCCCAATCTTCGCAGAGGTAGGCCTTTGTCATTTGGTTCTTCATGTTAACAAAAGGCATCCTTTAAATTTGTGCTTATAGATCATAAATTGCGCAGTAGGATGCATGTTCATACTGTTGTGAAAACCCAAGTCATACTAGTTTGCATATTAAGATCCCATGTTAGTTTTAACTTGCATATTAATGAGTATTAGTTTGCATAGTAGAACTATTTTTCCTTCTCAATCCTAACCTCATCCTCAAAACCAATTTAGTTTCCTTTAGATACCCAATCCTTGGTGCAACCTGGCACATCCTGCCTGTCCTTAATTCACTCAGCCACAAACCAACCCAAAACAGCCCTTCCCCTGTTTTACCGACCAAAACAGCCTCTCTTGTCCCCTGTTTTATCAGCCCAAACAGCTCACTGGATTTTGGAATCCATCTCCCAAACAGCCCACTGGATTTTGGAATCCATCCCCAAACAGCCTACTGGATTTTAGAATCCATCTCCCAAACAGCCCACTGGATTTTGGAATCCCTCTCCCAAACAGCCCACTGGATTTTAGAATCCATCTCCCAAACAGCCCACTGGATTTTGGAATCTCTCTCCCAAACAGCCCACTGGATTTTGGAATCTCTCTCCCAAACAGCCCACTGGATTTTAGAATCCATCTCCCAAACAGCCCACTAGATTTTAGAATCCCTGTCTCAAACAGCCCACTGGATTTTAGAATCCATCTCCCAAACAGCCCACCGGATTTTAGAATCCATCTCCCAAACAGCCTATTGCATTTTAAGATTCATCCCCAAACAACTACTAGAATATAAAAATCCAACCAAAACTTACCCTCACCCCAGACTAATCTGACCCCACGCCATATCCAGTTCCACGCCCCACTCAACCTAACCTGGGCCTGAGTTCCACTCGAGTCCAACCCAAACCCGCACCCCAACCGAAAACTCTCATTAGTATAGCCATATCATCCAATTGGCCATGAACCATATCCTCATTTATTCTGTTAGAAAATTAAACCCATATGGTCATGTACCTTGTTGAAAGCCATTATATCCTTTGATGGCCATGAGTCATACCCCCATGCATTTCGTCAGAATCTAGATTGGGGACCAAAATATCAAATGCACTGTGGCAAAATCGCATGGCCGAGAACCATCTACCCGAAGCTCAATCCAAACCACACCATCCTAACTTGACTCAACCAACCCAGTCCAACATGGACCCAACGTGAGTTCGGACCGAACCGGATTCAACCCGAGTCACCCCGAGTCTAAGCCAAGTCAACCCGCACTTGACCCTAACCATTAACCCCAGGAAGGTTGCTTTGATTCTGATAAAAGGTGTACCTATAGGAAGCATACCTTGCCTCATTTAAGTGAGTCTGTGACTCATTTGTTTGTGTGATGATGTTATCAGGGAGTTTTTGGATTCATTTGATCTTTATTGATGTTATTAGGGAGTCATCGGTCTTGGCCTTATAAGTAATTAGCCTTTAGAAGGCCTGCTTGGCCTCATTTGTAGAATCCTCTCTGAGGTTGCACCTCAATTTGTACCTCTGTTAATTAGCGTCCAATTTGGTCAGTTAGTTGTCTTAGCCTTGCTTACCCCTTGCAAGGGCGATGAAGGCGCTAGCCCAAGCCCATCCTTAGGGGACTTGCTCAGTCCAAGTAGCATACCCCTCCTTTGTATATAGGAGACTTGCCCAGTCTCACTCTCTTGCTGAACCTCCTCTTTGTGCGTCGTTTGGTTTTGGGAGAATACCCTACTCGGCTTGGCTCCATACCCCTACCCTTATGGGTATTGGGTTGCACATTTGTTGCACCCTAGGGCTAGGTAGCTGTCCGGCCCGGCTGAGTGTTTTACCTTTGCCAAATATGCACAGGGTCTCTTATTCCTTTTTACGTCATTTGTGTCTCGGAGACAAGCCTTGTCTCATGTAGAGAGTTTCCCCTTTAGGAGGCTTACCTAGCCTCATGTTAGAGTGGCCTCCTCTTTTAGAGTGAGTCTTTGACTCGGTAGTGTTATTAGAGAGTCTCTGACTCATTTGTTCTCCCGTCTTTAGTGTTTTTTTTTTAGTTAGTTAGGAGTTTCTCCTTTAGAGTTGTCGTTATTCCATTTTAATTAGAGACTAACTCAGTCTTATTAGAGCTTTGCTTGTTTGAGATCTTGGATCGTTTTCTCTCTTCTTGGGACGCTATCTTTCTTGTTGTGGTTCGTCTCTTTGAGGCGTTAGTTGCTTGTTCGGGGTTTCCCCTTTTGGATTTAGGGCTTTGCCCTAGTTTGTGGTTGTTCTTGCGTGTTCCCTTTAAGATTGAAAACATTTAAAGGTTTAGAGCATTGGAAAAGCTTTAAAATCCAAAAAAATCAGAAATTCGAAACTAAAAAAAAAACATTTGAAAACTTTAAAAATATAAAAAATATTTGAAAAACATAAAAAACCTTTAAAAAAATCTAAAGTGTTGAGTGTTTCTTTTAGAAGCGTAGTTTGAGAGTTCGTTTCGAACTATGTTGGCTTGATCCTCTTCCACGAGGTACGTAGTGCAGCTTGGGATCTTCATCCCAAGTCCAGCCAAACTTTGTAAATAAAAATGCTTTAACCCTTCAACTTTAAAACCTTGTTTTTAACAAAAATCTTTCTCTAGAGAGTTAGGAGTTTGTCCTAGATAGAGAGTTTTAGAGTTAGGAGTTCGTCTTTGATTTGTTGTGTGCTTGTTTGTGTTTGTTTTAGAGTTAGGGGTTTGTCCTAGCTAGGAGTGCCTCCGTCCGGTTAGTTGGCGATTCACATCGCCGACTGATGACTAGGTCTTGGATACGTTAGCAATCCTATTGTTTTCCTTAGGGCACAGCCTAGTTACACATAGGTTGTAGGAACCACCTGCATTAGCTTAGGGCTAACCTGCATTTAGTTAGGGCATATAGGGTGTCCTAAAATTCACAATTCACTGGAATTTAAATAATCATATAATAAACTTTAATAACTAGTCCGGTCTTTTAGATCGAGTCTAGGATAGAGGTCTAGGTGTCTTAGGCATCCTAGCTTAGAATACGCCAGAAGAACTACGTTGCCTTGATTCTCGTGGAGGCGGGGATACGTAGGCTTCTTTGGATGAATACCAGACCATCCGAGGACTCGGGCTAATAATTTAGAGTCTTAGGATTTGTTGTATTGTTATTATATGTTTTGATGTTTTTTCTTACTTTCTTGTACTGATCCTGTACCTTTAGCTATAGCTTGCATGTGTTTGTACATTAGAACTTAGACACCCATTAGGCTTGTCACTCATAACCTAGCTATGCTTAGGTGGCACATCTTTCATTTTATTTTATATGTGTTTATTATTTTTATCCTCAGGAAATGCATGCTTAGGTAGACGAGTCCTGAGGATTGTTCCCATTTCACATGATTTTTATTCAAACTTCTTTGGAGTTACTAAAAATGGCATAAGAGACCAGATGCTTGCACTTGGGCGAATTGGGGGCGCCTAACCCCTTCCCCATTCGTAACCAGGCACGGACCTTTTCTATCTCTGGTTATCCATTGCAAACAGAGCATTTGTTTTGGTTCCATGGCGTGTCCATGGATGACGACTCTGAGTTTATTTCAGGTATGTCTCGGTTTCGAGCCTTGGCTCCGGATCAAGACATATCTCTTTCTTTTTATATCGCCACTCGAGCTATGCTATGAGGGTGGCATCAGTTTCGAGAGTTCCTTGGCAGAGCTCTCCTTCACTTTGTGGAGATCTTAGAGGATTGCAGGAGGGACCTCGCGTCCCTCGGCAGCCGTCCTCTCAGGATCGGGGTCCACAGGCTGGCGACTCTGCTGGGGAGTTCTTGAAACATTGCCTAACTCTGTTAAAATGCCATTTTTACTAACTTTGGAGGAATTTGGGTTAAAATCATTTTAAATGGGAACCTTTTCGCTTAGAATCCAGGGGCACCAGATAGGTGCGTAATTAAAATAAGGGATTCACACACTGCACAGTATGCATTGTCCTATTTTCTATATTCTTTCATTGTTTTTCATTATTTTTCATTATTGGCTCCACGGGATAAATTCAATGCGTGCCCGACTGGGATGTTATTACACCCTGATGGTACTGTTGAATCTATTTCCAAGCTATGCGCCAGCGCTGCAGTCGTAAACACTCGGTGCACTTGTGTTTACAGCAGCCGATGAGCAATGAAGCATACTATGTATAACACTCGGTGCACTTGAGTTGTACATATTAAGTATGTTTCATACGCATAGTACCCAGTAGATTGAGTCCGGAGCCCTACTTTGTTTTATATATTATGTATATACTTACTGACTTAGTGAAATCCAACTAGGAAGTACCCGTGTTTTATAAGTATATTGCATTCATTTAGGGTCGAACATGTGTTACTCACACATGTGGAGCCTAGAGTTAGGAGCTTTGTCCCATTAGTAGACTAGGGTAGCTCATTTTATATGGCTACAACACGGTCCCAGTACACTCATCAGTCTGTCTTGAGTCGAGACTTCCTTGACTCCGCTAGATTAGAATTAGGGCTGGTGCCCCTGGTTAGGATATGTGTGTGTATATATATATATATATATACTGATTATGTGTATTAGGGTTCTCCTCTTAGTTAGAATTTCTTATTCTTTTCAATTGGTTATATCTATTCTTTATTCAGATCTAGATCTAGTCAGTGGCTTTTGCTTGCCATTACCTTGGCCATGATCTGTCCTTCGATCTGTTGTTTATAGGATTTGACCCGTTGTCATATGTTCTCACCTTTGGTCAGTCCTTCATTTGATTACCTTTCTTTGGTAACCATATTTTGTTTACCGATTATGAGCTTATCTTGCCACCATTATTCATATACCTTTGGTTGAGTGGTGGGAATCCTTTTTAGCTTCGTCATGCTGCCGGATTTTGTCCAGAATATTTTGAGCATGACCGCTATCATTTAGAGTTAGTTAAACCATGAGTTTACCTTACCTTGGCTTTCTTGTCTAGTCGTTATGCTGCCGAATTTTTCGCAGATTATTTTTGAGCATGACCGCTATCCTTTAGAGTTAGTTAAGCCATGAGTTTGCCTTACCTCGACCTCCTTGAATAGCTGTTATGCTGCTGGATTTTACCTGGAATATTTTAAGCATGACTGCTATTATTCAAAGTCAGGGATAAACCATGAGTTTGTTGCATCGTGATCCTTTTGTTTATTCCTATTTATCCATTTGTGGATTATCATCAGATTCTTGACTTTGGTCATAATCTATTTTTTCATCTTTTATACATATAATTGATTCATATTCTCCATCATGGATTTACCTTTCTTATATCATGATCATTGATGGATTAACTAAATCTTCCCTATTTGTCGCGAGTGCAAGATTATTGCTGAGGTCCTAACTCATTTAAATTATAGGTGTTTATCATTCTTAATTTTTTCATACCCCAAAAGAGAGCAGCCATATCTCAAAAAGACTTAAAGGGATAAATTGAAGATTCCTTGAGATCCTGTTGGTGTAGGTCATGTTATCAGTGCCTACCTTTCTTTGACCTTCATAGATTGACTTACCTGTTTTGTAATTCAAACATGTTCAGGATTATTCTTGTCTCTATTTGTAGAGGATATTTTATCCCCATTATCATTCATTTATCCTAGTGTTTTAACCTCAATTTCAGGATTCTTAAGGTGAGCAATTGTCGTTATCACCCTCAAAAGAGATAACTAAGCCAAACCTGCTTGGTTAGACCATCTTCTGTATCTAGACTCAGTTGGTCCTCCCATTACATCGAGAATACCTTTACTCTCTTTGTCTGAGTTGTCTGAATTACCAGAGGTTCATTCAATGGCTGACCCAGTTGATCCTATGATAGCCATTCAAGAGATGTTGAGAAATCTTACTAGCGACATGGCGAGCATGAAGGAAGAGATTACCCATTTGAAAGTTCAGAATACTGACAAGGCCTCCAATTCTAGAAGGCCAGTACCCCAATTTCCTCAAGTTGCGTCTCCAGATTCGAACAGACCAGCTGTTTCACCTTTTGAAATCAATTTAGAAGATGAACAATATGCTGAAGAATTTTGTGTACCTGTGGTCAGTAAAGAGAAAGAGATATATGACAAGTTAGAGAAGGAGATGTACGGCAAGTTCAGAAAGTTGGCTCAAGATGTAGAGAATATGAAATTTCAAGGGCCAAAGAAGTTCGACATTTCTGAGTTTATGATACCTCCTGAGGCTATTCTGCCACCCAAATTCAAAACCCCTGACTATGATAAATATGATGGGACTAGGTGTCCTCGGGGTCATGTAGGATGGTTCATAAAGCTTTCCCAACAACATGGACTCAACCCCGAGCAGATAGCACAGCTATTCCCTGTGTCCCTTGTGGGAATCGCAAAACAGTGGTTCTTACGCCTGAAACCAGAAGAAGTCAGAACTATGGAGGCCATAGCAAACAAACTGGTCGAACAATTTTCGATGGAGGACGGGATAGAGGTTACGAAGAGGGACTTGAAGCAGTTGAAACAAGGGCCGCAGGAGACCTTTACCTCTTTTATCCGGCGATGGAAAAGAATGTTAGCGCAATTGAGTCAGACACTCTCAGAGGCAGATCAAATCAAGCTGGTAGTAAAGAGCCTATCCTCCGAATATTTTCATTTCATGTCACCTCAGCACTACACAAGTTTTGATCATCTGATAAAGACGGGAACTCAAACTGAAGATGCTTTGGTAAAAGGCCTGAGGTCCAAGACTTTATCTGATATCACAGAAGGGAAAAGACCTATGGTCGAGCCAAAGAAGGTACATAATGTCAATTCTGTTAGGACTCCAGTCAAAACAGTATTGGAAGGGGAAGAGACGGCAGAAAAGAAAACAAGAAAATTTACTCCGCTTCCTTGCTCGTTATCCTACATTCTCAGGAGATTGATCAAGGACAACAAGATTGAATTGCCTGAACAAAGAGTCCTACCTAATCCTCTGCCTAAGAATTGGAGAAAGGATTTATTTTGTGCATATCATCGTGGTTCGGGCCATACGACTGATAAATGTTATACTCTGAAGCATAAAGTGCAAGATATGATCGATGAAGACAAGCTCACTATTGAAGAGCCTTTCGATGCGCATGCTGTCTCGCCGCTAGCTTCGATAAATGTCATTTCTACTGAAGGACCAATCTTGGATCCTGCATCTCTCATTCACCCTATTTCTGAGACGCCACTTGTCCCATCAAGCACCCGATCTGTAGAAGAATCTGTTGAGAGGACTACGCTTGTCAGAATGGAAAGCTGGATGGTCAAGCTCTTTGGTCAGATGGCTATGCTAACTGAGGAGGTGAGGGAGATGAAAATTCAGATGCAGCACTTGTCCATTAAATGTGACTCTGCTCCAAAGCAACTTGTTGATGTGGGTACTATGACAGAAGAGGCCTCTGTTCAGAGTTTAATCCTTGATAGATATGTTGATTTGCATAATGGGAAAAAGCCTTACATTGCTCTGAAGGAAGTTAGAAGTGTTAGACCTTCTCGTCAACCTCTTAAACAGGCTTTCATTGCTCCGAGGGAGGTTAAGAATGTTGGACCTTCTCACCAACCTTTAAAGAAGCCAGTGATAGAGGAAGAAAAGATGTGTCAGAAACGAGAAAGAGAATTCACTCAAATGCCTTGTTCTCTTATAGTCATCATGAAGAAATGGGTCAGTGAAGGTTGTTTAAGGCTTCCAGATATTAAACCTGTGCCTGAACCATTCCCCAACAATTGGAGGATGGATCAATACTGTGAGTATCATAGAGGCCCGGGTCACCTGACAGAGAATTGTTTAGCTTTGAAACATGCAATCCAGAGCCGGATAGAGAAAGACTCTTCTGCTCTTGCTGAAATCTATGCTTTTGTGAACCAGGCGTTTGAAAGAACCATTCAACCTCCCAGAGATCCCGTCCCTTATGTCACTCCAGAGCCAGAGAATAAGTTGAAGGGAAAAGAAAAAATGTCAGAGTTTGAATATCTTGAGAATGTTCAGGCAGAGAAGGTGATGTCACCAGCCAGTTTTCAAAGACAATTTGGGCCAAGTCAACAGGACTTCAGAGGACCACCCTTTCCAAGGTTTCTGAACCAGGGTCGAACTCCTTAGCCAGCATTATCATGGAGGAAGGCGTGCTACTTGTGAACCTCAGTGCCAAGTCCTCGCCTCTGTTCAACTGTTATGTTTCAAGAGTCATATGTCAAGTATCTTGTTTCTAGATTTATTTTTTGTGAAGTTTATACCAACTCTTAGGTTGAAAGTTGGTGAGTCTGGTAGTGTCAATGACAAAGAAAAGAAAAAAGAAGAAGTGTGTGTCGTGTTGCTTAAGTCTTTAGTATTCAGAGTCAGTGTTTTATTTTTTGTCAAATCAAATGTAAAGCCCACAGAGGCGTGTCTGAGAGTCATCTATGCACTTCAAAGTTTTCAATTCAATTAAGCATTTGGTTTCGTATCTTCAAATTTTTGTGATTCACTCTTGGATTTAATGTTTAAAACAACTAAAGCCCCCCTTCTCGGATGAGAATGCAGACGAAATTCACCTCGAGATCTGAAAGATGGTCAAACGAGAGGAAGAGCGTCGAGCATAGCCACTTGAAGAAGAAATCGAAGCCATCGATAGTGGTATCGAAATCCGAAACTCGAGAAAGATGGAGTGGCAAAACTTAATCTCTCGAGGAACGCAAAGAGTTGATAAACCTGTTTAGAGGGGTTTAAGGTAGTCTTGCTTGATCCTATAAGGATAAACCAGGGGAATGCCCTGTCGTTGCTCAAAGCAAGATTTCATTGGCTTTAGACATCCAGTTGAAAAGTGAAGATTTTAAAGAGCGAAACATCAGACATCCTGTGGAGCTGATTAAATATTGAGAGAAGACTTTCTGGCAAGGAAGTTGTATGATAAATTTGAGCCTTAAAAAAAAAAAAAAAAAAAAAAAAAAAAAGAAGAAGAAGAAGAAAGAGACAAGGAGTTGTGGAACCTTGAGCATAAATTTAAGATCTTCGAGATGAGAGTAGAGCGCAGTGGTTGAAGTTTTGCCTGACATGCCTTCAGACTCCTATAAAAATTTTTAAGTCTTTGAATCTTAAGCAAAAGAGCTTGTACGCCAAGTATACCAGGAGGCCATCCTTGATAGTCTGAGCTTTTATAGCCAAAATCCTAATGTTTTAAAAATCTTTTTGTAAACCCTTTGGGCCTAAAGTAAAATGAAACCATTTCTTTTCAAACACATTATAAACCCGGGGCATTTATGCACCCGAACTACGTCGGACCTGATCCCCATTTCTTCAGGGGTACGTAGGCAACTTGATTAATTCAAGTTCGGTCAAACCTTTGGATAAAATCCTTTTTAAAATTTTGAAGCTAAATGCTAAACCATTCTTTGAAAAACCCCAAAGCGAACTACGCGGATCTGATCCTCCATTTTTGGGGTACGTAGGTAGTCTGGCTAGACCAGATTCGGTCCAAATCCTTAGAACCTTAGGTATTCAACCCTTTTGAACCCAAGCCTTCCTAGAAAGTCCATCTGGTGAAACAAGCAAAAGTTAAGACAAGTGGTCTTTTAGACCGAAAACTGGAAGGCAGTAGTTGTGACTTCCTGTGAAGAGAGAAATCAAGGAGACGAAGAAGCACCCTCTACACAGGGCAGGATCCTGAAATCCGAGTAGTGTCGACAAGACTTACTTTGATATCCTTTTAAACTAGGGGCATTAAGACTGAACAATCCGAAAGAGTAATAACCATGACGGAAATCCGATGGAGGAAATTAGAGCCTTTTGACATGGTTTTTTAGAATACTCTAAGAGTGGCTAGCGTTACCATAATAAAATAACACATTTTATCTAAGGGTGAATCAAAAGTGAGTCAAGTCCCTTGAGTAATTTGAGTCTTCTTTGATTGAGTCTTTAGAAGTCTTTTCCTTATTTTTATTCTTTTTCTCTCAATGTCCAAAGTGTTTGGTACTGGAAGAGCGAGAGTACACCTTTTGAAATGTAAAGAGAATTCAAAGCGGCTCCTGGCCTGAAAATCACGGAAAGGGCAAGACGCACTTTGTTCAAACTTGCCGGATACATCAAAGCCTCAAGTAGTGAGCAATGAAAGAAAAAAATTCTCAGACTCATCCATTGTGGATATCCGTTTACCCATATACCAGAGAAAGAACCCATACAAGCTTAAACTTTCTTACCTATCCTGGTTTTGCTCTCCAATGAATCCTACCATGGAAGTAATCATACTAGGGGCATCTTTTATGACTTGCGTCATAAAAGATATCAAATACAAGATAATTGAGATAAATATTTTCAGCAAATAGAAGCAAGAGAAGCTTGAACGCTCTCTTGAATCAATTTCATCAATTGAACTCATTCTTTGAAAGAGTCAATGTTTCAGAAAATCTAGTACCCAACGGAGTCTAGAATTCCTGCTTTTGCAGTTTTCAAATCTTAGCAGAATGCTTTTCCTCTCTTTAAGAGAGTCAATATCCAAAAATCCCATCAAGTTTTTCAAGTCTAGTCTTCAGCAATGATCATGCACTCCCATTTATTCTCGGCAGGAGATAGTTATGCTATCATTGAACTCGATATAATATCGATAAACCCATCAATCATGTTTGCAGGTCCTTTGGGCCCAAAAAAAAATCTCTTTGTTAAACCCAAACAAGGGGCTTTTTTTTCAGAAAAAAAATGAAATCTTTTGATGTTTGGTGAGGTGCCAAGTAGTGGCCTGTTTAAATTTTGTTGGGTGAGAAGTAGTTTCCCCTGTGATTTGAAAGTTTGGGCGAAAAGTAGTTTCCCCTTTGTTTTGAAAGATAGGGCGAAAAGTAGTTTCCCCTTTGATTTGGAAATTTGGGCGAGAAATAGTTTCCCCTTTGATTGAAAGATCGGGCGAGAAGTAGTTTCCCCGTTGTTTGAAAATCGGGCGAGAAGTAGTTTCCCCGTTGTTTGGAAGATCGGGCGAGAAGTAGTTTCCCCGTGGATTTGAAGATCGGGCGAGAAGTAGTTTCCCCGTTATTTGGAAGATCGGGCGAGAAGTAGTTTCCCCGTGGATTTGAAAATCGGGCGAGAAGTAGTTTCCCCGTTGTTTGGAAGATCGGGCGAGAAGTAGTTTCCCCGTGGATTTTAAGATCGGGCGAGAAGTAGTTTCCCTGTTGTTTGGAAGATTTGGTGAAAAGTAGTTTCACCGTTCATCTTAAGATTGGGCGAGGAGTAGTTTCCCCTTTGATTGGAAGGTTTTGGAAGAGAAAAGTAGTTTCTCGATTATTTGAAGTTTTTGGAGAGAAAAGTAGTTTCTCAATTATTTGAAGTTTTTGGAAGAGAAAAGTAGCTTCTCAAAGGCAGAGTTTTTGGAGAAAAGTAGTTTCTCAATTATTTGAAGTTTTTTTTATGAGAAAAGTAGTTTATCTAAAATAGAGTTTTGAAGAGAAAAGTAGTTTCTCAATTATTTGAAGATTTTTGGAAGAGAAAAGTAGTTTCTCAGGTATAGAGATTTTGGAAGAGAAAAGTAGTTTCTCAATTATTTGAGGTTTTTGGAAGAGAAAAGTAGTTTCTCATGAATAAAGTTTTTGGAGAAAAGTAGTTTCTCAGAGATAGAGATTTTGGAGAAAAGTAGTTTCTCGTGTTTATGATGTTTGTCGGAAAAGTAGTTTCCTTTTGGTTTTGATTGTTTGAAAGAAAAGTAGTTTCTTTTGATTTAGAATGCTTGTTTGAAAGCAGTTTCCCCATTGTTGTTTGCTTGAGGTGAAAAGTAGTTTCACCAATATGATATGTTTTGTCAGGCTAAGAGTTTCAAGAGAGGCCATCTCATTGAGATGTAATGTTTGCCGAGTCAAGAGTCGGAGAGATGTTATCTCCCCTTTGCTTTCAGTCTTTGAGACTCGTAGTGTTAGTTTGTTATTTTACCTTTGTGAATACCATTTTAAAATCAAAACTCAAAGAAAATTTTTTTTGTTTTTCCTTATTTTCGGGCCGGCCAAAATGTGTTGTCTTGTCAGCTTTGCCATTCGTGTGACAAGCACACTCTACCAAAGAGGGGCATCTGTAGACACCCCATTTTGATCGTGCCCTGCACCTCCTTGTTTTGTGCATAACTTTTTCAAATGGATGTGTTAGGACCCTAAATTACACCTTAGGCTAGCTTAGGGTCCCACCAGGGTCTCTATGAAATTTCGTCAAGATCCGTGCACATTTGCCTAGTGCACGAGCTAGGGCAATGTCGTGGTGCAAGTTCAGAAGGGGGGAGGGGTAGATACGTCATTTCCCATATAAAAGGGGGCACTCTTGGCAATTTTATGTTGCTTCCTTCACAAGTAATCTTTTATGGCCATTAGATCAAATCAAAGGGTTTAGATTAAGAGAGAGAAGAGAAGTTTCTTGCCCCCATTTTCTACTTGGCCCCCCCTGTTAGTATAAAAAAATAGCGAGAAATGCCTTGGAGGGGGCTGTCCGGGGGAGAAAAGGGGGTCGAATATATCTTTTTTTTTATATAAACCAGCGAGTTAGGGTTTTCACAGCCAGGGGAGCCTCATTTTTTTTTTCGTAGAAAAAGAGAGCCGAGAGAGGGAGGAGAAATGGGAGAGAACTCATTCTCGTAGGGAGAAACAGAGGGAAGGAGATAAAAAAAAAAGAATTCCCACTCCCTCCGACCTTAGAAAAATTTGATCCCCTTCCCGCTGGCATATGGCCTAACTGGGCTCCCTTCCATTCCTTAGCATAGCCCGAAACCCACTATCTCAACCGATACCCATTGGACATCTCACTACACCAACCCTCCCATCTCTTTGAGTGAATCACTCGAATTGCCCAAAGTGGTCAAACCATCCTAGCTGAATCCTTATCCCACTCAACCATTCAAACCTTACACATCAATAACTTATTGGTGGCGTCCATCAACCATCGGCAAACGGGAGGATCGAGGAAGGGCTTCGAGGAGCGTTACATGGATCGACCCCAATCTTCGCAGAGGTAGGCCTTTGTCATTTGGTTCTTCATGTTAACAAAAGGCATCCTTTAAATTTGTGCTTATAGATCATAAATTGCGCAGTAGGATGCATGTTCATACTGTTGTGAAAACCCAAGTCATACTAGTTTGCATATTAAGATCCCATGTTAGTTTTAACTTGCATATTAATGAGTATTAGTTTGCATAGTAGAACTATTTTTCCTTCTCAATCCTAACCTCATCCTCAAAACCAATTTAGTTTCCTTTAGATACCCAATCCTTGGTGCAACCTGGCACAGCCTGCCTGTCCTTAATTCACTCAGCCACAAACCAACCCAAAACAGCCCTTCCCCTGTTTTACCGACCAAACCAGCCTCTCTTGTCCCCTGTTTTATCAGCCCAAACAGCTCACTGGATTTTGGAATCCATCTCCCAAACAGCCCACTGGATTTTGGAATCCATCCCCAAACAGCCTACTGGATTTTAGAATCCATCTCCCAAACAGCCCACTGGATTTTGGAATCCCTCTCCCAAACAGCCCACTGGATTTTAGAATCCATCTCCCAAATAGCCCACTGGATTTTGGAATCTCTCTCCCAAACAGCCCACTGGATTTTAGAATCCATCTCCCAAACAGCCCACTAGATTTTAGAATCCCTGTCTCAAACAGCCCACTGGATTTTAGAATCCATCTCCCAAACAGCCCACCGGATTTTAGAATCCATCTCCCAAACAGCCTATTGCATTTTAAGATTCATCCCCAAACAACTACTAGAATATAAAAATCCAACCAAAACTTACCCTCACCCCAGACTAATCTGACCCCACGCCATATCCAGTTCCACGCCCCACTCAACCTAACCTGGGCCTGAGTTCCACTCGAGTCCAACCCAAACCCGCACCCCAACCGAAAACTCTCATTAGTATAGCCATATCATCCAATTGGCCATGAACCATATCCTCATTTATTCTGTTAGAAAATTAAACCCATATGGTCATGTACCTTGTTGAAAGCCATTATATCCTTTGATGGCCATGAGTCATACCCCCATGCATTTCGTCAGAATCTAGAGTGGGGACCAAAATATCAAATGCACTGTGGCAAAATCGCATGGCCGAGAACCATCTACCCGAAGCTCAATCCAAACCACACCATCCTAACTTGACTCAACCAACCCAGTCCAACATGGACCCAACGTGAGTTCGGACCGAACCGGATTCAACCCGAGTCACCCCGAGTCTAAGCCAAGTCAACCCGCACTTGACCCTAACCATTAACCCCAGGAAGGTTGCTTTGATTCTGATAAAAGGTGTACCTATAGGAAGCATACCTTGCCTCATTTAAGTGAGTCTGTGACTCATTTGTTTGTGTGATGATGTTATCAGGGAGTTTTTGGATTCATTTGATCTTTATTGATGTTATTAGGGAGTCATCGGTCTTGGCCTTATAAGTAATTAGCCTTTAGAAGGCCTGCTTGGCCTCATTTGTAGAATCCTCTCTGAGGTTGCACCTCAATTTGTACCTCTGTTAATTAGCGTCCAATTTGGTCAGTTAGTTGTCTTAGCCTTGCTTACCCCTTGCAAGGGCGATGAAGGCGCTAGCCCAAGCCCATCCTTAGGGGACTTGCTCAGTCCAAGTAGCATACCCCTCCTTTGTATATAGGAGACTTGCCCAGTCTCACTCTCTTGCTGAACCTCCTCTTTGTGCGTCGTTTGGTTTTGGGAGAATACCCTACTCGGCTTGGCTCCATACCCCTACCCTTATGGGTATTGGGTTGCACATTTGTTGCACCCTAGGGCTAGGTAGCTGTCCGGCCCGGCTGGGTGTTTTACCTTTGCCAAATATGCACAGGGTCTCTTATTCCTTTTTACGTCATTTGTGTCTCGGAGACAAGCCTTGTCTCATGTAGAGAGTTTCCCCTTTAGGAGGCTTACCTAGCCTCATGTTAGAGTGGCCTCCTCTTTTAGAGTGAGTCTTTGACTCGGTAGTGTTATTAGAGAGTCTCTGACTCATTTGTTCTCCCGTCTTTAGTGTTTTTTTTTTAGTTAGTTAGGAGTTTCTCCTTTAGAGTTGTCGTTATTCCATTTTAATTAGAGACTAACTCAGTCTTATTAGAGCTTTGCTTGTTTGAGATCTTGGATCGTTTTCTCTCTTCTTGGGACGCTATCTTTCTTGTTGTGGTTCGTCTCTTTGAGGCGTTAGTTGCTTGTTCGGGGTTTCCCCTTTTGGATTTAGGGCTTTGCCCTAGTTTGTGGTTGTTCTTGCGTGTTCCCTTTAAGATTGAAAACATTTAAAGGTTTAGAGCATTGGAAAAGGTTTAAAATCCAAAAAAATCAGAAATTCGAAACTAAAAAAGAAACATTTGAAAACTTTAAAAATATCAAAAATATTTGAAAAACATAAAAAACCTTTAAAAAAATCTAAAGTGTTGAGTGTTTCTTTTAGAAGCGTAGTTTGAGAGTTCGTTTCGAACTACGTTGGCTTGATCCTCTTCCACGAGGTACGTAGTGCAGCTTGGGATCTTCATCCCAAGTCCAGCCAAACTTTGTAAATAAAAATGCTTTAACCCTTCAACTTTAAAACCTTGTTTTTAACAAAAATCTTTCTCTAGAGAGTTAGGAGTTTGTCCTAGATAGAGAGTTTTAGAGTTAGGAGTTCGTCTTTGATTTGTTGTGTGCTTGTTTGTGTTTGTTTTAGAGTTAGGGGTTTGTCCTAGCTAGGAGTGCCTCCGTCCGGTTAGTTGGCGATTCACATCGCCGACTGATGACTAGGTCTTGGATACGTTAGCAATCCTATTGTTTTCCTTAGGGCACAGCCTAGTTACACATAGGTTGTAGGAACCACCTGCATTAGCTTAGGGCTAACCTGCATTTAGTTAGGGCATATAGGGTGTCCTAAAATTCACAATTCACTGGAATTTAAATAATCATATAATAAACTTTAATAACTAGTCCGGTCTTTTAGATCGAGTCTAGGATAGAGGTCTAGGTGTCTTAGGCATCCTAGCTTAGAATACGCCAGAAGAACTACGTTGCCTTGATTCTCGTGGAGGCGGGGATACGTAGGCTTCTTTGGATGAATACCAGACCATCCGAGGACTCGGGCTAATAATTTAGAGTCTTAGGATTTGTTGTATTGTTATTATATGTTTTGATGTTTTTTCTTACTTTCTTGTACTGATCCTGTACCTTTAGCTATAGCTTGCATGTGTTTGTACATCAGAACTTAGACACCCATTAGGCTTGTCACTCATAACCTAGCTATGCTTAGGTGGCACATCTTTCATTTTATTTTATATGTGTTTATTATTTTTATCCTCAGGAAATGCATGCTTAGGTAGACGAGTCCTGAGGATTGTTCCCATTTCACATGATTTTTATTCAAACTTCTTTGGAGTTACTAAAAATGGCATAAGAGACCAGGTGCTTGCACTTGGGCGAATTGGGGGCGCCTAACCCCTTCCCCATTCGTAACCAGGCACGGACCTTTTGTATCTCTGGTTATCCATTGCAAACAGAGCATTTGTTTTGGTTCCATGGCGTGTCCATGGATGGCGACTCTGAGTTTATTTCAGGTATGTCTCGGTTTCGAGCCTTGGCTCCGGATCAAGACATATCTCTTTCTTTTTATATCGCCACTCGAGCTATGCTATGAGGGTGGCATCAGTTTCGAGAGTTCCTTGGCAGAGCTCTCCTTCACTTTGTGGAGATCTTAGAGGATTGCAGGAGGGACCTCGCGTCCCTCGGCAGCCGTCCTCTCAGGATCGGGGTCCACAATTATAAAAGGAATCCATCGGGAAAAAAAGAAAGAAAAGAATCAGATTTGCAGAGAGAGGAGGAGGATTTTTGCTCGAACGAATCTGAGAAAGAGGGAGGAGGAAGTTGATTTCCAGATCTGAGAAAGGAGAGAGAGAGAAGGAAAAATCCGTTCAAAGCCCTAGCTCGTTTGCATCTTCTCCGGTTAAATCTGCAAAAGTTCCGGTAAACCTCGGCCATGATTCCTTCTCCGGTAAACCCCGACCGTGACTCCTTCTTCTCCGTGGATCTGATCGGAGCTCCGAAGCAAGAAATGAAGAAAGGGGAGGTCTGCTAGGAGAATAGCAGAGAATGAAATCAGAGAGAGAGGGAGAGAGAGAAAATTTCCGGTCATCTTCTCCGATGAGATCCGACCGGAGCTCCGGCCAAGCTCTGACCATATTTTTTTTATTTTATACTTGCTGTTTATTTTATAGATCCTCATTTTCCATCTTGTTTCATATCTTTTCTCCTTTATTCTCGTTTTAAAACCCTAATTCAAGCACCTTAAACCCTAGATTCATTCCAACAGGGGCCTGGATTTAATTTCCTTGATAAAAAAAACCGTGGATTTGTGTTTTCTCTTTCCTTATAAGTTAGAACTTGTTCTTCATTGACCAGATGTGATTTGTCTTTGAAATTCAGAGTTTTCTCTGTAGGTTTCATTGTTTTGCAAGAAGAAAAGAAAAGAGAAAGAATGATTAGCTAGGTTTTCTTTTTTCTCTTGCTTAGCATGTGAAAGATTTCTTCTTCAGCCAAGGTTCCCTTCATTTTTTGGAAGATTGGATTCTTTCGGCGAATCTGAGCTCCAATCGGTGGCTATTTAGTTTCAGCAAAGGTAAGAGAACAAGAGAAGATGATCTAATCACTATAAATCAAAGGACAAAGGTATTTTTAACAAACTGTTTATATTTTCTCATTGATTTTTTTTATGCTTGCTTTGATCTTAATTTTTTTTTTTTTTAGCTTTGAAATACATGCTAGAACAGTAGATCAGTTCAATATTGTTTATTGTCATTCATGAGCACTGATTTCGTGATGAGTATCACCTTGATAACTGATATGAAGTTTTAGCTTTCATGCGTGCTAAGATATCAGACTAGCATATAATGTGTAATCTCTAGTTTGGTTTGGACATTGATCTTCATACAACAGTGTAAAATTGAAGTTCTAGAGGTGATTACAAGATTTACTCCCTTTTTATTAGAATACCCATAGCTGCCGGTTTTCTTTGAATTCATTTGCCCATTCTGGTTTTGCGGTCGTATAATAATGCTATTTGTGACTGTTATTCCATTGAGCATCCTTTCTATATTATTTCTAGTGCGAATTCACAGTTGTGTTGTCCATAGCCTTAGAATTGTAATTGTGCTGTCTTTCTTTATTTTAGAAACTCCAGGAGCAGGAATCCTTCTTGAACTATGACAATGAGATGAATTCCTCGATTATGTCTTTTGTCATCTTGTCTCTGTTGATAAATCCCAAGCTTTGATGATTTTGTAATACAACTAAAGTCTATGCTCTGTTTGAGATCTTTCTATCCTTCATGCGTTGAAAGTAACTAAGGATAAAGCAAGTCGAGAATAATAAATATTTAGATTTTCATCCAGGCCTTGTATCATTTATCCTAGTGGTTATATTTTTTTTTTTTTTTTTTTTTGGCAGACAGGCTTTATCCCTTTTGCTTTGCTCCTCATATCTTTTAGGGAGACCTACTTGGTCCATGTAGTATCCCTCTTTCCTTTTGTCTTTTATAAAGATAGCTTCAAGTCATTAAATCCTTCCATTCATCGCAAGGGCGATGAAGGCGTTAGCCCAAGCCCATCATTAGGAGACTTGCTTAGTCCAATTAGCGCTCCCCTCATTTATTTTTTTTAAGACTGGCCCAATCTTTTAGATACTCTTAAACCTTAGGAGCCTTATCATTGCAAGGGCGATGAAAGAGTCATCTAGAGCCCTCTTTTAGGAGACAAGCTGTGTCTCAGAAAAATCAAACCTCTTTTAGGAGACAAGCTGTGTCTCAACATAAAAATCAAACCCTTTAGGGAGACAGGCTATGTCTCATGCAAAGAAGTCATCCTCTTTGAGGAGACAGGCTATGTCTCATGTGTTGTTCTATCCTTTAGAGACAAGCTTTGTCTCATTAGTGAGTCCATCCCTAGGAGACATGCCATGTCTCATTAGCACCTCTTTTAGAGTCATTTGTTTGAGACTCAGTCTTTTAGCATATGAGTCTGTCCTTAGAGAGTTAGTATTTCTTTCAGGAGTCTGTCCTATCATCATAGGGGTTAGGATTCTTTCCAACCTCTCACCAAATCATGTGATTTTATCCGCTCCTGCAAGGTACAGGATGCTGTCCAACCCTTGCAGAGTTGTTATTCTGTTCATTCCCCCGCAAAGCATAGGATGCTGTCCAACCTTTGCGGGATATCAAGAGTTTGTCCTTCCCTTATGATGATAGGATTCTGTCCTCTTGTGTCAAAAAGCCCAAAAATATCTAAAAAATCAAAAATCTCAAAAATCTTAAGTCATTAGGAGCGTACTAGGAAATCTGTTCCGAACTACGTTGGCTTGATCCCTTTCAACAGGGTACGTAGTGCAGCTTGGGATTCATATCCCAAGTCCAGCCAAACCTTTCAAAATAAACATTTTAAACCTTCAAAAAATACAAAAATTCTTCAAAACCTTTTAAAAAAGATCTTCCCCTAGAGTTAGAGTCTGTCCTAGATATTTGAGGTGTTTTAGAGTTAGGAGTCTGTCCTGTTTGTATTGATATGGTGTGTCCTGTCGTGTGAGTGTCCCTAGAGTTAGGAGGCCTCAAGTTGATCGGTTAGACATTTAGTCGAACCGATGGCTAGACTAGGAAGCATATAGTCAGCCCATAGTTTTCTTTAGGATGCACAGCCTAGTTACACATAAGATGTAGGGCCCACCTGCATTAGCTCAAGGCTAACTAACTTGCATTAGTTAAGGCATATAGAGAGTCATAAAATTACAATTCACCTGAACTTAAGCAATCGTGCAAAAAAGCTTTAAAAATCAGTCGAGTCTAGCGGATCGAGTCTAGGATAGCGGTTCTAGATGGTTAGGCATCATAGTTAGAATAGGTCATCGAACTACGTTGACTCCGATTCTTCCCGAGGCTGGGATACGTAGAGCAGCTGTGATGGATGGCCATCTTGGTCCGAGTCAGGTCGCATTAGAGTTAGGACTCATTTTGTCCAGGCTGTATAGAATTGAATTATGCTGTGTGTTTTGCTGTATTTTCTTACTTTCATGTACAGATCCTATACCTTTAGCGGTAGCATGCATGTGTTTGCACATCAGAACTCAGACACCAATTAGGTATGACACTCATAACTTAGCTTTTTAGGCTTGTCACTCAGAATCTAGCTACTCTTAGGTGACACTTATTTTATTTCTTTTATGCGTGGTTATTATTCATCTCCGAGATATGCATGATTAGATAGACGTCTTCTCGGAGATCTTCGTTCCCATTTCATATGACTTTTGCCCAAAACTCTTCAAAATCATTAAATAAATGGCATAAGAGACCAGGTGTTTACACTTGGGCGGATGAGGTGCTCTTTAGACCTTCCAAATTCGTAACCAGGCACGAACCTTCTTTTATATCTCTGGTTATCCGTTGCAACAGAGCATAGTATGGGATCCTTGGCCCACTTCCTTGGATGGCGACTCTTCTTTGTTTAAGGTACGCCTCGAATCTGGGCTAGTCCCCGAATCGAGAGGTATCTCACCTTTGTATCGCCACTCATGTTGTGAGGGGCACTTCTTTCGAGAGTTCCTTGGTAGAGCTCTCCATTCACGTGGATGATCCAGAGACGTAGCGTGTGGGGGCACGTCCCCCACGCCTCTCTCGGATCGGGGTCCACACTACTAAACACACTCACCGCAAACATAAGATCCGGTCTTGTAGCTGTCAAGTACCTGAGACTACCGACAAGACTTCTATAAAGAGTTGCATCAACTCTTTTCTCATCCTCATTCTTGCATAGTTTCAAATCAACTTCCATAGGTGTGCTAATATGTGTAGCACCTTTCATTCTAAACCTCTTTAGCAAATCCTTTGCATACTTCTTTTGAGAAATAAAAATTCCATCATCTCTTTGGTTGACCTTAATACCAAGAAAGAAATGGAGAAGACCCATGTCGGTCATCTCAAATTCTTGCATCATATTTTTTTTGAATTCTTCACACATACTTGAACTATTGCCGGTAAAAATTAAATCATCAACATATAAGCAAACAATCAAAAGCTTGCCTTTAGTGTTCTCTTTGATGTAGAGGGTGTGTTCATAAGGACACCTTTTAAAACCATTCTTCATGAAATATCCGTCAATGCGACTATACCATGCCCTTGGTGCTTGTTTCAAGCCATATAAAGCCTTCTTCAGTCGGCACACTTTGCTTTCTTCACATAACCGGGAGGTTGATCAACATACACCTCCTCTTCAAGAAACCCATTTAAGAATGCCGATTTGACATCCATTTGATAAACCTTCCAACTATTTTGTGCCACCAAAGCTAGAACCATACGAATTGTCTCAAGATGAGCAACGGGAGCAAACACTTCTTTGTAATCAATACCATACCTTTGCTTGTAGCCTTTTACTACTAAGCGAGCTTTATACTTTTCAACTTCACCACTTGCATTCAACTTTGTCTTGTAAACCCACTTGACACCGATAGTCTTTTGCCCATTTGGAAGCTCCGTTAGCTCCCAAGTATTGTTCCTTTGGATTGAACACATTTCTTGATTCATTGCTTGCTTCCACTTTTCTTCTTGACATGCTTCCTCAAAACTAATCGGATCTGCATCGGCAAACAAAGTAAAATTTGCCAACTCTTCATCGGTAATTCTTCTAGACTTTTCATAAATTTCTCTTATGCTTTTCGTCTTCCTTGGAGGAGAGTCGGGGCTTGTTGAAGACGATGAAGATAATGGAGCCGAAGAAGATGGAGAAGCATATGGAGTGATAGTAGGAGCCACATCCTCTTCATTTTCTTCAATTCCATCATCATGAGTATCTTTGCTTTCATCCATATCTACCAAAACTTCTTTCTTCTTCTCACTTTGATTCCAATTCCAACATTCTACTTCATTGAACTTCACATCCCTACTTATGACAATCTTCTTAGTCATGGGATTGAACTTGTACGCTTTTGAACTTTCACTATATCCAACAAGGATACATATTTCATATTTATCATCCAACTTTCTTCTTGTTTCATCCGGCAAATGAGAGTAGGCAATACTACCAAAAATTCTCAAGTGAGAAACACAAGGCTTATGAACACTCCAAGCTTCTTGAGGAGTCATACCTTGAACACTTTTTGATGATGCCCGATTCAAGAGATAAATAGCACATGTAACGGCTTCCGCCCAAAACATATTAGGCATTCCTTTAGCTTTCAACATACTTCTAGCCAATTCCATAATCATCTGATTCTTCCTTTCGGCAACCCTGTTTTGTTGAGGTGTGTACCGAGTGGTAAGTTGATGCCGAATCCCATTCTCTTTCAAGAAATTCTTAAACTCATGAGAAACATATTCACCACCTCTATCGGAATGCAAAATTTTCAACATGAAACCATTTTGCTTTTCAACCAAGCTGTTGAAAGTTTTAAAGCATCCAAAGACTTCCGATTTTTCTTTAAGAAAATAAAGCCATGTCTTTCTACTATAATCATCAATGAAGGTGAGAAAATATCGATTACCTCCAATTGATGTTGTTTGCATAGGCCCGCATAAATCCCAATGCATTAGTTCAAGAGGATTTGATGCCCTCCATGCCTTCCCAATGGGAAAAGAGTCTCTTTAATGCTTTCCAAGTGCACATCCTTCACACACTTGATCTTGGCGGTCGATATTCGGCATGCCTCTCACTATATGCTTCTTGTTCATGAGAGATAAAGTGCTAAAGCTCAAGTGACCATAGCGAAGATGCCATAGCCATGACATATCTTTGACAATAGTGTTGAAGCAAGGAAAAGCTTCACTTTGAAACTTTAGAGGAAACATCTTGTTTTGAGTCATTCTCACCTTAGCTATGAGAATATGATTCTTGTCTTTGATTTCACATACATCTTCCTTGAAATGAACATCGTGCCCTTTCATTAGAAATTGCCCAACACTCAAGAGATTGTGCTTTAAACCGGGAACATAGAAAACATTGGAGATGCGCTTGACGCCTTTCTTTGTTTGAACAAGAATATCACCACTTTCCCTTACGGAAAGCCTCTTGTCATCACCCGTTCGAACTTCACTTTGGAGACATTCATCCAACTTTACAAATACGCCTTTGTTGCCGGTCATGTGGTTACTACAACCACTATCAATATACCACGTCTCTTCAAGAGCCACTTCTTGCACATTACAAGCAAGAAAAAGTGTCTTCTTCTTTACTTTCTTCTTTCTCATGCATGAAGGTGGAGTCTTTCTTGCTTTCTTCCGCAATCTTCTTTCAACAATACTTCATGGTATGACCAAACTTTTGACAATGATAGCATTGAATTTGGGATAGAGGTATTCCTCTCCCTCTTCCTCTTGTAGAAGAACCACCTTCTTCTTTTTCATATTCTTGATTTCTTTCTCCACCATTTCTCCCCCTTCCACGAAAAGAATTTCTTCCTCTTCCTCTTACTCTTCCTCTAGAGCCTCCCCTAAAAGAGACTTGAGTTTGAAAAGCTTTGATACCACTTTGTTGGAATGAAACCAACGAGGTTGGAGGGAAAAGATGAGTTTCAAGAGAAGAAGATTGTTCTCTTGATATCAAACACACAAAGAAAGTAACCCAAGTTGTTGTACTACTCAAAACCCTTCAAATTTCACTTAAAGAACTTACAAATGAAGAAGATACATAGTCTAAAACATAACCTACATTCCAAATCCGAATTTAATAAGACTTAACTAATCTTAGCTTCCCTAAGTACCACTAACACACTATCACATGAAAAGTAAATGACTAGCACAATTCCAAAACACAAAACATAGTCCCTAGGCCATTACTTGCCACAAATGAGATTTTCAATGTGGTCAAGAATCTTCCAAGCCAAGAAGTCTAGTGGATAGATGATCATGATCTAGTGGTCAAGATTAATTTCCAACAATTAGCAAGAATACAACAATCTTTACAGTCGTGAACCATCAACTCCTTATAGATTTGGTGTTCCATCCTTGTTGCACACCCGAAAAGGAACAGTGCTGAACTGAATCCAAGCCATGAGCCTTTTTAGCAAGTGCCATGGGGCTTACCAAGCTCTCATCTACAAACAACTCATGTTCTGAAATTCCATCAAGTGATCCCATCTGCACTATGATGCAATTTGTCAGCAGCCATCACTAAACAGTATTAAGAATAAGAAAGCTTCAATGAAGAAAAGAGATCTTGTCCTTACATGATCAGACGATAGACTAAACAACCAAATTTATGCTTTACATCACATGGTTCAGGATTAAAAAAAACTAAAGTATGAATGTCCTGGTATTATTAGCAATGCAACGCTCGCGAGTTGCATCGAGTGGTCAACATAAAGCATACTATGCGACTATATTGATAAATGAGAGATGACACAGAAATAAACATTAAGAGAATTCACTTCAAGATGAGAATTTACTCCAATCCTTTGTGACATGTCGCTAGTATTAGCCATATGATATGCAAGAATAGCGAGTCACCCATTCCACGAACAGAAATCACTGGATGCATAAAGTAATTGTTAGTGTTCTAGCATTAGAGTGAAAAACAGAATGTCTCATTATAGAATAAGATAGACTAGCCATGGCCCATGAATCATTGTAAAGAATCCAAAAAACCGCAACAGTTTTGCTACAATCAATTAATGACAAGTGCAACCTATCAAATTAAACTCAAAACATAGTAGATGCAGGATGGGATTGACCAAATGTAGCAAGTGTATTATTCAGAAATTACTCCAAACAATATTCCACAAACAACTTAATGATAAAGCAAGCAAAATAAGAGCTTGATAGTTGCCATCAAACAATCCAGATTTGAATAAAAAGGTCAAATTTGTGTGCTACATAACATATAGATTAAAATGATGAGCATAGGTATATATTTTAATCTTGTGCATGCAGAATACGAGAAATGGTAGGATGTAGAATAGCCTTGAACATCGTGAGTGACAAATCTATTTAGCCTATTTTTAATTCTCGAGCAACATTGTTTATTCATTCGAAACAACTTAGCTTCAGATCTTATTGCCCATAAGCAGTAGGAAGCAAGTCAGCAATCAAAAAGAGAAAATAAGCTTTTTGAGGATCAATGTGTGCAGGAAATGGGAAAGACTTCAGTAAGAAATTCATGCAACTATAAAAAATAACATTTTTCACACACACACACACACACACACACACAAACACGCTTACCGTTGAACGCTGAAGTATTTGATTGTTTTCCATGGATTTTTCACGTGGAAAAGGAATTTGAGAATGAAGAAAAGTAGAGATGTGTTTTTGAGAGAAAAAAAAAGTCTAGGGTTTGTTTTGCGAGAGAGAGAGAGAGAGAGAGAGAGAGAGAGAGAGAGAGAAGGGAGAGGTTTCGTGGAAATGGAGAGAAAGAAGGGGAATGTAGAAGTAAAGTGGAAGAGAGTGATTGTCGCAGGCAGAGAAAGACGGGAATTCCATGGAAATTGAAATTTCGCGGAAAGTGAACAAAAATGAAGTTCGTTAAACATGGAAACCAAAAAGAGCTTAACCGCAGCAAACCGCTTGGAATTTTCGTCTGCATTCTCCGTACGTGGAAGAAACAAACAAACTTTCCCTGCATTTCTCGTTGCGTTGTGGAGAGCTTACAAAAAAATGCGTGAAAAGAAAATCACCGGAAAATACTAACGGGTGAAACGAAAGAGATTCGCAGAAAAATAATTAATTACTCTTAGGATCTTGAAATGACTACAGTAGCCCTTCATATTATTGGACACGTGTGCAGTGAAGCCGGTTTGATATGAGTGATCCTAACCGTCTGATAGGATGGTTTAAGTTGTTGGATTGTGGTCCCCCTTGCTGTGTGGGTCCATAAGGTAAATGTCATGAGAAAGGGATTTGCTACCGTCCATCGCAGAAGGCTTTTCGCTGATGGTCTGTTGCATCTGTTGCCTCTGTATAGTTTGCATCTATGGCTGTTGTCAGATGCATCAGACCATCAACGAAAAGCATTTTGCTATGGACGCTAGCAAATCCCCCATGAGAAAAGTTGTCATAGTTCGACAAAAAGTAAGAGTCCCTCTCTATTAGTTCGAAGGAAAAAAACAGGAGTGTTAGTCAACATGCCATCATCGAATCTCATCCACTCATGTCCAAGTCACAATTTGGTCCAATCATTTTTTGATTGATTCTTAATTGGAGGATTCTTAGAATCTTACTGTCTGTTTGAATTTAACTCTATTTAGATTAGGAATGTTTGGTACCAAAGAACATAATAAAAAGAGAAAAGTACGGGATGTGGGAACAAGTTTCGAGGAATTATGGATTTTGGGTACTTTTTAAAACTAGCATGAAACACGGGTGATTCTTCAATATCGGGTGGGGAAAAGACCCCAGTACCCTTCTGCCATGATCAGAGTCCTCGTATGTTGCCCTTCTATATGGATGAGATTTGAGAACGTCCAATCATTATCTTAAAGGATGAGAATGTGGGGGAGTGAAAATATCATCCAAAAACATACCACGACAGGACGATCTTAAAGGATGAGAACGTGGGGGAGTGAAAATATCATCCAAATCGTTCTTTTGTTGGGCCCCAACATATATAAGATGCCACCGTATAAATCATCTCCATTGGATGATCCCAACCCTCAGATCTATATAGGTTTCTGCAACGAACAATCCCATTGTAGATAGGACGATTAGGATCATCCAATGGAGATGATTTACCAGGTGTAGTCTATTTCCAATGTGGCCCAACGAATGAACAATTTGGATCATCTATGAAGTGGGCCCGCAGTATTTTAAAAAAAAATAATGGAGTACTTTAGATTTTAGGTGCACACAACATTTAAAATCTCATAATTACTTAGGTAGTATATAACATCTTGTAACTAGGGTGACATTCCATTAGCCCCTTATCCAGATTTGCTAAGTAATGGAGAGAGAGAATTGATAATTTAGAAACTAATTTAAGAAAAATTTTGAAATTAAGGGGGATGGGGCAACGTAAACAGAGAGAGAGAGAGAGAGAGAGAGAGAGAGAGAGAGAGATTAGGAACTGGTTTAAGAAAAAAATCCAAAAATAAAGAGGGAAACTCTACGGAAAAAATAAAACTAATCAGAGAGAGTTTAGGAACTGATTTGAGCAAAAAAAAATTATAAAAATAAAGGGGCAAATTAAGGGAAAAAATCAAAGGGAGACCTATTTAAGAAAAAATCCCGAAAATAGGGGCGTCAACTTTACGAAAAAAAAATCAAAATAAATCTATCGACTTAAGCCTAATAAAAAAAAATCGTAACTTTTAGGGGGGCAATTGTTGTGAAAATCCGCCGGGCAGAATGATCCGATCGTTCACAAATTAAACGAAAAAGTAAAATAAACAAGCCACAAGTTGAACACCGATATTTTACGTGGTTCGGCAAAGCCTACTCCACGGGCGAGAAACACGATCTTCCACTATGAGAAAAACAATATACAAGGATTACAATGGATTAAACCCAAACTCACAAACCCACAACCATTTCCTTGCTCTCAAACCCAAGACCGTACACAAGAGATAACCCGAGAGATAAACCCGAAAAAGAACCCAAGAGAAAACCCCGAGAAGAAACCCGAGAAGAAAATCCTCTTCTCCCCTTCAATCTCTCGCTTTCTCTCTCTTTTTCTCACTCTCACTGAGAGGTAGCCGACACACCTCTCTACTCTTGCCTTTCTTCCCACAAGAGAAAACCCACTCTCTTTTGGTATTTAGGTTTTCCTCAAAACCTAAAAAAGTAGCTTTCCTTTTTTGCCTCTTGTCTTCCCACCCAAGCAAGCTACGGTGGGTGGGAAATAAGGCAACTTTCCAACAATCTCCACCTTGGCTTATGTCCCAATCACCTGAAGATTTTCCGTTGATGTCGCCACCGGATCGCTATTACCGCAAACCACCATTGGCCTTTTGAAGGTACCAGCTACACACCCTCGAATCACCTTGGTTCTGACTCCTCCCGATTCGATCAACACGGCCAATGCACATGTGTAGCTGCCAACCCGTTAACTCACCCAGTCAACCTTGGAGAGGGATCTCGATCCATCCTCCCAAATGCAGGTACTATCATCCTCTCACCATCGTCTGCAATCTGGAAACCTGTCTCTACACCAACTGCGAAAGAGACCTTACGCGTGCCCACACAATTACCCTGTTTCCAACTAGCCATCGAGATCTTAGGAACACTAGACACCGTGTCCCCAAGCAGACGATATAATCCACCACACTCCTCTCCTTTCATCAAAACCATACAGTCTGGGAGTGATTTTCATGGCTCCACCTGCAGCTGAAAACTTACAACTCCTGGAGTCCAACCGGCCAAGTGATACTAGATTCTTCCGTATCTTTGGGACATACGCCACACCACCCAAAGTACAAACAACTCCATCAAACATTTTGATCTTCACCGTCATAATTCCGGTGACGTCACAAGTAGACCCGTCACCCAAGGACACTACACCTGCCCTTGTCTCCTGGAACGTATCAAAATATTTCCTCCTGGAGCATACATGAATAGAGCAACCTGAATCTAGAATCCACTCATCATGAGAAGTGTGATTACCTGAGGAGACTGTGAGAACGTCTCTAAACACTTTGCTCTGTTCATCCGTTACCGCCACCATAGTATTCGTAGCATCATTGTCTACCTGGTCAGCTCTCCTTGGACAATCCCGCTTGATGTGGCCATATTCTTTGCAACGGTAACATTGCATGCTATAGACACCCCATTTTGACCGTGCCCTTAACCTTCCAATTTTATGCAAAACCCCATAAAACCAATGTTTTAAAGTCCCAAAATTCACCCTAAGCTAGGGTAGGATCCTACTTAGGTCCCTGAAAAATTTCGTCGAAATCCGAGCGTGTTTGCTTAGCGAACGAGCCAAGAGAGGACCGTAGTGTAAATCAGAAATGGGGTATCCTGAGATGGGGAAGAATTTATCCTAGAAAAGACGAATCTGAGCCGAAAAAGACGCGGATTGCGCGCGCACGTTTATCAATTTCCGCGCACCCATCAAATTTGGAGTGCGACTATCAATTTTGAAAATGTCTATAAATACTAAGCTAAAGCTCGTTTTCTTAAAAAAAAAGAAAAATTTTTGCAGAGAGAGAGAGAGAGAGAGAGAGAGCTAGGGTTTCGTCTCCTTTAATCATCTTCTCTGATAGCGTGTGCCGGATTCCACCCAAAGACGATGATCCGATCCAATTCCAGCAAGACTCTGCATCCTCCGGTGAGTTCCTGTACATTCAAGGTTTGGTGATTTTTGCTAAGATCAGAACATCAAGATCTGTTGCAAATCTTTGTAAAATCTCTCAGATCTGAGATATTAGAGAAAATTCCAGAGAGAGAGAGAGAGGAGTTCTCGTTGAATCCTTATCTTCTCCGTCGATTTTTTGCCGGAATCCGGCAATCTTCTTCGGATATGCCATAAAATCCAGCTTCTCTTTCTTCTTCCCTTCACTCAAACGTCACTTAGATTCTTCAATTTCATTATCATTTAAAGAAACCTGCAAACCCTAGCTTTTGCCTTAGCTTTTGTTTTTGATTCCTCCGATCTTCTTCTCCGTCCAGCCATCCTCACCTCGCACATCTTTTATCTCCTTTCCGGTGGATCTTTTCTTCTCTGGTCAACTCCGATCGGAGCTCTGATCTATAATTTTCCATCTTTGAAACCCTAGCAAAGGGGATAAATATACAGAGAGAATTGAAGAAAGAGGAGAGAGGAATATGTACTAAAATCTAAAATATCTGGCTACTTTTGCTATTTTCTCCATCTTCGAATCTCAGATCTAGTTGGCGTTCACCAAAATATTATTCGATTCCTTCTTAAAACCCCTATCATTTACACCTACGTCTGTAATTTCAGTTAAGCCATCATTAGATCCATCAATTTCCGCTATTTTACAACGATTTCGTATATTTCGGTGGCCTTCTCTGCAATTACATCGGTTCATTCCAATAACCTCATCGTTTTGGTGTATAATCTGAGAGAAGAAGAAAAGTAGAGCGTGGATCCTTGTTAAGAAAAGCACAGAAAAAGGGTTTTGGAAGTTTGGAGAAGAAGAAGAGGAAAATGATTTGCAGCTATTTTCTTTGACGAAATCTCTTGTTCCGGTCATTCTCCTTTGTCGTCCGGCAAAGAACTCGATGATTCCAGAGCTTTAAAATCCTCAATTCAGGTCTGATCATTTTTGTTGTCGTTAATCAGAGAATATTTACTCAACTCAGGGAAAATAAAAGCACAATCAATTACTCTTGCTTGAACATTTCAAGTCTTTACTTTTTCTTTGACTCGGATTGGCCTCTTGATGTAATTATATTCCTTTAGGCTATTGATATGCTATCATTAGGTTCCATGCACCATAACCCCTGGACTCTTTGGAATACCCACTTGTTTATGTATCTTTAGTTGTCATAATTCAAATTCGTCAGAAATCATATATGCTTGTGTGTATTTGAGACCCCGTAATCATTTACTCTTGCTGGTAAGGAATTTATTTCCTTAGTTTGAACCCTATGCCATAGTCCTTGTTGCCCATGATTTGGAGATAATAAGTTTAGGTCTTGATTTTTTTTATCATCCTATTATACATTGATTTCATTTTATGGCTGAATGTGCTTTAAAGTCCAGACCTGATCCTCTTTATTATACATTATCTTGATTTTCTTGAATCATTGATAAGAATTATTGCTTTTCCTTTATATTTTGTTGTATATTTGCTTAGGATTTTATCATTTGAAAGGAAGTAGCCCTATCATTGCAAGGGCAATGATAAGCCACCTCGGTGTTTAGGAGACTTGCTCACTCTCACTAGCATCCTTCTTTATCTTTTCTTCTTTTAGGAGACTAGCCTAGTCTCACTAACACTCCCCCTTAGGGTTGTGCACCAGGAGTCAGTCATTTCGTATATGAGTTCGTCCTTAGCTAGGAGTCTGTCCTTAGTTAGAGAGTCTGTCTTTCAAGAGTCTGTCCTATCATCATAGGGGTTAGGATTCTGTCCGACCTCTCATCAAATCATGTGATTTTTTTATCCTAGAATTAGGAGTCTGTCCTAGATATTTGGGGTGGTTTCAGAGTTAGGAGGCTGTCCTGTTTGTATTGATATGGTGTGTCTTGTCGTGTGAGTGTCCCTAGAGTTAGGAGGCCTCGAGTCCTGATCGGTTAGACACCTAGTCGAACCGATGGCTAGACTAAGAAGCATTTAGTCAGCCCATGGTTTTCCTTAGAATGCACAGCCCAGATACACATAGGGTATAGGGCCTACCTGCATTAGCTTAAGGCTAATTAGCTTAAGGCTAATCAACTTGCATTAGTTAAGGCATATAGAGAGTCATAAAAATTACAATTCACTTGAATTTAAGCAATCGTACAAAAAAGCTTTAAAATCAGTCGAGTCTAGTGGATTGAGTCTAGGATAGCGGTTCTAGATGGTTAGGCATCATAGTTTAGAATAGGTCATCAAACTACGTTGACTCCGATTCTTCCCGAGGCCGGGATATGTAGAGGAGCCAGGGTGGACGGCCATCTTGGTCCGAGTCAAGTCTTGCATTAGAGTTTTAGGATTCTTCTTGTCCAGTCACGTATCGAATTGAATTGTGTTGTATATTTTGCTATGTTTTCTTACTTTCATGTACAGACCTTATACCTTTAGCTGTAGCATGCATATGTTTGTACACCAGAATTTAGACACAAATTAGGTATGACACTCATAACCTAGTTATTCTCAGGTGATACTTATTTCATTTCTTTTAGGTGTTCTTATCAATCATCTCCGAGACATGCATGATTAGATAGACGTCTTCTCGGAGATATTTGTTCCCATTTCACATGACTTTCGCCCAAAACTCTTCAAAATCAATAAGTAAATGGCATAAGAGACCAGGTGCTTGCACTTGGACAGACGAGGTGCTCTTCGGACCTTCCAAATTCGTAACCAGGCACGAACCTTCTTTTATATCTCTGGTTATCCGTTGCAACAGAGCATAATATGGGATACTGGGCCCACTTCCTTGGATGACGACTCTTCTTTGTTTAAGGTACGCCTCGAATCTGGGCTAGTCCCCGAATCGAGAGGTATCTCACCTTTTATCGCCACTCATGCTGTGAGAGGCACTTCTTTCGAGAGTTCCTTCGTAGAGCTCTCCATTCACGTGGATGATCTAGAGAGAGACTTTTTGTCTCGTGGAGGCTCGCCCCCCCGCCTCTCTCGGATCGGGGTCCACACACGCCCTTTCCGCTGACCCTGGATCTTGACCTGCCTTTTCCTGATCCCCTGTCAGACGACCTTGCTCTTTGATTCTCACCATGAACAACCAACCCTTGTTCTTCACTTACACCAAGAACATGTTTCTTCCACATCTCAATCGATAAAAGTGACATCGTGACTTCCTCCAACTTTATCGTATCCTTACCATACACTAAAGTCGTCACCAGGTTGTCATACGAATCAGGAAGTGAAGTAAGAAGTAATAGGGCCTTATCTTCTTCCTTCAACTTTTCATCAACCTTGTGGAGCTGATCCACAAGCCCGTTGAACACCGTAATGTGTTCCAGAAGATCCCGCCTTCCTGCATCTTCAGCCCGTTACAACTGGTTGGCCAAGCTTTTGACATATAAAGTTTTTCCATTTTATCCTATAATTTAGAAGCATCTTCTTCTTCCATAACGTTAAATATAACGCTATCTGCTAGACCTAATCGAATCATGCTGACCACCTTCGACTCAGTGTCTTCCCACTCGGCACCCGTCATCTTCTCCGGCTTCACACCCATGTGAATCTAGTAAAATCATCAACAAATAACAACATATAGCGGAAGCCGAAAAGTGAAGGTGTCCTATAAGGTCCCATTACATCACTATGAATAAGCTCCAAGGGGGCCTTGCACCTTGAAAGAGACTTGTCAAATGGAAGACGATGTGCCTTACCATATTGACAACCCTCACACACCTTTCCACCACCAAAAGAATTCAAATTTGGTAGCCCATTCACTAGATTCTTAATCACCATGACCTTTAATTTATCCATGCTAATATGACCCAATCTAGCATGCCAAATTGAAGCACCATCATTTGTACTCATTTTATCAACATATAAAGTTGAAGCCGATAAAATAAATAAATCTTTAACCCTCTTACCGGTGTAGACAACATCCGCCTTCAAGTTTGAAATATTCCGAAGAAATTTTACCTCCTTAGGCCCGAACAAAACATAATTTTCCTCATCAACCGCATTTGCGACCGAGAAACGATTCTTCTTCATACTGGGAACATGAAACATACTCTTAAGTGTAATAGGATCCTCATTTGAACCACCAATGGTGATGACCCCTTCTTTCTCTACCAGATGTATGGTGTTGTCCGCCGTGATGATATCATCATTGCCTTCATATTCTCGAAACTTTGAGAACTTGGATTCGTTGCCGGTAAGATGATGCCCACAACCGGAATCAACAATCCAATCATCCTCAAAATTGATGGATGCGAAAGCACCCACCGTAGTAGTTTCCGCTACAAAACATCTACCCCAATCTTCTTCATGTTTTGGATCATCAACATTTTAGGCTACATTTACATCCTTTAATTTCACACGACAATTCTTTTGTATATGCCCAAGTTTACCACATCGGTAACACTTGATACCCTTTCGGTTTCCATTACCCATAACAGATGATCCTCCTTCATCTCCACCTTTACTTGGAATATTTTTCTTTTCATTATATTTGTTGGAAGGCTTCTTGTTGCTTGAAATAATGCTTCTCCTTCACTCCCGGATATTGAACAACCCACCATTTGTCTAGCTAAAGACTCTTATGAAGCAAGAAGATTTTCAAATTCTACCAAAGAAGGTTGTCGATCCCACCCTTGAATGGACATGTGGGACCCGATCCAGCGAGAGGGGTGGGGCGCGAGCCGCCACGCTCTCTCTTGGTCTCTCGTACCCACGCGATTGGCGTGTGCTCTTTTATTATTGATTTTAATTCATCTTTTATGTGAACTTGGGATCACTAAGGTAATCCGAATTCCACACAAAAGAGAGTGACAGAGTCGCCACCTAGATGTGGGATCTAGGACCCATAATTAACCAGAAATCTAGACTCGTTACCTGGTTACAAGAATGGAAGGTATGGGGAGTTATCCGCCACATGCACCATTCCTGCCCAATAATCGGTCTTCAATTCCAAAAGTTAACTCTTTTGAATTTCTTTTAAATGGCTCATTTAACTCTATGTTAGTGTTGTAACTATGTGACATGCATCCTATGATCTAATTTCAATGTAGATCCTAAATGATTTAATTAAGAATTTACAAGAAAATTAATATACAAAACTCCACAATTTGTTGTGGAGCCGACTCGCGGTTGGTATACCATCAAACATCCAAGCTGCCTACGTACCCAAGCCTCACTGGGATCAGAGTCGACGTAGTTCGGTGCACCTAAGCTAAGCTACTTATGCCTAACTCAACTAAGACATTGATCTAGACTGGATTGACTGTTTCAACAGTTTTAAGAGAATTTATTTAATTCAAGTTGGGGATTTTATTATTCTAGGATTTCATCTAAGATGCTATATGATCCTATCTAAGTACAAGTTGTCCCTTAGACTAATGCAGGTTAACCTACATCCCAGGTAACTAGGCTTGTCCTAGGGAAAGACTGGGTGACTAGTGTAGCTAGACCTATGGCACGGTTGCTATCCATAGCAAACGTCCGTGATGAGGCTGGACTCCTAACTCTAGGACTCCCTAAAATCTAGGACTCCCTAAAACCTAGGACACGACATGACGTAAGTGTTCCTAAATTGGGCTCTAATGGTTCTTATGACGGAAACCATAATCCAATGGTTCCGAAGGACCCGAGACAAATCGATTTAAGTTCTTGAAATTAATTAATTTCAGATTTCAAGGATTTTTGGTTTCTGAACATTTAAGGAATACCAAGGGTTCTACGGCTCACAAATTTCGGCCTAGAATGGCATCCACGGAAGGGAATCGTGCGCTCTTCCCTTGTGCAATTTAATACTTAAGTTATAACACCTTATTGCCTGGCATATCTCAGGATTTTCGTGGACAGTAAACCTCGGAGCCAATAACATGCTATAGCTTAAATATTCAAATTGTCAAAGATCGATTGCAATTGGGATACGATTATGGATGCACTGGCCATTTTACCCAAGAAATCTAAGAATCCTAAGATTTTTGTTTCAATGGAGTAAGGAGTGAACATGTGACAGATATTTGAGGTTCTTTGGAAATTTTCACAATGATTTTTAATTAATTTCGAATTTTTAATGGAATTTATCAATTTCAAACATATGAGTAATTTTACAAGTGAAATTATTGCAAACGAATTCGAAACAAACTGAAACTTCTACAGCAACAAGATGGGAATGTACGTAGCTTATTAGCAGAGTTTTGCAGATTTTTACATTAAGCTCCTATTTAATTTTGATTTAACAATAATGAGACCAGATTGTAAAAATAACACAGAAACTAGTAAAAATAGAAATCGAAATTCATTGAAATTTCTACAGTAATAAGATATGAATAAACATAGCATGCTGTGATATTTTCATGAATTTTAGAGACTATTTACTATCCGTTTCGGATTTTTCAATTTTAAGACCAGATTATGAATTTACACTACATCCCTTAAGAAACAAATTCCAAATCACTTGAAAATTTTACAGCAGCAAGAAATATGAATTATAAGACTACTGTAAAGAAGTTGAGAATTTTAATCGTGATTTGATATCAGTAAAAAATCTCACAAAATCTGACAATTTTCAAAGAAAGCATCAAATAACATACCAAATAGAATCCAAAAATCCTTAAAACTTCATGGTAGAATGTATCAGTACCATATTGTTTTCCCACGAAATTTATTAATTTTGGAATCTATTTAGTATATATTTTATTTTTCTTCGTCAAAAAGACATATTTGAAGAGTTTTATATTTTTAAAACACGATTTTTGAGAAAATTACGACTCCAGAAAATATCCTTTAATCTTGTTCTGATGTGATGAACACAAGAAAATTTTAAAATTCCAAAAAATAGGTCATCCTGAGATAGCTATTTTTTCGAATTTTGTAATTTATCAGCCATTATTTTAAATAAAATTTAATTCTTCAGTCAAAATTTTAAAATCCTTTGATCCAATGTCCGATCCGATCCGATGGTTATTTTAGTCTATTTAAATAGATCAGTGTATTAAATTTCGGGACGAATCGGAATTGAAACACTCATGTAGATCATGATTTTAAGCACACACATATAATATTGAATTAAATTCAATTAAATGCTAAAAATCATGCAAAAATATATAGAAATGTCAAATAACCCTGGAAAAATCTGAGAATGATGTACCTACCTGTGATGGAGATCCTCGCCTAATCCAAGAACCGGAAAATCTGAAAATCCTCGCCGACCTGCGATCCGCTTCCGCTTTCTTTCTCTTTTTCTTTTTCAAAAAAAAAAAAACCACTGTGATGAGAGGAAGTGTGAGAGATAGAGAGAGGTTGACAGAGAGAATGATAAGGGAAGTGGGTGTGGGAGATTAAAAACAGAAAGAGGGAGTGAGGGAGTGTAACAGAGAGGACGAGAGAGAGGGTGATAGAAAGAGAGACAGAGGGTGATAGAGAGTAATAAAAAAAACAGAGAGAGACCGAGAGAGAGACCGAGAGAGAGTGATAGAGAGAATTGGTTAGAGGAAACCTAGATAGATGGATCGAGAGAGGAGGAGAGTGATGAAGTGGAATGCAAGACACAGAGAAATGGAAATCATAGAGGGATACTCTGTTTTTTTTTCTCGCTTTTTATTTCTTTTCAAAAAACAAAACAACACTCTTTTTTTTTATAGAAATGCAAGAAGAAATACAGAGTGTGGAGAGAGAGGATAAAAACACAGAGATGGAGGGCGGCTATACGAGGACAGAGGAATAGGGATCAAGATCTGTTTGAGAAACGGATATAGTGATTAAAACGTGAAAAACAGATACTCTGTTTTTTTTAGAGTTTTTCCTTCTTTTTTTTTTCTATACGTAGGGTGTTGAGGGTTGGAGATAGATGATGAGAAAAAGACAGAGGGAGCAATGGGGATGTGGAAAACAGAAGCTAGGAGGGGAGAGGGAGAACACCAGAGGATGATCTGTTTCTTCTTTCCAATAGAATATTTTTCACTGCTGTTAAGCCAACCAAACAGAGCCTCCTTCACCCCAGCTACTATCCACGGCCCCCTTATTTTTTTTCTTCAACCGATCAAATATAAAAGATAAAAGGGTTCAAAGAGACAGAGTGATGATGAGCGTGGAGGTCACAAGGAGAATGGGTTGGCTGTTGGAAACGAGAAACAGAGAGCTTGAGAAGGCTAATGGTGATGAGAAACAGAGGGAGATAGGGGAGAGGATAGAAAAATGAGGGTGATGGGCATTTGAGAGATCAAACGAAGGTTTCTTCCCCACCGCCCAAAAAAAAACCGAACTTTCTGTCTCCTCCCTTTGAGTTGCTGTCCCTCTCTCTTAAGACCGATCCTCTCTTCTTTTTTCTTTGAGAAAGTTTCCTTCCACCATGCTTTCTTTCCTTGCTACCCTTTGTGATACTAAAACCCACTCCCTATTAAAAGAATACCCGAGCATTCTTTCTAGAAAAAGAGAGGACGTTTCCAAAAATATTTCAAGGACCGAAACCATGCTCTTCTTAAGAAAAGCTTCCTTTTCAAAGTAATGACAATATGGAATTCCCAAACATTGCCGAATTTATCTATTAGGATGGTGGAGTTACCAAACCTTGTAATCATCCGTATTATGTGGGTAATTGGAGTATGGTGGGCCTCGCAGATCAGACCATTGAATTCTAATCATATTCAAAACATAAGATGATAGGCCTCACCCAAACATAGCTTGATATGTAATTGTTGGTCCCGCACATCAGATTATGAAGTTCAAAATGATAGCGGTCCTACTTTTAAAATTTTTATCATAGTGGCCCCATTCCAATTTGTCCAAATGCTTTACAAATATGGTGATGGGCCCACACCATGTTGAGCACATGATGGGCCCCATCCCATGACTTAAAACACATGGGCACCTTCTCATAGAAATTAATGTTTCAATTTTAATTCCAAATAAAGCCGAAATTCATTTTCCATGGAAAAATGGATGGTTTCATTGTTTGACCTAAGTCTAACCAAGTGCTCAATGCGGGCCTACCAACCGGTTCCCAATTCGCTCTGGTTTGGATTCCTCTGAATTACCCTTCTCGACACTTGACGGAAAAATGTGAAACACGGCATAAATGATTGAAAAGATTGCAGAGATATAAGAGATGGACACAGGAATGGAAACAATGAAAAACGGATAGCGAAACACTAACTTCTTTGTTGATTAAGGCAGAGCAAAAATGGGGTGTCTACAGGACATAACATAAGGAATATACTCTCTTTTCAACCCACGAATAACATGCCGCTTCATTCGTGCCTCCGAAATAGGCTCTTCTGAATCCAATAAAGAAATCTTCGAATAAATATTCTTGATCTTCAAAAAGAATTGAGAAATAGAGTGACCACCTTGTGTAGTATTTGCCAACTCATTTTCCAACATTTGTAGACGAGCCATATTCTTCTTGTTGAGCAATCCATCAAAAGTAGTCCAAATCTCACTTGCCGATTTACACCCAATGATGTGCTCAAACAAGTCATGCGAAATAGACCGCTTCAAAAGAAATTCGGCTCTAGCATTCTTCATCCTCCACGCCTTCAATACATCGGCATTTTCTTGTGTGTCTTCCGGAGCTACAACGGCATTGCCACAAACAACCTCCCATAAATCTTCTCCCACAAGATAAGACTCCATACATGTTCTCCATATCTTGTAGTTTGATTGATTTAGCAACTCAATGCCGAGTCCACTAACCCTTCCACTCATATCCATCTTCAAAGCACCGATTGAACTTCTTCACCAAGGATATCTTGACAAGCACCAACTACCACCCTTGTGGCTCTGATACCATACAGAGAAAGACGGATTTCACAACACAGGAAAATCCTCTTCTCAAATAGTGAAACCAAGTTTACACTAGCCCAAGATGAACAACCAAGTAGAAGAAGAACAATGCCCAAAAGAGATGTGCTTCAATATATGATAGAAATAACAACACTACAAGATAAACAACAATAAAAAGAAGAAAGCTTCAAGAGGAAAGCTTGCACACAAGAGAGCTTCAATGAAGCTTCAATGGAGGTCTAGGTAGTGGAGAATCTCTACCAAAGTGAAGTAATGAGAATTGGCTTGGTCAAGGAAAGTAAAGAGAAGATAGCTTAGGTAAGTGGTAGTGGGTATGGGAAAGTGGTGTCTTAAATGCTTAGGAAAGTAGTGGGTTTGGAGGTCCAAGTAAATGTTTGAATATGAAATAGGTAGGTAGTGGAAAAAGATGGAGCAAACATGTGTGGCTCACACATGTGCAAGCTAGGTAAAAAGACCAACATGCCCATGGACACAAAAGTACATATTTGCCCTCACTACATTTCTCAAAATAAAAATAAAATAAAGCAACCCAAAAAATACACTTTAAAATTTAACACTCCCCCTTAAAGTGAGTTTTTGGAAACTAATCCAAGCTTATCCCGAAGTAGCTCAAATGGTCGTTTGGAAAGTGACTTGGTAAAGATGTCGGCAATGTTCTCTTTGCTCCTCACTTCCGCTACACCAATTATACCATCTAACACCTTTTCACGAATGAAATGATGCTCGATCTCAATATGCTTTGTTCTTGCATGACAAACTGGATTTGTGGCAAGTTTGAGCGCACTTTGTTTGCCACCAAGAATAGTCATCGCCTTGTGGATAGGTAAATGGACATCTTCAATCAACCGCCGCAACCAAATACATTCTTAAGATGCAAGAGCGGCGGCCTTATATTCCGCTTCCGTTGTTGAAAGAGACACCGAGTCTTGTTTCTTACTACACCAAGAAACACCCGCCGATCCACACAAAAACACATAACCGGAAGTAGATCTCCGATCATCCAAATCCCCTCCATAGTCGGCATCGGTAAATCCATTCAACACAAAATCAACCCCTTTCTTGTAAAGCAACCCAAAGTCAAGGGTAGAACTCACATACTTCAAAATTCTCTTTGCCGCTTCCAAGTGTGGTTTCCGTGGCGCTTGTATATAGTGACTAACAAGCCCAACGGAAAAAGAAATGTCCGGTCTTGTGATAGTCAAGTAGATGAGACTACCCACAAGAGTACGATATGGCCGTGCATCCGAAAGAAGCTTGCCTTCTCCCCGCCTTATCTTTATGTTGGGATCAAGAGGAGTAGATGATCTTTTACTTTGACTCATCCCAAATCTTCCAACTAATTTCTCCGCATAGCCTTTTTGAGAAATTAGAACATCATCCTTCAAGGTCTCCACCTCCAAGCCAAAAAAGTGACTTAGCTCTCCCAAGTCTTTCATCTCAAAACGAATAGATAGCTCCTCCCTTAGCTTTGTAACCTCAACATCATTGTTGCCGGTAACTATCATGTCGTCGACGTAAAGAAGCACAATAACAAGCAAGCCTTTGTCTTTCTTCAAAAATAAACTAGAATCGGAGTTAGATGCAAAATAACCACAAAATTGCAAGTATTCGGCAATCTTACCATACCACGCCCTTGGAGCTTGCTTCAACCCATAAAGAGCTTTCTTGAGCTTGCAAACATGAGTCGGATGATCACTTGAATTGTAACCCAGCGGTTGCTCCATGTAGATGTCTTTGTCAATCTCACCATGCAAAAATGCATTTTTCACATCAAGTTGAAACAATTTCCAACCATGACAAGCGGCCAATGAAATTACAACTCGAACGGAAGTCATCTTGGCAACGGGACTAAAGGTCTCATCATAATCCTCTCCATACTTTTGAGAGAACCCTCTAGCCACCAACCTTGCTTTGAATCTATCTACACTCCCATTCACTTTCCGCTTCAATTTGTACACCCATTTATATGTAACCGGATTCACATCTTTAGGCTTAGGAACAAGATCCCATGTCTCATTTTCACAAGTGCCTTCATCTCCTCATTCATAGCATCTTTCCATTCTCTCACCCCTTTTGCTTCATCAAAGCAAGAAGGCTCATTATCATCAAATGGACTGAAAAGAAAACAAGAATAAGTGCTCACCATGTTTTCATCCCGATACCGTGCCGGCTTGACAATCTTTCATTTTGATCTTCTAAGATGTGATGGACTACACTCCTCTTCATTAGTTTTTTCATTTTGCTCATCTTCTTGAACATGACGTGCAACATCACTCCCCCTATCACCTTGCTCCCCCATCGGCAAAGAAGAGGAAGACCCAAATTCCATTGGAACATTTGGTGTCACCGGCAAGTTCATTGTTGCTTGAGGCTTAACCTCAACAAGGATGTGCTCACCTACACCCACACCATTAGTGGAACCACCATCCAAAGCATAATAAGAAGAAACTTCATCAAACACAACATCTCTTGAAACAATGGACTTGTGAGTTGTAGGATCCATGCACTTCCAACCTTTCTTCCTATCATCATACCCAATGAAAATACACTTCTTCGCCATAGCATCCAACTTGGTTCTCCTTTCATCCGGCAAATGCACATAGCAAATTGAACCAAAAACCTTGAAATGCTTGACACTAGGCTTAACTCTAAACATCAACTCATAAGGAGATTTCATATTAATCGGACTAAGAGGCACCCGATTAATCACATAAGTTGCACATGCCATACCTTCCGCCCATAAGGCCTTGGGTAAGTTTTTTGCATGCAACCAACTTTTACAAGTTTCTAAAAGATGCCTAATCTTCCTCTCCGCGACTCCATTTTGTTGAGGCGTATAGGCACAAGTGAGATCCCTTTGTATACCATGATCACGACAAAATATAGAAAAGTCATCGGAAGTAAACTCCCCACCATTATCGGTTCTCAACCGCTTGATCTTCTTGTGAAGTACACCTTCAACAGTCTTCTTGAACTCAACAAACTTAGACAATGCATCGGATTTCTCCATTATAAAATACACCCATGTGAATCTAGTAAAATCATCAACAAATAACAACATATAGCGGAAGCCGGAAAGTGAAGGTGTCCTACAAGGTCCCATTACATCACTATGGATAAGCTCCAAGGGGGCCTTGCACCTTGAAAGAGACTTGTCAAATGGAAGACGATGTGCCTTACCATATTGACAACCCTCACACACCTTTCCACCACCAAAAGAATTCAAATTTGGTAGACCATTCACTAGATTCTTAATGACCATGACCTTCAATTTATCCATGCTAATATGACCCAATTTAGCATGCCAAATTGAAGCACCATCATTTGTACTCATTTTATCAACATATAAAGTTGAAGCCGATAAAATAAATAAATCTTTAACCCTCTTACCGGTGTAGACAACATCCGCCTTCAAGCTTGAAATATTCCGAAAATTTTTTACCTCCTTAGGCCCAAACAAAACATAATTTTCCTCATCAACCGCATTTGCGACCGAGAACAGATTCTTCTTCATACCGGGAACATGAAACACACTCTTAAGTGTAATAGGATCCTCATTTGAACCACCAATGGTGATGACCCCTTCTTTCTCTACCGGATGTATGGTGTTGTCCGCCGTGATGATAGCATCATTGCCTTCATATTTTCGGAACTTTGAGAACTTGGATTCGTTGCTGGTAAGATGATGCCCACAATCGGAATCGACAATCCAATCATCCTCAAAATTGATGGATGCCAAAGCACCCACCGTAGTAGTTTCCGCTACGAAACATCTACCCAATCTTCTTCATGTTTTGGATCATCAACATTTTCGGCTACATTTCCATCCTTTAATTTCACACGATAATTCGTTTGTATATGCCCAAGTTTACCACATCGGTAACACTTGATACCCTTTCGGTTTCCATTACCCATAACGGATTATCCTCCTTCATCTCCACCTTTACTTGGAATATTTTTCTTCTCTTTATATTTGTTGGAAGGCTTCTTGTTCTTGAAATAATGCTTCTCCTTCACTCTCGGATATTGAACAACCCACCATTTGTCTAGCTAAAGACTCTTATGAAGCAAGAAGATTTTCAAATTCTACTAAAGAAGGTTGTCGATCCCACCCTTGAATGGCGTAACATAAGGAATATACTCTCTTTTCAACCCACGAATAATATGCCGCTTCATTCGTGCCTCTGAAATAGGGTCTTCCAAATCCAATAAAGAAATCTCCGAACAAAGATTCTTGATCTTAAAAAAGAATTGAGAAATAGAGAGACCACCTTGTGTAGTATTTGCCAACTCATTTTCCAACATTTGTAGACGAGCCATATTCTTCTTGTTGAGCAATCCATCAAAAGTAGTCCAAATCTCACTTGCCGATTTACACCCAATGATGTGCTCAAACAAGTCATGCGAAATAGACCACTTCAAAAAAAAATTGGCCTTAGCATTCTTCATCCTCCACGCCTTCAATACATCGGCATTTTCTTGTGTGTCTTCCGGAGCTACAACGGCATTGCCACAAATAACCTCCCATAAATCTTCTTCCATAAGATAAGACTCCATACATGTTCTCCATATCTTGTAGTTTGATTAATTTAGCAACTCAATGCCTAGTCCACTAACCCTTCTACTCATATCCATCTTCAAAGCACCGATTGAACTTCTTCACCAAGGATATCTTGACAAGCACCAACTACCACCCTTGTGGCTCTGATACCATATAGAGAAAGACGGATTTCACAACACCGGAAAATCCTCTTCTCAAATAGTGAAACCAAAGTTTACACTAGCCCAAGATGAACAACCAAGTAGAAGAAAAACAATGCCCCAAAGAGATGTGCTTCAATATATGATAGAAAGAACAACACTACAAGATAAACAATAATAAAAAGAAGAAAGCTTCAAGAGGAAAGCTTGCACACAAGAGAGCTTCAATGAAGCTTCAATGGAGGTTTAGGTAGTGGAGAATCTCTACCAAAGTGAAGTAATGAGAATTGGCAGGAAAGTAAAGAGAAGATAGCTTAGGTAAGTGGTAGTGGGTATGGGAAAGTGGTGTCTTAAATGCTTAGGAAAGTAGTGGGTTTGGAGTTCCAAGTAAATGTTTGAATTTGAAATAGGTAGGTAGTGGGAAAAGATGGAGCAAACATGTGTGGCTCACACATGTGCAAGCTAGGCAAAAAAACCAACATGCCCATGGACACAAAAGTACATATTTGCCCTCACTACATTTCTCAAAATAAAAATAAAATAAAGCAACCCAAAAAATACACTTTAAAATTTAACAATATATATATATATATTAAACTAGGGATTTGCTAGGATATTTTGCACAAAGCCATTTCGTGGCTCACTTTTGCATTAGAGAACAGCTTCAGAGGCTCACAATTTACATAATTTTGTCTCATTCATTTACTTCAACTGAGATAGTCTCTCTTTCAAAAGTGAGCCGAGAACCGACTTCCTATGAAATTGTCTAGCAAATCCCATTAAACTATGTTATGAAAAATTATAAAAATAATGTTATAATTTAGAGAAAAGTGTTCCTGTGCTGCAGCACATGGAGCTTCCCTACGCTTTAGTGGCTTATAAAGCCTCTCATTGGTTTGTATAGCAGGTCCACCTTTGCAAGTCCACAAAAAGTGACGAATGGGAGGCTTTATAAGCCACTAAAGCGCAGGCGCAGGAACACTTTCCTCTATAATTTATGCTACACTATTAGGGCATTTTTTATAATTCATCGAACCCTAATTAGATTTTTGGACATGTCTGCAGATCTTGGAGTGTGGATCCAAAATTTTCATATCGTAATCAGATCTTAAAATATGTATCGGTCGCTAAATGTGTAGCTGTGGATTTTTCTATTTTGGCGACGGATTTTGACTGTCACCAATGATTGTATTTCTAGTAGTATCCATCTTACTCGGGTCCATTGACAAAGTTGGAAAAGAACTTCCTATAAGGACGTACGTCCGGTTGCCATGAGAATTTTCGGGTGTGCTTGTGCCGAATACAACCATGTTTACCTATATATAGGGGTGTAAACGAGCCGAGCCGAGCCGAGCTTGGCCAGGCTCGGCTTGGCTCGTTAAGCTCAAAAGCCAGGCTCGGCTCGGGCTAGGGCTCGAACCAGGCTCGGCTCGGCTCGTTAAGGATTCGAGCCGAGCTCGAGCGAGCTTCCGAGCCCGAGCCAAAATTGACACCCTTACCTATATAGCTCAATTTGGTTAACCTTTAGACTCTGTTTGGGAGATTTGTGATTGATGGTTATAGATGCTCTCTCTCTCTCTCTCTCTCTCTCTCTCTCTCTCTCTCAAATGGAGAATTCAACCCAAGAATCCGACCTGAAATACAACAACAACAATATCTTCACCTATGATTTCCCATCTCACATCTAGCCATAGCCTTCTCTTCCTGCATTGATAGTACACCAGAAAACATCGGCTCGCCATCAGAAACTTCTTGGAAGAATCCAACTCCAACAAGTCCGACATTCTCTCCTTTGATGAAGAGACGCTAGCTTTCCAAATGTCAATATATTTGATTTACATCTCGTTTTATTGGGTGCAATGAATCAACAGAAAATGAAAACTTTGCACTTAGAAGACTACCATGTAAAAGTTTTACTCACGAAAGTGTCTTACAATGGAGTTATTTTAGGCCATATTTGGCAATTCACCATGAAACTTTTTTTGCATGGAATAGTTGCTTATGAATTGGTGGGAGAGTGGAAGGATGGTGGGAGAGGGAGAGAATTGAAAGGGCATGAGTGAGGATGGTGGGATGTGGCTGAAAAATAGGGAAAAGAAAACGTCTTCAAAAAGGAGTTTTTGTTTTCCTCATTTTCTAGCCACTTGGAACCATCTCCTCACGCACGCTCTCTCGATTCTCTCCTCACTCTCTTTGACATTTCATAAGTTAAGGGCACGCTGTTAGAAATTTTGAAGTCAAAAACTAAAATTTTGGAGGGAAGATTCAAAATAAAGAATATCGATTTGTATTCAAAAGATCTTGTATGGTTTGGTGCTTTAAGACTTGAACCCCAAACCTAGAGTGCTCTATGAGTGTGTTTGAACTCCAATGATATTTTTTTTTAGTCCCACATTGAAAAGTTCAAGTGACTTTCACCTCCTTATAAGAGGTAGAGTGAAGGAAAGGCTTAGGCCTATAGGGGCATGAGAGTTTGTTCGGTGACCTAATTTTACTTGAACCAAAGTTCATATAATACAAATGCGCGTACCAGGCCGTGGTTCGGGATTGCGTTTGGGTAAATAAAAAATATCTTTTTGGCCAAAAACATCTTTGGTTTTTTCCATAAACAGTTTTGGTTGCTTCCAAGGGGTGGTGTTCTATCTATAAAAAAAGAACTGATCTCCGCCCAAAATACAAAGAAAGAAGGATATTGTCTGTTACATAAATATACTAGTTTTACAGAGAAACATATTTTCTTTGTATTTTCGCTCCTTCCTCCTCCATTCCATTTCGTTTTTGAGCACAGATCTAAGGTGATTCGAAGTGGACTAGAAAGCGAGGGAATGTCTATTGAAACTTGTTAGTGCTGTTTTATCTCGGAGCATCGATTTGCGGATCCCATTTGCATCGTAGGGTCGCAGATACGGCTCTTAAGGAGAGTGACTATGTGGCACGACTCAGTCGTTCTTCCTCCGTCATCAACAATCTGATTTTTAAAAGGGTTTTTGTCAAATCAATAGGTGCAATATGAGTTTTTACAGTTTTATTCTCATTCTGAAATTTACAACGGTACATATAATTCGGGTTCGAGTAACTCCAAATTTGGGTTCAAGTTTCACCAGTTTGGGTACAAGTAAGCCAAAGACCGGTCCCTTCATCTATCTTTTTACAACATATATTTGGCAAGGCTTCTCATTTTTCTCACTTATTTCGCCTTGCGTGCAGCAAAAACGACCATAATGAATGGGCTGGTTGGATCCAAGTTGCCAAACTACATTTTCAGCATTTCTCTAAATTTCTCATTCACCAAACCTAAAACGTGGGTGGAGAATGGTTGATGAATGCAACCAAATTTTTATGGTTGCCAAAGATTGCCTTTTGGGGCTGTTTTTGTTTGTATCTGAGGAAGATAATTTCTAAAAACAAAAAATCTTATAAAGTTAATTTTCAGGGAATTGCTAGGGTCCAACGCAAAAGGCATTTTCGCAGCTTGGCTGTCACATGTCAAGTTTTCCAATTTTCCAACGTTTAACTAACTCAAGTTTTCATGAATTTTTCATTTTAGGTATAAAAAATCATGGCCCGGTGAATGCTTGTTGGGTGGGTCACGTGATAACAACCCAACCCCAATCATCCTCATGTTCCCCTCCATATATTCTATTGAATTCCTCTAAAAACGAAACGTTTTACACGCCATTCTTCTACGGCTTTACTGACTTTAATTTGTCTCTATATTTTAATTTCTTGGGAGCCTTCCCTGGCGTTGCCTTACATGAAGGTAATATTTAAATGGGAGCCTTCCCTGGCGTTATCTTCATATTTAAACGTGTTTTGGGTTGTAAACTAACTTTCAACATGAGGAGAAAATCCGCTAGGTCTTTAGCATGTGGCCAACATGAAACAACGTTGATTGGACTTGGATGTTATGCGTCTTTTAGCCCTTGTTGGGATTCCAAGAAAAACATTTCTAATGGAAAGCTTTTTCTCGGGAAAATTTGTTCTTTCCACAGTTTATGGGTAAATTTTTAACTATGGATAATTAGGAGTTTATATCATCATAAATTGGAGCTCCCTCTAAATAAAAATTGAATAGGATTGGTTAGGATGTCTTTTTTTGTCAGTGAAAAAACGTAAGAAAGCTTTGAGAAATATTTTTCCTTTCTCCTGCTATCCAAGATGGATGAGGAAGACAATTGAGGAAGCATGAGTGACGGTGAGGGGAGAGGGGATGGTTTTTGGGCCACTGATATTGGCACGATCATATTTTATAATTGCACTAAATCATCATGTCGTTTATGATTTAACAACAGTAAATTTTTATTATTGGGATTCCAAGAAGCCAATAAAAAAATAAATAACAAGGTGAGTTAGTGCAATTATTAAAACAAGGTAATGATAGTGTCAATATCAGTTTCCCGGTTTTGGATGCATATCAGTACTTGATTCGAGAATCTCGTTTCTTCTTCTAGAAGCTGAAGAAAAAGAGAACCTATTCCTTTATCTCGCTCCTTTTCTTCTTTTCCGTCTGTCCTTCATCTGATTTTTCATGGAACGAGAACCTGATCGAGAGCTTCAAAATGGCGAAATCGAGATTGTTTGCAATTTATGCGGCGATATCGGCTTTCCAAGCGCTTTGATTCTCTGCAGAAAATGCGGTTTTAGGCATCAACACACGTAAATCTCTTTCTAACTCTTCTTTCGTTGAATTGCGATGAATTTCAGGCGAAAAATTAATTTTTCTTTCACTATCTCCATATCTTTACGTTTTTTGAATGATCGGAAACGAAATCGAAGCTGTTTGTAACTTGTACGGTCCGAAAAGCTTTGTTTCTTGTTCGTAAATGTTTTTTCGAATGATCGGAAACGAAATCGTCTGTTTTTTTTTGTAAAAATGTTATTTTTCTGTTCGTAATCTGTTTGTTCTTCTGTTCGGAAAATTTAGGTATTGCAGCAGGTTGTATCCGAACATCGACACGGAGATCTGGTGTTGTGAGTGGTGTCTACACGAGGAAGAAAAGCAATCGATCAAAAAGAGAAAAGTTTTCGAGTTCCTGCTCGAGATCGCGCAATCCTTGCCTGAAAAATCTCCGAATGAAGAAAAACGGATTGTCCGGGGAGAGCACCGATTACCGCCGGAGGAGAAGCAATTCGCAGTCGGTAGCCGAGAAATCGATAAAAATTCATTGAAGAAGAACACACGATTCTTGGAGAAAAACAAAGCTTTGGATCGATGGAGAAATCTGGCCAAGAGCAAGCTCGGATGTCGGAGATACAAGCTACTCGCCGATGTACTCTGCTGAGATCGTCGGAAACTTCCTCGCCGGGATCTGACAAAATCGTCGTGGAAAATGAGATAATCTTCGCCGCGATCTGACACTACCGTCGGAAAATAAGTAGGTTATCATTTCTTTCCTTGTGTCATTTTGCGAAATAATCTAAAGGGAAATAAAGGAGTGGTTTCTGACATTCTCGATGTTGACTTCATTTGTACATATGCGGAGTGGTTTCTGACATTCTCGTTGTTCTCTTAGTATGTATTCCTTTCTTGGGATAGGGTTAGCGTTTGCATGCTGAATGTATCATCTCTTCCGTTGTAATAAACTAGTAGGGGTCCCCACCACCAAACCCCTAGCTTACCTATAAAAAAAAGGAAAAAGAAAAAGAGGTGAACGACCAGATAAGGGGACTTGCTTTTGATATTAAGATTAATATAGAATAGAAAGAGAGGGACGTCCATGCTTGGAGTGTCCTCTTCTCCTTTATTTTACACTAGTGAGGCTACAAATTTTTCCTTGTGATTGAATTTTCATGTTTCCATACATTAGCGGCTGCATCAATTTGTATCAGAACTAATTCTTTCCCTGGGTGCTCTGTCAGACCATAATGAAAACACAACTTTTGTTTTTCTTCTAGACAATACGATTTTGAGATCTTTTCCCGGAAACTGATTGGTTTCTAAGCTCAACGTGAGATAGGAGAAAGAGATAATAGTAAATTGGTCCTGAGCATGCATGCCTATTCATTCCTACGCCCATGCTTATGGCTCAAGATGAGCTGGGTTTCTTCAATCGGGGCTACTCTACCCTATGAAAATGATAAAAATACCTTTATCTCATAGAAGTGCACAAAATGCCTTGTCTAATAGACAATGACCAACATCTCATATCACAAAAAAATTAACCAAAATACGCCTATCTCATAAAAAATGACCAAAGAACCCTTTACACATAAAAATGGCCAAAATACATACAATCCATATGAGGTAGGAATGAATGATAGATGAGGATATTTTAGTCATTTTGTATGATATAAAGATATTCTGGACATTTTTTACGAGGTACGGGTATTTTGGTCATTTTCTATCATATATATGAGGGTATTTTGGTCAGATTCTACGAAATATGGGTGTTTCATTGTTTTGGGTATTTTTGGGTTGGTCATTTTCTATTAGATAGGAGCATTTTGGTTATTTTAACGAGACAAGTATTTTGGTCATTTTCTATGAGATGGATATTCTTGTCATTTTCTATCTGATTTTTACGAGACAAGTATTTTGGTCATTTTCTATGAGATATGGATATTCTTGTCATTCTCCAACGGATAGAAGTATTTTGGTTATCTCACTCTCACTCTCTCTCTCTCTCTCTCTCTCTCGCGGGCCGTTGGGATGTGTGGATTTTAGAGTCTTGGATTTCTTCAAAATCCTGGATGGGAAACAAGAGAAGAAGGAGACTTTCCGTCGTTTTCTGATTTCTCACCCTTCTTTGAGAAATCTTAGGATGGGGGAGAGATTTCTAAAACCTGGATTTCTTACTTAAAATCTATGATAATGAATTATAAAATCCAAAATTTTACACCGCATTCAAACTAAAACCTGGATTCTAAAATCCAGGTATCCAAACAGCCCCTGTGTGTGTTCAGAAATCAAACGTGCAAGCTGAGATTTAGTTGTGATTTTACTTGGATATCTTCTGGGTTTTTTTTCTTTTTCAATTGTTAATGCAACTGGAGATGGTTCCATGAATTTCAACTAAAATAGGAAATGCGAGTTCAATTTTGGAAAATGTTGATTCATCAATTTTAAAACCCGTCCATAAACGGCAATTAATGTTTGTACCATGATCGAGTTTCAGAAGTCAGTAGAAATTTGGGGAAATGATAACTGCGCCGCTTTTCATCACTTGGGACACCCAGCTGCATTGTACGTGGCAATCAGGTCCATTCACTCCTTCAAATGTGAAGTACATCAGCCCCTTTGCAGTCATAGCTACGCGTGTCCCAAGTCATGAAAAGGGGTGCATTTATCATTTCCCAAAATTTGGAGGAGAAATGTGATTTGGACAAAAGGATCCTACCAAACTCCCAATTTTCCCAAATTCCTTCCATGTTGCTATTTCAACATGTGTTCCTACCAACTGTTCAATAAGGTTTCCCAGAAGATTTGTAGCTTTGTAGATTGATCTTTTAAAAAAAAAAAAGCTATGCCCAATGAAACTTATGGAATCTACATTTATATTAATTAAAAAGCTAGCTATCAGTCTCAACCAACGCTTAAAAAAGGCTTTTTCAAACCCAAAACCAAGCACCCAGCATTTTCCTAACATAAATTTGATCCTTCCTAATGTCCATGTACAAGTATCCGCGCTGATAAAATATAGATGTATGCAGTAAATAGCAGAGTGCTGTCCAATATAATGATGAATTGGTTGAATCTTCAATAGCTTCCAAACCCCCCTTGCCTCAACTGTCCACCAATTATTTCTTTCCTTGTCTTATTGAATCAAATAATTTGAGAGGATCGTTCAATGAATATTGCAGAAATCTTGATTTTGTAGATGCTTGATGGTTACAATCTGTTAGGCCTAAAATCGGTAATAGTTACGGCAGTGACGTAAGAGTTGAGCTGGAAGAGCCGAGGAGCCGAAGTGAAGGAGGTGAGTCCTGCACAAAAGCAAACGAGGTCAGAAGACCAACCCGGAGTCGTTGCTCCGGACGGGCCCTTCGACACTCAAGTCAGTACGAGCAGGAGTGCAGAGCCAAATTTTAAGAGTGGTGGCTTAGAAGTTTTTACCCCTCGCTTTGAGCCTTAAGAGGCCTTTTATATGGGGAGACCTGGGTGGTTGGATTACCTACCCCGGGACAGGTGTCGGCCCTTTTGTGGGTTTAGGTTTACCTACTCTTAGGTAATTACCGGATTGCCCCTGGGCCGATGCTGGATTTGTGGTGGGCCCTCCTGGGGCCACGTGTCGAGAGCTCATTAGTTGCTGGTTTTCGTACCCCTTCAGTTGCCCCCCAGTTCTCCAAGTCATTGTAGTCATTTGGGGAAGTGTGAGGAGTTGTATTCTTAAATAGTAGAACGAGCCGATGTTCGGGATGGCTCGATGGAAAACCTGTCCGGCCAAGCCGTCTGCCCAGCCTGGGACGGCCAGAAGCGGAGCGGAAAGTCTGTCCGGCTAAGTCGTCTGTCTGGCCTGGGGAATCTGTCCGGAAAATCTGTCTGCCTAAGCCGTCTGTCCGGCCTGGGAAATATGTCCGACTAAGCCGGACAGGGGAATCTGTCCAGCTAAGCTGTCTGTCCGGCCTGGGGAATCTGTCCGGCTAAGCCGTCTGTCCGGCGTGGGGAATCTGTCCGAAAAATATGTCCGGCTAAGCCGTCTATCTGGCCTGGGGAATCTGTCCGGCTAAGCCGTCTGTCCGATCAGGGGAATCTGTCCGGAAAATCTGTCCGGCTAAGCCGTCTGTCTGGCCTGGAAAATCTGTCCGGCTAATCTGTCCGGCTAAGCCGTCTGTCTGGCCTGGGGAATCTGTCAGGAACATCTGTCCGGCCAAGTCCTGTCCGGCTTGGGCCGGACTGATTTTTGTCGTCTAGCGGGTGCGGCATATTCTGTCCGGCTTGGGCCGGACTGATTTTTATCGTTTTGCGGAGGCGTCATATCTTGTCCGGCTTGGGCCGGACTGATTTTTGTCGTTTTAAGGACGTGTCATATTCTGTCCGGCTTGGGCCGGACTGATTTTCGTCGTTTTAAGGACGCGTCATATTCTGTTCGGGTTGGGCCGGACTGATTTTCGTCGTTTTGCGGACGCGTCATATTCTGTCCGGCTTGGGCCGGACTGATTTTTATCGTTTTACGGACGCGTCCTATCCTGTCTGGCTTGGGCCACACTGATTTTTGTCGTTTTGAGGACGCGCCATATTCTGTCTGGCTTGAGCCGGACTGATTTTTGTCGTTTTGCGAACCCGTCATATCCTGTCCGGCTTGGGCCGGACTGATTTTTGTCGTCTTGCGGACGCGTCATATCCTGTCCGGCTTGGGCCGGACTAATTTTTGTAGTCTTACGGACGCGTCATATCCTGTCCGGCTTGGGCTGGACTGATTTTTGTCGTCTTGCGGACACGTCATATCCTGTCCGGCTTGAGCCGGACTGATTTTTGTAGTCTTGCGGACGCGTCATATCCTGTCTGGCTTGGGCCGGACTGATTTTTGTCATTTTGCGGACGCGTCATATCTTGTCTGGCTTGGGCCGGACTGATTTTTGTCGTCTTGCGGACGCGTCTTGTGGGCACAGTCACTTGGAGATTTTTCCGCACCTGCATTTATTAGCGCTGTTGCTTCGGAGTGTGTTCCGTTCATTAATGAGGGACACGTGGCACCATCTGGTTCACGAATGCGGACCATCTTCATTCTCACGGCTATAAAATGAGGTTTCAACTTTCATTTTTTCACTTTTACTTTCACTTTTCGCTCTGCCTTCTCTGCCTGTTCGGCTCTGCTAGCCCGTGATGGTCGTCGTCCGCAAGTTTAAGAGCTATCCTCCTCAGGCCGGTAATCTTCTTTTCAGATCGTACATATTTGATTTCTCTTTCAGTGTCATCAATGTCCAGAAGTGCTTCGAGTTCTGAGTCCGGTTCCAGGTCCTCTTCAGGGGAGTCCACATCTTCTAATAGGTTAGAGTCTAGTTCGTCGGAGAGGACCCAAGTTAATCTGACTAGGACTCCTGGCCCCTATATGGCGAGTCCTGATGTTAGTGTAGAGGTCGTAGATAGTGGGGACGAGGTAATTTTGGATTTGAATAACACCCCGCCCCCAACGGATAGTTACTTCTGGGTAGAAATGAGTGTAGGTAGCGACGCCGCTGAGGCATCCACCACATTCCTACCCGGCCGGGCTGTCGAGGTTAGTGCCAGGGCTTGGATGGACGCCGATCCCAAATATAACACCCAGGCTCTTTACGAGGAGAGTATCCTTGATGAGTCCAGACTAGGGGACATTAGGGATAGATATTGTGTTTCCCAAAGGTTCAGGCTGAGGACTGCGATGGAGGGAGATAGGGCTTGCAATGATAGCACCGACGTCTGTATATATGACGAGTCGCTAAGAGCCGGACTCAGGTTCCCTTTGCACTCTTTCTTCATCGCGGTCCTTCGATACTACGGCCTGGCCCAGGTTGTGCCGAACTCGTGGAGGACGCTTATTGGTTTCATATACCTCATCCAGGGCCGGCTCCAAAGGAGCTTGTCCGTACCGCTGTTTCGGATGTCTGCGTACCTGAAGAGGCATAAGGATGGAGGTTGAATTTACATCAGCCAACGCCCTGAGGTAAAAATGATTACCGGCATTCCCTCCTCCATACATCTATGGAAGAACCGGTTCTTCTTTGTCGAGGACGGCGAGCCCACTGAGCCCTGGCCGGTTCCTTTAAAGTGGGACACCCCAGATACACTTGCGCTGAGCCGCAAGCCGCTCTTGGAGGGCGAGGATGTGAGAACGTTCGCCCTAATCTGTGAGGAGTTACGCCGGGAGGGCCACATTCACTGTGCGGACTTCTCTAAGGAGGAGGTTTTGGTCCCGCTCGGCATCAGTACAGCGACCCCAGCATGTATGTGGCTAGTCTTGCTTTTGGGTCTTCTTTTTTCTTCCTTTTCCCTGACCGGCTTCTGTTCATGCTGTTTGAATTTCAGAAATGCAGTCGCAGTCTCAGCTGGAGAAGGTGAGGCAAGGGGCCTTCGTCATGGGCCAAGGCCAACAGGGCCAAAAAAGGAAAGCCCCGGAGATCTCTAGTCCTGCACCATCTAAGGAAGCACCACCACCCAAGGGCAAGCCAACAGTGAGGCTCGTCGGCCCATACGGGCGGGGAGTGGGAACACCTAAGCCAGGGGACGGATCTACCGAAGTCTGTCCCACCCTCGTGAGGTTCGGGGACAACGTTTTCCGGCCCAATTGGGCCGTTCAGAAGAGCGACACCGGCCTGGGTGACAGCCGTGTTGCCAGGGAGATAATCACCAAAGGGTAACTGAACCATGATCAGCTCCAGGTTCTTAACGAGCCCCCGGATGCGGTCGATGAGGCCATTTTCTCCTCGCTCTACCAAATCGGCGTGTATTATCATGACTTCCGCGAGAAGAGTCGGAAGTTATCTTCCGCAATCACCAGGTCTGAGGAGGAGAACGACAAGTTGAGCCAGGAGGCGGCCGAGCTCAATAGGTCCATTAACGAGAGGGACGACGAGATAAAAAGACTCAAGTTCGAGAATGCAACCCAGTTGCAGAAGGCCACCGACGCCCTCGAATCGCAGAGGGGGAGAGCCCGGGAGAGGCAGATAGCGGCCGTGGCAGAAAAAGGAGGACGAGCTAATTAGCTTGTCTACATAGTCGTACAAGCTGGGGTTCATGGATTGCCTCGAGCAGGTGAAGGGATCCAACCCGAATGTCGTTCTCACAGGCCTTGTCCTTCCTGACCCACCGGCGGGTCAGGGCGAGGACGGGCAGGATGCCGCGGCGGGGGGTCCTTCGCATTAGGGTGGCCATGGGGTACCTTGAGCTGCTCATTTTTCCTTTTTGGCAGTTCACTGTATTCATTTTGTAATGGCCCTTGGAGGCCCTACCTTTTGTAATGGCCCGCGGAGGCCCTACTCTTTTATGAATAGAAGTTGCATTTCTTCGTCCACTGTTTCCGCTCATGTCTGCCTTTGGCTAACTATTGATTAACTCAACCCTGTGGGCCAGTAATACTTGTAAAACAGTTCATTTCCGAGCAAAATGGTACTTCGAGCAGGCATCCAAGTTTTTGTTGACCCCGGTCTTTGTAGAGACGAACCGAAGTGAACAAAGCAGTGAGTACCCGGGCCCTTTCCTAACCAGGAGTGCGCTCCCGGTCATTGTGGAGACGCACCGGGGCGAACCAAGCAGCGAGTACCCAAGTTTTAGTGAACTGGGTTTCTGAGATGGTTTGGTTTTTGTGCGCGGGACCGTTCCGACCAGGAGTGCGCTCCCGGTCTTTGTGGAGACGAGCCGGAACGAACCAAGCAGCGAGTAGCCAAGTTTTAGTGAACTGGGTTTCTGAGATTCTTTGGTTTTTCTGCGCGGGTCCGTTCCCGACCAGGAGTGCGCTCCCGGTCTTTGTGGAGACAAGCCGGGGCGAACCAAGCAGCGAGTACCCAAGTTTGAGTGAACTGGATTTTTGAGATTGTTTGGTTTTTGTGCGCGGGACCGTTCTCGACCAAGAGTGAGCTCCTGGTCTTTACGGAGACGAGCCGGGGTGAACCAAGCAGCGAGTACCCAAGTTTTAGTGAACTGGGTTTCTAAGCAGGTTTAGTTTTCGTGCGCGGGCCCGTTCCCGACCAGGAGTGCGCTCCCGGTCTTTGTGGAGACGAGCCGGGGCGAACCAAGCAGCGAGTAGCCAAGTTTTAGTGAACTGGGTTTCTGAGATTCTTTGGTTTTTCTGCGCGGGTCCGTTCCCGACCAGGAGTGCGCTCCCGGTCTTTGTGGAGACAAGCCGGGGCGAACCAAGCAGCGAGTACCCAAGTTTTAGTGAACTGGGTTTCTGAGATTGTTTGGTTTTTGTGCGCGGGACCGTTCTCGACCAGGAGTGACCTCCTGGTCTTTGTGGAGACGAGCCAGGGCGAACCAAGCAACGAGTACCCAAGTTTTAGTGAACTGGGTTTCAAAGCAGGTTTGGTTTTCGTGCGCGGGCCCGTTCCCGACCAGGAGTGCGCTCCCGGTCTTTGTGGAGACGAGACGGGGCGAACCAAGCAGCGAGTACCCAAGTTTTAGTGAACTGGGTTTCTGAGATTGTTTGGTTTTTCTGCGCGGGTCCGCTCCCGACTAGGAGTGCGCTCCCGGTCTTTGTGGAGACGAGCCGAGGCGAACCAAGCAGCGAGTACCCAACTTTTAGTGAACTGGGTTTATGAGATTGTTCGATTTTTCTGCGCGGGTCCGTTCCCGACCAGGAGTGCTCTCCCGGTCTTTGTGGAGATGAGCCGGGGCGAACCAAGCAGCGAGTACCCAAATTTTAGTGAACTGGGTTTCTGAGATTGTTTGGTTTTTGTGCGCGGGACTGTTCCCGACCAGGAGTGCGTTCCCGGTCTTTGCGGAGACGACCCGGGCCGAACCAAGCAGCGAGTACCCAAGTTTTAGTGAACTGGGTTTCTAAGCAGGTTTGGTTTTCAGGCGCGGGCCCGTTCCCGACCAGGAGTGTACTCCCGGTCTTTGTGGAGACGAGCCGGGGCGAACCAAGCAATGGCATGATCTGAGGAACTCGGAACTTTGCAAAGAAGCGTAGCCTTGTTTCATTATCCACACAAGCGTAACTGCAATGGCATCCGCTTTGGTGTCGGGCGGCAGGCTATTGATAGTATTTTCTGAGGTCTTCGGCGGGTTCAGTCACCTGGGCTTCGTCTCTCAGATCAAGTAGCTCAATCGCAACGATTCCGATGCATTTTGTCCTTTGAGTGCCATGGCATAGCACTCCTTGGACTGTGGTTGATCTCCTCTGACCTCACCCACGCCGTTTTGGTGTTATAAACTTCATCTTCTGGTGATATGCTGAGGCTACGGCGCAGATGAGGTTCTGGCCGGGTCGTCCCAAGATAACGTTGTAGACCGAGGTGGCCCTCACTACCAAGAAGTTGACCATCGCGAAGGCTTGACAGGGTGGCTCCCTGACGAGGACTGGGAGTTTCATCTGCCCTTTTACTTTCATGATCTCTCCCGAGAAACCGAACAGGTCGGAGTTTGCTGGCCTCAACCGGTCGTCTCCTATCATCATTTGCTTAAAAGCATGATAGTATAGGATATCGGCTGAACTTCCGTTGTCGACAAGGATTTTCTTCAGCTCCCAGTTTGCGACGAGCATGGTTATGACCACTGCGTCGTCGTGAGGTAATATCAAGTTGTCGAGATCTGCAACTGAAAAGGTGATTTCGTTCTCCGTCTTCATCTTTTTGCCGCACGTGTGCACGGCATTGACTCGGCGTGCGTAGGCTTTTCGAGTGGCGGATGATGTGCCCCCGGCGGCCGGTCCGCCCATAATCGTGTTGATGACCCCCTTTGGCTGGGATCGGCACGCCTCTGGTCGTGGACTAGATGGCGGGGGATATTGATCCCGCGCAAGAAGCGACTATGACCGTCGAGGGCTCTGACCCTGGAGACTCTTCTCCCTGCGCTCTCTTCTGTGGCCGTCATCTTTGACATACTTTTTCAAGTATCCCCGACCAATCAGCAGCTCGATTTCCTCCTTGAGCTGCCAGCACTCGTCTGTGTCGTGCCTGTGGTCCCTGTGGAACCGACAATACTTCGACTGGTCTCTCTTATTTTCCTTGGAGATCATTCTGGTCGGCCACCTTATGAATTCTTCTCCTCTGATTGCGGCCAGTATGTGTCTCCGGGAGGTGTTGAGAGGGGTAAAGTTTTCTTCCCTCCTCTGGGGGGACCTCTCTCTTCTGGGGGCCTTATCATCCCTACGCTGCTTGATAGGGTTGTTTTCTTCAGAGGTTCTCCTCCGGTTTGAGTCTAAGGCCGCTAGAGTCTCCTCCACGGATATATATTCCTCGGTCCTTGCCATCAGATCCGCCAGTGAGTGCGGGTTCTGGCGAGTAATTGATCGGCAGAAATCGTTGGATTTGGCGCCTGTGAGGAGCGCATTCATGGCTGCTGATGGATCCAAATTCGGCACTTGGAGAACCTCTCTGTTGAAGTGGCTGACGAATGTTTTCAGAGGTTCGTTATCCTCCTACCGCAAGGCCATCAGGGATGCTGTTGTTTTCCTTGGCCTCCGACTGCTCATGAAATGGCGGACCAGATCGTCCCCAAAGTCTTCAAAGTTGCTGATGGAATTTGGCTTGATCCTTGTGTACCAGTCCCGGGCCACGCCCGTCAGTGTGGTTGGGAATGCTCTGCACAGGAATCCGTCAGAGGCGCCGTGGAGGAGCATCATAGTCCTGAACGTCTACAGGTGGTCCACAGGGTCGGTGGTTCCGTCATATTGCGGAACCGTCGGCATTTTGAACCCTCTGGGTGCTGGCGCGTTCATAACATTATCGATGAACAGAGGTTTACTTGAGTACGTCTTCACAGTGGGCCGGCCTTGATCATTTGCCAGCTCTTCTATACGGTGGTCTATCTCTTCTATCCTCCCTAACATTGGGTCAGCCCTCCGGTCTGTTTGGCCCAACGACTTATTTTCTATACTGAGGGGCTCGCGGCGGAGCCGAAGTGACTTTCCGGACTCCTTCGATGATGCCGGGATTTTTCCTGCGGCGCTCGGTCTTCCTTGGCTTGGTGCTTCTGCGTGGAGCGAGATCGTGATCTCTGGCGGTGGAGAGGCTCTGTATGGGCCTGCCTGGTTCTGGAATGATGGACTCGCTTTGTGGAGTGGTGGGTCCAGTTTCCACTAGGGCGCGCTGGCTCTCCCCTGTGGGCACTCGACCTATCCTGTACAGGTCGTGGGGCCTCTGGGGGATGCTGGGGAGGTGCTTGGATCAGATGTTGGTATTGATCGACAAGAGCAGTCATCTGTTGGAAGAGAGCTTGTACTTGATCCGGAGTGGGAGTGGGATTGAGGTGTTCTGAATGAGCCGGGGTCTGCTCTGCTGTTGCAGAGGGAGCTACTACCTGCGAGGCGATTCGGTCACTTCGAACCCCGCGATGTACTACAGCTCGGGTAGTTTGTGCAGTTGGTACCCGAGCACTCTTCCGCCCTGCCATTTTGTATAGGGGATTCGAACAGCTTTTAGTTCAGAGTCCCACGGATGGCGCCAATCTGTTAGGCCTAAAATCGGTAACAGATACGACAGTGACGTAAGAGCTGAGCTGGAGGACCCGAGGAGCTGAACTGAAGGAGGTGAGTCCTGCACAAAAGCAAACGAGGTCAGAAGACCAACCCGGAGTTGTTACTCCGGACGGGCCCTTCGACACTCAAGTCAGTACGAGCAGGAGTACAGAGCCAAATTTTGAGAGTGGTGGCTTAGAAGTTATTACCCCTCGCTTTGAGCCTTAAGAGGCCTTTTATAGGGGGAGACCTAGGGTGGTTGGATTACCTGCCCCCGGACAAATGTCGGCCCTTTTGTGGGTTTAGGATTACCTGCTCTTAGGTAATTACCGGATTGCCCCTGGGCTGATGCTGGATTTGTGATGGGCCCTCCTGGGGCCACGTGTCGACAGCTCATTAGTTGCTGTTTTTCATACCCCATCACAATCCATCCCTATTCCTTGCTCAAAGATTTAAGCAAATTAATTGTTGGTCCAACCAACCGTTCATATTGGAGAGAGAGAGAGAGAGAGAGAGAGAGAGAGAGAGAGAGACCGGTGGAGCGTTGTATCGGGTGTGGACCAGAAGGGGGGATTTTATCCTAGATAGGGTGGGAAATATCACTGCCATATTTTTAATATAAGCCTTTTTAGCGACCCTAACGTAGGCCGTCACTAAAAGTATTATTTGTGACCCTAATTTTAAATTCGTCGCTAATACTCTTGCGCCACAAGGTGGCAATTTTTAACTGCAAAATATTCACTTTTTGCATCCACTTATTAGCTACCCCATCAAAAACCGTCGGTAATACAACTATGGCGACCCAACCATTGGTTGTTGCTATAAGCGTTATTTGTGACCCTAATTCTAAATTCGTCGCTAATGCTCTCGCGCCACTAGGCACCATTTTTTGGCGCCAAAAAAATCATTTTTTGCGACCAAGTATTAGCTACTAAAAAACCGTTACTAATACAACTATCAGCGACCCATTTTTGGAGTCGTCGCAAAAAAAAAGTATCTTTTTAATTTGTGGAGACGACTTTAGAAAATGGGTCGCAATTAGTGCTATTAGTGACAACTTTTTAATTGGGTCGCTAAAGAATGGTCGCTAATACTACCTTTTCTTGTAGTGCTTTAATGGGTTGCTTTGTTAAAAAGCATAAAGGAGGGGGTAAGATTGAAAATATGTGGGTTGAATGGGTTCCTTTGTTAAAAAAAAGTCAAAAAAGTGATGTGTAATTCTCATAGAATTTTGGGAGAAATTCAAATAATTCTCTCATTTTCTCTTCTACGATATATATATATATATATATATATATATATATATAGAGAGAGAGAGAGAGAGAGAGAGAGAGAGAACATTTAGGTAAGTTACCTACACACTACCTTAAAATACAGTGGGGGCCCACATTGTTTGGGTGATCCAAACAATTCATTTGAATGGTCCTCACATAGATAGGGTGTCCACAAAAAATCAGATCCATAGGATCATCCCAACCCTACGATTTGTGGAGGTAAAATGGACGTGTATAAACCTTCACAAATTAGTCCATTTTTTGCCTCCATAGTTTGAATGGTTAGGATGATCCTATGGATTTGATTTTTTGTGGACACCCTATCTATGTGAGGACCATTCAAATGAATTGTTTGGATCACCCAAACAATGTGGGCCCCCACTGTATTTTAAGGTAGTGTGTAGGTAACTTACCTACACAAGTGTGTAGGAAATGTACTCTCATATATATATATATATATATATATATATATATATATATATATAGAGGAATATGATTGTGAGCTTGAAGCTCATATAGCTTATATGAGCTTGAGGGCCCAAACACATGTGGGCCCACATTGTTAAGATGATCCAAAGCATTCATTTTAAAGGCCCTTACATAGATAGGGTGTGTACAAAAAATCAGCTCCATAGGATCATCCTAACCCATTCAAAAGTGGAGGGCAAAATGGACAGACACCATTTGCCACAAATCTGCCCATTTTGCCCTCCGCTTTTGGAGGGGTTAGGATGATCCAATGGAGCTGATTTTTTGTACACACCCTATCTATGATGGGGCCTTGCAAATGAATGGTTTAGATCACCACAAACAATGTGGGACCCATGTGTTTGGGCCCTCAAGCTCATATAAGCTATATGAGCTTCAAGCTCACAATCATTTTCCTCATATATATATATATATATATATATATATATATATATATATATATATATATACTAGTATTACCCGACGTGCGATGCACGGCACGGCCCAAAAAAAGGACTATGATACCAAAAAACATTAGTTAAAAATATGTAGAAACAATAAGCAAAACAGTATGCATAACCACTTACCAAGTAGCGAAAAAATGCAAAAGAAGTGTAAAAAAAAAAATGCACGATGCGGGGAAAAAAGTATATGATACAAAATTTTCTAATGAATTGTTGTGTAAAAAAATAAAAAAATGCACGACATGGCCAAAAAAACATATATGAAACAACAAAAACAAACGCTATTTAAAAAATATGTAGAAAAAATAAGGGAAGGGGTAGGATTGAAAATATGTGGCTTGAATGGGTGCCTTTGTTAAAAAGCATAGAGGAGGGGGTAGGATTGAAAATATGTGGGTTGAATGGGTGCCTTGTTAGAAAAAATAAAAAAAAGTAAGGTGTCAATTCCACCGAATTTGCAAAAAATTCAAAAAAGCTTGGGCTTTTCCTCCCAACTTATTATATTAGATATCTAATACTATGTAGCAGAAGAGAAAAGAGAGAATTATTGTCCATTTAACACGTCAATGGGGATGCTTTTTACCATTTTTTGCCCTCCCCACACATCTGTACATACTATCAATGTGAGGGTGAAATTGTAATCTACATACGAAAAGTACCGACACAGGGTACCTGTCTATGACAATTACGGAAAAAACTACCGAGAAGAGGTAAAGACATATGACAATGACGAAAGAACTACTTTATATTACTCATGCAGGACACTTGCAAAATATTAACGGATTCCGGGCACCTGAAGAGGAACAACAATTATGGGAACCTCTATCGATTGGAGGGCTAGGATCAGCATATATCGATTGGAGGGCTAGGATCAACCTATGATCCTAGCCCTATAAAGCCCCCCTCCTTTATGATTTTTTAATGAAAAATCTATTGATTTTACGGGCACAACCGATTGATGTTGTGTTTCATCACATGGACGGTTTGGATCAACCTATAAAGCCCCCCTCCTTTATGCTTTTTTAATGAAAAATCTATAGGGTGATCTTAGCCATCCGATTTAAGAGGAACAACATATTATGGAAACCTCTATAGATTGGAGGGCTAGCATCAGCCTATTCAAATGATTTTTGGGGCACAACCTGTTTATGTTGTGTTCCATCACATGGACGGTTTGGATCAACCTATGATGTGGTCCATACACTTCTTTTCGGCCCGTGCATCGCACGGGGTTTTTTACTAGTAGGTTGATCCAAACCGTCCATGTGATGGAACACAACATCAATTGGTTGTGCCCATAAAATCATTTCCATAAGTTGATAGTAGCCCTCCAATCGATATAGGTTGATCCTACTCCTCCAATCGATAGAGGTTTTCATAATTGTTGTTCCTCTTCAGGTGCCCAGAATCCGTCAATATTTTGCAAGTGTCTTGCATTAATAGTAGAAAGTAGTTCTTCCTTCTTCTTGGTAGTTTTGCCCTGTAATTGTTATAAACAGGTACCTTGTGTCGGTACTTTTCATATGTAGATTACGATTTTACCCTCACATAGATAGGATGTAGAGATATGTGGGGAGAGCAAGTATGGTAAAAATCATCCACATTGACGTGTTAAATGGAGAATAATTCTCCCTTTTCTCTTCTGCTATATAGTATTACTAGTCAAAAACCCTGTGCGATGCACGGGCCGACAAAGAACTGTACGGACCACATCATAGGTTGATCCAAACTGTCCATGTGATGGAACACAACATAAATAGGTTGTGTCCAAAAAATCATTTCCATTGGCTGATCCAGCCCTCCAATCGATAGAGGTTTTTATAATATGTTGGTCCTCTTAAACCGGATGGTTAAGATCACCCAATAGAGTTTATATTAAAAAAGCATAAAGGAAGAGGGTAGGATTGAAATTATGTGGCTTTAATGAGTGCCTTAGTTAAAAAGCATAAAGGAGGGAGTAGGATTGATAATATGTGGGTTGAATGGGTGCCTTTGTTAAAAAAAGTCAAAATAACGTGATGTGTAATTCTATTAGAATTTTGGGAGAAACTCAAATAATTCTCTCCTTTTCTCTTCTGCTATATATCCATGTGAAGGAACACAACATAAATAGGTTGTGCCCAAAAAATCATTTCCATAGGTTGATCCTAGCCCTCCAATCTATAGAGGTTTCCATAATATGTTGTTCCTCTTAAATCGGATGGTTAAGATCACCCTATAGATTTTTCATTAAAAAAGCATAAAGGAGGGGGGGTAAGATTGAAATTTTGTGGCTTTATAGGTTGATCCAAACCGTCCATGTGATGGAGCACAACATCAATTGGTTGTGCCCGTAATATCATTTCCATAGGTTGATCCTAGCCCTCCAATCGATATAGGCTGATCCTAGCCCTCCAATCGATAGAGGTTTCCATAATTGTTGTTCCTCTTCAGGTGCCCGGAATCCGTCAATATTTTGCAAGTGTCTTGCATGCGTAATATAAAGTAGTTCTTTCATCATTGTCATATGTCTTTACCTCTTCTCGGTAGTTTTTTTCCGTAATTGTCATAGACAGGTACACTGTGTCGGTACTTATCGTATGTAGATTACGATTTTACCCTCACATAGATAGTATGTACAGATATGTGAGGAGGGCAAAAAACGGTAAAAATCATCCCCATTGACGTGTTAAATGGACAACAATTCTCCCTTTTCTCTTCTGCTATATATATATATATATATATATATATATATATATATATATATATATATATATATACATACTAGTAAAAATACCCCGTGCGTGCACGGGCCGACAAAGAACTGTACGGACCACATCATAGGTTGATCCAAACCGTCCATGTGATGGAACACAACATAAATAGGTTGTGCCCCAAAAAGCATTTCCATACTAGCCCTCCAATCTATAGAGGTTTCCATAAGATGTTGTTCCTCTTAAATCGGATGGTTAAGATCACCCTATAGATTTTTATTAAAAAAACATAAAGGAGGGAGGTAAGATTGAAATTATGTGGCTTTAATGGGTGCCTTTGTTAAAAAGTATAAAAGAGGGGTAGGATTGAAAATATATGGGTTGAATGGGTGCCTTTCTTAAAAAAAGTAAAAAAAAGTGATGTGTAAATCCCACCGATTTTTCAAGAAATTCAAAAAAGCATGGGCTTTTCCTCCCAACTTATTATATATATATATATATATATATATATATATATATATATATATATATGAGAAAACGGTTCCTACACATATGTGTAGATAAGTTATCTACACACTAGCTTAAAATACAGTGGGGGCCACATTCTTTGGGTGATCCAAACCATTCATTTTTAAGGCCCTGACATAGATAGGGTGTCCACAAAAAATCAGATCCGTAGGATCATCCTAACCATTTGAACTGTGGAGGCAAAAAATGGACTAATTTGTGAAGGTTTAAAGACATCCATTTTACCTCCACAAATCGTATGGTTGGGATGATCCTATGGATCTGATTTTTTGTAGACACCCTATCTATGTGGGGGCCTTTAAAATGGATGGCTTGGATCACCCAAACAATGTGGCCCCCCACTGTATTTTAAGCTAGTGTGTAGAGAACTCTCTACACATATGTGTAGGAACCGTTCTCTCTCTCTCTCTCTCTCTCTCTCTCTCTCTCTCTCTCTATATATATATATATATATATATATATATATATATATATATATGAGGAAAGTGTCTCTAGTCTCTCCCCTAGATAAGCTTATCTACTCCTCCCTTTAAAAAAACACAGTGGGCCCACACTGTTTGGATGATCTAAAGCATTCATTTGATAGGTCCTAACATAGATAGGGTGTGCCCAAAAAATCAGCACCAAAGGGTCATCCTAGAACTTCGTTTTGTGGGGCCTTGTGGTACCCAGAATGGACACATATAAACGTCCACGTTATATGCGTCCATTTTGGACACGGTGTGCCCCACAAAACGAAGTTCTAGGATGACCCTTTGGTGCTGATTTTTTGGGCACACCCTATCTATGTTAGGACCTATCAAATGAATGCTTTGGATCATCTAAACAGCGTGGGCTCACTGTGTGTTTTTAAAGGGCGGAGTAGATAAGCTTATCTAGGGGAGAGACTAGAGACACTTTCCTATATATATATATATATATATATATATATATATATATATACTAGTAAAAAACCCCGTGCGATGCACCGGCCGAAAAGAATTGTACGGACAACATCATAGGTTGATGCAAATCGTCCATGGGATGGAACACAACATAAACAGGTTGTGCCCCAAAAATCTTTCCCATAGGCTGATCCTAGCCATCCAATCTATAGAGGTTTCGATAATATGTTGTTCCTCTTAAATCGGATGGTTAGGCTTTAATGGGTGCCTTTGTTAAACAGCATAGAGGAGGGGGTAGGATTGAAAATATGTGGGTTGAGTAATAGAAAGTAGTTCTTCCGTCTTCTTGGTAGTTTTGCCCCGTAATTGTCATAGACAGGTATCCATGTCGGTACTTTTTGTATGTAGATTACGATTTTACCCTCACATAGATAGGATTATGTGGGGGATTATGTGGGGAGGGCAGGTATTGTAAAAATCATCCACATTGACGTGTTAAATGGAGAATAATTCTCCCTTTTCTCTTCTGCTGTATAGTATTAGATCTATAACGAGCATAATCCAAGCTTTAAAGCTCGGCTTGGCTTTGCTTTATGAACCGAGCCTAAAAAGTTCACGAGCTTGTCCAAACCGAACTATACAAAGCTCGAGTTCGGCTCATTTATTTGACGAGCCTAATTTTTGGGCTCTGGTTCGTCTCATTTAGTAAACGAACGAGTCCGAGCTGAGCTTTTAATGAGCCGAACCCAAACATGTTCGTGATCCAGCTTAGTTCATTTGCAGCCATATGGCTAAGTAAGGATTACATCCAAAATAATTTTGGACCTTAGGATATGGACATGTTTCGAATCTAGTTAGATGTGTCCAAATCCTGTCTATTAAAATTTAGATTATTTAGATCAATCATTGTCTAGGTTCATTGGTCTCGGGCCTCCACTATTTAATACCAACTTATCGTGAAAAGCCAAGGAGCTTAAGAAGAAGAATTTGTTAATGAAAATGCCCAATAAGAAAATGATTTGAAGATGCCGAGGTAGGGATCTCGGGACTCAGACTCACGGCAATGCTGAGGAGGTTATTTGGCACCCTGCTACCACTCCCTCTTGCCATGTTAACTGTTAAGTAGTGCTAAAAAGTCAGTCCTAATTAAAGGATTTAGAGTCAACGAATATCTCGACCTTGACGATGTCTCTCTCAAATTGCCTTAGATAAAAACATAGGCATGGCAACCAAGAAAGGAGGGTAGAGATAAGAAATACCCCGTGACAAACGAATCCTTCAATCACCAACCCATGTCATTGGATTTTATTTCATTTGCATACCCAATTAATGAACGCATCTTGGTAGGATGTCGTGTCTACCACTATAGGCTCCGTTCGTCTTAAATTTTCTAGGCCTTGCCATAACTTTTCAGGGAAAAATACATGGTACGAAAACAAGTCAGCCCAAGTTGTTAAACGTTGCAAACCATTTAAATATAGGGTTGGAATTGTCCAATGGAAATAAATTTTGGTACATGGACTATCCATAACGGTACGGATAGATAAATGGCTAGGATCATTGAACAGGTAGCCACTTATTTTTTCGTAGCAAACTGTCGGCTTCAGCTAAAATTCTTCTTTTTGTAAAATTGTTTGAAAGTGAGAAAGGGGACTTGAATGGACTTTACTTTTGGAGACTCAGGTCCATTGGGTCAGGATGACACCTGTTGGGGTTCCACGCAAAAGCAAAAGATCACAGTAAAGTGAAGGGATGTGGATGGGCTTATAAGGATTTAAGCACCCTCCCCTTAAATGCTAGCTTTTAGATGTGAGTTATACCCTGATCTCAACAAGTGGCATCAGAGCTGGGACATCGTAACCCTGGTGTGCCTCCGAGGATGGAAAAGTCCCTCAGGGAAGATCTCGGTAACCCCAGTGTGCTTCTGGATGGAAAAATCCCTCGGGGAAGATCTCGTAGTTCCCACATTGGTCCCGCGTGGAGGGGCAAGATTGTCCACGTTGCTTCTGCATGGAAGGGAAGACTGTTGGAGGTTCCACGCCAAAGCAAAAGATCCCACAACGATAAAATGAAGGGATGTGGACGAGCTTATAATAATTTGGGCACTCTCCCTGTTAGGCCTAAAATCGGTAACAGATACGGCAGTGACGTAAGAGCTGAGTTGGAGGACCCGAGGAGCCGAAGTGAAGGAGCTGAGTCTTGCACAAGAGCATACCATAATGAAAGATTTGGTGGCGCCAGCCCTAACTTAGTGGATATGGATGAATTCAATTCCTGTATTCACGACTGCTTCTTAGCTGATCTGAAATCCATGGGTCAGACCCTCTCCTGGTCCAACAGCTCAAAATCAGGTAATCTCAAGCTTCGCCGATTAGACAGGGCCCTGGTAAACGAAGATTGGCTATGTAATTATCCAACTGCATTTGCTACCCATCTAAATCCCGGCCAATCTGACCATTCCCCCTTCACCATCCAATACTTACCCAACCCTTCCCCCCATAATCTGAAGCCATTCCGTTTCCATAACATGTGGCTTGAAGAAGCTTCCCTCTTTGAAGTTGTCGAGAGAGCCTGGACAATTAACCCCATAGGAAATCCTATGTTTAGATTGGTTTCTAAACTAAAAGAAGTAAAGAGATATATCAAGATCTGGAACTCCAATATCTTTCGCCGTGTGGATATTAAAAAACTTGAAGCCAGAGCTGCTCTTGATGAAGTCCAAACCCGAATTGCCCAAGATCCCACCAATCTCCTTCTTCGTAACGAAGAAATTGAAACCAAAGAGTACCTGAATAAAATCTCCTACCTTGAAGAAAGTTGCCTCCGGCAAAAATCCCGAATTGACTGGCTAAACCTAGGCGACACGAACTCTGCTTTCTTTCACTCTGCTATTGCCGCAAGAAGAAATACCAACTCCATTTCCGCCCTCAAAACTGACGAAGGAGATTTCACTCTTGATCACAACCTGATAGCCTCTACTCTTGTAAACTATTTCAAAAGTCTGCTAAACCAGGAAAGATCTCCTCTCCTCTCATCTCAGGTCCCGGAGCCCAGCCTCAAAATTAATAGCCTGGAAGCTGACTACCTTACCCACGAAGTTACTGCAGAGGAAATCCACTCAGTTGTGATGAACTGTGATGGAAGCAAAGCCCCCAGCCCGGGTGGTTTCAATGGACAATTCTTCCAGTCCTTCTGGTACCTCATCAGCAAAGACACAACCAAAGCAATTTCTCACTTCTTCCGCTCTGGTAAGCTTCTCTCTAAAGTTAATGCTACAAATGTCACCCTAATTCCCAAGACTTCTGATGCCTCCTCCCCGGAAATGTTCCGGCCAATCTCGCTCTGTAACTTCCTATATAAGCTAATCACCAAAATCATGGCTAACAGACTCCGCTTAATAATGCACAAGATTATCAGCCCAAATCAATCCGCATTTATCAAAGGCCGCAACATCCAAGACAACATCCTTTTAGCCCATGATTTGGTTCATAATTTTCACCTCCAATCCAATGTAGCTGCATTGTGTATTAAGCTTGATCTCAAGAAAGCTTTCGACATGATCAGAAGAGAATCCCTCCTACTCTTTTTGAAAAAAATTGGATTCAATGATACCTGGTGCAACTGGATCCACGAGTGTATAGACACACCATCGTTCTCCATCCTTATCAATGGATCCCCTGTCGGTTACTTCACCTCCAGAAATGGAATTAGGCAGGGTGACCCTATTTCTCCCCTCCTCTTCTGTATTTGCATGGAGATGTTTTCCTGCATCGTTGAGAATGCTATCCTCCTTTCTGTCGTGGAGACTTAATTGTCTCACACCTCCTCTTCGCAGATGACATGCTTGTCTTCTCAAAAGCTTCCCCTGCCTCTGCTCAAGGTATTAGAAATTGCATCCATCAATTCAATGATTGCTCTGGTCTCGAAGTGAACATCAGCAAGAGCGAAATTTTTTACTCTGAATCTGCTAAGTCTCTCAGAACAACAATTGATCCAATCCTTCATATCCCGAAAGGCCAATTCCCGGTGAGATACCTTGGCCTCCCTCTCATCTCCACTAGACTTAAAGGTTCAGACTGCTCCCCCTTGATCAGTAAGATACAAAAACACATTGCCAGCTGGGCCAACAAGCTCCTCTCCAGAGCTGGGAGAATTGAATTAGTCAAGTCAGTCCTCAATTCATTCCATCTGTTCTGGTCAGCTTCTTTTAACCTCCCTGCTAGTGTCCTTGACAAAATCGACCAAATCATAAGAAATTTCATTTGGGCTGGGTGCTCTGAGAGAAAGTCTTTCCATCCAGTTGCTTGGGACACTATTTGCAGACCCAAAGATGAAGGGGGCCTGGGAATTAGAAAAATCCGAGACACTAACCTTGCTTGTCAGCTCAAAAACCTCTGGTCTATCGTTAATGGTAAAAGTACATTGTGGACTGAGTGGTTTACAAGAAAATATCTGAAGAATAAAAATTTATGGACTAGGAAAATGCCGGCTTCTCCCTCCTGGGGAGCCCGAAGCATTTTCAGAGTTAGAGAGGAAGCTGGATACCATATTTGCTACGTCTTGGGAGATGGTAAAGGCATTGACTTTTGGAAACAACCATGGCACCCTGCTGGCCTCCTAACCCATCTATACCCCGAAAGTTCCTTGCTGAATACTGTCTCCCCCACTGCTACGGTGGACCAACTGTTGAATGATGGTGAATGGGATCCAAATATTCAGTTTACCCTCCCAAACATTAATACCATTCTCAATACAGCTCTCATCTCTCCCAACCCTTCAAACTTAGCTATCTGGAAACCCACTCCATCTGGGGATTTCTCCCTGTCCAGTGCTTGGAAATGCATTCGTACCCACAACCCCAAACCCCCATGGACTCCCTCGATCTGGTTCAAAGGCCATGTCCCAAGACATAGCATTGTATCTTGGCAAGCCCTCCACAGCAAACTGAGTACCAAAGCTAGACTTCTCATGTTGGGATCCATCCGAGATATCTCCTGTCCTCTTTGCAGTACTGGTAGAGAAGACAAAGATCATCTATTTTTCAATTGTTCATATTCAGCTTGGATCTGGAAAACTCTTCTGAGGCGCTTCTCCGTCCGGAAAACCCCAGCTCGAACTCTGGACAAGAATGAAGAATGGATTCGCCTCAACTTTAAGTCTTGCTCCAGATATGGGATTGCCCTTTGTATGGCCTTCTGTGCAGCTATCTACTTCATTTGGAAGGAAAGAAATTGCAGAGTTTTTGAGAACAAAAAAAGACACAAGCAAGTTGTTCTCACTGACATTCTATACACCATCAGAACCAAAATCCTACATCTGAACCTTGATGGAAACTCCAGTTCTAAGGAAATCAATCTGGCCGAGACTCTAAACCTCCCAAACTTTATCCTCAAAAAAGACCCCAAAACCTGTAATTGGATTACTCCTGATCCTGGCTGGTGGAAACTAAATACAGATGCTTCCTTAAAAGAAAACAAGGCAGCAATTGGAGGATTACTTAGAGATGCAGCCTGCAACATCATCGGCTCCTTCTCCATCAACAAAAGCCCGAAGACAATTCAGGAATTAGAGATGGAGGCTATTCAGAAAGGTATCTGCACTGCATTGAGACACAATATCAGTAATTTATGGCTGGAATCTGACTTCCTGTACTCAGTCAGTGTGATCAATGGAAATGCCAGATGTCTTTGGAAACTAATTCCAACCCTTGCAACTATTAGCGCCAAGTTATCGGAACTCCTTGCTTGGAAAATCACCCATTCTTGGCGAGAAGCAAATGGAGCAGCAGATTTCCTATCCAAATTCGAATGCCCCATAAAAGGTGAAGACATCCCATCTGATTCCCTCCCTCTTGATCTGATAAACATCATCAGATCCGACTTCTCCGGTACAATTTACACTCGTTCATAACGCCCTCCAGCTGCTGTTTGTGCCTTGGCTAGTCTGTTTCTTGACTTTAGGTTATTGTGGTATTGGGAACTTGTATGAATTTTCCTTTATTTCCCTTGTAGCTGCCCTCGTGGTCCCCTTCTGTATTGTTCAGTTCTTTTATAATTACCTCTGGTAGGGGTCCGCCTAACCCCAGCTTGCCTACCAAAAAAAAAAAAAAGTTATTACCCCTTGCTCTGAGCTTTGAGAGGCTTTTTATAGAGGGAGACCTGGGGTGGTTGGATTACCTACCCCAGGACAGGTGTCAGACCTTTTGTGGGTTTAGGTTCACCCACTCTTAGGCAATTACCGAATTACCCCTGCGCAACAGTTGGGTTTGTGGTGGGCCCTTCCGGGGCTACGTGTCGACAGCTCATTAGTTGCTGTTTTTCGTACCCCATCACTCCCATTAAAGGCTAGCTTTTAGGGGCGAGTTCTACCTCGGTCCCAACAACGCCGACCCTAGCCCAAACCCGAGGTAGCATTCCTTGAACCCTAATCCCACACAACCTGAGCCTAGGGTCAAGGAGGGTCAACCCTAACCTAACCCACCTCTAAATCTCTCAAGCACAACCCTGCCTATGTAACCCATTTTTTGTCCAAATCGGGTAGGGCTGTGTCAGGTTCGCTAAGTAAACAAAAACTAAAAAATATAGAAAAACATAACCTTAAGATTTTGAGAATTGAAATAAAATTAGAGAACAGGTCGGGTTGCCTAAGGCCTCAACCCTAACCCAACAAAAATTAAATTGGGTTGGTTTTTGCCAACCGTAGGTTACCCAACTCGACCCGAACCAAAAATCGGATTGAGCCCTACCCAAGTTGCACCTCTACCAGGCCTATTTTGATTGCAAGAAAACATTTTTGATGGAAAATATTTTCTCAGGTAAATTTTGATCTTGATCAATTGCTCGTGATTTAATTACGTCTTTGCATGACGGTTACTGAGTCCATGATCACTTGGTTACAAGTTTGATTTTTACTGTGGGTCCTATCCTTTGCCTTCTTTCTGATATCTTACAGAAGGAAGGCTTATATACTAGTTGCTGTGTGTCAACCGGTGGCAGGTGGACTCGGTTACAAGTTTGATTTTTACTGTGGGTCCTATCCTTTGCCTTCTTTCTGATATCTTACAGAAGGAAGGCTTATATACTAGTTGCTGTGTGTCAACCGGTGGCAGGTCCATAGAATCGCTTGTTTTGGATTTTAGAAGTGATTATGAGTCCGAGACTGATTATTGGACTCAAATTTATGTTTAATTTTGAATCCAATATTTTTTTGATTCATTCCGTTCCTAAAGCCCAAAACCAAAAGGGCCCAAGTGAACTATCTCAGAACTCATTATTTAATTAATGATACATAGTCGGTTAGCAAATTAACCTTATTTTAAATGATTAACACAAATAATATCAACTTTTATGACTAAATTTTTATGAGGTGAAAAAAAATAAATAGAAACAACAACAATCAAGAGCTTAATTTATGAGTTCCCCTAATTTTATGAGTTCCCCATCCAAAAGATCATTGTAAGAGAGGAATGCTAAACTAACATGAGCCCTTGTAGAAACCAGCTAGAAGGGCGGCACATTGGATCCACGTCATGAGGCACCATTGGATTCATGCCTCATGACGTGGATCCAATGGTGCCGCCCTTCTGGCCAGTTTCTAGAAGGGCTCCTTTCAGTTTAGCATTCCTCTTGTTAAGATATGATATTAATAAACTACCTTCTTGGACTCGCATAATAGATATGGGATCGAAACCATTAGTTTGGCGGGCCGCCTAGTGGTGAGTAAGATGATCCTTGTCCTATGCAACATGGACTCCCCATCCGTAAGATCAATGCTTACAAAATCAATGGTTTAGATTTTTTTTAGGGAAATGATATTTTCACCCTCTTTTCCTCCCTGGGCTACCATTTAGTGTAAAAACAGTAGTCATAGATATACTAGAGTGAGGTGGCCTGGGAGGAACGAGGGGTGATTATATCACTTCCGTTTTTTTAAATAGGACACCTTATTGATCAAAGTTTCACCCATTCAATATATTCAATTATGTACACGTGAGTTGCAAGAGGCCACCTGTCTTTGTTCTTTTTGCGGGAGCTTTATTTGTGTATCTTTCGAGATTCCTTCCTTTCTTGTAATGTAATGTATTTAATAGATATGAAGAAATTCAAAAATATAAGATATGTTCAATAGCTAAAGCCAAATTTACATTTATTAGACATTAATGGCTATGAAAAAATTATATTCACCAGTATTCAATAGGTAGGTAAGTGATAGATTAACCCCTTTTCTTCCCTGGAGCAGACCCTTGTATCTACGACTACACTTTCACAGTACAAGGGGTGGCCCAAGTTAAAAAGGGGCGAATATATCATTTCGCAATAGCTATTGAGATGCTTAGTTTACATTTGTAAGGTTTTTAAATTTAGGGGAATGATATACCACCTCCCCGCGCCCCCCGCCCCCCCCCTCAACACACACACACCTCTCCTCCTCTCTGACGGATAAAATCCCCCCTTTGAACCTTATCATTAAGTTTTAAAGGCAAAGAAAAATGTTTAAGGGCGTGAATTTATTCTCAAGCAGTGAACCATTCTCACAGAAACCGTTAAAAGGGGGGATTTTATTATTTTAGGCGGGGGATATCAATTTGCAAATTTACCACAGCCACTCAAGTTGCTACGGACCATCGCTCATTTAATTCATGTGAGGTGGCTGCTCTCTCGTGCAACAGCCTGTCTGTGAAATGCCTTCGGTGACAGTCCCTTGCAAATCCCTTATAACATTAAATTGTAGAGATGAATTATTGACTCTACATTGTTTTAAATAGGGTGGGCCAAGGGGCATGACACCCTGTGTTTTTCATTATTGAGAAATTTACATTTATAAGGTCTTTAACTCTTTAAGTATAATAGCTAATGAACAAATTATATTTAGAAGATTTTAAATAACTTGCTACCAAAGTTCCCATTGTGTGTAAAGTATATTAGAAAAGAAGTTAGTGTAAAAAAAAGAGGCATGTTGAGAAGTCGTAAGTACTAGTCATGCCAATTAATTGCTACAGATCATCGCAGAAGGCATTTCATGCCTGGTCTGTTGCATGTGAGAGCAGCCACACAGGCTCAGATTTTGTCTTTAGTCATTTAGTTCATGTCATGTGAGGTGTCATGCAACAGGTCAGGTGCGAAAGGCCTCATGCGATGGTGGCAAATCACTTAAAAAAAAGGAATTTTCTAGGGCATTTCTTGGCTGACTTTTGCACCAGAGAACAGCAACCTCAGATGAATTAAATGAATAAGACAAAAACTGCTGAAAAGTAAACATGTGTGTCTGTTCTCTCAGGCAAAAGTCAGCCATGAATGCCTTCCTGACAAATTCTCTAGAAATTCTCTTTAAAGAAAAGCTTATACTAAGGGATTTGTCAGGGACCATCACATAAGGTATTTTGCAGACCAACTGTTGCATGAGAGAGCAGCCACCTCAGAGAAATGAAATGAGTAAGACAAAATCTGTTGAAACATGTGCCTGAAGTGGCTACTCTCTCATGCAACAACAGAAATACCTTATGGTCCTCAGCAAAGCTAGTAGTGTCACGATCAAAACAGGTAGTGCGGATATCAGTCTAGAAATTAATTAATTATGTTATTAATTAAAAAAGGGAAATGATATCAGGCGCTCCACTTGTTTGTCGTGTAGTATTTTAAGGGATTTTAGAGGATATACGGTTCCCAAAAAGCTCTTTAAACCCTTAAAATACTACACGACAAACAAGTGGAGCCCAGTTTATTGAAACAGCTTCGCGCATATATCATTTCCCTTAAAAATTTAGACAATGACTATTTCCCGAACCTCTAATTTGGGGTCTGAACGAATCCAACTGAACACGTTGGAATTACAGTTTTTAATTGCTTGTGACTTCCTTTCACAGGTATTTGCAGAAGAAAGAGGAAGTTGAAAAGCAGTAACTTTTAGATGACCCCATCTTCACTTCCAAGAATGTTTTCCAGGCATTTTTCTGAACTTATTTAGAAATCATGCTTGAGCATGCTCTACTGTATAATGCATCACTCAATGCAGTCCTTACAAATTACTTAACTCAGATGGTGTTTGATTAGAGAGTTGTATGGTTTTGCTTGCTATTTATTGACCAATGAAATGCCAACTTGTCTTACTTGGAAGCACTTGCCATTTTGCTAGTTCCAAATCTAGAAAGACAGTGGTGGATTTTAATAATTTAGTTGAATGAGGTTTCGGTAATTTCTCTTTAAAAAGGGTATGATTAGTGCAATAAACATGGCTGAGAGAAGTAAAACCAATTTCGGGACGAAGAAGGTTAATAATTCCTTATTTGGGGATTTTCAGTTGGGGAGGAGTTCTGTTGTAGATTTTCATATTTTTTGTCTTTTATATTTACTTTCTCATCGTGTTCTAAACTAAGTTGTGGTGGCTATTGGAAACAATCAATGTTCTGAAGAAATTCGTTGCTATATTTATTAATGTTAAATGAAAAACAAAAAAGGATACGTTTCAAGTATATCATGAGTACAAGATTATAATTTTCTCTCATCTCCCTTTTCGCTCTCCTGATTCTAGCTCCTATCTTAGTGAATCAAATAAAAACAATAATAGGAATTCATCAAGTTGTAAATATCTCCTGTTGTTCTTCGAATACCTTCAATGTTCACTTGCGTCGTTTCGGCTCCATGATTCTGACCATCAGGATCCTGTTCATTGCCAAGGGATATAGAGGAAGAGATGGGATATCTAGAGAGATCCATTAGCACAAGTATATATGTAATAAACTAAAACAAAAGAATAAAATAAGATTAAATGATAACATGTACATGTCTTGAATCAAATAGAGCCATTCACCAAACCAAAGATGCATGAAAGCACCATCTACGAATCATCCACAAGCGATTCACCTGCTCCTCTGACTTTGGAAGATCTTGTGTAGGCGTCGCCGGTGAGAGACGTAGGAGAGGATCAGAAGTCTTCTGTAATCCTCAACTTCACAGCACTTGGGTGTCTCTCCAAAGCTTGAACACCAAGTCTGCCTACGAAGCTCTAAGGGACAAGAGACCTAACTTGCTTGAGAAACTAAAAGAAACTTTTTTGAAAAACTTTAATTGGAATCATTCGATAGAACATGGAAAGAGAACCCACGAGAGCACATAAGACAATGCCAAATGAGGCTTGAGGGTGTGCTATTTATAGAGTTTCAAAGGTGTCTTTTGAGTTAAGAAACAATGAATGTTAGTTAAGGGTGAATTACTTAACACGGGTTAATGGTGAGTTTATTGATAGAGAAAATGAACTATGCACATATGCATTCATGTAATAAGAGCATACGTTGAACAAAAATCCAACATGTGCTTTACATATGCATGTATGCAATAAGTGCATATATTGAATATGAAACATAATCCGTAGTTTACATGTGCAAAATGTTCTCTAAATAAATACCATTAACCATTTACCTTTTCACCCTTGACTTTTGTCATTCCCCTTCTCTTGATTCCAATTCCCAAGTTTGCCCTCTTCATTAATTTTTGACAAATTCAAACATGTTTGACTTTATATATATATATATATATATATATATATATATATATATATATATATATATATATATATATATATGAGGGCAACTTAGGATAAAATAAATATTTTTGAAATGAAATATTTTTACAAAAACACGACTTTAATAACTATGGTCTCGGGACTTCTCAAGCTTGTCAGGTTCTATCCCAAAGTTCTTCTCCATGACTTGTTCATAGCGTGCACAGGGGTGTATGAGAACCATGACAGCATCCTGATTCACACACGGGCTGCACTAACCTGTCAATTGCCGCTAAGGGAGTTAACCCTATCACTCTCATAGGCCTGAGCTTATTTAAGACCATGCCTAGTGTGTCTACACTTTGCCCTAGGATCTCTATCCTAGTGTGGTATGTACTCCAAGGGTAAGTAACATACACATTTGCTACCAATGGCTCTATTGTCATCAAGCATTTTCATGCTTGGTTAGAACATGTTCTTTAAATGCCATAAAAATTGAATTGCCAAAACATTATTTTATTAATAAGAGCAAGTAAGGCCACCAAATCTTACAATCTCCCACCTGGCCTTACATTATATGAGTCTTAGTCCCAAGTTGTTCATGTGAGTATAAAATACTCGAATAGGTAGTGACTTAGTGAATGGATCAGCTAGATTCTCTTTTGAAGGAACCCAATTAACTTCAACAAACTTCTTTTGGATCACATCTCGAATGTAGTTGAATCTCCCCTCAATGTGCTTAGCTTTGGAAAATAATTTAGTGTTAAGGGAGATAGAGATGGCCGCATGTGGACCCCGATCCCGAGGAAACTGGCGAGGATATGAGATCCTTGTCGATCCTCTGAGATCTCCACACGTGAAGGAGAGCTCTACCAAGGAACTCTTGAAAGAGTGCTCCTCACAGCATGAGTGGCGATGTAAAATGAGATAACTCTTTATTCGGGGACAAGCCCGGAACCGAGACGTACCTAAAATAACTCAGAGTCTCCATCCAAGGAAGTAAGCCCTGGATCCCATACTATACTTTGTCGCAACGGATAACCAGAGATACAAAAGTCCGTGCCTGATGACGAATGGGGAAGATGTTAAGCACCCCAAATTCGCCCGAGTGTAAACACCCGGTCTCTTATGCCATTTATTTATTAACTTTGAAGAATTTTGGGCGAAAATCATCTGAAATGGGAACGGATATCCTCGAGAAAACGTCTACCTAAACATGCATGACTCGGGGATGAAAATAATAAGCACACACAAAAAATAAACGAAAGAAGAGTCACCTAAACATAGCTAGGTTATGAGTGTCATACATAATTGATGTCTAAATTCTGATGGACAAACACATGCATGCTATAGCTAAAGGTATAAGGTCTGTACATGAAAGTAAGAAAACACAACGAAACATACAGCACAACTCGACTCCACACAACAAACCCTAGAATCTAATGTGAAATTTGACTCGGACCAAGATGGCCATCCCGGCTGCTCTACGTATCCTGGCCTCGGGAAGAATGAGAGTTAACGTAGTTCGGTGGCCTATTCTAAACTACGATGCCTAACCATCTAAGATTGTTATCCTATACTCTATCAACAAGACCTGACTAATTTTTAAAGCTTCTTGTGCAATTGCTTAAGTTCAAGTGAATTGTAATTTTTAGGACTCCTTATACGCCCTAAACTAATGCAGGTGGGCCCCCCTTATTACACCATGCTATACTACACTACGAACTAGGCTCATCTCATTGGGCAGCTCTTGGCAGATTTTTTTGAAATTTTGCAGGGACCTAGCTGGGACCCTTACCTACCCTAGGATGGAATTTGGGACCCTAATTCACTTTCTGGATGGATTTTCTATTTACATAAGAAGGTTTAGGACTCGGTCAAAATGGAGTGTCTACAGATGCCCCTTTTTGGCAGAGCGTGCTTGTCGTGTGAATTCCAAAGCTGACAAGACAACCCATTTTGGCCAGCCCGAGATTCCGGGTGAAACGAAAAGGTATAGTGAAAGCAGTTCCAAGAAAAGGGTTATGGATGGCCCTACTCTAGCGTCCAGTTGAAAAGCTTTGGAGGGATATTGCTTTGGCATCCCTTGGAAAAATATCAAAGGATTTATTTGGCTGTGAACAAGCTGGAAATATTGAAAGCATTATTTTAGCTGCGAGCAAGCTTGGAAATTGAAGAGAAATGGGTTGACTGCGAGCGAGTCAAAGTTGAAAGGTTAGTTTGACTGCAAGAGAGCCGGGAAGGATATTGGTCTGGTTGCGACTGAACCAGAAGACAGGGAACTGACTTGACTGCGAATGAGGCCGAAAATCAGGAATGTTAGCTTGATTGCCAACGAACCAAAAGATCAGAACACTTACCTAACTACAAATGAGTCGAATAGTTGGAAATTGGCTGAGTTGCGAATGAACTAGAAAACTGGATAATTGACTTGACTGCGAAGGAGTCAGAGAATCAGGAATATTATCTTGGTTGCGAACGAACCAGAAGATCAGATAATGGATTTGACTACGAATGAGTCTGAAGGTCAAAAATTTGCTTGGTTGGGAACGAACCGAAAAGCAAAGGGGTGACTTGACTGCAAAAGAGCCAGAGTCAGGGATATTGGCCTTGTTACGAATGAACTATAAGACCATGATCATGACTTGGTTGCGAATGAACCAGAAAGTTAGGAATTTGATTTTAGCTGTGAATGAGCTAAGAATTGGAAGACTAACTTGACTGTGAGTGAGTCATAGTCGGGGAGATTAGCTTGATTGAGAATGAATCAAGAAATCAGTGAGAAAGTTGGTAGCGAATGAACCGGGGAGTCTAAGATTTTGGCATGGTTGCGAATGAACAAAAATGCCGGAATTTGATTTTAGCTGCGAATGAGCTAAGAATTGGAAGATTGACTTGCCTGCGAATGAGTCAGAGTCGGGGTGATTACCTTGATTGCGAATGAATCAAGATATCAGCAAGAAACTTAGCTGTGAATGAGTCGAAGAGTCGGGGTGATTTTGGCTTGGCTGCGAATGAGCCGAATACCGGGTGCTTTTGAAATTACTTTGACCAGATGTCATTGGAATTTTGTTTGAATAGCTGAATATTTGAAAACTTTCCTTGACTGCGAATGAGAAGGAGAGTGAAAGGTATTAACCTGAATGCAAATGAGTCCGGAGAAAAAGGTTGATTTGGTTACAAATGAACCACATAAGTAATAGCCTGACGGAATCAGAAGTTGAAGGGTTGACTCGATTACGGATTAACCGATAAGTCGGAGACACTAGCTAGTCTATGAATGAGTTTGGGCTCTAAGAATCGACTTGGTTGCAAATGAACCGAAAAGTCGAGGATACGAGCTAGACTGCGAATGAGTCAAAGGCTCTAAGAATGGACTTGGTTGCGAATGAACCGAAAAGTCGAGGATACGAGCTAGACTACGAATGAGTCAAATGCTCTAAGAAATGGGGAGACAGACTCTCAATGAGACGGTGAGACGACTCTTAATGGATTAGTGAGACATCTCTGAATGGAATAGTGAGACAGACTCTCAATGGGATGTCGAGACAGACTCTTACTAGAATAGTGAGACAGACTCTCAATGAGATGGTGAGACAGACTCTCAATGAGATGGTGAGATAGACTCTCAATGGAATAGTGAGACAGAGTCTCAATGAAATGGTGAGATAGACTCTCAATGGATGGTGAGACAGACTCTCAATAGATGATTGAGAACATGAAACTAAAGAAGGAACAGCTTTGCCTCTGGATGCCAGAATTTTGATCAATTCCTCTGATAGATTAATTATCTCTTGCCTAGAATTTTGGGAGTGCATGATCTCTACTGAGGACCTAACGCAAGCAACTTGCTGAAGCTTTGGGATTGACCCCCTTTTTTTTTCTTCTTTTGTACCAAAAGAACTGTATTCTACTGAGGGTTGAAGGTTGTGGGAGCAAATTCTAAACTCTGCTGGAGGAAACTAATTTTCTAGGAAAGTTGATTCTTCTGGAGAGTGGACTCCTCTGAAGAGTTTGAAAATTTGGTTCGAGATATACTCGTGCCTTTCTTATCTCAACTTGTTGTAGTCATTGACACTGTTGCCTTTTGTGTGCTTGACATCTTTTATGACGCAAGTCATAAAAGATGCCCCTAGTGTGTTGTGCTTCAATCACAGGAGTCTCAAGAAAGTGGAACAATGGTGGTTTGGAAAAAAGTGTTTCACTTTGTGGAGGCTTAAGGTTGCACTGGTTCTTTTCTTTGGTAGGGGAAGGAATAAGACAATCACCATGATGGCTGAGTCTGAGAATTCACTATTTTACTGCTCATTGTTTGAGGCTTTGATGTCTTTGGCAAGTCTGGACAAGATGCGTTTTGCCTCTTCCTTGATTTCTAAACCAGGATCTACTCTCCGTTTTCTTTTCATTTCGGAAGGGGTACACCCGTTCTTTCTAGTGCCATACAACTTTGGATTTTGAAAACAAATATAAATGAGAAACGGACTTCCAATGACTCTATCAAAGAAGATGTATGTTATTCAAGGGACTCGACTCATTTTTTATTTACCCTTAAATCTGATGTGTTTTTTCTTAAATGGTAAGGCTAGCTGCTCTCAGAATAATTTCGAAAACTATGTCAAGAGGCACTAATTTCCTCCATCAGGATTTCCGTCATGGTTATCACCCCCTTCGGATTGCTCAATTTCAAATCCTATAGTTTAGAAAGGATATCAAAGTAAGTCTTGCCGACACTACTCTGATTCCAGGATCTTACCCTGTTTGAAGACTGCTTCTCCATCTCATTGATTTCTCCTCTCACAAGAAGCCATGACTTATTGTTTTCCAAGGTTTCAATCTTGCAGATCACTTGTCTTGACTTTACTTGCACAGCTTGTGCTCAAACTTTGGAATTCTTCGTGACTGAGGAACTCCTTCTGTATCTCATCAACTTTCTGTTTCTGGGAAGTCTTTGCTCTTGACTGGATCACCTCTTCAGGTGGTTAACCCATCATACCATTATCCTTATCTCTGTATTAGCTAACTCTTTGACTTAGCAAATACATGACTCACTTTTGTCAAGGCTGCCCTTTCGAATTTTCAACCTAACGGGTCTTCAGACTCTCGTTCTTTTCTTTTCTTTCTGTTTTTGTTTTTGTTTGCCTTGAACCTCTGCTTGTTTCATCAGAAGGACTTTCTAGGTGGGCTTGGGTTCAAAAATGTTAGATATCTAAGGTTCTAAGGATTTGGACCAGATTTGGTCTAGCCAGACTACCTACGTACCCCAAAAATGGAGGATCAGGTCTGTGTAGTTCGCTTTGGCTTAGCAAAGAATGGTTTAGCTTTTAGCTTCAAATGTTGAAAGGGAATAATTTGACTTTTTTCCAAAGGTTGACCGAATCTGAATTAATCAGACTGCCTACGTATCCTTGAAGAGGTGGGGATCAGGTCCGCGTAGTTCGGATACATAAAATGCTCCTGGTTTATAATGTGGTTGAAAGAATTATTTGGTTTTAGCTTTTGGCTCAAGGGTTTGCAAACGGTCTTTCAGACGTTTCAATTTTGGCTTTTAAAGGCTCAAACGTCCAAGGATGGCCTCCTGGTGTTTTGACGTGCAAGCTCTTGAGGAATAAGGTTCAACGGCTTTGAATATTTTTGTCAAGGAGTCTGACGGTATTCTTGGGCAAGACTTCAATCACGATGCTCTACCTGAATTTATGCTCATCTCAAAGAGCTTGAATCTGCGCTCAAGATTCTACAACTCCCATTTGTCTCCAAATACTGAAGATGATTCCCATATCCAATCTATCACATTGACTCCATCATCTGGGTCTTTGATGATCATAAGGAGTTCTTTTAGGGACACATTTCCTTCTCTTTTTGTCTCTCTCTCATACTTTCTTTTCTTTTGAATGTTCTCTTTCTTTTTATGTTCTCTTTCTTTTGGACATAAGAACTGTCCTTACTCCTCGTATGCTTTGACTTGCAACTTCATAGTCCAGGTGTTCTTTTTGGGCTTATGCTCCATGCATACGACTTCATTATTTGAAAGTCTTCTCTTGTTGTTCTCATCAGCTTCACTTGATATCTGATATTTATCTCTCTAGCATTTTAGCTTCTGACTTGATGTCTAAAGTTGAAGGAGTCTTGCTTTGCAAAACGACAGGGCATTCACCCGGTTTATCCTTATAGGATCAAGCAAGACTACCTCAAATGCCTCTAAATAGGTTTATCAATTCTTCGTGGTCCTCGGGAGATAAAGTTTTATCAATCCATCTTTCCCGAATTTCAGATTTCGATACCACTATCGACAACCTCGATTTCTTCTTTAAGTGGCTATGCTAGACGCTCTTCCTCTCGTTTGGCCATCTTTCAAATTTCGAGGGGAATTTCGTCTGCATTCTCATCCGAGAAGGGTGTCTTTAGTTTTTTTAAACATTAGATCCAAGAGTGAATCATAAAACATTGAAGATATAGAACCAAATGCTTTATTGAATTGAAAAAGTTTGAAGTACATAGATGACTCACAGACACGCCTCTATGGACTTTACATCAGATTTGATAGAAAACAAAACACGGACTCAATGAGAAGACTGACAGACATGACATACACTTTTTTTTTTACATTGACACTACAAGACTCACCAACCTTCAACACAAGAGTTGGTTTACACTTGACAGAAACTAAATCTTATAACATAAAATTTGGAATATGATACTTGAATACAGACACTTAGACATGGGCATGGAATTGGCACTGGAGTTCACGAGTAGTATGCCTTCCTCCATGATATGGTTGATTAGGGAGTTCAACCCTGGTATAAGAATATCCGAAGAGGTGGCCCATGTAGTTCTGTCAACCTGGCCCAAACTGCCCTTGAAAACCTGCTGGTGACAACGCCTTCTCTATCATGATATGCTTAGGAGGTTCAATTTCTGACATCTTTCCTTTTCCTTTCGATTCATTCCTCAGCTCTGAGGTGGTATAAACAGAGGTGATGGGACCTTTGAAGGGTTGTGTAGACACCCCATTTTGACCGAACCCTAATAGCGTCGTTAGGATAGAAACCCTATCAAACTAGTGTTTTAGTGTCCCCAATTTGTTCCTAGAATAACTTAGGGTCTCATATAGGTCCCCATAAAATTTCATCCGAATCCATCGGGTTTGCCTAAAAAACGAATGAAGCTTGTAGTGTAGTGTAGTGTAGGAATAAGAGTAGCAATTTAGCCAGAAAGGAGGGTGTGCTGGAACCCGGAAAGCCAGTTCAAATTTACTGTTGTGGGCTGTCCAGGAAAATATATTGGTGTGCAGATTAATGTGTAGCACAATTAGGGGGTGCATTATCCGGGAGCAGGGCAGTTTGGTAAAAAGGGAAGATTCTTTTCTTCCTTTCCAAGTTATAATTAGGCCTAATTATGAACTAATGATGTTTAAGGCTAGGAGGTTTAAAGGCTTTTGATCTCAGCCATTTATTCATAAAGGCAATTTAAGGGGTTGGGATTAAAAGAGAAAAGATATTTTGCAAAGATTTTTCCCCTCTGTTTTCTACTTGGGCCACCCCTGCAGGTTAAAAGTTGTCAAATATTGCACTTGGGGGTTGTCCAAGGAAGGAATGAGGGGTGCAAATTTGTCCTTTAGTTTAATCCCTCTCTTTTTGCCTGGACCACCCCTTATGGTATAAAAGAGTAGCCATAATGCACTTGCAAGGGGCTGTCCTGGAAGAAAAAAAGGGGTGAAATTTATCACTTTGCTTGTTAAAACCCAAACGAATTAGGGATTTAAAGAGAGGAGTCTGATTTTTTCGAAGGAAAATTTGGTAACAGAGAGTGAGAGAGAGGAAGGAGAAGAAGAAGAAGAGAACCCTCTTCTCCGGCCTCATTTCCCGCCGGAAATCCGGCCAATACCCCATCTTCACCGCTCATCCATCATCTCTCGCATCTTCATTAGCCGTCAATTTCAACCCCAAACCCTCTTCATTTACCCCACCATTATCTCCACCAGTTTCCCCATCTCTAATCCTCCATCAACACCATCAATTCCGCTGGAATCCGGCCACATACCACCCAGATTCGACTCCTTTCATCTCATCAACCACTTTAACCCCATCTTCTCCACTCTCGTATCTCAAACCCACTTCATTTTTTTAGCAAAACCCTACCATCTCTTTTTCTCTATTCATCCATCATCAAACCCTAATTGCAGAGAGAGAGAGAGAGAGAGAGAGAGAGAGAGAGAGAGAGAGATTGAGGAAGACACAGAGATTAATAGAGAAAGAGATCTGAAGAAAGTAGAAAATCAAGAGGAGGAGGAGTAGAAGGGGGTTCGATCTTCATCAACAAGAAAGAGAGAAGAGACAGAGAGCAAGGAGAGGTTAGGGGTTTGCAGCTCCCACCTCCGTCCTCATTTTCGGTCAGCCATCTCCACCACCATGGACTCCGGCCACCTTTTTGAGCTCGCCCACCATTAGCCACCTTCTTCTTCACAATCTCAGCCAGTACCTCCACCCGAAATCCACTTGAGTCATCTTCTTATCCACCATTTTCCCTCTTCTCTGCTCGAGCCACCACCCTTATATCTCTACCCTTGTCCATTTCTTCATTTTCCAAAACCCTCAACCTCCTCTATTAGAGCTTCGACCATCATTTTCACCCCATTCCTCAATGCCATTTTTATGTTCCTGCAAATCCCCTTTCAAGACCTTCCACCACTAACACCACCACTAGATTTATCATTTCTCAAACCTAAAATCCATTTTCATCAATTTTACAATGCCCATCTAATAGATCTGATCCGTTGGGAGGGGAGGGTTTTCATTCTCGGTTGGGGAATTCTTGGCAGAGAGAATCAAAGAAGAAGAGGTGAATTGTTGGGAGCCCAATCCTCCAAAAACTCAAGCAAAAGGAATCAAGGCATGATCCCCATGTTAATTTGTTGATGAACCCAGGTAATCTCTTCATCTTTCTTTATTTCTTTATTGAGTTTTGCTTTATTTGTCTTCTCCCTTCCAAAGGGCATTGAATCATCATGTCTCTTTTGTCTCTCTGAATCTCTTGAGTTATTAAAAATTCTAATGATTTCTGATGGCCATGCTGATTAAAATAAAAAAAATAAAAAAATGAAATTGTGCGAATATTGAAGAATAGTGGTGATTAAATAGGTAATCCCCTTTCCCTCTTAGGTTTTGGATATTTGCTCATGCTTTGAATTTTAGGACCAATAGAGCAATGCAATATGATTTTCCAAATTGCAGGTTCTGTGTATGATGAAATGCAAGTGAAGGATCTGTGGACTTTGTTTGTTTTTTTGGAAATGCCCATAACTCAGTGACTGTAGGATTCAAGCCATACAAGATAATCAATTAGCCTCTATATAATTGTTGTTATTGTCGTTTGGTTGGCTGTCTTGTATAAGTGCTTGGATAGATGGGTGCTTGGCTAGTTGTGGATCTCTCTTTTATTTGATCTGAGGGGTCAAAATGAAGCTACCATTGGCATAATGGAGTAGTTGCTGTGGTTATTCTGATTGTGGCAGTGTAAATGTCTAGATAAAAGGACGTATGCCATGCTTGAGCAATGTGTTTTGGCTTTAGCCTAAGTTTGTATTTTATTAGGGGTCTGTGCATCCCCTCATCATTTCCAGCTTTGCCAGCATTGTCAATCTCCTATCTCCTTTTTCATTTCATCACCTGTCTTACCCTCACCATTGGAATCCTTTTTACTGTTCATGTTTATAAATCCCATTGGTGGCTACTATCTCCAGCTTGACCTTTTGCTGAATTTATATCTCATCACATTTCTCATTGGAATATGATTCTTTTCCAACATTCTATTTTTAGCCTTGGTCTAAACACTCTGTGAGTTTAGCATTCATTACCCCTCTAGATCATCATTCACACTTGCATAGTTCATTCTCCATGCCAAATTGCTTAGGTTCCATATTCAGAGTTTTGTACAAATTCAGAACCTTTAAAAGTATTTCATTCCGTGGGTTGTTGTGATCCATCACTTGATTAGCTCATTTCTTTCTTTTGATGATCCAAATGCTATATGAAAATCGACATAGGACAGATATGTTGTGCCCGATTTTATGAATCAACTTGTTCATATACATAGTTATTCTCACATTTGTTTTACCTTAATGCATGGAAGCAGCAAATTGAGTTGCATTTTAGCCGAAGTGTTATTCCAGTTTTGTGTCCGATATGTCTTAGGTAAATACAAGGGCGTTATTTTCTTAGGAATCCTTGTGATGTGCTGGAATAAGATTCTCATGCTTGTCCTTTTAATGCTATACCATGTAGAATGCTCAGTTGGTGTAAATTTTCAGCAAATATATATATATATATATATATATATATATATATATATATATTTGTGTGGTGTATGAGTGACTCCCTTAGCTTTAATCACTTTAGACGGTACTTTATTTGCTTGGCTCAAGAGGCAATGAGTAGTCCAGTTCATTTTGGGATTAACTGTTCATGGATGAATTCCTTAAGCTCTTGTCCCTGCTTAGAGAAGAGATAAGGGTACTTTAGAGGTCTGCAAAATAGAATTAGTTCAGTGAAGTTGGATTGGCGAAAACATTAGGATTTAGTGGGGACTTCAGCTGTAACTAGTTAGGTGTTTGACATTATGGGTGTGGTCAGCTAAGTGTTTGTCCGTTGTATTGAATAATTTCCAAGGTAAAAATTAACATAGGTTACTCATATAAGTTGTTGTGTGTCTTCTTATATATGTGTGTTGTTCATCTCTTTGCCAAAAATCCTCGTATTCGTGTAAATTGTCTTGAAGTGTTAAGTTGAAGAGTCAAGGACAAATGTTTTGATAATTTTCTTGTTCATTAACGAGGACCATGTATCATAGATTACTTCTATCTGAGAAATTTGTTGTTTGCCAATTGCTTTGATTCAAGTTTAGCACCTGCTGAAATGAAAGCATTCATTATTTTAATTGCTTACTTTGTTTTCCTTACAAGAGTGGAATTAATTTAAATATGTTCTGTGTGAATATTTTCCTTGTATGCTTGTCGTTGCCTTAAAGATTTATAGGTATATGTTGATTCCTTGAAGCAGGTTTGGACGGACTTGGTGTATTTTACTTTATAATGAAGTGTTATGTTAGTACATGTCATACTGATCGCCGAGTGATAGTTAATAATAGACTTCAGAGTGTATTATTTCCTTACTTTTGAATTTTTTATATGTTCATTTGGATAATATTAGCATAAGGGCTGAATTACTAATATATTTTTAAGTATGAATAAGGCGATGAAGGCGCTAGCCCAAGCCCATCCTTAGGGGACTTGCCCGGTCCAAGTAGCACTCCCCTCTTTATTTAGTAGGCTTTTTCTAGTCTTTTAGATACTCTCTAGATATTTGTTTCTTTCATTGCAAGGGCAATGAAATAGTCATCTAGAGCCCCAACTAGGAGACACATTTTGTCTCATTGAGGGGATTCTCCATGGGAGACAAGCCTCATTTAGAACTTACCCTTAGGAAGGTTACTTAGGTCGTATTAGAGATTCACTTCTTCCTACTTATGGGAGGCATGTCTTGCCTCATTTGTAGAACCCTCTCTGAGTTGTATCCCAATTTGTACCCCCTACTAGTTGGAGACCAACTTGGTCTGTTAGTTGCCTTAGCCCTATTCATTGCAAAGGCGATGATAAGGTTACTTTGAGCCTTTCTTAGGAGACATACACTGTCTCATTAGTGGTAGTTGCTTCCCCTTTATAAGAGACATGCCTTGTCTCATTTATCTTGGTTGTTCTTGTCATATAGGAGTCATTCTTTGACTTATTTACCCTCACATTTTGGTAGCGTTATTAGAGAGTCATTGACTCATTTGCATCCCTTCTTTGGTGTTGTTAGCTAGGAATTTCTCTTTTAGAGCTATTGTCAGCCCTTTTTATTAGAGACTAACTCGGTCTTATTAGAGCTTTGCTTACTTGGAATTTTAGATCGTTTTTTCTTTTCTTGGGACATTTCTTTACTTATTTTGGATCGTCTCTTGGAGATGCTAGTTGCTTATTCGGGGTTTTCCCTTTAGATTTAGGGCTTTGCCCTAGTTTGTGGTGTTGCATTGTGTGTTCCCTTTGGCCTTTGACCAAAAGGGTGAAAGCATTTGAAATTTTAAAATCCATAAACATTTGAAATCTTAAAATCACAAGATCATTGAAACCCTTTAAAAATCCAAAAAGCATTAAAATATTTTTAAAATCCAAAAACATCAGAAATTTAAAACAACAAAAATAATTGAAAATTCGAAAAAGCTATAAAAAAACATTTGGAGTGTTAAGTTTTAGTGGTAGTTAGGAGAGTTCGATTTCGAACTAAGTTGGCTTGATCATCTTCCACGAGGTACGTAGTGCAGCTTGGGATCTTTATCCTAAGTCCAGCCAAACTTTGTAAATAGAACTTTATAAAATCTCTAAAACATCATTCAAACAACTTTAAAATCTTATTTTTCAAAAGCTCTTCGTCTAGAGTTAGGAGTTTGTCCTAGATAGAGTGTTTTAGAGTTAGGAGTTTGTTCTTGGTATGTTGATTGATTGTTGTGTGTTTGGTTTGTATTTGTAATAGAGTTAGGAATTTGTCCTAGCTAGGAGTCTGTTACGCCTCCATCCGATCAGTTGGCGATTCACATCGCCGACTGATGACTAGGTCTAGGATGCGTTAGTGATCCCATTATTTTCCTTAGGACACATAGCCTAGTTACACATAGGTTGTAGGAACCACCTGCATTAGCTTAGGGCTAACCTGCATTTATTAGGGCATATAGGGTGTCCTAAAATCTACAATCCACTTGAATTTAAATAATTGCAAGAAGCTTTAATAACTAGTCTAGTCTTTTAGATCGAGTCTAGGATAGAGGTCTAGAAGTCTTAGGCATCATAGTTTAGAATATGAGCGAAGAACTATGTTGTTTTGATTCTCGTGGAGGCAGGGATACGTAGGGAGCTTTGGATGAATACCAGACCATCCAAAGAATCGGGCGAAATCGTTTAGAGTCTAGAATTTGTTGTGCTCTGTCATGTGTGGTATCGAGTCATATTGTATGTTTTGTTGTGTTTTCTTACTTTTCTGCTTATATCTTTAGCTGTAGCATGCATGTGTCTGTCCACCAAAACTTAGACACCCATTAGGTATGTCACTCAAAATCTAGAAATGCTTAGGTGACACTTCTTTCATTCATCTCGTGTGTGCTTATTACTTAATCCCCGAGTCATGCATGATTAGGCAGACGTCTTCTCGGGGATAGTTTGTTTCCATTCCACATGATTTTTGCCCAAAACTCTTCAAAGTTGATAAATAAATGGCATAGGAGACCAAGTGTTCGCACTCGGGCGAATTGGGGGCACTCTTCGGACCTTCTCCATTCGTCACCAGACACGAACCTTTTGTATCTCTGGTTATCCGTTGCAAACGAAGCATTTGTTTTTGGTTCCATGGCTATCCATGGATGGCGACTCTGAGTTATTTCAGGTACGTATGGCTTTCGAACCCTGGCTCCGGATCAAGAGGTATCTCAATCATTTTGTATCGCCACTCGTGCTATGCTATGAGGGTGGCACATATTTTGAGAGTTCCTTGGTAGAGCTCTCCTTCACGTTGTGGAGATCTTTGAGAATTGCAGGGGATCTCGTGTCCTCAGCACTCATCCTCGGGATCGGGGTCTACAGGTTGGCGACTTTGTTGGGAGTTCTTGAAATATTGCCTAACTCTGTAAATATGCCATTTTTACTAATTTTGATGAAATTTGGGCCAAAATCAACTTAAATGGGAACTCTTTCGCTTAGAATCCAGGGGCACCAGATAGGTGCATAAATAGAACGAGGGAATCACACACTGTACAATATGCATTATCATATTCTTTATTTCTTTTATTATTTTTCATTTTTATTAGTTCCACGGGATAGATACAATGCGTGCCAGATGGGATGTCATTACCCTGATGGTGCTGTTGAATCTATTTCCAAGCTAAGCGGCGGTGCTGCACCCGTAAACACTCGGTGCACTTGTGTTTACAGCAGCCAATGAGCAAAGAAGCATACTATGTATAACACTCGGTGCACTTATGTTATACATTTAAAGTATGGATCATATGCATAGTACCCGATAGATTGAGTCTGGAGCCCTACTTTATTTCATATATATTATGTACATAAATATATTTTGTTGACGAACATGTGTTGCTTACACATGTGGAGCCTAGAGTTAGGAGCCTTCTCCCATTTGTAGACTAGGGTAGCTCACCTTGCGTGGCTACGATGCGGTACTAGTATACTCACTAGTCTGTCGCGAGTCGAGACTTTCTTGACTCTGCTAGATTAGATTAGGGCTGGTGCCCCTGGTTAGGATGTATATATATATATATATATATATATATGTGTGTGTATAGTGTATTATTCTTATATTAGGACCTATCTTCTCGAATAGGTTTCTGTATCAATTTCAGTCATACCATTCTCTCAAACCTATTCGATAACCCTTGCTCTTGCTTGGTCATCATGCAGATTACGGTCTACCCTGTCATCTTTACCATATGATTATTCCAGTATTTCGGATTTATATCCATTTTGTTGGCTGTCAGATCGGGGCCTACTTTCTACTGAGGTTTTCTGGTCTATTATCACCGATTAGAGTTTGTTCACTATTTCAGTCTTTGCAAACCCTTTGGGCCTATAAAAAAAAACTTATTTTCTTTGATACCCACAAACTAGGGGCATTTTTATTTTTTTATTCTTTATTTTGAACTACGTTATGACCTGATCCTTTTTTAAGGGTACGTAAGCAACCTGATCACTTCAGGTTCAGTCGTCATCTTTTACAACCTTTTGCCATCTTTCGCAACTATTTGCAACCTTTTAGAAACACAAAATCCCTTGAAACCCAAATGGACGAACTATGCGGATCTAATTCCTATTTCTTCAGGGATACGTAGGCAGTCTAGAGGGTCCAGATTTGGTCCAAATATGTGCAAATATACCAAAGTCTATTATGTTTGAACATAAGCCTACCTGAAAGTCCTTCTGGTGTATTTAGGCCCCGATTTGTAGAGAAATAGAAAGAAAGAAAAATGATGGAGTCTTAGACCCGCTAGACTGAAAATCCTTAAGGACAGTCTAGGAAAAAATTAGGGTCATTCACCCGCTAAGTTGAAAACCCGAAAGGGCAACTTAGGCAAAAATCAGGGTGCAGAGCCTGCTGGATGATAAATCTGCAAGGGCAGCCAGTCCAGGCAAAATATATGGCTGTGGACCCCGATCCGAGGATGATGAGGGAACGAGTCCCTACATCCTCTGGATCATCCACGTGAAAGAATGAGAGCTCTACCAAAGAACTCTCGAAATAGATACCACCCTCATAACATAGCACGAGTGGCGATATAAAAAGAAAGAGATACGTTTTATCCGGAGCCAAGGCTCGAAACCAAGACATACCTAAAATAAACGCAGGGTCGCTATCCATGGATAGGCCATGGAACTCCAAAACAAATATGCTCTGTGCAATGGATAATCAAAAATATGTATAGGCTCATGCCTGATTATGAATGGGGAAGGTCTAAAGAGCACCCCCAATTCGTCCGAGTGCAAGCACTTAGTCTCTTATGCCATTTATTATTAACCTTGAAGACTTTTGAGCAAAAATCATGTAAAATGGGAACGAATATCCTCGAGCGGACGTCTACCTAAACATGCATGGCTCGGAGAAGGAATAATAAGTGCACACAAAATAATGAAAGAAGTGTCACCTAATGTGGGACCCGATCCCGCGAGAGCGGTGGGGCGCGAGCCGCCACGCTCTCTCTCTTGGTCTCTCGTACCCACGCGATTGGTGTGTGCATTTTTATCATTAATTTTAATTCATCTTTTATGTGAACTTGGGATCACTAAGATAATCCGAATTCCACACAAAAGAGACTGACAGAGTCGCCACCTAGATGTGGGATCTAGGACCCATAATTAACCAGAAATCTAGATTCGTTACCTGGTTACAAGAATGGAAGGTATGGGGAGTTATCCACCACATGCACCATTCATGCCCGATAATCGGTCTTCAATTCCAAAAGTTAACTCTTTTAAATTTATTTTAAATGGCTCATTCAACTCTCTGTTAATGTGCGAACTAGGTGACATGCATCCTAATATCTAATTTCAATGTGAATCCTAAATGTGTATCTTGATTTCTTAATTTGTCTGGATTCAATCTAAGTGAAAGTTCTCATAAAATTCTAATTTCAAGGAAATCCTACATATTTTAATTAAGAATTCATAATAAAATAAATATACAAAACCCCACAATTTGTTGTGGAGCCGACTCGCGGTTGGTATGCCATTAGACATCCAAGCTGCCTACGCACCCAAGCCTCACTGGGATCAGAGTCGACGTAGTTCGGTGCACCTAAGCTAAGCTACTTATGCCTAACTCAACTAAGACACCGACCTAGACGGGATTGACTGTTTCAACAGTTTTAGGAGAAGTTATTTAATTCAAGTTGAGGATTTTATTATCCTAGGATTTCATCTAAGATCCTATATGGTTCTTATCTAAATGCAAATTGTTCCTTAGACTAATGCAGGTTAGCCTATATCCTAGTTTACTAGGCTTGTCATAGGGAAAAGTGAGGTGACTAGTGTAACTAGACCTATGGCACGGTTGCTATCCATAGCAAGCGTCCGTGATGAGGCTGGACTCCTAACTCTAGGATTCCCTAAAACCTAAGACTCCCTAAAACCTAGGACACGACCTGACACCAGTGTTCCTAAATTGGGCTCTAAGGGTTCTTATGACAGAAACCGTAATCCAACGGTTCCGAGAGACACGAGATGAATCGATTTCAGTTCTTGACGTTAATTAATTTCAGATTTCAAGGATTTTCAGTTTATAGACATTTAAGGAATACCAATGGTTCTAGGTTTCACCAATTTCGGCCCAGAATAGCATCCAAGGAAGGGAATCGTGCGCTCCTTGTGCAATTTAATACTTAGGTTATAGCATCTTATTGCCTGGCATATCTCAGAATTTCCATGGACAGTAACCTCGGAGCCAATAACATGCTATAGCTTAAATATTCAAATTGTCAAAGATCGATTGCAATTGAGATACGATTGTGGACACACTGGCCATTTTTCCAGGAAAATCTAAAGATCCTAAGATTTCTGTTTCAATGGATTAAGGAGTGAATATGTGATAGAAACTTAAGGTTCTTTAGAAGTTTTATAATGATTTTTAATTAATTTGAGTTTTTCAGTGGATTTTATCAATTTTAAACCATATGAGTGATTTTACAAGTGAAACTGTTGCAAAAGAATTTGAAATGATTTGAAATTTCTGCAGCAATAAGATGTGATAGAATGTAGCTTACTGGAAGAGTTTTACAGATTTTTACATTAAGCTCATATTTAATTTTGATTTAACAATAATAAGACCAGATTGCAAAAATAACACAGAAACTACTAGAAATAGAAATCTAAACTCATTAAAATTTATACATAATTAAGATATGAGAGAAAATAGCATTCTGTAAGAATTTAATGAATTTTAGAGACTATTTACTACCAATTTCGGATTTTCCAATTCTCATACCAGATTATAAATTTACACTACATCCCATTTGAAACAAGATCCAAATGAATTGAAAATTTTACAGGACCAAGAAATATGAAATATAAGACTACTGTAAAAATTGTGTGAATTTTAATTGAGATCTGATGTTAGTAAAAAGTCTCACAAAATCTGATAATTTTCAAATAAAGCATAAAATAATATACCAAATAAAATCCAAAAATTATCAAAAATTCATGGTAGAATGTATTAGTACCATATTATTTTCCCACAAAATTTCATTAATTTTGGAATCTATTTAGTATATATTTTATTTTTCTTTGTCAAAAAGATATTTTTGAAGAGTTTTCTATTTTTAAAATACGATTTTTGAGAAAATTACGACTCCGGAAAATGTCCTTTAATCTTGTTCTGATATGACGAACACAAGAAAAATTTGAAATTCCAAAAAATAGATCATCCTGAGATGGCTATTTTTTCGAATTTCGTAATTTCTCAGCCATTATTTTAAATAAAATTCCACTCTTCACTCAAATTCTAAAAAACCTTTGATCCAATGTCCGATCCGATCCGATAGTTATTTTAGTATATTTAAGTAGATCATTGTATTAAATTTCGAGACGAAACGGAATTGAAACACCAATGCAGATCATGATTTTGAGCACACACATTTAATATTGAATTAAATTCATTTAAATGCTTAAAAATCATGCAAAAATATATTAAAAAATACCAAATAATTCTGAAAAAATCCGAGAACAGTGCACCTACCTGTGATAGAGTTCCTCGCCGAATCCCAGAGCCACAGAGTCCGAAAAATCCCGCCGCCGCAGATCCGATACTCTTTCTTCTCTTTTCTCTCTTTGCCTTTTTTTTTTCTTTGTTGTTTCCACTGTGAATGGGAAGATAGAGATGGGGAGGGAGAGTATGAGAGTGAGAATTCGAGAGAGAGAGAGAATAATAGAAGGAATGAGAGAGTAGGGAAACCGAGAAACAGAGGGAGTACAAGAAAAAAACAAGACAAAAACAAATACTCTGTTTTTCCCCTGGTTTGGTTAGAGAGAGTATAGACGAGAGCGATGAGGGATTAGGGAAACCTTACGAGATTGTGAGAGAGATAAAAATAGAGGAAGAGGACGAGAGAAAGAACGGTTGAGATTGGATAAAAAAAACAGAGAGAAAAGAATATATGGGTGTGTGAGATGAGAGAGGAGGCTCTGTTTTTCTCGTTTTCTTTTTTTTTTCTTTTTCAAAAACCCGACACTCAGTTTTTATGGATATGTATGAGGGAAAATATAGATGGCTCGGCTGCTTAAGAGGGTGAGAGATGAAGGAGGCCGAGAAACAGAGAGAGTGAGGATAGATGAGGAGAGAACAGAGGGAAATACGAGAGAGAGAGAAAAAAACAGAGGGATGAACGTGGGATGGATGGTTTGTGAGAGGAAAACAGAGTATGGTGCTGGAGGAAGCAGAGGGGAGGAAAAAACCGAGTCTCTGCAATCGAGGGCGATCCGAGTGGGAGGGAAAACGTGAGATTAATGGGGTTGAGAGAAACACATGGAGGAGAGGAAGAAAACAGAGGGATGCGTGGAGATGGGAGTGAATCGGCTGTTGGAGAGACCGCTTTTGTTTTTCCTCCTTTTTTTTTCCTTTTCACCTAGCTTTTTTCCTTTTATTTCATGTCCAGCTTCTATTTTTCATAATAGAAAGCTCCTCTTAACAGAAACTCCACTTCCTTCTTTTTTTAATTCTTGGTTATTGCCCTACACGGCATAAACATCCCATTGCGGCAAATTTCCATTTCAGATTGGCCATTTCTTTTTTCTTTAAGAGGATGAATTCGCTTGCCATTCCAAAGGTGATTTCTGAAAATCTGCCGTTTTCTCTCCCTACAAATCAGCCTCTTGATTTTTATTTTCGCAACATACTCCTTTCCCCTTATGTTAATGACATTACCTCTTTCATCTAATTCACACTAACCGGATAATCTGGAACGTCCAATTAATGTGCTACACATAAATGTGTTGCGCTCCCAAGATCATTTCCGTAGGATGATCCGAGCCATCCAACCGATGGGCCAAGATGCAAATCAGTTGTATTTCCACAATCTCCTCCATGAGATGATAGTAATTGTCCATTTGAAAGGCAATAATGTAAGCATAGATTATGCCCTTAAACTGATCTTATATAGGATTCAAACCCTTGATCCTGCGGATCACAAAATAAATTGTTGGGATCCCCCACGTCACACTGGGTCCGAACAATCTCAGAATTTATCTTTTACCGAAACAATGCGCGGGCCCTCTTTATTGACTCAGATCTATTCAAAAATCTCAATATGGGCCCACTAAATGGGACCATATTCCCTCTTGTTTAGATTCTCGTGAACTACCCTTCTCAACACTTAGCAGAAAAATGCGAAACATGGCGGAAATGATTGAAAAGATCGAGAAAGCATAAGGGACGGACACGGGAATGGAAGACACTGAAAAAGACTGATAACAAAATATTAATTTCTTTGTTGATTAGAGCGGAGCAAAATGGGGGTGTCTACACCTAAGCATAGCTAGGTTATGAGTGTGATGCTTAATGGGTGTCTAAGTTCTGATGGAGAATCACATCCATGCTACAGTTAAAGGTATAAAGTCTGAACATGAAAGTAAGAAAACATAACAAAATACACAACATGACAATACAAAAATCCTAAGACTCTAAACAATTTAACCCAAGTCCTTGGATGGTCTGATGTTCATCCAAAGAAGCCTACGTTTCCCCGCCTCCTCAAGAATCAGAGTCACGTAGTTCTTCACATCTATTCTAAACTATGATGCCTAAGACATCTAGACATCTATCCTAGACTCAATCTAAAAGACCGGACTAGTTATTAAACCTTCTGTTGTGATTATTTAAATTTCAATGGATTATGAATTTTAGGACACCCTATATGCCCTAACTAAATGCAGGTTAGCCATAAGCTAATGCAGGTGGTTTCTATAACCTATGTGTAACTAGGCTGTGTGTCCTAAGGAAAATAATGGGATTACTAACGTATCCTAGACCTAGTCATCAGTCGGCGATGTGAATCGCCAATTGACCGGACGGAGGCGTTCCTATAACTCTAGGATAAACCCTAACTCTAAAGCAAACACACAACAAATCAAGGACAAACTTCTAACTCTAAAACTCTCTATCTAGAACACTCATAACTCTAGAGGAAGAGTTTTTCGAAAACATGTTGTATAAAAGGTTTTTGTATTTTTTAAAAGGTTTAAATGGTTTATTTTACAAAATTTGGCTGGACTAGGGATGTGGATCCCAAGCTGCACTACGTACCTCGTGCAAGAGGATCAAGCCAACGTAGTTCGAAATAAACTTCCTAACTACGCTCATAAAAATTTAACTCTTTTTGATTTTTCAATGCTTTTAACGAATTTCCAAATGCTTTTGCTGTTTTAAATTTTTGATATTTTTGGGTTTTCAAAAATTCTAATATTTTTGTGATTTTAAATGATTTTAGTATTTTTTGGACTTTTAAAATTCTTCAATGTTTTAGGACCTTTAAATGATTTCACTCTTATAGGGAACAAATAAACATAACCATAAACTAGGGCAAAGCCCTAAAACAAAGGGGAAACCCCGAACAAGCAACAAATGTCTCAACGAGACGAACCACAACAAGCAAACAAGTATTCCAAGAATAGTGAAAACAATCTAAGATCCTTAGCACTGAAGGCTCTATAAATGAGGCAGGGCATGCCTCCTAGACACAAGGTGGGCTCTGAGTATCCTCATCATCGCCCTTGCGATGAACGAGCAGGGCTAAGGCAACTAATAGACCAAGTTGGTCTCCAACTAGGGGGTACAAGTTAGGATACAACTTGGAAAGGGTTCTATAAATGAGGCAAGGCACGCCTCCTATAAGCTAGCTCTCTACATAAAACCAAAGTTGACTCCCTAAAGGGAGAGGCTCTAAGCAACGAAGCTTGTCCCCAGAGGGGAACTGCCTAGCGAGACAAATCATGTCTCCTAAAAAGGAACTCACTAATGAGACCTCAATGGTCTTCCCAATGAGGGAAAAAAATCTATCTAAAGGTGTCTAAAAGACTTGGAAAGTCTACTAGATAAAGAGGGGAGCATTACTTGGACTGAGCAAGTCACCTATGGATGAGCTTGGGCTAGCACCTTCATCGCCCTTGCCATAAGGGAGAACAAATGTCTAAAAGTCTTACACTAATCTCTAATAAGAAGGCTAATAACCAAGAAGGGTGACCTACTAATAACCCTCAATAAGTTTCAAAAGAAGAGACAAGAAAAATATAGCATGCAAACCAGGAGATATCTAAACATATTATACCATGACTATGCATATTAGAGGAGGAAACACATTTCCTCTCTCAAAGAAGGAAAGGACAAAACATAACTTTCTATGGCCCATTCGACCGGCCTAGGTAAAACTTCTCAAAAAACTTGAAATCTAATTTAAATGTTTCTTCCTCAAGAACTCCAAATCTGAAAAAGTGGTGAACGTCAAAGTTGTTTATTACAAGTATATGAACAAATTTTCAGTTTACCACTTCGGCCAATTTTCACTGCCAACAGCCCGAAACTACCATTTTCTCCTCTGCTGTCAGAAAGTGGGCTTCCACTCATATCAGAAACAAAAATTAAGTGTAACTCTTTATAGACTTAGAATTGTAAGTTTTATAAAACATAGAAGTTATTTTTAAAAATATTCCCTAAAACTTTTATGTTCGGATCCCCGGCTAATTGAGGCCACATGTGGCCGGAAAAAAAGAAACCACCTACTTGAACCCACTTTTCAACAGAAACTTGAAATGAGAATAACTTACTCAATTCTTATCCAAATGTAACAAAATTTATATGTAATCCTATCTATGGAAAAATATCTACAACTTTCTAGTTTGTATATCTGGATAATTCTGAGCTTAAGCACCCCAAAAAAATGAAAGTTTAGATTTCCAGCACTATATTCTAAAAACAGGAAATTGAAAATTTACCTTTTGATTTGATCTTCTTCCTCCTATCTACCATATTCTACTACCATATTAATACACATGTTCAAGCTCTACATTCATTTGCATATACATACTACATAAAAAAATGTTTATTATCTTACACTATACATATACATAAACAAGTCCATGCCTATTATATATGCACATATACATCTTGTCTTTCTCAACATCCCAATTATGACTCAACTAATGAACTGAAGCTAGCTGAACTCCAACAGCTTGAACATGCATCCACTCAACAACCAATTAGTATTTCTATAGATGTTAATGTTTATTATGTCTAAAAAAAACATGGTAGTGATTTCAACAGCTCCTAATGACATAACGATATGACTAAAAATTTCATTCCAAGTAAAATAAAGAGATTAGCAATTATATGAAGACAATTGTTAGCAAACTTCCCTTTTTTTTTACTAGTTAGTCTAGTTAACACCTTAGTAATTGCTACAATTACCCTGTTTCAAAGATAAGCAATGGCTTTGTGAGTATTTATGAAGGTATGCCGAGAGATTATTACCGTGTACAATCTCAGCTCATCTTGACTTCTTAAAGCTTTTGGGTATTGTGAGAGTCTATGGGAACTGTTGAGACAATTGATTGTGTAATTGTCAATCGCATAGCAGTGCGAACATCATTTTCCCTATTAAAACATGGCTGCAACTTCCTAAAGAAAATGTTCTAAGAAAACTAAATGAAATGGAAAAGACAAAGTGGTAAGAGGGCTGCTACAATCAAAGGTGAAAGGGCTACCACTATCAAAGTGGTAAGAGGGCTGCTACAATCAAAGGTGAAAAGGGTTTCCACTATCAAAGTGGTAAGAGGGCTGCTACAATCAAAGGTGAAAAGGGTTTCCACTATCAAAGTGGTAAGGGCTACAATTGCATGTAGCGAGAATTCATATAGACTAACTTAGTTTGCACTGTATATAAAAATACTCCAAATAACTTGAGTTCAACCATACAAATATAAACGATTAAACTAGACTTCAAAGGTTTGTAACATATAATCCTTGTGTATAGGGGCTGAGAGTAATTCGAATGTGTATGAACTAGATTACATGAATCTGGATGAAAACAAGACACACATGACCTAGTAATGGACTTCATGAACACTATAATCATAGTCATAACAGGTCAGAGAAATTAAGCTACAAATTGTGCAAATAGTAGAGGGTGAATGTGCTATTATCAAGGTGAAGTAACCCAACAAATTTGGGGATTATCACCATCCAACAATAGTAAACAAAAGGACAAATTGAGTTGGTGTAATTATTAAACAATAATAGTGCCAATATCAGCAGGCAAAAAATTCAGTCTTATGCACTACCCTGTTTTAACAATTACCTCAAACCCATTTCATCCCTCCATTGGATCCGAGTACAACTCCCCTCAAATTTACATGCTTCAAACAGGATGTTGAAAAACTACTGAATAAATGAAGTTTTCAAAGATCATCACATCCAATTTACATGACCATTTCAGATTACATTCCAAACAATGATCAAAATATGAATAGGAGTATTTCCTGATCAATAAATGCAGGCAAAACTGAATCTGCTTGAAAGACCCTCTGTTATTGCTGCATAGAAATGGCCGTACCTTGGTCAAGAGAAGGGGGGGGGGAAGACAGCGATGATCACGCTATTTCCATCTCTTTCTTCTACGCAAGGTAGTTCCAATTGAACTTCCTCGCTTTAATTTTCACCCAAGAAGACAGAACTGATGGTAACTTTAAATCAGAGGTGATGGCTGCTAGTGGGGTGCGGCCATGGAGGAACGAGAATGGCTGAAGATGGTGATTGGCTCAGAGAATTCAATTAGTCACCAAACAAGACCTGATACTTGTATAATTTTATCGCCATAGTGGGCTTTTAGGCTATCAAATGATTCAAAATAGAGAGAAAACTGATTTGGATCCTGTCTGTTGACAATTCAGTGCTAAAATATGCTGAAATAAGATTCAAATGTCTAGCTACTAATAACCATCTTCAGCGAAGTTATCTTGAAGCAAACTCATTGACAACCATGAGCATTATCATAACTTGAGTTTTCAACAAAGGAAAGCCAAATTTGGATTGTCGGTTCCAACAAGTTCTCTGAGCAACAGAGGTTGTATAAAGGCTTGAAGGGCCTACTGAAAGGCTAACAACGAAAGCGGACTTTATCAAGTAGTGACCTGCTCCACCAGATTAGTGTATGTGTGGCTGAGTTGTGCAAAAATCTTTCGCATGCCCTCTCGATAAAACCTGAAAATTCAATAGAACCTCTTCTTCTTCTTCTTCTTTTTTAATTACAGATCTCCTTGCTGAGATCTATTCAAGCCAACTGATGTGATGAACCCTAAGGAAATGAACCAGATCTAACTCTGAAGGAGGTAAAACAAAGTGGATCCAAAATCTATAAGTTTTTATGATGGCAGATCGAAGCTCCTATAGTGCAAATCTAAGGCCTTGAATGAGTTAAGGTTTGAAAGCTTCAATCTTAGATCTTGATGACAATTAAGGGTAAAATCAGGGTTTAAAGAGATGAGAAAGGCTTGGAAAATAAGGATCTAATGAACATAAACTTGTGTAACAACTTGCTCGAGCTTAAGCTTGCCAGAGAAGGTAGACTGGCCAGAAAATTGCTGGAGTTCGAATTTTCCGGCAATCTTGCCGGAGAAGAACACTAGATCCGGTTTCTCTCACTAGTTTTCCCTCTCCTTCTCTCTCTAAAAATATCTCTAAAAACCCTAAGTTAGTAAAAATGAGGGCCCTTGCCCTCTTTTTATAGACATTTCCCATAATTTTCCACCCCCTTTATGTTACAAGACAACCCTTTTTAGTATATTTCAATTTGTTTTAGTTCTGAAATGGGTGGTCCACAAAAAAAAGTTAAATGAAAATTAGAAGAATAAATTCGAGCCCTTTTAGCTGCCTGGGGCATCCCCTCTACTGTAAAATACACTAACCAGACTACTCCCAGACTGGATAAACTACCCCCCTTCTGTTATTGCACTACGATACCATCTCAGCTCGTTCGCTATGCAAACGTCCTCGGATCTTGACGAAATTTTGCAAGGATCTAGATAGGACCCTAAACTTCCCCAGGGTGAAATTTGGAGCCTTAATTCCTTGGTTTGAAGGGCACAGTCAAAATGGGGTGTATATAGATGCCCCTCTTTGGCAGAGCGTGCTTGTCGCACGAATGCCAAAGCTGAACAGACAACCCATTATGGCCGACCCGAAAATAAAACAAGTCGAATTTTGATTTTTGGTTTTGAAAACGGTATTCACAAGGGTAAAATGAATTTTAGTTTTAAAATTTCAGCATTCAACATGACTTATGAGTAATTTGGTAAAACGCGAGACACATAACTCGACAATCAAAAGATATTGGTGAGAGAAACCCTCATTAAACATAACATGGCAATACATAAAAAAAAAAAACAGGCATACCTAAATCCACACGTGGGCAGCGGTATACTGCGTAACGACAGATCATGTAAAACATGACTTAACTTCTTTTAATAACAACATAACTAGATAGAATTACGGTCCAACTTTTCACCAAACTAGACAAGGAAGAATAACAGTTGAATGAAAATTTTGATCAAGGGTCCATGGCAATAAGCCACGAAGAGCCAAACAAAGAACGAAGGTCCACAGTGATAAACCATGAAGAGCCAGGCAAACGGGAATCTATGGTCCATGGCTATAAGCCACAAATAGCCAAGAAAGCAGGAATCGAGGGTCCATGGTGATAAGCCATGAAGAGCCATGTCAAACCGTTTTTTTTTCTTTCTATTAAGAAACTGGAAATCGAGGGTCTATGGTAATAAACCATGAAGAGCCACGCTGGGAATCAAGGGTCCACGATGAGATACCGTGAAAAGCCAAGCAATGATTCTGGGTTCCATGGTGATAAGCCACGAAGAGCCCAGCAAGAAGAAATTGAGGGTCCGTGGTGATAAGCCACGAAGAGCCTCGCAAGAAGGATATTGGATGATTGTTTTATTATTATAAAGAACACGCGGAAACGTTTTTTTTCCTATTAAGAAACTGAAAATTGAGGGTCCATGGTGACAAACCGTGAAGAGCCACGCAATGAATCTGGGGTCCACGGTAATTAGCCACGAAGAGCCCAGCATGAACAATGACAAGTAATGAGGATGGATAGAATGAGTATGGATAGTGGGTCCATAATATACCCTAAAGGATAGATCACGAAGAGCCACTTGGGGAGAAGGGTCTATGGTGTACCCAAATGGTAAACCATGAAGAGCCAAGAATGTACAAGACTTACACTGATGACTTATTTGTTGATTGGAGAATCAACTTTTGGATTTTTAGATTTTTCTGAAATTAGCTTTCTCTTGCCGAGAAAATTAGGAGTACAAGTTCCTTGCTCAGGATCGGACTCAAGTAACTTGATAAGGGGTTTTCGGGTATTGAACCTTCTTTAACAGGTGAAAAGCATTCTGCTGAGGCTTGAAGATGCGGGAGCAAATTCTAGACTCCGCTGGGGAAATTGATGTTCTTTGAAAACTAACCATTTTGAAGAGTGGACTCATATGAGGAGTTTAGAGATTTGGCTTGAGACATGCTTGTATCTCTCTCATCTCAACCTGTTGTAAACATTAGCACTGATTGCCATTATGTGCTTAATACCTTTTATGATGTAAGTCATAAAAGATGCCCCTAGTGTATTGTACTTCCATGACAAGAGTCTCAAGGAAAGTAGAACCGGGGTAGGTAAGGGAAATTTGGATTTGCATGGGTTCTTTGTTCGATAGGATAATGGCTAAGCCCGAAAATTTCTCTTTTCATTGACCATTATTTGAGGTTCTTTCCACCACTCACTGCTTGAAACTTGACATCTTCAACATTTCTGAACAAGGTATTTCTCGCCTTTCTCTGATACCTAAACCAGGGTCTATTCCGAGTTTTTTTTTTTTTCACTTCGGAAGGTATACACCCATTCTCCCAGTGCTAGACAACTTTGGTCCTTGGAAGAAAAACGGATATGAATGAGGGACAGACTCCCAACTCCTAAGGACTCTATCATAGAAGACGTACATTATTCGAGGGACTCGACTCACTTTTGATTCACCCTTAGATCTGATGTGTTATTTTTTTAATGGTAAGGCTAACTGCTCTCAGAATAATCTCGAAAACTATGTCAAGAGGTTCTAATTTCCTCCATCAGGATTTCTGTCATGGTTATTACCCCCTTCAGATTGCTCAGTCTTAATGCCCCTAGTTTAGAAAGGTGTCAAAGTAAGTCTCACTGACACTACTCGGATTCCAAGATCCTACCCTGTGTAGTGATTGCTTCTTCATCTCTTCGAGTCTCCTCTGGTGGGAACTCATGATTATTGCATTCCAAGTTTATGGTCTAGCAAACCATTTCCTTCAGCTTTTGCCTCAAATTCTCACACTATTCAAACGTCAAAGTTCTTCATAACCGAGGAACTCCTACCATGTCTTATCAGCTCGCTTTTTGTAGAAAGTCTTTGCCTCTGACTGGATTACCTCTTCAATTTTCAACCCATCAGACCGCTACCCTCAGTTTCGAATAAGCCAACCCCTTTGGTTGTTGTCTTAGCAAATGCATGACTCAAGGCCGTCTTTTCGGGTTTTCAACCTACTGGGTCTTCAAACTCTAGTTCTTTTCATTTCTTTCTGTTTTTATTTAATTTGCCTTGAACCTTTGCTTGTTTCACCAGAAGGACTTTCTAGTTAAGCTTTGGTTCAAAAAGGTTGAATATCTAAAGTTCTAAGGATTTGGACAGCATCTGGTCTTGCCAGACTACCTACGTATCCTAAAAATGGAGGATCAGGTCCGCGTAGTTCGCCCTTTTGGGGTTTACCAAAGAATGGTTTAGCTTTTAGCTTCAAAAAGATTGAAAGGGAATAATTTTGCTTTTATCCCAAATGTTGACTAAATCTGAATTAATCAGACTGCCTACGTACCCCTGAAGAGGTGGGGATCAGGTCCGCGTAGTTCGGGTGCATAATGCCCCTGCTTTATAATGTAGTTAAAAGAATTGTTTGGTTTTAGCTATTGGCTCAAAAGGTTCACAAATGGATTTTTTTAAATGTTGGGATTTTGGCTATAAAGGCTCAAACATCCAAGGATGGCCTCCTGGTGTTTTGACGTGCAAGCTCTTCTGTATGAGTAAGGTTCAATAGCTTCGAATTTTTTGGTCGAATAGTCTGGCGGTATTTTGCAGGCAAGACTTCAACTACAATGTTCAACTCTCATCTCAGAATCTTGAATTTATGCTCAAGATTCCACAACACTCATTAGTCTCCAAATGTTGAAGATGACTCTCATATTCAGTCTGACTCATCGACTCCATCACATCTGGATCTTGGATATTCTTAAGGAGTTGTTGCAGGGACTCATTCCCTTCTCCTTATTTTTCTCTTGCGTTCCTCTTTTGGATTCACTCTTTCTTTCGGACATGAGAATTGTCCCTACTCTCGAAATATTCCACCTCGAAATTTCATTGAAAATATGCGGCCCAAATGTTCTTTTAGAGCTCACTTCTATGACTTCATTTTTCTGAAAGTCTTCTCTCAACTCCTCATCAGCTCCACTGGATCTCTGATGTTCACTCTCTTGAATTTTACTTTTCAACTGGATGTCAAAACCTTATGGAGTCTTGCTTTTCATCACACAAGGCATTCACCTGGTTTATCCTTATAGGATCAAGCAAGACTACCTCAAATCCCTCTAAATAGGTTTATCATTTCCTCGTGCTTCTCGGGAAGTAAAGTTTTGCTAATTCATCTTTCCCGAGTTTCGAATTTCGATACCACTTGAAATTTCAAGGGTAGGCCCGAGAACTATTCTAATGGCAACTTATTAGGAGGGAAAATTAGGTTTCTAACAAGTTTTAAGCTTTTGAAAATTCTAACCCAATTTTGAAGATTTAGGAGATCAAAAAGGCAATTAAGCACTCAAGTTAAATCCTAAGTGCAATGCAAATGTAAAGCAAGAGATAAGAGAGAGTGCACCAGAGATTTAAAGTGGTTCGGTCCTCAAAATGCGAGGCCTACTCCACTCCACCAACTAAACTCGTTGATGGCTTCACTATGATGATCTTCTTAACTTAGGCGAAGATCGGTGCCAATTACAATTCCAATTGCCTTTAACCTTGGTGGCAATCTTCACCACAGAGAGTGGGCTTCGCTTGTCCGAACACTCGCCTGAATACAATCGTTTGAACAAGAAAGAAAGAACAAAAAATCGCTCACAAGGGTTTACAAGGTTTGTAGAAGATGTACAAATTGAAGCCTCTGATCCAAATCGTAATTCTAGAGGATGAGAGGCATAAACAAGCTTAATACACTCTTAGGATATTCCAATAGGATTTTAGAGTGTTAGGATTGATGGTTGGGAAGTTTAGAACCCACATATATATAGAAAACCCAAATATGACCGTTTGAGGGGCATAGTGGTAATTCTGGCAAAAACCCCCCGGCTATAATTTTGTTCCAGACATAGTGGTCTTGGAGTTACGAGAGATTTTCTCGGAGCTCCGAGAATTTCTCTCAGAGTTTCGGGAATACAAACAGAAGTTGGAAAAATGTTACTGGACCATTTCTCGGAGCTCCGAGAACTTTCTCGGAGTTCCAAGCTCGGAGTTCTGAGAAGCCTAATTCCAGCAGGTTTTCAAATATGTTTTGCTGTTTCTTTTGGGCTTCTTTCACATTTTATACAAGGTTGGGATTGTTATGAGGGTTCCAAAGTGTTGGAACACCACAAGGACAACCACTTAAACATTTAGGGTGTGTGTGATTACTTTATTTATGCCTCTAACCACTTAAACCAGGATTGGATCTTTACATTCTAAAATGACTTCGATCTTCAATTGCGATGCTTCAAGTCTTCATGCATCTTGGATCTTCGATGTCTTTGGCCTTCCGAATGTGGTCCAATGAGAGCTTCTTGGCCTCAATCCAAGCAATCTTGTCTTAACACAATCATGATCTACAACTTAAACATTCAAACACATTAGTGATATAAAATCACTTGTGTATTAGAATCATCAAAAGAAGATGGGAATGCCAAGGTGGTAACCATTGGGCTTACAATCTTCCCCTTTTTTATGATGACAAGCACAAGAGATTTTCCAATAAAAGCACACATATTTCCTTACACTAGATTTTTCTCCCCCTTTGGCATCAATAAAAAAGATGGGGTAAAAGAAAATCAAAGGGATGAAATTTACAATTTTAAGCTACCCATTTTTCAAGGAAAAGACAAACATAGAACTCCCCCTATTTAGAGTTTTTATTCAATACAAGATGGGATATTTAAATAACCATAAAAAGATATTCAATTTTAAGTGCGACCCCCTAATCTAAACACATATGAAGATAATCATATGGGAGCTTTGGGAACCAAAGTTTTCTTGATTCCACCACAATCCCTAATCTTATATGCATATTGGAATTGGTAGTGACCATTTATTCCACAATAATGGCATCTAACATGAGGGTTAGATAGACTAGTCCAATCATAAAATACATGATTAGGTCTATGACTAGCCTTCTTCAAGATTATGTCAATAATTTTATCACCATTTAGGAATCCATTGAGACATAATTTTAACCTTTCATTTTCATTATGAAGATGAGTTATTTGATTTAAAAAATCATTAGAGTAATCTTCATAAGATTTGGAAGAGCTTGCCATATTTTGGAGTTTAACAATTTGGCAAGATTTCTCATCCAAACTTCCCTTAAGGGTTTCAATCTCAAGTTTAAAATTTTCAATTTTTACTTTAGCTTGAGATATGGAAGAAGAAGATTCATTTTTCAAAATATCAAGTTCATTTTCTAATTTTGAAATAGATTTTTTAAGAACTTTATTTTTTGAAATTTGAGAATGCAATTCATCATAAGATATATTTCCACTAGGGCTGCAACTCGAGCCGGGTTTTACCCGACCCGCATCGACCCGACCCAAAAATAGCCTGGGTTGGGTTCAGGTTTCATGGGTTTCAGGTCGAGCAGGGTTGAGCATTCAAAAGCCCGCATGAATCTCGGGTCGAGCCGGGTTTGAAGGGGCCCGACCCGACCCGACCCGAGTTACATAAGTTATAGTATGTACATTTTTTTCTATTGTTAGTTAAAAGTTAAAAGTGGAAACCCACGCACCCACTGTTATTGTATGTGAGTGTAATTTCTGCTTCTATGAGTTGAGTTGATTCAAGTGTTTGATTCATCATTGTTTGATAGTAATTACAACATTGTTTGATTACAACATTGTTTGATTCAAGTGTAATGTGAGTGTAATTACATCATTGTTTGATTCAAGTGTAATGTGAGTGTAATTTCTACTTCTATGAGTTGAGTTGCCTTGCCAAACAAGAATTTTCCTTAAAAAATTGCGTCTACGTGAAAAAACCCGACCCGACCCGAGATTTATCATGTGTAGGGCCGGGTTTGGGAATCGTAGGTTTTCCGAAAAAAAACCCGACCCGACCCAACCCGAGATATTTCTCGGGTAGGGTTTGGTTCTCCAAAACCCGACCCGCCCGACCCGAGTTGTAGCTGTAGTTTTCATCATCACTACTTGATGAATTACAAGAGGGGTTAGAATTTACCTCATCTTCATGGGTGAATGCCATGAAGCAAAGATCATCCTCATTAGCTTCCCCTTCACTTGAGCTTTTTCCCGAAGTGCTAGAAGCATCCCAAGCGGCTACAAGACCCTTGTTCTTCTTCCAATCCTTCTTCTTTCCCTTGTACTTCGAGAAAGATGACTTAAGAAGTGGACAATCCGGTTTTTTGTGTCCCATCTTCTTGCAATTATAACACCTTATTCCTCCTTCTACTTCACTTTCTTCTTTCTTCTTCTTTTTGTCCTTTTTGTGCTTCTTTCTCCACAGGCTTTTAAATTTTCTTAACGCTTCTTCCTCATCACTATCGGCTTCACTTGCGGATGATGAGTCCGTCTTGGAGGCCTTTAGAGCTAGAGATCGACTTTCTTTTTCTTTCTCTTTCGGCTTCTTATCTTCTTGACGGCTAGTGAGGAGCATCTCATGAGTTATAAGAGATCCTACAAGCTCTTCCATAGTTACCGTCTTGAGATCCTTTGATTCTTGTATGGCGGTGACCTTTGGATCCCAATGTGGAGGAAATGACCTAAGCAACTTACCCACAAGCTCATCAGTAGGATAAGATTTACCAAGATTAGCTAATTCATTTGTTATTTTAGAAAATCGGGTATACATTTCGGAAATACTTTCATTTTGACCCATTTTAAACATTTAATATTTGCTCTCTAACAAGTTTATTTTGGAATCCTTGACTTGTGATGTTCCCTCATGGGTAACTACAAGAGTATCCCAAATAACCTTGGCGGAATAAAAAAGAGCTACTCTATTAAACTCCTCCGTAGATAAGGCGCAAAACAAAGAATTTATAGCTTTGTAATTTAAATTTGCTTGCATTTTCTCTACAACATTCCATTCTTCAAATGGTTTGGAAGGCAAAGTGTATCCATTTTCAACAATATGCCAAAGCTACACATCTATAGAGAGAAGATAGATGCGCATCCTTGTCTTCCAATGTCCATAGTTAGACCCATCAAAGAAAGGTGGTCTAGTTGTGGAATGGCCTTCCGGAAGTCCGGTTCCATTTATGTTTGCCATTTCACAATTAGAAAGTTGTCTATGATCTTATGATCTTTCCCTTGTTAAAATTTTTAAAAAATTTACCAAAGATTTTAAGAAAAGAAAATCTTTTAAGAGCCAAGGCTTTGATACCAAGTTAAATTTCAAGGGTAGGCCCGAGTACTATTCTAATGGTAACCTATGAGGAGGGAAAATTAGGTTTCTAACAAGTTTTAAGCTTTTGAAAACTCTAACCCAATTTTGAAGATTTAGGAGATCAAAAAGGCAATTAAGCACACAAGTTAAATCCTAAGTGCAATGCAAATGTAAAGCAAGAGATAAGAGAGAGTGCACCCGAGATTTAAAGTGGTTCGGTCCTCAAAACGAGAGGCCTACTCCACTCCACCAACCAAACCCGTTGATGGCTTCACTATGATGATCTTCTTAACTTAGGCGAAGATCGGTGCCAATTACAATTCCAATTGTCTTTAACCTTGGTGGCAATCCTCACCACGGAGAGTGGGCTTCGCTTCTCCGAACACTCGCCCGAATACAATCGTTTGAACAAGAAAGAAAGAACCAAAAATCCCTCACAAGGGTTGACAAGGTTTGTAGAAGATGTACAAATTGAAGCCTATGATCCAAATCCTAATTCTAAAGGATGAGAGGCATAAACAAGCTTAATACACTCTTAGAATATTCCAATAGGATTTTAGAGTGTTAGGATTGATGGTTGGAAAGTTTAAAACCCACATATATATACAAAACCCAAATATGACCGTTTGAGGGGCATAATGGTAATTCTGGCAAAAACCCCAACGGCTGTAATTTTGTTCCCGACATAGTGGTCTCGGAGTTCCGAGAGATTTTCTCGGAGCTCTTAGAATTTCTCTCGGAGTTCCGAGAATACAAACATAAGTTGGAAAAATATTACTGGACCATTTCTCGGAGCTCCGAGAACTTTCTCGAAGTTCCGAGCTAGGAGCTCCGAGAATAATTCTCGGAGTTCTGAGAAGCCTAATTCCAGCAGGTTTTCAAATATGTTTTGCTGTTTGTTTTGGGCTTCAAACACTTTAGTGATATAAAATCACTTGTGTATTGGAATCATCAAAAGAAGATGGGAATGCCAAGGTGGGAACCATTGGCCTTACACCACTATTGATAGCTTCGATTTCTTCTTCAAGTGGCTATGCTAGATGCCATTTCTCTCGTTTGACCATTTTTCAGATCTCGAGGGGAATTTCGTCTGCATTCTCATCCGAAAAGGGTTTCTTTAGTTATTTAAATATTAGAACTAAGAGTGAATCATAAGAATACCAAAGATACGAAACTAAAAGCTTTATTGAATTGAAGATTGTAAGTACATCAATAACTCTCTTTTTTTTCGCCGCGCCTCAAGAGGCTCTACATTGGATTTGACAAAAGACTAAGCTTTGACTTAATGAGAAGGATAAAAAAACTCAACAGACTTAAGACTGACAAACTTGACACTTTTTTTTTTGACATTGACACAGTAAGACTTACCAACTCTGAGAGAAGAAAGTTGGTGTACACTCAAGGAAAGACAAATCTAACAAAACGAGACACTTCTTTGTCAGTAATGCACTGGCACTGAGAGTTTATGGGTAACACTCCTTCCTCCATGATGTATGTCTGGGGAGTCCAACCCTGGTGCAGGTCTTGTTGACCTAGCTTAAACCGATCTTCAATAGCTAGCCTTGGTGACAACTTTCCTTGACATATAACTGCCTCCTGACATTTCAATTTCTGATATTATCAAGTTTGCAACTGAAAAACTTCCTAACTCAAAAGTGGGACGGGTGGTGATAATGGGATCTTCAAAAGGCTCAACCTTCGAGTTAACTTTAACTCCAGCTGATGAAATTACAACATGTCTAGGTGAGGGATGCTGTGTGATATTCAACCTGGGCCAAATGGGACGGTCCCTGTCTATGAGATCCTGGATCGCAAATCTAAGGGAGCGACAATGATTGGTGACGTGACCAGGGCCTTGATGATATTCACAGTATTCATCCTTGTTATAGAACCTTGGAAGAACCTTGGGTGGTTGCTTCAGAGCCATGAGTTTCAGCTGCCCATCCTTGACAAGTTTTCGAAGAATGACAGCTGGAGGTCTCGGTAATGGGGTGAACTTCTTTTTGGGCTTGCGTGCCGGTTTCTCTTCCTCTTGACCAAACTTCTGCATGACAGGTTGAGGTGCTTGATGGGACGCCTCAATACCACTGATCTTCTTAAAATCAACAACAGGTTTGTTGTCATTCTTTGGATTCTTCATATTTTGGTGATCAGCAGTCAACTTTTCAATCACTTTTACATGTTCTTTCACCTTTTCTATTGAAGTAGGATACGAGAGACACTTCTCTTCAACATGTTGCTTGCCTTTAGAATCATCAATATGTGTTGTTACGGCTGGAACAGGAAGAGGGATCATAGGAGGCAAATTCTCAACCTCTTTAGCAAGTTCTTCCTCCTTTCCTACGTAGTGAGCGGCGGAAACCACTTCCCTTCAACAAATTGTTCTTCCTCGGAATCACCAATATGTGCTACCAAGGCTGGGATAGGAATAAGGGTCACAGGAGGGTGATTTTGGACTACAGAGTCCTCAAAGGTCACAGACTTCTCATTAACTATGGTTTTCAGTTGGTTCCAATCCTCCTTGATATTAGACAACTCTCTATATACGCTCTTCGCCTTTTCTTGCATTTCTTTTAGGGAATCCACAGTTATGGCCATTTTGTCTAAGCAAGGCAGAGGAAACTGGTGCTGCAAATGGGTGAAGTCAATTAGGTCAGACTCCTGTCGTGGAATTGACAAATACTGATTTTAGTATGAGGCAATCTCATAGAAATGTTATACACAAGTTGAAATAAGAGATAATACAAACACGTCTTTCCCTTGGGTAAGAACCAACATCATAATAATTGTAAGAAGGGTCATGGTAAGGTAAACTAATGATTTATCAATAACCCTAAAGGATAGCTGTAAGCCCAAGGGTCTACTCTCCTATCTTGTTTTGATGATTCTAAACATAATTGATTGTGTTTTTGAATACTAATCAATTTGCTTTGAAGTGTTGTGTTTGAGATAGGATTGATCATTGAAGAAACCAACACACAACATGGTCATGCTTGGAGATATCCCATACAAGAGTCAAAGGAGCTAAGTGAAGCTCACCTCATCTCTCAAGCAAGCATACACAAGATGGAAGATCAATTGAAGACCAAGACTAAAGAGAAGTTGAAAGCTACATAGGTATCATTGTACATCCTTTCTCTTTAGATTTTCAAGTCAAGGCAAAACGTTTTTCAAAGTGTTTTCAACTTGGTTTTCAAAGAACACTTAAGAACTTAAAATGCATTAGTGAATGGTTATGTGGTGGACCAACATGTTGGGACCCTCATAAACATTCCAAAATAACCATAGGAGTTGAGTTCCAAAAGCTAAAAATCAAACAAGCAATAAAAATAAAAAACTGCGGATTTTTAGGCTTCTCGGAACTCCGAGAATTTTTCTCGGAGCTCCGAGCTCGGAACTCCGAGAGTTCCCTCGGAACTCCGAGAAAAGGTCCAGTAGCATCTGGACATTTTCTCGGAACTCCGAGAAAATTTCTCGGAACTCCGAGAAATGGTCCAGTAGAAATTTTATTTCTTCTGGCCGTTGTCTCGGAACTCCGAGAATGGTTCTCGGAACTCCGAGAACCTTGCGACAGCTCAAAAAAGAGCCGTTGGGTTTTGAATTAAAATTTGTTTTTTGTTATCTACACCCCCAAACGGTCATATTTTGAGGAGAGACTATTTATACAATATCTAGAGGATTATTTCCTCTCTCTTGATTTTTGAAAAACCCTCTTAAGCACTCAAGCAAACTTGCAACCCTTTCAAGCTTAAGATTTTTGGTTTTTCCCAAACTTGCCTTTCACTTGTGAACCTATTGAGTTTGGATTTAGAGCTATCACTTGCAATCTTTGTTGAAGAGCAATCAAGGAACTACAAAGGGCATCAAGCTTTCAAGAAGAAGCCAAGCTATCAAATCTTCCATATCTTGTATAGGTGGCTAGGGCATTCCTTTTTTAATTCCCTAGAGAGCAACCGCTTAGAACTCGGCGGAGAAGGAGAGTCTTTGTAAAGGTGTAAGGGCATCCTTGTTTAATATCCCTTGGAATTGTAACCGCCTCGGAGCCGGGCATCGTGGAGGTCTCCAATAGTGGAATCCCTCAAGTGCGACCTTGAGTAGAGTGGAGTAGGCCGTTGGCCGAACCACTATATATCGGTGTGTCATTTCTCACTCTTGCATTTCCATTATTGTCTTGGTTTGGCATTTCACTTTGTTCTTTCAATTATATTTGCACTAACCAAATATTTAATTAAGTGAAGAAAAATTCCAATTAGGGTTTATAGATAATTTTCAAAAGGCCTAATATTGAGTTAAATTCAATTCACCCCCCCTCTTGACTATTTCAATTGGTATCAAAGCCTCGTCTCTAATTTTTAGAAAACCCTAACCGGTCTAGAGTAAAGATTCTAAAATGGCAAACTACCCTCAACACCATGAAGGTTATTCAAACACTAGGCCACCCTATTTTGATGGAACAAACTATGGTTTTTGGAAAACCAAAATGAAAATCTTTTTAACCCAAGACTATCAAATGTGGAGAGCAATTAATAATGAATACATCTTACCCACAAGAAATTTAAATGATTGGACCGAAGCCGAACAACAAGCTTCGAATTATAATGCCAAAGCCATGAATTCTCTTATTTGTGCTCTATCTCCCGGAGAATTCAATAGAGTATCAAATTTGAATTCGGCTAAGGAAATTTGGGACACTTTAGAAGTCACCCATGAGGGAACCAATCAAGTAAAAGAATCTAAAATGAACCATCTCTTTCGGCAATACGAACTCTTTCAAATGACATCCGATGAAACAATTGCCGACATGTACACTAGATTCACCAATCTTGTAAATGGATTAAGGGGTCTTGGAAAACAATTTTCCAATAGAGATTTAGTGACTAAAATCCTTAGGTCCTTACCTTTGTCTTGGGAATCCAAAACCTCCGCAATCACCGAAGCCAAGGACATGAACACATTGAACCTAGATGAACTAATAGGGTCCTTGATCACCCATGAAATGATTTTCAAAACAAAAGCACCCGAAATCGAAACTAAAATCGAAAAAGGAAAAGGAATTGCTTTTGTTTGTAATATAGGTGAAAATGAAGATGCAAAAGAAGACATGGAAGATGAAGTTGCCCTCCTAACAAGAAGGATCAAATTCTTGCAAAGGAACATAGGAGGGATGAGAAATAGAAGGACAAACCCTCCATTCAAGAAGAAAGAAGAACTCGGTGATGGATCTTCTCAACCACGATGTTACGGTTGCAAGAAGCTTGGACACATTCGCCCGGATTGTCCACTCAACAATGAACCCACTTCAAACAACCGCTTCAAGAGAAGAGAAGGCAAGAAAGGAATGACCGCCACGTGGGATGAAGAAATTGAAAGCGAAGGCGAACAAAATGATGGCGAAGATTGCTTGATAGCAAGGAACGTATGCTTCATGGCCTCAACAAACGACAACAATGAGGTAAACACTTTAAATGATGTTATTGTTTTAAAAGAAGTTCTTGATTCCCTACAAAATGCAAATGATGAACTTGAAATTCAATTTGATAAAATTGCATCTCTTGAAAATTCTCTTGCTAACATGACAAAAGAATTTGGTTGGTTGAAAAAAGATCATGAATTTTTAGATGATAAGAATGAAAAATACAAAGTAGAAATTCATGAGTTAAATGCTTCTATCAAAATCTTAAATAAAAACCGACAAGAACTCTCAAATGAAAACAACAATCTAAAGCATGAAAATGGTAGATTATCTTTTGAGTATGATGAACTAAAGAAACTTTTTGAAAAATTTGAAAATAGTTCATTAAAATTGGATAGGCTTGTAAATCTTCAAAGAATGTCAAGTGACAAAAGTGGACTTGGACATAAATGGAACACCACAATATCCAACTATAAAACTAAACTTGAAAAGGTTTCTTCTAGCGGTACCAAAATTTGCTTTTATTGTGGTCTAGAAGGTCATTACAAGGTTGCTTGCTTACATGCTAAACAAGATAAGATTAAGTTGAACTCTAATGTGAAAACAAATGAACATAGCAAGATTAGGAAGATTTGGGTACCTAAGGGATCTCACTTGCCTATTCATATGTAGGTATGCCTTAAAAGCCACAACAAGAAGAACACATGGTACCTTGATAGTGGATGCTCTAGACACATGACTGGAGACCTCACTCAATTCGCATCACTATCACTCAAGGATGGTGGAGAAGTTACCTTTGGAGATGACAAGAAAGGAAAAGTCAAAGGTGAAGGCACCATAGGTAACTCTACCTCTCCCATACATGATGTACTCTTTGTTGATGGCTTGTCCCATAATCTTATTAGCATTAGTCAATTATGTGATAATGGTTTTGAAGTTGTCTTCAATCCCGATAAATGCATTGTTAAAAATAAGATAAATGGAGAAGTAAAATTCATAGGGTCAAGAGACAATAACATTTATACAATTGGACTAGATGATCTTAGACTCCAAAATGTGACTTGTCTAAATGCCATTAGTGAGGATTCTTGGCTATGGCATAGGAGGTTGGGTCATGCCGGAATGGATCTCATTTCGACCCTCTCCTCAAAAGAAAGTGTTAGAGGATTGCCTAAGTTCAAATTCATCAAGGATCACATTTGTAGAACTTGTCAATTAGGAAAACAATTGAAAAGCTCATTTGCACCTAAAAATATGATTTCAACTTCCTACCCCTTGGAGCTACTTCATATGGATCTTTTTGGACCAATGAAGACTAGTAGCCTAGGTGGAAAGAGGTACGTGTTTGTAGTTGTGGATGACTACTCACGATTCACATGGGTCATATTTCTAGCACACAAAGATGAAACTTATGAAAACTTCCTTACATTGTGCAATCAAATACAAAATGAAAAAGGTGTTGCTATCTCATACATTAGAAGTGATCATGGAACTGAATTTGAAAATGTACATTTTGACACTTATTGTAATGAACATGGCATAAAACATAATTTTTCCGCACCTAGAACACCTCAACAAAATGGAGTAGTAGAAAGAAAGAATCGAACTCTCCAAGAAATGGCTAGAACTATGTTGCATGAAAATGATCTCCCTAGATATTTTTGGGCGGAAGCGGTTAGCACCGCTTGCTATATTATAAACAGGGTATATCTAAGGCCAATTTCTAAGAAAACACCGTATGAGCTTTGGAAAAACTTGAAACCAAATATAAGCTATTTTAGAGTGTTTGGATGTAAATGCTTTATTTTAAACATCAAAGATAATCTACACAAATTTGATAGGAAATCGGATGATGGAATATTCTTAGGGTATTCTTCTCACAGCAAGGCATATAGAGTATTTAATAGGAGAACCCTAGTAGTAGAAGAATCCATGCATGTGACATTTGATGAAAGAGAGCCAACATCACAAGAAATGCCACATGATGAGGATGAACCCATTGAACATCTTTTTCTAAAATTGAGTGCTCCTCCTCATGCATCAACAAGTCATACATTACCTAGTGAGGAAGTAGAAAATGAAATTGATGACTCATTGCCTAGGGATAGGAGAACATTGGTAGATCATCCTGAATCCCAAATTTTAGGTGATGCCACATTGCCAGTAAGAACTAGATCATACTATCGTAGTGTGAGTAACAATTTGGCGTTCCTATCCGAATTAGAACCAAAATCCATCAAGGAAGCTGAAAAGGATGAATATTGGTTGATGGCCATGCAAGAAGAGCTAAGTCAATTCGAAAGGAACAAAGTGTGGAGGCTAGTACCTAGACCTAGTGATCATCCAGTCATTGGCACGAGATGGGTGTATAGAAATAAATTGGATGAAAATGGAATTATCACTAGGAATAAAGCTAGGCTTGTAGCCCAAGGGTACAATCAGGAGGAAGGGATAGATTATGATGAGACATTTGCTCCTGTTGCCCGTATGGAGGCTATTAGGATACTTTTGGCATATGCATCTCATAAAGGATTTAAACTATATCAAATGGATGTCAAAAGTGCCTTCCTAAATGGCTATATCCAAGAGGAAGTGTATGTTGAGCAACCTCCAGGTTTTGAAGACTTCAAACATCCAAATCATGTCTTCAGGCTTGATAAAGCTTTATATGGATTAAAGCAAGCTCCTAGAGCTTGGTATGAGAGGCTTTGCACTTTCTTAGTTGAAAAGGGATTCGAGATGGGAAAGGTGGATAAAACCTTATTTATCAAAAGAGAAAATCATGATATCCTCCTTGTCCAAATCTATGTGGATGATACCATCTGTGGCTCAACTAATCAAAAATTGTGTGATGAATTTGCAACCTTAATGAAAAATGAATTTGAAATGAGCATGATGGGAGAGTTAACCTACTTCTTAGGACTTCAAATTAAACAATACAAAAATGGAATATTTTTAAATCAAAAAAAATATACAAAGGAGTTATTAAAGAAGTATGGCATGGATAGCAGTAAGACATCAAGAATTCCCATGAGTACTACTGCTAAGCTAGAAAAAGATGAATTTGGCAAATCTGTGGATCAGAAACTGTATAGGGGTATGATAGGTAGTTTGCTCTATTTGACAGCCAGCAGACCAGACATTATGTTTACTGTCTGTCTCTGTGCTCGATTTCAATCGGATCCTAAAGAATCTCACCTATCAGCAGTTAAGAAGATCTTCAAGTACTTAAGAGGAACCCAAAGTCTAGGACTGTGGTATGAAAGATCATCTTCCTTCACTCTCATCGGATATTCAGATGCAGACTTTGCTGGATGTAGAGTAGATAGGAAAAGCACTAGTGGGACTTGCCAATTCTTGGGTAAATCACTTGTTTCATGGTTTAGCAAGAAGCAAAATTCAGTAGCTCTGTCCACAACAGAAGCAGAATATGTGGCAGCTGGAGCTTGCTGTGCTCAAGTCCTATGGATGAAAAGCACATTGATGGACTATGCAATCAAAATGGAAAATATTCTCATCCAATGTGACAATACTAGTGCTATATGCTTAACAAAGAACCCCATACAACACTCAAGAACAAAACACATTGAGATTAGGCACCACTTCATCAGAGATCACTCACAAAAAGGGGATATTTGCTTAAAATATATCAACACTGAAGATCAATTAGCGGATATCTTTACAAAACCCCTTAGTGATGATAGAATTTGTTATATCCGAAGTGCCTTAAACATTTGGAGTGCGGATCAAATTAAAGAAATTGCCAAATAAATACTTTGTGCCTTTAACCAGCTTATTTATATAGTATTTATATATATAATCTTTGTTTGGTAGTATCTGCATGAATGAGATGTCAAACTTTTAATCTTAAAAATCACTCAATTGATATTCTTAGCCTTCTTAGTTTTTCTAAGTTGGAGAGGTATCTTCACTTTAATTAAAATACCTAACATCTTGACATATGTCAACATCTCGATCATGAACAGGTATATGTGCATTACTTGGTTAAATATTTTTATACCATAAGCATTGATTTAGGGGGAGTTATCTACTCCTAAATTTTTTTTTACACCCTTTCTGTCGATGACAAAAGGGGGAGAAGGTTTGAAATTGATTATCTATTCAAATTTACTATATGCACCTCATGCTTATAACTTGTATCATTTATATGTGTGCATATATTGAGGGGGAGTTCTAGTATTCACTTGCCTACTATGTCACTCCACACACACCTCATAATCAATTTTGTTTGTCATCATCAAAAAGGGGGAGATTGTAAGCCCAAGGGTCTACTCTCCTATCTTGTTTTGATGATTCTAAACATAATTGATTGTGTTTTTGAATACTAATCAATTTGCTTTGAAGTGTTGTGTTTGAGATAGGATTGATCATTGAAGAAACCAACACACAACATGGTCATGCTTGGAGATATCCCATACAAGAGTCAAAGGAGCTAAGTGAAGCTCACCTCATCTCTCAAGCAAGCATACACAAGATGGAAGATCAATTGAAGACCAAGACTAAAGAGAAGTTGAAAGCTACATAGGTATCATTGTACATCCTTTCTCTTTAGATTTTCAAGTCAAGGCAAAACGTTTTTCAAAGTGTTTTCAACTTGGTTTTCAAAGAACACTTAAGAACTTAAAATGCATTAGTGAATGGTTATGTGGTGGACCAATATGTTGGGACCCTCATAAACATTCCAAAATAACCATAGGAGTTGAGTTCCAAAAGCTAAAAATCAAACAAGCAATAAAAATCAAAAACTGCGGATTTTTAGGCTTCTCGGAACTCCGAGAATTTTTCTCGGAGCTCCGAGCTCGGAACTCCGAGAGTTCCCTCGGAACTCCGAGAAAAGGTCCAGTAGCATCTGGACATTTTCTCGGAACTCCGAGAAAATTTCTCGGAACTCCAAGAAATGGTCCAGTAGAAATTTTATTTCTTCTGGCCGTTGTCTCGGAACTCCGAGAATATTTCTCGGAACTCCGAGAATTCTCGGAACTCCGAGAACCTTGCGACAGCTCAAAAAAGAGCCGTTGGGTTTTGAATTAAAATTTGTTTTTTGTTATCTACACCCCCAAACGGTCATATTTTGAGGAGAGACTATTTATACAATATCTAGAGGATTATTTCCTCTCTCTTGATTTTTGAAAAACCCTCTTAAGCACTCAAGCAAACTTGCAACCCTTTCAAGCTTAAGATTTTTGGTTTTTCCCAAACTTGCCTTTCACTTGTGAACCTATTGAGTTTGGATGTAGAGCTATCACTTGCAATCTTTGTTGAAGAGCAATCAAGGAACTACAAAGGGCATCAAGCTTTCAAGAAGAAGCCAAGCTATCAAATCTTCCATATCTTGTATAGGTGGCTAGGGCATTCCTTTTTTAATTCCCTAGAGAGCAACCGCTTAGAACTCGGCGGAGAAGGAGAGTCTGTGTAAAGGTGTAAGGGCATCCTTGTTTAATATCCCTTGGAATTGTAACCGCCTCGGAGCCGGGCATCGTGGAGGTCTCCAATAGTGGAATCCCTCAAGTGCGACCTTGAGTAGAGTGGAGTAGGCCGTTGGCCGAACCACTATATATCGGTGTGTCATTTCTCACTCTTGCATTTCCATTATTGTCTTGGTTTGGCATTTCACTTTGTTCTTTCAATTATATTTGCACTAACCAAATATTTAATTAAGTGAAGAAAAATTCCAATTAGGGTTTATAGATAATTTTCAAAAGGCCTAATATTGAGTTAAATTCAATTCACCCCCCCTCTTGACTATTTCAATAGCAATCACACTGAACTGTGTTGGGTAAAATCTGGTAGCACGACAGCCTTACAAAATGATCGAGGTAAAGAAAACTCATGGTTTATCAATAACTCTGAAAGGATACAATCACGCTCAATGTGTATATATAAAATCTCGCAGCATGACGACTATATAAGGAGTTCCCCACAACTCAATATAAGGGTAAATAAGTAAAAATTCAGTAATATAGGACTCTCACCAATGATACTTGCACTGAAATAATGATGGCAGGATAAGCACGCAATCGGTAAAGGGAACATGGTCATCAAGGAGATGTAATCAAATGAAGAACTGATCATGAATGACATCATTTAACGGTAGGTTGAATTTGTGACCAACAGACCAACATATAGATCATGGCTATAAGAATGATAAAAGTAGGGTCAAGGACCAGATCTAAAATCTGAAGGATGGATGTATATACAACATATTTTTTTATGTACAAAGAATCTTTACAAAAAGGTAAATCCTAACCGATGGATATACAGGTGGAATGTAAACAATGGATATACAAGTGGAATGAAACTAATGGATCAAAAGATAAATCGTAGCCACAAGAGCGGCAAAGAAAGAGCCACAGGCTAGGTCTAAATCTAAAAATTTGATTGATATAATTGATTTGAATTAGATAAGAAAACCTCATTAAATATAAAGGCCTTAAACTAATAATCAATATAAATATGTATATATACATATATACACCCTAACCAGGGGCACCATCCCTAGTCTAATCTAGCGAAGTCAAGGAGGTCTTGACTCATAACAGACTGGTGAGTGTACTAGGACCGCATCTGTAGCCACATAAAGTGAACTACCCTAGTCTATAAATAGGACAAGGCTCTTAACTCTAAGCTCCACATGTGTAAGCAACACATGTTCGTCCCTAAATGCAAACAAGAGGACAATGCAATATATAGAAGGGGTATCGTTGCAAGGTCCACCTGGCCGGGTGCATAGTTACTTGTACACTGTGACATAGAGTCCAGTGTACGAACTATGTCCGTTTTACACACAAAGTATCCAGGTGCTGAGTATACTACTGGTGCGGTGGCACTAAAAGGAGGGTATAGCCCTCACGGCTCCTACTCATAGTATCTCGAATAGGTCATCTAATAGTATATCCACAGCAAACCATAGCAAAAAAGTAATCACAAAACAGGATAATATTTGCAAGGGATGAGAGTGAGTGCGTGAGCCCTTGTTTTATTTACGCACCTATTTGGTGCCTCTGGATTCCAACGATAAAGTTCCCATTTAAAATGATTATCAGCCAAATTTTTCAAAAAATAATAAAAATGGCATTTTTATAAGAGTTAGGCAATGTTTTAAGAAATCCCCAGCAGAGTCGCCAGGCTGTGGACCCCGATCCGAGGATGATGAGGGAACGAGTCCCTACATCCTCTGGATCATCCACGTGAAAGAAGGAAAGCTAGACCAAAGAAATCTCGAAACAGATACCACCCTCATAGCATACAACGAGTGGCGATATAAAAAGAAAGAGATATATCTTTATCCGGAGCCAAGGCTCGAAACCAAGACATACCTAAAATAAAATCAGAGTCGCCCTCCATGAATAGGCCATGGAACCCCAAAACAAATATGCTCTGTGCAATGGATAACCAGAAATATGTATAGGCTCGTGCCTGATTACGAATGGAGAAGGTCTGAAGAGCACCCCCAATTCGTCTGAGTACAAACACTTGGTCTCTTATGCCATTTATTATTAACCTTGAAGACTTTTGGGCGAAAATCATGTAAAATGGGAACGAATATCCTAGAGCGGACGTCTACCTAAACATTCAAGGCTCGGGGACGGAATAATAAGTGCACACAAAATAATGAAAGAAGTGTCACCTAAGCATAGCTAGGTTATGAGTGTCATGCCTAATGGGTGTCTAAGTTCTTATGGACAATCACATGGATGCTACAGCTAAAGGTATAAAGTCTGAATATGAAAGTAAGAAAACATAACAAAATACACAACATGACAATACAACAAATCCTAAGACTCTAAACAATTTAACCCGAGTCCTAGGATGGTCTGATGTTCATCCAAAGAAGCCTATGTATCCCCGCCTCGTCAAGAATCAGAGTCACGTAGTTCTTCGCATCTATTCTAAACTATGATGCCTAAGACATCTAGACATTCATCCTAGACTCGATCTAAAAGACCGGACTAGTTATTAAACCTTCTTGTGCGATTATTTAAATTTCAATGGATTATGAATTCTAGAACACCTTATATGCCCTAACTAAATGCAGGTTAACCCTAAGCTAATGCAGGTGGTTTCTATAACCTATGTGTAACTAGGCTGTGTGTCCTAAGGAAAACCATGGGATTACTAACGTATCTTAGGCCTAGTCATCAGTCGGCGGGCAATGTGACTCGCCAACTGACCGGATGGAGGCGTTCCTATAACTCTAGGATAAACCCTAACTCTAAAGCAAACACACAACAAATCAAGGACAAACTCCTAACTCTAAAACTCTCTATCTAGAACACTCCTAACTCTAGAGGAAGAGCTTTTCGAAAACATGTTGTATAAAAGGTTTTTGTATTTTTAAAAGGTTTAAATGATTTATTTTACAAAATTTGGCTGCACTAGGGATGTGGATCCCAAGCTGCACTACGTACCTCGTGGAAGAGGATCAAGCCAACATAGTTCGAAATAAACTTCCTAACTACGCTCATAAAAATTTAACTATTTTTTATTTTTCAATGCTTTTAACGAATTTCCAAATGCTTTTGCTGTTTTGAATTTCTGATGTTTTTGGGTTTCCAAAAATTCTAATATTTTTGTGATTTTAAATGATTTTAGTGTTTTTTGGATTTTTAAAATTCTTCAATGTTTTAGGACCTTTAAATGATTTCACTCTTACAGGGAACAAACAAACATAACCATAAACTAGGGCAAAGCCCTAAAACAAAAGGGGAAACCCCGAACAAGCAACAAATGTCTCAAAGAGACGATCCACAACAAGCAAACAAGTATTCTAAGAACAATGAAAACAATCTAAGATCCCTAGCACTGAAGGCTCTATAAATGAGGCAGGGCATGCCTCCTAGACACAAGGTGGGCTCTGAGTATCCCTATCATCGCCCTTGCGATGAACTAGAAGAGCTAAGGCAACTAACTGACCAAGTTGGTCTCCAACAAGGGGCTACAAGTTGGGATACAACTTGAAAAGGGTTCTATAAATGAGGCAAGGCACGCCTTCTATAAGCTAGCTCTCTACATGAAACCAAAGTTGACTCCCTAAAGGGAGAGGCTCTAAGCAACGAGGCTTGTCCCCAGAAGGGAACTGCCTAGTGAGACAAATCATGTCTCCTAAAAAGGAACTCACTAATGAGTCCACAATGGTCTTCCAAATGAGGGAAAAAAACCTATCTAAAGGTGTCTAAAAGACTTGGAAAGTCTACTAGATAAAGAGGGGAGCACTACTTGGACTGAGCATGTCCCCTATGGATGAGCTTGGGCTAGCGCCTTCATCACCCTTGCAATAAGGGAGAACAAATGTCTAAAATTCTTACACTAATCTCTAATAAGAGGGCTAATAACCAAGAAGGGTGACCTGCTAATAACGCTCAATAAAATTCAAAAGAAGAGGCACGAAAAATATAGCATGCAAACCAGGAGATATCTAAACATATTATACCATGACTATGCATACTAGAGGAGGAAACACATTTACTCTCTCAAAGAAGGAAAGGACAAAACATAACTTTCTATGGCCCATTCGACCGGCCTAGGTAAAACTTCTCAAAAAACTTGAAGTCTAATTTAAATGTTTCTTCCTCAAGAACTCCAAATCTGAAAAAGTGGTGACCATCAAAGTTGTTTATAACAAGTATATGAAGAAATTTTTAGTTTACCACTTCGGCCAATTTTCACTGCCAATAGCCCAAAATTACCATTTTCTCCTCTGCTGTCAGAAAGTGGGCTTCCACTCATATCAGAAACAAAAATTAAGTTATTTTTGTATTCCTAATTAACAAAAAACCCACTTTTCAACAGAAACTTGAAATGAGAATAACTTACTCAAGTCTTATCCAAATTTAAGAAAATTTATATGTATTCCTATCTATGGAAAAATATCTAGAACTTTCTAGTTTGTATATCTGGATAATTCTGAGCTTAAGCACCCCAAAAATACGAAAGTTTAGATTTCCAGCACTATATTCTAAAAACAGGAAATTGAAAATTTACCTTTTGATCTTCTTCCTGCTATCTACCATATTCTACTACCATATTAATACACATGTTCAAGCTCTACATTCATTTGCATATACATACTACATTAAAAAAATGTTTATTTATCTTACACTATACATATACATAAACAAGTCCATGCCTATTATATATGCACAGATACATCTTGTGTTTCTCAACATCCCAATTATGACTCAACTAATGAACTGAAGCTAGCTGAACTCCAACAGCTTGAACATGCATCCACTCAACAACCAATTAGTATTTCTATAAATGTTAATGTTTATTATGTCTAAAAAAAACATGGTAGTGATTTCAACAGCTCCTAATGACATAACGATATGACTAAAAATTTCATTCCAAGTAAAATAAAGAGATTAGCAATTATATCAAGACAATTGTCAGCAAACTTCCCTTTTTTTTTTACTAGTTACTCTAGTTAACACCTTAGTAATTGCTACAATTACCCTGTTTCAAAGATAAGCAATGGCTTTGTCAGTATTTATGAAGGTATGCCAAGGGATTATTACCGTGTACAATCTCAGCTCATCTTGACTTCTTAAAGCTTTTGGGTATTGTGAGAGTCTATGGCAACTGTTGAGACAATTAATTGTGTAATTGTCAATCGCATAGCAGTGCTAAAATCATTTTCCCTATTAAAACATGGCTACAACTTCCTAAAGAAAATGTTCTAAGAAAACTAAATGAAATGGAAAAGACAAAGTGGTAAGAGGGCTGCTACAATCAAAGGTGAAAAGGGCTACCACTATCAAAGTGGTAAGAGGGCTGCTACAATCAAAGGTGAAAAGGGTTTCCACTATCAAAGTGGTAAGAGGGCTGCTACAATCAAAGGTGAAAAGGGTTTCCACTATCAAAGTGGTAAGGTCTATAATTGCATGTAGCGAGATTTCATATAGACTAACTTAGTTTGCACTGTATATAAAAATACTCCAAATAACTTGAGTTCAACCATACAAATATAAACGATTAAACTAGACTTCAAAGGTTTGTAACATATAATCCTTGTGTATAGGGGCTGAGAGTAATTCGAATGTGTATAAACTAGATTACATGAATCTGGATGAAAACAAGACACACATGACCTAGTAATGGACTTCATGAACACTATAATCATAGTCATAACAGGTCAGAGAAATTAAGCTACAAATTGTGCAAATAGTAGAGGGTGAATGTGCTATTATCAAGGTGAAGTAACCCAACAGATTTGGGGATTATCACCATCCAACAATAGTAAACAAAAGGACAAATTGAGTTGGTGTAATTATTAAACAATAATAGTGCCAATATCAGCAGGCAAAAAATTCAGTCTTATGCACTACCCTGTTTTAACAATTACCTCAAACCCATTTCATCCCTCCATTGGATCCGAGTACAACTCCCCTCAAATTTACATGCTTCAAACAGGATGTTGAAAAACTACTGAATAAATGAAGTTTTCAAAGATCATCACATCCAAATTACATGACCATTTCAGATTACATTCCAAACAATGATCAAAATATGAATAGGAGTATTTCCTGATCAATAAATGCAGGCAAAACTGAATCTGCTTGAAAGACCCTTTGTTATTGCTGCATAGAAATGGCCGTACCTTGGTCAAGAGAAGGGGGGGAAGACAGCGATGATCACGCTATTTCCATCTCTTTCTTCTACGCAAGGTAGTTCCAATTGAACTTCCTCGCTTTAATTTTCACCCAAGAAGACAGAACTGATGGTAACTTTAAATCAGAGGTGATGGCTGCTAGTGGGGTGCGGCCATGGAGGAACGAGAATGGCTGAAGATGGTGATTGGCTCAGAGAATTCAATTAGTCACCAAACAAGACCTGATACTTGTATAATTTTATCGCCATAGTGGGCTTTTAGGCTATCAAATGATTCAAAATAGAGAGAAAACTGATTTGGATCCTGTCTGTTGATAATTCAGTGCTAAAATATGCTGAAATAAGATTCAAATGTCTAGCTACTAATAACCATCTTCAGCGAAGTTATCTTGAAGCAAACTCATTGACAACCATGAGCATTAGCATAACTTGAGTTTTCAACAAAGGAAAGCCAAATTTGGATTGTCGGTTCCAACAAGTTCTCTGAGCAACAGAGGTTGTATAAAGGCTTGAAGGGCCTATTGAAAGGCTAACAACGAAAGCGGACTTTATCAAGTAGTGACTTGCTCCACCAGATTAGTGTATGTGTGGCTGAGTTGTGCAAAAATCTTTCCCTTGCCCTCTCGATAAAACCTGAAAATTCAATAGAACCTCTTCTTCTTCTTCTTCTTTTTTAATTACAGATCTCCTTGCCGATATCTATTCGAGCCAACTGATGTGAAGAACCCTAAGGAAATGAACCAGATCTAACTCTGAAGGAGGTAAAACAAAGTGGATCCAAAATCTATAAGTTTTTATGATGGCAGATTGAAGCTCCTATAGTGCAAATCTAAGACCTTGAATGAGTTAAGGTTTGAAAGCTTCAATCTTAGATCTTGATGACAATTGAGGGTAAAATCAAGGTTTAAAGAGAGGAGAAAGGCATGAACATAAACTTGTGTAACAACTTGCTCGAGCTTAAGCTTGCCGGAGAAGGTAGACTGGCCAGAAAATTGCTGGAGTTCGAATTTTCCGGCAATCTTGCCGGAGAAGAAGACTAGATCCGGTTTCTCTCACTAGTTTTCCCTCTCCTTCTCTCTCTAAAAATATCTCTAAAAACCCTAAGTTAGCAAAAATGAGGGCCCTTGCCCTCTTTTTATAGACATTTCCCATAATTTTCCACCCCCTTTATGTTACAAGACAACCCTTTTCAGTATATTTCAATTTGTTTCAGTTCTGAAAAGGGTGGTCCACAACAAAAAGTTAAATGAAAATTAGAAGAATAAATTCGAGCCGTTTTAGCTGCCTGGGGTAACCCCTCTACTGCAAAATACACTAACCAGACTACCCCAAGACTGGATAAACTACCCCCTTCTGCTATTACACTACAATACCATCTAAGCTCGTTCGCTAGGCAAACGTGCTCGGATCTTGAAGAAATTTTGCAGGGATCTAGATAGGACCCTAAAATTCCCTAGGGTGAAATTTGGAGCCTTAATTCCTTGGTTTGAAGGGCACGGTCAAAATGGGGTGTCTATAGATGCCCCTCTTTGGCAGAGCGTGCTTGTCGCACGAATGCCAAAGCTGAACAGACAACCCATTCTGGCCAACCCGAAAATAAAACAAGTCGAATTTTGATTTTTGGTTTTGAAAACGGAATTCATAAGGGTAAAATGAATTTTAGTTTTAAAATTTCAACATTCAACATGACTTATGAGTAATTTGGTGAAACGCGAGACACATAACTCGGCAATCAAAAGATATTGGTGAGAGAAATCCTCATTAGACATAACATGGCAATACATAAAAAAAAAAACAGGCATACCTAAATCCACACGTGGGCAGCGGTAACCTAAATCCACACTTGGGCAGCGGTATACTGCCTAACGACAGATCATGTAAAACATGACTTAACTTCTTTTAATAACAACATAACTAGATAGAGTTACGGTCCAACTTTTCACCAAACTAGACAAGGAAGAATAACAGTTGAATGAAAATTTTGATCAATGGTCCATGGCAATAAGCCACGAAGAGCCAAACAAAGAACGAAGGTGCACGGTGATAAACCATGAAGAGCCAAGCAAACGGGAATCTAGGGTCCACGGCTATAAGCCACGAATAGCCAAGAAAGCAGGAATCGAGGGTCCATGGTGATAAGCCATGAAGAGCCACGCCAAACTTTTTTTTTTCTTTCTATTAAGAAACTGGAAATCGAGGGTCCATGGTAATAAACCATGAAGAGACACGCTGGGAATCAAGGGTCCACGACGAGATACCGTGAAGAGGCAAGCAATGATTCTGGGTTCCATGGTGATAAGCCACGAAGAGCCCAGCAAGAAGGTCCGTGGTGATAAGCCACGAAGAGCCTCGCAAGAAGGATATTGGATGATTGTTTTATTATTATAAAGAAAACGCGGAAACGTTTTTTTTTCTATTAAGAAACTGAAAATCGAGGGTCCATGGTGACAAACCGTGAAGAGCCACGCAATGAATCTGGGGTCCACGGTAATTAGCCACGAAGAGCCCAGCATGAACAATGACAAGTAATGAGGATGGATAGAATGAGTATGGATAGTGGGTCCATAATATACCCTAAAGGATAGATCACGAAGAGCCACTTGGGGAGAAGGGTCTATGGTGTACCCAAATGGTAAACCATGAAGAGCCAAGAATGTACAAGACTTACACTGATGAGTTATTTGTTGATTGGAGAATCAACTTTTGGATTTTTAGATTTTTCTGAAATTAGCTTTCTCTTGCCGAGAAAATTAGGAGTACAAGTTCCTTGCTCAGGATCGGACTCAAGTAACTTGATAAGGGGTTTTCGGGTATTGAACCTTCTTTAACAGGTGAAAAGCATTTTGCTGAGGTTTGAGGATGCGGGAGCAAATTCTAGACTCCGCTGGGTAAATTGATGTTCTTTGAAAACTAACCCTTTTGAAGACTGGACTCATATGAGGAGTTTAGAGATTTGGCTCGAGGCATGCTTGCATCTCTCTCATCTCAACTTGTTGTAAACATTAGCACTGATTGCCATTATGTGCTTAATATCTTTTATGACGTAAGTCATAATAGATGCCCCTAGTGTATTGTACTTCCTTGACAAGAGTCTCAAGGAAAGTAGAACCGGGGTAGGTAAGGGAAATTTGGATTTGCATGGGTTCTTTGTTCGATAGGATAGTGGCTAAGCCCGAAAATTTCTCTTTTCACTGACAATTATTTGAGGTTCTTTCCACCACTCACTGCTTGAAACTTGACATCTTCAACATTTCTAAACAAGATATTTCTCGCCTTTCTTTAATACGTAAACCAGGGTCTATTCTGAGTTTTTTTTTTCACTTCGGAAGGTATACACCCATTCTCCCAGTGCTAGACAACTTTGGACCTTGGAAGAAAAACGGATATGAATGAGGGACAGACTCCCAACTCCTAAGGACTCTATCATAGAAGACGTACATTATTCGAGGGACTCGACTCACTTTTGATTCACCCTTAGATCTGATGTGTTATTTTTTTAATGGTAAGGCTAACTGCTCTCAGAATAATCTCGAAAACTATGTCAAGAGGTTCTAATTTCCTCCATCAGGATTTCTGTCATGGTTATTACCCCCTTCAGATTGCTCAGTCTTAATGCCCCTAGTTTAGAAAGGTGTCAAAGTAAGTCTCACTGACACTACTCGGATTCCAAGATCCTACCCTGTGTAGTGATTGCTTCTTCATCTCTTTGAGTCTCCTCTGGTGGGAACTCATGATTATTGCATTCCAAGTTTCTGGTCTAGCAAACCATTTCCGTCAGCTTTTGCCTCAAATTCTCACACTTTTTAAACGTCAAAGTTCTTCATAACCGAGGAACTCCTTCCATGTCTTATCAGCTCGCTTTCTGTAGAAAGTCTTTGCCTCTGACTGGATTGCCTCTTCAATTTTCAACCCATCAGACCGCTACCCTCAGTTTCGCATAAGCCAACCCCTTTGGTTGTTGTCTTAGCAAATGGATGACTCTAGGCCGCCTTTTCGGGTTTTCAACCTAGTGGGTCTTCAAACTCTCATTTTTTTCATTTCTTTCTGTTTTTGTTTCATTTGCCTTAAACCTTTGCTTGTTTCATCAGAAGGACTTTCTAGGTAAGCTTGGGTTAAAAAAGGTTGAATATCTAAAGTTCTAAGGATTTGGACCGTATTTGGTCTTGCCAGACTACCTAAGTACCCTAAAAATGGAGGATCAGATTCGAGTAGTTCGCCCTTTTAGGGTTTAGCAAAGAATGGTTTAGCTTTTAGCTTTTAGCTTCAAAAGATTGAAAGGGAATAATTTTGCTTTTATCCCAAATGTTGACCAAATCTGAATTAATCAGACTGCCTACGTACCCCTGAAGAGGTGGGGATCAGGTCCGCGTAGTTCGGGTGCATAATGCCCCTGGTTTATAATGTAGTTAAAAGAATTGTTTAGTTTTAGCTATTGGCTCAAAAGGTTCACAAATGGATTTTTTTTAAATGTTGGGATTTTGGCTATAAAGGCTCAAACATCCAAGGATGGCCTCCTGGTGTTTTGACGTGCAAGCTCTTCTGTATGATTGAGGTTCAATAGCTTCGAATTTTTTTGTCGAATAGTCTGGCGGTATTTTGTAGGCAAAACTTCAACTACAATGTTCAACTTTCATCTCAGAATCATGAATTTATGCTCAAGATTCTACAACTCTCATTAGTCTCCAAATGTTGAAGTCGACTCTCATATTCAGTCTGACTCATCGACTCCATTACATCTGGGTCTTGGATATTCTTAAGGAGTTGTTGCAGGGACTCATTCCCTTCTCCTTCTTATTTTTCTCTTGCTTTCCTCTTTTGGATTCACTCTTTCTTTCGGACATGAGAATTGTCCCTACTCTCAAAATATTCCACCTCGGAATTTCATTGAAAATATGTGGCCCAAATGTTCTTTTAGAGCTCACTTCTATGACTTCATTTTTCTGAAAGTCTTCTCTCAACTCCTCATCAGCTCCACTGGATCTCTGATGTTCACTCTCTTGAATTTTACTTTTCAACTGGATGTCTAAAGTTTATGGAGTCTTGCTTTTCATCACACAAGGCATTGACCTGATTTATCCTTATAGGATCAAGCAAGACTACCTCAAATCCCTCTAAATAGGTTTATCATTTCTTCGTGCTTCTCGGGAAGTAAAGTTTTGTCAATCCATCTTTCCCGAGTTTCGGATTTTGATACCACTTGAAATTCTAAGGGTAGGCCCGAGTACTATTCTATTGGCAACTTATGAGGAGAAAAAATTAGGTTTCTAACAAGTTTTAAGCTTTTGAAAATTCTAACCCAATTTTGAAGATTGAGGAGATGCAAAAGGCAATTAAGCATACAAGTTAAATCCTAAGTGCAATGCAAATGTAAAGCAAGAGATAAGAGAAAGTGCACCCGTGATTTAAAGTGGTTCGGTCCTCAAAATGTGAGGCCTACTCCACTCCACCAACCAAACTCGTTGATGGCTTCACTATGATGATCTTCTTAACTTAGGCGAAGATCGGTGCCAATTACAATTTCAATTGCCTTTAACTTTGGTGGCAATCCTCACCATGGAGAGTGGGCTTCGCTTCTCCGAACACTCGCCCAAATACAATCGTTTGAACAAGAAAGAAAGAACAAAAAATTCGTCACAAGGGTTTACAAGGTTTGTAGAAGATGTACACATTGAAGCCTATGATCCAAACCCTAATTCTAGAGGATGAGAGGCATAAACAAGCTTAATACACTCTTAGGATATTCCAATAGGATTTTAGAGTGTTAGGATTGATGGTTGGGAAGTTTAGAACCCACATATATATATATATATATATATATATATATATATAAAACCCAAATATGACCGTTTGAGATGCATAGTGGTAATTCTGGAAAAAACCCCAACGGCTATAATTTTGTTCCCGACATAGTGGTCTCGGAGTTCCGAGAGATTTTCTCGAAGCTCCTAGAATTTCTCTCGAAGTTCCGGGAATACAAACAGAAGTTGGAAAAATGTTACTGGACCATTTCTCGGAGCTCCGAGAACTTTCTCGGAGTTCCGAGAAGCCTAATAATTCCAGCAGGTTTTCAAATATGTTTTGCTGTTTATTTTGGGCTTCAAGACTTCCACATTTTATACAAGGTTGGGATTGTTATGAGGGTTTCAAAGTGTTGGAACACCACAAGGACAACCACTTAAACATTTAGGGTGTGTGTGATTACTTTATTTATGCCTCTAAACACTTAAGCTAGGATTGGATCTTTACATTCTAAAACGACTTCGATCTTCAATTGCGATGCTTCAAGTCTTCATGCATCTTGGATCTTCGATGTCTTTGGCCTTCCGAATGTGATCCAATGAGAGCTTCTTGGCCTCAATCCAAGCAATCTTGTCTTAACACAATCATGATCTACAACTTAGACATTCAAATACATTAGTGATATAAAATCACTTGTGTATTGGAATCATCAAAAGAAGATGGTGTGGACCCCGATCCGAGAGAGGCGGGGGACGAGCCCCCACGAACAGTGTCTCTCCGGAATCATCCTCGTGAATGGAGAGCTCTACCAAGGAACTCTCAAAAGGAATGCCTCTCACAGCATGAGTGGCGATACAAAGGGAGATACCTCTCGATTCGGGGACTAGCCCAGATTCGAGGAGTACCTTAAAGAAAGAAGAGTCGTCATCCAAGGAAGTAGGCCCTGGATCCCATACTATGCTCTGTTGCAATGGATAACCAGAGATATAAAAGAAGGTTCGTGCCTGGTTACGAATTTGGAAGGTCCGAAGAGCACCTTATCCGCCCAAGTGCAAACACCTGGTCTCTTATGTCATTTACTTAATGATTTTGAAGAGTTTTGGGCGAAAGTCATGAAATGGGAACGACTATCTCCGAGAAGACGTCTATCTAATCATGCATGTCTCGGAGATGATTAATAAGCACACATAAAAGAAATAAAATAAGTGTCACTTGAGAATAACTAGGTTATGAATGTCATACCTAATTGGTGTCTAAGTTCTGGTGTGCAAACACATGCATACTACAGCTAAAAGTATAAGATCTGTACATGAAAGTAAGAAAACACAACAAAATACACAACACAAATCAACTCTATACATGACTGGACAAGACAAATCCTAAAACTCTAATGCAAGACTTGACTCGGACCAGAATGGCCATCTACCCTGGCTACTCTACGTGTCCCGGCCTCGGAAAGAATCAGAATCAACGTAGTTCGATGACCTATTCTAAACTACGATGCCTAACCATTTAGAACCACTATCCTAGACTCAATCGACTAGACTCGACTGGTTTTTAAAGCTTCTTTGTATGATTGCTTAAGTTTAAGTGAATTGTAATTTTTATGACTCTCTATATGCCCTAACTAATGCAAGTTGGTTAGCCTTAGGCTAATGCAGGTGTGCCCTACATCTTATGTGTAACTAGGTTGTGCATCCTAAGGAAAACCATGGGCTGACTATATGCTTCCTAGTCTAGCCATCAGTTCGACTAAATGTCTAACCGATCAACTCGAGGCCTCCTAACTCTAGGGACACTCACACGACAGGACACACCATGTCAATAAAAATCAGGATAGCCTCCTAACTCTAAAACACCTCAAACAACTAGGACAGACTCCTAACTCTAGGGGAAGATTTTTTTGAAAAGGTTTTGAAGAATGTTCGTTTTGTATTTTTGGAAGGTTTAAAATGTTTATTTTTAAAGGTTTGGCTGGACCTGGGATGTGGATCCCAAGCTGCACTACGTACCCCGTGGAAAGGGATCAAGCCAACGTAGTTCGAAACAGCATTTCTTAACCACTCTCACAATGACTCAAGACTTTTGAGATTTTTGATTTTTCAGATGTTTTTGGATTTTCAAGTGTTTTTGACTCGAGAGGACAAATCCCTATGATTATAAGGGTAAGACAAACTCCTGAATATCCCGCAAAGGTTGGACAGCATCCTATGCTTGCAAGGAACTGGACAAAATCACATGACTTGACGAGAGGTTGGACAGAACCCTAACCCCTATGATGATAGGACAGACTCCTGAAAGATTGACTTTCTAACTAAAGACAGACTCTCTAGCTAAAGACTGACTCATATACGAAAGGACTGACTCCTAGTGTACAACCCTAAGAGAGGAGCGCTAATGAGACTAGGTTAGTTTCCTAAAAGAAATGGAGATAAAGAGGGGTGCTAGTGAGACTGGGAAAGTCTCCTAGAAGAGAGAACACTATGACCAAAGAGACAAAGCCTATCTCCAGAAGGTTTGACCTTTCTGCTGAGACATAGCTTGTCTCCCTAAAGATGTGACTTTCTATGAGACAAAGCATGTCTCTCTAAAGGGTGTGACATTTTTACACAAGACATAGCTTGTCTCCTAAAAAGGTTTGATTTTTCTGTTGAGACACAGCTTGTCTTTCTAAAAGGTTGGCTCCAGCTAGCGCCATCATTGCCTTCGCAATGACAGAGGGGATCTAATATCTAGGGGACACATATCTAAAAGACTAGGCAAGTCTTTTAAATAAAAGAGGGGAGTGCTACTTGGACTGAGCAAGTCCCCTAAGAATGGGCTTGGGCTAACGCCTTCATCGCCCTTGCGATGAAAATGCTAATGAATAACAAGGGAAAACATCTAAAAGACTAAATTAGTCTCTATACAAGGGAAGAGAGAAGAGGGAATAGAGGTTGCTATATGATCTAAGCAAGTCCCCTAAAAGATGGACTTGGCCTGACTCCTAAAACTTGGCACAAATAAGGAGAATATCTTTCTTTTCTAATGATATTTCAAGCCCAAAATGCATCCATCCAGCTACTCAAACAAATTCATGCTAACACCAAATCTCAGAACAATTTTACAAGGACTGCTTAACTATCATCACGATAACCATCACAGATTGCTGCAGTTGCTTGAGTATAGTAAAACAAAATCAGTTTAAGTCTTAGAAACTAATAGGTTGCATAAGATTATTAAAAATAGATTGAGCTACTATCAAGTCCTGTAAGTGAATGAAAGGAGCCATCTAGCACTAAATATACAATAAAGCATGACTCAATCATTAACATTCATGAGAAAAATATAGGGAACATTGAGGCATGCCACTTTGAAGCTGAATAGCAACTTAGACAAACTTGGAACAACTCAAGAGATGCCTTGCAACCCTTTTTAATCATGAGCACATCATCATTAACAAGAAGAAATGTAAACATTGTGGGAAAAGATGAATGGTTGTGCAAATTATGTCAGTTTGCTATGTCTTTTGGCCATGATGCCTATTGAAAATCATGACAATTTCTAAAATGGATGGAGTTCTAAGAACGAACCAACCGATCAATTCGTCAAGATGTTAACCAAACAAAGAAATACTACTTTCAACACACTGTGTATAAATGATTGCAACAAATTCTTCCCACCCCTTATGATCACTAGTTCGACTAAATAGGATAAAATATGGGAGATCATGATGAAAATACTGTCATGTAACGAGTACTTAGAATCAGTCTCCAAAAGACTCTTATGAACCAAGCAAACAAAGAAAATAAACAAGCTTTCCATCATTAAAGAACCATTACACTGAAGGTATTTCCCATGCCCCAAATATAGCATGTTACCTTACCAAAGGAACATGTTTGACTTAAGCAATTAACAATTGATGATCATACTGATAATATTCCCTACCAGGTAATGCCAAAACCTTTGATTGCTCACTGATAAAATTTGAAACTCATTTTTATCAACAAAAAGAAATGGTCCCCAAATCATTTCTAGTTAAACATGAGGAATTTCACTTCAATAGCCATATAAGTCCCAATTTATTCTTAGTCATTGAATTGCTACAGGATTTATTACCATTTCTAGTAATCCAACCAAGTAGAAAAATCTTATCTGATGCAGAGAAAAGGTCGATTAAAGTATCTCATGCAATTAGCAAATCATCATTTATTTAAGCAATTGTCAAGAGAATGACTCATAAACAAGTGTAATTCCACAAAAAAAAATGAAAAAAAATTACATCAGTCTTATCTTATCATCTATGGTTCTAGAAGAGTCTATTGAGGCAAACAAGGAAAGCCAGTTCAATTATTGGAATTTGATGATGGAAGTGTCAAGTTGGGGTTCTCATGGAATTAAGAGAATTAAAACTATCCAACTGAACATAATACTCAAACCATCAGCTCACAATATGAAAATGTAATCATGGACGCCATTGCAAGACTCGGCTCAAGAAATAACCAGGGGACTAATATATTACTTCTTTATTGTTACCTGCATCATCACTTCTAACTGGTGTTTAATAAAGTTTAACATGCAAATAATAAGTGATTAATTAGCCTTCATTACACATGTGCCCTGAAAGCATCCTAAACATCACAGGCTTCAAGCATTAAAAGGAATTTCATAAAATCTGATCCTAACAAATCAAATACTTGATTAAGTACACAACAAAATCACCAATTCATACCTGAAAATGCATATCAATGGTATTTTAAAGATAAAAAAATACCTAAATTGAAAATGCCTTTATAAGAATTGTAGCCGGAGTTGGACCGCGAAAGTATATCGGAGAAGAAAAATTGCAGATCCACTCTCTCTGATCTCAGCCCTCTTTATTTCTCTTCCCTGATTTTTTTTTTTAAATGATCGACCCGAATAGATCTCACCAGCAAGAACGATTCTTACCAGAATTGCTACACATTTATGAAGATTACTGGTTAGATCTAAAACTTAGCACAAAGAAATGGAACAACCTAAAGTTTTTTTGAGCTAAGAAATGGAAAGATCTGAGGTTTTTGTAGTTAGACATTGAATTAGAGTTCTAAAAGATCAGATCTAGGGTTTTGTGGCTAACAAAGAGAATTCAAGGTCTCAAATGAGATCAAAAGAAATAGAAAGTGCAGGCTAGAAAGATCTTGCTAGAGAGAAATAAGCCGGAGTTAGACGGAGCTCCGATGAGCATGCCGGAGAATATGATCGGTGGCAAAGACGAAGGGGAATAGGGGTTTCAGCTAGGGTTTGGAATGAGAGAAAATGAAGAAAGCAAAGCTAGGAGAGGCAAAGAAGTGATCAGAGAAAAACATCCGGCCGGAGCTCCGGCGAGTTGTCGGAGAAATAATCGGAGAAGATGAGAAAAGGAGAAAAATGGGTTTTTCTCTCTCTCTCTCTCTCTCTCTCTCTCTCTCTCTCTCTCTCTCTCTATTTTAGATTTTTACAAAAATTAGGACCCCCCTTTATTCGATCCCTCTTTGACCCTTTTATAGATAAAGTAAAAAAAAACGTTGCCCCCCTTGCCACAACAGCCACCCCCTTGCTTTATTAATTACACTCTTTTTTTTTGCCTTTTCCATGGTCATTGGGCACTCCCTCTATTATGCTAATCTACCACCCCTCTCCTTCATAGCCGGTTAAGGCTTTTATAAAAATGGAGTGTACTAATATTAGCACACCTTCCCTTTGGTAATCGCACTTCCTCCCGCTTTACTTTTTTTTTTATATACGTGGGCTTTCTCCCTTTCTTTTAAAAATGAAGACCTTCCCCCACTTCAGCTCTAACATATGGCTTTATAAGAAGTGCTAAATTAGCACCCCCTTACTCCCACCATTTACAGCCACCTCAAATAAATTTCAACTACCCATTTTACACTATAAAGGGGGTCTCGGTCAAGAAAAGGCGTGGGATAAAATCATTTTTCCTCTCCCTCATGGGATTGATATAGGCACACCTTGCATTGATATTTCACACCCCTTTTGATGGTTTTGGGATAAAAATAAGGATTGGGGTGCAACACGGGTTAAATTTCATGGGATTCGGGTTTTGGTGATTATATTCGGTCTCAGGACTTTATTCGGTTTTAAGATTCTCATTTATTTTTGGGATTTAGGGTTCGGTTAAAATGGGGTGTCTACAGATGGGAATACCAAGGTGGGAACCATTGGGCTTACACCACTATTGATAACTTCGATTTCCTCTTCAAGTGGCTATGCTAGACGCCATTCCTCCCGTTTGACCATCTTTCAGATCTCGAGGGGAATTTTGTCTGCATTCTCATCCGAGAAGGGTTTATTTAGTTATTTAAATATTAGAACTAAGAGTGAATAATAAGAATACCAAAGATACGAAACTAAAAGATTTATTAAATTGAAGATTGTAAGTACATCAATAACTTTTTTCTTTTCGACGCGCCTCAATAGGCTCTACATTGGATTTGACAAAAGACTAAACTTTGACTTAATGAGAAGGATAAAAAAACTCAATAGACTTAAGACTGACATGGGCATGACTGACAAACTAGACACTTTTTTTTTTGACATTGACATAGTAAGACTTACCAACTCTGAGAGAAGAAAGTTGGTGTACACTCAGGGAAAGACAAATCTAACGAAACAAGACACTTTTTTGTCAGTAATGCACTGGCATTGAGAGTTTATGGGTAACACTCCTTCCTCCATGATGTATGTCTGGGGAGTCCAACCCTGGTGCAGGTCTTGTTAACCTAGCTTAAACCGATCTTCAATAGCTAGCCTTGGTGACAACTTTCCTTGACATATAATTGCCTCCTGACATTTCAAATTCTGATATTCTCAAGTTTGCAACTGAAAAACTTCCTAACTCAAAAGTGGGACGGGTGGTGATAATGGGATCTTCAAAAAGCTCAACCTTCGAGTTAACTTTAACAGCAACTGATGAAATTGCAACATGTCTAGGTGAGGGATGCTGTGTGATATTCAACCCGAGCCAAATGGGATGGTCCCTGTTTATGAGATCCTGGATCGCAAATCTGAGGGAGCGACAACGATTGGTGACGTGACCAGGGCCTTGATGATATTCACAGTATTCATCCTTGTTATAGAACCTTGAAAGAACCTTGGGTGGTGGCTTCGGAGCCAAGAGTTCAGCTGCCCATCCTCGACAAGTTTTCGGAGAATGACAGCTGGAGGTCTCGGTAATGGGGTGAACTTCTTTTTGGGCTTGCATGCCGGTTTCTCTTCCTCTTGACCAAACTTCTGCATGACAGCTTGAGGTCCTTGATGGGACGACTCAATACCACTGATCTTCTTAAAATCAACAACAGGTTTGTTGTCATTCTTTGGATTCTTCATATTTTGGTGATGAGCAGTCAACTTTTCAATCACTTTTACACGTTCTTTCACCTTTCCTATTGAAGTAGGATATGAGAGACACTTCTCTTCAACATGTTGCTTGCCTTTAGAATCATCAATATGTGCTGTTATGGCTGGAACAGGAAGAGGGATCATAAGAGGAAAATTCTCAACCTCTTTAGCAAGTTCTTCAACCTTTCCTACGGTAGTGAGAGGCGGAAAACACTTCCCTTCAACAAATTGTTCTTCCTCGGAATCACCAATAGGTGCTACCATGGCTGGGATAGGAATAAGGGTCACAAGAGGGTGATTTTGGACTACAGAGTCCTCAAAGGTCACAGATTCCTCATTAACTATGATTTTCAGTTCGTTCCAATCCTCCTTGATATTAGACAACTCTCTATATAAGCTCTTCGCCTTTTCTTGCATTTCTTTTAGGGAATCCACAGATAAGGCCATTTTGTCTAAGCAAGGCAGAGGAAACTGGTGTTGCAAATGGGTGAAGTCAATTAGGTCAGACTCCTGTCGTGGAATTGACAAATACTGATTTTAGTATGAGACAATCTCATGGAAATGTTATACACAAGTTGAAATAAGAGATAATACAAACACGTCTTTCCCTTGGGTAAGAACCAACATCATACCAATTGTAAGAAGGGTCATGGTAAGGTAAACACATGATTTATCAATAACCCTAAAGGATAGCAATCACACTGAACTGTGTTGGGTAAAATCTGGTAGCATGACAGCCTTACAAAATGATCGAGGTAAAGAAAACTCATGGCTTATCAATAACTCTGAAAGGATAGGAATCACGCTCAATGTGTATATATAAAATCTGGCAGCATGACGACTATATAAGGAGTTCCCCACAACTCAATATAGGGTAAATAAGTAAAAACTCAATAATATAGGACTTTCAGCAATGATACTTGCACTCAAATAATGATGGCAAGATAAGCACGCAATCGGTAAAGGGAACATGGTCATCAAGGAGATGTAATCAAATGAAGAACTGATCATGAATGACATCATTTAACGGTAGGTTGAATTGTTGACCAACGGACCGACATATAGATCATGGCTATAAGAATGCTAAAAGTAGGGTCAAGGACAAGATCTAAAATCTGAAGGATGGATGTATATACAACTGAATTTCTTACGTACAAAGAATCTTTACAAAAAGGTAAATCTTAACCGATGAATATACAGGTGGAATGTAAACAATGGATATACAAGTGGAATGAAACCAATGGATCAAAAGATAAATCGTAGCCACAAGAGCGGCAAAGAAAGAGCCACAGCCTAGGTCTAAATCTGAAAATTGGATTGATAAAATTGATTTGAATTAGATAAGAAAGCCTCATTAAATATGAAGGCCTTAAACTACTAATCAATATAAATATGTATATATACACCCTAAGCAGGGGCACCATCTATAGTCTAACCTAGCGAAGTCAAGGAGGTCTTGACTCATGACAGACTGGTGAGTGTATACCCTAGTCTATAAATAGGACAAGGCTCCTAACTCTAAGCTCCATATGTGTAAGCAACACATGTTCATCCCAAAATGCAAATATGAGGACAATGCAATATATAGAAGGGGTATCGTTGCGAGGTCCACCTGGCCAGGTGCATAGTTACTTGTACACTGTGACATAGAGTCCAGTGTACGAACTATGTCCGTTTTACACACAAAGTGTCCAGGTGCTGAGTATACTACTGGTGCGGTGGCACTAGAAGGCGGGTATAGCCCTCACGGCTCCTACTCATAGTATCTCGAATAGGTCATATGATAGTATATCCACACCAAACCAAGGAAGTGAGTAACCACAAAACAGGATATTATTTGCAAGGGATGAGAGTGAGTGCGTGAGCCCTCATTTTAGTTATGCACCTATCTGGTGCCCCTGGATTCTAACGATAAAGTTCCCATTTAAAATGATTATCACCCAAATTTTTCGAAAAATAATAAAAATGGTATTTTTATAAGAGTTAGGCAATGTTTTAAGAAATCCCCAGTAGAGTCGCCAGCCTGTGGACCCCGATCCGAGGATGATGAGGGAACGAGTCTCTACATCCTCTAGATCATCCACGTGAAAGAAGGAGAGCTCTACCAAAGAACTCTCGAAACAGATACCACCCTCATAGCATAGCACAAGTGGCGATAAAAAAAGAAAGAGATACGTCTTGATCCGGAGCCAAGGCTCGAAACCAAGACATACCTAAAATAAACTCAGAGTCGCCATCCATGGATAGGCCATGGAACCCCAAAACAAATATGCTCTGTGCCATGGATAACCAGAAATATGTATAGGCTCGTGCCTGATTACGAATGGGGAAGGTCTGAAGAGCACCCCCAATTCGTCCGAGTGCAAGCACTTGGTCTCTTATGCCATTTATTATTAACCTTGAAGACTTTTCGGCGAAAATCATGTAAAATGGGAACGAATATCCTAGAGCGGACGTCTACCTAAACATTCAAGGCTCGGGGACGGAATAATAAGTGCACACAAAATAATGAAAGAAGTGTCACCCAAGCATAGCTAGGTTATGAGTGTCATGCCTAATGGGTGTCTGAGTTCTGATGGATAATCACATGGATGCTACAGTTAAAGGTATAAAGTCTGAACATGAAAGTAAGAAAACATAACAAAATACACAACATGACAATACAACAAATTCTAAGACTCTAAACAATTTAACCCGAGTCCTTGGATGGTCTGATGTTCATCCAAAGAAGCCTATGTATCCTCGCCTCGTTAAGAATCAGAGTCACGTAGTTCTTCGCATCTATTCTAAACTATGATGCCTAAGACATCTAGACATTCATCCTAGACTCGATCTAAAAGACCGGACTAGTTATTAAACCTTCTTGTGCGATTATTTAAATTTCAATGGATTATGAATTTTAGGACACCCTATATGCCCTAACTAAATGCAGGTTAGCCCTAAGCTAATGCAGGTGGTTTCTATAACCTATGTGTAATTAGGCTGTGTGTCCTAAGAAAAATCATGGGATTACTAACGTATCTTAGGCCTAGTCATCAGTCGGCGATGTGAATCACCAACTGACCGGACGGAGGCGTTCCTATAACTCTAGGATAAACCCTAACTCTAAAGCAAACACACAACAAATCAAGGACAAACTCCTAACTCTAAAACTCTCTATCTAGAACACTCCTAACTCTAGAGTAAGAGCTTTTCGAAAACATGTTGTATAAAAGGTTTTTGTATTTTTAAAAGGTTTAAATGGTTTATTTTACAAAATTTGGCTAGACTAGGGATGCGGATCCCAAGCTGTACTACGAACCTCGTGGAAGAGGATCAAGCCAACGTAGTTCGAAATAAACTTCCTAACTACGCTCATAAAAATTTAACTATTTTTGATTTTTCAATGCTTTTAACGAATTTCCAAATGCTTTTGCTGGTTTAAATTTCTGATGTTTTTGGGTTTTCAAAAATTCTATTATTTTTGTGATTTTAAATGATTTTAGTGTTTTTTGGATTTTTAAAATTCTTCAATGTTTTAGGACCTTTAAATGATTTCACTCTTACAGGGAACAAACAAACATAACCATAAACTAGGGCAAAGCCCTAAAACAAAGGGGAAACCCCGAACAAGCAACAAATGTCTCAAAGAAATGATCCACAACAAGCAAACAAGTATTCTAAGAACAGTGAAAACAATCTAAGATCCCTAGCACTGAAGGCTCTATAAATGAGGCAGGGCATGCCTCCTAGACACAAGATGGGCTCTGAATATCCCTATCATCGCCCTTGCGATGAACGAGCAGGGCTAAGGCAACTAACAGACCAAGTTGGTCTCCAACTAGGGGGTACAAGTTGGGATACAACTTGGAAAGGGTTCTATAATGAGGCAAGGCACACCTCCTATAAGCTAGCTCTCTACATAAAACCAAAGTTGACTCTCTAAAGGGAGAGGCTCTAAGCAACGGGGCTTGTCCCCAGAGGGGAACTGCCTAGCGAGACAAATCATGTCTCCTAAAAAGGAACTCACTAATGAGACCACAATGGTCTTCCAAATGAGGAAAAAAAATCTATCTAAAGGTGTCTAAAAGATTTGGAAAGTCTACTAGATAAAGAGGGGAGCACTAATTGGACTGAGCAAGTCCCCTAAGGATGAGCTTGGGCTAGCGCCTTCATCGCCCTTGCAATGAGGGAGAACAAATGTCTAAAAGTCTTACACTAATCTCTAATAAGAGGGCTAATAACCAAGAAGGGTGACTTACTAATAACCGTCAATAAGTTTCAAAAAAAGAGGCAAGAAAAATATAGCATGCAAACCAGGAGATATCTAAACATATTATACCATGACGATGCATACTAGAGGAGGAAACACATTTCCTCTCTCAAAGAAGGAAAGGACAAAACATAACTTTCTATGGCCCATTCGACCGGCCTAGGTAAAACTTCTCAAAAAACATGAAATCTAATTTAAATGTTTCTTCCTCAAGAACTCCAAATCTGAAAACGTGGTGAACATCAAAGTTGTTTATTACAAGTATAGGAACAACTTTTTAGTTTATCACTTCGGCCAATTTTCAATGGCAACAGCCCAAAATTACCATTTTCTCCTCTGCTGTCATAAAGTGGGCTTCCACTCGTATCAGAAACAAAAATTAAGTGTAACCCTTTATAGACTTAGAATTGGAAGTTTTACAAAACATAGAACTTATTTTTAAAAATATTCCCTAAAACTTTTATGTTTGGATCCCAGGCTAATTGAGGCCGTATGTGGCCGGAAAACAAGAAACCACCTACTTGAACCCACTTTTCAATAGAAACTTGAAATGAGTATAACTTACTCAATTCTTATCCAAATTTAACAAAATTTATATGTATTCCTATCTATGAAAAAATATCAACAACTTTCTAGTTTTTATATATGGATAATTCTGAGCTTAAGCACCCCAAAAATACGAAAGTTTAGATTTCCAGCACTATATTCTAAAAACAGGAAATTGAAAATTTACCTTTTGATCTTCTTCCTCCTATTTACCATATTCTACTACCATATTAATACACACGTTCATGCTCTACATACATTTGCATATACATACAAGATAAAAAAATATTTTTTTATCTTACACTATACATATACATAAACAAGTCCATGCCTATTATATATGCACAGATACATCTTGTCTTTCTCAACATCCAATTTGACTCAACGAATGAACTGAAGCTAGCAGAACTCCAATAGCTTGAACATGCATCCACTCAACAGCCAATTAGTATTTCTATTGATGTTAATGTTTATTATGTCTAAAAAAAACATGGTACTGATTTCAACAGCTCCTAATGACATAATCATATGACTAAAAATTTCATTCCAAGTAAAATGAAGAGATTAGCAATTATATGAAGACAATTGTCAGCAAACTTCCCTTTTTTATTTATACTAGTTACTCTAGTTAACACCTTAGTAATTGCTACAATTACCATGTTTCAAAGATAAGCAATGGCTTTGTGAGCATTTATGAAGGTATGCCAAGAGATTATTACCGTGTACAATCTCAGCTCATCTTGACTTCTTAAAGCTTTTGGGTATTGTGAGAGTCTATGGCAACTGTTGAGACAATTGATTGTGTAATTGTCAATCGCATAGCAGTGCTAACATCATTTTCCCTATTAAAACATGGCTGCAACTTCCTAAAGAAAATGTTCTAAGAAAACTAAATGAAATGGAAAAGACAAAGTGGTAAGAGGGCTGCTACAATCAAAGGTGAAAAGGGCTGCCACTATCAAAGTGGTAAGAGGGCTGCTACAATCAAAGGTGAAAAGGGTTTCCACTATCAAAGTGGTAAGGGCTACAATTGCATGTAGCGAGAATTCATATAGACTAACTTAGTTTGCACTGTATATAAAAATACTCCAAATAACTTGAGTTCAGCCATACAAATATAAACGATTAAACTAGACTTCAAAGGTTTGTAACATATAATCGTTGTGTGTAGGGGCTGAGAGTAATTCCAATGTGTATAAACTAAATTACATGAATCTGGATGAAAACAAGACACACATGACCTAGTAATGGACTTCATGAACACTATAATCATAGTCATAACAGGTCAGAGAAATTAAGCTACAAATTGTGCAAATAGTAGAGGGTGAATGTGCCATTATCAAGGTGAAGTAACCGAACAGATTTGGGGATTATCACCATCCAACAATAGTAAACAAAAGGACAAATTGAGTTGGTGTAATTATTAAAACATAATAGTGCCAATATCAGCAGGCTTAAAATTCAGTCTTATGCACTACCCTATTTTAACAATTACCTCAAACCCATTTCATCCCTCCATTGGATCCAAGTACAACTCCCCTTAAATTTACATGCTTCAAACAGGATGTTGAAAAACTACTGAATAGATGAAGTTTTCAAAGATCATCACATCCAAATTACATGACCATTTCAGATTACATTCCAAACAATGATCAAAATATGAATAGGAGTATTACCTGATGAATAAATGCAGGCAAAACTGAATCTGCTTGAAAGACCCTTTGTTATTGCTGCATAGAAATGGCTGTTACCTTGGTCAAGAGAAGGGGGGGAAGACAGCGATGATCGCGTTTTTTCCTTCTCTTTCTTCTATGCAAGGTAGTTCCAATTGAACTTCCTCACTTTAATTTTCACCCAAGAAGACAGAACTGATGGTAACTATAAATCAGAGGTGATGGCTGCTAGTGGGGTGCGGCCATGGTGGAACGAGAATGGCTGAAGATGGTGATTGGGTCAGAGAATTCAATTAGTCACCAAACAAGACCTGATACTTGTAAAATTTTATCGGCATAGTGGGCTTTTAGGCTATCAAATGATTCAAAATAGAGAGAAAACTGATTTGGATCCTGTCTGTTGACAATTCAGTGCTAAAATATGCTGAAATAAGATTCAAATGTCTAGCTACTAATAACCATCTTCAACGAAGTTATCTTGAAGCAAAGTCATTGACAACCATGAGCATTAGCATAACTTGAGTTTTCAACAAAGGAAAGCCAAATTTGGATTGTCGGTTCCAACAAGTTCTCTGAGCAACAGAGGTTGTATAAAGGCTTGAATGGCCTATTGAAAGGCTAACAACGAAAGCGGACTTTATCAAGTAGTGACCTGCTCCACCAGATTAGTGTATGTGTGGCTGAGTTGTGCAAAAATCTTTCCCATGCCCTCTCGATAAAACCTGAAAATTCAATAGAACCTCTTCTTCTTTTTTAATTACAAATCTCCTTGCTGATATCTATTCGAGCCAACTGATATGAAGAACCCTAAGGAAATGAACCAGATCTAACTCTGAAGGAGGTAAAACAAAGTGGATCCAAAATCTATAAGTTTTTATGATGACAGATCGAAGCTTCTGCAGTGCAAATCTAAGGCCTTGAATGAGTTAAGGTTTGAAAGCTTCAATCTTAGATCTTGATGACAATTGAGGGTAAAAACAGGGTTTAAAGAGATGAGAAAAGCTTGGAAAATAAGGATCTAATGAACATAAACTTGTGTAACAACTTGCTCGAGCTTAAGCTTGCCGGAGAAGGTAGACTGGCCAGAAAATTGCTGGAGTTCGAATTTTCCGGCAATCTTGCCGGAGAAGAAGACTAGATCCGGTTTCTCTCATGAGTTTTGCCTCTCCTGGCCTCTCTAAAATATCTCTAAAAACCCTAAGTTAGCAAAAATGAGGGCCCTTGCCCTCTTTTTATAGACATTTCCCATAATTTTCCACCCCCTTTATGTTACAAGACAACCCTTTTTAGTATATTTCAATTTGTTTCAGTTCTGAAAAGGGTGGTCCACAAAAAAAAGTGAAATGGAAATTAGAAGAATAAATTCGAGCCCTTTTAGCTGCCTGGGGCAACCCCTCTACTGTAAAATACACTAACCAGACTACCCCAGACTGGATAAACTACCCCCCTTCTGCTATTACACTACGATACCATCTCAGCTCGTTCGCTAGGCAAACGTGCTCAGATCTTGACGAAATTTTGCAGGGATCTAGATAGGACCCTAAACTTCCCTAGGATGAAATTTGGAGCCTTAATTCCTTGGTTTGAAGGGCATGGTCAAAATGGGGTGTCTACAATGTCATGCGGTCCGCCGAATCGAAAACTTGAAAAGGCGATTTGGTCATGGCAGTGACTTAATGTAGAGAGGACAAAGCTTTAAAGAGCCAGCTAGACTTTCATTTTTCTTTGGAATCACTCCAGTGTTTGCGTAAGCGCCAGTAGAGCTTCCTTTGGTACTCTTTGAGTTAGAAGGTTGAGACTAAGCAATCTGAAGGGATAATAACAATGACGGAAATACCGAAAAGAGGAATTAATCACCTTTAAACATGGTATTCAAAAGACTCTAAAAATGGTGGATTTTTAACCATTTTATATAAAAAAAATATTTATCAGACTAAGAAGTAGATTTCAGTTTCTCTTAGTGTTCGAGTCATGTGTTCGTCATTGTCTCATTCGTGGTTTGTCAAAGTCTTTCCTTTGTTGAGTCGAGGTTAGTTCTGTAGAGTCTTGTCTAGTTATTCCTCCAAAAGCCAGGGTGATAAACAAAACAAAACTCCCAGAAGAAGCTGAGAATTTGTGGCTCCTGTGAACTATGTGAAACCGAGCAGAGTTCAGATTGTGAAAGACTTTTAGCCCAGTTTCAGCACTAGCAGATGGCAGTGATGAAGCAAGATTTTGAGCAGAACCATGTTCTTGTACTTTTGAAAAGTTTTATAAGCCCAGGTGTTCATCAGAAAAACTTTGTAACCCCAAGTGTGCATTAATGAAAGCCTTCTTGTGTTGCTCTCCAAGTGAATTTTGTTATGGAAGTAATCATACTAGGGGCATCTTTTATGACTTGCGTCATAAAAGATGTCAAAAATATAACGATATTTGAAATGGACATTCTCCTCAAATAGAGACTAGAGAATTTTGAGCACAATCTTTTAGTTCAAGCTCCCCCGTCGAGTTGTTTTCTTTTGGAGTTAAGTTTTCAAAAATCTTATCCCCAGCGGAGTCTAAAACTCACTTCTGCCATCTTCAAAATTCGGGAGAAGTGCTTTACATCTTTTGAAAAGGGGTTACAACCTGAAAAATTCTGTTAAAATTACTTGAGTCTGGTCTTTGGTAAAGATCATGCATTCTCATTATTCTCTTTGAGAAATGATTCTTCCATTAGTGAAATTGATATGAGTCAATCATTTTGAGTTGTTTTTATTAAAGGAAGAAGTTGCTAGATTCCATGATTCATCGCCTAGCTCTTTCTTCTACCCTGTGAAAAAAAAGAGCTTTTGATGATTAATGTACTTGTTTAATTCTTACTCTTCGAGTATTTGGTTAGTGTTGCTTTGGTAAAGCCTCAATTTCTAAAAAAAAAGAGAGACTCTTTGAGTGTTGCAGACTCATGGAGTGATGGAGACTCATTGAGTGTTACAAACTCTTTGAGTGATTGTTTTAGACTCTCTGAGTGTTACAGACTCTTTGAGTATCTGCAATGTGTCCTTACCTAACAAGTTAGGAGTCAGACATATCTGTGTAGAGGTTTGTATGGATCCGTGTTGCATGATGGGCATACAAATCTGGAGATTTATATGGAACCGTGTAACATCACGGGCATATAAATCTGGGTTCATATGGGATAATTTAGCAGTTCCTTTGTTGATTTGAGACTCTTTGAGTAATTGAGACCCTTTGAGTGTTACAGACTCTTCGGGTGGTTGAGGCTCTTTGAGTGTTATGGTTTCTTTGTGTGTTTGAGACTCTTTGAGTATAAAGGTTTCTGTGTGTGTTTGAGACTCTCTGAGTGTTACAGACTCTTTGAGTGATTGTTTGAGACTCTCTGAGTGGTACAAACTCTTTGAGTGATTGTTTTCGACTCTTTAGTGTTACAGACTCTTTGAGTATTTGATTTGAGACTCTCTAAGTGTTACAGACTCTTTGAGTGTTTAGTTCGAGACTCTTTGAGTAGTTGAGACCCTTTGAGTGTTACAGACTCTTCCGGTGGCTGAGGCTCTTTGAGTATAAAGGTTTTTTAGTGTGTTTGAGACTCTTTGAGTAGTTGAGACCCTTTGAGTGTTGCAGACTCTTTGGGTAGTTGAGACTCTTTGAGTATAAAGGATTCTTTGTGTGTTTGAGACTCTCTGAGTGTTACAGACTCTTTGAGTGATTGTTTTGGACTCTTTGAGTGTTACGAACTCTTTGAGTGTTTGATTTGAGACTCTCTGAGTGTTACAGACTCTTTGAGTGATTGGTTCGAGACTCTTTGAGTGTTGCAGACTCTTTGAGTGATTGATTTGATATCTTTGAGTGGTTGATTCACATTTGTTTTAGTGATTGATTTATATTAGCGTGAATAATGGTTTACATTTTCTGAGTAACTTCATTGTGTTCGTTTTCATAAAGCTTTGTTTTAAAGATAAAAGCGTATGTTTGAGTTTTGTGTTTGCTTACTTTAATAGAGTCGTTGCGCATTGGTTTAGATAGTTAAGTCGTGAGTATTAGAGAGAGGCTATCTCATTGAGATGTCATGATTGTCGAGTTAATGGTCAGTGAGAGGTTATCTCCCTTTTGCTTACAGTCTTTTAGTCTCGTAGGGTTATTTTGTTGTCTAACCTTTGTGAATACCACTTTAGAACCCAAAACCAAAAAAATAGTCTTGTTTTCGGGTCGATCAAAATGTGTTGTCTGTTCAGCTTTGGCATTCGCCCGTTACACACGCTCTGTCAAAGAGGGGCATCTGTAGACACCCCATTTTGACCGAACCCTAATAGCGTCGTTAGGATAGAAACCCTATCAAACTAGTGTTTTAGTGTCCCCAATTTGTTCCTAGAATAAGTTAGGGTCTCATATAGCTCCCCATAAAATTTTATCTGAATCCGTCGCGGTTTGTCTAGAAAACGAATGAAGTTTGTAGTGTAGTGTAGTGTAGGAATAAGGGCGGCAATTTAGCCAGAAAGGGGGGTGTGCTGGAACCCGGAAAGCCAGTTCAAATTTACTGCGGTGGACTGTCCAGGAAGATATATGGGTGTGCAGATTAATGTGTAGCACAATTAGGGGGTGCATGATCCGGGAGCAAGGCAGTTTGGTAAAAAGGGAAGATTCTTTTCTTCCTTTCCAAGTTACAATTAGGCCTAATTATGAGCTAATGATGTTTAAGGTTAGGATTAGTTGGGACAGAATATTAGGAAGCTTCCTTGGAAGCTTCTTAGGAGGTTTAAAGGCTTCTGATCTCAGCCCTTTATTCATAAAGGCAATTTAAGGGGTTGGGATCAAAAGAGAGAAGATATTTTGCAAAGATTTTTTCCCCCTGTTTTCTACTTGGGCCACCCATGCAGGTTAAAAGTTGTCAAAGATTGCACTTGGGGGTTATCCAAGGAAGGAAGGAAGGGTGCAAATTTATCCTTTAGTTTAATCCCTCTCTTTTTGCCTGGACCACCCCTTATGGTATAAAAGAGCAGCCATAATGCACTTGCAAGGGGCTGTCCTGGAAGAAAAAAAGGGGAGAAATTTATCACTTTGCTTGTTAAAACCCAAACGAATTAGGGATTTAAAGAGAGGAGTTTGATTTTTTCGAAGGAAAATTTGGTAACAGAGAGTGAGAGAGAGGAAGGAGAAGAAGAAGAAGAAGAGAACCCTTTTCTCCGGCCTCATTTCCCGCCGAAAATCCGCCCAATACCCCATCTTCACCGGTGATCCACCATCTCTCCCATCTTCATTAGCCGTCAATTTCAACCCCAAACCCTCTTCATTTATCCCACCATAATCTCCACCATTTTCCCCTTCTCTAATCCTCCATCAACACCATCAATTCCGCCGGAATCCGGCCACATACCACCTAGATTCGACTCCTTTCACCTCATCTTCCTCATCAACCACTTTAACCCCATCTTCTCCACTCTCGTATCTCAAACCCACTTCATTTTTCTTAGCAAAACCCTACCATCTCTTTTTCCCTATTCATCCATCATCAAACCCTAATTGCAGAGAGAGAGATTGAGGAAGATAGAGAGATTAATAGAGAAAGAGATCTGAAGAAAGTAGAAAATCAAGAGGAGGTTCGATCTTCATCAACAAGAAAGAGAGAAGAGGCAGAGAGCAAGGAGAGGTTAGGGGTTTGCAGCTCCCACCTCCGTCCTCATTTTCGGTCAGCCATCTCCTCCACCATGGACTCCGGCCACCTTTTTGAGCTCGCCCACCATTAACCACCTTCTTCTTCACAATCTCAGCCACTACCTCCACCCCAAATCCACTTGAGTCATCTTCTTATCCACCATTTTCCCTATTCTCTACTCGAGCCACCACCCTTATATCTCCACCCTTGTCCATTTCTTCATTTTCCAAAACTCTCAACCTCCTCTATTAAAGCTCCGACCATCATTTTCACCCCATTCCTCACTGTCATTTTTATGCTCCTGGAAATCCCCTTTCAAGACCTTCCACCACTAACACCACCACTAGATTTATCATTTCTCAAACCTAAAATCCATTTTCATCAATTTTATAATGCCCATCTAATAGATCTGATCCGTTGGGAGGCGAGGGTTTTCATTCTCGGTTGGGGAATTCTTGGCAGAGAGAATCAAAGAAGAAGAGGTGAATTGTTGTGAGCCCAATCCTCCAAAAACTCAAGCAAAAGGAATCAAGGCATGATCCCCATGTTAATTTGTTGATGAACCCAAGTAATCTCTTCATCTTTCTCTATTTCTTTATTGAGTTTTGCTTTATTTGTCTTATCCCTTCCAAAGGGCATTGAATCATCATGTCTCTTTTGTCTCTCTGAATCTCTTGAGTTATTAAAAATTCTAATGATTTCTGATGGCCATGCTGCTGATTAAAATAAAAAAATAAAAAAAATGAAATTGTGAAAATATTGAAGAATAGTAGTGATTAAATAGGTAATCCCCTTTCCCTTTTAGGTTTTGGATATTTGCTCATGCTTTGAATTTTAGGACCAATAGAGCAATGCAATATGATTTTCCAAATTGCAGGTTCTGTGTATGATGAAATGCAAGTGAAGGATCTGTGGACTTTGTTTTTTTTTTTTTGGAAATGCCCATAGCTCAGTGACTGTAGGATTCAAGCCCATACAAGATAATCAATTAGCCTCTATATAATTGGTGCTATTGTTGTTTGGTTGGCTGTCTTGTATAAGTGCTTGGATAGATGAGTGCTTGGCTAGTTGTGGATCTCTCTTTTATTTGATCTGAGGGGTCAAAATGAAGCTACCATTGGCATAATAGAGTAGCTGCTGTGGTTATCCAGACTGTGGCTGTGTAAATGTCTAGATAAAAGGACGTATGCCATGCTTGAGCAATGTGTTTTGGCCTTAGCCTAAGTTTGCATTTTATTAGGGGTATGTGCATCCCCTCATCATTTCGAGCTTTGCCAGCATTGTCGATCTCCTATCTCCTTTGTCATTACATCACCTGTCTTACCCTCACCATTGAAATCCTTTTTACTGTTCTTGTTTATAAATCCCATATGGTGGCTGCTATCTCCAACTTGACCTTTTCCTGAATTTATATCTCATCACATTTCTCATTGGAATATGATTCTTTTCCAGCATTCTACTTTTAGCCTTGGTCTAAACACTCTGTGAGTTTGACATTCATTACCCCTCTAGATCATCATTCACACTTGCCATGTAGATCAGGTATATCTATATAGTGTAGAGACATGGCTGCAGTGGTATATATTTTGAAGAGAGAATTTGCACAGTTCATTCTCCATGCCAAATTGCTTAGGCTCCATATTCAGAGTTTTGTACAAATTCAGAACCTTTAAAAGTATTTCATTCCGGGGGTTGTTGTGATCCATCACTTGATTAGCTCATTTCTTTCTTCTGATGATCCAAAAGCTATATGAAAATCGACATAGGACAGATATGGTGTGCCCAGTTTTACGGATCAATTTGTTCATATACATAGTTATTCTCACATCCCTTTCACCTTCGTGCATGGAAGCGGCAAATTGAGTTGCATTTTAGCCGAAGTGTTATTCCAGTTTTGTGTCCGATATGTCTTAGGTAAATACAGGGGCGTTATTTTCTTAGGAATCCTTGTGATGTGCTGGAATATGATTCTCATGCTTGTCCTTTTAATGCTATACCATGTAGAATGCTCAGTTGGTGTAAATTTTCAGCAAAAATATATCTATTTATATATATATATATATATATATATATATATATATATATATATATTTGTGTGGTGTATGAGTGACTCCCTTAGCTTTAATCACTTTAGACGGTACTATATTTGCTTGGCTCAAGAGGCAATGAGTAGTCCAGTTCATTTTGGGATTAACTGTTCATGGATGAATTCCTTAAGCTCTTGTCCCTGCTTAGAGAAGAGATAACGGTACTTTAGAGGTCTACAAAATAGAATTAGTTCAGTGAAGTTGGATTGGCGAAAATATTAGGATTTAGTGGGGACTTCAGCTGTAACTAGTTAGGTGTTTGCCATTAGGGGTGTGGTCAGCTAAGTGTTTGTCCGTTGTACTGAATAATTTCCAAGGTAAAAATTAATATAGGTTACTCATATAGGTTGTTGTGTGTCTTCTTATATATGTGTGTTGTTCATCTCTTTGCCAAAAATCCTCGTATTCGTGTAAATTGTCTTGAAGTGTTAAGTTGAAGAATCAAGGACAAATGTTTTGATAATTTTCTTGTTCAATAAGGAGGACCATGTATCATAGAGTACTTCTATCTGAGAAATTTGTTGTTTGCTGTAGACACCCCATTTCGACCTGACCCAATTTCCCAAATCGAATAAATTTCCCAAATCGAATAAATTCCCGAGATCGAATAAAATTCTGATTCCCAAGTATCCCGAAACTCGAGTCTTAAAGTCAACTTCAGAATCTCCCGGAAGCCAAGTTTCAAATTCCGAAATCCGCAAAGAATCAAACCCAAATGCAAAGGAACTCCAAAATTTTATTGACCCACAGTGTTCACTAATTGGTACAAATTTTCCCAGGGTAGTTAACCTCTCCGAGAGTGTCCCTACAAATTTTAGAAGAGTTGGACAAGAAATGGAAGAAAGGACAAGCATGTTAGTGCAGCTATCAAAACATGGTAGTGTTGATGCTATCTCCCTTTATTGCAAAAGAGGGGGGTGAACTAGCATAACAAAGGTGCCCATTGATAGGAAGAAAACGCAAGTAGAGCCTAAGGGTAGGAGGGTGTAAAATCATCTTGTCCTAGGGGTATTTTAATAAAATGAGTGTTGCTTCCTTTGCAAGCAATAAACATGGGCTGTAGGATCAAAAAAGTGAAGTGTAGGGCTTGGATTAGATTAGAGCCTTCTAGATTTTTTAGGGTTTCTAAGAGGGCACTAGGGCTAGCAGAGGGAAAGGGATGGCTGAGATGAGAAGGCAGCAAATGGAAGGTAGGGATTAGATTGAGAAAAATCCTGAGTATAAAATACAAGAGAGCTCGTGAGAAAAAAACAGAGGGAGTTCTTCATTTTCTGGGAAAAACTTGCAGAGAAAAGAGAGAGAGGAGAAGAAGGAACGGCCGGCCAATCACCTCTACCACCGTCTTCCCGGGCCATCCTAGCCAGAATCCGGAAAACCCCAAAAATCTGTGCCACCTCCACCCATCCACCGACCATCTTCTTCTTCCCTAACCTCTTATCATCATCCTCACCATCATCAACCACACCCATTACATTTTCTTTTTTTTTAAACCCATCTTCTCCGGCCGAAATCCGGCAAACCCCACCAGAATCCCAAACCCATCCTCAACAGATTTCAGTAAACCCTCTTTGCCATTCCATCTCTACCACTAAAGCCCACTTTTCTAATCCAAACCCCCCAAAATCCGACCACCCTCATCATCTCACCCTCATCCCTCTCAATACAACCTCACAACCATTAAATCCAAACTCCTTTTTATTAAACCCCACCTCTAACACCATTGATTCCGGCCACTTTGCCGGAATCCGGCCATCCAAATCCACGGTCATCATCTATTTCCCGTCTCTGCAAACCTACTTTCTTCATTTTCACCCCCAAAACCCACCTCACTCTCAAACCCATCTCGGTCGTGTTCCCAGATCATCCAAGCCGGAATCCGACTATTTCCATTTAAACCCGAAAGCTCTGGAGCGAGGCTTGGTCATCTTCTTCGTCAATCTTATCAACACTAAGATCAATTCTTCAGCCATCTTTTTCTTCTTAAATTCTAACATTCAGGTAATATCTCTAACCCCATTTGCATTGCCGAAATTTGTGTGGATATCTACCCTATTTTCTAGTATCATGGAATTAATTTAGGGGGCTTGGTGTTAAGTGTATGCCTATATACAAGCTGATTTTCTGTGAGGAATAGACTATGAAATTGTTTGTATTAACTGGAAGGTGAAAATCAGGCCATAACTTTACTTCGTGTCGTGGGCACATGAGTAAGGACCATCGGATCTCATTTTTCTACCCTAGGTCGTGGGTACAAGCATATGAATAATCTATTTTGTGCCTTGTTAATTAATGAAGTCCCTCTTAACTACTCATCTTTGAAAATTGTATAAGCACAACCTTGTTCAGCTATGTGCTCAGTTTTTAGATTTTTTTTATCTCATTTGATGCATCATTTGATATCAGTCTAGCCCAATTTTAATAATTGCATGCAATTTGCGAATCTCCATGGCCTTGGCTGATTCCTCATAATCTTTAAGTAATTACAATGATCTTTGCAGTACTTCTAAGTTTCTGGTAGTCAACATGACCATGTTTTATTAAAAGTGTAGAAGCAGACCCTCTACACTAGCTTTGTTGACTTAATTGGTTTTGTGCTGGAAGTGGAGATGTCCAAGCTAAAGAACGAATATTCTTTATTTGCTGTTAAAAGTTCCATTCAGTCTACCTTTCTTTGAATATATCTAATTGAACCTTAATAATTCCAAGGCTAATTCAGCCATGTAAATGAAGATGGGCCTATTCCCATTACCTGGGCAGATCAAGGTTTTTTTTTTTATGTTGTTTCCAATCTCTTTACTCTTACTACAATTTTCCAAATTCATTGAGGTTGAAATATACTGTGTTCTTAAAGTAGGATTGTATCAACTCTGTTTGCATAAATGAGGCCTCGTTTCTCATCAATTCAATTAGGAATGACATTATCCCGAACATATATTGATGGTGAAATAAACCCAGGATCATGTTTCCAACCCTAATTTCACTTTGGATTTTGGGTCTTGGGCTTCGTATACAAATGGCACAATGGCGTGATTTGGCCTTAGGCTTCAGTTCCCGCAATTTTGAACTCAGTATATGCATCCTACTAACACGGGGGGATGTTTGATATTTGAATTTTGTTAGTTTAGAGTTTTGGTCTTAGCATTGTAAAGGGGGTAAAATGGCAATGACGGAATGTTTCTTGAGCCAACCCCTTGCCCTTCCTATCATTTTCTCCGTCTTAGAGTCTTCACAGGGCTCGAGGGGTTTCCTTTCTTACCTTCTTTCGGGACTACTCTCTTCACATTCCTGGGAATACTCTTTGCATCTCGGGATTCCATCAATTTTGGGAACACATCGTTGGGTCAAGGCGACGACGGACGGAAACCTCCTGAGCCAAAACCCCTTTCAATCAAAGAGATAAACAAAAACACATAAAAATCAAATAGTAAAAATCCAAAAATAACAAAAATCGTCAAAAACATCAAAATCATTTTTCGAAAAAGCTGTTTCGAACTACGTTGGCTTGATCCATTTCCACAGGGTACGTTGGTAGCTTGGGTCCACCCAAGTCAAGTCAAACCTTTTTAATAAATATTTTCAAACATTTCATAACAAAAACAAAAATGGGCAAGGATGGTGATTGCCTGGTCACTCGGAGCCCTCTTTTCATTCCATTTCCGGTTTTCATCGTGGTTTTCCGGTTTCCATCGGTTTTCTGACGTTTTATCGGGTTTTGGGACATGCGATGACGTAGCGTGGTCCCTTCACAGGGATTGTCATCGCTGAGCCCAACGATAGGTCATGACGATCGCGAGACTTGTCCGATCTTCAGCAGATTAGGATCGCTAGGCTTGATTCTTTTTTTGAATCGCCCTCTGAGCCTATCGTGTGTTCCATCTTCTTTCCCCTGGCATTTTTGGTTCTCACATACCGATGATTTTCTGATTCTTTTCTTTTCTTGCATCTTTTAGCTTGTCGTGTGCTTGCCTCAGATTTCTCATGCGTCGCTTCTAGTTTGTTTGCTTCTCAAGCATGTGATTGATTGTTATTTTCTTAACCTTATCTCTCGCATAGGTTCGCATGTTAGTGTGATTACTTTACTGCTTTGGTTGCTTAGCTATAGCGTTTATTCATTTGTCTTATCTTGATTATCTGTCTAGATATAGATCTTTACTGCTTTCCTTATCTCATTATATCTATCATTGTCTGTTTAGTTATAGCTCTGCATGTGGTCGTTTACTGCTTTCTTAGATGTGATGAGTTAGGATTTGTTTGCTTTCTTTGCTCATCGCCGGATCAGGCATGCTTAGATAGACGTTTTCTCGGGGATGTTCGTTCTCATTTCACATGATTTTCGCCCAAAACGTTTCAAAGTTAATTAAAAATGGCATAAGAGACCAAGTGCTTGCACTTGGGCGAATTGAGGGTGCTCTTCGGATCTTCTTCATTCGTCATCAAGCACGAACCTTTGCATCTCTGGTTATCCGTTGCGACAGAGTATTTTATGGGGTTCCAGGGCCAGCTCCCCTGGATGGCGACTCTGAGTTATTTTAGGTGCGTCTTGGTTTCGAGGCTCCTGTCTCCGGATCAAGAGGTATCTCATACATATACATCGCCACCCATGCTGTGAGTGGCATCATTTCGAGAGTTCCCTGGTAGAGCTCTCCTTCACATTGTGGAGGTCTCAGAGGATTGACGGGGGATCTCGTGTCCCTCGCTCACCGTCCTCGGGATCAGGGTCCACATTTGCCAATTGCTTTGATTCAAGTTTAGTACCTGCTGAAATGAAAGCATTCATTATTTTAATTGCTTACTTTCTTTGCCTTACAAGAGTGGAATTAATTGAAATCTGTTCTGTGTGAATATTTTCCATGTATGCTTGTCGTTGGCTTAACGATCTATAGGTATATGTTAATTCCTTGAAGCAAGTTTGGACTGACTTGGTGTATTTTACTTTATTATAAAGTGTTATGTTACTAGATGTCATAATGATCACCGAGTGATAGTTAATAATAGACTTTGGAGTGTATTATTTCCTTTAGTTCTGAATTTGTTATATGTTCATTTGGGTAATATTAGCATAAGGGCTGAATTACTAATCTACTTTTAAGTATGATTAAGGCGATGAAGACGCTAGCCCAAGCCCATCCTTAGGAGACTTGCTCGGTCCAAGTAGCACTCCCCTCTTTATTTAGTAGGCTTTTCTGGTCTTTTAGATACCCCCTAGATATTTGTTTTCTTCATTGCAAGGGCAATGAAAGAGTCATCTAGAGCCCCCACTAGGAGACACATTTTGTCTCATTGAGGCGATTGTCCTTAGGAGACAAGCCTCATTTAGAATTTACCCATAGGAAGGTTTCTTAGGTCGTATTAGAGATTCACTTCTTCCTACTTATAGGAGGCATGTCTTGCCTCATTTATAAAATCCTCTCTAAGTTGTATCCCAACTTGTACCCCCTACTAGTTGGAGACCAACTTGGTCTGTTAGTTGCTTAGCCCTATTCATTGCAAAGGCGATGATAAGGTTACTTGGAGCCTTTCTTAGGAGACATACACTGTCTCATTAGTGGTAGTTGCTTTCCCTTTATAGGAGACATGCCTTGTCTCATTTACTTTGGTTGTTCTTGTCATATAGGAGTCATTCTTTGACTCATTTACCCTCACATTTTGATAGCGTTATTAGAGAGTCAATGACTCATTTGCACCCCTTCTTTAGTGTTGTTAGCTAGAAATTTCTCTTTTAGAGCTGTTGTCACCCCTCTTTATTAGAGACTAACTCAGTCTTATTAGAGCTTTGCTTACTTGAGATTTTAGATCGTTATCTCTGTTCTTGGGACACTTCTTTACTTGTTGTGGATCGTCTCTTGGAGACGCTAGTTGCTTATTCTGGGTTTTCCCTTTAGATTTAGGGATTTGCCCTAGCTTGTGGTGTTGCATTGTGTGTTCCCTTTGGCCTTTGACCAAAAGGGTGAAAGCATTTGAAATTTTAAAATCCATAAACATTTGAAATCTTAAATCACAAGAACATTGAAACCCTTTAAAAATCCAAAAAGCATTAAAACATTTTTAAAGCCCAAAAACATCAGAAATTTAAAACAATAAAAACAATTGGAAATTTGAAAAAGCTATAAAAAAACATTTGGAGTGTTAAGTTTTAGTGGTAGTTAGGAGAGTTCGATTTCGAACTACATTGGCTTAATCCTCTTCCACGAGGTACGTAGTGCAGCTTGGGGTGTTTATCCCAAGTCCAGCCAAACTTTGTAAATAGAACTTTATAAAATCTCTAAAATATCATTCAAACAACTTTAAAATCTTGTTTTTCAAAAGCTCTTCCTCTAGAGTTAGGAGTTTGTCATAGATAGAGAGTTTTAGAGTTAGGAGTTTGTTCTTGGTATGTTGATTGATTGTTGTATGTTTGGTTTGTATTTGTATTAGAGTTAGGAGTTTGTCCTAGCTATGAGTCTGTTACGCGTCCGTCCGATCAGTTGGCGATTCACATCGCCGACTGATGACTAGGTTTATGATGCATTAGTGATCCCATTATTTTTCTTAGGACACACAGCCTAGTTACACATAGGTTGTAGGAACCACCTGCATTAGCTTAGGGCTAACCTGCATTTAGTTAGGGCATATAGGGTGTCCTAAAATCCACAATCCACTGGAATTTAAATAATTGCAAGAAGCTTTAATAACTAGTCTGGTCTTTTAGATCGAGTCTAGGATAGAGGTCTAGATGTCTTAGGCTTCATAGTTTCGAATAGGCGCGAAGAACTACGTTGCTTTGATTCTCGTGGAGGCGGGGATACGTAGGCAGCTTTGGATGAATACCAGACCATCCAAAGAATCGAGCGAAATCGTTTAGAGTCTAGGATTTGTTGTGCTCTGTCATTTGTGGTATCGAGTCGTATTGTATGTTTTGTTGTGCTTTCTTACTTTCCTGTGCAGACCTTATACCTTTAGCTGTAGCATGTATGTGTCTGTCCACCAGAACTTAGACACCCATTAGGTATGTCACTCAAAATCTAACAATGCTTAGGTGACACTTCTTTCATTCATCTCGTGTGTGCTTATTACGTAATCCCCGAGTCATGCATGATTAGGTAGATGTCTTCTCGGGGATATTTTGTTTCCATTTCATATGATTTTCGCCCAAAACTCTTCAAAGTTGATAAATAAATGGCATAGGAGATGAAGTGTTCGCACTCGGGCGAATTGGGGGAGCTCTTCAGACCTTCTCTATTCGTCACCAGGCACGGACCTTTTGTATCTCTGGTTATCCATTACAAACGGAGCATTTATTTTTGGTTCCATGGCTTATCCATGGATGGCGACTCTGAGTTATTTCAGGTACGTCTGGGTTTCGAGCCCTGGCTCCAGATCAAGAGGTATCTCAATCATTTTGTATCGCCACTCGTGCTATGCTATGAGGGTGGCACATATTTTGAGAGTTCCTTGGTAGAGCTCTCCTTCACGTTCTGGAGATCTTTGAGGATTGCAGGGGATCTCATGTCCTTAGCACTCGTCCTTGGGATCGGGGTTTACAGGTTGAATGGGTCATACTGGTGCAGGATTTACAAAAGCATGGAGTTTAGAAAGAATGGAGTTTAGAAAGAATGGAAGAGTCTCCTTCTATCTTGTCCTAGATTATGTGTTTCAGAGCCAAACACTTATCCGTTATATGACCGATACTTCTGTCGTACTCACAGTATTGATCCTTTTTCCAACTTCTAGGGAGTGGGCTAGGAAGAGGCCTCGGATCTGGGAGTGTCAAATAACCTTCACTCACCCATTTCTTCATGATGACTTCCTGAGAACAAGGTAGTTGAGTGTACTCTCTCTTCAGTTTCTGACCCATCTTTTCTTCTACTACCACTGGCTTCTTAAGAGGCTGGTGTTAAGGTCCAACATTCTTAACCTCCTTAGAAACAATATAAGGTATTTTCTTGTTATACAAGTCAACAGATCTTTCGAGAATCAAACTATGAACTGATGTCCCTTCTGTCATAGTACCCATATTGGCAAACTGCTTAGGAACTAAATCACATCGAGTGGACAAGTATTGCATCTGGACTTTCATCTCTCTCACTTCTTCAGTTAGCATGGCTATCTGACCAAAAAGGTTAACCATCCAATTTTCCATTCTGATGAGTCCTAACCTTTCGAATGATTCCTCCATTGGTCGAGAGTTTGATGGAACAGGTGGCGTATTTGAGATAGGATGAATAAAGGATACAGGATCTAGCAATGGTTCATCTGTAGAGATGGCTCCTACCATAGGTAAAGGGCCAACTGGCCTTTGCACTGATTTTCTGGCGTCACTGGATTTTCCAATAGCAACCTCACCGCTCTTGATAAGTTTCAGAATCTTGTGCTTCAGGGCTTGGCAACTATTAATTGAATGTCTATGAACTCATTGATATTCACAGAGGTCTTGTTCATAAAAGTTGCTAGGAAGAGGATTTGGAGGAGGAGAAGGTTCAGGAAGTTCAAGTTTACCCACTTCGACGAATTCTCTCAAAACTTTATTAAGACGCTTAGGCAATGGAGGAATCTCTTTATTTGGCTTCTGAATAGGTTTGTCTCCATTCTGAACCACCTTCTTGAAAGGTTAACGAGAGGTCTCCATATTGTTAACCATCATAGGTTTCTTTTCATTTCTCGGATCAGCAGACAATTTCGTAGTCAGACCTTTTGTCAAAGCATCTTCGGTTCTAGTTCCTGTCTTAATCAAATGATTAAAGTCTGGATAATATTGAATAGCCATAAAATGAAAATATCGGAGAGATAGGCTTTTTATAACAATCTTGATCTAATCTTCATCCGACAACATAGGGGTCACCTGAGCAACCTTTGTTTTCCTTCTTCGGATGAAAGATGTGAAAGTTTCATTATGTTCTTATTTCAACATTTTCAGATCCCTTTTGGTTACGTCTATTCCTTCTTCCATGAAAAACTGTTCCATGAACTTGTTGGCAATATCTTCCAAAGTTCTGATCTCATCAAACTTCAGACTCAAAAACCATTTCTTTGTAGTTCCGACTAGAGATCGAGGGAATACGAGGGCAATTTGCTCTGGAGAAAGTCCGTGTTGCTGTAGGAGAGGGATGACGGATTTCAGATGACTTGTGGGGCACCCCGTCCCATCATACTTATCAAGATCAGGTACTTGGAACTTAGGAGGAATAACAACTACCGGGACTATCACAAAATCGGCCATGTTCAGCTTCTTCGGGCCTTGGAATTTCATATTCTCCATTTCTTGATTCAGTTTCTCAATTTTGTCAGCTAAACCATTTCCCTTATCGGGCCTATCAAGGTAAGGAAGGCAGTTTTCTTCCGCATACTGCTCTTCGTCAAATTCATCATCCACAGTTAATACAGCGGGCTGGATTTTTGCAAGAGAGACAGGAGGTACAACTGGGGGTTGCTGAGGAATAGGCTCCTTAGAAGTAGAAGATCTATCACTTTTCAGACTGGCTATTTCTTCATTTATGCTATTCATCTGTTGAAGTATTAGTTTCATCATCTCATTCATATTCGGGGCATTTCCAGATTCAGCCATCTAGTCAGAAGTATGTGAAAGGAAATAGGTACCGCAAATGAGTGAAGCCAACAAGGTCAGACTCCTGCCATGGAATTGACAAATAATAGAGTTCAGTATAGGGTAATCAAATGAAAATGCCATATGTAAGTTGAGACAAAAGATGATACGAATATATCTTTCCCATGGATAAAATCCGACAGCATAACATATATGCAAGGAGATGTGGTAAGATAAGCACATAGAGTGTGTCAACAAGTTTACAGGATAATGACCAAACTCAAGGTATTTGAAGGAAATTCGACAGCATACCAGTTTCACAGAGAGATCCCCACAGGTCACTATAAGGGTATATGAATAGAAACTCAATAATGTAGGACTCTCAGCAAGGATACTTGCACTCAAATGATGGTGGCAAGATGCAAGATAAGCACACAATCGGTAGAAGGAATATGGTCATCGAAGAGATGTAATCAAATGAAGGACTGACTATAAATGAAGACGCTTGGCCATGGGTCGGATTTGCGACACAAAGACCGAAGGATAGATCATGGCAATAAAAATGGTGATTAAAAGCCATCAATCTGATCATATTCCAAAAAATGAATGGATAAGGATAATTGATTAGATTAGGAAGGAAACTCTAATCTAATAAGTAAACCCTAATCTAATAATGTAAATCCACGATGGAAAACACGGATTAATTTTATGAACAATAGATTACGGGATAGATTATGGATAAAGAACCAATAATCTAATGATTATCCACAGAATGGATAAATAGAAAGAATTGATTAGATTAAGAAGGAAAACCTAACTAAAAAAATAGGCCCTAATCTAAATATGTAGGATATAGATCAATGATACAAGGTATGAATCAAATCTTTGATCAAAAGATCAGAAAATAGACCATGGCCATAACGATGACAAGTAGAAGTCACCGGCCAGATCTAAATCTCAAATGATGAATGAATATAATTGATTGGATTAGATAGGGAACATTACTAAGGAGTAAGCCCTAATATAATAATCAATAGATATAGATATATATACACATATATATATATATATATCTTAACCAGGGGCACCAGCCCTAAATATAATCCAGCAAAGTCAAGATGCTTGACTCAAGACAGACATGTGAGTGTACTAGGGCCGCGTTTTAGCCACATAAGGTGAGCTACCCTAGTCTATAGATATGACAAGGCTCCTAACTCTAGGCTCCACTTGTGTAAGCAACACATGTTCGTCCCTATATGAATGCAATACATATATATACATGCTACTCCTAATTGGGTTTCACTAAGTCAGCAAATATATTTATATACATAATATATAAAATGAAAGTAGGGCTCCGGACTCAATATATCGGGCACTATGCGTATGATCCATACTTTAGATGTATAACATAAGTACGTCTAGTATTATACATAGTATGCTTCATTGCTCATCGATTGCTGTAGATACAAGTACGCTTAGTGTCTACGGGGGCAACACCGGCGTATAGCTTGGAAATAAATACAACAGCACCATCGGGGTAATGACATCCCATCTGACACGTACTGTATCTATCCCATGGAGCCAATAATAATTAAAACAATAAAAGATAATAAAAACATGATGATGTATGATGTGCAGTGTGTGAATCCCTTGTTTTATGCACCTATTTGGTGCCCCTGGATTTCTAAGCGATTAAGTTCCCATTTATAATGATTTCGGCTCGAATTTCTTCAAAGTTAGTAAAAATAGCATTTCACAGAGTTAGGCAATGTTCCAAGAACTCCTCAGCAGAGTCGTCAGCCTGTGGACCCCAATTTTGAGAAAACTGGCGAGGATACGAGATCCCCGTTGATCCTCTGAGATCTCCACACGTGAAGGAGAGCTCTACCAAGAAACTCTCAAAAGAGTGCCCCTCACAGCATGAGTGGCGATGTAAAATGAGATACCTCTTGATTCGGGGACAAGCCCGGAACCGAGACGTACCTAAAATAACTCAGAGTCACCATCCAAGGAAGTAGGCCCTGGATCCCATACTATACTCTGTCGCAACGGATAACCAGAGATACAAAAGTCTGTGACTGATGACGAATGGGGAGGTGTTAAGCGCCCCCAATTCGCCCGAGTGTAAACACACGGTCTCTTATTCCATTTATTTATTAACTTTGAAGAATTTTGGGCGAAAATCATGTGAAATGGGAACGGATATCCCCGAGAAAATGTCTACCTAAACATGCATGACTCGGGGATGAAAATAATAAGCACACACAAAAAATAAACGAAAGAAGTGTCACCTAAACATAGCTAGGTTATGAGTGTCATACCTAATTGATGTCTAAATTCTGATGGACAAACACATGCATGCTACAGCTAAAGGTATAAAGTCAATACATGAAAGTCAGAAAACACAACAAAACACACAGCACAACTCGACTCCACACACGACTCGACACAACAAACCCTAGACTCTAATGTGAAATTTGACTAGGACCAAGATGCCCATCCCGGCTGCTCTACGTATCCCGGCCTCGGAAAGAATCAGAGTCAACGTAGTTCGGTGGCCTATTCTAAACTACGATGCCTAACCATCTAAGACTGCTATCCTAGACTCTATTAACTAGACCTGATTAGTTTTTAAAGCTTCTTATGCGATTGCTTAAGTTCAAGTGAATTATAATTTTTAGGACTCCTTATACGCCCTAAACTAATGCAGGTGGGCCCTACATCCTATGTGCAACTAGGCTGTATGACCTAAGGAAAACAATGGGCTAACTAAGTGCATCCTAGTCTAGCCATCGGCTCTACTAAGTGTCTAACCGACCACGACTCGAGGCCTCCTAACTCTAGGGACACACACACAAAACACGCAAAGCATCAACATAACTACGACAGTCTCCTAACTCTAAGACATCCCAAACATCTAGGACTGACTCCTAACTTTAGGGAAAGATCTTTTCAAAAACCGGGTGTAAAAGATTTGTTTAAAGAATTTTTGTATATTTAAATGATTTAAATGATTTGTTTTGAAGGTTTGACTGGACTTGGGATAAGGATCCCAAGCTGCCTACGTACCCCGTGGAAGGGGATCAAGCCAACGTAGTTCGGAAACAGACTCTCCTAACTACACTCCTAATGGCTCATAACTTTTCAGATGTTTGAATGTTTTGAAATTTCTGAATGTTTTGGAGTTTTCATGTTTTCAAGTGTTTTTATTGTTTTTTACTCAAGAGGACAGATTCCTGTCATCATAAGGTAGGACAAACTTCTAATATCCCGCAAAGGTTGGACAGAATCCTATACTTTGCGGAAAACAGACAGAATCCTGACTCTGCAAGGGTTGAACAGAATTCTATGCCTTGGAAGGATTGGACAGAATCATATGACTTATGAAAGGTTGGACAAAATCCTAGCTCCCTATGATGGTAGGACAGACTCCTGAAAGACCGACTCTCTAATAAAGGACAGGCTCCTATGCTAATGGACAGACTCCTAAATTGGTAACCCTAAGAGGGGGCGTTAACTAGACAAAACATGTTTTTTAGAAGAAAAAGAAACCACTATTACTAATGAGACAATGCATGTCTCGTATGGAGGGCCCCAAGTATCCTTATCATCGCCCTTGCAATGACAAATAGGGTAAGATATTTAACAGACCAAGTCGGTCATTTACCTAAAGGAGGCGCTCTAATTGAGACTTGGATAGTCTCTTATGTATGACTCACTAATGAGACAAAGCCTGTCTTCAAAAGGTATGACATTTTACTGAGACATAGCTTGTCACCTAAATGATATGACTTTCTTACATGAGACATAGCTTGTCTACTAAAAGGGTGGGCTCTGGATAACTCTTTCATTGCCCTTGCAATGAGGGAAGCATATCTAAGACTGGGCAAGTCTTTTAAATAAAAGAGGGGAGTGCTAATCGGACTAAGCAAGTCCCCTAATGATGGGCTTGGGCTAACGCCTTCATGAATTACCTAAAGTGTAAGGGCATCTAAAAGATTGATAACTCTCTTCCTAAAGAAGAGGGGATGAGAACAGAGGGTACTATGATATCCGATAAGTTCCTCTAATAATGGGCTTGGGCTAACGCCTTCATCGCCATTTGCAATGAAGGAAGGATTCTATGGTTTAAACACGTCTAAAAGACTTAACAAATCTTCTAAATGAGAGAGGGGAGAGCTACTCGGACTAAACAAGTCCCCTAAGGATGGGCTTGGGCTAACGCCTTCATCGTCCCGCAATGACTCGTTAAGGTAAGAAAACAAAATGATCTTGCACAAAAAATGGGCCTAGTACTACTTTATATGTGTCAAATAAATCGTTCGAACACTAAGACATGATCAATCTTCTATTACTTCAAACATTATAAAATGCGGCCACCATGCACTACATTTGATCCATAATTGAATAAACATGGACAAAAAATCAATAGCTTAAGGTCATTTCTCTGTTTGAAACACATACAATGCAACACATGGGAATAAGTACTGAGGATAATTATTTTAACCCATAGGGGTCTTAAATATGCATGTCACAGAACAGAATTAAACATATCTACCCTTCTTTTCTACTATTTTGAAATTAAGATCTCCTATCTATATAGCTATTCATTCATAAAATGTCAATGATATCACTATTAACTCAACCTGGTTTATCTTATAAAATATATTTAACTAATACAATCAAAAGGGGAAGTAGAATGAGTAAGCCGAGTTTACAAAGCATGATAGGCTAACACCAAAACTGAATAAGTAGGACAAAGTGACAGTGTATGATCAGGGCAAGGTTGTAATGTCGAAATTTGTGCATTGTCATTTTAAATGAAGCTACAGATGAGAAAGCCATATCACTTCATAAGTTACATAGGTCACTCTAAGGATTTTGTTATAAAAACCTGTGCTGAAACTTGCTTAGTTCAAGAAAAGGCACTGAAATGACAAAAGTAAACTTGCTTAGTTCAAGAAAAAGGAGCTCATATCTTGCTTAGTTCAAAATAAACTTTTGAACTTTGGAATAGATTATGTTGGGAAAGTTGTCTTGTTTCTCACCACCACTAGTAACCTAAAATAATTAGGTTTTCTACTTGTGACGGGAAGGCAAATCGAGAAAGGTTTTGCTTTTAGGTTTTTTAGAAAACCAAGATATATAAACTACATAACCAAAGAGTCTGGTGGAGAGAGAGAGAGAGAGAGAGAGAGAGAGAGAGAGAGAGAGAGAGAGTTTCTCGAGGTTTTTCCCTTGGGTTTCTCCTCGGGTCACTCTGTACAATCTTGGTTGAGAGGGGAAGGAAAGGGTTGCAGTTTTCGGGTTTCTAGGTTCACATGTTAATCCCGATATAATCCTCCTATTTTATTTTTCCATAGTAGGAGATCATGTTCTCGTCCGTGGATGTAGGCATCTTACCCAAACCACATAAAATATCAGTGTCGATCTTGTGATTTATGTTTATTTTTACTTTTCTGTTTACTTGTTCACAATTTGATGGGATTTGATCTGCATGGCTTGTGACTCCCGTGAAACTATGGTTCACTTTTTTGGAAATTTTGGTTTTATAAGGGAGGCTGTTGAGAGTAGAAAATATGCCAAATACACATGGTTAGTTGAGTTTTAGAGTATGGTGCCAAGTTGGGATTTAAAGGAGTTCTGCAAATCTCTTTTGTGAAGAGATTGAATATTCTGATCAGTGCAGAAAACAACTTTTTCTATCAAGTTAAGGTTGTTTAAGAAAAATCATTGCTTTGGTTGGTCTTGGGTATTTTTTCTTAGGACTCAAACGCAGTAGGTTCGATTCAAGGATATCTATCTCACTTGGGGCCGCTTTCGGAACCCTAGGTAAACTTTCTCTATCAAATGAAGGTTGTCTTTGAAAAATCATTACTTTGGTTGGTCTATTTTATTCAAAAAGAATAAATTTGGGGCTGTTTTATTCCAAGGTTCAACATAATCTATTCCAAGGTTCAAAAACCTGCTGCAGCATCATAAAAAAAATCAAGAGGCTAACTGAAATGACAAAAGTAAAAGCCCTGATAATGTGTCCAGAAAACATGATTAAACTGAACAAATTCTACAAGTATAAAGTTAATAGTACTCTAGTTTCATATCATGGACAACACTCTTCAAATAAAACTTTAAATTTATTCAGCTGAAATTACTAACCTGATGCAAAATGTAAAATGAATTCGTGCGTGGAAAAAATACCTGTGCTGAAACTATGCTGAAATTGAATCAAACAAATTGCTCGCCGAGATTATGCCCTTGGATCAGAGCTCTCCGAAGTAGAAAAGGCACAAGATACTGAACAATTGGCCATCTCACTGAAATGCTCGTAGATTTGACGCAACTGAATTGCAGATGGAAAATCCAATGAAGAGCAATTACAACTTTGAACCAAAACTTTGCTTTTGAGCCAAAAGATCTATAGGTTTTCCTCCAAAAGCTTATTGGAATTCAAGCAAATTTGGATCTGGAATCGTTTCTTATGAGACTGATGAAGGAAAATTCTAGAACTGATGATGTAGAGATCATTTCTATGATTCCTAAAGCAAGCTTTAGGGTTTATGGGAATAGATCTAAACTTTAAGTGCATCTAGGGTCTATTATAGGTTTTGAGCACCAAAAGAAAAGAAAAGAAAAAAAAACAAGGTCTGCAAGGAGCTTGAGCTCGCCGACAATGGTGAACTGGCCGGAAATTGGCCGGAATCGGGCAGAGATGCACTCGGAGAAGGAGAAAATGATCAGAGAAATAGGGATTTGAGTTAGGGTTTGAGGGATTTTGCAATTTGGGGGCTTTCTCTCCTCTCTATCTCTTTCTCTGTTATTCTCCCAAAAACAAGAAAAATGAATCCCCCCCCCCACCCCTCTCTTCCAGCTCTAATCTCTTCGTTTTATAGGGAATGGGTGATATTTTACACCCTCAATTCTTCAATTGGACACCCCCCTGCTAGCATTTATAACTACTCTTTACTCAAAAGAGGCTGTATGGAATGAAGAGTGTCCTCCTAACAAATATACATGCTCTCTTCTTTTTGTTCCCTAGTCAGCCCTTTTGCTAATGCATTTATACCCATTATTTTTATCAGCCAAGACATGGAGAATTTCCTATTTAACATCTATTTGCAGGTCATCGACCAAATGGAAGAGAAATCCTACGGGTGCAATTTTGGACCATTCAGGTGTACCCTAACCATTTTACTAGTTCCATGACCATGCACATAAATATGGATTAAGGTAGCTACTACACCAGACCCCTGTAAGTGAACAATATAACCATCATCCAAGCTAAACTAGTTCTACATTGAAGCATGCAAGCAATTATTCAGCAACTTAAAGCACACAAGGAACATTATTGATCTAAAAAAAACTCGTAAACAGCCAATTCGCTCTCCCTTTTCTTTTTCTGGTCAGCCCCATTTAATGCATTTAATGAACATCTTTGCTTTACGAGGTAGTCTGGGTAACATGACCTCATATAAATAATATATTCACCTCTTTTCTTTTCTATGGACAGCCCACTCTAGTGTATTTACACCTACTCTTTTCAACTTCAAGGGGGGTGACTCGGGCACTAGTAAAACTGAAGGAAGTGACAAATTCGACCGCCCATTTCCTTCCTGAACAGCCACCTCTAATATATTTACTACTCTTTTGCCTCACAAGTGGTTAAATGGTAATGGCACCTACTCTCTTTGATAAACCACCCTCCATTGGGACTGATATATTTAGACCCTCTTTCTTCCCTTGGACAACCACCTTGTAACACCTTTTAAACCCATTGTTTTACACTAGAGGGGTGGCTTGGATAGAAAATGGGGTAACATTTGACTTTTGTTGCTATGGGATATGGCATTGGTATTGACACTCCCCTATCGGATATTCTACCCCCCTTATTACACCATGCTATACTACACTACGAACTAGGCTCATCTCATTGGGCAGCTCTTTGCAGATTTTTCTGAAATTTTGCAGGGACCTAGCTGGGACCCTTACCTACCCTAGGATGGAATTTGGGACCCTAATTCACTTATTTGGATGGATTTTCTATTTACACAAGAAGGTTTAGAGCTCGGTCAAAATGGGGTGTCTATACCGCATTATTATCACACAGTACCTTAATCGGCCTCTCAACACAATCCACAATGGCTAGCCGACTTAGAAACTGCTTCAGATAAACAGCTTCCTTAGCGGCCGAATTCACTGCAACATACTCAGCTTCCATGGTAGACTGTGCCACACAGTCTTGCTTCTTACATTTCCATGATATAGCTCTGTTACATTGAATAAATATGAAACCAGAAGTAAATTTAGAAGTGTCTGGACAACCTTGGTAATCCGAATCGGAATATCCTACAAGATCCAAATGATTAGACTAATTGGTTAATGTGCTGTGTTTGGTTCTCTTGAGATACCTAAGAGGCCATTGGATTCCCCTCCAATGCTCAAATCCTGAATTTGACTGGTATCTACTCAACATGCCCACAATGTATGCTAGATCTGGTCTGGTGCAAAGCATTGCATACATAATACTACCAATCGCTGAAGCATAAGGAAATTTAGATGGGTCAAGTACTTCACTTGGACATTTAGGAGCTTCATCGGCACTGAATTTTCTCTTTGAATCATAAGGCAACGTGTTCTCAAAACTGTTTTGAAGACCATAACGTGTGAGAACCGTATCGATGTATCTATCTTGAGAAAGGCTAAGTTTTCTGATACTTCTGTGTCTGACAATTTTCATCACAAGTATGTAGGCAACTTCCCCTAAGTGTTTCATGTCAAATGATTTGAACAACCAGGATTTTGCTTCCAAGAGAAGACCGGTGTCAATTCCTGCTAATAGAATGTCGTCAACATATAGACCAAAATAGCTACTTTAGCTCCCACCTTAGTAAACACAGTGATCTTGTTCATTTTGGATGAAGCCTATTTGACCTATGGTTTTATGAAACCTAGTGTTCCATTGTCTGGATGCTTGTTTAAGACCATATATGGACTTAAGGAGTTTGCAGACTTTTCTTTCAGTTGTTTCATTTCCCTCGGGTTGCAACATGTAAATCTCTTCTTCTAGACTTCCATTTAGAAACACTGTTTTCACATCCATCTGATACAGGTCAAAGTCATAGTAGGAAACCAATGCAAGAAAAGCTCTGATATTCTAGATTCTGGCAATAGGTGAGAAGGTCTCATCATAGTCAACACCCAGTTCTTGTGTGTAACCCTTGGCTACAAGACGAGTCTTATACTTTTCTATCTTTCCCTCAAAATTCCATTTACGTTTAAATATCCATTTACAACCTACGGGCTTGACTCCTGGTGGAGGGTCTACTAGCGTCTATACCTTATTCTTCATCATTGATTGGATTTTATCATCCATAGCATCTTTACATAGATTAGCATCCGAACTTTCAATGGCTTCTTCATAGGTATGGGAATCTTCTAAGTCAATTTTGACCATTGTATACACTTCTCCACAATATACATAGAAATCCGGTGAGAAAAGTGTTTGTGTGCGTATCCGAGTGCTTCTTCTAGGAGGAATGAGATTTTCCTTTCTCTTCTTTTGATTGGGTGATGATGGTTCTGGCGTGGCTAATGGTTGGGTATTGATAAATGGTTGGGTATCGGTTAGATCTTCTAAGGCTTCTTTGTCACCAACAATTTCTTCATGTATATCGAACCTATCTTCAAGAAACTTGACATTTCTACTTTCGATTATGACCTTATCTTTAGGATCGTAGAGCCTATATGCTGTAGAGTTCTCAGCATAGCCAGTGAAGATGCATCTACGAGACCTAGGTGACAATTTATTTATTGAAGGGTCTTGGTCAAGGACAAAAACAAAACATCCCCAAACTCTGATGTATGCTAAACTTGGTTTTCGACCATAGAAGATCTCATAGGGTGTTAAGGCTAAGGATTTGGAGGGAAGACGGTTAAGGATGTGGACGGCTGTGAAAAGTGCTTCACTCCAAAAGAATGTGGGTAGGTTTACAACAGACATCATGGATCTGATCATATCCATAAGAGTTTGATTCCTTCTCTCAGCTATCCCATTTTGCTCGGGAGTCCTAGGAGCAGTGGTTTGGTGGGTTATTCCATTCTCTTCACAGAAGGCATGGAATAAGTCAGAACAATATTCACCTCCTCTATCGGTTCTCAGAATTTTGATTTTCTTCTCTAAACGGTTTTCCACCCAAGATTTGTACTTCTTAAATATTTATAGCGCTTCAGACTTCTTATGTAATAGGTACACCTTCCCATATCGAGATTTATCATCTATAAAAGTGATAAAGTACTCTTCTCCACTTCTACATCTTTTACTCAGAGGACCCCGAATATCTGAGTGAATCAAGTCCAATACTTCCTCACTTCTTTGGGCTTTGGGAAATGGGAGCTTGGTCATTTTTTCTGATAGGCAAGCTTTACAATCTGGGAAGTTTTCTAGACTTAGATCTTTCAAAATTCCCATCTTCATTAGCCTGCCCAATCTCTTTTTGCTTGGGTGTCCTAGTCTAAGATGCTAGAGTTAAGTTGGATTAACTAAGGGTTTTTCAAGTTGAAAAATTTGATCCCCATTCAATTTGATTTTGTACATATCGTTTTGTCTAAATCTAGTTAAGACACTTTTTCCATTTTTCCACATAAGAAACTTTCCATTACCAAAATAAAACTCGAAACCATGCTTTTCTAATTTCGAAATAGATAAAAGATTCCTTCGTATCGAAGGAGAATACAAACCATCATTTAATATAAACTCTTCATTATCATCTAACTTTAAGACATAGTCTCCAATCCCCTTCAGAACAGCTTTATCGTCATTACCCATAAGGATAAAGCTATCCTCGCTATCAACATCTCTAAGGTTTTGGAACCCCGGTTGATCAAAGGACACATGGACCATCGCACCAAACTCAGCCCACAAAGAGTTAGGTTTTACGTAAATGAAATTTATCACATGCAAAGGAATTTTTAAGGGTTTACCTTGAGGTGTCGAGTTGGAACCATTATTCCGACAATATTTTGCAATGTGACTTGGTCGGTGACAATTGAAGCAGATAACTTGTTGGACATTTTTTCCTTGACCTTGTTGATTCATCTGACTTTTGTACTGTCGAGGAAACTTTTTTTGTGAATTTTCTTTGTTAGGAAATGGTTGGTACTTCTTGAATTGTTTGGCATGAGGATAAAACTTCTTCTTTTTCTTGTCTTTCTTAGATGAGGAGGCTTGTTGGGGAGGTTCAACAACTAACTGCATGGAAGGACGAGAAAAGGGTAAGTCGATCAACTTATGTATCCATCTTTTGGATGAAGGTTTCAATATCCCAATCGAAGCCTGACATGAAATATATTCTTCCAATTTCATCAAATGATTTTGGTAAAGAACCTAAAATGGTGAAAATGATTGTTGCATTATCAAGCTGTTTCCCTAAAACTCGAAGTTCATGAGCTGAGTTAATCATCTTTTGGATATGCTCTTTAACATCGCCACCCTCTTCTAAGTTAGAACGGATGAATGATTGCCACAGGGAATTAATATGAGAGATGGACTTTGTACCAAAACGGGAACCCAAACTATCTAGAACATCTTTAGCGGTCTTGAAATCTTGGTAGAAATGTTGCAGTTCATTCATGGAACCTTGCATGAACAACAAAGATGACTCATTGCCAGTATGCCAGTTCTGTGAAATGACACGGTCTCGGGCTGATGATTCAGGACCAGGCGGAGGTGGAGCAACTTCACTCAAAACAAACTTATATTTGTTAAAGGAAAGGACCATGATGATCCTACGACGCCAATCCTCATAATTCTTTCCATCCAACACACAGTCTTTGAGAATTTTGGCGTAGGCACTAGAAACACTAGGCGCAGGCAATACTTGAACATCTGTATCATGTTAAAAGGGACTTATTAGGTGGGATTTTAATCTTTGAAATCTTCGCTCTTTTAAGTAGCATGGCAATTCCATAAATATTTACATGTCTCAAACCACTTGGTGTTAAAAATATCTATGCCTACGGGCATCCGATATTTTTATGCCACAAACTTCCTAAAGTGCTTTTCAATGTGTATGTAATCTCAACCCCTATGTCTACGGGCATCCGACGTTTAAGAAAACCACACATATCCGGTAAATTAGGAAAACCTCTTTTTTATATATATTTATTTAATCATATGACATAAAGTTGGGCTAAAATAATCTATTTTGTCATCAATGATTTTCATAGAGCAGGACAACCCTCCAACGGGACAACCTTTTACCCCTTTAGAGAGACGACTCTATTGAAAAATCATTGTTGCCAAAATAGATAATTCATCACACTTTTGCTTAGATTTCCAAATTAACTCCATGTTCCAACAGACATGGATATATAAAGAAAAGAATCTGGAGCATTAGATCAAATCTAAACGATATAAACAAACATATATATATATATATATATATATATATATATATATATATATATGAGGAAAGTGTTGGTGAGCTTAAGCTCACCAAACTTATGGTGCGCTTAAGCTCCCCAATCACATGGGTCCCACATCTTCTGTGGTGATCCAAACCATTCATTTGCAAGGCCTTATCATAGATAGGGTGTGTACCAAAAATCAGCTCCATAGGATCATCCTAACCCCTCCATTTGTGGAGGACAAAAAAGGGGAGATTTGTGGACAAACAATGTCTGTCCATTTTGACCTCCACAAATGGATGGGTTAGGATGATCCTATGGAGCTGATTTTTGGTACACATCCCATCTATGCAAGGGCCTTTCAAATGAATGCTTTGGATCATCCTAACAAAGTAGGCCCCCATATGATTGGGAGCTTAAGCTCACCATAAGTTTGGTGAGCTTAAGCTCACCAACACTTTCCTCTCTCTCTCTCTCTCTCTCTATATATATATATATATATATATATATATATATATATATAACTCTAAACTCGCTCTAGATTTTAATAGTAGCTCCCATGTATCCCTAATTGTATTTTTAATGGAGCTGAATATCTAATCTAGAACATGGGGACCCTTGAAACAGGATCTCGCTTGTGATTGTTGGAAACAATCCATGTTCTGAAGAAATTCGTTGCTATATTTATTAATGTTAAATGAAAAAAAAGGACACGTTTTCACTATATCATGAGTACAAGATTACAACTTTCTCTCATCTCTCTTTTCGCTCTCCTGATTCTAGCTCCTATCTAAATGAATCAAATAAAAACAATAACAGGAATTCATCAACTTGTAAATATCTCCTGTTGTTCTTCGAATACCTTCAATGTTCACTTGCGTCGTTTCGGCTCCATGATTCTGACCATCAAGAACCTGTTCATTGCCAAGGGATATAGAGGAAGAGATGGGATCTCTAGAGGATCCATTAGCACAAGTATATATGTAATAAACTGAAACAAAAGAATAAAATAAGATTAAATGATAACATGAAAATATCTTGAATCAAATAGAGCCATTCACCAAACCAAAGAGCACCCTCTACGAATCATCCACAAGCGATTCACCTGCTCCGCTGACTTTGGAAGAGCTTGTGTAGGCGTCGCCGGTGAGACACGCAAGAGAGGATTAGAAGTTTTCTGCAATCCTCAACTTCACAGTACTTGGGTGTCTCTCCAAAGCTTGAACACCAAGTCTGCCTACAAAGCTCTAAGGGACAAGGGACCTAACTTGCTTGAGAAAACTAAAAGAAACTTTTTTGAAAAACTTTAATTGGAATCATTCAATAGAACTTGGAAAGAGAACCCACGAGAGCACATAAGAGAATGCCAAATGAGGCTTGAGGGTGTGTTATTTATAGAGTTCCAAATGTGTCTTTTGAGTTAAGAAACAATGAATGTTAGTTAAGGGTGAATTACATAACACGGGTTAATGGTGAGTTTATTGATAGAGAAAAATAACTATGCACATGTGCATTCATGTAATAAGAGCATACATTGAACAAAAATCTAACATGTGCTTTACATATGCATGTATGTAATAAGTGCATATATTGAATATGAAACATAATCCGTAGTTTACATATGCACAATATTCTCTAAATAAATACCATTAACCATTTACCTTTTCACCCTTGACTTTTGTCATTCATGCCCTTTCTCTTGATTCCAATTCCCAAGTTTGCCCTCTTTATTAATTTTTGACAAATTCAAACATGTTTGACTTTATATCTATATATACCATAATTCTAATTTTATATAGTTAATATATATATATATATATATATATATATGTATGTATAATCTTTTATATGAGGGCAACTTAGGATAAAATAAATATTTTTGAAATCAAATATTTTTACAAAAACACGACTTTAATAACTATGGTCCCGGGACTTCTCAAGCTTGTTAGGTCCTATCCCAAAGTTCTTCTCCATGTCTTGCTCATAGCGTGCACAGGGGTGCATCAGAAGCATGATAGCAACCTGATTCACACACGGGCTGCACTGACTTGTCACTAGCCACTAAGGGAGTTAACCCTATCACTCACATAGGCCTGAGCTTATTTAGGACCATGCCTAGTGTGTCCACACTTTGCCCTAGGATCTCTATCCTAGTGTGGTAGGTGGTCCAAGGGTAAGTAGCATACACACTTGCTACCAATAGCTCTATTGTCATCAAGCATTTTCATGCTTGGTTAGAACATGTTTTTTAAATGCCATAAAAATTGAATTGCCAAAATATTATTTTATTAATAAGAGCAAGTAAGGCCACCAAGTCTTACAGTGGCATGTCTAGGAACCTTCATTTTAATTTCAAAGATCTGCAGTTTTTCCACTTTCATTTTCATAAATCTGTTTCTTCTTCTCTTGCATTCTTTTTCTTCTAGAGCTTGGCTTTTGGCTTAAGAAAAAAAATCAAAGGAAATTTGGTTATGAATTTTCTTCTATGGTGTATCCGGATATATTATGAGCTTATGTATACCAAGGGAAATAGAGCTAGGAGGACGATCCGTCTTTATAGTAACAATATTATTACTTGAAATATTACTAACCCCCTCTTGGTTGAGTTGCCGAAGAAGGCCACAATCGTCTATTATTTGTGGAGGAAGAGATTGGAAGGTAGAGAAAGGTTTCACAGGGATTGCCATCTTTTCCTAGAGGAAGAGTAAGAGCACACTTGCTTACAGAAATTTGGTAGCCAAACAACCCCATGTTCTACATACACAAATTGACGGCATCACATAATTTGCAAATTTACTCAAATGTGATGACTCTATTTGTAAATTCTCAAACTGCAAGGCTGTTTTTGCAAATGAATAATGAAATGGAAATCGACAAATAGCCTCTTGAAACATTAGAAATTTTTCCCTTGAGTTTTGGCTTTTTTCTCCATGAAAATGGCAAAACTACCCTTCCCATGTCATGTGGCATGTGGGGATTTGTTAGGTTATATTCTCGGTTCCACTCTCGGTCTCCATAGTAGCACGCTTTGCAAATAAAGTAAACTAGAAGGCTTCTTTTGCAAAACTCTGAAAAATAATAATCATCATTTGAATATTAATGGAGATTTTATACTGTGTATGAGCAGGCATGCTTGTGTAAGAGGCACTGCATTGTTTCTAAGGTGCTGCTGTTGGATCAAATATTAAGGGTGGTACTCCCGTCATATAGCTTACATGAGCATGCATGGGCGGGCACCATATATTTTCTCATTAATCAATTATCTACTTCTGGGGCGACATGGAGTGCGTAGGAAGAAACTAATGGAGCCAAATCTATAATAAATAGATATATACTAGTTATCAAAAGCTAATGTACCCTACAAATGCGGACATTGCCCAATATATCTTTTTCTAAGCATAAAGAAAAGCATCATTCGAGGTTTTAAGATGGAAAATAAAAAACTCCCTAGGAGATTGGTGGGAAGAAAAACTCCCTGGAAGTATCCTGGTAAAATAAAAATCCCATGTTTGGTTGATCGGACTATGGTGGGAAAAAAGGCTTTGTTCTTCTGCATGCTTGTTTTTGGCTCTTGGGAGTATTTTTTTTCCTTCCTGGGGTTTCGTGCGGGTTATTTTGGTTCCTGGGATTATTTTGGGCTCACCAACCAAACGTGGGTTTCCTGCAAAAATTCCACCAAAGTACCAAGATCCAAAAAAAATCCAGCAACCAAACATAGAAAGACAAAATTGAGTGTTTTCGTTTTAAATGGATAGGCCTTTCCATCTTAAAAAGCCTTTTCTTGCACAGCCAAACAAAGAAAATAGTGAAAACATGAAAAGGGTTTTCATTTTCACCAATGTCCTATCAACCTAACATCTCCAACTTGCCAACTGAACATTTCCAAAGGTCGGTTTGGTTGCAGGTAGTTATCCCGTAGAATAGTGGTAAGTATTGTTTGGTTTTCAACCTCATAGAGTAATGGCAGGGAGTGTCATTATCAAAATAGTAAGAGAAGACACGTAGAATTAGAGATAGAACATCATTCCTAAGAAAATCCAAGCAAAAATTACCTTTTTGGTGGCTTTTTGTTTGGATTTTGTTGGGAGTTTGATGGCATACCGCATCATCAGACAAGTAAGAGATGACCAGGATGTTAATCTCCCGCATGATTTCAATGCTATAGCGGCAAGCAAACAAAGGGTTTTGATGACATGACATCCAAAATCCAAGAAAATGATGTGCTTTTGGTCGTGCTCAATCAAAGAACTAGAATCATCTGATGTGGTTGGGGCGCAATAGGGCACAATAGGCTAGGCTAGTGACGACAAATAATATTGATGGATCAAAGGATTTTCATACAGTCGGTTCATGCCAATTATTTTCCTATCATCTACAACAAGCAATGATGATAAGAATGCATAGGGACAACTTTTATGGGCTGATATTCCAATGAATCCACTAAAATTTCCTATTTATTTTCTAATTATATGATTTATTGGGCCATAATTATCTTTTGGAGAAAAGTCCCAAAGCTGTTTCTTATTTTTGAAATTACAGCGGAATGGCAGCCTGACTCAATTTTCGCATAAAACTGCGGTCGTACGAATAAAAAGACGGAAATGCCTTTCGAAGTGGTTTTAGATCTCTTTTCTCCATTTTTCATATTTTTGACAAATTACTGCTGCGTTTTCTTCGGTTGTTGCCTTCTTCCCATGACATTGATTCCTCTCTAGCCGCCGCATTTGCTCCTCTTTGGTCGTCACCTTCCCGAGGATCCACTTATCATTCGTTGCTTTTTGCCGAGCCAATTTTGCAAGCAAACTTCATTGAAATAGCGAAACCAGCAACCGTCGGCCACCTAAACTGTAAATTAATCATACCATTCTTTTACTTTAATATTTTGGAGAATGAACTGAATCAATGTTGAAAAGGTATGTAATGTATAAAAATCCAGTTGAAGTAGTCGATTCGGTGTAAAAATGGTGAAATGTCAGATTGTGTTGGGGAAATGTGAGGTGCTGTTGGAAAAATGTTGGGTTATGTTGAAACTGTCAAGTCGTGTAAGGAAAAAGATGAGTCGTGTTGACCTTACTATCCTTACATGACCACACTTTTAGGGTCGTCTTGCTAAATTAAACAAAGGGTGAAAAATGAAAAGTTAAAAGCAAATGTTAAAACAAACCTACTAAAGGGGTAAACAATGTACTATTGGATGTACCACCTTAAGCAGCAATCAAAGAAGCATCACGCCATCCACTGTGCGTTTGAGTCTTAGACCAACCTGCGACAACTTGCGAGGGGCTGTGAGTTAACGACTGTAGACACCCCATTTTGACAAGGCCCTAAACCACCAAGTTCTAATGAAAATCCTTCAAACTAATGTTTTAAAGACCCAAATTTCACCCTAGGATTTCTTAGGGTCCCATCTAGGTCCCTGCAAAATTTTATCGAAATCCGATAAGAATTGCCTAATAAGACGACCTGAGTTAGAAGCGTAGTGTATTTAGAAGGGGAGTGAAATATCCTATAAACCAACCAGTTTTTACACTAGAGCAGAAAGGGGGGTGCATTATCCCTGTAATGTCGCCCATGTAAAATTTTACTTGAAATTACCTGTTTTTTAGTTAAAACACGAATATACATAAAAGGGGGTTGTCTTGTAAACTTAAAGGGGTAAAAATGTTTGCCTAAAATCTATATATAGAGGGTGTGGGCTCTCATTTAAAGAAAATTATGGCTCTTAATCTAATTTTAGAGAGAGGGAGAGTGAGAGAGAGAGCTTTCTAGAAAAATAGAAGATTCTAGAGAGAGCTTTCTAGAGAGAAAGAGAGAAAGAATTCTAGAGAGAGAAAGGAGGAGAAGAAGATTTCAAGGAGAGATCCAAGAGAAGAGTCCAAGAGATGCTAGGATTTGAAGTTTCTTACACAAGGTTGGTGGATTTTGAGTTTATTTTAAGTTTTCTTTGAAAAATCTAACCTAAAATGGGAAATCTAAGTGGAAACTCCCTAAAAATGGTTAGATCTAGCAACCTGGGGCTAAAATCTACCAAAATAGGTTTAAAAACATGTCTCATATGAAGATGTAAAGCAATTCACCTCAAATTTTGAGTTCTAGTTGAATTTCTATGTGAAAATTTCTATGTGAAAATAGCAAAACTAGGTGCTGTCTAGCCTCGTTTTTGCCATTTTCATCAATTTTTGGTTGGAATTTATGGAAATTTCTCACGTGGAGATGTAGAACTCGTTGAGATCTTCAATTTGGCGTATAATGGCCCAAAATTGACCAAGAATGAAGAAGTTATGGCCGTTTTAGGATTTTAGCTCAAAATTCGATGCAAAATAGTGAATCTATGTGTGTTTTTGTAACAATCCGTGTAAGATTTAAAATCTGATAATAAAATTGGTAGATATAGGTTTAAATAACATATTTCATCATAAATTTAAATGAAATTCTCATAGATTTAATATTTGGATGCCTTTTAATGTGAAATTTCATTCAAAAACTTTAAAAATGGTGAATCTATGCATTTTTTTGTAAGAATTCCTTAAAGATCTTCAAAACTGAACTAATATGGCTAGATCTAAGCCTAATCAGCATGTGTTATCATATATTTGTGTCAAATTCCCATAGATCTTGTGTTTGAATGAAGTTTTGATGTGAAATGTTATGAATTTGTGTTGAATTACATGTTGTCTAGATTTTATTTTCAATTTTTTACTAAAATTTGGTTAGATCTAGCAAAAGTGATACACACGGAAGTTGTAGATATTTCTGATATCTTCTATTTGACATCTTTCGGGCCTCGTAACAATGAAAAATAAAAAAGTTGTACTACTTTTCAGATGTCAGCCAAAAAACACTATATTTCCAGATTTGGACTTGATCAGGAATGGCCATTTTCCGGCCACTTCCAGCAAGATCCGTCCACAATTGTCAACGGAGAAAAGTCTGTTTGATCAATTTCCTAAAACTTTGTAGTTGAACACTTTTCTTGAAAATGTATTTATGATCCTCTGTTTTGCAAAACCAAAGCAGAAATTGTGCCATTTAGATAGTGTGAGTTTCAATACAAAGTTTCAACTTACATGTAGAATGCAATTGTATGCTTTTGATGGTTGATTCATACTTAGCCTAGTTTGTGATGGATGAGATGAAATGCTTTGAATGTTTTGAGTTTAATTTATGATATTATACATGTTATAGGCTTTCACTCATGCTTAAGTTAATTTTTAAGTCTTGCTATGTTTGGATGCCTTGAATTCCATGCTTTGTGTAATGCTTTGTGATGCAAAAATGTTAAGTGCGTGCAAGTGAAAATCAAAACTGAAATAAAAGATGTTGGACTGATAATTAAAAGATGCTAGGACCTTGTTAGAGACAAATGATGAACACACTTGTTTGAGCTTCATTGATAACCTAGACATTTAAACTTATAAGATCACTTCCATCATATCAAAACTTTCCAAATCTTGTGAGTCTCATTTTCGGAGACAAGCTTTGTCTCATTCCTTCCTTCGGATTCCTTGATTACATCTCTTACCTCATTGGGATTAGGGCAATGAAAGAGTCATTTAGAGCCCACCCTTTTAGGAGACACGCAATGTCTCATGTAGAAAAGTCATACCATTTGGTGACAGCTTTTGTCTCATGAGTGAGTCAACCCTTTAGAAGACTATCCAAGTCTCACAAGTTGCACCCCTTTCTAGTTGAAGACTAACTTGGTCTATTAGTTGCCCTATTCCTATTTATCATTGTAAGGGCAATGATAAGGTTACTTAGAGCCCTCCATAGTAGACATTCAGCGTCTCATTAGAGTTAGTTGTTCTTCCTATAGGAGACAGGCTTTGTATAATTGGTCATAGTTGTCCTCCCTTTTAGGAACTTGCCAAGTCTCACAAGCATCTTTATTTGTTTCTCCTTCCAGAAGACATGCTTTGTCTAGATAGCATCCCCCTCTCAAAGTGTAAAGTTTAGGAGTCAGTCCATTAGCATAGGAGCCTGTCTTTAGTTAGAGAGTCAGTCTTTAGATAAGGAGTCTACCTTCTAGTTTAGGAGTCTGTCATTTAGTGTTAAGAGTCAGTCTTTCATGAGTCTGTCCTATCATCATAGGGAGCTAGGATTCTGTCCAACCTTTCATAAAGTCATGGGATTATATCCAACCTTTGCAAAGTATAGGATTCTGTCCAACCTTTACAGATATAAGGAGTCGGTCCTGCCCTTATATATGATAGGAGTCTATCCTACCTTTACACAATATAGGAGTCTGTCCTTTAGATAGTATACCCTTTAGCTCTAGGGATTCTGTCCTTTAAAGTTGACACTCCACCAGGTTGTGGATCACGGGGTGTGGTCATAGGTTCCCTTTAGCTAAAGGGTGAAAACACTTTCAAAATACAAAAACAACATAAACTCAAAATACAAAAACATTGAAAATGTTTTAAAAGCATCTGAAAAGGTCAAAATATTAGGAGAGTAGTTAGGAAAATCTGTTCCGAACTACGTTGGCTTGATTCTCTTCCACGGGGTACGTAGGCAGCTTGGGATTCTTATCCCAAGTCTAGTCAAATTTTGTAGATAAAACTTTTGAAAACTCTTTCAAATATAAATTTTGCAAACTATTTTTGAAAAGATCTTCCTCTAGAGTTAGGAGTCTGTCGTACATGTCTTGAGTGCTTTAGAGTTAGGAATCTGACCTAGCTAGGAGTCTGTCCTCGCCTCTGTCCGGTCAGTTGGCGATCTACATCGCTGACTGATGACTAGATTAGGATGCGCTAGTAATCCCATTATTTTCCTTAGGACATACGACCTAGTTATACATAGGATGTAGGACCCACCTGCATTAGTTAGAGCTAAAACTTGCATTTAGTTAGGGCATATAGGGTGTCCTAAAATTCACAATTCACTTGAACTTAAATAATTGCAAAAGAAGCTGTTAACAACTTGTCGAGTCTAGTTGATTGAGTTTAGGATAGCAGTCTTAGATGTGTTAGGTATCATAGTTTAGAATAGGCGCGCAAGAGCTACAAGGCCTTGATTCTCGTAGAGGCGGGGATACGTAGGCGACTTTGGATGAACATCAGACAATCCAAAGATTCGGGCACAAAAAAACATATAGAGTCTTAGGGTTTGTTGTTAGTGGTTTAGTGTTTGTGTTTGTGGTTATCACTGTTTCTTACATGGGATCATGACTGTGTGTTTTCTTTCAGACTGATATTGTTTCCTTATTTGATTACTCACATGTTTAGCTGTAGCTCTCACATGCTTAGCTGTAGCATTTGCATGCTTATCTTATCTGATTTACTGCTTATTCATATGTTTAGCTGTAGCTCCTTGTTTCCTACTCATCTTATTTTCTGATCACATGCTTAGTTGTAGCTCTTTATTATAGTTGATTATTACTTCTGCTATCATCTACTGACATTTGCTCATTGTGCAGGTTTGTCTCTTTAGCTATAGTCATGCATGTGTTTGTTTACTCTTTTCCTAGATGTGTTGAGCTAGGATTAGATAGATGTATAGAGACTGGTAACAGGGTTATTTGTTATTAGATCGATACTAGTTTTCTTCGCCTCTTATGAGACAGCGGATTCTAGTATTCATTCTAATGACAGATGATACTAGTATCAACTCTCTTTAGGCATGGATGTTAGACATGATGTATGGAGACCGGTAGCAGGGTTATCTAATATTGGATTGACTCTAATATTCTCTGCCTCCGTTAGAGAAGACGGATTTTAGTGTCAATGTCAGGTGACACTGATATCGACTCTTTTAGGACCTGGATGTTTATTTTTCTTTACCTATCACGGGACATGCATGCTTAGGTAGAGACGTCTTCTCAGGGATATCTGTTCCCATTTCACATGATTTTCGCCCAAAACTCTTCAAAGTTAATTAAAAATGGCATAAGAGACCGAGTGCTTGCACTCGGGCCGGTGGAGTGCTCTTCGGACCTTCCTCATTCGTCACCAGGCACGGACCCAAATTATATCTCTGGATTTTATTCATTGCACAGAGCATTCGTTTTGGTTCCATGGCCATCCATGGATGGCGACTCTGAGTTATTTTAGGTACGTCTTGGTTCCGGGCTCGTCCCCAAATCAAGAGGTATCTCATATATATACATCGTCACTCATGCTGTGAGGGGCACTCTTTCGAGAGTTTTTTGGTAGAGCTCTCCTTCACGTGTGGAGATCTTAGAGGATTGACGGGGATCTCGTATCCTCGCTCGCCTTCCTCAGGATCGGGGTCCAATACGACGTACATAGCATAGTGTATTCGCATACAATACACCCGGGCGGGCCTTTCATATCAATAGGATTGTAGAAAGAGAACCCGGCCACCTATTTCATTCTACGATTAGACAGTGAGACTACTAGATGACTTGTTTGAATAAAACAACCACTCGCTGGATACAGGCAGATTGAAAAGCCTCTTGTGTAAGTCGTCCTTCGTCCTAAAATGCCCTCAGGTTTGGGGTCTAATCAAGGTAATTTTGGGATAAGTTGGGTAATATTCAGGCCATAACGGTAAAATATCAGGGCGTGCCGGGGAATGTAGGGTCGAGTCTGGTCTAGTCAACTCTTTGCCAATATGACCCGGAAATTTCATAGCATGACCTGAACTTTTCCCGACCCAACTCAACATTTCACCGACTTGACAGACAATTCTTGAAACGGCTCGAAATTCCATTGACTCGGCCTCAAAGTTAACCTACTTGACTTGAAATTTCACTCGTTAGATCGATTCTTTTTTACTGAAACAAGTTTTTCCACTAGCCAACTATATTTCTTCCCTATTATTACACGACCGGCCTTCTTCCCTATTTTTTAAGTTCAGTTTGAACACATTTATTTAATTCTCAAAAATTCAAAAGAAAAGGAAAAATCATTTATCAGCCGATATTTCGGACCTAAGTCATATTTCTCATTAAGGCCAAGGTCTGAGATAACCCATTATTTCTCCTTCGAACCTTGGTGTAGCCAGCCTGACCCGCTTTGTCAGCCAAAGATATGGCCCACCATATCAACCATCTCAGTTACAAACACATGTGCCAATAAATTACACGATGATCGTTTAAAGATGGTCCTCCCGTTTTCCTACAGACTGTTTTATCCTCTCTCAGTTCCTTATTAGTGCGTGCGACAAGAGGCGATTGTCTTTTTTCTTCATATCTCATCGAATTAGGGTTTCTTCTTCATATCTCACCAAATTAGGGTTTTTTCTTCATATCTCACCAAATTAGGGTTTCCTCCGTCTATCTGAGATCGTCCCCTCACAGGTTCTCTCTCTCTCTCTCGATCATGTTTTTCTTCTAGTTATTTTTTATTGTTCATGTATTTTCTTTCTTTTTGTGTTGATTCTTTAGTTCTGCATCAAAATCTATTACACCTTGATCCTCTTCTACATACACAAATTGACGGCATCACCTGATTTGCAAATTTACTCAAATGTGATGACTCTGTTTACAAATTGTCAAACTGCAAGGCTGTTTTTGCAAATGAATAATGATATGGAAACCGAGAAATAGCCTCTTGACACATTAGAAATTTTTTCCTTTATTTTTGGCTTTTTTCTCCATGAAAATGGCAAAACTACCCTTTCCATGCCATGTGGCATGTGGGCGATTTGTTAGGTTATACTCTCGATTCCACTCTCGGTCTCCATCGCAGCACGCTTTCTAAATAAAGCGAAGTAGAAAGCTTCTTTTGCGAAACTTTGAAAAACAATTGTCATCATTTGCATATTAATCGATATTTTATACGGTGTATGAGCAAGCATGCTTGTGTAAGAGGCACTGCATTGTTTCTAAGGTGCTACTGTTGGATCAAATATCAAGGGTGGTACTCCCGTCATATGGCTTACACGAGCATGTATGGGCGTGCACCATATATTTTCTCATTAATCAATTATCTACTTCTGGAGCGACATGGAGTGTGTAAGCCCAAGGGTTTCCATGGGTTAATCATTCACTTTGCCTTCTTGTTTTGATGCTAGCAAACTAAATTGATTCGTATTTATGGACTGATGTGTTGCTTTGAGGTGTTGTGTTGTATACAGGATTTTCATGTCATAATCGCCATTACACAACTCTTCACAACACATGGCTTGTGGATCAAGGAGCAAAGGAACCAAGAGTTTGCACCGACATTGAAGACATCCTCATTTGAAGATGTTCGAATCAAGAAGGTCATCATGAATATTCCACAAGTTCCCTAAGCAAGTGTCAAGAAGGAGCTTGGAGTTGAACATTCCATGGTGACACCTCATGTACCTCAACATGCATTGGAGATTGAAGGACAAGTCACAAGAGCCAAGACAATGACAAGATGTTCACCCAAGCCGAAGAAGTCCAAGAAAGTGCAAAGGAGCCAAGACATTCCAATAAGACTCAAGGTTCTTATTTTTAGAATGTATTTGGAGTCCTCTTGATTTTATGTTTAAATGCACTTTTAAAAGGTTTTCAAATAGTTTTTATGCTTAACATTTTACATCTTTGAAAACCATCAACACACCCAAAAATGTGTTTGAAAACCTTGGACTTAGGCCCAAAGACCATAGCCCAAAAGCCCCTGATCTTTAAAGTTAAAATGAAATTTTTACCAGGGCCAGTCGACCAGGCTAGGCCGGGCGACCGCGGGATGGAACTTGAAAATTCAGGTCATCTCGAATTTTATCGGGCCGGTCGACCGAGTTAAGCCTGGTGACTGCGGATATGTGTCTATTTCAAAACAGAACAATCCTACATGGTTTGGGCGGGCGACCGCTGTGGGTCGGTCGACCGGGATAGGTTTTTGAGCCGAATTTTCTGAGCAAACAGTTAGCCCTCTCCGGGCGACCGCCATGTGGTCGGTCGACCGCGACAGTAAGAAATTTGAAAATAGAATAGGGCGGCCGCCGTAGCCCGGTCGACCGCCGCGGTCGAGCAAACTAACCGTTGGGACATTTTCTGCTTGACTTTTCAAGCCATTTATTTACAGTTTTACCCCAAACGGTCATATTTTTAAAAACTCTATATATACATCATTAAATCCTATCTCTACAAGCTTTTTGAACATTAGAGAAAGATCAAATCCCATTTCTCTTTCAGCTTCAACATTTTATTTCAGAAGCTAAAAACCTCTTTGATCTTCCATTTATACATGTTATCAAGAGGCACTCCATAGGGCTTTTATTTGTTTATTTCTTGAAGTGAATGTGAGCTTACAAAGTTGTAATCCGCCTATTAAGAGGCATTGAGAGTTTTACATTTTATTTGTTCTTCATGAGAGGGTCTTCTCTTCAGCCCGTAAAGAAAGGTGAAGAAAATGGTCTCCGATTCGGCCCGTGAAGAAAGGTGAATCATGTGTGAGGGTTTGATTCCCTTGCCAAGGCTTTGTGCAACGGGCTTCGTTTTTAGCCCTTGAGAATGGAAAAGCTTATTGTAAGAGCTTCGAAATTAGGCTTAAAATCTCACCATAGTGAAGCACCCAAGGAACCAAACTTGGAAGAGTGGAGTAGGTCAAGTTGTGACCGAACCACTATAAATCTTGGTGTCTTCATTGTGGTGTGCATTATCTCTCTCTCTCTTCCTTTCCTTCTCTTGCACGTGTGGTGATTGGTAATCTCTAACCTTACTTATGTTTATGCTTTAATTGAACAAGGGTTAGTAAATGCACTTGTGTTAAATGTTATAAACCTTAATTACATTATGATATCCATTTGAACAAGGGTTAGCTAAATGTGCATGATTAGAATGTCTAAACCGTAGCTTCTATTGATAAATCTATATGAACAAGGGTTAGATTAATTAGTGCTTAATGAAATAGATTAATTTTTGATCTCCCTTAACTAAGCCTAAAATTTCTAATTGACCTATTCACCCCCCTCTTGGATTGTCACACCGGTATTTCATTTGGTATTAGAGCCTACGCTCTTAAAGAGATTTTTAAATCTTAAAAATCTACAAGAGAAAAGATCTGTGACAATCCCTATGGATTTTGAGAAAGGCCTTTCCACCCTAATTCTCATTCTTTGATATAACGGATTATGGAGCTTGGAAAGCACAAATGCAACCCTATCTCAAATCCATAGATAATGACATTTTAGATGTCATTAAAGAGGGAATTTCTTTTTCAAGGAAATGCACTGAAGGTGACATAAAATTATTTTCCTTGAACTCATAGGCAATGATGTTATTGTCTTGTGGTTTAATTCCAATAATTTTTAACAATATTTCTAATTGCATCAATGCAAAAGATATTTGGACTTTATTAGAAAACACTTTTGAGAAAAATGTTTGTCTATTTTCAAATGATACAATTTCTAGACAAAAAGAGATTTCAGAAAAATCTTTTGCAAATAAAGTTTCTTTCAAACATTTAATTTCTGATCTGGAAATTCAAATTGAAAATTTAAAATTTGACATAAATGAATGTTTGAAAAGAAATAAAAAATTAAGTCAATTGAGCATATTTTTAATAAATAAAAATGTTGACTTATTTCAAAGATGCAATGCCTTTGAGAAATAAATTAAAAACCTTGAAATCACAAACATTGAACTTGTTGAAAAATATAAACATGTTTGTGAAAATGAAGAACAAATGAATGAAGAACTCTTCATTAAGTCTACTCTCCATTAAGAATCAAAGACTTAATGAAGAAAATGATAAACCTACTTCAAAGTCTTATGTTCTAATTGCTCCTCATCTACGAAATATAATTATCGTGGTAGAGTTGAGCATCACAATTCTGAGTGTAAGCTTGAAATTGTGAAATCTAACAAGTTTGTTTGGATAAGAAAATGTACACTCCCACAAACAAACTTGGATGGAACCAAGGGATTTGGATTCCAAAAGATTCCCTCTAAAATAATTAGTGAATGAGTTAGTTTAGGGACTACGCTAAAATTGTCATATCATTCACATTCATTCTAGATACTTCAATTCATTTATTCATTCTTTATATCTAGATTTTTGAGCTTAGTTGTCATATTCTTCTATCCATGAATATAGATCTCATATGTGTTATGCTTTTAACTTGCGATGTATCTATATTCATTTGAGCTTAAATGATCACATCTCTTTATTCCTATAATCTAAGTATAATTCAATGATATATTTTGTCCTAGATTATAGTTTTTTGCATTATTGAATATCTTTCTTGATTAAGCTTATTTAAGTGCAAATCACATCACTTTTGCACTTAGCATCTACAAGAAAATCTACAATAGAAAATTCAAATGTGAAAACCATATGTGTGCTTCCATGAAAATTAACAATCATTTTTGTCCTTAAGTTCAAATTGATCCTTCAAGTTCATTTCTTTCATTCTTAAACTCTATTTAGGACAATTTTGATATTTTGTAGATCTTTGTATATTCAACTTAGGAGGCATATGATTTCTAGCAAAATTGAGTGTTAAAAGCCATGTCTAAGGAAATTCACTCAAATCCTTTCATAGACATCTCATTTGCCCTAGATAAGTAAGTAGGTTTACTACTATGCACCTAGTTGTCATTATAACCCACTCTTATGTGTTTAATAATTATAATTAAATGCATAAGAAATCTTGATGGGTTAAATTGATGTATTCCAAAAATGCTTAATAAATATCCTCTCATGACTAAGATAAAATTGTCTTTAGTCATAGTAGTTCTTTTTGGAATGCATGTCTCCAAGGTGTTCATCACTTGACATTCTCTAGAAGTCCTTGGATTACTCTCTACAGTCCTGCATGAAATTTTTTGTTTGTGTAGAGAATTGAAAATGAGTCTAGATTCAATGTATGAAACTCAATTGAGTAAAATTAAAAATGTCATATGAATCTAGTACCATTGTTGGGCTGTTTCTCATTGTTACGGTTATCATGTAACCCTTGTGATGGGAACACTTGTTTCCCACACATCTTAATTTTTCACGGGCCTTTTGCACTTTGTGCTTAAATGCCCTATTTTTATATGGTGGTTTGTGGATATAGGCATAGATGTTTGGACCATGATTCGTATGTCCAAACATGGTAGACTATCCATGAATGCTCTCATTGAATGAGCCATGGATGTCTCTCTTTGACATGTGATTCTAATGATCCCTCTTATAATGTCTAAGTTTTATAGATTTAAGCTTAATTGATAATCTATATAATATATAGTTATTTTCCCTTGTATGCTATTAGGTACATGTTAAAGATGGTAAACTTAAATTTAAAAATCACTCAATAGGTACTCTTAGTCCTCTTACCTAGTAAGATGGAGAGTGTACACTCACTTTTAATTAAAACACTAATTTCTTTGACTTTTTAGGTAGCATCTTAACCATAATAAGCCATATGTGCTTTGTGTGTTATATATACATATATATATATATATGTATATATATTATTTGCACATATTTAGGGAGGAGTATAGTTTGCTAGGTTGTCACCTCTTTTGATATCATATGACTACCTATAGCAATCATGCTTTAGTGGTCCAAGGGCGGTTTGAAAATCATTCACCTTTAAATCCCTTGGTGTCTATGTGGTTAGACAGCCCTTTTGATTCATACATTGTATGAGTCACTTACAAAGGGGAGCTATACATGCTCAATGTCTGTCCATCCACCTTATCATAGGATGTGTGATGTTGTGGGACCCGATCCCGCGAGAGGGGTGGGGCGCGAGCCGCCACGTTCTCCCTTGGTCTCTCGTACCCACGCGATTGGCTTGTGCATTTTTATTATTGATTTTAATTCATCTTTTATGTGAACTTGGGATCACTAAGGCAATCCGAATTCCACACAAAAGAGACTGACAGAGTCGCCACCTAGATGTGGGATCAAGGACCCATAATTAACCAGAAATCTAGACTCGCTACCTGGTTACAAGAATGGAAGGTATGGGGAGTTATCCACCACATGCACCATTCCTGTCCGATAATCGGTCTTCGATTCCAAAAGCTAACCCTTTTAAATTTATTTTAAATGGCTCATTCAACTCTCTGTTAACGTGCGAACTAGGTGACATGCATCCTAATATCTAATTTCAATGTGAATCCTAAATGTGTATCTTGATTTCTTGATTTGTCTGTATTCAATCTAAGTGAAAGTTCTCCTAAAATTCTAATTTCAAGGAAATCCTACATATTTTAATTAAGAATTCATAATAAAATAAATATACAAAACCCCACATTTGTTGTGGAGGCGACTCGCGATTGGTATGTCATCAGACATCCAAGCTGCTTACGTACCCACGCCTCATTGGGATCAGAGTCGACGTAGTTTGGTGCACCTAAGTTAAGCTACATATGCCTAACTCAACTAAGACACCGACCTAGACGGATTTGACTGTTTCAACAGTTTTAAGAGGAGTTATTTAACTCAAGTTGAAGATTTTATTATCCAAGGATTTCATCTAAGATTCTATATGATTCTTATCTAAATGCAAGTTGTTCCTTAGACTAATGCAGGTTAGCCTACATCCTAGTTTACTAGGCTTGTCCTAGGGAAAGATTGGGTGACTAGTGTAACTAGACCTATGGCACGGTTGCTATCCATAGCAAACGTACGTGATAAGGCTGGACTCCTAACTCTAGGACTCCCTAAGACCTAAGACTCCCTGAAACTTAGGACATGACCCGACATAAGTGTTCCTAAATTGGGCTCTAATGGTTCTTATGACGGAAACCATAATCCAATAGCTCCGAGAGACACGAGATGAATCGATTTCAGTTCTTGAAGTTAATGAATTTCAGATTTTAAGGATTTTCAGTTTCTGGACATTTAAGGAATACCAATGGTTCTAGGGTTCACCAATTTCGGCCTCGAATGACATCCAAGGAAGAAAATCGTGCGCTCTTTCTTTGTACAATTTAATACTTAGGTTATAGCATCTTATTGCCTGGCATATCTCAGGATTTCCGTGGACACTAACCTCGGAGCCAACAATATGCTATAGCTTAAATATTCAAATTGTCAAAGATCGAGTGCAATAGGGATACGATTATGGATGCACTGGCCATTTTTCCAGGGAAATCTAAAGATCCTAAGATTTCTGTTTCGATGGATTGATGAGTGAACGTGTGACAAAATTTTAAGGTTTTTTAGAAACTTTGTGATGATTTTTAATTAATTTCGGATTTTCAATGAATTTTATCAGTTTTATACCATAAGAGTGATTTTACAAGTGAAATTATTGTAAACGAATTCGAAATGAGTTGAAATTTCTACAGCAGCAAGATGGAGATGTATGTAGCTCACTGGATGAGTTTTGCAGATTTTTACATTAAGCTCATATTTAATTTTGATTTAACAATAGTAAGACCAGATTGCAAAAATAACACAGAAACTACTAGAAATAGCAATCTAAATTCAATAAAATTTGTACAGTAGTAAGATATAAATAAAAAAAGCATGCGGTGAGATTTTCATGAATTTTAGAAACTATTTACTATCAATTGCGGATTTTTCAATTGTCAGACCAGATTATGAATTAACACTACATCCCATATGAAACAAGATTCAAATCACTTGAAAATTTTACAGAAATAAGAAATATGGAACATAAGACTACTGTAAAAATTTTGAGAATTTTATTTGTGATCTGATGTCGGTGAAAATTCTCCCAAAATCTGATAATTTTCAAAGAAAGCATAAAATAATATGCCAAAAAAAATCTAAAAATCTTTAAAACTTTATGGTAGAATGTATCAGTACCATATTAGTTTTTCGCGAAATTTCATTAATTTTGGAATCTTTTTAGTATATATTTTATTTTTCTTCGTCAAAAAGATGTTTTTGAAGAGTTTTCTATTTTTAAAACACGATTTTCGAGAAAATTACGACTCCGGAAAATGTCCTTTAATCTTGTTCTGATATGATGAACACAAGAAAAATTTTAAATTCCAAAAAATAGATCATCCTGAGATGGCTATTTTTTCGAATTTCGTAATTTCTCAGCCATTATTTTAAATAAAATGCCACTCTTCACTCAAATTCTAAAAAACCTTTGATCCAATGTCCGATCGGATCCGATAGTTATTTTAGTCTATTTAAGTAGATCATTGTATTAAATTTCGGGACGAAATGGAATTGAAACACTCATGCAGATCATGATTTTAAGCACATACATTTAATATTGAATTAAATTCATTTAAATGCTTAAAAATCATGCAAAAATCTAAAAAAATACCAAATCATCCGGGAAAAATCTGAGAATAGTGTACTAACCTGTGATGAGTTCCTCGCCGAATCCAAAAGCCGAAAAATCCGAAAAATTCCGTCGACACTCGATCCGCTCCGTTTTCTCTTTCTTTCTCTCCTTTTGTTTTTTTTTCTTGTTTTCTCACAGCCGAGAGAGAGAGAGAGAGAGAGAGAGAGAGAGAGAGAGAGAGAGAATCAGCCCGTGTTCCTTGCAAACAGAAACGATGCTCTGTTTTATATCCTCCTCTTCTGTCGTTCTTTCTTTTACAGAGGGATCCGAAACTCTGCTTTTCGGTTGCTTTGTGAAACAAGAGAAGAACGATAATCTATCTTTCTGTTGGAATAGAGTGAGGGTGGAGAGTTTGGAAGCCACTTTTCTGCTGAAACAGAGAGAAGGTCGAGAGTTTGAAAGAAACAGAGGGGAGTTGAACCGAAGCCGAGAGCCGTGGGGAGTGGCTGTTCTGTTATCGTTTCTCCCTCCTTTTTCTTTTCTCTAACCTCTCTCACCAATGAAAATACCTCCTGTAGTATCGTCCCCCCCTCTTTTTCTCTCTTTTCAAATAAACAGAGTCTCTGTAATTTTGCTCGGATGGAGATGGGTCCGAGCGATCGATCCTCCTCCTCCTCTCTGTTCTCTCTTTTCTTTTCTAGGCCTCGGAGAGAATTGATATCCTTCTTCAAAATTAGAACTAGCATTGATAATCAAAGCCTCTTTCTCTTTGAAGAGCCTCTCCCTGTTATAGTTTTTCTTCCCTTGCCTTTTTCTGCTGCTACTCTTCTTCTTTTTTCTTATGTTGAAAATCCTCTTTCCATCTATATCACCTCCTCTAATTACCCCGAGACAACCATGATTTTTCCTTTTTATCCTGTTCCTTTTTTTTAGCTCTTTTCTTAATAATCGATTGAAAATATAGAAAGCTTGGCTGCTGTTTCCTTTTTTTTTGATTTTTTCTTCCATCCATTGACATCATAATTGCCATTATACATATATGTATTTATATATATCAAAGGTAATTGTTGCCATGCCGGGTAGGTTATTGCTTCCATGATTTCTATCTTTAGCCAAGACATTCATCCTCTTGACATTAATATAGGAATGGACTCAACTGCTTTGATAAAAAACCCACAACTTAAATTGACATCCATAGATGATCAAAATCGTCCATTTGCCGGGTTACACATATGTGGTTGTCCCTTTAAATCAATTTTGTAGGCTTATCCGAACCTCCTGTTAATGGTTCGCATTGCCCCCAAAAATGATGATCCTCTAGATGATCCAATCCGTACATTTTAGTGGGCTGATCCGAGCCTTTTATTTGATGTAAATCAACCGTATCTCTCAGACCGTGTCCTTAAGATGATCAAATCTGTCCAATTTGTGGCCTATCGAGTGAGTGACTTAGATCATCATAATGTGGGCCCCCTAAGTCACTCCCATTGGACGATCTAAATTGTCCAATATGACGAGCCACAACTTTAGATTTTAATTTTTCACAATAATGGGTCCATACCAGATTGTTCAACGCGGGTTCATCCAGTGGGGCCGAATTCTCTCTTGCTTTAATTCTTGCGAACAACCCCTCTCAACAATCATCAGGACGACGCAAAATATGACAGAAATAACCGAAAAGATCGAGAAAACCTAGGGGACGGACACCGAAATGGAGAATACTGACAAACTGACAAAACATTAACTTCTTTGTTGACTAAGGCGGAGCAAAATGGGGGTGTCTACAGATGTGCATCACATATGATAAGTACACTCATGTGGAGCCACATTGCTCTATGTGTGTTGTAGTTGGGTCTTGTCCTATTCTTTACATTTGAGATCATCTCTCATCTTTTGACAAGATCCATTTGCCTGTGCCTCGTGCCATATCTTCTTAGGCTTTATACTTATCTTGGATAACTTATACGTTTCTATCTCTGCCAATGATAAGTATCTTTTTCTAGAGTTTGAAAAATCTCTAGAACTCTTCTTCATAGAATAGTGATTGAGATGATCATCCTATCTCCTATGAAGTAATCTCTTATCATGTGCTCTTAAAGATAAGAACATCTTTAATCATGATAAGTTCCAATGGCTGTGCTTTTACATTCTTATCTCTAGCCATTGTGTATTGTCAAGCCTTGCACTATAAGAATTATCAAAGGCCAATGACAATTTCTTGGAAGAGGGATGATTTAAAAATATTTTTGAGTTTGTCATGTCCAATCATTTCTTCCAAGATTTTAGCTTCGGAGGACCTCACTTAGATCATATGTCCTTCGTAGCTTGTCTTTGGTACTTGTCTCCTTCCGTTGTGCCAGATGTAATAAAATGGTAGATGTACTCAATTTTCCTCTATCTATCTCTACATTCTTCCACAGTGAAGGATGAATAGAGACTAAGAAAATTGAAGACTCTGTCTAAAGGCTGGCATGTGCACTTCATTATCATCCTCTCAAGGATGACCTTTTGATAAAGGAGAAGAGTTAAAATAAGTACCCAATCTTTCATCCGGAATGTTTTGTCAAAAGATGCTCCCTTACATGGAAGAAAGGGTCAAGCATTGATCTAAGCTCTTCTAAGTATTTTTCTGTAAAAGAGCTCCATATAGAAGAAAAAAAGTTCAGTTTTACTTATTTCAAGAGATTTCCAAATATCACTTTTATCATTTCTTGAAGTGATAAAAGAAATGTGGTATTAATCTTCCTTATTGATCATGTACATTGACCTTTATTATTATCATCTATTCATACATGATCTTTTGGCTGCCATGGATATATACCTCATTGATTTCATTCTCTTATCAATGTGTTTATTAGACCATCTGACTTAAACTCATATTCTATGTCTAATAATCATCCATTCATATTCAAAGTGTGATTGTTTTATGAATGGAGCAACTCAAAATGGTTAAAGGTGATTAAACTTGAATCAATGGCCTATGTGCTTGGAACTCTAACATTTAGATTAGATGCACAAAGATAGGAGGAGCTTTCAATTTGATATATGTAAATCTCTATAAGCAAGAAACAAGTAATATCAAAAAGTTATATTATAGCTCAGAGCATATCAATGCTCCGGGAGAGACTTGTCTGCTTATTGTCAAGAGATTCCCTACATGATGCAACCTGTGAACTTGAAAGGTTAAGTCATAGATTTGAGCATATCCTTGCTCAGGTAGATACTTATCTGTTTCAAGAGTTGCAAATGAAGCCCAAGTAATTAAATCATTCACCTGCTTAACCATTTTGTCTGTCATGCCTTTTCACATAGGTTTCTCCTAGGGCCAATGACAAATAAATAGGGGCAGAGCCACATGGTTGCTTTTTCATGTTTATATAGACCATTGTGATATGCTCACATAGTCTATTGCCCCCATAATTGTGCTTAACTGACATATCTTAAAAAAAAAAAAAAAAACTCTACTAATCATGCATTTCATTTTGATAAGCATCATATGAGCTTCATTGACATATCATATACACTTTGAATAACTCTTATGAGTTATTCTTCATCTTGACACCCCACTTGCACTCACACTTACATATCCCTACCTTTTTGCTGTTGCCAAAAGGGGGAGAATTTTGGGAATTGATTAGGTAGTCCATATCTTATATGCACTTCATGCTTTACTTTCATATATTACACTTATGCATATAGTGAGGGGGAGTATTGCTTAATTTTTTATAGTGTTTAAATTCTCATCTATATATTTATTTAATATCTCCTGTCTCCCTATTAAATTTGTTTGCCAACATCAAAAAGGGGGAGAATGTAAGCCTAAGTGTTTCCATGGGCTAATCATTCACCTTACCTTCTTGTTTTGATGCTAGCAAACTAAATTGATTAGCATTTATGGACTGATGTGTTGCTTTGAGGTGTTGTATTGTATACAGGATTTTCATGTCATAATCGCCATTACACAACTCTTCACAACACATGGCATGTGGATCAAGGAGCAAAGGAACCAAGAGCTTGCACCGACATTGAAGACATCCTCATTTGAAGATGTTCGAATTAAGAAGCTCATCATGAAGATTCCACAAGTTCCCTAAGCAAGTGTCAAAAAGGAGCTTGGAGTTAAACATGCCATGGTGACACCTCATGTACCTCAACATGTATTGAAGATTGGAAGACAAGTCACAAGAGCCAAGACAAGGACAAGATGTTCACTCAAGCCGAAGAAGTCCAAGAAAGTGCAAAGGAGCCAAGACATTCCAATAAGACTCAAGGTTCTTATTTTTAGAATGTATTTGGAGTCCTCTTAATTTTATGTTTAAATGCACTTTCAAAAGGTTTTCAAATGGTTTTTATACTTAACATTTTACATCTTTGAAAACCATCAACACACCCAAAAATGTGTTTGAAAATCTTGGACTTAAGCCCAAAGACCATAGCCCAAAAGCCCCTGATCTTTAAAGTTAAAATGAAATTTTTACCAGGGCCGGTCGACCGGGCTAGGCCAGGCGACTGCGGGATGGAACTTGGAAATCCAGGCCATCTCGAATTTAATCGTGCCGGTCGACCGGGTTAAGCCGGGAGACCGCGGATATGTGTCTGTTTCAAAACAGAACAATCCTACATAGTTTGGGCGAGCGACCGCCGTGACCGTCGTGAGTTGGTCGACCGGGATAGGTTTTTGAGCCGAATTTTTTGAACAAACAGTTAGCCCTCTCCGGGAGACTGCCATGTGGCCGGTCGACTGCGACGGTAAGAAATTTGAAAATAGAATAGGGTGCCCGATAGGGGCGGGCGACCTCCATAGCCCGGTCGACCGCCGTGGTCGAGCAAACTAGCCGTTGGAGCATTTTCTACTTGACTTTTTCAAGCTATTTATTTACAGTTTTACCCCAAACATTCATATTTTCAAATACACTATATAAACATCATTAAAACCTAACTCTACAAGCTTTTTGAACATTAGAGAAAGATCAAATCCCATTTTTCTTTGAGCTTCAACATTTTATTTTAAAAGCTAAAAACCTCTTTGATCTTCCATTTCTACATGTTATCAAGAGGCACTCCATAGGGCTTTTATTTGTTTATTTCTTGAAGTGAATGTGAGCTTACAAAGTTGTAATCCGCCTATTAAGAGGCATTGAGAGTTTTACATTTTATTTGTTCTTCATGAGAGGGTCTTCTCTTCGACCCGTAAAGAAAGGTGAAGAAAAGTGTCTCCGATTCGGCCTGTGAAGAAAGGTGAATCATGTGTGAGGGTTTGATTCCCTTACCAAGGCTTCGTGCAACGGGCTTCGCTTTGGCTCTTGAGAATGGAAAAGCTTATTGTAATTGCTTCGAAATTAGGCTTGAAATCTCACCATAGTGGAGTACCCAAGGAGCCAAACTTGGAAGAGTGGAGTAGGTCAAGTTGTGACCGAACCACTATAAATCTTAGTGTCCTCATTGTGGTGTGCATTGTCTCTCTCTCTTCCTTTCCTTCTCTTGTACGTGTGGTGATTGATAATCTCTAACCTTACTTATGTTTATGCTTTAATTGAACAAGGGTTAGTAAATGCACTTGTGTTAAATGTTATAAACCCTAATTACATTATGATATCCATTTGAACAAGGGTTAGCTAAATGTGCATGATTAGAATGTCTAAACCTTAGCTTCTATTGATAAATCTATTTGAACAAGAGATAGGTTAATTAGTGCTTAATTAAATAGATTATTTTTTAATCTCCCTTAATTAAGCCTAAAATTTCTAATTGACCAATTCACCCCCCTCTTCGATTGTCACACCTGTATTTCAGAGTGAGTAGGAAGAAACTAATGGAGCCAAATCTATAATAAATAGCTACATACTAGTTATCAAAAGCTAATGGACCCTACAAATGCGAACATTGCCCAATATGCCTTGCTAAGCATAAAGAAAAGCATCATTCGATGTTTTAAGATGAAAAACAAAAAACTCCCTGGGAGATTGGTGGGAAAAAAACTCCCTGGAAGTATCCCGGTAAAATAAAAATCCCATGTTTGGTTGATCGGACTACGGTGGGGAAAAATGCTTTGTTTGGTTGCTTGAATTGTTGGGAAGAAAAAAAATTCTTCTGGAAGCTTGTTTTTGGTTCATGGGATTATTTTTTTCCTTCCTGGGGTTTCGTGCGGGGTTATTTTGGTTCCTGGGATTATTTCGGGCCCACCAATCAAACGTGGGTTTCCTACGGAAATTCCACCAAAGTCCCAAGATCTAAAAAAATTCTGGCAACCAAACATAGAGACAAAATTGAGTGTTTTCGTTTTAAATGGAGAGGCTTTTCCATCTTAAAAAGCCTTTTCTTGCACAGCCAAACAAAGAAAATAGTGAAAACATGAAAAGAGTTTTCATTTTCACCACCGTTCTACAAACCTAACATGTCCAACTTGCCAACTGAAATGTCCGAGGTCCGTTTGGTTGCAGGTAGTTATCCCGTAGAATAGTGGTAAGTATTATTTGGTTTTCAACCTCATAGAGTAGTACAGGGAGTGTCATTACCAAAATAATAAGAGAAAACACGTATAATTAGAGAAAGAACATCATTCCCAAGAAAATCCAAGCAAAAGTTACCTTTTTGGTGGCTTTTTGTTTGGATTTTGGGAGTTTGAGGGCATTCCGCATCATCAGACAAGCAAGAGACGACCAGGATGTTAGTCTCCTTCAAGATTTCATTGCTATAGCGGCTAGCAAACAAAGGGTTTTGATGACATGACATCCAAAACCTAAGAAAATGATGTGCTTTTGGTCGTGCTCAATCAAAGAACTAGAATCATCTGATGTGGTTGGGGCGCAATGGGGCACAATAGGCTAGTCTAGTGATGGCCAATAATAATGATGGATCAAAGAATTTTCATGCAGTCGGTTCATGCCAATTGTTTTCTTATCGTCTGCAACAAGCAATGAGGATAATAATGCATAAAGGCAACTTTTATGGGCTGATATTCCAATGAATCCACTAAAATTTTCTATTTATTTTCTTATTATATGATTTATTGGGCCATAATTATCTTTTGGGGATGAAATCCCACTAGGCAACCCAAGATTGGGGTGAATTGGGTGTCTTTAAAAAAAATGATCCTCTTTAAAAACTTTTGTAAGAATAGTTTTAAAATCTTAAATGAATATCCTCTCTTAGACCTTTTGTCAAACACTTGTTAGATGGCTTTTGAAAACCCTAGTTGATTATTCCCTTTTTAATCTTTCTATGAAAATACTTGGTGGTTGATTAAAGATTGTAAATCCCACAACAAGATAAATGAATTAGATGAATGGTTTCTTTTAAGCCTTTTATCAAACACTTAGTCGAAGGTTCATGCAAACTTAATTAACAAGATTAAATGGGCTAATTAACAAGGTACTAGATAAGCAAGTTAATTACCAATGCTAACTACTCACTCAATTCTAAGTGTATAAATGCAAGCACAAATAAGAGTGAGGGTGAGAGAGATAAATACCACACAAGAGACACGAAGATTTATAGTGGTTCGGTCTTAACCCCAAGACCTACTCAACTCTTCTCAAATTTTGTCTCCTTGAAGAATCCACTATCTTCCAAGGAACTTAAATACGCCGTTCCTTTCGCCTTGTACAATCCGAGCGTCCAAGCTCCAAGGGTCTTAAATACGGCGCCCTTTGTTGCCAAGTTTACAATGAAGAAGAAGATGGAAGCACACTCTTTAGCCTCTTGAAGGCTTAATACAATGTAAAGCTCACATGAGTCTCTCAAAGATAATTACAAAGATAAGCTTAGGTCTAATTCCTTTAGATATTCCCAAATTGAGGCACAAGGAGGGTGTTTTCCACTCTCTAATATGTTTACAAACAAGTTTAAGAATGAGAGAGATGAGGTCACATGCTTAGGGAACACATATATAGAGAAAATCCAAAACTAGCCGTTACAAGGGCATTTCTGTAATTCTGGGCAACTTCCCAACGGATCTATTTCAGGGCATTTTTGGCATTTTCCAGATTTTAGATCCGGTTTTGTAAAATTTATATCTCACTCGTTTCTCATCGGATTTTGACGTTCTTATACTCGATTTGAATGGAAATGATGAGATCTTTCTGTTAAAAATATTTTCGAAAATATTTAAAAATGTTTAGGATCAATATGATAGGATTTATACCCTGATCTCAAAATTCAAGTGCTAAGTGTGCCGATTTGAATCTTTTGCAATTCTAAACTATCTATGGCACTAGGGCTTTGGTCCACGAGTTTTTTTCTTATATTCTAATATTATTTGGGACCTTATTAGTGACTTGATTATGCCTCAACATGGGATACCTAAGTGGGATTAAATTATACAATCTAACACAAGACTCATTACTCACATCTTCAACTTTAAAGCTCATCTTCAAGTCTTGGTCTCTTGCATGGATCACTCCTTCAAGTTGGTTCAAGCTCCTTAACAAGTTGTTGATCCACAAGCTTTGGCCTTCATTGATCTTCCTTTGTTTGTTCAATGCTTTGAGATGACTAATGTTGAGCTTCTCCTTGGTTGATACTCCAAGGTATGATTGATCCTTTGTATGCTCTAGCTCCTTTGACACATATTTGGTTCATCTTCAAGCATATGTATCAATGGTGTGTGCTAGTACGGATTGACTTGTGAATTTTTTGTCCATAGCACAACACTCAAGGCAAACAATTAGTCCATAAAAGACTAATCAATTTGCGTTTGTTAATCATCAAAATAAAGTGATTGAATGAACCCATGGGGAACCCTTGGGCTAACAGGGGAAAAGTCCCAAAACTGTTTCTTATTTCTGAAATTACAGCGGAATGACAGCTTGACTCGATTTTCACATAAAACTGTGGTCGTACGAATAAAAAGATAGAAATGCCTTTCGAAGTGGTTTTAGATCTCTTTTCTCCATTTCTAACATTTTTGACAAATTACTGCTGCGTTTTCTTCGGTTGTTGCCTTCTTCCCATGACGTTGATTCCTCTCTGGCCGCTGCATTTGCTCCTCTTTGGTCGTCACCTTCCCGAGGATCCACCTATCATTCGTTGTGTTTTGCCTAGCCATTCTTGCAAGCAAACTTCATTGAAATAGTGAAACCAACAACCGTCGGCCACTTAAACTGTAAATCACACCATTCTTTTACTTTAATATTTTTGAGAAATGAACTGAATCAATGTTGAAAAGGTATGTAATGTAAAAAAATCCAGTTGAAGTAGTAGATTCGGCGTAAAAATAGTGAAATGTTAGGTTGTGTTGGGGAAATGTGAGGTGTTGTTGGAAAAATGTTGGGTCATGTTGAAACTGTCAAGTAGTGTAAGGAAAAAGTTGAGTCGTGTTGACCTACTATCTTGACATGACCACACTTTTGGGGTCGTCTTGCTAAATTAAACCAAGGGTGAAAGATGCGAAGTTAAAAGCAAATGTTAAAACAAACCCACTAAAGGGTTAAATACAATGTACTATTGGATGTAGGACCTTAAGCAGCAATCAAAGGAGCATTGCGCCATCCACTATGCGTTTGAGTCTTAGGCGAAGCTGCGGCAACTTGCGAGGGGCTCTGTGTTAATGACGTACATAGCATAGCGTATTCGCATACAATACACCCGGGCGGGCCTATCATATCAATAGGATTGTAGATAGAGAACCCGGCCACCTATTTCATTCGATGTTTAGACAATGAGACTACTAGATGACTCGTTTGAATAAAGCAACCACTCGGTGGATACAGGCAGATCGAAAAGCCTCTTGTGTAAGTCGTCCTTCGTCCTAAAATGCCCTCAGGTTTGGGGTCTAATCGAGGTAATTTTGGGATAAGTTGGGTAATATTCAGGCCATAATGGTAAAATATCAAGGCGTGCAGGAGAATGTAGGGTTGAGTCGGGTCTAGTCAACTCTCTGCCAATATGACACGGAAATTTCATAGCATGACCTGAACTTTTCCCGACCCAACGCAACATTTCACCGACTTGACCAGACAATTCTTAAAACAACACGAAATTCTATTGACTCGGCCTCAAAGTTAACCTACTCGACTCGAAATTTTACTCGTTAGATCGATTCTTTTTGACAAAAATAAGTTTTCCATTAGTCAACTATATTTCTTCCCTATTATTACACGACTGGCCTTCTTCCCTATTTTTTTAAGTTCTGTTTGAACACATTTATTTAATTCTCAAAAATTCAAAAGAAAAGGAAAAATTATTTATCAGCGGATATTTCGGACCTATCTCATATTTCTCGACTTGACCAGCCAGACCCACTTTGTCAGCCAAAGAGATGGCCCACCATATCAACCATCCTAGTTACAAACACGTGTGCCAATAAATTACAAGATGATCGTTTAAAGATGGTCCTCCCGTTTTCCTACAGACTGTTTTATCCTCTCTCAGTTCCTTTTAGTGCATGCGACAAGAGGCGAATGTCTTTTTTCTTCATATCTTACCGAATTAGGGTTTCTTCTTCATATCTCACCAAATTAGGGTTCTCAAGCCAGATTAGATTGGAAATCTCCGTCACGGATTTTGTGGACTATCTGATGTCCATATGAGCAAGTGTTTTATCCCAGTTCTATGCCCGTAATTTAGATGGATCTTCTATTTCACTGAAAATTGTGGAAAGTAATTTTTTCCTTGCAGATCAAAAATGTCTGAGGACAACTGGGAAAATAAAAAAAATGGTGAGGTCGGTGTCTTTGTATGTACAGTCTCTTCAAGTCTCTTCAATTAGAGAGCATCGAAACCTGGATTTTTTGTTTTTATTTTTGTTGTAGTAAGTAGACTTCAACTGTTCACTAGATTTCATGCTTACACTTGAGAAATGAGTTTATTAATAATGACTGGGGCACAATGTTTCCTATGTAAGGCAAGTATGCTTGCTCCAAGTAAACTCCACTCCTAAAGTTTTAATCGATTCCATCGAATTCATGTTCCAGCTTTTTAACATTACATTAAACTTTAAAATATTCTTTTTTGCTTTCTCTCTCTTTTTTTCAATATACATTTTTCCTCTTATTTTTTTGTATCCAAAAAGCATAAATCTCTTTTTGTTTATTGCATATCATTTTTTTGAACAAATTATTTTCTCTTGAAAAATGATTAAATGCTTTTAATCTTTTCATATTTCTTTTCCATAGATATCTATTTTTGATTTTTTTGCTTTTCCCCATTTACAATTTTAAATGACCAAAATGCTTAAACCGTTTTATCTTTTCCTTAGACATATCAATATATCCAGTTTATATTTTCTTCTTTTTTTTCGAATCTTAATGTTTTCATTGAAATTGAATGATGGAGAAATTACAGTCTAATTTTGTATAATTTGCTTATGAGAAGTTAATGACCGCTAACTATATTTCTTTCCTCTTGCTAATTGATAATTTTTATGTTTGGTGACAATTGACAATTGATTGCACATATAGAGATGATACACTATTGAATTGCAAACTCTATGAACGTACTGGTGAAAATACATGCTCAACCATCTGTCTGGAGCGAATAACAAAATATGAAGAATTAAGATGATTTAAATATTTAACTAATGGGTTAAAAATGCTGAAATAGTTTTGTCTCTCACTGCAAAAAGTAATACTCATTTTTCTGCAATCAGGATTATCCATGTATCTTGATAAAAATTTCTCCATGATGCATCCTGGGTTTCTATTTTTTGTCGCCCCGTGCATCGCACGGGTTGCCCTATATATATATATATTATCAATTTGTTGTTTTTGGTTTGGTTTAGAGTTTGCGAATTCTCTTATGCTTTGTACAATTTTTGCCGATAAAAGGTCTTAGTTGAGTTCTTTTTGCATCCACGTATCACTGGCATGAAACATTCTCATGATAGTTGACTGCGGTACTTACTGGACCCTCAGTGATTAACTTGCAGGAGTTCCTCACTGATTATCTCAGTGTATTCTTGAGACTCTTTCATACTCGGCCCGAAGTCACCCCTATGTGGCAAAGCTTTTACTTCAGCTTGAATTGCCAAGGCCACCTGTACAAGAGTTGCAGAGTATTTGATACGGTGCGTGGCAAAGCTGTTATTGAAGAAGACCAAGAAGAAAGAAAGCAGCAACAGAAACGAGATTTTTATGCAGTATTACTTTTAAAGCTCTTGAATCAACCCCTGCATTCAAGGAATGTCTTTCATCTTGACCACGTAATGCTTCTATCTGAATGGGTTATCACTTGTGTCACGCCCCAAACCCCACCCTGGGCGTAGGACGTGGCAGCACCATACACCTACAAGACAAGTCCCACAAATGTACAAGGCTACAAAGTAGAAAATAGAAATAACCTGACATTCATAATTAAAGTGTCACAGTCAAATTAATACGGACCCATCAGAGTCAAATCAAAACTCATCTCTCCCCAAAGAGTCAAAACGGAAATAAGCAATAATATAATAAGGTCTTTACATCTTATTCAAAGTACTCACTTCCTAAAGAATCTGAAAATGAATAAACTAAACTAGTCTCTGAGCCAAAGTCAAAATCCAGAACTAAGCGTCCTGCTTCCCGTTAACCTCACGAGGATCAAAACCTGAGAATAATATATAACCACAGTCAGCTGAAAAGCTCAGTACATAATAAAGCACTACTCTAAGTACAGTCTAAACTTAACAGGGTTCAATAGGGTCAATTAACAAAGTCAAAACTGAATGTAGGATTCTTGACTGAACAGTGGGCACGAGGTGGATATAGTGTATATCAAATATGGTTCTGATTTAAAGGGGCAATCAAGCAAACTCAAAGTCTAAGTTCTGATTAATTCAAAGGTTTTCAGAGTTCAAATACACTTTGGAGTCATCGGCATGGTTCAGAAGACATGTTATTGCTTATACACCGACAATCCACGGTGTTGGAACCAGTTCCTCAAGGTTCCGATACAAGTCGACAGGGTCAGCGTTTTATCCCACTGACAGGCTAGAAGTTCCAGTGTACTACCCCCATGGTGGGTCCAGAGTTGCCAAATGTTTTAACCCCATATGGCAGGGTCCAGAAATTATCCAAGCCTCCACAAAAGTGTCCAAGGTTCTTATTCAAATTGTTCTAAGCATTCAGTCAGAACAGATATTCATAACAGTTATTTCTAAGGTTCAGAGTAATAGTGGTAAAACACTAGATAGGCCAAACAGAAACAGACATACTAAACCAAAGCTAGTTCAGTAGTTCAAAGGTCTCAATACAGATTTTTAAAGTCAATATTGATTCAAAAGGGAAAAAGGGTTTATAATACCCAAAGTAGTACGTTATTACGTACCTAAATGTCGTTCGTTCTTTCCTTAAATCTGATTATATTTCAATGTTCCAATCTGACCAGGGCATAGACAACAAATAAGGGTGTTCTTAGAATTGCCATTATCATGGAGTCTTCAAACACTTCTGAATCTATTTTTATCATAAAGTACGTCTTCTGCCGAGTCCATAGAGTACAAAAGCATCGAAAACGGATAAGAGATGAAGGAGTTATGATTTCCAAAGTTTTACACATTTTCAAGGTTCGGAAGTCCGAAGGTTTCTTCGGAAGTCTGAAGGCCTCGGACCAATTCTACTGGCCTCCCTTCGGAAGTCCGAAGGTTTCTTCGGAAGTCCAAAGGTCACAGACCAATACTACTTGCCTCCCTTCGGAAGTCCGAAGGTTGCAGACCAATACTACTGGCCTCCCTTCGGAAGTTTGAAAGTTTCTTCGGAAGTCCGAAGGTCGCAGACTCGGTTTTTCGGGAAAATTCCAGATTCGTCCCGAAACTTCAAGAAGCCATAACTTCTTCGATTTAGTTCTGATTCGTGCGAGATTGGATTCGTTGGACTCGAATCGACGAGAGGAATCCATCTAATCCAATCTCATGCTCTGAGTTCAAACGCGCGATTTATGAAAAATCACTAAAGATTCTCATTCGGATCTCCATACTTAAAATTCAGAATTCGGATTCTTAATAATCGACTTTGAGTTTGTTGGAATCGTAGTCTAATATCGAAACCAAGAAAACTCAAGATCAATCCGGAGGTTTCTTATTCCTAATCCATATTAATCAAAGTTCTTATTTCTTTTCTATTTTCAAACCCTAGATTTAGAGTTTCTAATTATTCAAAGCTTTCATAGTTCATAGATCTTACCTGGATTCGCGGCTTCGACTCCGAATTCGCGATCTCCTTGCTCTTTTTCTTCTCTTTCTCCAATTTCTCTTTCTAGGGCTGCACAACCGTTTTTAGGGTTTGTTTAGCCACAATAATCTATTTATAGGCTTTATTAGAAAGCCCTAATCAGAGTCAAACTTGAACAGACAAAAACGCCCCTCTTTTAAAGAGAGGGACGAAAATTTAAGTGGGGGTATTTTTGGGTATTTACAACTTGTTTTTGCAACTTCTCATACGCATGGATTTACATGTCGGTTTCGGCAACAACTGAAACCAAAAAGGGCGAAATAATGTAAAGGTTTTTTTATACAAAGTTTTGGTTTTTAAAATTTTTCTACCGAAATTTCTAAAATCTCCATGGAATTTTTTGATTTCGGTGGAAAATTTACAAATTTAGATAGAATTTTGTAAAATTCTGGCTGAAATTTTGTTAAAAGGGATAAAAATTGAAAGTTCACTAGCGAAATTCCGAAATTTCGCCGAAATCTTATACCTTTCTGATTCGACATACTTTCAGTGTCAGTCCAAACCGACTTTGAAATATTTCAGCCGAAATTTAAATCTATGATCTGAATTACTAATTTGTCGTTCATTTTATTTTTTGGATGTCAGTTGCTACATCTGTTCGAAGTCCTCATAAATAATGCAGAAACCAATTCGGGCCTATTAAACAGTTATGGGGCATCTCCTTCTATACAACCATCTGGTTCTCAGAGTGCCCTGCCCGAAGCACATACAAATATGGACACCTTCGTTCAGTGGGGATGTTAAATCAACCAACTCTGATGAATACTCAAGGCCATCGGCTTCTGGTGCAAATAGTGAATTTGATACACTTGCTGTACTGCTCAGCCTACCACAACCAGAACTTCGACTTCTATGCTCTTTACTTGCACGTGCAGGGTATGATAAAAGATTTGTAGTCACTTTATCTTCTTCTTATATTAAGTTCGAAAATTTTCTTCTTTAAACACTCCTTCATGGGGGAACGAATAATTTTTTAACTCCACATCTAAGAAGGCCTGATTTCAATCTAACAAGTCATTATGCCTTTTCTGCTCAGTAGTATGTACTACTGGAATGCTGATATGAACTTATACATGGATTCCGTAGCTATGCATTTTACTCTTATGTTTTCTTCATGAACTCCGGTCCCTAGTTTTACTCCGATTTTAATCGCATACGTTTAGTGTTATTATCCTTGCACCACAAGTTAGAAAAAAGCCAACGTAGAGGACCTGCTCGAAAAGGAAAAAAATCTTAGTACGAGTTTCATCCCTGGTTACAAGAAATAACTGGGCAAAACTTAGATCAATACTCCAATCAAATGGATAAGCTCCAAAAACAAGATTAGAACTCTAAGATAATTCCTACTCTGCAACATGATAATGTTTACACTTTTTTTTTTCTTAAAAAGGAAATAAAATCAATCATGTTTAGGGCTTTCCAAGAAAAGCTAGTTGATTTTTTAGGCCTCAATCTTGATGTTTGGCATGGGCATAGTTTTAACCATGGTTTAAAATTTCGTTTTCGGTAATAGTTTCGGACCCCACCAAAAACCAAAATTTGGTTCAAAATTCCGGACTGAATTTTCAAAATTTCAGACCGAAATTTTGTAACACTTTTTTTTTAATAAATAAAGGCATTTAATCGAAATTTCGGATCGAAATCCGAAATTTTGGTCCGAAATTTGGTAAATGGCGAAAAATGAAATTTTGGAAAATTTCAGTTTCAGTGATTTCGGTCCGAAATTTAATACCATGGTTTTAACCGAACTTTGGGATTTCCCACAATTTTAGGAATTTCAGAAATTTCTTCCCTGATCACAAGAAATAAATGGGCAAAACTTAAATCAATACTCTAATAATATGGATAAGCTCCAAAAACAAGATTAGAACTCGACATCGACACTAGTATGGATTTTATGAATCAAGACATTGACACTAATATGGATTTTATGAATGAAGGAAACGATGTGTTAGAAGAAGATCGTGAGATAGAAGACACAGAATCTTCACTGAGGGGTCATGGTCGATTGTCTAGGCAAAGAAGAGCGCATGATATATCGCCAGTTCCCTCAACAAAAGTAAAGAAGAAGAAGGAGAAGAACACTGATGATGTTATGGCTGAAATGTTAGTCAATCTTACCAACACCCTTGATAAGATAAACTCCTCTATTGATGAAAGCTTATTAGTAAACAAGGTCATGGAGCACTTCAAAAGATTGAGAATGAGATGGATCCTGATGGCCAATAATAAGGATGCATTATGGTTCCTAAGCCTTGCTGAAGAGAAGCGGCTTCCATGGTTGAAATTTGAGCTTGGAGAATGAGAAAATGATTGTTTGCTTAGGATAAAGACTATTGTTTAAGATTTTTATTAAAGTTAAATTGTGAAGATCTGTTTATTTATCGACTTGGAGATCTCTTATATCATATTAGTTTTTCGGTTTTTACAATTAATTTTGCAGAAAATGGTCTGTCTAGACAGGTATTTGTTTTATTTATTGGTAAAAATGATAAATAACTCATTAGTATACATGTGGAGCCCACAGGCCATTGTTAGTCATTTAATAAATGAGTACATATTTCTTTTCCAAATAACTTATCCAAACGAGTTTAATACATTTCCAGGAAAAAAGCTTTCTATTTTGGGTTTGTTGTACCTAACGACAGAAAGGATTTCATTGGAAAGGAAAGGAAAGGAAAAGGCTTTCCTCGAAAAGCCTTTCCAGGATGGAAAGCCAAACCAAACATGCCCTTAGGCTCTGTTCACTTGTTTTCCCGGGAAAGGAAAAGAAAAGGTTTCCCGGGAATTTGACGTGGCATTAGGAAAAGAAATCCAGGAAAATTGTGTAGGAAAAGGTTTCCCGCGCCTGTTCCCGTGCGCAGAAACTGTGTAGGAAAAGGTTTCTGGAGAAACTGCTTGCCCACCTTTTTTCACTAGTTTTCCCGGGAAAGCAAATTTGACCAAAATAGTGGCATTTGATTTCCCACACTTGTGAGAAAAGAGACATTTTCACATCATTTTTGGCAATTTCCATGTCATTATTTGACATTTTCCACCTAGGCTTGTTACTTTCTCAGGAAAGCAAGTGAACACTAGAATTCTGTCTTGTCAAGGAAAAAAGAGGTTGTTTTCTAGGGATTTGCTTTCCCAGGAACGCAAGTGAACAGAGCATTAGGGCCGAGCAATGGGCACCCGTAACATTCCAAGTCAATTTTCTCGTGACATCCATAACTTCACGGATTCAGTGTTATCTTTCAATAGCTACAATGAAAAAAAATAGAAATAATCATTTCAAAGGTAATAATTGTTGGAAAAAATTGAGGATACTGTTATTGATAGAAAACAGAAACTTGCTGCTTCAAGGCGTGATATCACTTTCCTTAAGACAAGATTCGCCTCCACTAATAGTGTGCAAAGGGGATCCGCGAATTGCCTCCAAGATACAATGAAGCCTAGTAGGGAAGCCCTACTAATGTTTGATGACGCGTAGCACTAGCGTAATCAAACCCGAAATGCCCTTCCGAAATTTCAAGCCTTAGAGAAATTTCTAGATAATGTTTCTGCAGAAAAACAGTATTTAGAACAGTAAACAAAAGAAAAACAGTTTGTAGAAATACTTGGGGATTTTGTAGGAGTGTAGAAGAGAGTGTAAAGTCTGTCAGAATTGCCAATTCGTTTTTTTTATATCTGAAATGACCGAATTCTGCACATTTTGTAGACCACCTGGTGTCTTTTCAGTGTGAAAAACACCACTATATGGCACCTTTCCAGAATGTTTGAAATCTGACCGTTAGATCACACCCATTGGTATTGAATGGTCTTGATCGATCCTAGAGGTGACTGTTGGTTTGAGTAAAACCTCTCTCCAACCCAGTCATCGTTAGATCAACCATCTATGGTGTGGATCGCACCCCCTTGGCACTTGACCGTTGGGGGAAGGGACACAACCCATTTGATCACACTCTTTGACCGTTGGAGTTATGGGCCCGTTGGGCCGACCATTAGGCCCGAACCGAAGCCCAACCCAACCGAACTATTCGGCTTGATGGGCCTACGAACCATTTGACCCATCCATCCGACCTGTCCACCTTCATCTTGATCCAACGATGCAGATCAAATCTGGAAAAATTAAAGGCTCCAATCGCTCCTTGCGATGTTGCATACGTGCGAAGTGCGCCTAAAAAAGTGCCAATAAAGCGCCACTATGCGCCCTATAGCCCATTGCCCACGCTGCACGTGTGCGAACGGTGCGTTGCACCGTCCCGCGGGTCCAACCATGGGTTGAACCCAATGTGCAATCAAACAAGTAATAGAAAAGTGTAGTGCTTTATAAGCCCTTCTATTTCTTTTCTCTCATCCGGTACGGGACTATCTTTTCAACTACACTTCTACATCCTTTTGTAAAAGCAAATCTTTCCAAGAAAATATTTTCTTTTCCCAAACGCTTTTGATAAAACATTTTCCAAAACATTAAAACATGCAAAATACATGATTTTGAAAATCCAAAATCACTAACAATCCCCCACCATTTTCAAATTCAAAGAAAATTTTCTCATCAGGGTTGGAAATCTTATGCATAAATGAAGGTATCTATCGATTTGAACCTTCACTTAGTGAGGACACATCTAAGTTAACCAGAATTGCATAGTAGACGTATCTTTGAACTAGCTATTCTATTTGGTTAACCGGATACGTCTCACACATAAGATTTCACCTCTTTGGGCAATTTCTAAAACCGACACATGTACTGGCCTTGTGTCTATATCTTGGTTTCATGAGCGCTCTAGAGACTAGCTAGGTCTCATAGGAAGCGGCACCACTCCCACACTCACATAGGTAGGCTTATCAAGAGTGCCCCTGTAACTAAAACACTCCAACACTATGTTATAAGCCTATTAAGAGTTTAAATACTCAGCCTTCTCCTTTTAAACATTACAGGTACCAAGCACTTTACCTTGGGATGGCAAATAATACAGATTATAGTGCTTGCAATCACTCCATATGATGTACTTGGACTCATTGAACTCAAGACTTGATGTTTATTCAAGTGTTGAGTTGAGGTTCCATCATTTGTGACTATTGGTTAATGGCTTTAACCCCATCCCTAATGATGTTTTACACACCAGATCTCTTGCAAGAGCTTTAGTGAATGGATCAGCCAAGTTTTGGCTCGATCTCACAAAATCAATAGTTACTACTCCATTAGTAAGTAACTCTCTTATAGTACTATGTCTAAGTCCTATATGTCTGGACTTACCATGATTATATGCCCTTGATAGTGTGGCCTGACTATCACAATGGACATAAATCGATGGCATTGGTTTAGACCATAACGGAATTTCCAATAACAAATTCCAAAGCCATTCCGCCTCTTTACAGCATGCTGCCAGAGCTATAAACTCTGCTTCCATAGTTGAAGTTGTTATGCATGTCTGTTTCTTAGAGGCCCAGTAGACTTCTCCCCCACCAAGGGTGAAAATCCACCCACTGGTTGAAAAATGGTCTATACGTTCAGTTATCCAACTAGCATTAGAGTATCCTTCTATTACAGTTGGATACCCACTATAACATAAACCATAGTCTATAGTTTTCTTTAAATATTTTAAAACTCTATAGACTGCATTCCAATAAGAAAAACTAGGATTACTGGTAAACCTACTAAGTTTACCTAGAGCAAATGCTATGTCTGGCCTAGTACAAGTCATAGCATACATAAGACTACCAATTACACTAGCATATAGTTGAGAAATAGTCCTGCCAGTATTAAGATACAACTTTATATTTGGGTCAAAAGGTGTTGAAATGGGTGAACATTTAAAATGGTTAAATTTTTTGAGAACTTTCTCAATATAATGTGATTGTGTTAGAATAAGACCATTATCCTGTCTTATGATTCTAATACCAAAAATCACATCAGCTTCACCCATATTTTTCATATCAAAGTTTTGAGAAAGAAATGATTTAGTACTTTGAATGCTTTCAATATCGGTACTAAAAATTAACATGTCATCAACATATAAACAAATAACAACACCTTTGCCACCCTTAAATTTACTGTATATACATTTATCTGACTCATGTATCTTATAACCATTTGACACTAAGACTTTATCAAATCTTTCATGCCATTGTTTAGAGGCTTGCTTAAGCCCATATAAAGATTTGATAAGCTTACATACTTTATGCTCTTGGCCTGGCAGAATAAATCCCTCAGGTTGTTCCATATACACTTCTTCATCAAGTTCACCATTTAAGAATACGGTTTTAACATCCATCTGGTGAATGTGAAGTGTGTATATGGAAGCAAGGGCAATCAACACTCTAATGGTAGATATCCTAGCAACATGTGCATATGTGTCAAAGTAATAAATACTGGGATTTTGAGTAAACCCTTTGGCAACTAACCTTGCCTTAAATTTTTCTATAGTCCCATCTACTTTCATCTTCCTTTTGAAGATCCATTTACATCCTATAGGTTTAGACCCAGGTGGTAGATCAACCAAAATCCAAGTTTTATTACCCATGATAGAATCCATTTCGTCATTAATTGCTTCTTTCCAAAAAGCAGCATCTTGTGACTTTATGGCTTCTCCATAGGTTTGAGGGTCACTTTCTATGCTTAAGTTTAACAAGACAGAACCTTGGAGTTTTTCTCTTGTCCCTTCTACCAGGTAGGTTACAAAGTCAGGGCCAAAACTCCTATCCCTTCTATCTCTTGAACTTCTTCTTATTTTACTAGGTTGTACACTAGGTTCACCAACTTCTGTTTGTGATTCTAAAGGATAATTTACAGAAGTTGTAGGTTCAATTTCTTTAGGAATTGAAGTGAACCTATTTTCATAGAAAAAGGCATCTCTAGACTCAATTATGGTATTGACATCTATGAAATCATTAGGTTCTATAACTAAGAACCTATAGGCCTTACTGTGACTAGCATATCCCAAAAAGATACACTCAATACCTTTTTCACCTAATTTCCTTAACTTAGGTTTAGGGACTTTAACTATAGATCTACAACCCCAAACTTTAAGGTAACTTAAGTTTGGTTTTCTTTTCTTCCACAATTCATAAGGGGTTATATTAGATTTCTTACTAGGTACCATATTCAAAATGTGACAAGCTGTAAGTAAGGCTTCACCCCAAAAACTCTTATTTAAACCAGAATTAACAAGCATAACATTAATCATTTCAGTAAGTGTCATATTCTTCCTTTCTGCTACACCATTTTGTTGTGGTGTATAAGGGGCAGAAGTTTCATGGACTATGCCTACTGATTCACAGAAATGAGGAAAGTGATATTCACCACCTCTATCTGGTCTGAGACATTTAATACTTATTATACATTGATTTTCGACTTCAGTTTTATAAATCTTAAATTTTTCTAAAACCTCATCTTTATGACTAAGTAGATAAACATAACAGTACTTAGAATAATCATCAATAAATGTAACAAAGTACGTTTTACCTCCCTTTGTGGGAACACTATGTATGTCATACATCACTATGTATTAAATCTAACAAGTTAGAAGTTCTATCTACTTTAGGGAATGACTTAATGATTATCTTGGTTTGCATGCATGTTTTACATCTATCTACTAAGTCATTTTCATATTTAGGAATTAAGGTTAACTTAACCATATCATTCATTTTCCTAGTATTTACATGTCCTAAACGATTATGCCATAAAGATAAAGAAGAATCCAAAACATAAGCAAAGACATTCACTTTATTGATATTAAGTTTGAACATCCCTTCATACATATATCCCTTCCCAACAAAAGTACCCCCCTTAGAAAGAATGAACTTGTCAGATTCAAATACAAGTTTGAAGCCATTCTTGTTGAGAATGCTTCCAGACACTAAGTTCTTTCTAACTTCTGGTACATGGTAGACATCGGTTAGAGTGAGTCGCTTGCCGGATGTGAACTCAAGTTCCACCTTGCCCTTCCCTTTGACTCCTGCTGTCGACGAATTTCCCATGTATAACACGCTTCCATCTTCAACTGTTTCATAAGTTGAAAACAGGTTCTTGTCTTTACAGACATGCATCATCGCACCAGAGTCAATCCACCAATCATTGCCATCTTCAAGCATATTTGCCTCTGAAATCATGGCGACAAACTTTTTTGTCTGTTGGTACACCCGACTTCTTATCCTTAAGAAGTCGGCACTCACTCTTGTAATGACCTGGTTTGCCACAGTTGAAACAAGCACCCTTTCTTTTCTTATTCTTATTAGTTTTCTTTTCAGGGTGTTTGTTTCTCTTCCAATTGCCTTTTCCTTGTTGGTTCGAATTCTTGACATTTTCCACCAAATGGATCTTAGAGGATACAATTTCATCGTCTTTCTTGTCTCTGATTCTTGACTCTTCCTCAATCCTGAGACATTGAGCCAAGTCTTCAATAGACATTTCCTCTTTCTTGTGTTTTAGACTTTTTCTAAAGTCTTTCCAAGTTGGTGGAAGTTTGCAAATGAATTTGATTAATTACATGTTGTATTTCATGTAATTGATCAATAACAGACTTAGCATCTACCATTTTAAAATTTAAAAATCGATTCACAGTGAATTTCTTGCTACTGGCATCTTCCGCCAAGTATTTGGCTTCAAGTGCATTCCAGATTTCACTTGCTGATCCCATGCATTGATATATGTCAAATAGTGTATCTGACATAGCATTTAGGATGTCCCCTTTGCAAATGTAGTCATCCTGTTCCCACTTCATCCTTGCACGAGCCTCCGCCAAAGTTTCATTTTCATTTGTTGTCGGCGTTAGAGTAGTGAGAACCCGGACCACTTTGAGTGATGTCAAAATGAAGTGCAACTTCTTCTGCCAGCGCTTGAAATTTTCTTTGTCGAAACGTTGGAGTTTAACAAAGTCTTGGGTCATTTGACGAACCGAATAAAGCGCCATTGAAACAATAGTAGAAAATCTTGTCTTAAGATTGTTGGAAAAAATTGAGGATACTGTTGTTGATAGAAAACAGAAACTTGTTGCTTCAAGGCGTGATATCACTTTCCTTAAGACAAGATTCTCCCCCACTAATAGTGTGCAAAGGGGATCCGCGAATTGCCTCCAAGATACAATGAAGCCTAGTAGGGAAGCCCTACTAATGTTTGATGACGCGTAGCACTAACGGAATCAAACCCGAAATGCCCTTCCGAAATTTCAAGCCTTAGAGAAATTTCTAGATAATGTTTCTGCAGAAAAACAGTATCTAGAACAGTAAACAAAAGAAAAACAGTTTGTAGAAATACTTGGGGATTTTGTAGGAGTGTAGAAGAGTGTAAAGTCTGTCAGAATTGCCAATTCATTTTTTTTATATCTGAAATGACCGAATTTTGCACATTTTGTAGACCACATGGTGTCTTTTCAGTGTGAAAAACACTTCTACAGGGCACCTTTCCAGAATGTTTGAAATCTGACCGTTAGATCGCACCCATTGATATTGAACGGTCCTGATCGATCTTAGAGGTGACTGTTGGTTTGAGTAAAACCTCTCTCCAACCCAATCATCGTTAGATCAACCATCTATGGTGTGGATCGCACCCCCTTGGCACTTGACCGTTGGGGGAAGGGACACAACCCATTTGATCACTCTTTGACCGTTGGAGTTATGGGCCCGTTGGGCCGATCATTAGGTCCGAACCGAAGCACAACCCAACCGAACCATTCGGCTTGATGGGCCTACGAACCATTTGACCCATCCATCCAACCGGTCCACCTTCATCTTGATCCAACGGTGCAGATCAAATCTGGAAAAATTAAAGGCTCCAATCGCTCCTTGCGACGTTGCATACGTGCGAAGTGCAAAATGCGCCTAAAAAAAGTGCCAATAAAGCGCCACTATGCGCCCTATAGCCCATTGCCCACGCTGCGCGTGTGCGAACGGTGCGTTGCACCGTCCCGCGGGTCCAACCATGGGTTGAACCCAATGTGCAATCAAACAAGTAATAGAAAAGTGTAGTGCTTTATAAGCCCTTCTATTTCTTTTCTCTCATCCGGTACGGGACTATCTTTTCAACTACACTTCTACATCCTTTTGTAAAAGCAAATCTTTCCAAGAAAACATTTTCTTTTTCCCAAACACTTTTGATAAAACATTTTCCAAAACACTAAAACATGCAAAATACATGATTTTGAAAATCCAAAATCACTAACAATAATACTATTGATAGGAGCTCACTTCTTCCTCCAACCCTATTAAAATTGGCAGCTAGGATTGCGCAAACCCAACATGTTCCATGCAATGAAATGACAGCAACTGTGGTAGCAGGTAGACATATATTCGATCTTTGTCAAAATATCAGTGTATATGCTTTGGTTTACAGAATACAATCGCCCATTGGACATCTAAACCCCTTGGACTCAATTGTCCTTACAGTTTCTTGAATATGTTGAAGAAAGTCTTGACTGGGTGCCCTGAAAGAAATCAAATGAAGTAGATGGTCCTAAAGATCTTCTGGTAGCAGTTGGGGAATCAGATAGTAATGGTTCATATACTGGGTTTCTATTTTTGGGCTGAGTTATAGACAATGAAGCAACATCCTTCTCTATGGACCTTAACTGTGGCTCCACATTGCCCAGAGATAAGATCGGTCCGCATAAACGCTCTGCCTGCTGAAGTTTGTTGATGGCACTCGATCTGTAAGTAAATCGGAAGTACTTAAGCGCTAGCACCGGGCCCATCCCTGCAGTCACAATGAGCTGAAATGCAAAGCAATTCCATCAGATACTGCAAAACAAGGGGGTGCAATTTGGGTCAGGCCAGGTTGAGCTTTTGCAAAAAAATGAATTGGAATCAACCCTAACCTGAACCTATTTTTTGGTAAAATCTCAACACGAATCCCCAAAAATTGACCCGAGTTGCAGCCATATGCAAGAAATAATTGAGCAGTGAAATAACTCACAATCATAGTTATCCAGTATGATGGCTGTTTACATAGACGGAACATGATAGTATACATTCCGGCCGATGGTATGGTACTAACTATGCAGTTGATGATGTAAAAGAAGGCCAAATTTCCCCATATCGCGAGATGTTGTAAGATTGTGAAGGAACTGCATTTGTCGAAAAAAAATAAAGTAAGATAGATCTAGTTCTTCCTTGTTGAAACAATTTACGTCTAATGATATGATGATTGGAATTAAGGACACTTACTTGGTCTCCATTGTCATAACAAAAGCCTGCAACCAAATACATCCGGAGAGTGCGACCATTGACAGCTCATCCATTTCACTTTTTTCATCAGCATACGCATGTATGCTGACTACGAATACAACAAGTGCCTGAAAATCATGTGGTTCTATTAAAACTTATCCCAGGAGTTTAAGAGAAGAGTGACCTCCTCATCCAGATTATTCATTAAACAAAGATGCTCAAGGTGATTCCAGAGCACAACTCAAACACGCAGCATAAACAATATATTAATTGACTTGATAAATTATGATGGGGATGCTTGCATTTTTCTCATACCATCAGTTGTATATAGGTTCAAACTTGGGAGTGTTATACTTGGATAACATCTTCTCTGGAACTTATATGGACAATATATGAAGTAGATACACAAAATCTAAAATATGCAGAGCAAAAGAAAGTTTATCTCGCAGAAACCTGCTCAATAATTATTCTCTATTTTATAGCATAGTCTTCAAAATTACAATCTGAATTCCGAAATATAAGGTCATTCACTCTCTTTCATTGAAGGGGTGACTTTTCTGCCATTTCATTATTGCATGAGGCTTTTTGCAAAAAACCACTCAGGTTTGAAATGAGAAATGAGACGACTAGTTTAACTTACCTATTGACTTGATCGGGAACTCAACATTAATAAATGAATGAAATTTGATTTTGAGAGGGTTAACACGGCAATTATGGGAAGTCAGAACAATATTTACATAAAAAAGGTACTGCACTCACATGGAATAAGGACCGCCCAAACCATCCAGCAAACGTGCTTGGATTCAAAAGCCTGGTTCCAAAAGAGACAGATTAATTCAAGCAAGTTTGCAATGATATGAACTGGGGTAGCATTTTATATACCATAGTCCAAAAACTATGTTGCTTCTGAAAATTTCCTAAATAATATTTCATGGCATATAAAAGACAAAACTAATTGAAGAAAATTCTCCCAACCTTCCAGCTTGGCAATAAAATAGAATTTGCGGGTGTTCCATCACAGTCCTTTCACTTAGGTCTTTGTCAAGGACACTCACTACAACAGGGATACTAGTGTAGAAAACGTTATAAGCCATAAGACTGACAGAGTTGAATAGGCTAGTTCCAGAGACACCTGAAATGAAAGAGAAACTAAAAGGATTCCAATATTAGGGTTACAGCCATGGGCTACCCCAAAGGTCTGAAGACAACTACTACAGGGAATGTCAGGGTATCGTAATAGATTTCACAAACAGCATGGATGAATCACAATACAGGAAAACCCAGAAAATTGTGAGGTATATGGCATTGGAACTCACAAGATTTGAATAAAACAAATCAGTAATGACTTGTAAAAGGAATATTGGGAGAGAAATGCTGTACGGTTGTATGAATACCGCCCATGTACAAGTATCAATCTTTTAAGAAATTTGAACTCTGCAAAACCATGAAAAACAGTTGCATATAATTATAAATTAGCAAAAATACACCACGTAGATCAGGATCAATTTAGTTGCAATGAAAGAAATGTGAAAAGCAAACTCTGAAAGCTCCAACGATGAGCATTTAAAGAGAACAATGAGATATTAACAACTTTATTGCTCTCTTGATGCATTCATAACAAAATATATGGGCAACTTATAAACCAATTCTGTTAGAATTTGCAAAGTTTAGCATGCAAAGAGCAAATATTTGCAGCAATAAGAACCTTATGGAAATGCTGGTGCAGCAAGGAGATAATACTAACCTGAGATAATGACAAGATATTCAAAGCACACAAAGATATTGTTATGAAGACCTCAAAGAAAGATAAGAACATATTCATTGTTTTTTTTTCTTTTTGTTTCATGAGATAAGGTGGTGGTATGTCCCCTTCATGGACTTTATTATCCTATTAATAAAATTTAAGCCGTCAGCTTGGGTTGCTAGATCAATTCCGGGTTTAAAAAAACAGAAGGATGTAGAGGGATAAGGGAGAGATTGAGAGGCCACACGCCTCGTTTCTTTGTGTCAGTATTCTTATAATGTAATCTTAATCATATTAATACACACACTAATAACATACAAGAAATGTTCATACCGAAGCCAAAACACACATCAAAACCAAAATTGTAAGTGTATTAGTGAGTGCATAATTATATTTATACAACTTGCATGTGAAATGTGGTGAATGTATTATGTATAAATATTTAAATGAATTACATGTGAAATGTGACATGTAATACATTATTAGAAATCCACGACCGAGCATGTCACTAGGTGTCAGATGTTGTTAAACTACAATGGGTGGTTGGCTTTTTTTGCTTCTTTGATGTTTTTTAGTGTGCATTGCTTATTCTCGCACTTCCTCAAGTTTTTTTTTTTTTTTGAAAATTCATCATTTGCATACGTTTCCATATGTTTATGTGATTTTAAAGGATTTGCACTGAAATTTCCATCCAAAACTGACATTTCCATTTCCATCATGACTGAAACACACAAAGAAAAAGAAAACTGAAACCTCAAGGATAAAATGTTCCTCTGAACATTTTCAGCTTGTAAACTAGATGAAAATGATGATTTGAAGTCAATCCCATGGTGAAAAATCACCTGCTCGTCACTCAGTATGCGTCATGATGTCATCTCTACACTTCCACCTTCATGAACAAAATGAAAATTTATCTCAATGTGTCTGGTCCTAGCATGAAATAAGATTCTATGACATTTTTACACTGCACTTTTGCAGTCACAGTACAAAGTATGTGAGTTTGAAACAATACGTGGCTCATGTAGCCAGTGCCACACCCATGCGAGCTCAGCTACAGTGGATGCCATGACCCAATATTCTTCCTCTGCGTTGGATCTAGTCACAATCCTTATTTTCTTGCTGCTCAAAGAAACAAGAGGCATCCATTTATAACTGTTTATAACTGTTCAGAATCCTGTCATTGACCTTCGTGTACTGGGTCCCTTCTCAACTAGCATCCGAGTATCCTGAAAATGTGACTCGTCGGTGTTTGGACTTCTCATAAAACAGTCCGCAGTTTATTATGCCTCTTATGTACTTCAAAACTCTCTTTGCTTGCTATAAATGCTCCTCTTTGGGTTGTTCATGCAAACACCAACAAAAAGTGCTGAGTAGCCCGCAATTCATCATAGATAACTTATTAAGGAGATCTTTTATGTGCTTTGCTCAATGTTATTTTTGTGAATGTAAGGTAATAAAGAGCACCTACCAAGCTCTAGCATATAAAGTGATCTTGCATCCTTTCTCCTTTTCCTGTCACCCTCTTATTCAAAACAACAGAATGTTGACCAGTCAGCAATTCATTATACATAACTTATTAAGGAGATCTTTTATCTACTTGGCTCAATGTTATTACTCCATTATACGACGAGTCTTTACACATAAGCACCATAGTTCACCAAGATTCATCCAATCAAATGTCTAATATCAAGCTCTCTTATGCTTTTAGTTTTTGCAGTTACTCTCAGTTATTATAATATAATCAACATACGCTAAGATCTAGGCAGATTTATCCAATCAAATGTCTAATATCAAGCTCTCTTATGCTTTTAGTTTTTGCAGTTACTCTCAGTTATTATAATATAATCAACATACGCTAAGATCTAGGCATACCAGATGATCTAGGAGTTATCTGATTTACCCCTTTCAAAATGACATCTTATGAGAGTGTGATGTAATCTGTCAAATCAAGCATGTGGGCATAAGCAAGTACATCTTCTCAGTGTGTGATGTGATCTGTCAAACAGGGCATGCGGTCTTGCTTGAGCCCATATATAGCTTTATTCAACTTGTATACATAACTTTATCTACTAGTTGTTTAGTAACACCCCCTCCCCCTTTAGATTTCCATGAAGAAAAACATTCTTGACATCTGATTGAGTCAAGGACCGTCCAAAGGAATTGGATAAGGAAACAACCGGTCAAACAATGGTAATCTTGATTGTCCCTTGGATAAGGAAACAACTGGTCAAACAAAGGTGATCATGATTGTTGGGATGAATGTCTCGTCATAGTAAGAACATGTTGTGATTATGATCTTTTGCAGCAAATCTGGCATTGTACCATTCTCTAGTACCATATGGTTTCTATTTAGATTTATAGATCCATTTGCATCCAACAACATTCTTGCTAGAAGGTCTTCCAAAGCGGTATTTTTGAAAAGAGGTCTCATCTCATCAGCCATAGCTTCAACACATCAATCACTGGTGATGCCTTCTGTAAAAGATGGTGATGCATCGTCGTTGCTTCCATTGATACTTGCTAAGATAACTTTATGTACGATAGAATCCCTCACTTAAGTGACTACTAATTGCATTTATTTTTACAAGAAAGGGAGCCAGCCTTATTATAGCACTAATGGAATACTTTTTATTTTTTGAATGGATAGCAATAATGGAATACTTGTAATTAGAGTAATTTATATCTTATATGAATAAGGATGAAAGTGGTGGTGTTGGAATTAAACCCTAATTAATTCTTTTATCTCCATCTCCCATTCTTTTCTCTCTTCTTCAACCTCTTCTTCATCTTCATTAGTCATTTACTTTTGACCATGGTTTAAAATTTCGGTTTGGGTAACCGTTTCGGACCCCACTGAAAACCGAAATGTCAGCGAAATCCGAAATTTTGTAACACTTTTTTTCTTTTTATTAAATAATGCCATTTAATCGAAATTTCGGTTTATCGGTCCGAAATTTGGTAAATGGCGAAAAATGAAATTTCGGAAAATTTCGGTTTCGGTCCCCACCGAAAAACCATGCCTTTGACGTAACATGTTATCCATGCAATTTGTATCCAGTTTTAAGTCTCTCCCCTTCCAGCTTCTTACTCCCCATCCTATTTCTCTCTTTGTTTGAATTTGTGAAACCCTAATCTAGAATTTTTGAATTGAAAACCCTAATCTAGGGTTCTCTAATTGTTTGGCCACCATAATATTGGTTCTTTATTATCAGATGGTGATCCTGGATGTTGAGTTCCAATTTTGATGAATCAAAATATAAAAGAATTTGAGATAGTGCGCCTGTGTCTAGATGAGTGTTGTAGGGTTGGACTTAAACCCTGATGAATTCTTTCATCTCCATTTTCCCCTTCTTTTCTTTCTCTGCTTCTTGTTCTTGTTCTTCTTCATTTGATTACATATCAGAGCAATTCTCAACTAATCTCAACTCAAGAAAGCCTTTGTCCCAAACTAGTTGGGGGTCGGCTAATGAACCCTTTAGAAAATTTTCATGGAGAAGGTGAAAGAATCTACCTTGCTCAAATTGACTAAGTCTAATCCTGACACTAGTTGGGTTCATCTAATATCAGAGCAATTCTAATCTTTTGTTTAAGCCTCCCCCTTCTTGCGTCTAACCCTTCTTCCTATTTTCCCTTTTTTTTTTTTATGAAAACCTAATATAGGGTTTTTGAATTGTAAAACCTCAAATCCAGGATTCTCGAATTGCGTAGCTGCCTATTCTCCAATGATGTTCATGCATATTAAGTTCCTCTTTATTTATTAGGTTCCTCTTTATACATATCAAAATATAGGAGTTAGAGATGTTGTCGGCAGTCTGGATGTGTTTTCAGGATGGAAATGACTGTCAGAACCGTGATGGGAATATGTTTATTTATTCCCAATGATCTACAAATTGAAGCAATGATTTCAAACAGAGTGTGTGCTCCTCCAAACCATATATTATGTGCTTCGGCAACACACTATCATGATATTATAGATTTCTTTATTTTGAAAATCAAACATGGAACAAGGAGAAAAAATCTCACAATTTTTTTTTTGGGATTGTTAAAAGTATTAAAGATTAAATAAAACCATCTCCACAGCTTAAGCTTATGTAGTAATTGGTTGTTTCACATGGTATCAGAGCTAGGAGCGTGATAACCCTAGTGTACCCTTGAGGATGGTGAAATTCCCTCGGGTAAGATCTCGGCAACCCCGGTGTACCTTTAAGGACGGTGAAATTCCCTCAGAGAAGATCTCGTAGTTCCCACGTTTCTACACCATGGAGGGGCGAGATTAGCCATGTTGCTTCTGCGTGGAGGGGGAGATTGTTGGGGTTCCACGCAAAAGCAAAAGATCCCACAGTGGAAAGATACAAAGATGTGGATGGGCTTAACGGCTAGCTTTTAAGGGTGAGTTCTATCCACAAATGGTATTAGAGCAAAGGTCATGGGTTCAAAACACCTTGATATTAAAAATTCACATGTAATGGCCAGCCTAAAAGAGGGGGCATATGTGCCACGTGTAGGCCAACCTTAAAAAGAGGGTCCACGCGTGAGAGGGAGTGTTAAAGTATAAAAGATTAAATAATGCCATCTCCAACAGCTTAAGCTTTTGAAGTAGTTGGTCGTATCACACAGATTATATAGAGAGTAAATTAGAGTGAAGATCGGGTGTATTTGGTCCTTTGGAATTTCTTGTACTTTAGATGAAGTCCAGTATATTGAATGGATCAAATTACCTACAATGATCCAAATTTGTTCAAGTTTTCTTGACTGCAAAGAGAAAACTGAAGTAACTTATAGATGTACCTTCCCCTCTTAGACCATATAATGAGTGGATCCAAGAGAGTGCTCAAATTATGGCATGGCTTTCGAATAGTATGAATCCATCGGTTAGAACTAATGTGATGATTCTTTATATTATTACTACGTGTAATGTATTAATCTGATGAGAACATTTCACGCATTTACCAATTGTATAAAATTACATAAAAATACTATTTGCAATAAGGTGATAGAATATTAAAGATCCTATGTTATTAAGGCAAATATTACCAGAGAAGACAAAAAGGGAATGTTAGCCCAAGGGTTCTCATGGGTTCAAATAATCACCTTTACCTTCTTGTTTTGATGCTAGCAAACCCAAATTGATTAGTCTTTATGGACTAATGTGTTGCTTTGGAGTATTGTGCCTTAGACAGGAAACTTACATGTCATATCGCCATTACACAATACAACACAACACATGGCTTGAGGATCAACATGCACAAGGAATCAAATGAGCTTGCAAATTCATTGGAGACATTATCCTCGGAAGATATTCAAGTCAAGAGCTGAAGTCAAAGATCCCAAGAGCGTGCCTTGCGAAGCGTCAAAAGAAGCTTGGAGATGAACTAACATTGGTGACCACCTCATGTACCATTGAAGATGTTCAAAGAATTGAGGAAGTCACAAAGCCCAAAGCAAGTTGAAGAGTTCACTCACAAGTTGAAGATGTCCAAGAAAGTGCTAAGGAGCCAAGACAATCCAAGAAGACTCAAGGTTCTACATTTTATAGATTGTATTGGAGTCCTCTTGTCAAAATGTATTTGCACTTTCAAAAGGTTTTCAAATGGTTTTCATAAACATATTTGGAAACCATCCACACACCCCAAAACGTGTTTGAAAACCTTGGACAAAAGCCCAAAGACCATGGCCCAAAGCCCTAAAATTTCAATATGTAAAACCAAGTTTGCAAAACAGGGCCAGTCAACCAAGGTCTCTCGGGCGACCACGGGAAGTGTGCTGGAACTCCAGCACCTACCCAAACTTAGAGGGCCGGTCGACCGAGGCACACCGGTAAACCGCAGATGAGCCTTTGGAAATCCAGAGGCCATCCAGCATGCTTGGGCCAGTCGACCGCCATAGGTCAGGCGACCGCGGATAGGGTTCTGGACCAAACATAAATCGTCCAGAAAGCCTACGGCGGGCGATCGCGACTACCTCGATCGACCGCGACGGTTTAAAATTTGAAATTAAAACAGGAGCGCCCGATAAGGACGGGCGACCGCGACATCCCAGTCGACCGCCCCCGTCTGGCAATAGAGCGGTTGGGGCTTGCGCGACTTGACTTTTCTTGACCAGTTATTTACCAGAGTGCCCCCAAACGGTCATATTCTTACTTGGGTTATATATACCCTATCATTGACTATCTAAACAATCTTTTTGCAAGATCATTTAATATCTTTTTCAACTAGCACTTTCAAATCTAAGGTTTTTAGGTTCATCCTCTTCAATGCTTTGATTTGTGTATTTTACATTCAACAAAAGGATCTCCATAGGGCATTTATTTGCTTAATCTTTTGGAGAGTTTGTGAGCTATTCATCGGTTGTATTAGCCTATCAAGAGGCATTGAGTAAGCTTCATCTTCTTCCTCTTCATTGTAATCGGGGTCTACGATTCGTCCCAACAACAAAGGTGAATCCGGCGCAAAGAGGAATGATACCCTGTGAGGCGGTGGGCGATTAGAGTTAATCTCCTTGGAGGTGGTTGTGCAAAGAGGATCTACGATTCGGCCTGTAAAGAAAGGTGAATCCGGTATTGCAGTGCAAAGAGGGTTTGTTCCCTCGGAGGCAGAGAAGGTTCTTGTACGGCCCGAGGATTTGGCTATAGTGAATCCCACCTTAGTGAAGTGCCCAAGGAGACAAACTTGAAAGAGTGGAGTAGGTCTAGTTGAAGACCGAACCACTATAAAATCATGTGCACTTGATGTGTGGTATTTTGTCTATCCCCTCTATCTCTTCTCTATGAATGCCTATTTATCTCTAGTTAGTTCATAATCATCTTTGTTATATTAACTAACTAGGAAATCATTTTGTGTAATCAAGTAACTAAAATCTTAAAAGTGCTTCAAGATCTCAAATCCACACAACTAAGCTAAAACTTGATTAGCACAAGATTAGATCAAGGGTGAATCTTAAAAGGGATTTAAAAAGAGCAAATTTTTAAAAGGGAACCAATTCACCCCCCTCTTGGTTGCCCACTTGGGATTTCAGGGAAAAAGGCTAAAATAACCTCTCTAAATGTCTCTCCAAACAATATTCATGTTGAAGTAATCTTCAAAACCTCAAGTACACCTGTATCCCTCACATGGCAGATGGAGCAAAATGACTCCACACCATAGAAGCGAAAATGTACCAATAAAAATTGCAAGAACAATGTTCAGTGTAGAAAGAATCATCAGGTTTGATAACCCAGACAGAGAACTCATATTTGGAAATATATTCTTTCTGCAAAAAATGCCTCTGGCCTAATACCAAAACCATATCACTATCATGGTTTTAAATTTCGACCGAAATTCGAAATTTCGGATTTCAATGGGGACCGAAATCAAAATTTGATTCGAAATTTCGAAATTTCGATAATTTCGGTACGAAATTTCGAGAAAATGTCATTTTTACTTAAAAAAAAGTGTTACAAAATTTCGTCTAAATTTCGGAATTTCGGTCCAGAATTTCGAGATGGATTGCCAAATTTCGGCCCGAAATTTGGGATTTCGGTGGGGTTCGAAATCGGTACCGAAACCGAAATTTAAAACCTTGATCACTATTAAAAAAAACCTCCAATAAGTATTGAAAAGTTGAAAGAAGCATTCAAAAACTGCCATCTTGGATTTCAACCCATCTGACTAGCTGATGGATATACCATCAGAAAGAATGTATAATGTATATGAAACAAGCACTCCTCCAAAGACAAGGAAAGAGACGGGTTGATAAAATCTTCAAACTAGAAAAAGAAAACGACCAATGGATAGAATAAATAAACGCCTTCTTAACAAAATCTAAAAATGATATATCACCTCAGGAGCCAACTCTGGAATAGACAAAAGCGTTGTTTATGGAAAATTTTCGTGAAAACTTATGGAAACTTTGGGACAGAACTCAACCAAAAGCTGAGATAATCCTAAAAGACCCCACAAAAGTTGTCAATGAAAAATTTGATACTAACAATCTAAAAGATATTGATCAATTCAATATCCAAATCAATGAGCTACTAGAAGCTATGGTAATAAGGTCAAGCAAAGCCTTGAATGCTAATATGACAATTGACAAGTACACAATACCAAACAAAGAGGTAATAATTAACTGTATTCAGGATGCCCTATTCTTCTCAAAGTTTGATTGTAAGTTAGGTTATTCGAAAATCAGGATGGATGAAAAAAGCATCTCCTACATAACATTCATTTCCCCACGGGGACACTATGAATCACTAGTAATGCCGTTTGGATGGTGCAAAGCACCCGAAATATGCCAAAGGCAAATGGACAATATATTTAGAAAACATAAAGAATATTGTCTAGTATACATAGATGATATTATGGTATACTCTAAAATAAGGGATAAATATAGAATGTAATTAATACAAGTGGCCGAGGAATTCAAAAAAATGGAATAGTCCATCATAAATGAGCTTAAAGACAAAAAATATTACAAAGATATTTAGAATTGATAACATAAATTGGGTCACAACTCCATTCATCCTTAATACATAAAACTGTTACAAAGATTTTTAGAATTAGGGGTGGCCAGTGCACGAGGCTCCTGTCATTGCGGGGACTGGGGAGGGCTAGATGTAGGCAGCTAGACCTCGCAAAATCGACCCGTGCCCGCGGGTTGACCCAACCCACCCGCAAATTTGCGGATACGGGTTGACATTTGTGTGACCTGTCAAAATTGACCCGTGGGTCACCCAACCCGCCAAAACAGGGGTTGGGTTGGGTGAACCTGCGGGTACCCGCAATTTGTTTTTTCTTTTTTTGGTTTGAGTGGCTTGAGTACTGGAATTAAATTGAATACACCCCCTATTTTTCAAAATGGGGGGTACAACCCACACCATAGGATGATCCAAACCATCCATTTGATGGGCCACAACGTAAATAGGTTGTGCCCAGAAGATCATTACCATAGGATGATTCTAACCCTCTGATCTAAAGAGGGACTCACATTATGCAAATTTCTATAAATCGGACGGTTGGGATCATCCTATGGAAATGATTTTTGGGGCATAACCTATTTATGCTGGGGCCCATCAAATGGATGGTTTGGATCATCCTATGGTGTGGGCTGTACCGTCCATTTTGAAAATTAGGGGGTGACTTCATACATAGAAGGGGCTGAATTTATCACCAAACGAAATTGCGGGTTACTCCCTGATATGATCCGACCGTTGGATCACATATTATTATGTTTACACTTATTTATTTCGGTTTATTTGGACTTATTTGACATTATTGGATTATCCTAGATGTGGGGGATGTCCCCATCATCTAGGGCCCACCCTTGCACACACCACTTTTGCCTTTTACCCTTTTGTTTAGCTAGTTTTTCCTATAATGCCCTTATTCTACTAATTCTTCTTCTTTGAGAGTAGGGGTATGAAAGTCTTTTCACTTTCATCTAAGTGAGCTAGCAAAGGGGCTCACCAACAAAGCAATATAAAAGAGAAAGCAAGAGGGGAGAAAACCTAGTTTTTGAAACATTGTGAAGAAAAAGAAGAAAAGAAAAGCCGACGACCTCCCTTCTCCAACAAGCCCTAGGGCATCACTATCTCTCCCCTTCCATTCTTCTTCTCCTTAGTGGTACTTCTCGCCCTACCTCTTTCTCTCCCTTCTCTATATCTTTCTCTCCACTTTCTCTCTCTATACTCAACCATCTCTCTCTCTCAGATCTATCTCTCCCTCTCTCCCTCTCTCTTTCTCTATCTCTCTCGGTCCCTCCCATTGCTCTCTCTCTTATCTCGAAATCTCTCCTCTCTCTTTTCTCGCACCCGCAGTGCTCTCTCTCTCTATCACTTCTCTTTCTTCTTCATCCTCTGTTTTTGGTATATACCTCTTACATCCCCTTTCTTTTTGATCTCCTTCTCTCGCTTCATCTTTCAAGACCCCTTTCAAGCAATATTCTAGAGAGCTACTGTTGTCTGGATTTTGGTATCGTGACCATGGGATTCTCCCCCATTATCTTGGCCCCTTTCCTAGCAAGATCTAAAGTGAAAGGACTGCTGGGTTCCTTGATTTCAGCCCTTTTAGGACCCTTTTGCCTTTGAAAACCCACAGGCTATGAAGCACGGGTACGGGTACGGGGTGCGGGTACGACACGACACGGGTACGTGGGTACGTGATTTGCCAAAAAAACCGGGTGCAGGTACGTTCGGGTACGCCGAATATAATAATATATTTTAATATTTTATTATATATTTATAAAAATTTTAAAAAAATAATTGTAGAGCAATTAAATAACAATAACATCACCAAAATGGAAAATTCTAATATTACTCTTCATTCCATAAGTGATTAAGTTCCATATTTCATAACATGAGGCATCAATACATCATTCATTAGAAAAAAAAGTCTGTCACCAGTGTGTTGACCAGTGTGTTGACCAGTGCCTGACAAGATGAATAATTTTTAGAGACCAAATTATGAGATTTTTTTTACCGGACTTTTGGGATTTAATAATGTTTGGACACAATAGATTTTATGAATTTTTAAAATTTGAAAAATACCCCACCGTTTGGAAGTTAAGAAAGTTAAAATTTTGACCCGACCCTTTTTCTTTGAATTTTGTACTAGAACTGGAGAGTTGACTTTTTTCCTTTTAGATTTGGGTGTTGAAACTATTTTTAATAAATCCAAAAGGGGGGTATTCCGTTATTTACATGTAAATCTTAAGTAAATGGACAATAAAGGTGCGCACCCGACACGCACCCAACCACCAAAACTAGTTGTTTTTTTTTTTTAAAAATGGGGTACGCACCCCGGACGTACCCGGGGCGTACCCAGACGCACCCGCACCCGACACGTGTCGGGTGCGGGTGCGGGAGCCCCGGGAGAGTACCTGTGCTACCTAGCCCACGGGCCACATGAACCTTACCCTAGCATATTTTGAGCCTTTTATCATTATCTAAAATTTTTTTGGGCCCTTGATCTTTCTTTTTTTGTTATGGACAGCAATGAATCAGCAAATAAAGGTAGTTATTTGAGCCTTAAAATCCAATCTTTGAGTCATTTATTTGATATGTTCAATGACTGCTTGAAGTAGAAGTATTTATCATTGATGGTCTGTTGCTTACAATTCATTTCATGTATTATTTATGCTGAAATTTACCATTAAATGTTTCTCTATTTGTTTATGGGTTATGGATGGTTGTATGGATATGATGATTTGGTCCCATTGAGCTCCTAAAATCCTGGTAGTTATTCGTGAGCCTCTGGGTTTGCACCAAAGTTGTATCAGAGTACAGAACTCAAGTCTGTCATCTTCTGTCCACCAAGTGTTCGTTAAAAGTCATGAAATAAACCTTCTTTAATTGTGAGTCCTAGTTAGCTTGTCTAGTGCACACAAAATGTTCGGTTAAATTCCTATTAGAGTCTAGATTAGTCAGTCTTGTCTATTAGGGCATCTTTAGGTTATAGCGTAAGTCTAGGTCAGTTTCGTAGTCATCTAATATCTAGAGTTTCATTTCGTGTCAGTTGAATTTCACATAGTCAATCTTGTTTGTTTGGGTATCTTTAGGTCGTAGGATCTGTGCTAGGATAGTTAGGTGTCAAATTTGTAGTGTAGCATCGTCATTTTTCTTATTTCGGCATCCTATTGTCTCTCAGTCTCTATAGGATTGTCCTGCACATAGACCACACACGCCCAAGTTATGGCTTATAGGACCAATGCTTCACATCATGGGCAAAGTCGAGTCTAACCTCGACGAGCCTGGGAACGACATGCTCAGTCTACATTGGATCAACACTTGGATATGTTAGCCAGGATGAGAGTTACCGGAATCGCATTAACAAGCATCTTGGCATTAAGGTTTCCAAGGATGCCATGACTCCTAAGGATACTCTCCTAGCCACTCCACATGTGCAAGGTAAAGCGAGGCAAAAGGACATTGACATTGCTGGAGAAGAACCAAAATGAGATAATAGAATGCGTTAAGGGCTTCTTCCTTCACTCAAGTATTTATATTAAGAGAGGAAAAGGCAAAAAGACAACTATGCCCTTATGGCATAACATACACCCAAGCACACACACATAGCTATCCAACACTCCCCCTCAAGCTAGAATGTATAAATTACACATTCCCAGCTTGTTACAAATATCAATAAACTTAGCTTCGCTCAATGGTTTGGTGAAGATGTCGGCTAAATGATTGGCAGATCGAGTGAATGTAATACGCAACACGCATTGCTGGATCCTGTGTCTAATAAAGTGTGTTAACTTACCAACTTCTCCAAGAGCTTAAGCTGTTGGAGAAAGGTGTTATTTATCTTTTATACTTTAACACTCCCCCGCACGTGTGGCCCACTTGGCAAACACGTGGCACATGTGGTCCCACTTTGGGCCGACCATTGCATGTGGATTTTTTTGCTATCCGAGAGGTTTGAACTCGAGACCTTTGGCTTTGATACCATGTTAACTTACCAACTTCTCCAAGAGCTTAAGCTGTTGGAGAAAGGCGTTATTTATCTTTTATACTTTAACGAAGTGACAGTCTACCTCAATATGTTTGGTACGCTCAAGAAACACTGGATTGTTTGCAATATAGATAGCCGCCTTGTATCACAATACAACTCTGCAGGAGAAGATGGAGGAAACCCAATCTCAGATAGAAGAGAACGCAGCCAAATGAGCTCACAAGTGTGAGACATGGCCCTGTACTCGGCTTCTGCACTTGACTTGGACACAACATTTTGCTTCTTGCTGCGCCAAGATACAAGATTTCCCCCAACATATATGCAATATCCAGTAGTGGATCGTCTGTCAGCTGGAGATCCAGCCTAATCAGCATCACAAAAGCCCTCCAATCTCATGTGATTATGTTTCTTGAAAAGTAGGCCTTTGCCTGGGGTACTTTTCAAGTAGCGAAGAAGATGCACCACAGCAGCCCAGTGAGAAGTGCGAGGCTCACTCATAAATTGGCTAACTATTCCCACAACATAGGAAATATCAGGACGAGTGACAGTGAGATATATGAGCTTCCCAACAAGTCTCCTATACCAGCCAGGATCCTCTAATAAGTCCCCCTCTTATGGGCGAAGTTTAGTATTTGGTTCCATGGGGGTACTAGCAGGTTTGATCCCTAAGGATCTAGTCTCATCCGAAAGATCCAACACATATTCGCTGAGATAGGGAAACATTTGTACCTGAATAGGATACCTCCATCCCTAAGAAGTATCAAAGACGACCAAGATCCTTTGTAGAGAACTGTGTCTGAAGAAGCCACAAGAGTCACTCCCTGTAATGATAATGTCATCTACATAGACTATGAGAATGACATATCCCGCATCAGACTTGAGGCTAAACACAGAGTGGTCTACCTCACATTGTTTCATACCATAGCCCATGAGAGAATCACTGAACTTGCCAAACCATGCACGAGGAGATTGTTTGAGGCCATATAATGACTCGTGAAGACGACAAACAGAGGAAGTGAACTCCCTCTGAGCAACATCCCTGGAGGTTGCTCTATATACACTTCCTCAACTAAATCACCATGGAGGAAGGCATTCTTGACATCAAGCTGATGAAGATGCCATCCATGATTGACGGCCAAAGATATAAGGACACGAACCGAGGGAATTTTGGCAACAGGGGAGAAGGTCTCGGTATAATCAATCACATGCGTCTGAGTGTATCCTTTGGCGACCAACCACGCCTTAAGGCGCTCAACAGAGCCATCAGGAAGGTACTTGATGGCATAAACCCAGCGGCATCCAACAGGATGGACACCAGAAGGAGAAGGAACAAGATCCCAAGTGTGATTCACCTGAAGGGCGCTCATCTCAGCATCCATAGCAGCACGCCACCCAGAGTGGGTAAGAGCTTCCTGTAAGGACCTAGGAGACAGAGAACAAGGAAGATACATCGCTGCAAAAAGTAGCGGAAAATGATCATAAGATATATAAGAAGATATAGGATGAGCCGTAGTACGAGAGCGCGTACAAGATGCAATGGGAGAGTCTAAATGAGGTGCAGAAGGAGGTCATACTTGAGAAATGGACGGTGGAGTCTCTGGCTGAGACGAGAGGGGCGCAGGTGGAGCTGGAGGTGATCTAGGGCGGGCACAAAGCTGATATACCTGCATAAGGCCAGATGTGGTAGGAGGAGCCAACAATGAAACGGACGGAGAGGACGCCGGGGTAGGGGTAGGAGGAGCTCAATCAGGGAGAACCGGAAGTGGAAGAGAAAGTGGGTCCAGAGACACTGGAGGAGGAAAGGTAGGACTAGGAAAATAAGGAATTGACTCAAAGAAGGTGACGTCAGTAGAGACAAAGCACTGACGAAGATGAGGACTATAACACCGATAGCCTTTCTGGGTACGAGAGTATCCCAGAAAAACACACCTCTCAGCACGGGGGTCTAGTTTGTCCACACCAGGACTCAACTTGTGGACAAAGCACACACATTCAAAGACACGAGGAGTAAGAGGGAAGTGGTCACCGTGAGGGTGAAGAACCGAGAAGGGAGAGCGAGTATCTAACACTGATGAGGGAAGACAGTTAGCAAGAAAACATGAAGTAAGAATGGCATCACTCCAATACTTTTTAGGAACATGCAGCTGAAAGAGTAGAGTACGTAGAGTAGAGTACGTGCCATGTCAAGAAGATATCACAACTTCCTCTGAGCAACACTATTTTGCTGAGAGGTGTATGCACACGAAGAGTGATGAAGAATACCACGAAGAGAAAAAATATTCTCGTGCATTATCCGTGCGTAAACACTTAAGAGGAGAATCATATTGAGTAGTAATTTCAGCATAGAAGGTGCGAAAAGCATGAAAAACTTCATAACGATGTTTAAGTAAATAAACCCATGTCATCCGACTAAAATCATCCACAAATACAATAAAGTATGTAAATCCAAAAAGAGACTTGGTCCTCGAGGGACCCCATACATCAGAATGGACCAACTCAAAAGGTCTTAAAACTCTAGATACAGGCCTATAAGGGAACAACACACGATAGTGTTTTCCAAGTTCACATGACTCGCACTGAAATGGCTGAATGCTAGAGGAGACAATAGAGGTCTGCCGAAGGCACTGAAGAGATGGATGACCAAGACGACAATGCCACTGATAGGCATCCACAGAGCTACTCAAAATGGTGAGAGATGGGTGGTACTGAAGGTGGTAGAGGCCGTCCAGCTCACGACCCGTTCCAATCGTAGCCCCAGTCAAGAAATCCTGAAAAACACAATATGAGGGAAAGAATGAGACAGCATTTCAAATTTTTGGTAAGTTGACTTACTGATAATAAGTTAAATGGAGAGGTAGGAACACAGAAGACAGAAGAGAGGGTAAGGCCCTCATGAAGGGAAATAGAACCCATGCCAGAAATAGAGGCTCTATTGCCATCGGCAAGAGTGATAGAGCGAGACTGAGAAGGGAAGGACTCAAATGAGGAAAGAGATTGGGAATTACCCGTCACATGATTGGAGGCCCAAGAATCAATGATCCAGGAGCTGGAGCTAGTGAGAAGTGAAGCGGGCGAACTACCTGACTGGGCAACGGCTGCAGAAGGTGGGTGGCTGCTAAGGCGGAGACGCTGAAGCTCCTCATAATCAGCTCTGCAAAACTCAAAAGGCTCGTCTGGGAGATCCGAAGCAGAAGACTGGAATGTGCCATCAGTAGGGGATGCAGCAGAGAGGTGGGCAGCTCGGGAATGGCGGAGCTCAGGATGGAGCACGAAGCAAGTATCAACAAGGTGGCCATCCCGCTGACAATGAGTGCAATAGGGTCGACCACGACCACCACCTATCATACGACCACGTCCACGGCCAAAGGAGCCAGTGTCATGACCGAAAGAACCAGTGTCTCGGCCGGAAGAAGTCTGAGTATCATACGAAGCACGGGCGGAACCCTCAGAATGAAGCATAGTGGAGGAGCCACCTGGGGCACACTGCTGAGCACGAGAGTAAATCTCCAGAAGGGAGGGTATGGCCCCTGATCCAATAAGCTGCTGGCGGAATGGGAAGAAGTCCGGGCCCAAAGACTCAAGGTAGTGTATAGCCAGAAGCTGATCTCGTTGACGAGTAAGAACCTTCAGATCTGAAGTGAGGGGCATAAACACATCTAGCTGCTGACATAGAGAGATAAACCGGCGGTAATGGTCGGAGAGGGATAAGTCGCAAAAATGCGAGTAAGGTTGTCAACCCCAGAAAACATGAGAGCAACATGCTCCCAAATGTCCTTGGCAGTCGCCAAGTCCATCATCGGCCGAGAAATATGAGAAGCCATGCTCTGCCATAGCAACCTGCGTACCATCGCATCATTCTGACGCCACTGGTCATAGGATGGATCTAAGGAGGGTGGAGGAGCCCGCTCAATGAGAGACTCTGCCGCGAGCAAGAAGATATGTCTCAACCGCTCTCCGCCAGCTAAGATAATTGGAGCCGTCAAGGCGCTCCGAGGTCATCTGAGGAAAGGACTGCTCAACAGATCGAGAGTATGCGGGAGGATGGTAGCTTGAAGAAGGAGCCACGGGAGAGGCTGTCGCACTGTCAGTAAGAGAGGTGGCAGCAGGAAGCTCGGAAGTAGTCGAGGTGTCCATCAGGAGAGAAGGGGCTCACAAAGACCCGAAATAAAAACAAATAAGGAAAGAAGAGGACACCGAAAAGGGATAATGAGTCACAAAATCGACTCCATCAGATGAGCGCGGCTCTGAGGGCAAAGAAGAAGGAGAAGAGGCATAGAGAGACAAGATGCATAAAGCGTCACAGATAAATGACAATAACGAGTGCCAATCGGAGCCGCGAAGAAAAGGGATAGATATATAGAAGAGATTTAGACCATAAAGAGGGAGAAAAAGAAAGAGATTAGGGTTTTAGGGTTTGAAGATGGGTTTTAGGAGGGAGAAAGGGGAGGCAAGGGTGAGAGAGCGAGAGAGAGGGGAGGGGAGGTAGAGAAGGAGATGGTGGCAAGAGAGAGCAGTAGGGTGGCGTGAGAGGAGCAACAGGGGGCGTGGAGGGGGAGAGGAGCAACAGGGGGCAACTAGGGGGGCGCGCAGGGGGGGCAACCAAGGACAAGAAGAAGAAGAAAGGGAAAAAAAAGAAGAGGGAAGAAGAAGAAGAAGAGGGAAGAAGAGGGAAGAAGAGGGAAGAAGAAGAAGAAGAAGAATGGGAAATGGGGTTAGGTCATAGGGTTGGGTGGAGAGAGCGGAGGGGAAGAAGAAGGAGAAGAATCTCCAATTTGGTCCCTAGGGCACAAAAACCCTAAGGCTCTGATACCATGTTGGAGAAGAACCAGAATGAGAGAATAGAATGAGTTAAGAGCTTATTCCTTCACTCAAGTATTTATATTAAGAGAGGAAAAGGCAAAAATACAACTATGCCCTTATGGCATAACATACACACAAACACACACATACATAGCTATCCAACATACATTGTCCCTTCTACCTCAACCAACAATGGCTCGATGTCTATTCGTTCGGGCCCCACTCTTCCTCGTAAGAGTACGACCAAGGGGTATGGACTCTTGAGACATGAACCACAAGATACTACATTCAAATACTTTACATGTGGTAAACAAGATCACAGGTTATCATATTGTCTTCCGCCTAGGATATTCAATCCTCAAACTCATATAGCAATACCTGTAGGTGATGAGGAAAATGTGAGGACAGCTTGTATGACCCAGTCTAGTGTAACCCGGTCCATGAAAACTCAAACTCCAAGCACTGTCGTGAATTTTCCTCTCATTAGGACTGCTAGGAGGTGCGAGTTCATCGTTATTATTGTTGAGAGGTTCTTTAGCGTGTCTCGTTTCATATTGAGTTGTGTCGCTAGGTTTTCGGATGTGTCAGAAACTCTGGAGAACTCTATGGAGCAAAATGGGGACAAAACTTCAAGTCAATAGTGCTTACCATCCCCATACAAATGGGCCGATAGAAATGGTTAATTGCAGCCTAGGAAATTTATTGAAGTGCTTACCTCAAGCACAATTCGCATATAACAGTTTCTTTGATAGTACAATTGGTAGATCTCCCTTACCCTTTGAAGCCATCCTTGGATTTTCCATTCCCCACTTGCTTGACCGTAGCACCATACCTTACACCGAGCGTAGCAGTGTTGAAGCTGAGGATCTTGTTCAGCACATAAATGAGGTACAACAAGAGCTGTTGGAGCGGTTGCGTGTGAGCAACGAGAAGTACAGGGCAGTCACAGATCAGCACCAGAGAGGCCAGATATTCAGTATTGGGATTCTGTCATCAACACTCTTTCGACATTATTTTTCTGTGATTGGAGCCACTCATTTTGCATCGCTTGGAGGGTTGCCAGATCCATTCCTCATTGTCCCGACATCTTGTGGAGATCGCATCCTGCACATTTGGACATTGGATACCCGTCGAGGATTTCGTTGGAGGTACTTGATCTGTTGGCGCGGACGATCGGGCTTGTGGTTGGATGCTGGGCAAATACGACGACTACGTTGTAGCGTGTCACTGCATGCATCAGCTCTTTACTCGATGGAGTCAAGTTCTTCTCACCCGGGGAGAACTGATGTGATCCGACCGTTGGATCACTTATTATTATGTTTGCACTTACTTATTTCAATTTATTTGGACTTATTTGACATTATTGGATTATCCTAGATGTGGGGATGTCCACATCATCTAGGGCCTACCCTTGCACACACCACTTTTGCTTTTACCCTTTTGCTTAGCTAGTTTTTCCTATAATGCCTTTATGCTATTAATTCTTCTTCTTTGTGAGTAGGCGTATGAAAGTCTTTTCACTTTCATTTAAGTGAGCTAGAAAAGGGCCCACCAACAAAGCAATATAAAAGAGATAGCAAGAGGGGAGAAAACCTAGTTTTTTAAACATTGTGAAGAACAAGAAGAAAAGAAGAGCCGACGGCCTCCCTTCTCCAACACGCCCTGGGCACCACTATCTCTCCCCTTCCATTCTTCTCCTTAGTGGTACTTCTCGCCCTACCTCTTTCTCTCTCTATACTCTCAACCATCTCTCTCTCTGTGGATCTATCTCTCACTCTCTTTCTCTATCTCTCTCGGTCCCTCTCATTGCTCTCTCTCTTATCTCGAAATCTCTCCTCTCTCTTTTCTCGCGCCCTCTGTGCTCTCTTTCTCACACTCCTCTTTCTTCATCCTCTTTTTTTGGGATATACCTCTTACATCCCTTTCTTTTTATCTCCTTCTTTCGCTTCATCTTTCAAGACCCCTTCCAAGCAATATTCTAGAGAGCTACTGCTGTCCGGATTTTGGGATCGTGACCATGGGCTTCTCCCTCATTATCTTGGCCTCTTTGCTAGCAAGATTTAAAATGAACGGACTGCTGCCCTTTTAGGACCTTTTTGCCTTTGAAAACCCACAGGAACCTTACCCCTAAGTTACCCTAGCATATTTTTAGCCTTTTATCATTTTCTAAAATTTTTTTGGGCCCTAGATCTTTCTTTTCTGTTATGGACAGCAACGGATCAGCAAATAAAGTAAGTTATTTGAGCCTTAAAATCCATCTTTGAGTCATTTATTTGATATGTTCAATAACTGCTTGAAGTAGAAGTATTTATCACTGGTGGTCTGTTGCTTACAATTCATTTCATGCATTATTTATGCTGAAATTTACCATTAAATGTTTCTTTATTTGTTTATGGGTTATGGATGGTTGTATGGATATGAAGATTTGATCCCATTGAGCTCCTAAAATCCTAGTAGTTATTCGCGAGCCTCCGGGTCTGCACCACTCGCCAGATGACCCAACCCACCCGCAGCGGGCGCGGGTCACCTAAGTGCTAACCCATAGGGATGCAGATCATTTTTAACCCAACCCGTTTGACCCGCACCCACATGACCCGCGGGTAACCCAACCCCACCCGCCTGTTTGCCAGGACTATACGCAGCCTTACCCTTGCTTTGCATAGAGGCTGTTTCCGTGACTCGAACCCGTAACCACCAGGTCACAATGGAGCAACCTAACCGTTGCGCCAAGGCTCGCCCTCTGCAAAGATTTTTAGCATTGATAACCTAAAATCGGGACACAAAGATCCATTCCTCCTAAAATGTGGCTGGGCAGATCTTTTTCTTTGTAGTGGGGAATTTTCCCTACATTTCTATAACTTTAATAAAAGTTGATGGTTCTAAAAATCAAGGTTGCCAGAGCGGGAATAGAAAGCGGCAATCGAAACAAGAATCGAAAGCTCCCGGAATGGTCGGAAGCGGGAATCGTGAAGTCGTTGGAGAGTCAGCGGAGATTCATTGGGTAGTCGTCAGGGGAGTCGTCGGGAATCACTGGGAATCATTAGGGAGTTGGGAATCGCCAAGGAATCGCCAGGGAATCGCCGGAAAATCGCGTTTCACATAACATTAAACCGCGGTTCCCAAAAGTGGGAATCGCGTTTCCGGGGAATTATAAACCGCAATTATCAAAAGTGGGAATCGGGTTTCCGGCGAATCCGAACCGGGATTTGAGAAGATTCCCGTGTCGGATTCGCGAACCGGGGAATCGCGGTTCCCCACTCCCAGGAAAGAATCCCGCTTGCTAAAAATTTCATGTTGCACACGTCCCAAATTCAAAAATTGGTCAAAATCGAAGGTTTTTCCTTTTTTGAAACCCCCTTGACTTGGAAAAGTAAATATATGGCCTGGATCTTAATTAGAAGATGGGGTTTGTTTTAAACACACAGGCTTAATTTTAAAAGAAAAAGTTAGAAATAACCTAATGAGTTTATGGGGTGAATTTTATGTGTGACTAGTCTAAGCCTTTGTTCTAGTTTTACAAATTCAGAAGATACGTAACGTTTTCAATGGCAGAAAAGCAAGGTTCTGGATCGAAAGCAATATTAGAAAGCTGGGAAGAGCAGAGGAATTCACATTAGGAAGGGCTGGAGGAGGATTAAGTTTCATTTCTTAGGGGCTGTTTTTTTGCTGCACATGCAGAACTCATATTTTTAGCAGATTTCGGAATTTCCAAACCTAGAAGTTTCTGGTCTGTGCTTAGCAAGCATTAGTGGCGAAGGGATTTCTAAATGTTGTGGAGGTAGCATTTCGTTTTGGAGGTTATAAATAGGGATTTTTCTCACAGATTCCATGAGCCATTGTTTTCACTGAATTTCAAAGGGTTGGACTATTAAAGGGGTGTCCCAGTTGCTTGTTTTGAGCTACTTCAAATTCTTTTCTTCTAGTTTCATTTTTTTTAATTGAACCCAACCAGGGACAGCCCAATAGGACCGTTTTACCACCTAACCGACATTAACAATGACTTCAGATCAGCCTGTTTGGCATGTCCGTAAATTCTCTTGATTTGTGACATATCATGATTTGATACCTCTTTCAGCCTATTGCAAAAGGTTGCACCATAGTAATTATTCTGATAGGCTAATAATGGTGATCGATTAAAACATTCTGATTTATTTACTAAGAAAAATCCTAATGATTTTTGCAGGAATATAATTTACATGATTTTTAAGCAATCACATCTATTAGGGTTGCTATGCGTATGACATAACAGGCATAAGCTTATGGGAGAATCAGTTCATGGCATAAGGTAAATATGTAATTGGAAAGAATAGAGATTTTAAATGACCACAGAACTCCATACCAATTTATAGAAATGTGGATAAATACACTAACCCAATTAAGTATATGATAACACAATAGATATAGGAAAGTCTTACTCCCAATGCTATAATCAGCTGCCCTTGCTGCCTGAAGCCCTTCTCGCCCACTTATTCCCACCCCTATGTCAGCCTGTTGGATCATCCTCACATCATTTCCACCATCACCAATGGCCAATGTCTTGTAGTCACATGTCTTTAAGAGTTCCACAAGCTGCAAATAGTGAAAACAAAAATATGGAAGGGTTAATGATCCAATACAACATCCTATTGTTCCTGAAAGGCTAGCAATCACCATTTTTTATGAAAGAAAGAGGAAGAAGGAATCTCACATGGTAATTGAAATACAGGTGTGACAACCCAAGGAGAGGGGGGGGGCGTGGTGAATTGGTTAATTAAAATTGTGTGCTTAATTAAATGGATTATTCAAATCAAGTTACTAATTAAGCATATATGGTCTAACCATTGTTCAAATAATCAAGATATTGAAAGCTAGGGTTTAGATGTTACTTTAGACTTATATACCTAACCCTTGTTCAATAAAACATAGATACGAGTAAAGAGTAGGGATTACCAATCACCAATGTGCAATGAAGAGAAGGAGAAAGCAATCACAAGGAACACACGATTTTTATAGTGGTTCGGTCTATCATAAGACCTACTCCACTCTTCCAAGTTTTCCTCTTTCGATGCTCCACTAAGATTGAGATTCTTCAATGGCGAATCACCAAGCCGTACATACAACTTCTCTTTCAAAGGGATCAAACCCTTTCTGCACAAAGCCTTGTGATGAACACTTCTTCTTAAAAATGATTTACCTTTGGTAACGAGCCAAATCGGAGACACTCAAGTACCAAATGAATAAATAGAATGATCCAACCTGGATTGTTTCTATCTGAAACATCCGCGGTCGCCCGGCTCACCCCGGTCGACCGGCCAGATAATTTTCGAGATGTCCTGGAATTCGAGGTACCATCCCGCAGTCGCCCGGACTATCCCGGTCGACCGACCCTGTGTGAAATTCCATTTTTAACTTTAAAATTCAGGGGCTTTTGGGCCATGATGGTCTTTGGGCTTAAGTCCTAGGTTTTCAAACACATTTTAGAGTGTGTATGGTTTTCAAACACATTTTAGAGTGTGTATGGTTTTCAAAGATAAAAAAACTTACGTATAAAAACCATTTGAAAACCTTTTGAAAGTGCATTTAACATAAAATCAAGAGAACTCCAAATACATTCTAATAGTATATACCATTGAGTCTTCTTGGAATGTCTTTGCTCCTTTGCACTTTCTTAGACTTTTTCGGCTTGAGTGAACTTCTTGAACTTTGTCTCGGCTCTTGTGACTTCCTCCAATCTTCAAAACATGTTGAGAGGTGCAGGATGAGTCACTATGGCATTTTCAACTCCAAGCTCTTGCTTGACACTTGCTTAGGGAACTTGTGGAATCTTCATGTTGAGCTTCTTGACTTGAACATCTTCAAATGATGATGTCTTCACTGTGAATGCAAGCTCTTGATTCCTTTGATCTTTGATCCACAAGCCATGTGTTGAGAAGAGTTGTGTAATGACGATTATGACATGAAAATCCTGTATATAACACATCACCTCAAGGCAACACATTAGTCCATAAATGCTAATCAAATTGTGTTTGCTAGCATCAAAACAAGATGGTAAGGTGAATGATTGAACCCATGGGAACCCTTGGGCTTACATTCTCCCCCTTTTTTATAATGGCAAACAAATTGATTAGGAAGGAAGGAGATATCAAACACATAGATGAATTTGCATGATATTATATAAATAATAGAGCAATGCTCCCCTCACTATATGCACAAGTATAATGAATGTAAAGTATGTGGTGCATATACAATGGATTGCCTAATCAATTCCAAAACTTCTCCCTCTTTTGGCAACAGCAAAAAGGAAGGATTTTTGCAATAAAAGTGCAAATGGTGTGTCAAGGGCAATAATAGCTTATCTAAGCTATGTGCCTAGTATATAATAATACATTTAAGCTCTAGTAATGCTTATCAAAGAGAAAACAAAAATGAGATACATGATAAGCCTGTTTTTTTTTTTTTTGATCTACAGATTTGCAAGTTTAAGCACAAATATAGGGGCAATGAACGATATGAGCACATCACAATGGTCTATAAAAACATGAATAAATAATTATTTAGCTCTCCCTCTATGAATTTGTCAAAGGCCCTAGATGAAACCTATGTGATAAGGCATGACAAGGTACTACGGTGCAAAAGGTGAATGATTTGAACTCTTGGGCTTGATTTGCAACTTTTAAGCAGATAAGTCTCTACCTGAGCAAGAATATGCTCAGATTTATGACATAACCATTTAGGTTTACGAGTTGCTTCATACAGGAGTTTATACAAATGAGTGAAAGCTCCCCCTGATTATGTGCATCTTAATCTAAATATAAGAGTACCAAGCACATAGGCCCATGATTTTGGATTAATCACCTTCAACCATACCAAATTTTGCTCCATTCAAAAGATAATTACAATATAGCTTAGAATGAATGAATATTAGACGGAGAATATGAATACAGTCTAATAAACACATGGATACAGAATACTGAACCAACAGATAAGTGCACATCCATGGCAATCAAGGAACATGTATATATAGATGAGAAATATGAGGTTCCATATACATGAACAAGAGATGGAAGAGACACACCCTCTTCACATTTGTCAAAACATCATCAGAGATACACAGATGGGTGTGAGATACAAGTACTCATCACCACTACAATAGATACAATCAAACACGCTGAATCATGAACCAAAAAACAATATAAAGCATAAGGCCACTCTGGGCAAACATCCATAATAAGATAAACATAAAAAGCCCCTACTAAGCACAAGCATCCATCAACAAAACATCAAACCCACACTGGGCATACACAATATCCACAAGCCCATCTAGGGCAACATCCACAGCAGTCATAAAGCCCATACTGGGCATACACATCCAGACATAAAAGCCCACATCGGGCATAAACAACATCCATGAAGAGAAGAAAGTATAAAGATGATCAAGCAGCCGTAAGATGTGATCAACTGCAACTGTTGCCGAGAAGGTACTGGCCATCTATCACTCCTGAGGAGGAGGTTGATGCTCACGAGATGGAGAGCTGCTATAAAATCTGGTGGTCTAGCTCCTGATAAGCTCGCATCATTTCCCTATGCTACTCAGCTCTAACTCGTAGCATCTCAGCATGCTCCTCTGCTCGAGTCTGCCCCTGGGCAACCAGTAGTTTCATCATCTGAGTATGATCAGTGGGCCTCTGACTAAATGCTGTCATGACAGTAGTAGAGATGTTGTCAAATCCAGTGGTTAGGGACTCTAATATGTTGGTGACAGTGTCCCGTAGGGGCACAAGTTCATCGTATTCCGCACGAGGGACAACCAAGGAGTTAGTAGAAACAAATGGACCTGGAGCAGAAGTGGCAGCTGAAGCAGTTGAAGCACTCGTAGGCCGTCCATACGCTAATGAGTACAATAACAATAGTCAACACTATGGCCGTCCATACGACAATGAGTACAATTGCGAGACACACGTCCGTGGCCTCCACCATCTCGGCCTCCCCCTGAATCACGGCCACCACCACCACCACGACCATGGTCGCGGCCCCCATCATCTCGGCATGCCCAAACAGACTACCACCACGACCACGATCACTCCTAAAATATGTCGCAAGGGCAGATCTATCAACAATCGGGTCACTATGCTGAACAACTCACATACGATGTACTCGAGAAAAGACGTCTGCAAGAGTGGGAATAGACCCATAACTTAAAATCTGTTGTCGGAACTGGAGATAATCAGGGCCCATTGAATCAAAAGAGAGAATAACTCGCAACTCCTCCTGACACTTTTTAAGAACGACAGGATCGACAGTGAACGGCGTCAATAAATCAAGCTGCTGACAAAGGGCTATATAATCACTATAATGGGCCCCTACTGATTTGTCTCATCGCTAAAGACTAAACCACTCAAAAAAAGATCACAAATACGTGTAAGATTATTGGCCCCAAAATAAAACATCACCACTTCCTGCCAGATTTCCTTAGACGACTGACGATACATCATGGAGGTAGCAATTTGGGGTTCCATACAAGCCCATAGGAATGAGCGGACCATAGCATTATCTTGGTGCCACTTATTATATGACAGATCCGTGGTAGCGGGAGGTGAACGCTCAAGAAAACTAACTTTACCTCGTCCGAGGAGATATGTGTGCACGGCCATCCTCCAAGGCGGGTAATTTGTCCCCTCCAACTTTATGGAATTCATCTGAAGGGGAGCCTCCACATGAGAATAACTAGAGGATGGGGTGTACGAAGGATGGGTGACCTCATCAACCTTGAGAGAGGCTAGTTATTGAGAGGAGGACTCCACAGGATACATAATAGATAGCAACCAACACTAACTCGAACAATGGCAAACACCACGAATAGCCAACAACCACTAAAGATAACCAACAAACGGCAAACAGCAAGGCACCAAGAACCATCTCCAACAAGTGAAATAAAAACCATGTCAATCACCAACAAGCAATCACCATGACGGCACCAACAACAACTATCAACAACATCCACGAAATCCACCAACAAGTCACCGAACAAACAAGTCAATCACCAACAAGCCGATCACCACAACAGTATCAATCAACAACCATAAACAATGAGGCTACAACCCATGTAGCGAACCATCCACCAACATACTTGGGCGAAGACATCAACATCTGGTTCCGGGACAAACAAGGGTACAAAAATACCATGCAAACATATATGAAAACAACAAAAGACCACCAATCAACGTCCAGAACCAACAACTACATGAATGGGGAATGAAAAAAGCTAGTTTAGATCATAAAAAAGGAGTATTAGGGGCTGATTTCAGTTAGAACTTGAGTTAAGGATATGATTTCAACACAAGGATGAAGGAAAAAGAATGTGGTAGGACTTTCTAGGGTTAGTGTGAAGTGAAAGGGGCGGTTAGGGTTAGGGATAGATTAGGGTTAGGATAATGGGGTAGGGAAAAGGGATTAGGGTGAAGTTTGATGAAAAAAAGAAAAGGAGAGAAGGTTCTGTCAGCTAGGGTTGAGAATTGAGATAGAGAAAAGAAAGAAGAGGATGAAGGGATTGTAAGAAAAGTACCTTCAAGGAGGAAGAGAGAGCTCTTCAACCTTTAGCTCTGATAAAATGTTACCTTTTAAGAGAGAGAGAGAGAGAGAGAGAGAGAGAGAGAGAGAGAGAGAGAGAGAGAGAGATGAGAAGGGAAAAACGTGAGAAAGAGAATCGCAGTCCCCTCCCACATGATTATGTATATACATAAGAGAAAACTTAAAAATTACAAAACTACACCTTTACTGAATATGTCTTACACCCACTATTATAAATTATATCATCATTTGGCATCAGATCCAAGATGGCTCCTTGAAAGTCCTTTGGTCCTGAATCAAGTGAAGAGTCAAGCGAACAAACGAATACTGAAGAGATTAATGAGATGTGACAAACAAGCAGAAAGGCATAACCAAAAGAAGAAAGAGATGATGGAGAACTTTGCACAAATCAACACTATTTTTGCTCAAGTTCTATGCAACAAGATACACCACATACTTTAGGTCAACGACACATGATACCACATGATTGTGTGTTAGGCATAGATGATGAAGTATCCTATGCGAGTTGAGAGAAGAATCCTAAGAAGTGTATGAATTTTAATATCATGAGATGATGGAGAACTTTGCACAAATCAACACTATTTTTGCTCAAGTTCTATGCAACAAGATACACACATACTTTAGGTCAACGACACATGATACCACATGATTGTGTGTTAGGCATAGATGATGAAGTATCCTATGCGGGTTTGAGAGAAGAATCCTAAGAAGTGTATGAATTTTAATATCATGAACTAATGTAGGAAATGAATCATTCAATACCACAATTGGCAGAATTAGTGATGAGAAAAGTATCCCTAGGGAATCCCATCAATTAAAGGAAACACAATTTGGTATGATCAAACACCATGGTGAAAAAAACCCATACGAAGGGACACGGTTTGTATAAAAATTGTAGAAAACATCAGATACTGCAAGAGCATAAATAGCATGAAGAATCTTTACATAAAACAAGTGGAAGCTTAGTATCAATAGCTCTCATCATATAACAAAGTTTTCAACTCTAATTTTTGGCTTGCGGCAAGCTAGGCTCAGGAGCTGCAGTCAGCAGTCTCCCTGGTATACATTAAGCACTTGCTTCAAATAATGGTTCTCAGCTCCAATAACCTATGCCTCCAAGTATAGCCTCAATTCACCATGCATTTGAAGAAATTTGAACCAGAAAATAATCTCCAAGCAAGAATAACCATTAGGAGGATAGCCACTTTTTAATCCAACCAAAATCCAAATCACTTGGCTGGATAAATATCAAAGAGCTTCAAGGGACATCCAGTTCCATTGATAAACTCATGCCATAATCCCAAAAACAATCATAATGTGAAGTTGTTTCTTCATGCTATAGCTAAGCATCTATTGATTTCGATGGTAAGGATCATAATGTGAAAATACTACAGGTTCAAACTACAAGGGCGATGAATATAATTATAATTTGAAAATTAATTATTTCACACTGGAGCATAAAAATAATTGCGGATAGAGAAAATCTTATAAAATTAGAAGGGACTGAAGTAAGGAGGCAAAAACTAAAGAGACAAAAAAGATTACTTGAGCCTTTTGTGATGGTGTGACACGGCAACAGATTGCTGTCCTTGACAATATTGCTAATTCAGTAAAGGCATGTCGGTGATGTTTAAGTGCAATTTCAAGTGCCCATCCATCAACTACAAATGCCACATCCTATGGGAAAAGAAAGTAGTCAGAAGGGCACATAGATCTCCAAAGAATTAAAATAAAAAATAAGCAAATAAGAGAAAAGAACAACACTGTGTTGGATATTTATACAAAAAGGGAAAAAAGAAAAAGCAAATAAACATGAAAATCTTGGAACAAAGAAATAATTTTATGAAATAAATATAAATAATGAAATATATTGTGATATTAAGCATTGACTTGACTCGTCATACTACGAGTTGATGTCTCCGATGATCTTATGTAGTCATGTTAGGATGTTGAGTTATCATGTAGAGTTGGAATTTAGTAAGTTGAATTTGGCTCATTTTAAGTTGTTCCCATGTTGTAGAGTTGAACAAATTGAACAAGCAAGGTTGGAGACAAATAGAACTTTCAGCCATATTTTTGAGAAAAGGAAAATGAGATATGCTCATAAATGCAGGTTTATCATAGTTGAAATCATAAGTGTTTTACTCTTTTTTTATAGAAAGATTTTATCCTAGCGAATATTATTTTTTACTGAATCATTTCAGAAACAAAAATTATTCACTGAATGACATTTTCATCTCCTTCCCTATTGCATCAAAATGTACAATTGGTATTAGGGGCTTTCCGAGAGAACCGAGATCAAGATATTAAGATCTCGATCTGAGTGGTGATGGTGGTGGTGGTCATATCCACTGAAACCGACACAGAACAACAAAATGTCTCCGTTTTCAACCACACCGATTTTAAGAACTCGATCTGACACTCAATCTTTGTGGTGATTGTGGTGGTGGTCATAAACTTAAATTTCAACTGAAACGGACACAACACCAAAATGTCTCCGTTTCCATCCCCACCGAAACACATACCGAAATCAAAACGCATACAAAACCAGAATCATAAGTATATCATTGGTATACTATAACAGTATGTATTACATAATTATATTTATATTAATTACAAGTGAAATGAGGATTATGTATTATGTATAAATATTTATAAGAATTACATGTGAAATGTGTTATCAGATATATTCGACAACGCATGCCGATAGGTTTTTGGCGTTGTTAAACCAATATGGGTATTTTTTTTTGCTTATGTGATGATTTTTTATTACATATTTGTGCTTATTTTAGCCTGAAGTTTCATCTTAAATGTCCATCATTTGCAAATGTTTCTATATATTCCCGAAATTTTACAAGATCTACATAGAAGTTCTAATGTGCTTAGATGGATGTGCGGCCACAGAAGGTTAGATCGAATTAAAAATGAAGACATCCGTAAAAAGGTGGGGGTGACACCAATTGAGGAGAAGATGAGAAAGCACCGCCTAAGATGGTTTGGGCATATCCAACGTAGGTCTTTGGATGCTCCAGTGAGAAGAAGTGACTTGTGCCAAGTTGATGGAGTAAAAAGAGGTAGGGGCAGACCGAAAACAACTTGGGTAGAAACAGTCAGGAAAGACTTGAGGGCTAGTAACATAACAGAAAACATGACCTTGGATAGGATAGAATGGAAGAAAATGATCCATGTAGATGAACCCAACTAGTGTCAGGAGTAGACTTAGTCATTTTGAACAGGGTAGATTCTTTCACCTTCTTCTTGAAAATTTTCTAAAGGATTCATTAGTCGAGCCCAACTAGTTGGGACAAAGGCTTAGTTAAGTTGAGTTGAGAGTCCATAGAAATTCTAAATCGAAACCGAAACTAAAATTTAAATCCCTGGTGGCGGTGGGGTTGAGAGAGAGAGAGAGAGAGAGAGAGAGAGAGAGAGAGAGAGGGAGGGAGGGAGGTTAATATCACTGATGTTGGTGCCATTGGCCAGGTCAAACTTCTAAGGCTGTTTATAAAACACTCTTAGAAGCAATAGAGGAGAAGATGAGAAAGCACCGCCTAAGATGGTTTGGGCATATCCAACGTAGTTCTATCTGTTAGTGTAGTTCTTACTACTTCACATGAGCTTTGGCTGACCCGTGATTTACAAACTTTAGATCCTGAGGCGTGATTCCAGCTTGGATTTGAAGCGGCAAGGGAAGAGTAGCACGATGAAGGAGATTTTATTTTTAATTTAGTTATTGAGTGAGTATTCGAATGACAGATTTTGTTAATAATTTATTCAGTTATGGGGTGAAGAGTGCGAGATTAACATTCAGAGATTATGTGATTAATTAGTTTTATGGATGGTTATGGATTTGATTAAATATAGTTATTTTGAGCATGGTTCTGTTATACTATTAGCCTTGCATGCGTGTAGAGCTCTCTTTACTAGTATGTGGCGCTGTTATGTTCCAAGCCATGGTGGTGGTTTGGGCCCTGACTGAGGTTGTTTGAATGATTTTTCTTCCAGGTAGTCTAGAACTAAAGTGGAAGTGTGTTGAATCATAAAAACTTCATGACAAGGTGATACCTACTCAGTTATAGGAATCTGACGTTGAAGTAGTCTAGCCCAGAAGATCCATCCAGGTATGTAAGCCAAATCGAAAGTTTGTCGATGCAGCATCTGCAGCTACATCGGATGATGAAGTTGGTATTACCGAACTAATGTCTTTTGAAGAAACCGAAGGAGTTCGTCTAAATGAGCTACAAGAAGTTTGCATAGAAGCTAGATGTGACCAATAGAGAGTCAGCGTTTGGGGGGTGTTAAAAGTCATCGCCGACTGGTACACGACGTCAGGGGGACTGGGCCGATGCTAGTTAAACTAGGACTTGTAGTTAAATAAAATGATTTTAGGCGATATGTGGTTAGTTAGAATTGGTTGAATAGAAGTTGCATCAGAAAAGAAAACGTGTGTAGGGAAGTTTATCTTACCTATTATTTTATTGCTCTTAGTTTTAGAAAGTAGTGGAAACATACTTGGTTTAATGAAGTTTGGGTTCTAGTTGGTTATGGATTTTGTTTCTTGGTTTTATTTTATAAATAGAGAGAAGTGCAAAAATGTATAAATGTAGACTGAAACTTGTGATGTTTTGAAATAAAATATTTAAAGAGAAAATTTTTTATCTCCTTTTGATTTGTGTTTTCACCTTATTTCTTCTTTTGCTTTGATTTCTTTTTCAACGTTGTTATGAGCAGTTGTGAAGATGAAAGATAAAAAACAGGTTTTTTGGAGATGGTAGTGCTCTGATACCATAGAAGAACTAACTATTTTGACAACTCTCCTTGATTGAGAGATGCCCAAATCTTGTTTTCCTTTATAGAACTTTTGCATATTCATAAATATTGACAAAAAAATTTACCCTATTAATAAGAGAGGAATGAGACTGATCATAAGTAAATGTTTAGTTGCCAAACCCTTGAGCAGTTGTTGGTAACATGAGAGATTAGATAGTTTCCAACACCTTGCTAAGATTGGAGATCACGCTATAGTTGGAGATGATCTTTCCTAATTAAAAACCAATAATCTTTTAAAATATGACCTCCTACTCAGTCTAAAATGTTCCTAACCTCTAAGATTTATATCTTCTTCACATTAAAATATTGTTAGAAATTCTAGATGTATGTGTAAAATCTCTATAGAAATTGGAAAATCTGAAAATGTGCTCTAGTTTTATTGAATCAATAAAAATCACTTGCTTAATAGTTGACTAGGCACAACCCACTTTTGACTCGACTCACTTTCGGGTAGACTCGAGTTCAAAAGTTTTCAAATTATTGGCCTATCCATGGTGGAGGCCAGCAAATGAACACTTGGAAACACTTGGTCTCTATTTGTTTTGGACCTTTTGAACCGATTGTAAGTCCCACACTGATTATTGTTCTCAAAATTAAACATAAATTTGAGCCTAATAAGCAATTTCACCCAACCCGTACGAGTCCGAGTCTTACGGGCCGGGTCATAAATGACCCGGAATTTTACGGGTCACAATTTGGTGAACCTGGACCCCACCCGTACGGGCCGGGTGTACCCGCGGGTCACCCAGGTTTTTCTTTTTTCTTTTTTGCTGTTTTTATTCCCACACTATAATAGGATGATCCAAGCCGTCTATGTGATGGGCAATAATGTAAATAGGTTGAACCCAAAATATCATTTCCATAAGGATGATCCTAGCCCTCTGATCTATGTAGGAATCGCATATTATTATTTTTGGAAACCTCCATATATCGGAGGGGCTAGGATCATCCTAAGGAAATGATTTTTGAGGCACAACCAATTTAAGTTGTGTTCCATCACATGGACGGTTTAGATCATCCTAAGATGTGGTCCGTACAGTACAATCTGAAAAAACGAGGTTTAGATCATCCTAAGATGTGATCCGTACAGTACAATCTGAAAAATACGGGATTATACGGGCTTACACCATACTTTGTCTTTTAGTGGACGTGGCTCTAATTGTTGATGCTCATAATGTATCAGTAAACGGTTCCCAGCGGTGCTCATTTTGCTAACCCATGTTGTCTTATAGTAATTAAAGGAGAAAAGATAGCTGGTTTTGTGCAAATATCAAAATATGGTTGGGTTGATTACATTGATTACATTTCCCCTAGTTAAATTATGAGTAGGTAAGAGGAGATTGAGAGAGCTGATAGTCAATATTTAGGGATTTGCTAGCGTCATATTCTTTTAGAGAGGCCTTAAAATAGCCGGTTTTCTCCTGCTGGCTATCCTCAGTGTTAGGCCTAAAATCGGTAACAGGTTATGGAAGGGCTGATCTGGCAGGCCACAGCTGAAGGGCTGATGGAGTCCTGCGCTGCACAAGGCACAGACAAGGATACAAAGGGTCAGAAGACCGACCCGGAGTGGTACTCCGGACGGACGCTTCGACACTCAAGTCAGTATGAGCAGGAGTACAGAGCAATGTCAGAGCAAAACACTAAGGGTCTTAGATTTTCAGAACCCTCACCTTAGCACAAATGAAGGCTATTTATAGTGATTCGGAGCCACCTGTCCTTCCACCTGTCCAAGACAGGTGGTAGCCCCTGTATGGACCAGATCTCATACCTAAGAGGTGCAGGTGGAACCTAGGAGGTGCTGGTGGAAGTCCCTGATTGGTCCAGGCAGCATACCTAGCAGAGGACAGGTGTTGGCTTTACAGTGGCCCCTGTGAGGGCCACGTGTCAACAGCCGGTTGGTTGTATATTTTGGACCCATCAGTTGCCCCCTGGTTCTTCGAGCCATGAGAGTGGCTGGGAGAAGCAAAGAGAAGGTCAAAACAGCATCTGACCGGCCTTAAGGCCTCTGGGCAGCTCAGGCCGGTCTCAGATTCAGCTGGAAGGAACCGTGGCCGGACAGGAGCCTCCGGGCGCCCTGGTCTGGCCTTGAAGTTTGGCCTGAAAGAGCACGGCCGGGCAGAAGGCTCTCGGTTATCCAGTACGGCCAAATTTTGGACCAGAAGTCTGGCCGGCCAGGCTTCCTGAGCGTCATAGCCGAGCATAATTGGTTCATGCGATTCTGTCCGGCAATGGCGCTGGACGGCCAGCCGGGCAAGTCTTTTGTCGTCTAGCGCTTTGTCGTCTAGCGATTGCGATATATCCTGTCCGGCTAAGGCTGTGGACGGCCAGCCGGGCAGGTCTTTTGTCGTCTAGCGCTTGCGCCATATCCTGTCCGGCTAAGGCTGTGGACGGCCAGCCGGGCAGGTCTTTTGTCGTCTAGCGATTGCGCCATATCCTGTCCGGCTAAGGCTGTGGACGGCCAGCCGGGCAGGTCTTTTGTCGTCTAGCGCTTGCGCCATATCCTGTCCGGCTAAGGCTGTGGACGGCCAGCCGGGCAGGTCTTTTGTCGTCTAGCGCTTTGTCGTCTAGCGATTGCGCCATATCCTGTCCGGCTAAGGCTGTGGACGGCCAGCCGGGCAGGTCTTTTGTCGTCTAGCGCTTTGTCGTCTAGCGATTGCGCCATATCCTGTCCGGCTAAGGTTGTGGACGGCCAGCCGGGCAGGTCTTTTGTCGTCTAGCGCTTTGGAACCTGTGCCTTGCATTTAATGCGGACGGCGCATTTAACGCGAACGACGCATTTAATGCGGCAGGTGACGTGGCGCACTCCGGCTGGCGTCTTTGGATGCTCCAGTGAGAAGAAGTGACTTGTGCCAAGTTGATGGAGTAGAAAGAGGTAGGAGCAGACCGAAAACAACTTGGGTAGAAACAGTGAGGAAAGACTTGAGGGCTAGGAACATAACAGAAAACATGACCTTGGATAGGATAGAATGGAAGAAAATGATCCATGTAGATGAACCCAACTAGTATCAGGAGTAGACTTAGTCATTTTGAACCGGGTAGATCCTTTCACCTTCTTGAAAATTTTCTAAAGGATTCATTAGCCGACCCCAACTAGTTGGGACAAAGGCTTAGTTGAGTTGAGTTGAGAGTGCATAGAAATTCTAAATCGAAAGCGAAACAATTCCGTTTCCATGCCAACTGAGACCAAAACCAAAATTGAAATTTAAAACCCTTGAAACCGAAACTGAAACTAAAATTTAAAACCCTGGTGGCGGTGGAGTTGAGAGAGAGAGAGAGAGAGAGAGAGAGAGAGAGAGAGAGAGAGAGAGAGAGGGAGAGAGAGGGGGAGGGAGGGAGGGACCTTAATATCCCTGATGTTGGTGCCATTGGCCAGGTCAAACTTCTAAGGCTGTTTATAAACCACTCTTAGAAGCAAATAGTAGAGAACAGTTTGTGCCTGACATTAAATTTGTCAACCTTCTTGCGAAGTAAGCACGTTCGAACCTTGGGGTAGAGTATGAACCACATTTCCATTTTAATAACAATATTTTCAAGGATCACAAAAAAACATATACAAACACCTGCTATAAGAAAAAATACCAATCACATAAAGTTGTTACATATGTGGGTTCTGTTGTAAAAGCAAAACAGTAACAAGAAAAATCTTTTTGAATAAGAACAATAACACGAGTAATTACACTCAATAAAAGTCGATTCAAATATTTAAAACTCACTTGTTACATATTTATGGACGAAGAGACTGGAATGTTGATGGGATTTATATAAATTTGTTTGATCACTTAAAATAGTTAGTGTTGCATATTGCAAGAGAGAGAGAGAGAGAGAGAGAGAGAGAGAGAGGTTAATATCACTGCCTTTATATCAAGGGTGTCATTGGGTAGGTTAGAGTTGTAGCAAATTTGCTTATAAACCAGCCTTAGATGCAATTTGTAGAGAACAGTTTCTGCCTGGAAAATTGAATTTGTTAACCTTCATATGAATTAAGCAAGTTCACAAACCATGGGGTAGAGTATGAAACACATTTCCATTCTAATAACAATATTTTCAAGGATAACAAAAAAAACTAACAAAAACACCTGCTATAAGAAAAAATGTCAATCACATTAATTTGTTGCATAATTGTGTTCTATTGGTAAAAGCAAAACATAACAGGAATAGTCTTTTAGAAGAAGAACAATAGAGAAATCACATTTAAAACATGACATTTCAAATACTTAAAACTAACTTGTTGCATATTGCTCGAGGAAGAGAGTTGATGTTTACGGAATTTATATCAATGTTTAATCACTTAAAATAGTTAGTTTTGCATAGAGAGAGAGAGGTATATATTTATATCAGGAGAACCATTGGCTCTGTTCAAGTTGTAGCAAAGATGTTCATAAAACAATCTAAGATGCAATTGGTAGAGAACAGTTTCCGCCTGGCAAATTGAATAAGTCAACCTTCATACGACATAAGCAAGTTTGGGAACCAAGGGGTACATGAGGAACCACATTTCCATTTTAATGAAATATTTTCAAGGATACAAAAAGAACTGATACTAACACCTGCTATCAGAAAAAAAGCTAGTCACATTAATTTGTTGCATATGTGAGTTCTGTTGTAAAAGCAAAACAGTAACAAAAATAACCATTTCGAACAATAACAACAACATGAGTAATCGCACTTAATACATGTCGTTTCAAACATTTAAAACTAACTTGTTGCATAATTCTAGAGGAAGGAAGCAGATGTTGATGGGATGTATATAAATATGTTTGATCACTTAAAATGGTTGGAGAGAGAGAGAGAGAGAGAGATAACACTGTCGGCAGGTTAAAGTTGTACCTTTGGTTCTGACGTAGTTATCTTCATTGTGAGTAAGACTCTCTCTATGCTTCTACAAACTTCATCTTCACTTTTCCCATTAATCAATAAAAGTTGGCCTTTTGGTTCTGTTAACAAGGGAAACAATTTCAAGATGGAATTAGTTTAAAGTGGATTTTTGCTCCTGATTCCTTAAGAGCCCAATAGCAAAGGATCATGAAACCAAAGTCCTTTTTAGTACAGTTTCCAAGAAAAAAAAGAATTTATCAGAGACAGCTACTGACATGCAATATTTTGAATAAGTCCTACTATCATTACAAATTAATATCAAGAAAGAATATAAAAATATATAGGCCTAGAATTGTTTAAACAATTTGGTTCAGCGGCTTTGACCTTATTGAAATTTAGCCACTGCCAGGAGTAGGTCAAAATCACTATTCAGCATAGCTTTAAATTCCCACCAAAACTGACACGAAAAACCTGAAATGTTTCTGTTTCCATCCCCCTCGAAACAATATCGAAACCGAAATGCATAGAGAAACAAAAAACATTCATGTATTAGTGGTATACTATACCAGTATGTATTCCGTACTTATATTTATTGAATTGCATGTGAAATGCTGTGTATTAATTATAGATAAATATTTTTATGAAATACATGTGAAATGTGATATGTATACCAGTATGTATTCCGTACTTATATATATTGAATTGCATGTGAAATGCTGTGTATTAATTATGTATAAATATTTTTATGAATTACATATGAAATGTGGTATGTATTGAATTATGACATGCGCGAAAACGCATGTCACTAGGTGTTTGATACGTGATTCTAAATTTCCATCGAAACTGACATGAAACAACCAAAATGTTTCTGTTTCCATCCCTACCGAAACCAATACCAAAACTGAAATGCTTACCAAAACCAAAACAATAACTGTATTAGTAGTAATACTACCATCCCCATCGAAACACATATCTAAACCGAAAAGCATATTGAAACAGAAATTGTTAGTGTGTTAGTGGTATACTATACCACTAAGTGTTCCATACTTATATTTTTATATGAATTGCATGTGAAATGCTGTGTATTAATTATAGATAAATATTTATATGAATAGCATGTGAAATGTGGTATGTACTGAATAGTGGCATGCGCGAAAATGCATGTCACAAGGTGTTTGATGCATGGTTCTAAATTTCTATGAAATTGACATGAAAAACAGAAATGTTTTTGTTTCTATCCCCCACCAAAACCGCTACCGAAAATGAAATGCATGCCAAAACAAAAACCATAAGTATATTAGCGGTATGCCGTATCAATGTGTTGCATATTGATATTTATATGAAGTGTATGTAAAATGTAATACATGTATAATGTATACATATTTTTATGAATTACATGTGAAATGCCGTATGTACTCAATTTTGATGTGAAATCAAACTGAATAGTTGTCTTGATTATGCAATGGTTTCTAAATCTGTATTTGTACTTATTCTAGCATTTCCTGAAGTTTTATCTTAAAATTCTATCATTTGCATATGTTTTCTATGTGATTTTACATGATTTCCACAAATTTCAAACCGAAACTGAAACTTTTTTGTTTCCATGGCAATCGAAGCTGAAACTAAAATTTAAAACTTTGATTTGATGTTGTTAAACCATCAAGGGCGTTTTTTGTTTATGAGATAGCTTTCAAGTGTGTATTTGTGCTTATTCTAGCATTTCTTGAAGTTTCATCTTAAATGTCCACTTGCATATGTTTCCATATGTTTCCATAATTTTACAGGATTTCAACCAAATTTCCATCTGAAACCAACATATTTCCATTTCTATCAATACCGAAACCGACACTTGAAACCTTTTCCTACAATAATAATAATAATGCAATTTGACTAGTTTGTATATCCTTGCACTTGATTTTTGTATTTCATAAAGGTGGTAGTGGCACCTCAAAATGTGTGGTCTGCTGTCACCTACTCTGGATATCATTGCATCTGGGCAGTGTCCAAACTCACCCTAGCCTAATTTGCTATCGCCAAAAAGTTCTAGTTTAGGTCCATATCCCCTACATCATTTAACCACACAACAAGGACAGCGGATATATACGTACCCAAAATAATCTATAGATACAAATAAAAAATAATGAACTATACTGAATTAACATGCTCACCTAAACATATTGTTCTATCATCACCTGTATAATACCAAAAATATAATATGTTAATAAAACATTTTGAATACCATAGGACGGACTGCAACATCCACACAATGCATGATTGATGGCAGGGAACATCTCATTCATCGACTAAACCACACCTTTTCAAATGAGATGTATACTTTAGGAGCACAGCACCCGAAAGGAGCACTTTGGAGCATTTTCCGTGTACCTTGCACCATTACTTGTCTTGAAGAATAAGCATTGAAAGCTTATACTCCCGCTGGTTAATGTAGATGGTTAACTGAATAGTTAACTGGGGTTATTCAAAAAATAGTTTGCTTCCACAAAGATCATAGTAAGGTTGTACTCAATCAATTCAACTTTCATTCTTTGGGATGGACACCAACGAATTTTGGAATTGGGGGTGTGGTACAATAGGAAACAGGATTGAATACCTTTGCATTGAAGAATTTTGGAAATGTCTCCCTCATCTCTGATAGATACATTTCTTTAATTTTCTCGACTGGAACCTAATTTAAAGTGCGAAGATAAAATTTGTGTATCCGTCTTCATGGGTTCTAAAATCATGCCAGTTTCTAAATAATATTAACACAAAAGCTTTAAATTGGCATCCGTACTAGAGAACCATAGATCACTCGAATCTTGAAGATGAGATGATCATGTTGCTTAAAGATTTTAGTAAAATGAACAAGTATTAAAGGTGTTGATATTTTCTCGAGCTAAATAACTTCATTTTAATCTCTGCTTCTAAAAGAATTCACGCCAATTATGGACTCTAAATTTAATAGACACAGTCATTTCCAGATCTCAGTAACTACCACGGAAAGCACGGAACACAAGATTTGTCACATGAAGAAAAAGTATGGATGCAGCCATTGTTTCAGAAAGGAAATGGCTACGCATACAATGAGACTTGAGCATGTTAGAAACAATAGAAGATGCTACAACAATATAATGATTTAAAGTTTCGAGTGGAATGCCGATGATCTATCCAATAGGTGGAACATCAGAGGCAGCTCTTGCAATCATATACCACCTAGTTTCTGTTCTATTCGACTTTCAATCACTTTATCGGTGAAGTTAGTTTGTGGAAACACATGCAACAATGTAATTTCAATTGTCTAGAAATTTTCCATGTCGAGCATTTCTGATGATACAAACCATTCAGAAGCAAAGCAACAATAACAACAACAACAATAATAATAATACATAGTTGCATCCTTTTGTGTATACCAGTTGATAGATACCAGCATTGCAGTTTTCTCCAAGGTTGACAAGTCAGATCTTCAATCACTTTAATGGTAAAATTTGTTTTATGAAAACACATGCAGCAATGTAATTTTAGCATTTCACAAATTTTCCATGTCAAAGATTTCTGATTACATAAACATTGAGAAAACAATAATAAGCACATATATTTTTATTTCTTATTGGCGATATTCTACAATATTAATATATTTTGATAAATCATCTACATTTCTGTAAAATTTATTAACATTTACTGTAGTTTATATATGTATATGAAATGGTACTCAGGCTTCATCAGTGTATGTCAGTAGAAAGAAACTGCTACATTGTCATTATGCATTTCCTTTTAGAAAGACAAAAACTGTTAACGTTAACAATCTACCTGGAGAGATGAAGTTGCATGAAAGTGCGATTTGAATGGCCGTATTTTGTTTGTCACCAGTCAGCATCCAAAAGTTGATTCCTGCCTTTCTAAGTGTCTCAATTGTTTCTGGAACTCCATCCTATAAATACAGAACACGAAACATATACAAATGTCATCAATGTAGTGTGGAATCTTAACACACAGAAATGTCCCGAAATTTTGTACAGATAAATCAATGATTAAATACATCCACTGGATAATATTAATTCCACGACTACAAAAATGTTCACCTGCAGGTGGTCCTCTATTGCAGTAATCCCAAGGATTTCGAGGTCATGCTCTAACCTTTGACAAACTTCAGCTAATTTCCACTGAAATACAGTGGGTCAGTAAATTAAAATACGCAAATAATGCACTTGTCAAACAATAGCCTCAACAATAGATTTTAAGGATATGGTACTCTTTACCTCCCTATCAACAAATGTGCTATTGGCATCTTTAAACATCAAAGACCATTCCTTATATTCATCTTCCCTCAACTCACGCCAAGCCAGACAAAGTGTCCGCAGCCCTAATTGAGCATACTGTTCCACGGCTTCCACAAAAGTCCTTACTTGTTTTCCTACAAAAAGGTACAAAAGATAGTTAACATTAATAAATTTAAATGCAACACTGAATATAATACACAAAATATGTCAAAAGTTACGATTCCACAAGTCAATTACTAATAGGACATTGCTTATACTCTGAGTGAAGATTTTTTTCCACTTTATTGGACTCTTGTCCATAGGGAAAACAAATGGACTCTTGTCCATAGGGACATAGCACCTAAGCCTTGTGCGGTAGATTTTAGGCCCCAACTACATGACAATAGTGGTTACAAAAGAAAACTACGGGCAAGTTTTGCACCAAGGTGACTATCAATCATGGTTTTAAATTTCTCCGAAATTTCGGATTTCGTCGACGACCGAAACGAGAAGGTACCGAAACCGAAATTCCTGATATTTACCAAATTTCGTTCGAAATTCCGTTCGAAAATTCGAAAATTTAAGGAATTTATAATAAAATAATAATTTTTTATTCCGTTAACGAATTTTGAAGAAATTACTGAAATTTCAGTAATTTCGAAGAATTTCGATCGAAATTTCGTCCCAAAAATCCGGGATTTCATGCGCGAATACCATATTTCGCCCGAAATTTCGAGGTTTTGGTTAACTCCGAAATTTTAACCGAAACCGAAATTTAAAACCATGCTATCAATTTATACTGAAAGAAAATTAAGGACAAAATTTCACGTAGTGATTACCAATTTATACCATATTTAACCAAAGTATGGACTCAATATATGGGATTTGCTAGGCAATTTCACAGCAAGCCAATTTATCCCCAAATTTGTTTCTTGCATAAGGGTTACTGGTGTTGCAATTTTCTCGCAAAATCCTAATCTCTGGCATGTTTTGTTTGATAGGTATCACTTTTATGATACAAAACATCAACCATAAGAAAAATTAAGAGATGCTTTATGATGAGGCCTCTATCAAATCCTACTCTAGTAGACACTACTACAATTCCTGCTATTATAAGTCACTCTATAGAATCATATGAGAAGTATTATGTTCGTCTTAGTCAGATAAGCAAAATCAACAAGCTCTGACAGCCCAAGCTATCACACCAAGTGATGAGCATGGTTTTTGTTAGAGTGTGTAATATGCCTAAGGGCATAATAGACTTTGTACCACATGATCACTTAATGTAAATACAGGGGTGAGGGGGAGATCTCCTAACTCATTCTCATTCTTCTCAAACTCTTTCTCCCCCCCCCCCCCGGGTCCTTCTCCGCCGCCACCCAGCCATGCCCCAACCCTAACCTCTTTCGGCCACTCTCTCTCTCTCTCTCTCTCGCCCCTTGCTCTTTCTCTCTCGTCCCTCATCTTTCTCTCTCTCTCACCCACCCTCCCTCGCATTTGCCACCCTCAGCCCTCTCTCATCTCTCAGCACCCCCAAATCTCTCTCTCTCTCTTTCCCCCTCTCCCCTCCTCCCCCCCCCCCCGCCCTCCTCTCAGCTCCCCTCTCTCAACCCCCACCCCATCTCTCGCCCCACCCATCTCTCTGTCTCCCTCTTTCTCACATCTCTCGATACCCAACCTCCCAACTCCCCATTCTCTCTCTCTCTCTCCCCTTCGAAAACCCTGTCCTTAATCACCTCTTTTACTCTACCCTCTCTAGTGCTCTAATGCACTAGATTCTCGCTCGATTCTACCTTTATCTTCTTTACGGCTCAATATATGTTACTTATGGCATCTCTTTGGCTCTATGATTCAGATGTATATCTTATTTGGAGCCGCGTCTAGCGTACTGTCCTTCCCTTAGTTTGTCCCTCCTATCATCTCTCGTTGTTTTCTGAGCCCCGTCGCCGTCAGGGTTGTCATTTCCCTTATTGTTCGTCATTATGGATCCAGAATCCATCTACAAGAGTGGTTCTTGTGGCTCGTGCGACACCCTCTCTAGCTCCTCCTTCTATCTCTATGGATGGTTCCTTCCCACATATAACTACTGTTAAGTTAAATGGGGCAAACTATGTTACTTGGAAGGCAGCGGTAAAAACCTATCTTGTTGCTCGTGGCAAAGCCCACGTTATTCGTCGTGATCCCCCTTCTAAAACCAACTCTGCTTATGATCGGTGGGAATAGGAGGATGCTCTAGTTCTTACTCTACTTGGCAGAGTATGGCTCCTCGCATTCCTGGTCCTCTGATGCCTCTCCCTACCGCAAGCAGATCTGGGATCAAATCACTCTACTTTATTCTGGTGTGGCCAACATTAGTCGTATCTGCTCCACGTACTCTGAGTGGATATGCTTTTGAAGTGGGGATCTCTCCCTTGCCACTCACTACAACCAGTTCGTAGCTCTATGCCAGCAACTTGATGTCTTTAAGCCTCTCACGACTGATCTCACCGTTGTTGCTGGCCAGAGAGACTAGAATAATGTTGTTCAGTACCTTGAGAGTTTGGGTCCGGAGTACACTCATCTTCGTCAACAGATTATTGGATCTGGATCCATTCCTTCACTCACAGAGGTTTACTCCCGTGTCCAGCAGTGCTCCCTTGGTGATTCGACTCCCGTATATGTTGATGGCTCGGCTCTAGCAGCCTATGATGGCACCAGTCATCGCAGTCGTGGTGGTGCCTCCTTTGATCGTGGTCGTAACCGTGGAGGAGGGGGAGGTGGCCATGCTGGTGGTGGCAGTGGACGGTCGTTTTGCACTCATTGTCAGAGAGAGGGCTACATATTGACATCTGTTACACTCTTCATTCCAAGCTTTGTCTGGCTCGCTCGGCACACATGGTTGCTACTGGTTCTTCTGAGCTCGATCAGCCCTCTGCTTCCGCTACTATGCCAGCTAATGATTCATATACGTTATCACTTGCTGACTATCGTCTCAGTGCCAGCCCACCTACTGCAGGCTTTCCCAGCCATATAGCTCACCCACTACCCTTCTCTCTAGCTCCGGATCAACTCAACTCAACTCAACTAAGCCTTTGTCCCAAACTAGTTGGGGTTGACTAATGAATCCTTTAGAAAATTTTCAAGAAGAAGGTGAAAGGGTCTACCCGGTTCAAAAAGCCCAAGTCTACTCATGACACTATTTGGGTTCGTCAACATGGATCATTTTTTCCATTCTATCCTATCCAAAGTCATGTTCTCTATAATGTTCCTAGCCCTACCTCACTCTTTCTACCCAAGTTGTTTTCGGTCTACCCCTACCTCCTTTTACTCCATCAACTTGGCACAAGTCACTTCTTCTCACTCGTGCATCCGAGAGCCAACGTTGGATATGCACAAACCATCTTAGACGATGCTCTCTCATCTTCTCCTCAATTGGTGCCAACCCGACCTTTTTACGGATGTCTTCATTTTTAATTCGATCTAACCTTGTGTGGCCGCACATCCATCTAAGCATTCACATCTCCGCTACACTCATCTTATGCACATGCTGCTTCTTGGTGGCCCAACATTCTCTAGCTCTGGATCATGGATCATTAATTTTGGAGCTTCAAACCATATGACTGGTAACTCTTCTCAGTTCACCTAGTTCAGGACACCTCTCAACAGAACGGTGTAGCTGAGAGGAAACTTTGATATTTACGTGAGATTGCACGTACCCTACTCTTTCAGATGCTAGTGCCTAAGATGTAATGGAGTGATGCCATCCTTACTGCCTGCTTCATGGCTAATCGCCTTCCTTCGTCAATTTTATGTGGTTACTCGTCCTTTATGGTTCTACATCCTGGCCAGATCAATTTCCTCTCACCCCGTGTGTTGTTGGTTGGGTCTGTTTTATTCATCATTCATCATCTAGGTCCATATCGTGATAAACTTGATCCTCACTCCTAACGTTGTGTCTTCATGGGATACTATCGTACGCAAAAGGGATATCGTTGCTATAGTCCTTGGCCCCGCTGTTGGTTTATGTCCATTGATGTTACATTTTTTGAGTCTGAGCCATTCTTCCCTCGGGGATCGGAGCCTCACACTTCTCTTCTAGACTTAGAGGTCTCCCTTCCTCTCTCGTCCCTCCTGTATCACCATCTGTCTCTGCAGCCCCACTAGTTATGGCTCCTTCATCTATTACACCTTCGGCGCCGCCACTTCATCCAGCCACTACGAAGCAGTATCAAAGACGCCGGCACAATGATGGTCCTATGCCACCTCATCTCGACCTGTCCTCTTCTCAGACGGTGATCCCAGACTCCAGTTATCAGGTATCATATCTCCCTTCCTGAGTTGCGGTTTCTGATTCTCCTATTACTTCTCTCACACGTTCTCACTCTACTGCACATCCTATCTCTCATTTTGTTTTCTATGATAATCTCACCTCTACCTTCAAAAGTTTTGTGTCTTCTTTGTCTTCTATCTCTTTACCGCAGTCTGTGGCTGAGGCTCTTGCACATCCGGGCTGGCGTGAGGCCATGGACACGGAAATGGGAGCTCTTCATACTAATGAGACTTAGGATCTGGTTCCTCTACCATCTTGTACTCGACCTATTGGTTGTAGATGGGTATTCTCCATTAAATATTTGCCTGATGGTACTGTTGAGCGCTTAAAGGCCCAACTGGTAACGAAAAAGGTATATTCAGACTTTCGATGATGTGTATACTGAAATCTTCTCTCCCGTTGCGAAGATTCCATATGCTGGTCTACTACTTTCTTTGGTAACGAATCATGGTCGGTCTCTGAATCAGATGGATGTAAAGAATGTATTTCTTCATGGCGACCTCACTGAGGAGGTGTATATGGAGCAACCTCCAGGGTATGTTGCTTAGGGGGAGATGTCCTCCTATGTGTGTCGCCTACAAAAATCACTTTATGGCTCAAACAATCTCCACGTGCATGGTTTGGGAGATTCAGCGAGGCAGTCATGCGCTTTGGCATGAAAAATTGCGCCATAGACCACTCTGTATTTAGTCATCACTCCTCAGCTGGCTGCATTTTGCTGATCGTGTATGTCGATGACATCATCATCACAAGTAGTAATTCAGAAGGCATACAACATTTGAAGACCTCGCAGAAAGAATTTTCCACGAAGGATTTGGGTCGTCTCAAGTAGGGGTGTAAATGGATATTCGAAAATTCGATTACTGTCCACATCCGAATCCGTTTAAAGCGAATAATATCCGGGTCCGTTTCAAGCGGATATTATCCGAATCCGTTTATGAGATATCCGGCTCTAAGCGGATGCGAATCTGGTAAATGGTATATCCGATCCGTTTAACATCCGAATTCGAGAAGTAAATTCTTTTTATTTATTATTAATAATATCATTAATATTTATTTTTAGTAATGACACACTATCTTTTGTTTCTAAAAGAAAAGTGAATTTTCTTTTTAGAAAAAAAAACAAAAAGTCTTTTGGGTAGGAAATGAAGTAATCTCTCATTTTAAGGGCATTCTTGGAGTTTGAGATGGCGTCTTTATGAAGCAACAAATGTGGGCTGTAGGATGAAAGAGACAAATGGGTGGTGGTGATTGAAAGAAGATGTCATAGTTTCTAGAGAATTCTAAAGCAAAAAGGCCATCTAGGTCATTGATGGTAAATGGATGGCTCAGATCAATTTCCCAACGTATGGTTATATAAAAACCCAAAATGCAATTAAAAGAGGAGACTTCTACGGTTTACAAAGAGAAGCAAGAGAGAGGAAAAAGGAGGAGGCTGAGGCACCATCTTTGGCATTCCTTGGTGCCTCCAACCCACCAAAATCCACTGCCGCCCCTCTCCACCTTCTCACAGCCACCTCCATCACCGCCAGTCACCTCCATCTTTAACCCAATCCCCATCTCCATCCCCATTTCTCTTCATCTTCCACAATCAGCACTCCCACTTCCCCTGTTCAAAATAGCCCAAACCCATTCCATCATATACAAAAAAAAAAAAAAAAAAAACCCAAAGACCACTACAAACACCATGATCCATCCCCGTCGCCTCTCTCTCTGCCTTTGTTTTAAAAGGAAGAAGAGGATCTCATATATTTTAGTTTGAGAGTTAATTTTGTGAAGAGAAAGTAGAGGTCTGGTTTTAGGGTTTGGAAAATTCATTTGAGGGGTAAGAAGGAGAAGAAAGATAAAGTGTTGGAATAAAATGTTTGAATTTACCGGATAAACGAATACGGATAATATCCGAATTCGAATAATATCCGGCGGATACCATTCAAAAAAAATATATATATCCGGCGGATACGAATTCGGTAATAGATATTAAATATCCGTCAAATTCGAATCCGATTCCGAATTCGGATAGTCTATACTGTAATCAAATTCGAATATAGCCATATCCGATTCGAATTCGATCCGTTTACACCCCTAGTCTCAAGTGCTCTCTTAGGATAGAGGTAGCACGCTCTTCTAGAGGCCTTTCTCTATCGCAAAGGAAGTATGTTTTGGATTTACTAGAGGAGATGGGCAACCTTGGGTTCAAGCCAGCATCTGTACCCATGGATCCCAATGTGAAGCTTGTTCCAGAAGAAGGTGACTTGTTGGAAGACCCTGGTAGATATAGAATACTGGTTGGTAAGCTCATATATCTGATGGTTACTTGCACAGAAATATCAAATGTTGTAGGGGTAGTCAGTCAGTACATGAGCTCTCCACGTCCCTCTCACTGGGCTGCAATGGTCCAAATTCTCAAGTACCTGAAACGTGCTCCAGAAAAGGGTCTGTTGTTTAAAAGGCACTGGCATATGAAAATTGAAGGGTTCTCTGACGCTGACTAGGCTGGATCTCCAGCAAATAGGTCAATTACTAGGTACTGTACCTTTGTAAGAAGTAATCTAGTCTCATGGCGAAGCAAGAAGCAAGGTTTCGTAGCCAAGTCCAGTGCAGAAGCAGAATACAGACCAATGGCACACACAAGTATTGAACTCATTTGGTTGTGCTCACTCTTATCTGAGATTGGTATTATTCCAATATGTAAAAGATCCAAAATTTACTTAAAGGAAAGTCACTATAAACTGAAATGCGTGTGTTTACCAGTGCGTTGACTAGTGTCTAACAAGATGAAAAAAATTTAGAGACCAAATTATGAAATTTTTTTTACCAGACTTTTGGGATTTAATAATGTTTGGACATGATAGAGTTTATGAATTTTAAAAATTGGAAAAATACCCCATTGTTCGAAAGTTAAAATTTTGGCCCGACCCATTGTTTTCTTAATTTTCTACTAGTACTGGAAAGTTGACCTTTTCCTTTTAGATTTGGGTCTTGAAGCTATTTTTAAAGGATTCAAATGGGGGGAATTCCCAAATTTATATGTAAATCTAAAGTAAATGGACAATAAAAATAGTAAAAACATTTAAGAGACAAGGACAGCAGGACAAAACAACTAAATAGACAGATTTGGACTGAAATTTAGGGGTGCAAATCGGGTCAGGTTCAACCCGAAAAAAAGGTCAGGTAGGGTTCGGGTTCAGGTTGACTTATCTCAGCCCGGGTTGAGTTCGGGTTGAGGTTTTGGCAACCCGACCCGAGTGAAACCCGACATTTTTATGATTTTTTTTTTGCTTTTTTTTAAGCTTAAAAACTAGGGTTGGGTCAGGTTGAAGTCGGGTCGGGTTTGGGTTGGAAAAAATGGCTTCCTCGGGTCGGGTCGGGTCGGGTTGAACATCATCGTGTTGGAAATTAGTTCGGGTCGGATTCGGCTTGGGAAACCATCACAATGGTTCAATAAAAACGAACACCTAGTGTCGCACTTGTCCGATAATTCAGGATATACCATATTTATGTGTGATTCATGTAAATATTTAAAAATGATACACTAACACTACATGCAATTCATATAAATATAATTAAAACATACTCATATAGTATACCACAATTGCACTTACGATTTCAGTTTCGGTAGGTGCTTAGGTTTTGGTATCGTTTCGGTGTGGATGAAAACAAACACAATTCGGTCATTTTGTGTAGATTTCGGTGGAAATTTAAAATCATACACCACCACCACCTTAGCACCACACACACACAAAACCTCCAACAAAAGAAGGGAGAATAGAAGAAACAGGAAAATAATAGCTCAGGCATTCGGTCCATATAATCACTTCGGAACTGTTAGAATGAGCTAGGGTTAGAGATAGGAAGAAGAAGAGGAATGGAGAGATGGAGAGTCTCCACTAGGGAGCTCTACACACATACAATGTATATATAGGCCCAAATAGGGCAAGTGAGTACAAAGACTACAATACCCTCTATACAAGAGGTAATGACTAAACTACCCTACAACATGTTATTCAACACTCCCACTCAAGCTGGAGTGTATATACTAGGGAACTCCAGCTTGGTACAAAGGAGATTACAACAACTAAAAATAACAGAAAGTACAATAAGCTCATACACACATCCAGCTTGGTATAACACTCCTCAAGCTGGTGTGGTAAATACATAATGAAAGCATAATACTAAAAATGATAGCAATTGCCACAATAAACAGCATCGAGATCAATGTCCATCAAAAAGAGCAGCTCCCCTACAGTAGCACAACAACGAGAGCGATCAAACAGGGCCTCCCCCTGGATGAGAGCACGGCGAACAGATCCACATATCGAGAGCAATGGAGGTGCCATGGCAAGAACAGCTACAATCCAACAAGCAAAAGGGGCACACCAAAGGTGCGCACAGCGAACATTGGCAAAGTAGCACAACGCCAAGTGAAGAGGATAACAACCGATGGGAAAACCATCAGAGACAAGGTCAACAGGAAAACTGTTGCCTGGAGAGAAGGGATAGAGAGAAAAAGGATAACCAACCAACGATGGGGAAACCATCATCTCGAGACTAGGTCGACGGCATGAACATCGTCGCCTGAAAAGATAAGAAGATAAGAAGAGGATAACCAACCAACGATGGGGAAACTATCGTCGGGTGACAAGATCGACGGCATGAACATCGTCGCCAGAAGATAAGAAAGGAAGATAACCAACCAACGATGGGGAGATTATTGCCTGGAGACAAGGTCGATGGCATGAACATCGTCGCCTGAAAAGAGCCGACCAACGATGGGGAAACCATCGCCAGGAAAAGAGAGGTCGACAGAAAAGACCGTCGTCTGTAAGAGAGCCGACTAATGATGGATATGGAAGCTATCGCCCGGAAAAGGAGGGAGAAGATAACCAACCAACGATAGGGAAACAATCGTATAGAAAGAAGGTCGACGGCATGAACATCGTCGCCTAATGAGAGGTCGACGGGGAAACCGTCGCCTCAAGATAACAAGATAAAAAAAACGAAGATAACCGAACAACGATGGGGAACCATTGCTTAGTGAAGATAAGGCATAAAGCCAGAAAGAAAGGTGAATGCGTAAAACTACGCCAAGAGAAGACATGAAGGAGAAGACACCATGAAGAGATAAGGCATAAAGCCGAACAACAAGAAGAGACATGAAAAACAAGACATGAAAACAAGACAACACTTCCTCAAGAAGACAAAGACAACACTAACAACACTCCCCCTCAAGAAAAGACAACAAAGTGGACAACACTCCTAAAGAAAAGACACAAAGAACAACATGACAACCCTCCCCCTCAAGTTGAAGCCGACGGGCTCTCAACTTGCAACCAAAAGATGACAAACAAGGGACAACACCTCTCTCGGACATTTCACCAAACACTTAGTGTGCTCCTTGAAGAAGACAAAGAAACAAGACACTACACCTCTCTTAGACATTTGAGCAAACACTTGGTGTGCGCCTTGAAGAACTACATAAAAGACATAGAAAACAATACTTAGAAGACAATGCTAAAAAAAGAGATGACAAGAAGACAACAACAAGACAAGCACAAGAGAACAACAAGAAACAATACAAGACAACTCTCCCCCTCAAGTTGAGACCGAAGGCCTTCAACTAGCCAGAAAAAGAAGACAAGCAAGGAGTAAAACCCCTTTGAGACATTTCATCAAACACTTGGGGTGCACCTTGAAGATGAGATGAGATAGACAAAGGCCATAGGCCAAAACGCTATATAAAAGAGAAGATAAAGAGAGATTTGTAATGGAGGAGAGAACCCAAAATGGGTTTACACGAAATGAGTTTGGTGAAATGAAAGAGAAAGAGTGAGATTTTAGGAAGTTGGATAAGGAATGAAAATAAATCAAGGGTTACGGAAACACAAAACAACATGGGAGAGTTTGCGCATAGAGAAAACAAAGAGAAAAAGATGGATATGAGAGAGATTTAGGGAGAAGATTTAGGAGGAGAGAGACTTCTGAGAAACAAAAGGGAAAAAAAAGAAAAACCACAATAGCGCTATGCGCACAAAGACGAAAGATAGAGAGAGGTAATGGCGTGATGGATAGAATTCTTCTTTTCTTTCTTCCTTAGGATCTTTGCTTTAATATCATGTTAGAATGAGCTAGGGTTAGAGATAGGAAGAAGAAGAGGAATGGAGAGATGGAGAGTCTCCACTAGGGAGCTCTACACACATACAATGTATATAGACCCAAATAGGGCAAGTGAGTACAAAGACTACAACACCCTCTATACTAGAGGTAATGACTAAACTACCCTACAACATATTATTCAATAGGAAAAAAGAAGAAAGCACCCCAAAGTTAAAATATTAGAATATTCCTCTGCCCACGTTCTCACGCAGATGCTAAACATAAGGCACTTCACACCGAACCAAAGCAGCCACTACATGAAATGCTTGATCATCATCACTATGACCTGCATAACCAAAATATTTTTTTCCAATTAGAGTGTTATGATTCCCCAATAACCAATTTTTTCTTTCTCTGAGGGAATAATGCTTCCCTGTTAGAAGAGAATAATGATCACATGAGAACCCCTCCGGTCTATATAATTTGTACCCTTAGTTCAAGGGTTTAAGATTTTAAGAGTAGATTGAGGAACTTGTAAAGCGGAGTGGAGTCTTCACCAAGGTTTGAAGTTTCGGTTTTAGTTTCGGTCTCAGCCGAAAATGAAATTTTGGAGGAAATTTTGGTGACAATTTCGGTTTCGGTTTTAAATTTCGATGCCGGCTGAAATTTAAAACCATGGTCTTCACAACAATTGTCTAACCAGAATAGAGTGTTAGAATCATTGCCTATGTCAATTCTCTTTCTCTAGATGAAGGAGTTGGAAATAGGCTTCCAGGATTTTAATATAGTACAGCTCTTCGCATTTCATTCTCCTAAATGAAGATAGCAACCTTGGACCAAGTAATTAGGATATACAATTATGACCAAAAGATCTTTAGTGTTCCACCCACAATTTTTAAGCATATCTATGCTTTGGATTCTTACAAACTCAACCCTTACCCCATGCCTTTTTTGGAAGACAAAATTGTTGTCAGTTAACCACGTAGACCTCCGTCTTTTGAAGGAAACCCAAATACTTTATAGAAGAGCCAAGGCATTAAACTCTAAAATTTTGCCACCTCAACCACTGAAACATTACTTGCATTGATCTTGCAAGAAAAGCATTACTCAAAGAAAAGCATCCTCCCTAGCTTTTCTGAAGATATAAAGTGAGATAGTGGGGCACTTAGCCTGAGACCTTTAGAAGGGCCGACAAGGCCCACACTACCCTCCATTTATTTTTATTTTTGAAAAGTGACATATATATATTGATACCATGAAGAGTACAATGGGGACAAGAAGACCCCAGAATCATTACATAGTATCTATATAGGCATTTCAGGGCATACCCTGAACTACCAAGAGAGCATTGGGACTATCGATCCTAAGTATTTAAAACCAAAATATCCTTGTATTTTTCGAAACTTTAGAGCATCGTCCAGGGCGTCCCACCATTCCTTCCAACTTTTTAAGAAATAAGATTCCCCAAGAGTATCATCCGAAACAACCTATTCTCTAAGATTCATTCTATTTCTTTTTCCTCTTTGCTCCCTCCATCGTTCATGAATCCAGATCCAAAAAGCACATAGATCTCTATCAGGATACCCAAAACAAGTTAACAATCCGGATCCTTAAGGCTGTCATGCACATTCATTTAGTTCTACCATTAAGATCCCAATATCCAATTCCAGTCCATGTCCTCAGGCCAATACTCTGAGGCAAATTGTGGAAAAGGAACCTCTTCCACCGAGTTCTTCCGGATAGCTACGATCTCTGCTATCTTCTGAATACAAAGGGTTCGTTTTTCCTCCCATTCAAGCCACCTCAAGTTATCAGTACACTCCAACCAGCATCGGAAAAAAGGAAGTTTGTACACCGGTGTACAATTCTCCATTATATTGGGTGTACCTGTTAGAGAGAAGAACTCTTCAGAAATAAGTTTCTAGTCCTCCTGAAACTGCTTCCACTGACTCTTGATAATCTTTTTCATTTGTTCTGGGACAGTGGGGGCTATTACCGAAGCTTTTGCAGAATTGTACCATAGACTACGAGCCCATTGACGATGTTGGAACCAATTTGTATACTGTGGAATCTCTTTCCGTAGACTTTTATAGGACGAAGGAGAAGGATCGACCATTTTCTTTACCACAGTAAAAACTTACCTTTTGCTGAAGAAAACAAACCGACCTAGAAAATGATCTATCCTCCCATTAAAAAACCTATATTAAGCAATGCCCGTACCTTCACATCCAAGGGCCCACAACCTCTTCCTGATAGAAACAAATATTAAAAATTATGTTCCTTTCCAAACAAGGCAACTCCCATCATTGCCAAAAAAGGCCACCGCCAGAAAAGCCCTTACGATACCAACACGCGGAAGTCCTACTTTTATCGTTTTATAATAATAGCCACAATTAATAAGAACCTAATTAACTCAACCCTTCCATATAGCCTAAAATTAAGAAAAACCTATCTGCCAATAGGGAAACCTTTCTACCAGATAGAAATGGCCTCAAGAAACAAGGATATCTCGATGCACGGGGCTTACCATGTGATTCCGAAGGGGGCCCAACAACTTTTCTTTTGTCTTGGGCAGAAGCCCCCTACAAAAATTTGCATCAAACAGATTTATATGGGGTCTCTTCTCACGATTTTCTAAGCCACTTTCAGGAATGGATGTGATGGTCTTTTTCTTGTCAAAACCTAGATATTTTCTGAAACCTGCAAAACGTCCTTTCTTCGACTAATTGTGAAATGGGCTGACATACCTTGAGTGGTTCACAGCCAGAGGTTTCTTAAGCTTTAAGCCATTTTTCGTACAAGGTCGGTAAACCTGGCCGCAGGTAGGAGGCCAAGATGGCACTGAGGGAAATTTGAAATTCAAATTCAAATTGCGAAATGGGCTGACATACCTTGAGTGGTTCACAGCCAGAGGTTTCTTAGGCTTTAAGCCATTTTTCGTACAAGGTCGGTAGACCTGGCTGCAGGTAGGAGGCCAAGCTGGCACTGAGGGAAATTTGAAATTCAAATTCGAAGGGTGGGGCCCCGAAGGTCCAACAACTCCCAGGCCAAGATTTTCCGGTGGAGGCGCCGACGGATAATCCATTGCCAGCACAGAGTTTTCCAGGTCTTGAGAGCCTCTCAAAATGTCAGAATCTGATAGGGGTGACTCAGACAATGGGCCCCTACTAGCCAAAGATTCAATTCCAATCGTGTATACTTGTTCGGAAAATTGAATTTGAATGGAGGGTGGCAAGAAATTCCATCTCGGAGCGAGGATCTTAGCAGGGACAAAGGTCATACACTGGTTATGGTTCCCTTCCATTTTTACTTCTAGGACTTGATCGAAAAGATTACCTAGAGCTTGAACTGATGATTACATGAAGAGGAATGTCATAAAATCGGACCCAGAATTCCTCCAATCCCGGGTAGAAATCTTTGGACCAAGAGAGGAGGGAATGAAGTCTGCCTACCCACAATTCATTGCCTTTGTCCAAGATCGTTGAAGCTTCTTGTTCCGATTCAAAGATAAATAAGACTTCGTCTATTGACAAAAGACATGGGCATGATAGAGAGGGGAGATTCCATACTTTTTTGGCCCACCGCCAAAGATCATAAAGATTATCAATAACTGAAGTGGCTAAAGATCCCCACTTTTTAATTTTTCCAATTGGACAGCATCTAAGAGACGATAATCTTGATTCCACCTCTTTTCCCGAAATGGATAGGACCGGAGAACCAACCATAAAGAGAGTAGAGATTGTCCCTGAATCAGGCCAAAGATCATCTTTACTAAGAGTCGAGTCAGGATCCAGATCATAGCATTTCTTTTCCAAAGGCGGAAGCCCATCCTTTGGTTTCAAATAACACTACCCTCTATTTATCAAGACAAAGAAGTTTGGATTTATCAAGATCTGGTTTCAAGATCATTCATGAGGACCCAGAGGACTTGACTGGGTGAATAACCTCGTTGGCTAAAACAACGGTCTACAATTTGGTAGCCAACTTTGATTACAGGCTGTTAGAATATGTAGAATGCCTAAGGACGTAACTCTCTTTGTACTATCCTCTTGTTATTATCAATACACGTGTAAGGGGGAGACATCCCTAACTTACAAGGGGGCCACATCCCTAACTTACAAACCCCTTCCCTCATTCTCTCTCTCTCTAAGATGGTATTAGAGCCCTAGGGATACGATGCCCTAGGGAACATTGAAGAAGCTTTCCCCCCTAATCGCAGTACCTGTCTCTCCCTCTCTCTCTCTCACGCATCACCCTTGGCCACCATCTTCCTCCAAACAGTGCTGTGAACATTGTCGTGAACGGTGCCTCTCTCTCTTTCTCCATCTAACCCTTTCTCTTTCTCCCATCCACGCCCGCAGCCCTTACGCTCATTTGAAGCCCCTCCATCCCTACTCTTCACATCATATATTTGTTCCCCTACACGTAGAACCCTTCAACCCTAACCTTTTTTTTACTTCATAAATCTTCTCTCTCCCTTCTTCTAATGGTGTAAATCCTCTTCCTACATCTTTCTTTGTCTTATCTGCAGCTTCGTCTCTCTTTTCTATGTTGATCTACATTTGTCTTTCTCTCTCAAGGAGCCGCGCTATGTCCTTGGACCCATCTAGTCTCTTCAATTATCTTTTTTTCTCTTAACGACTTTCATGATTGTTATCTTCATTATCTCTTGGTCTTCATGGAACCTCCTGTCAAAACTGGGCTTTTCATTAAGTCAGGTTAGCTGTCTCTAGTCGCTTGACTAAGGATTATTGCATTGGGATTTACCTGTATGTACGGTGGATCATAAGATTTTCTCGCGCGTCGGGGTGGCTTTGAACCTCGATGTACTTGAAAACCTCCGCCCAATCATTCCGCAAAACGCTTGCATCCTCTATCTTACCGCAGTTGCTGGCATAGAGTTAGCCGATGCTTATTCCTCAGATACCATCATTGTTTCTTCTCCGGGAAAAGAAGTTAATGACCCATGGGCCTTCTACCTCCTCGCAGCATTAAGGATCCTTCTATCAGCGTGACCTCTACGGTTCATGCCACATCATCATCATCGGCTATTTTCTCTTCTAGCTATCCGTCTTGTTTCGAGGGATCATACCCACAGATGACCATTGTCAAATTGTGACCACTGTAGAAGGTCAGAGTTGAGACATATCTCCTTGCTCGAGGCAAAGCTCGCCTTATTCGCCAGGCCCCTCCAGGTACCACTGATCCATCTTATGAGCACTGGGAATAGGAGGATGCGCTGATTCGCACACTCTTATGGCGGAGTATGACTTCTTCTATTGCTGGCACCATGATGCTCCTCCTTACGTCGAAGGAGATCTGGGATCATACTGTGCTACTCTACTCCCTACTCTGGAGTAGCTAATCTTACTCGCATATGTGCATCATACTCTGAGTGAATGCGTCTTCGTCGTGGTGACATGTCTCTTATTGCCCATTATAGCCAGTTCGTCTCCCTATGCCAACAACTTGATGTCTTGATGCCTCTCATGTCAGATGTCACTGTACTTGAACGCCAGCAGGACCGGATTAGTGTTGTCCATTACCTCGACAGTTTGGGTCCTGAGTTTGTTCATCTTCGTTAGTAGATTATCAGGTCTAGGATTGTTCCCTCTCTCACAGATGTCTACTCTCGTGCCTAGCAGTGTCTTTTGACCTTTCCTTCCCCGGATGTCTCTGTTTTTGCTGATAGTTCTATCCCGGCAGCCTATGATAGTGGTGGCCGCACTGGTCATAGAGGTGGTTCTTTCAGCTGCGGTCCGGGTCCTGGAGGTTGTGTTGGCGGTGGGGGCCTCGGTCGCCCTATTGTTCACACTATTAGCGAGAGGGCCACCATCTTAGCACTTGTTTTCAGCTGCATCCAAAGCTTCAGCAGTCCCGCTCGGCCCATCTTTCTACTGCTAATTCTCCAGCTGATCCTCCTTCCCTTGTTACTGACCTGTGACGTTCAGTGATTCTTTCACAGTCTCCAAGGCTAACTTTGAGGAGCTTTAGCGTCTTCGCTTAAGCACCCATGCTACTGCAGCTTTACACAGCCAGGTAGCTCGCACACTACGCTTCTCTTTAGCTATGGTTCCTGGATTGTTGATTCGAGGGCCTCGAATCACATGACTGATAACTCTTCTCAACTTAGTATTTTTTTGTCCATTTCATTTTGCTTCTCAATCCATTACTCTTGTTGATGGTACCACTACTTCTATCTTTGGTGATCATAGTATCTCTCCTCTCCCTGGCCTTCCACTTTTTCAGTCTTCTGTGTTCCTAAGTCCCCCTTTAGTTAACTTTCTGTCAGCCATCTTACTAAGATTTTATTTTATTTTTTTGAAAATTGACAATTTTATTCATAAATTGGGGACCAGCAGCCCCACCCCATTACATAAGAAATAAAAAACAAACGTAAAAGAGTCCTAAAAACATCAAAATATTCATCCCCAACCTCGACCATCCCATTGCATAAGAAGAACATTCACTAGAATCATAAAGGTTCCTAAAGAGATGAGCAATCATGCCCCATCCATAACATCCAAGCTTGGCAAGAAGAGAAGCAAAAGACCCGATTCGCGAAAGACCAAAGCCTCTCAAGCACACGAGGAATTCAATCTCAGACACCTCTTCCCTTCGTCAATTCTGAGTAGTCCTGCCAAAGAAGAACCAAACAAGTTCCCATTCCAGAAATACAGAACAAAACCCCTAAGCACTCACAAGTCACAACTAGTGCTGCTATAATCATCCTTTGACTGGCAAACCCACCCCACAACTCTGAGAAAGAAACCATCAAAACATGCTTTCAACCTCTTCCCAACTAGAACTACTATGAGTTCTATTTACACCCAGGAGCATCCACTCTATCTGGTGAGGGCTTTAAGCTCCCTACTCCCATTACTCGGAGTCTTCCCCTTCTTACATTCATCAACATCGCGCTTCTCAATATCAAAGAACATCCTCTTAGTCTCATCCACATTTTCTTCATAACCAATCCCGATTGTGCTACCCATTTTCACGAACTCATCCACTCGTGCTACCCATTTTCGCCATTTCCTCGAACTCATCCACTCGTGCCCTATCATCGTCATCCGAAAGGTCAACATTATCTTCTTCCGAATCATGATCCGCCCTATCCAGACAAGATTTTATATTGACACTGAGTTCAGCCTCCATAGATTCGCGTGAAGGCCTAGAGACTTGATCTAGTTCAGGAGTCCTCCCCATAAGTTTTTTTTCCGGTGGTTCCGGAGAGAGGTCTTCCTTCCGATTTTCACCAACCAATGAGTCAACACCTTGATGATGTTTTTTCTTAAAACAAGGCAGTTCATAGACCGAGATGCATACTTCTTCCAAGGTCTTCTTGCTAGTGAGTTCCTCCACTTCCTTTTCCTTCCCTTTGACCTCTTCTTAAAGCTTTTGCCATTGAAGTTTAAGATATTCCTGGGCCACTTCATGCCTATTAAATAAGTCTTGCCGCTTCCTTCTTTTATTGCTACTCTCCCCGGGCCTTTTGAACAGTCTCTTTCCTCCAACACCCAGTATATCGATCCACCCAGAGTTTCTGTCACGATCCAAGAATATGGAATCCCCGGCATGATCAGATTTTCCTAACATTGATAGCAATTTAGAAATAATTTTCTTCTTGTTTCGTCTGCCAGTAAATCTCTTCACAAGCTTCTTATTATACAGAAGCCAACCGCCCCTTCCGCCCAGTGACAGCGAGCACGTCCTTTCATTTGCATCGATCCCGTTACCTCTTTGCACATAAGAGACGATTTTTAAAGGAAGACGAGTTGTATCCCACCTTGACTCATTAATTAGGGCTGGAGAGAACATGGCACATGTCACCACTGAGGGACGTGTATTGAGAGGCCATTGATTTTTTTCCCCAACTCTTATGACTGTCTTTATCGAGATCGTAAGGACTGACATTCTTCATCTTTTTTGGGAGACATACTTCTTCTCCCGCCTGCCCATTATCCCGTCCTATTTGGCCACGTGCCAGGGCATAATATTTAAAGTTCTTTTCCTTCCCAACTTGCCGGCCTGCATATATCTTGGCATTTCTATACCTTAATGTACCAGCCAATGAACATTCTGCTCAGCTGGAACCAAGTTCAAATTTGAATTGCGGATTATCCAACGGTTCTTCTGCCATCTCATGGGGATTCGATATTACCACTTTCCCGTATCTCCTCTCTCCAGAGTTCATCTTCTTTGCTGGCCATATATTGCTAGAGACACCGTGATCCTCTGCATCTATGATGGATTCATTACTCTCCTAAACATAATCCATTTGAACTGCATTTGAGTTCAGATCCCTATTGATACAGTTACTATCGCCAAAGGATTTAACCTCATCACTGACACCCATATTATCAATAAGAGTATTGGGTCCTTCCTCGGACATAACAGAAACACCTATTAAGTAGCATTTATTCTCAATCTTTAAGATAATAAATGGAGCAAGACATTTCCAGCTTACTAAGACTATAAATTGCTCAGTCTCATTTATCCATCTTAATGTCTCTTTCAGGATCTTTTGATTGGGAGGACGATTGGCTTGGGATGTAAGGTAGATGGGCTCTATCGTCTGGAGTGTCGCATGGTTCTTGTTGCCTCGCATGGTACTTTCGACACATATCAGTCACATTATCGTCTGGGACACCCTTCTCTTCAGCAACTTCAGCAGACGCCTTCGATTCCTGGATCTGTTTCTTCGTTCCAGTGCGAGTTATGTGAACTCGGGAAACACAATTGTGTGTCCTTTTCCTCCCCAAGTAGTTAGTCAAGTCTCGAGTCCATTTCAGATGTATGGGGGCCGTCTAAGGTCGCATCTTCAACTGGTTATAAGTACTTTATTGTTTTTATTGATGATTATTAGCATATAACATGGTTGTTTTTACTTAGAGACTGTTCAAAGGTTTTTTCTACTTTTCAAACCTTTCGTGCTAAAATTCAAACACAATATAATTGCACTCTCAAATGTTTATGCACAGATAATGCTAGGGAATACTTCTCAGGTTCGAATGGGTTTCAAGATTATCTCTCCACTCATGGCATCCTACATCAGTCCTCTTGTGCCTACGCCTCTCAGTAGAATGGCGTGGCTGAGAGGAAACTCTGAACTTGAGGTGGCTCGCACCTTACTCTTTCAAATATAAGTACCAAAATACTTCTAAAGTGATGTTGTCTTTACTGCCTGCTTTCTTGCTAACGTCTTCCTTCAACGGTTCTTCATGGTGACTCACCCTACCGAGTTCTCCACCCTTAGCTACATCCTTTTCCTCTCACGCCTAAGGTGTTTGGGTGTGCTTGCTTTGTTCAGATTCTCGGCCCCGGTCATGATAAGTTAGACCTAGGTCAAAGCGATGTGTTTTTAAGGGCTTTTCTCATACCAAGAAAGGTTATCGTTTCCACAGTCCTCATCTTATCTCTGCCGATGTGACCTTTGAGTCCTAGCCCTTCTTTCCACAGGTTCTTGCATCCCTAAGTCCTGCTCCTGACTGCTCCTAACTCACAGATTGCTCTCCCTCTCCCGGTACTCTCGGACCCTGTTGTGCATTCGTCACCATCTTCAACGATGGATGTACCGGCATCGACTTTTGTCCATGTCTCAGTTCCTCCACCTTCGAGGCCTCCTGCTCCGATGAAGTGTTACCAACTATGTCGACGCGCAGATCATCCACCACCTCTCCCAGCCTCATCTTCTCAACCAGAGATCAAGAGTTCTCCCTCTCAGGTATCATCTCTTCCTTCACTTATGGTACCTTCTGATTCCCCTAATACTTTCTGCACTCGCTCTCACTCTACTGCTCACTCTATTTCTCACTTTCTTTCACATGATAATCTCACCGTCTTCCTTGTCCTCTATTTCTCTAACGCAAGTTTGTGGCCAAAGCTCTCTCTCATCCAGGCCAGCATGCTGCCATGGATATAGAGATAGGTGCGCTTCATACTAATCAGACTTGGGATTTAGTTCATCTGTCTTCTGGTTCTCTGTTAAATATCAGGTAGATAACACTCTTGAGCGTTTCAAAGCACGCCTCGTTGCCAAAGGGCATACTCAGACCTTTGCCGTTGATTATACTAAGACATTATCAACTGTTGCGAAGATTCCTTTTGTTCGAGTGTTACTTTCTCTGGCAGTAAATCATGCTTGGCCTCTTTACCATCTCAATGTGAACAATGCCTCTCTCCATGGCGACCTCAATGAGGAGGTTTACATGGAGCAACCTTCTAGGTATGTTGCTCAGGGGGAGATGGCCTCATCTGTCTGTCACCAAAGAAAGTCTCTTTATGGCTTAAAACAATCCCCAAGAGCATGGTTTGGAAGATTCAGTGAAGCATTCATGCGTTTTGGAATGAAAATGTGTTGTTGACCATTCAGTTTTCAGTCATCAGTTGCAGATGATTGTATATTTTCTATAGTGTATGTGGATGATATTATCACTGGTAGTAATTCAGAGGGTTTACAGAAATTTAAGACAATCTTGCAGAAAGAATTCTTTACTAAAGATCTAGGTCGCCTAAGGTACTTTCTTGGGATAGAGGTGGCACGTTCTTCTCAAGGACTCTCTCTATCACAGAGGAAGTATGTGTTGAATTGATTAGAAGACACGGGAAATCTTGGAGTGAAACATGCATATGCACCCATGGATCCTAATGTGAAGCTTTTTTCTAAAGATGGGACATGTTGCATGACCCTAGCAAATATAGGAGATTAGTTGGGAAGCTCATATACCTTACAGTTACTCGTATAGACATTTCGTATGTTGTAGGGGCAGTTAGTCAATACATGAGCTCTCCTCATACCTCTCATTGGGCTTCAGTAATCCAGATTCTCAAGTACTTGAAAGGTGCTCCAGGAAGAGGCTTGTTGTTTAAGAGGCATAGTCATATGAGAATTGATGGTTTTTTTTATGGAGATTGGGCTAGATCTTCAACAGATATGAGATCGACTACTGGATATTGTACCTTTGTAAGAGGGAACTTGGTGTTATGGCGAAGTAAGAAATAAGACGTCATAGCCAAGTCTAGTGCTGAAGCTGAATATTCAAGGCCATGGCACATACAAGTACAGAGCTTATCTGGTTGCGCTCACTATTGTCTGAGATTGGTGTTGTTCCTTTTTCCCTTTCTAGGTTGTATTATGATAACAAGGCTGCCATAGATATTGCTATCATCCGCTTTTCCATGTCCGAACAAAGCACATTGAGGTGGGCTGCCATTTTATTCGTCAGAGAATCCAAAGAGGAGAGATATCCACAGGCTCCACTCGATCCGTAGATCAGCTGTCAGATATGTTTACAAAGCCATTAAGCAAAGCTAAGTTGAGTGATATTTGTAAAAAGCTTAGAATGTATGATATATACTTTCCATCTTGAGTGGGAGTGTTAGAATATGTAGAATGCCTAAGGGCATAACTGTCTCCGTACTATTGTCTTGTTATTATAAATACATATGTAAGGGGGAGACATCCCTGACTTATAAACCCTTTCACTCATTCTTTCTCTCTAACACAGGTAATGAGGATCAACATAACTTTTTTGGCCCTTAATAAAAGCACCTTGAAAATGCCTTCTATAGCCACTCCCTTCCAAGCTAATTGACACAAAATTCTAAATATTTGAAACATCCATCATCTTTGGGACGAATACTATAAAGGAAGCATAGAAGGCCTTACTTGACTAATGGCATAAACAAAACTCATCCAATACATTCATAATATAAGTCATGATTGCTTCCCAATATTCTTAGAAGGCAGGAGAAAAATAGTCTGGATTAGGAGCTATATCTTTATTCAGGCAGAAGACAACTTTACGAACCTCTTCCATCGTAAGATGAGCCATGAGCATAATCTTTTCAGTCGGGGAAAGAGTAGGAAGATAACCTTAGATCCATTGTTGTTGACTTCTGCAAAAGAGAGAAAAAACAATTGATTGTAGCTCCCTTCATGCCTTCTTCAACAGTAGCAGTGCAGCAGAAAAAAATTTGTGTTTGATCTACCGCCCTACAACTTGAGAACCTCAAGTATTGTATCCAAGTAGTCTTCTCATGTTCATTAAACACCATTCTCCAATTCCTATCGGAGGGGGAAAGGAAAGCTGATTCTTAGCATTGAAGGACTCAATTTCTTCTTTGTCATTAAACACCATCCTCCAATTCCTATCCAAGTAGTCTCCTCATGTTTGGTTTGTAGATACTAAAAAACAGCAGAGTTTCTGGGATCTTCAATAATCCACGGTTTGGTTGTGCCAGTAGGTCATTATGGGGATCTGTGGAACCCTGTTTCCCAGTTTTTCCCCAAAAAAATAGGTGACTGCAACTCTAGCTCAGTGCTGGAGTTGTACTCACTACTGTCTACGGGGCAAGCAGGAACCAACATCCATGGGATCCTTATCCCACTTTCCCTTCTGCAAATGAAACATAACTTCTAGCAATAGCATAAAAGGAATATAAGGCAATGGAATCATTACAATAAGAATACGCTTCATCTAGAATCAACAGAAGCATTCAGCATCCTTTTATGTATGCATAAGTGTAAACTGTTAGACTCATGGTTTAAAATTTCGGTTTCAGTTTTGGTCATAGCAGAAACCGAAATTTTGGCCGAAATAACAAAATTCGGAAAAAAAATACAAATTTCATTATTGTGATGAAATTTCCTTAATTTCGGCCAAAATTTTGGGAAAAAAAGAAAATTTCAGGAAAAGATTAGAACTTACACTTTTCCCGAAATTTCAGTATTTCGGCCGAAATTTAAAACCATGGTTAGACTTGAAGTTACTATCTTTTCAAGTGCATATTTTCTAGGATATTTGCTTGAAATACAGTTTGTCAAGTGACTAAATTGCACCCATTATAAAATAGGAATACCAGAAACTGCACAAGGAAGAATTGCTTCATCTGCTCCTTTAGACAGAAGGATAAGCTTCTCATTCTGGCAATCTTTGACGACCACTGACATCCGCTTCCGATCAGAAGTGAACTCTAGAGTATCCAATATCTCATATAGAATAACCAAACCATTGAAATTGATTTCTGCAAAATATACAGTTAGCAGAAATTAAGTTTCTCATACAGCAGCTACAAAATGCCTTATAGATAGGAGAATCCTCAATCGAACGGTCCACAAGTGACGAATCATACCGAGAATATTCCCATTTTTATTAACAAGAACCATATGCAGCCGAGCAGCGGCATGAACAAGAGCATCCTCGTCCTGGGATTGTGCCTTGTAAGAAATCACTCCACTTTTACTGCGGATACAGAAAGCGGGTAAATAAAACATGAAAATCTAAAAAGAAAAAAAATAAGGTGCCTTTTGTAAATGCATAAAGAACAAATACAATATGAATATAAAATTTACCTTTTCAGAGGTACAACTGTATTGCATAACGCCATAACTGTAAGGAATCTGATAACATCAGGGTTATTGCTGCCAACAGCATTGAGCAGCTCCTTGTCTAGCTAGAGAAACAAGCGTATCAGATTTGGATAAAAAAGAAAGGTGATTTGCTAATGCTATGACATGAAAGCTAACTCTCAATATGATTTCCAACAGTTATTCATATGATTATGAAGGCCAAAATGCTTGACTTTGTAGCAAAAGAAATTTACAGTCAAAATAATCCAAAAGGAGCAAACAAGTATGCATACAAATACATACGATCATATGCATAGGTTCTTTCATGTCCTTATATAAAGTTGGTCAGAAAATAATTAGGGCCTATGCTATATAGGCCAATGTTAGATTCTTTGGTTATCCACTCAGACAAGACCATTGGATAAAACCAGAAAGAATGTGAAGTTTTTTTTTTTCAAAAAGTAAAGAATGGGAAGTCGCTGAAGTATAGACAATTCATTTTCAGGAAATCAAATTGACTAAAAGTGATTCACAACAAAATGAAGACGAGCTAAAGTGTCGATATCTGGCCTTCCCGCATAGTTTTAAATTTTCACTGAAACCAGCACGAAATGACCAAAATGTGTCCATTTCCAACCCGGCCGAAACACATACCACAACGGAAATGCATAGTGAAACCAACACTATTAAGTGTATTAGTGGTATACTATACCAGCATGTACTACATAATAATATTCATATGAATTGTATGTGAAATGTGGTATGTACTGAATCATAAATGGTTCCATTTTCATTCCCACCGCAACACATACCACAACTAAAATGCACAGCCCACTATTAGTAAGCACTTTCATTTTTTGAACAGAACACCTTGTTTGTGCAACAGAAAAAAGATGTTGAGTACTTCATGATCTTGGCATCATTCAGCTTTTCGTTGAAGAACGCCCCCTTACTAATAGGGATCCCTTACACAAAACTGAGCTGATTGCCATCCCCGATGCAAATAATTTGGCTTTGAATACCTATTTAGAAGAATTCCTACTGAAATCTCGTATGCACTGAATTATTAGACATGCACGACGTGACTAAGTGTTTGATGTCGTTAAACCATTATGGGTGGCTTTTTGCTTATGTGATGGTTTTTTAGTGTGTATTTGACTATTTGTCCTTATTGCAGCACTTCCTGATGGGGGACCAAAATAAACACCCAATCACAGGGTGCCATGTGGCTGAGGCATAATCATGTAATTATGCCTCAAAGGAAGCTTCTAGGCTACTCCCCCACCCAATCATAGACCGACACCTGTCTAAGGGTACTTAGGTAATCTCATGCTTAACAGAAAACTATAAATAGCCTTCTAAGGCTCAAAGATAAGGGGTCCGAATTCCAAAACTTACTATTCATAGCTTTACTTTCCTTATCTGTTGCAACCACTAACTAAAGAATCGGAGTGCCTCCCCGGAGCACCGACTCTGCGTATGTAGTCTGACCGTTTCCTACCTCGTGCAGGCCCACATCAGCTGTTCCGAAGCCACATCAGCAGATCCCCAATTTTTGGCAGCAACAGATTGGCGCCATCCGTGGGACACAAACGAAAATCCTTCGCAGATCTTACTATGGCAGCTAGGAAGAGCGCCCGCACTAGCTCAGCCCGAGATGCTGATTCAAGGGCGACGTATAGCCTCACAGGTCGTCATTCCTCCCTTGCTGGAGCGTCAGCCTTCTGTCCCGTAAGAGCCTCAAGCGCCCACAGACGCTCAAACAGCTGAACAATTTCATGCACTAGTGCAACAGGTGCCTGCTCTTGCAAACCAATTCAAAGACTTTGCAGAGCATCACCCTTCGAGGGACCAGTAGTAGGGGCAACCGATACAAGGAAAAAGGGTGGAAGCCAGACAAGAAGAAGCACCCATGTACTGCAAACACCACCCCATCTCTTCGGATCGTTATGCGTGGCACACTCGAGGGCGATCTAGGGCGATCTGAGTCCCTAAGTTACCAACCACACCAGCACAGAGACCGTTCAAGATCAACCAATAGGCAACAGCCTCGCAGGGACCGCCACCGACCCCGTAGAACAAGCCCGGAGACCTGACGAGTCTCTGCTTCTAGTCCTCTTCAGAATTAATAAGCTAGTGTGGTGCTTGACGAACAGAGAAGGTATGACCAAGGGAGGTAACAAGGGGGCTAAGGGGGAAAAGGTAAATCTCGAGGGGAAAAGAGTTGATTGGATTTGCTCCAAATGCAGCTATTTCAACTTTAGGTGGCGAAGCATCTCTCGGTGTTGCAAGAATGGAAGGTTTAAGGACAGATCTTGGAGGTGCTCGTCGTCTGGTAACCTCAATACTGCTCCACCAGATAACAGATGTGAGGGAGCATGGCCTGACTCAGGAGATATACTAGAGGGGTTGGAAGATGGAATCCCAACTCTAATCATCTCAGGGAAGGAGGTAGAGGTTCGATGTCATCTTCTGAAGTCTTGACTGGTTGGTAGACTTAAATGGAGAAACTGGAATCTCATTGAGATATGGAACCGTACCAAGATCTTATGGAATATTCCGTCGCTATCTAAGCCTGGCATTTATGGTCCTAACGAGATTTGATTCATGTTCGAAAGTGAGGAAAGGGCATCCAGAATACTGAGTTTGAAATAAAAGGCCTGAGGTAATTTCCTCCTTTCCCTCCTTCTGTGGAAGCAGGTAAAACCACAAAAGGAAAAGGCAATCTGGGCTAATTTCATTGGGATCCCTCTACATGTTTGGGCAACATCAACAGTGGAGGCATTGGGAAGACTCTTCGGGAAAGTCTTTGATCATCCTAAATCCAATTATCTATAAATCCAGGGCTATTAATTAATCTAATTTAAAAACATTAAATGGTTTGAAACTTAAAAACTTCCTTGAAAAACTAAGGAATACCGAACAGATCCATGGCCCACTTTGGTGACTGACTCTTCACGTTCTCACATTATACAAAGAGAACACTCCATGTGCCTCCTCTTTCTACCCCAAATTCATATCCCCAACTTTGAGAGACAGAGAAGAAGAAGAAGGAAGAGGGTGGCTCGGTCCTTTACAATTATTCATGCAATCAAATAACATGTCTTTTCTAATTATCAAGCAAAAATCCATGTTGTGTGTGTTCGTGTAAGTGTGTTTTTCCTTTCCAATCTTAGCAAATCTATGTGCATAGAGTATGAAAACTGAAATTTAAAAAAATGTTATTCAAGCTTAACAGATCTATACGTTTATGATGGGAAAAATGAAATTTTTATATAGATTTTAAATTTTGACAGATCTAAGTGAATATGGTATGAAATAATAAAAATTGTTAGATAAATGCTTATGTCTCTGCCTAAGGGCATAGAAGTCATTTTGTATATTTTCTCTTTAAATAAATACATGTGTGAGGGGGAGTCTTTTCTCCAACTCACTTTCTTCTCTCCATCTTCTTTCATCAACATGGTATCAGAGCCCTAGGTTTTGATTTCCTAGGGACCACCATTGACACACCATCTTCCTCGCCGCCGTCGACGCCATCAACATCTCCTCCCTCCCTTCGGCCCCACCTCACTTCGGCCCTATCACGTCTGCCGATAGCCACCCCCACTCTCTCCCACCCTCGCCGTGAACCCCACGCCCTCACCCCGCCAGTGACCTCCCCTGACCCCTCGCCTTCCCCGCGATCTCACCGCCCCCCCCTTTTTTGTTTGTGCGGCCCCTCCTTCTGTTTGTGCACCCCCGCCCGCCCCCTTCTGTTTGCAAAACCCACTCCCCTCTCCTACTGTTCACATACCCCTCCCCTCTCACTCTCTCTCCTCTAAACCCTAACCCTAATTCTTTTTTTTCTTATTTCTTTCATCATGTTTTAAATACATTTGACTTTCCTTCTCCTATTGTCGAGGCTCCGATGTCGTCTCTGTTTTTCTTCATGTCCTAGGAGCTCTCTCTCATGCCCTCTTCCTTAGCTGTCTCTTTTCGGAGCCGTGTTCGCTCATCTTGACCTCTCTAATCTCCATTCTCAGAGTTGCTCCTTATCGTCAGTGGGCCTCTTCTCTTCACATGGATTGCCCCATCATTGAGGATCCCTCTCTAAGGCAGCCTTCTGTGGCTACTACCCCTCTGTCTCACTCACTCTCCTCGTATAACCCCTCTTCTTTGGTGGATGGTTCATTACCACCCATCACAACGCAAGCTTGATGGTTCCAATTACATCAATTGGAAAGTGGTTGTGGAGACGTACCTCATTGCTAGGGGGAAGCTATGCCTTATTCGTCGTGACCTCCTGCCACTATTGATCCCTCTTATGAGAAGTGGGTACAGGATGATGCCCTTATTCGTACTCTCCTCTAGCAGAGTATGACTCCTCAGATTGCCAGTACCATGATGCACCTTCTGACCGCACGTAAGATTTGGGATCAGACTGTTGTTCTATACTCTGGGGTAGGCAACCTTGCCCGCATTTGTGCCGCATATTCCCAATGGATGCACATTCGACGTGGTGACACCCCTCTTTCTACATATTAGTCAGTTTGTCTCACATTGCCAGCAGCTGGATGTCCTTCAGCCCCCCCACCACAGACCTGACTCTAGCAGCCTAGTAACGTGATCAGCTTCGGGTTGTTCACTTCCTCGACTTCATTCCTCTTCGACAGCAGATTTTTGGCTCGGGCACTATGCCTTCTCTGAAGAGGGTTTATTTGCGTGCCCAGCAGTGCCTTCTTGGTGATTATGTGCATGTTCCATCCCTTGATAGCACTGCCACAGCAGCATCTGGTGTGGGTGATCGTGCTACCCGTGGTGGCAGCACCTTTGCACGTGGTCGTGGACGTAACTCTGCTCGTAGTGGTGTTGGTCGTGATGTTCCTGCTGGTTGTGGTGGTCGGCCTCGCCCCTATTGCTCTCACTGTCATCGTGATGGCCATTATCTTGAGACGTGCAATACCCTGCATCCTGCGCTACGCCCCTCCTCTAAGCCTCGTTTTGGCCACTCCGCGCACCTTTCCGCACCAGATACTTCAGAGTCCTTGGCTTCTCCATCTCATTCCATCCCTAGCCCTAATATTGATGGGGTCTTTCTATCTCGTGCCAACTATGATGAGTTACAGCGTCTACGGTTGACCAGCAACCCCCCGAGTGCCAATTTCGCTCAACCAGGTAGCTCTCATGCTTCTCTTCTTACTAGCTCAAGCTCCTAGATTATTGATTCTGGAGCCTCCAATCACATGAAAGGTACTTCTTCCCTTAGTTCATTTCGCCCTCTTTACTCTCAGTCCATTACGCTTGCTGATGGGATCTCTACTCCTATCTATGGTGTTGGGAATATTTCCCCTCGTCCTGGCCTCTCATTATCTTCTATGTTATGTGTCCCCAAGTCCCCTTTTAGCTTACTTTTAGTCAGTCAGCTTACTAAACATCTTAATTGTTCTGTCTCATTTTATCCCTCTGTTGTTTGTTTCAGGATCTCTTGATAGGAAGGACAATTGGCTCAGGCCGTGAGGTGGATGGGCTTTATCGTCTGGACTGTGACTCTCTACGTGCCATTTTACACAGTTCCATCGACGCCTATCAGTGGCATTGTCGTCTTAGTCATCCTTGCCTTGAGCGTTTACGGCAGACCCATTGTTACTTCACATGTTCAGCCTTTTCAGTGCGAGGCTTGTGAACTGAGAAAACACCATAAGGTGTCCTTTCCTTCTAGGCCTGTCAGTCGGGCCTCGCACCCGTTTGATTTAGTACATTCTGATGTATGGGGTCCCGCACGGACTACCTCTATGTTTAGCCATCGATATTTTGTTATATTTATGGATGATTATTCACGCATGACTTGGCTTTATTTACTTAAGGATCGTTCAAAAGTTTTCTCTGTTTTTGTATTTCATGCAGAAGTTACAAACCAATTTAATTGTTCTCTGAAATGTCTTCGGACTGATAATGCCAGAGAGTATTTCTCCACATTGAATCGTTTTGATGAGTTCCTCTTCACCCGTGGTATACTTCATCAATCTTCTTGTTCTTACACCTCTCAACAAAATGGTGCAGCGGAACGGAAGATGAGATCCCTTCTGGATGGGGCCATAACTCTTGTCCTCCAAATGCGGGTTCCAAAGACTTATTGGGGTGATGCAGTCCTTACTGCCAACTATCTTGCCAATCGGCTTCCTACCTTGGTTCTTGGCGGTTCTTCCCCCTTAACTACTTTGCGTCCTCATCATGACCCGTTCACTCTCACGCCTCGGATCTTTGGTTGTGTGTGCTCTGTCCACAACCTTGGTCCTTTTTTCTGAAAGGTAGAATTCATTAAAAAAGACCAAGGCGGACAGAATGTATAAATAAAAAACAAACAATACAAAGAAGGCAATACACCCTCAAGGGGGAAGAAAATCAAATTTCTCCAAGGACTCCAAATCAACCCCCTCCTGGCTTGTGAATCCGCCTCTCCATTCGCCGATCTCCTAACATGATTGAACCTCACATGAGAATCACCGATAATATCAAGGATTTCATTAAAAAAATCCCAAACCTCCACGAGAATTTATGAGAACCGGATAACCATCGGATTACATTTATAGAATCTCCTTCCACAACAATATTATTAAGATTCTCCCCCTCAAGCAGCTTAATACCTTGGTGAGCAGCCCTTACTTCCGCCTCATTTGAATCAGCAGTCCCAATTGGTCCGGCAAAAGACCAAATCACTACACCCAAATCATCCCTTAAAAGCCCACCAATACCCACAGGACCGAGATTACCAATACTAGATCCATCAAAGTTAAGCTTACACAAGCAATACCCCGGAGATTCCCACTCCTGTACAATATTATTCCTCCTGTCACTGCTCGAGCAAACCTCTAACCATCCATACCATAGATCAAAAGCCGAGACAAAATGAAACAATTGTAAAGACTTTGCCCAAAAAATTGTTAATGCTGTTACTTTAGAAGCAATGAATGTAGCACTCTTAGAAATGCCTCTGAAAGTTCTAGCATTTATCTCTCTCCAAATCAACCAAATAACAGTAAGAAAAGATAGCTTCCACCAAGTTTTCCCCTTCAATCCCCATGGGGCATATTGCTAACTCTCTAAAGCCTGTGCCATGTCCCTCGGAAAAACCCACTGCACCCCAAACCTCCCCAAAACCCTCCCCCAAACTTTCCTCGCGAAGCTACAATGGAGACGCAAATGGTCCGCCGATTCTCCATCTTCTTGGCAAAGAATACAAAAATTAATAATGATGATCTTTCTATCTCTCAAAAAATCAATCGTTTGAATCCTCCCTAATAAGGCCACCCAGCCAAACACAACAACCGAAGGTGGAGCAGGAATATCCCAAACTTTGGCAGTCACAGAAGTAATCAAAGAAGGCAATCAATGATTGTAAAAAGATTTAGGCGAAAATTCACCCCCCGTATTCCAAATCCATATCCTGGTGTCCGCCCCATCCCTCTTAATATAACACCTTTCAAGAGCATCAAAGAGCCTAGAAACTGAAATAAGCTCTCTATCAAAGAAGTTCCGCCTAAAAGCAGGCGCCCAAATGACCCTACCATCCATCCTAACAAAACAATCCCTAACCAAAACATCCTTCTCAGACGCCACCAAAAATAAGTCCGGAAATTCATCTTTCAATAGAACCTTTCCACACCATAAATCCAACCAAAATCTCACTTGATCACCACTCTGCACCTAGAACCTAATGCCCTTATGAAAATCTAAAGAAACACCCAAGATATCCCTCCAAACCGTGCAACCTTTCCTAGAAAATCTATCAACAGATACCCAACGACACAAATCCGAGCCATACTTACTAGCAATAACCCTCACCCAAAGAGCATCCACTTCTTCACCAAACCTCCACAACCACTTTCCCATCAAAGGCTGATTCACTATCTTAACTCTTTTAATACCCAAACCACCTGCTTTTATCGGGAAGCAGACCTTCTTCCAGCCCACTAACGAAATACCCTTATTTTTCTCAGACCCCCCCCCCCCCCCCCCAAGGAAATCTCCTCTGAATTTGTTCAATTCTTTTTGAAACACTCACGGGGCATCTGTATACCGACAATTGATAGATCGGAATGCTTGCTAATACTACCTTAATCAAAGTAAGACGACCACCACGAGATACAAGATTTCTCTTCCAAGTATCAAATCTCTTCTCCACCCTCTCGATAATCGGTGCCCAGCTAGCAATACTTAGCCTCCCAAAACCCAAAGGCAGCCCCATATAAGATGAAGGAAGATAATCCAACTTACAGCCCATAATGCCCGCCAATCCAAGAGACAACTCAAGATCAATATTGACTCCATACAGCTTAGACTTATGGAAATTCACCCGTTGGCCAGAAATCAATTCGTACCAACGAATAATAGCTTTAAGATAGAGAACTGATTCGACCTCTGACGAAGAGAAGAGCAAAGTATCATCCGCAAACTGAAGATGAGTGACCTCCACTTCGTTATGACCAACATAGAAACCTTGAATAATCTTAGTGACACTCCCTTTCGCTAACAATCCGTTAAGAGATTCTGCGACCATAACAAAGAGAAAAGGGGACAGGGGATCTCCTTGCCTAAGACCCCTCGAAGATTTGAAATAACCAAAAGGAACACCATTTATCAAAACTGAAAACTATGGAGAAGATATACACTTCGTCATCCAGCCTCTCCACTTTCCCCCAAAACCCATACTATCCAACACATAATCCAGATAATGCCACTCCACTCTATCATAAGCTTTTTCCATATCCAGTTTGCAAACCACACTACTCCATCCGCATGTAGCATAATAGTCAATGGTCTCATTAGCTATAAGGGAGCAGTCTAGAATTTGCCTCTTACTAACAAAAACCGATTGATGTTCCGAGATAATGAAGGGCATCACCACTTTCAACCTCGTAGCCTGAACCTTTACAAGAAGCTTATAAAGGCACCCGACTAGACTAATAGGCCGAACTCTCCAATTGATGAGGCCCCCTTCACCTTAGGAATAAGAGCAATGAAAGTCGAACAAGTTCCACGATCAAGCTCCAAACCATCAAAGAATTCACAAAAGAATCTCATGGCATCCCCTTTCACATAATCCCAACAAGACTGGAGGAAAGCCATACAAAAACCATCTGGACCCGGAGTTTTGTCTCCACAACCTTGGTCCTGGATTGGATAAGTTGGATTCTTGATCTGAACGATGTATCTTCCTGGGTTACTCACGAACCCATAAAGGTTATCGTTGCTACAGCCCACGATTATGTTGGTCCTTTGTCTCGGCAGATGCTACCTTCTTTGAGACTGAATCTTACTTTCTCCGTCCTCAGGAGGCTACCCCTAGCTCCCCTTATTCCGATCTTTCTCTCCTTATTCCTGGCCCGGTTGTCCCTCCGTCTCCATTTCCTCCCTTACGCCTGAGATTGTCCCTGTTTGCGAGACTTCTCCCTTACAAGTACCTGCTCGTCAACCGCCAGTAACTAAGAAGACCTACCAACGCCGCCTCAAATATGCGGCTCATCTCTCTCCGGCAGCACCATCGTTAGCTCAGCATGAGAACCCTCCTTCCCCTACAGAGGCACTTGTTGACTCTCCTATTGATTCTCGTACTCGTTTTCATAGTACTACTCATCCTCTCTCTTTTGTTCTTTCCTATGATTATCTCTAACCTGTTTTTCGCAGCTTTGTATCTTCCTTATCTTTTGTTTCCTTACCAGAGTCCCTTGCCTGCGGCACTTGATCACCCGGGGTGGCGGGGAGGCATGGACCTTGAGATGGAGGCCTTTCAGGCCAACCAGACTTGGGACTTAGTACCTTTTCCTCCTAGTGCTCGTCTTGTTGGATGTCGTTGGGTTTTCATGGTTAAGTACTTGCCTGATGGATCTGTTGAACGCCTTAAGGCGCGTTTGGTTGCCAAAGGCTATACCGCCTGTACTCTCTTGATGTCAACCATGGCTGGCCTCTCCATCAGCTAGATGTCAAGAATGCATTCCTTCATGGTGAGCTCACGGAGGAGGTGTACATGGAGCAACCTCCTGGGTATGTTGCTTAGGGAGAGATGTCCTCCTCCGTATGTCGATTAAAGAAATCCATCTACGGCTTAGATGTAAATTTCGTTCTGTTTCGTTAAATGGACGAAACGTTTCGATTTCATTCCGAAAACGAAACAAATCCCAAAAATTTTGTTTCGATGGAAATTTCGGTCATTCCAGATAAGGGTGTCAATTTTGGCTCGGGCTCGGAAGCTCGCTCGAGCTCGGCTCGAATCCTTAACGAGCCGAGCCGAGCCGGCTCTCCAGGCTCGTTAAGCTTAACGAGCCGAGCCCGATTTAGGCCAGGCTCGGCTCGGCTCGACTCGACTCGTTAAGGCTCGTTAAGAATTTAATACATTTAATATATATATTATATATTAATATATACACTAAAAGGGTTGTCCATGGAGTGAAAATGGGAGGCAAAATATGTCACTTCATTTTTGGAACCCCATTTGTTACTTGGACCACCCCCTATAGTGTAAAAAAAGTAGTCAAATTACACTAGATAGGGCTGTCCAGGGAAGATGAGGGGTGTGAACTGAATATAACCCGAGCTCGGTAAGGCTCGCGAGCCGCTCGCGAGCCCGAGCTTGGTTCTAGCCCGAGCCGAGCTTTTGAGCTTAACGAGCCGAGCCGAGCCTGGCCAAGCTCGGCTCATTTACACCCCTAATTCCAGACGAAATTCCAGATTTCGTCTGAAATCGTCAATAACGGCTAGTTTTGACTTTTAAACGCCCAAAATTTACGGAAATGCCCCTGTAATGGCTATTTTTCTATTTTTACCATTTTGGCCCCAAAATGTGACCGTTTATAGCTGTTGGGAAGGGTATTTTAGTCATTTATACTTACACAAACCATAAAAAACTCTACAAATAGCCCTTTCCCTACCAACTTCTCCTTCACCTTCACATAAGTGATTCATTCCTTCTCTTTTCTACTTTCACTTACACTATTCTACTAAGTCTTCTACACTCTTCTTCAACTTCTATAATCTTTAATCCAAGTCCATTTTAGAGCAAAGGGAAGGCTTACCTTCAACTTACAACTACAAGGGTCAAGACTCAAGACCACACTACAAATTTCCAAAGGCTTCAAACTTCAAGTGAAGGCTACTATTCTCTTCAACTCAAGTTCAACCTCAAGGGCTTCGATTCTCCTCTAAAGGCTTCAAGTCCAGGAAAGTTAAAGCTTTATTTCGTTCCATATCCTTTCTTTCATTTCAAACTCATTTCTTACTTCATGTGTTTAGCTATAAAAGAAAGAAATCATGCAATCTCATCCTTAAGGTAGCTGTGAAAACATGGAGAAAGAATCAAAACCATAAAAGATTCCAAGGCTAATGCATGGTGGCAACTAGCAAGGGAAAGAATAATTCTTCACTGTGCACAATGAAAATTAGATGAAGTCAAGACTAGACCTCCCCTCTTCTGACTGCATCTAGCCTTCCCTTAATGTCAGTGTTAAAAGTATAAAAAAGATTAAATAACGCCATCTCCAACAGCTTAAGCTTTTGGAGTAACTTGTTGTTTCACATGGTATAAGAGCGAAGGTCCTGAGTTCAAACCTCCTTGATGTAAAAAATCCACATGCAATGGTCAACCCAACCATTCAAAAAAAAATGGTCAACCCAAAAGTGGAGCCACATGTGCCACGGGTAGCCCAAACCCAAAAGAGGGGCCACATGTGAGGGGGAGTGTTAAAGTATAAAAAGGATTAAATAACGCCATCTCCAACAGTTTAAGCTTTGGAGTAACTGGTAGTTTCTCAGTCATAATCTCCATTTAATACTTGCAAACCTATTTTCGTATCTAGACAGAGGTTTCATCGTTTTCATTTTTCCATTCTACAATACGCAAGATTAAAGGGAATGAATACTTCCTCATCAATGAAATCCCTAAAAATCAATACGGAGTTGTTTCCATCAGCCAAAGTATCAAAATTTTGAAAAAACCACAAACAGAAAATCATATATAAGGATATTTCATGGTGCAATAGAGAGAAATAAATTAGATAAAACACTGTATTGATAACAGAAAGGTAGATATCTCCATTGATAAATCATGGCAAAACAGACCTTTCAAGGCATCCCCACTTTCATTTCCGTAGAATATGCCGTTAATACAGCATCTTCGAAAGATCATTCTATTCTCGGTAAGTGTCCCAGTTTTATCAGTCAAAATGTACTCAACTTGTCCCAAATCCTCACTTATTGCTGTGCTGCAAGCAACCAACACATCTTGCCCTAAAAATTATGTACCAAAACTTGATGAATATCTCAAAGATGCATATAAATTGACTTCCTTACTTTGTTGCATGGGAAGGAGTAGTAGTCTCCTCATCATACATCTCCTCGTCCCAATCAATGAACTTTGCATACAAACTCTTCACAAGATCTAAAGATACCTGGCACAAATACAGATTCCTCTTGAAACATTTGACATCGAGATAAAGTTACCCTACTAATTCAAATAGCCTAGCCTAGGAAATATAAAAACCCAAAGAATTCATGGAACTCAACAAATACAGTAAGAGGCCGCAATTATAAAAATCTATTCAGAACAAGATCTCTAATAAATCGCTGTGAAATCTGATCAATACAATATTCATAAAACAAGGATTATGCAAGATTTGTTGAGGTTGTGAAATAAATTACCAATGTCACTGATTACAGCTAGTTGGCGTGATGCTCCATCATGGACAACTCGCAATGAATTATTATTTTAAAAAATGAAAAAATTAATAGGAAATACCGAAATACATCAAAGAAAGAAACATTAAAAACCGTAGGTGGTCCAAGTGCTACCTGGACACTTCCTAACACAACACGAGACTCTTACAAAGCCTTTTTTCTCTTCTTTCATTATGCTGAAGTTTTTTCACTCCTAGCACACAACACCGCCTCCACATTCATGGTATTCAAATTACTCATGAGTGAATCTCTCACAAATTAGTGTTTGGACTTTGGTTGCATTACATTCATGCAGGTTATGTTATCTTGAAAGAGTTATTTCATGATTGTCATCTTCTTTTAATCGATCACTAGTTTAGATATTAATAGATGCTCTTGACCAGAACTATGTTGATATTTTCCGTAATTACCTCTTCATTTTATTTTTACTAGGCTCTCTTATAACTTATTTATCTATCTATTTGCAATAGAAATGTGCCCATTGCTACATTTTTGGAGTAGAGAATGCAAGATGGTTCGAAAGGTGGCACCCATACCACCCATCTAAGTGTATTGGTGGTGAAAGTAAAAGGATCAATTAAAAAGGACTTTTAGAGAGAAACAAAACGGCAAAGGGAAAAAAAACATCTGAGTGCATTGGTGGTGAAAGTAAAAGGGTCAATTTTTTAAGAATGAAAAAGGACTTTTAGAGAGAAACCAAAAGGCAAAGGGAAAAAACAAAGTTGGCCACAAAAGGCCACCTGGCCTAGAATCAGACCCAATGAAGGACTATTAAACTGAAGAACTTGAAATCTTCTTACATAATTCTGATTTTCATCCAAAATCATAGGTTCATAACTCCAAGTTCAAAATTTTGACACAATAACAGAGAATTAAGTATTTATTTCGGGTATTCAAGCTAATTTATGGATAAAAGAAAAGAAAATTGAGAGGACCCCAAAAAAAAGAAACTCTTAAATTGATGAGCAATGTCGATATCTCGAGAACATCTATAATTAGTATAAACAAAACAGAAAAAGAAACCTAGAGCACCCAAAAAAAAAGGTAAAGTTTGTTTAAGAAGGTAAAAAAGTACTAGAAACACCAAGAATAGTAAGAACAATTGAAAAATAAATATCCTATATTAGATGCGTCAAACCTATTTCCTTGGGTGTCAGCTATTAAACAACATTTTTAGCAATAACAAGAATGAACCTATACCTCAAGTATTCCATTTTATTGCAAATAATTATCTTAAAAAGTATAGACCACAATAATATGCTATTTTAATACAAAATTGGATCTCCCATTCCAGGATAATAGGTGATGAACTCATGCAGATTGGTTTAAGGATTTTATATTTGGGAAGTGATATTTACGCCCCTTTTGATCACCAGGGGCACCCGCGTCAGTGTATCAATGACAAAAAGAGGGCTCATGTACTTGATGTCAGAAAAATCCAGTGGCTTTGATTGCAAAGAATACCGGCAATGGGTGTCCCTGGTGATCAAAAGGGGCGTAAATATCATTTCCCTTATATTTCTGTGTGAAAGTTGCTTAATTAGATCTTTTTTAAAACTACAAAGACTAGATAACTGATAATTTACACCATTTGTAAGTCGAGTTTAATTGGGATGTAAATATCCACGTCAGGTCCTTATTAGTTAGACACATGTACAAAACCTTGAAATTTAAAAATTAAATTAATTGCGATCCTTATTAGTTTGAAACATGATATATATAGAATCTGTCTACTGAGAACTTGGGATTCCAATAAAGAACCAGGGTCAGCCTACACTGATTTCTAAATTGGGTCAAGAACTTATAATATGAAATAAAGATGAAGAATCATAACCCATAACAAAGTAACAAAGTAGCTTAGAACAACAATGAAAAATATAAACTATGTAGCTTCATACCTTAATAGATATAGGGATCATGATCGAACATAAAAGCTCAAAACGGAGAGGGATAACCAAAAGTTCGTACCACGGTCCTTCCGTTGGATACATAACATACCATTGCTACAAGGAATCAGAAAGTGAGTATTGGGCTTAACTATCAAATGGCAGAAAGGTACTAAGTGTTGTGAGGTTAAGCCAACCGTAGAAAAATAATAGCTCAACAGTACACCAATGAAAGATATCTCGATTGATAGAGAGAATATTGAACAAGCAAAAGTAAATTCCGACTAAACAATCTTCAACGAAAAAAAAAATACCATGAAAACAATAAAAGCTAATATGATGAACTTCTGAACTGCAACGATAACTAAATTTCAGAACTTCCAATCCAAAGTCAAAGCATAAGGAGTAGCCAGTGAAGTAAAGATGTTTCAATCAAAATAATTCAACAATCAACTAATGTATTCAGCTACAAAGTGTTGAAATAATTCATTAAGAAGCAACTTTGTTATGGTAAAATAATAAATTATTCAGAATCTGGAGCCCATTACTGCAATGGCATATGGTCCTTAATGATAAGAGGACTATGCTTGTGCATTAGCATCTCTCCCTATATAAGTAAATTGCACCTGATGTTCTTATAAACAGTCCAAAGCCTCCTCGAACACATCCACCAGAACACAAGGGTCTCCTGAACTTAACTACCTGATCACATTGAGTCCCCCGCAATAAACGTTAGGCCATCAAACATAAAGATAAGCATTTCAACCCCATGTCTAAGAGCCAAGCCCTCGACCTTAGAAGACCCCTTCTCTTCCACTAGACCTGGATAGATGAGCCTGACCCGCCACCCCATCTCTAATGATTCCCCCTATGCCAATCGGACCAAGATTGCTCTGACTAGAACCATCAAAGTTCAACTTGAATTTCCCTTGTGGAAGTGGCTATCATCTTGGAACAATTCTCCTTCTAGGCTCCAAATTGCTTCAAACTATGTAGCAGTACTACCATATCCTAAGAATACAAAACGCTTTACCATTGTAGATCTTCCATAGCAATGCATGGTCCAATGATACATCTGTTCATAATGCTTCATTGATGATGAATGAGGTGATTAGTGGTGAGGATCTTTCCCAGCCCTTTCCAACAAAATCTGATAACTCCAGGAGGTCCACGTATGATACAAGGATTTGACTGAGAAATTCTCACTTGGGGCCCACATCAACACCCTCCTATCCCTTCCCTGTCTTCTACAGAATGTGCTGTCTAGAGTCTTTGCCAGACTGACCACAGATGCGACCTCCAAATTCATAGAGTTCCTTCTTGAAGGAGTCCAAACCAAGTTCCCACGATCAGCATATAAGAGTCCATCATCGTGCTGAGTAGGTTATTGAAATATACATTAGTTACATGTTTTGTTTGACCATCATTTGAGTTTTATGGTTTTGCTCTCTTATTTATGTCACTAAGCCATATGGGGATTGATGTCATTTCTGAATTATATTACTTAAGTGGATAAAATAGGGTATGCCCCACGAAGAGAAGTACACTATAATTCCAAGATATTTTTCTTCTCCTTCTTTTCTATCTTCTTTTCTTCTGTCTTTCTTCTACGGCCTTAATTGTTATTAGTTTCTATATGGTCTCAGAACGGGATTAGATAAACACATCCAAGATCTAGCTCCTTTTTGTTGTATACCCTGGGTACGGATCATCTGATACCACTTATGCTGGTCAGCAACCATAAAAAAACGTCTGACAACCATGCACAAATGTCCAACAATAATCAAGAAATCATAATAAGATCCATGATTTTTTTTTTTTTAAAAAGCAGGCAGTCAACCATCCTCCTACAAATAGAACAAATCTAGAATAATATAGCATTTGGGAATTTATTACGAACAAAAACCACCACAATAACAAATAAATCTTATGTAGTTCCACAATCATCAAAAGAACATAACTAGAACGGAAATACTGATGCAAGTGCCAAAACTATCAAAAGAAAATTCATCACAAGGATATTCCAAAAAACAAAAGAACAGTCCAAAATCCAGATCTAAAGGAAACTGCCACTCAAATTCTCTAATATTCAACTGGAAAAGTGTTTCTTTCATTTGACATTCCACCTAGTAGACCACAGGTTGTCGGTAGGTCCCTCGGAGGGATAGCTTAAGCTTAATTATGACAGAAGTAATAAAGTATCAAAGGGACTAATATCATGACAGAAAGGCGGTTACTAGTGAGACTAGCTTGGACCCTAATGGTAGGGTTATTTTGGCTTATGCAGGTCCAAGTAGATATTATCAAGCTATCAATGTTGAAGTCAAAGTTGCTTGATTTGGGATAAAATGGCTTAAGGTTTTGGTTCATCGAGTATGCGTGGAGGGCAATTCTCTTAACAATATTTCATGGCTTAAGAGAGATCTGCGGCTGCCGTGGAGATTTTAAGGATTTCTAGAGAGATGGAGGCAGTAAGCTCGCATCCACAGAGAAGAAAACTTTAGATCCAACAAATTAGCTAATTTTGGGTCCCCTTTGTAACGAAGTAAAAATTTGGGATAAAATGCCAAGTGGTAATATTTTATGTGGTTTTGTATTTTTGGCATATGGTGCCTTCTCGAGACTGATATCTTCTTCTCGTTATTATTTTTTTCCTAGTCTCTTTTCTTTTTCAATAAAATCATCTACTAAAACAATGGACCATACAAGTGCTTTTTATATGAGTTCAATGGGAAATTTTGGGCCAGCCAAGATCAGTGTTTCTGAAAGCCATGCGAGTCATATTTTGTGTCCCCAAGAACAATATGAGCTGAAGACTAAGATAAATTGTATGGACCTATCAGACAACATTAATCCCAGATCTTAAGCTTGTGCGCTGAACTTCGGATATCGCTTCATTCTGTTAGACAAACTCTTAAAGCAATGCCTTTGGAAGAAACCTGCTATAGAAGAGATCAAAATAAACACTGATGCTTCCCTTGATTCAGACGGTGGGGGTCTTGGACTTGGTATGGCAATAGCAATGTTCGCATTGGAAGTTGAGAGAAGAAATTTATGAACTTGAGTTGCTGGCTGTCAAATATGGCCTGGAGCTGGCGGCATCAATGGAGATGGAAAAAATTTGGTTGGAATCGGATTCCAAGTTCGTGGTGGACCTGATTCTCGCTTCAGCTAAGCCGCCATGGAAGAAGGCAGCCCTTTTGGACCAAATCCTTCAGCTGAAGAGCATCTTCGTCTCATTTTGCATCTCTCATGTATGGAGAGAAGCAAATGGTGCTGCTGATATTCTCTCTAAGCGTGCTTTCCCTTTCAAAGGCAGTAGGGTACCTGTGCTATTATCCTCTGCTTCACTCCTCCAGTTCCTCAATTTTGATCGTGCGGAGAACGTCTATATGAGATTGTAATTTTTCTTTCAGCAGCTTTGTCTCTGTTTTGTAGGCCTCTTTGGCCCCTTCTCTTGTATCTTCTTGTTGTTTTTTAATATTCCTGGTCGGGGTCCTGCCTAACCCTAGCTTACTCATCAAAAAAAAGAACAATAGGAGTTAAAGACTCGCTAAATTGAAGCTAGATCCATTCTGAAATCACTAATTCAGTGCAAACCGAATAAAAAAGGCAAAGGGCAGTAGGGAACTCATACAATGCCATTATCCGAGTGGGCCTTGAGGAAAAGCATGTGAAAATTAGATATTCACCGACCTTGTAGACGAGATACTTGATCTGGTCAAAGAAACATTTGTACTTATGTCATATTGGGTGTGATGCTAATGAGGTAGCAAATTATGTTGCGTTCAAAGACGTTAGAAGTAATGGGTTAATCTACAAACCTCTTGTAATTTCCCTTTTCATTTATTAATTAAATGGTCACTTAACAAAGAAGAAGAGAGAAAATGCACAAATAGTCTCTCTCTCTCTCTCTCTCTCTCTCTCTCTCTCTCTCTCTCTCTCTCTCTCTCTCTCTCTCTCTCTCACACACACACACACACACACACACACACACACACATATACACACATATACATATATAGAAAGAGTGTTTCTGGTCGACCGACCGGACTGTCCATCGCCAGATTAGAGTGGGGCCGCATTGTTTGGGTGATCCAAACCATTCATATGTCGGGCCTTGGCGTAGATAGGGTGTGCCCAACAAATGAATGGTTATTAATCTACATTGTGCTATTAATTTTAAAACTCCATACATCGGGTCCCACTCTATTTCAGGCGACAGAGCAGATAAGTTATCTGTTCGGTCGAGCAGATAACAGTGAACATATATCAAGGCAGATAGTATAGAAGAGAACTAAATAAAAGTGAATATATAATTTGTAAACAAGAAGATCAACCAAATCAGCAAGAAGTGGCGGATAGTTTAAGAAGATATATGCTCACAAAAAATCATTGAATAAACTATGTGTTCCATTAGCATTACAAGCAGAGATGTGGATAATGCACACTCATAATGTAGAAACCAATACATTATTATGTTCAAAGAATGAGATTAATCTTTATGAAAGACCAAAATGCAACAAACCTTTCGAGCTTCAGTATCCTTCCAGACATTACCCGCTATGCCAAGAACAATAACAACCACTATTTGGAACAAAAATATTGCTCCAATCAACTTGTCAATCATTGCATCAACAGCAGTAAGTTTTGGTTCTGGAATACCTCTACTCATGCCCAACTTAGTTTCATTGCCTGAAAATAAGATAAAAAAAGTGATAACCACATGAGTCCCCCACTAATAAAATTTAGCGTACATTGCAAAATATGACCATGGGCTTTCTCCAGATAAGCTCAAATTCTTCAAAATAAATCCCAATCATTCATTGAATATTATTAAGTGTCCAATAGGTAGACATTCTTGAAAAATATATCACCAAACATTTTACTCACAAAAATGCTTTCTAAAAAATACCAAATTACAAAATTTGGCTAAAATCTTTGTAGCTCCAGTGTTCCCTATTCTAAAACATTGAGATTTTTGTGCGAATATATTTGTTGGAAAATAAAAGGTTCCCATAAGAATATATAAATAAAACTTTCAGGCAACAGAGCTTTTTAGAGTTGAAGTATATTTTTCAAAAAAAAATAATAAATATTCTAATCTATGTTAACAATAGTTTCTTCGGACTTACTGAAAATATTTTAAAAATTCATACTTATTAGCTAAATCGTTACTAGGAACTTATAGGTAAAACTAAGACTCTAACACCAAAGCAGAAAATAGTTGCATTACCTTGTCACCATAAGAGCTATTCAAAGGAATCTTAGTACTCAAAATGGACAATCAGTCAGGACATCTACTCAAATACAATGAATATAAACAAAACCTAGATAAAAGTTTACTCTGGGGTTGTCCAATGTATATACAAATAAGAAACGTGGTTCAAGCACAATCTTGTTTAAAAAGACTACACTATTCAAAATGTGGAGCATCAATTTCGATTCATATTCTGTTGTTTTCAGGGCCAATAACGTTCCATATTTATAGGCTATGCAAGCCATACAAAAATTAAAGAAAGACTCCTTATCCTTGTTACAAAACAACTCCTAGTCAAATTAGGACTCTTATCATACTTAAAATACCAACTCACATTGAAATAGAGCTATTTTTTTTTTTGAAATGTTCGCGTGTCTCTTCAAACCCACAAGGACACGTAATTCATCATAGAAACTGACCCACTTAAAAGTCCCACAAATACAAGGACTCTCTTATATTACAATGTAGGCCCTTGAGGTCACTTAACAACTCAAGTGATTAATTACAAATAACTTAAAAAATGCCCCTTGTCAATTAAGATTTTCGTAATAAACATGTGGGCCCTATTTTAAGCACCTACGACTTAAAGAAACTAAGCGATATTGGTGGAAAAAGACCATGGAACCCCTCATATAACTTAAGAGACTTAAAAGACACCTAAAGGACACTTAAATTAGAATATAGCCTTAGGATGGTCTCCATCACACTCTCCAACTTCAAAAGATTCGACTCCGTCAAATATAATGATTGGCATGACGGTGGGAGTTCAATTGAAATCATTGCACGCAAGTCTCATACGACTGTCCTTTCTAATAAACAAGTGGCTTTGGACAAATCTTTTCCTTAGCGCTTGCTCGTGCTCTCCCAATTAAATACTGGAAATTTGGCAAGGGTCCAGACACTATGATCGGTAACTCCATTGAGCATATATCGACAAAAGTATTATCTTGGATTTGAATATCTTCTCTTACCGTATATTCACTTTTGTTTACTATGACCATATTCAGATCGTGTCGACGGGCAAACTTATCGACAAAAGTATGATGGACATTTTTTGAATCCTTACGTAATATGGGCAAGTCACGTAGTGTTGAAATTATTGTTGGAAGAAGTATTTAATAGTAAAGGAAGAAGTATTTAATAGTAAAGGAAAACTAAAAAAGGGATGAATATTAGGGATGTTTTCAGAGGTCGGTGTATTCTTCCTCCGACGGCCGCTGCCTCTAGTTTTTTGGCGGATCCTCTTATTTGTTCGTGTAGCTCCAACCTTGACCATACAGTGGCTCATTCCTTCAACTATATAGAGTCAGGGTATCACGCTTTGGAAGCGTTTGAATCCCTCGGGGGTTCTCAGCATTTGCTGTCGAAGGACTTTATATTTGTTTCGGCAAGGCGATAACCCGGTTCGGCTCCAATGGAATTCCCCCATATCCCATTCGGGGTCCTTGGGTAGTATTGAGGACCAAGGTTTAAAATTTTGGTTTCGGTACCAATTTCGGACCTGAAATTTCAAATTTTCGAAATTTCGGTCGAAATCTGGTACAACAAACAAAATAATATTTTATTCAATATTAAATTACGGCTGAAATTTGGAAATTTCGGTCGAAATCCGGTACAACAAACAAAATAATATTTTATTCAATATTAAATTTCGACCGAAATCCGAAATTTCGGCGGCCGAATTAAAATATCGTTTCGGTTTTTGGTGATTTCGGTTGAAATTTAAAACCATGTTGAGGACAGGAACACCAGGGCGAGACGGTTTGATTTTGGGGCCAGAATCCCCGGACGTCGACCCACTGAGGCTAACAGACGCCTGCACTCTAATGGTAGTGATTGGATGTACCTGAAATGTCAATACAAAAATTTTGGATCGCAAAATGTCTGTAGAAAATGCTCTGAGCCTAAGTCCAAATTGACCCAGCCATGGTCTGGAAACCTAAAGTCCTCCCCTCTCAGGTTGATTTTCACGCTGAACCCCTGGCACTAGAGGTCCCGCCTAGTCTGGTGGACGAAAGAAAGAGGAGTCTTAAGAGATGTCTCATTGAGAGTTTGAAGGCAAGATCATGGTTGTTAGAAGCATGGTTTTAAATTTCGACCGAAATCCGAAATTTCGGACCTCGGTTGAGACTAAAACCGAAATCACACTTACCCGAAATGTTACTTTATTTCGTCCTCATTCCTTCAACTTTATAGAATCAGGGTATACGCTTTGGAAGCGTTTGAATCCCTGCGGGTTCTCAGCATTTGCTGTCGAAGGACTTTATGTTTGTTTAGGCAAGGCGATAACCCGGTTCGGCCCCAATGGAATTCCCCCAGATCCCATTCGGGGTCCTTGGGTAGTATTGAGGACAGGTACACCAGAGTGAGACGGTTCGATTTTGGGGCCAGAATCCCCGGACGTCGACCCACTGAGGCTAACAGACGCCTGCACTTTAATGGTAGTGATTGGATGTGCCTGAAATGTCAATACAAAAATTTTGGATCACGAAATGTCTGTAGAAAATGCTCTGAGCCTAAGTCCAAATTGACCCAGCCATGGTCTGGAAGCCTAAAGTTGTCCCCTATCAGGTTGATTTTCACGTTGAACACTGGCACTCGAGGCCCCACCTAGTCTGGTGGAGGAAAGAAAGAGGAGTCTTAAGAGATGTCTCGTTGGGAGTTTGAAGGCGGGATCATGGTTGTTAGAAGCATGGTTTTAAATTTTGACAGAAATCCGAAATTTCGGTTCTCGTTGGGAGTTTAAAGGCGGGATCATGGTTGTTAGAAGCATGGTTTTAAATTTTGACCGAAATCCGAAATTTCGTGTTTCGGTTGAGACCGAAACCAAAATACACTTACTCGAAATGTTACTTTATTTCGTCCGAAATTTCGAAATTTCAGTCAAAATTTTGGTTTTTCTTAAGTTTCAATGGGTGTAATTATCAAAAGGAAAGTTGTAAAAGTTATCACGAGAATGAGATATACATCACTCTCTATCTCTCTCTCTCACCATGTGAAACCCATCTCTCTCTCTCTCTCTCTCTCTCTCTCTCTCTCTCTCTCTCTCTCAATGGGAATGGAGAAGCCACGTTGGGCTCATGCAAGCCAAGTTACTCTCCTGTTGACATGTGGTATTTGCTTTTTTGTTGACCCAATCTAAGTTTACTTTGTTGTGACACGTGCCATTTACCACAGATTTGAAAAGCTTTTCGTAAGTAGAAAATCTCTACTTTTAAATTTTTTATTATTTTCCTAAATTTTCAAACGAAATTTTGTAACAAATAAAATACTATTTTTAACATTTTGTCGAATTTCGGCTCAAATTTCGGTTTTGGGTGATGTCCGAACCGGTACAGAAATCGAAATTTAAACCATGGTTAGAAGACGTTTGGGAGTAGGCTAAAAAATGTTGGGGCATGCAGGAGTTGCTTTGAGTCAGAGTTACAGGCGACCTCCATTTTTAAGCGTGGAGGTGATGCTTTGAGGGGGGGGGGGGGGGTATCCATCCGCCCTTCAACCCTGGTTTCCGGCATATAACACGAGTGCTAGAACCATTAGGGTTAGATTTTATGATATCTTCATGCCGCGTCTTTGACAACTGTGGAAACCCTCGGGCAGCATCTGGGCCAGGTGATTCAACCCCAACTTTTTGGCAATCATGATCATTGTATAGCCTTTGCCTCGGCTCTGATCTTAACTCCCCTTCGGAAATCTATCCCCTCAACCATTAATCTTAGTAGAATCCAACATTTACTTTGTAGGAGTTAAGGCGATTGTTGAGGATAGTATTTATAGCCTGGCGATGTCGGTAATGGGTGAGTCCAGCTGTAAGGATAATTTGGCTGTTTGTGAGGGCCCCTAGCAGGGCTCCGGCAGTCAGCCACCGGCGAGGGCGGTCCCACCAGAATGGGTAACAGGCGCTAATCCCAAGGGTGGCAATACGGCCAGGGAGCCGTTGGTGGGCCCAAGTTTGAATTTTGAAATTTCCAAACCCTTACTTGATCCTGCACCCATCATGTCACCTAGAATGTCAGAGAGTAGAGTCGCTGCATCTAGAAGGTGGGGTCAGTCTGAAGGTAAATCAGCTCCGAAAACATTAATTGTGGCTACTCGAGGCGTGAAAGGAAAGGCTCTCCGTAAGGGTATTGCTAATAGCTGTATATTGAATCCGGATAAGGAGAAAAGAGCTCTGAAAATAAAAATCAGACTTAATATTGAAAGCAAAAATTCTAAGGATAAGCGCTCGTGTATACGGAAAGGTAACCTATCGCGTAGAAGTACTACCTCGGAAGTACAGTTACTAGCCACTCGAGGTGGTCTATCCGTATTCACAAGAAACTGAAAGGTATATTTAGGAAAGAGGCCCACAGAAAGAGAAGGCTTGTTGAGGACTCTCAAAAGCTCCTCCGAAACTTCGACAGCATCTCCTCACTAGCCATGCCAAAAAGGAATCAAATCTGGGTGGAAACATCCCTTCTGCCCAGAATTTCTCTTTTGGGGCCGGAGATCTTGAACTCCAGAAAGATTTGCGCTACAATGAAAAGTTAGCTAGGAAGGAATCTCCAACCCCTTGTGAGCCTTCTCTTAGCCCGCTAAAGAAGCGTTGGGCTAGGCTAAGGAGAGCTTCTTCCAGTATTGCTAGCACCGACCTTAATCACTCTAAATCGACGAGTGATAGGGAAATGCATCTTTCCCTCCTTGAGCTCCCCATGTTCAGCAAAGTTTTAGAAAATGAAAGACGCACCCGGCGGCGCCTTTGGGAGGAAAGAACTTTGGTAACTAGGGACGTTGAGAACAGCCAAGATAGCCCGAATTTTTAGGCAGCCCCTATCCTGGAAGTCTTAAGGCGGGAAGAAGAACACGTTCAGGGGATCCCCAAGGGCCCAATGGGGACCCTAAAGGTAAGGAAAAGCAGGTTGATGGTAGCCAAGAAGAATCATTGGGTCAAGCCCCAGTCCCGAATGAATTTGCAGATTTCTTAAGAATGGGTGATGTATTTGGGATTAAATATGATGAGAACTTGAGCGCAACTAACGGTGGCAAAATCATCCGAACCGAACCGAAATTGAATCGAAACCGAAAATTCGGTTTCAAATTTGGTTAAACCAAACCGGTTCAAATTTCGGTTTACTTTTGGTTTCGGTTTGGTAGAGCCAAACCGATTCAAATTTCAAACCGAACCGAAACCGAACCGTTGCCCCTGATTTCCAATGATTGTGAATAATGGGTGGCGAAATTGGCCAAACCGAACCGAAAATTCGGTTTTGGTTTGGTTAAACCAAACCGATTCAAATTTCGGTTTGGTTTTGGTTCAGTAGAACCAAACCAATTCAAATTTCAGTTTGGGTCGGTTTGGGGGTCAAAGAGAACCGAAACCGAACCATTGCCACCCCTAGGCGCAACCAAAGACATATTTCTCGCAATGGTGGCAAGAGATAAGAAAAAAGAGGCAGGGAAGAAAGGAAGGGAAGGAGTTTGAGCAGTAAAGTCTTGTCTGAAGAAGTCTCAGGTCAAAGAAAGGAGGACTATTGTGTTGATTAGGTTGGAATTAAAGAAGTAATTTAGGTTTTGCTGCAAAGGTCGTCGAAAGAATCTTAGCATGGAAAGTCACTGATAAGGTTGTAGATGGTTAATCCTGTTGAGGCCATGGTTTTAAATTTTGACCGAAATCCGAAATTTTGGACCGAAATCGGACCGAAACAAAATCACTACGAAATCGAAATTTCTGAAATTACAAAATTTCGGCAAAATAAACGATTAATTATTATTATTTTAATCCCTTCCAAATTTCAGCTGAAATTACCGAAATTTTGGTAATTTCAGCCGAAATTTCAGCTTAAAAAACAGGTATTTCGAGAGCTTTTACCCAATTTCGACCGAAATTTCAGTTTCGGGAAACACCGAAATTTCGCTCGAAACCGAAATTTAAACCTTGGTTGAGGCCCACACAAGATAGCTAATATGTTTAATAGCATTCTGAATTATCTACCTATTCCCAGAAATACTCAATATTCAAAAGTCATGGCTTGAGAGATTCTGCCTTATCGGATACTCTAGTCTTGCTATACCTTCCTGGAGGCTCTCGTCAGATCTAGAGTTTTAGAACTTTAGAGTGCAACTTTGGCCCTTGTTAGAAAAGCTGCTTCTACCCGAATGTTTAGAAGGGTACAAATGTAACTGTGCAGAATCATTAAGGGAGTTGTAAAGGCAAAAGGTGGTTGAAAGGAAGAAAGGAGTAGATTAGGTTATTTCAGTTTCTACTCCTCGAGTTGGCCTTGGGTATGCCCAGTCCGTTACTCATTAATATTCTATAAAGCATGATGGGACTCCCGGTCCCGAATGCATCCTTAATATTAATAAAGTATGTCATCTTTCAAAAAAAAAATTATTGTTGGATCACTAGTGCAGCTCTTGTTCATTGATTTAAATAGAGTGACTGCGCGCTACCAATCCGCGCAATCCTCTCATACGAGCTTGGAACTGGATGATTGAAGATAATTGTCTTTTGTATAGTTGTTTGTCCAAGTAAATTCGCCAAGTTTTCTAGATCTTAAAACAGGATAATTTTATTGCTCAAGCTTTGTCTTTCTTGGATATATCCTCTTAAATCGTTCTAGCTAGTAGCATTTTACATTCCTAAAAAGTCTTTCGAGCAAACTTTTTCCAAAAATTGATGCCTCATGTCAATCCAATGAATGGTTTTCCCATTATGTGTCATTTCTGCTTCGGTGTTACTCCTCACTCTAAGGCACGCCCGGCCAAATTATGTTTGTAATGCAAGTCATTTGATCATCGATAGGATTATGAAACGATAAATAATTCTCCATGCTTCTACCCAGAGAATCAGGATTCGTACCTGGAGTTGGGGATTCGCGAATCCCCGAATCGCGAATCCAAACCGTGATTCGATTCGAATCCCCGATTCTGGGGAACCCCGATTCCCAATTTATGAAAACCCCGATTCCCACTTTATAGGAACCCCGATTCCCAAGCAATTCCCTGTGAATCCCCAGCGAATCCCAACTCCCCAGCGACTCTCAGCGATTCCCCGACGATTCCCCGACGAATCCCCGTCGAATCTCCGTCGACTCTCTGGCAAACCCACGATTCCCGCTTCCAACCATCCCAGGAGCCTTCGATTCCCGCTTTCAAATCCCAAATCGAATCCCGCTTTCGATTCCCGCCTTGGCAACCTTGCTTCTACCTAATCAAGACATTCTCATCCATTAACTCCATAAAATCATGTTATGTCGCTAATCCCCATAGTGAATTGATTAAGATCCATAGCCTTGAATCTTTCCGTCATAGCCCTCTATTTCAATAAGCCATTCGAATTGAGGCTCTGATACTAAAGTGAAATGAAACTAGCTTTGATGCCAAATTGATGTAATCTGAGGTTCAGAGATTACTTTTTCTGGGAAGAGCGAGAAAAAGAACAGAAGAAAAGAAAGGGAACAAGAAAAGAATCAAGATCAGGAAAGCGATTAAGATCAAGGGAAGTTCAATAGTGAGAAAGATAGGATAGAAGAGAAGCGTTTTATGAACACAACTAGAAAGGGTGAAGAAGTGATGGAGAAGAGGAGGGGAAAAGATAAATGGGACGAGAAAGATATAAGAAAATAAAGAGGGGATGGTGAAAAGGATGCAAGAAGAGAGAAGGATATGGGTGTGTCATCTTATAATCCCAACCGAGAGGGAATGGGGGCAGCGATGAGAAGGATAAGTGAAAAGAAATAAAGAACGTTAAAGAGTTTAGGGATAGAAAACCGTGAAAGAAAATGATACAAGAAGGGAGAAGGACAAGGGGCGTCGGATTAAAAATCCAAACCGAGATGGGGTGAAGGTGAGAAGAGAGAAGGACAAGTGAAAAGAAAGAAAGAAAGATACGAGTTTAAGGATAGATTTCAGCATGTTAGGCGATCTGCTAATAGTGTGGCCGATCACCTTGCTAGGGATGAAATAGATAGGGCGGATTTGGAGTTTTTTTATTTCTTTCCTCCTTGAGAATTTCTTCCTATTGTATGTATAATCTCTTTATCCTTCCTCTTTGTATCGACCATCTCGGTCGTGGGGCTTGTTCCTTTTTACTTACTGAATCAATACATTTGTTAAACATTCAAAAAAAAGGAAGAAAATTGACAAGATATGAAGCATCACACTTCAGAAAAAGACATCACACCAAATAAATATAAGATAGCATCAATTTTCATTCAAATTCAATTGTTCTCAAGACCAATAGGCCTTCCATATGAAAATTGAATAATAATAAAAAAATGACTCCTAATCATGGTTGTAAAACAACTCGTAGTCTAATTAGGACTCCTATTATACTTAAACTATTAACTCTTAATTGAAATAAAACTATTACATAGACAATCTTGCTACAAGTAAACTAGGACTCTTCAACTACACTAGGACTCCTAACTCATCATAGAAACTAACTCTCTTAAAGTCCCACAAATACAAGCACTCTCTTTGCAATGTGAGCCTTTGTAATCACTTAACAACTTAAACGATTAATTATAAATAACTTAAATGCCCCTATCACTTAAGATTTTTGTAATAAACACATGGGCCCCATTTTAATCACCAACAACTTTGGGGGGGAAGATTGTGGTACCCCTCCTATAATTTAAGGGAGTTAAAAGACATCTAAAGGACACTTAAAAATAAGAATATCGGACCTAGAATGGTCCCCATAAAAATTCACTACTTGTTAAATAGATGAAACTTTCAGATCATGCACCATCTATCCAGCCAAAAGAGGGTACTTTCCCCATTTCTAATATTGCATCGGATATTTAATTAACTTGGTTAAACACCTTTTTCAAGAGCTACATATTTGAGACCCCTGATTTGCCAACAATCCGACGGTGATTCGAAACAAGATTCTAGTACTTTGCCTTACTTATAGAGCCCCATAATTCATTCATGTTGTTAAACAATCTCCACCACTACTTTGCTGATAGAGATCTATTTTGGAATCTTATGTTCTTAAGACCAATGCCTCCCACATGTTAGGATGGCAAGTCAGATTCCAATTGATTAAGTTGATTGTTATTGAAGTTGGAGATTAATTCCATCGGAAATATTTTTGGATCCGCTCAATTCTTTCAGCCACAAGATGGGGATCCGAAACATAGAAAGGTAATATGTCGAGATGTTAGAAAAAGTTGCCTTTAAAAGTGGAAAAAAAACGACTTTAAAAGTGGAAAGGTAATTGTGGAGATGGTAGAAAAAGACGACTTTAAAAGGGTATCCTCTTAGAAAATAAAGGTATGCACTAGTTGCCATGACAGTTTTCAATTTGACTGAATCCACTCAACCATGGGGACCAAGACGTGTAGACTCAAGGCGCCTTCCTATAAAGGGAGCCCAAGGTATTTAATAGAGAAATGAGATGCCTTAAAAGAAAAGAATTTTGATGATAGAGTTTGCCCAAGCATCATAAATATGAATCCAACAAACAACGGATTTTATTGATCTTCTGATATGTTGTCTCTTAGATAAGAATCTAAAATAGACCCAGAACGTGTACCAGAGGAGACAAGGACCCAACTCCAAAGCCCTTGTCCTGATTTGGCATCAGAATGATGGAGGGCCCACATGAGCTATTCCCTAGCTAATGGGGATCTTTGTCTTTCCCCTTAGTTGTAAGGGCGGTTTGTACTTTATTATTAAGTCATTTATGTGATCCAAGGGGCCCGCATATACTTAATTCACTTCGGCTATGTTTGGTTGGGCAGGGGTGGCTCGGACAGTAGTGGAATAAGGAGTCAAAAGGGAGGAGAAAGGCATTTTGATTTGTCTGGAATTACCTCGGAGAATAGTGTAGGTAGTGTTTGGTTTGCACGGCATATCCTCATAGAGTAGGAGAATAAGTATGGGTGTCATTACCAATACAGAGAGAGAAGAAAGAGAGAGAAAGAGCATCATTCCCTAGAAAATTCAACCAAAATTTTTCGGAAGGATTTGTTTTAAGAGGGGACAAGGAAGCAGACAAGTAATTATTACATGGGAGACATCCAGGGGAGTCCAATGCTATTTTCGCAAACAAACATGTAATGGCATGCCAAATCCAAGCCAAATTACGACGGCTGCCGAGCATTTGTGCAACCAAACGAAGCCTTGTCATTTAAGTGAACCAAACGAGCTCATCATATGGTGACAACATTAGGGAGAGCCCAAATTTTCATGGATCAGAATCTTATTGATACAAAGGGTTTTGTTTCTACATGTTTGGCCAACAAAGGAGTCCAAGTCCAAGGTGAATAAGAGATGAAGAGTCCAAGTCCAAGGTGAATAAGAAGAGTCCAAGTCTTCGAAAAGTTTTATGTTTTGAACTAGTAGGATTATAGCTCTAAAAGCCCACAACCAATTTTCCAAGGGTTTGGTTTGCTTATGAATATTAAGGCCTATGGCCCTATGAGATATAGAATTGGAGAGATATTTTCAACTGCTACAACCTTTGTTGCGGAGCGTGATACTCCACCCTAGGTATGACTGCTAGGAAACATACAGCGATTCTTCTTTTATTCTTTCCATTCTCTTTGTTTTAATCTCTGTTGTTTCCCATTCTTGAATCCCTGCACATAACTTGTGTTTTCTGCTAAATCAACAGTCACCTACTCCATGCTACCTAGCCGACTACTAGACTTCATTTCACCTAAACAATAGCTACACCCCTAAATATAAGCCTTTACCCCTTATCTCCACGGTTGTAATTAGATTCAACAGACTTGAGACTAACTTCCCTAATCAGTCCTACAGCATCTTAAATAAACAAAATTAGGATATTGATTAAAAAAAAAGGTGATACTATGTAGCGGAGGAAATAACAATGGTATTTTTTACATACTGACGGTGAGATACAACAGATTCCCCAAGAGAAACCTCTCAGAAGATCACTCTCAGCAGCGGCGTAGAGGTAACCAATTGATTGTGCTGCAAGAGTAAAGAGAAGAGGAAATTCTTTCACATTAGGATCTGTTGGCATCCTTTCAAAAAAAAAAGGATCTGTAGGCATAGAACAACGGAAACTTTCCTCTTGTCTGCCTCTTGTGTCATTAGAGGACGAACATAAAGAAGAGAACGGAGAACATCTTTGCCAAGAAGATCAACGTTTATGGATCCAACGTCAAGCCTTACTCAAACTTCTTGTTCTTTCTCCTCTTTATGGAAGAAGAGCTGGACTCAGCCTAAGAGTTTTTTAGTGATTTTCATCAGATTTTAGTGGTTTTCATGGTTTTACATGATTCTCTACTAGTTCTAATGCAACCGATCCATCTAATGATGATTCTGGTTCTGAGATTGCCAACAACTTCCCCAACCTAAGAATAGATTGGTCCCCTGGACTCCATGGTTCAAACAAGATCCCTTCTGGGCTTGCTAATGAGCATCAACATCAGCAGCTGACCTTTTCTCCATTCATTGCATACAAGCTCAACAAGCAACCTCATCTGAGTGAAAAATTAAGAAAGCTCAACAATGCAATTTCATTATTGTGCACTCTTATTATGTGAGCCCACTATGTGATCTTGCTCAGCTCGTTTTGACTCAGTTACAACATACAGACTTTGTAGGTTGACGTGATGACATGAACACAAAATAAGAGAGCTTAAAGGGATCAAGGGAAGAGTGTTCGGCCGGGTGAACTTGTTGGTCTGAGAAGCTATCCTTGTCAGGAAACTTTTGGATTTTAGTGATGAAGGTATGTAATTTCAAAATGAAATACAATTAGTAATTTATAGATGTGTGTCAGCTTGTTTCCCTTTTGGGGTAGCAACTCGGATTTTGGGATTTTGAAAAAAAAGGAAAAAAATTCATGCCTAAATATTTGCCCCAAATCCGGGTCGTTACACTCTTTCATTTCATATATGTGATAGGGGTCCTGCCTAACCCCAGTTTACCCATCAAAAAAATTAAGAACTCAAATATCCTTTCATATTAAGTTTTTTCAAATTTCATCGGCACCTGGTTGACACAGAGACAGAATATGAAAAAGAAAACTCAATTCCATCCAAATATTTTGAAGGGCATTAAAGCCTTGGCAATAAATTTTTTGTCACCATGTCTACACTAAGCTAGCTCGTGATCCAATTGATATAGCCAGGAGAGTTTTTTGTTTTCCATAAAGTTCATGCATTACACTTCAAACTTCCATAGCAGTTTTAGAGAGCAAGAACTCACTACTAATATATGACACCGGGGAATTAAAAAGGCATCTCATCACAATGAGGCAATCAAAATACCACAAAGCATCTTTTGGATCACTAACTTTTAGGTTCTCTGATCCAACAATCAAGATAACTCAATTTTGATTTTTCGCCAACAAAACCAAGAAAGATAATTCTCGAATTTAACATTCCGAGGGTAATTGTGGTCTATGAAGCACGGGTGCGGGTGCGACACGACACGGGTACGCGGGTATGCGATTTTCCAAAAAACTTGGGTGCGGGTGCGGGTGCGTTCGGGTGTGTTGAATATAATAATATTTTTATTATTTTATTATATATTTATAAAAAAGAAAGAGAAAAGGAGAGCAATCAAATAACAATAACATCACCAAAATGGAAAATTCTAATATTACTCTTCATTTCATACGTGATTAAGTTCATCATTAAAGCACCAAAATAACATAAAGCATCAATGCATCATCAATCCTTATTCCTAGAAGTCCGTCGCATCATCTCGAATATTGACAACATCGTCCTCTACGTCGTCGGTAAAAACAATGGACTCCAACTCCGGTTCATCCAAAGAAAGACTAGCAACTTCAAGTACCCCTACATCCTCGAAGGAATCAAATGTATCGCCACCTATGTCCCACATCTTTGTCTCTCCTTGCTTATATTGTGGAGTTTGTCTTGAGAGAAGCCGAAGATTGCTATAGACGAAAACTAAATCTTGAGCCCGTTGTGGAGTTATCTTGAACCTCTTGAAAGAATGCACAAAAGAGTAAGTGCTCCAATTCCTCTCGGCACAAAATGACGATGAAGGTTGCATAAGAATCTTCAAAGCTATGCTTTGAAGCATAGGGGCACATGTACCATGGATGGCCCACCACTCATAAGGCTTGATAGTGAACTGTTCATTGATGGAATCAACATCATTGAATAATCCGGACTTCATGGAGAATTTGGCGAACTCCACATTAACTCTCGTGCGGTCCTCGAAATTGGTGAAGTACCTCTTGAAGCACTTTATCCTCTCGGTATAAATTTTCGCATCCTTATGTGGAGGCACCCGACTCGAATCTTCACTGAGCCATTGCTCACTATAACACCTTTAAGAAAGAAAAAACTAATTTAGCTTCAAATTTCAAGTCAAAAGTTAGAACTTAGAAATAAATATAAATAGCTAATAATCTAAATAAATTTAAAGTCACCTAACCTTGGATTCAATGAATGAGCCAAGCAATGAAGTGGAGTGTTGCTCTTGTTCCAACGAGCAACAAGAATCTCGTTCACCACGTCAAAAAATTTGGACTCCTCTTCTTTCCTCTTTCCTCTTTCCTCTTTCCTTCCTTCCTATACATCGCCGCCCTTACTTTCTCTATCATGGTATCCCACAAATCATAAACCAAGTGAAGGCAAGGCGTATCCGTGTCACACTCTCTAAGCATGTCATAGATGGGGGATGTAAATGCGAGTATGTACTCAATAGAATCCCACCATACGTCATCTAACACCTTCTCTTTTACAAACCTCGCTTTCCCCACGTCATCCTCTCTATAACAAGTCCATTTGTCGCTAATAACCATTGCTCGAAGACCTTGCTTTAAGAGTTTCAATCTCTTAAGCATAACATAACACTAGCGAATGGAGTCACCACCACGGAAAGCAACTTCAAAGTGTTGAACTCGTTGAATATGGCTAGTCTTATAGAATGATTCATTATGAAATTCTTAATGATGCTAGCATCTCCCGAAACATCCGTTATCCAACTACATTCATCATATGTAACTTGATTTGCTTCCACATTCTTCGCCGCACATATGTTCTTCAAAGCAAGGTTGAGGGTGTGCACCACACATGGGGTCCAAAAGATGGAAGAAAATTGTGCCTCAATAAGTTGCCCGGCCGCCTTACAATTTGCGCGTTGTCGGTAATTACTTGGACAACATTTTCATGCCCAACTTCCATAATTACCTCCTTCAACAAGTTGGCAATGAAATGTTTGTCCTTTGTCTCCCCCGAACAATCTACCGCCTTGAGAAACATAGGGCTACCCTCGGTTACCGCCATGAAGTTAATGAGAGGCCGCCTTTGTGAGTCACTCCATCCCTCACTAACAATGCTCACCCCTTTATCCTTCCATGTATCTCTAAGGGGTTGCAACAACATATCAACATTTGCCCTCTCTTTTTGTAGTAGAGTCGTCCTTAGCAAGTTGTACCCCGGAGGCAAATAACCGGAAATTGGATTGTTGGCCGCGTAAGAGTATGAACTCGCATAGTGTGGGTTCCTTGCTAGGTGAAATGGCAAGCCACCGGAGTAAAACATCCGAGCAATCTCGCCATGTAGGTGATCACGGGCCGCCATGTTGAATGCCTTTTCAATAGCACTCACACTTCCACTTGGACCACTTGTCTTCCTCCTCTTTAGATCAAAACTTGGAGGGACAGACATATTACTTGGGAAACTCAATGATCCACTACTTGATGATGGCGGCAATGGCACTCTCTTGGGAGCATTTTGCTTCATACGCTCTTTGCATTCTTCCTCAAACATTTGCATTGCAAGTAGATCACTTGCTTTCACTTTAGCACATGGTCTGATTCCTTGTCCCGCTATCTTCAACAAGTACGCCCTAACCCTTGTATACAAGCTACTGAAACTCTTACTACAAAAATTACATTGCCACCTCACATTCCCTCCACCCTTAGGATCTTTATCAAATCTAGAGACATGCTTCCATAAAGGCTTCGACAAATCTTCATCAGTAGAAGACGTATGTGCGGCTTGGGCGGCACTAGCACCGGATGAAGACATTCTAAAATCTATTAAACAACAAAAACAATTTTAGTAACGTTGCAACCCAACAAAACAAGGGACTCTAATTCTCAATTACACAAATTGAAACAAACAAGGTTACAAGGCAACAACAATTGTAAATTTGTATACACAACCAAACATACCCATGTAAATTAAACAATTGTATACACAACCAAACATACCAATGTAAATTCAAAAGGCAAGTGGCAAATGGCAAATGGCAAATGGCAATCCAATGCAATGCAATTATAAATTTATAATGAAGCAATTTTAGACTCTCAAGTCTCAACAGGTATTGGCGTATTGCACCCAAAAATCAGTTTTGGACTCTCAACAGAGTAACAGACAACAGGTATTGCACCCAAAAATCAGTTTTGGACTCTCAACAGCCCAACAGGTATTGCACCCAAAAATATGTTTTAAACTCTCAACAGCCAACAGGTATTCCACCCAAAAATCAATTTTGGACTCTCAACAGCCAACAGGTATTGCACCCAAAAATCAATTTTGGACTCTCAACAGCCAACAGGTATTGCACCCAAAACTCAATTTTGGACTCTCAACAGCCAACATGTATTGCACCCAAAAATCAGATTTGGATTTTGAGAACAGATTGTGAGTCCGAAGCTGATTCTTGGACTCAAAATTAGATTCAACAGATTGTGAGTCCAAAAATCTGCTTTGGATTCACAATTTGTTCTCAAAATCCAAAACAAACAGGGCCCAATAATCTGTTTTGGACTCAAAATCGATTGACAAAATCCAAAAAAAAAAACAGAGAGAGAAAGAGATACAGAGAGAGAGAGAAACACAGAGAGAGAGGCTGAGAGAGAGAGAGAGAGGGAAACAGAGAGAGAGAGAGAGTAACAGAGAGAGAGAGATAGAGGCTGAGAGAGAGAGAGGAGAGAGAGAGAGAATCACAGAGAGAGAGAGAGGGTTACCTTTAATGGCCGTCGGAGGGGAGGGATGTCGCCGGAGTGGAGGGATCTCACCGGAGAAGATGGGTTTAGGTTTAGGAAAGTAGGGTTTTGAGAGAGGGAGAGAGAATCGAGGGTTTTTTTTCCCTTTTATTTGTTTTCTAAACAACCCCCACCCCCCACCCACCCCCGCCCCCCCCAATATGTTATAAAGCCACCCCTTAAGTCGTTGAAGCACCCCCCTTCTTAATTAAAACCCACCCAAACGTGTCGGGCACGGGTGGGTGCGCACCCACGACGCACCCGACACGCACCCAAAACAAAAATTTTGTTTTTTTTTTTTAAATGAGGGGTGCGCACCCGGGACGTACCCGGGGCGTACCCGAACGTACCCGCACCCCATACGTGTGGGGTACGGGTACGGGACCCCCGGGAGAGTACCCGTGCTTCCTTGAATGTGATACTAAGGCTCTCTGTCAGTCCTTGTTGACCACAGCTATAGTAACGAGAGAAAATAAGTCTTATAACAGGACAGCGAGGAATAAAGCATTCAACTACAAACTCCAGCTCCAACTTCAGCAAGAAACAGCTCACAAAAATCCAAATGCCAACATATAAGCCAATCCTCACCATTAAAATTAACCAGTTCACAAGTCAACACAACCAGTCGGCACCTCCGCCACCAAAATATGATTGAAATATTGTTCCAAACCAAAAGAAACTAGGGTTTCCTCTGTAACAAAGTTCTATATTTAAGCATGAAAACAAAGTTCTACTCATTGCCGATGAAAATGCATCCCATCAAAATAGAGATCCAATCCACATCAAAATACAAGAAAAGTCACCTCAAAGATGGCCTTAAACAATGTTTAAAACCTCGTTTTTTTTCCTAGGAGAGAAATTACAAGATTCGCATTCCTCAACAATGCAGAAGGTTAACTTCCAAGAAGCAAACAAGAGGGACAACCCTTGGTTGTTCTAGGATTTAACTCTAATACCATTTAATATTAAAAAATGGAGAAAAGAAAGAGAGAAGTTTGTGAGATGGGAGAAGGGACGAGAAGTCGTTAGTCCTATCACGCAACACTACAAAATTTCTATAATATATAAGACTTTCAAATAATTAAAATTAAGCCCACTCATAAGTGATAAATTAAAGCTCCCAAACTACCCTTTGTTACAAGAACACACTAAGTAATGCAGAAACACCATACCACTAACATATGCATACAAAAAACATTGTGTTTCTTAATATAGAACAATTACATCATGCACATGGCAATACCATACAATAACCCACACTATAATATCCAAATAGGATTTAAACAAGTGAAGTAAATTCATTCCAACTCATGCATTCACATGATGACCATCAATCCAATGCATTGAAATTTAAAAAAAAAAAAGATAATATGGATTGAGGCTAAGATCAGTGACCATTACTCCAAGATATTAAATAACAAAACTTGCCTGTATACACAGCCACTCCGCAGGCCCATTCTGTATTTCGCAAGTAGCATGATTGCAGCAATGTATTGTTGATTGTTAAGGGGCACAAATCATTATCAATAAAGGGAGGAAACAACCTCAAGTTGGCATCAAATCTTCGAATGTCCTTATCAGGGTTGGAGCACTCAATGACACCCTGCCCATGAAATTAAAAAAAAATGAAAGAAAGAAAGAAAGAAAGCAATTGCACTCAAATAGCAAACAGATATATAAAATAAAAAAATGTTCCAGCAATGTAAATCCAGAAGAAAAGGTTGCCTTGATTTTGTGCAACAATTCAGAAGCTATCCCCATGCAAGCTGAGGGTATAACCCTTGTCTTCAGATCAGTTTCACCATCTAGGGCTGCAGTCTGCAGATGTAAATAGGTAATTACTTTCACAGGCACCATATATGTCAAGGAGATATATATCACACCACACTCCGGTATGTCTCGAAAGACCAAGTTCAAAAAAAATCTAGACAAAATCAACCCGGACATACAATTGGCATTTGTGCTTAAAGAAATACTCAAAGGAATGAGGAGCATACTAAAGGATAGAATATTAGAATGTCACTGTTTGATCTAGAACAGTTGAAGCACAACATGAATAGCATCATTTGAAAAATATTAGTAGAAAAATAATAGAATGTTTATAAGTTTGATCAAATGCATTGAATGTTATCGCAAAAGGCAGTGCGCCAAACAATTATTAGTATAGTCAGAATTTTTATTATACAAAAAAAGTCATTCGTCCTTTTCTGTTTTCATTTGCCGCATCTAGGGACGAAAAATATCTTGGCCTTCCAGTTGGAGCAAAACCACAAAGTGTCATAACGTTCTTACTTCGAATAGTGAAACACTAGGGATTTTTCAGCTGCCTATACTACAGGTGGGAAGTCACCCAGACCATAACCACTGAAGGGCTCTAAGACAGACTTTCTTTAATTTAATCGTTTAATGACTGCATCAGAACATGAAGCGAATGTCAGAGAATACAAATACAAATATGAGTTGATGAGCCCTCCAGAAGGTCTTAAAAGATAAATTTGACATTTGTGTCACAAAAATCTTCTTCATAGATGATCTTAACCCTCTGATATATATGGTGCAAAATGGACGGCTCTGAAAGTTCAAAAAACGAACGGTATAGAAGCCTCTACAAATAGAATGGTTGGGATCGTCCTATGGAGAAGATTTTTTGGGGCACGATAGGCCAAAAATGAATAGTTTCAATCATCCAAATTGGTAGGCCCATTGTACTTTTTCCGCACACGTGTTTCCACAAAAATACAAGTGGAGACACCATATAATCTCTCTTAATAGCTTAATATAATAGCATATACAGAGAATTGATGAATTTGCTGAGTAAAGTTCACATTTCACATGGCCTGTGGCTAAACCTTTCAAAGAATAATGGTAGGCAGAGTATCTTCTGCTGAATGATAAGCAATATAAAACAATAAAATAAAAGGTGCAAAGCCTATAAATACCTCAATAAAGCATATGCCTTGTGGTTCAGAAGTACCAATTAAAACAAGATCGCATGGCACTTCATCATTTTCACGAAGCCATACTATGTTACCGACATGAATGTCCTGTGCTTGAATCTAAAACATGAAAACCTCATCAGGGTAGGAAAAAGAGGTTTGAAAAAACATAATACAGAGAGTAGTAATTGACATTGTCAAATGGAATACCTACCAATGAGAATGAAAGCAGACCAGTAAATTTAGTGATTCAATGTTAAAATAGAACAGAACCAAAGATCAAAAGTGAGGCATTCCCTACCATCAGTGTTTAGTATAGATACATCTATCTATCTATAATATATACTAAGCATATTTCTTTCCTTTTCTTTTTACCTCATGTTTTGTTTTGATAGAGATGAGGCCCAACATTTTATACCCAAGCATAGCATGAGTTGTGACCAGCCTTTTACACTTGACCTGGTAGGCCCACAATCTCTACCCAAACCCATGCATATGGTGGGGCCCACTATTTTACACCTCATGCTATTATGGTGCAGGGCCCAACATTTTATAACCATGCCTAGCATAATTGGGTCCCTTCACATCTCATGTTTTGATGTAGATGGCCCACCACTGGAACCCATGCATAAGGTGCGGCCCATCATTTTACACCTCAAGTAATTGATGGGATGGGGCCTACCATTTTACACCTCAACCTTTGATGGGGTGGGGCCCACCATCTCAACCCAACCTTATGCATCGGGGACCAGGTGGGGTCCACCATTTTACAACTCATGTTTTGATGGTGTGGGACCCACCATTTTACACCCATACATAGCATGGGCCTAGAATACTAGTATATATATACAGAGAGAGAAAGAGAGAGAGAGAGAGTCTAGGCAATTTCATAAATCGCATTTCACAGCCCCCCTCTTTCAGGAGAGGAGCCACCTCATAACTAGCTTTAAGTTATTCATTTGATTCATTCCATTGGTGGCTCTTCTGATGCAACCCAAATCCTACGGGCTGATTTGTTTCTATTTTCCTACATATCATTTAGGCTAGATTTATTTCCATTTTCTTTCATGGCAATTAGGAATTTAGGATAGATTTATTTCTATTTCTATTTCCATCCAAACTTTGAAGAGACCCAACGGTCAGATCTTCTATGATCCCCTAGGCCAATTGTTAGTTTTATCATGTTTTCCCAATTTGAGAATTCAATTGCTTTCTTATTGAAACCCTTGACTTGGATTTCATCTAGTTTACTTCCAAAAACCTTACCTAGCCCTTCCACAGAATGTCTTGCATCAATTAGTATCAGAGTTACAATATCTAGTTTTATTCTTATTGGTCTTGCATCAGGTTCTAAGCTAGAAGGATCCCACGAAAGCTCCAATTGCCCCAAGAAATGTCCACCTGCATCCATTTCCACACCACAAAGATTGTAATTCTGTATACTCAATAGTATTAGTATCTGTCTCCATCTCATGCAGTGCAAAAACTATTGGTTTTTGCTCAGCTAGGACTCATTTTTTTAAGTTGTCTGGGCCCCTTATGTTCCAACTAAGGGCTATTGATAACCATAAGCTTCTTATTTTCCCCAACTCTCTTCACAGGCCTACTTCTACCTTTTGATACTTTTACCTTTCAAACGGCCAGCAACAGAATTTCTTCCATTATATACCAACTTGGCAAGTTCCCTACATGGACAAGCTTCTCCCTTAGATTTTGGTACAGCATAAATCCTTGAGTTCTCCTTTTCTATTCTCTCATGTAATGCAGGAAAAAGCTATCATTCAAAAAATGCATAGAATGCTCACTTCCTCCTTTCCTTCAAAGGACAACAATGGAAAATAACTCACATTTCATAATAGTCGTCTCAAAACTCCCTCCCTTTCTTCCATGTCGAAAGCCTATCCCTGCTCCCCCAATCTTCTATTACAGCCCCAGACCACCGCAAAAGGTTGGACTAAAATGAGAGATGAAGTCCTTTGACCATGATCCCATGGAACGGCGTCCCAGACAATGTTTCTAGTCTTCACAGCCACTCTACTACTATTTTTTTTGTTTATGAAGGGTACCACTCCACTACTTATCGATCCCATAAGATCATCCTGCTTCCTTGTTGTGACATGGCATGCATGGGATTCAAGAAGAGTCAACCAACAATTCTCAATAATAACTTCTCCCACCCAATTCTACATTCCCGACTACTGCTCCAGAAATGGCTCGGCATCTATAATAACCAAAACATAGCTCCAAATTGAAGCCGGCCGAGGGCAATGTATGAAAATGTGGTTCAAGGGCTCCCTTTAAGATCCACGAAAGACACAATGCAGCAGGTCATGGATTTTTCTTTCGAATAATTAGTACTATTAACACACGAAAATAACACAATATCTCTAGGAGAAGTTAGGTAGTTCCAAATGTTTGGAAATCTAAAATCAAACTATTATGCACGATTAGAGAGTAATAAGATTTAATCGAAAACAACCAACCTTGCTCCAAAGACCAAATTAGCTCATCAGAGTGGTCCATGGAATTATGCATGATTAGAGAATAATAAGATTTAATTGAAAACAACCCACGCTGCTCCAAAGACCAAATTAGCTCATCAGAACTGTCCATGGAAGCAAAGTAATGAGCCCTTTACAGAAAGGTAAAGAAACTATAAGAAACATGCCCTCAGGTTTAGACAATTTGAAATTTGAAATTCCTGCTTGATCCAACGGTTTGTCGGAGAAAGAAACCCCGATCCCCTGAGCTAGATCCTTCGTCGCTCCAGTAGTCAAGATAGGGAGCTCAATCCCAATAGTATAGGTCTGGTCAAGAACTTTGATTTTAAAACAGGATCTAGGGAGGTGCCAACGTGGGGTTAGAATTTTGGCCGAGACATAACTCATACAATTCTGGTGATTGCCTTCCATCTTGGTTTCTACAATCTTACCAAAGAGGACCCCTATAGCCTCCACCGTTGAAACAGCCCAAGCATGTAAAGGGATACCATAAAAGTGAACTAATGAGCTTCCTCACCTTGAATAAAGTCCCTTTTCCATGGTTAGAGGACGAGCAAATGATTACCCAAAGCCTCAGGACCCTTACGAAGGATCTGTGATGCCTGTGATTCTGTTTCAAACATAAAGAGGATTTCATTCTTCGCCAATATAGAAGGACAATGTAAAGATGGGATATTCCAATACTTTTGTGCCCAATTCCAAAGCTCAGGTAAGGTCTCGATATGATTTTTCATTTTCATTATTAGGCAACCTCTTAGTAAACCCATTCGTGTGTCCACCTCTTTGCCCGAGACAGATAAAAAAGGATTCCCTGAGCTTTTGTGGTGATAGATTTTGCCCGAATCAGGCCAAATATCATCATCACCACCATTGGATTCTACCCTAGAAGGTGAGCTAAAACCAGGAACCCACTTCGAGGGGAGTTTGGCCCGATAACACCAGCGACATTCGTTCTGCCATCTGAAATTAAGATATTGACAGGGAGAGCAGAACCAAACCCCAGTACCTTGATTTTGCCTAGAACTCCCTGTAGGCCTTCTCCCATCATCCGGAAGCGAACTAGGTGAAGGGGTCGATTTCGCTCTAGCTTTCGAGCATCTTCTACATCTATCTTGCCAGCCGAAGTTGTGGTAAAGACAATAGGGGCATTGCCAGTCCTCCGCCTTTTTGGTGATTGGAATAAAGAACCTAACAATAGTGAATTACAATTCTTTTCAAATAATATTCATAGAAGAAATCAAGGGAGGTATTTTGAATACGGTTCTCTCTTCATCTATTCCTAAAGTATGTCTCTTTCCAAATTAGTTAGTTTGTTGACGCTCCTGGGAATATGAACAAAAGAAATGTGCCTATCATTTTTTGCATAGCACTAATCTCATATAGAAATTTGGCTACTCTCCATAGGCCATCACTATTATCTAATCTCATAAAGAAATTTCAGGATTTCCATCTTTTTTTTTTTTTTTTTTTCTTTTTTGAATGGCAGGAAATATTTAAGAAAGCCTTAAATACAAGGACTTTAGCTAGTATTACATAGAAGTGTAGAATGTCATAAGGTCATTACAAGTTTTACAACTATCCTTAGGCAATCTAATACTTCTATGTAATCCCAACTAAATACCTCGGATCTCATAAGGTCATTACCACTATCCTTAACCGTCTTTTCAAAAAAAGACCACTATCCTTAAGAATGCTCACTCTCAATGTGCTTCTCTCGAATATATGAGTCTGTCATGTAGCTACACGAAAGTCGTTGCAAGAAACTCGATTCTACTAAGTTTACTAGCCGGAGCCGTACACTCAAGGATTAAAATTTCAGTTTTGGCTTCGGTTTCAGTTGCCAAGGAAACAGAAACGTTTCCGTTTCAGTGGGAAATTTCAGTGGAAATCATGTAAAATCATAGAAATATATGCAAATGATAGAATTTAACGATGAAATTTCGCGAAATACTAGAACAAGAACAAATACACACATATAAACCATCACATAAGTAAGATAATCATCCATAACTGTTTAACAACATCAAACACCTACTGGTTTACACGTCTGGTACCACAGAAACGTTTCGATTTCAATGGGAAATTTTGGTGGAAATCATATAAAATTGTAGAAATATATAGAAATATATGCAAATGATAGAATTTTACGATGAAACTTCACGAAATGCTAGAATAAGAACAAATAAACACAAATAAACCATCACATAAGTAAGACAATCATCCATAATTGTTAAACAAGATTAAACACTAACTGACATACACGTCTGATAATTTAGTACATACCACATTTCACATATAATTCATATAAATATTATTACATAATACATGCACGACATTTCCCATGCAATTCATACAAATATAATTATATAACAGTTACTGCTATAGATTCCACTAATACAATTACAATTTTGGTTTCAATATGGGTTTCGATTTCGGTTTGATTTCGGTGAAGGAAACATAAACATTTTGGTTATTTTGTAACAGTTTCAGTAGAAATTTAAAACCTGTTGAATAATGTGCAAAGGGTAGTTTAGTCATTAATGGTAAGATAGAGGGTATTGTAGTCATTGTACATTGGATGCCCTATTAAATAATTATGAAGAATCGAGATTTTTGGGTGAGATTCTAACCCAAATTTCATCTGAAATTTCAAAGTTTCAATCGAAATAAGTATGCCCCATTCACTTGAAATCATATTTCTTGTGAAGGATCTTTATCAATGGTGACCCGTCAGGTCAATGATCCCAATTATCAAACACCTACGCAATGTGTATATGGGATTATGCCCATTCATGTTAATTTGGATAGTGATTGTCTTTCTAGTTGAATATGCAACAAATTTTCTACCAACGATACAGGTACATCAAATTCCATTTTTTAAAGGGAGCAGATGGACCATTTAAAATAGGCAAAAGAATTCAGATTAGTCTACTAATGATATAAACAATAATACAGTAATTATGAGCATATTCTATATGAACCATTGATTTTAAAACATGGTTTCAATTCAAAATATTACCCATAGAAGTAGCCATTGTACAAGTGCAATGAGAATCCCCTGAGTGAACCAGTTTGATCGGGTGGTTGCCCATGACTTTACATTTTGGTTTTCCATTGATATAATAAAACAAGTACAATTAATTGATTTTCACAATACCTGCTTTTTTGTCCCTTGTTTTACAACCCATACTTCTTTCTCGTTTGCTTGCTTGTCAGAGAGGTATCTATTATAGTCATCCCATGCCTCTTTCGTAGCCGAGACTGCAAATATAAAAATAAGTGGACCCCATGTACTTGCAGGATTTACAGGAGTGATAAGTGACCATAGTTGGAGGCACGCAATCAGCAAAAAATATTGATTCATGAACCGACTGGAAGCAAAAATAAACATATTAAGAAGAATTTATTAGAACAGTATAAAGAATTGTGGAAGAATGGTATCCATCAACATAAAAAAATAAAACGACAATTAAATGGTCAGTACTTTAGAAAATTCCGGTGAAATAGAAGTTGCTAATGCTTTAGAATTCAAATTAAAAATGTACAGTTAATTTGCAAAAAAAACACATGAAATGAACAGTAAGTACGAAACATTGTAAGATTATACAAACACGAAAATAGATGAATTAACGCAAGCTACTCAGACAGTGGATGATCATATACACCCTAGTTCCTACAAGAAACTAGAAATAAATTAGAAAACAGTGGATGCTCAATTCGATTTCTGTTGCAAAGATATGAATAAGGGAAAATAGATGGTATACCACCAGGATAGGGAAGTGGATAGAGCATGTAGTTGTATGAGAAAACAAAAATATGGTGAAAACAGTTCAGCTTCTAGTGGATGCACACATTGTTTAAAAACTTTGTTTAAATATGTATATTAGTAATGCTCTTGTCATTAAGTTAGACCTTAATTCTTAAGGCTGTTTGGTGTGTACATCATGTATCTTGTAAGAGCATTTCCCATTTTTCCATAATCTTATTGTATCAAGCCCTTATTTAGGTTCATTGCTAATCTCAGATAATGCCAGTCTAGTTTCTTCATGGTATTTAAGCTCTAGACTCTCATTCAAGCTGCTTCTATAGAATATTACTTGATAACTAACCAACAACGTCAATCACAACCATCAAAAGCAGGATTCTCGCACTTAACCTCATGCTTTGATGCATTTTTCATTTATTTTTCCTATTTCAATAATCACCTCACCATCATTTGAAAACATTATCGCATCCTAACCATTATCCACCTTTCATCTCCCAAAATTTGGAATTCATCAGATCTACCACTAGGAAGAATCACCCCCACACGCACGCACACACCCCACCGAGCGCACGCACAGGAAGAGACTCTAAAATACGCTAGGGTAGCAATTACAACAATATTGTTTTCTAATAATTATGCACTAATCATTCATAGACGAGGTCATGGATGGCGTAGTGGCCCGTAGAAGAAGCCGGAATTTACAGATAATGCATGACCTTAAAAAGAAGTTAATCTCCTATAATCAAGTTGCTGGACAAAATTTTAAGTCATTTTTTACTTATCCATTTTTGTATTCAAGATATGATCAGGAGCTAAATGATTGCTAGACAACATTTGAGGGGAAAGCTATTCTATGTTGGATCCACTTCAATGACAGTAATGACAGTATCCTACTTTAAATCTGACTATATCTACTTTAAAAATCTGGTCTTCATCTAAGAACACTTTTTTAAGGAGAAATTTTCCCCTTGAAAAAAAAACACTTTTTTATGGGATTATAAACTTAGCCACATAAAATGGAGAAATTTTCCCCTTGAAAAAAAAAATCACTTTTTATGGCATTATAAACTTAGCCACACAATCTGTTCGCAAACTTAAAACTGTGACTGACTGCCAATGCATTTACTCCATGGCATTAACAACTTTTTGACACTATTTGGTTCAAAATGCACTTCGTTAGGAAATAAAAGAAATGTTCCAACTCATATTGATCTCTTCCATGGTAAAATAAGTGCCAAGCTCATAAGCTTGAACCTAGAGATCATGAGGAGACCAAACACAGGTTCAACTACCTCATCTTGATTCTTGCACCTCTCACCAAGTAGAAAACATTTTCACTATTAGAAGTGTATATGTGACTATGGGCACTTTCGTCTTTGTACATTTTCCTCTTTATATAAATGCATAAGTGAGGGGGAGCTCTTCTCCAACTTACTAATTTTCTCTCATTCTCTTCTCTCCAACTCTCAACATGGTATTTCCAACTCTCAACATGGTATAGCCCTGCTTGAAATCATCCCATGCCAATTTTCTCACTCATTGGTACCATTGTAATGCCTTGACTTCAAGGTGAAACGAAGAGATCTGAACCCATTTATCATCAAGAACTTGGTGGCACACAAAACACTAGTCCCCCTTCCAAATCCACTCAACAGGTTTGATCCATCGAACCTAGGAAAATCCAGACGCATGGCACAAGTCAGGATTTAGTCGACACTTTGAATTCATTGCTGACACGTGTTGTGACAAGCATGACGACATGTGTCGACACTCCTTCAGCACTTTTAAATGTACTGCTAGAAGTGTTAGACTTGATGTTTTTGTGTATACCTCTTTTAAATGAACTCCTTTGGACACATTTTTGTATTGTTGCAAGTGTGACGTTCTGTTTTATTATGAAATATTGTGTAAACCTCCTATATTATTAACTTTTCTTTTATTATAAACTCTCTTTTTTATTATAACCTCTTCTTTTAGCACTTCTTTAACTAATATTTGTTGTTATATCCCCTCCCCTAAACCTAAAACCCTAAACAAACTCTCATTCTAATATCATACTCATTGTATCATATTGGCATCCGTTTCTCACAGTATTTTGGATACGGAATAGAACTAGAACAAATTGGCAAACACCATATTAATGATCATCTCATGTCTGTTTTAGATTATAAGTGATTAATTCTAAGATTTATTAGTTTGTTAAATGAATACCATATTTATATTGTTTTTTAGCGAAATGATTTCCACACAAACATGTTTTGATACATGACGCTCATGTTTCTTGTCTTTTACATTTAAAGAGTTGTAAAAGCGTTTTTGCAGTCTCTAAAAAGCAATTACGCGACAATTAAATGCTAAAAGACAAGATACATGAGCGCAAGTATCAAAACATGGATGTGCTGAAATCATTTCCCTTTTTTTAATGGTTACCATATTTATATTGTTACAAAATATGATAGTAATCAACAATTTCATATGTATGTACGTGCCACCATTTCTAAATTTTTAGATGTTGCCATGTCAGACAACTTGTATCCATGTCGAAACTTGACACACGGAATCCATATCCACAAATCTTGATTATATATACTTTCTATTTTTGCCGTGTTCTTGTTACTAAATTTTGAGGGTTTGCCGTGTCTGACATGATACGCGACACTCGTGTGTGCATCCATAAATCATAAGAGTGTGGCTAAACATTATTATAATAACAAATTAAGTTGTTCAATTAGAAGTTTGGGAGCATGATACTTCTGCACAAGAATACTTATATCAACAAAATTCTACAAAATAACTTACCAAAACAAAGATACAATGAATAAAAAGTAAGCAATAATTTGAGGAAACAATGAATAAAAGTTAAAGGATCACCTGAATTGTTCCCATAGATTTTTGGGGAGAAAATTCAATATAGTATATTTCCTATTTGATATGCGATTATCACAATACAAATCTTGTTGATCGCTATCGTCGATGTATACATAGCGCCTCATTCTTAACCAAAAAGCAAATGATCATGTTATATATACACCCCTTGCAAGCATCATACGAGGGATGAAAATCCTGAAAAAGAAAATCAGAATTTCCCTCTTCAAATTTCAATGATAAAAAAACAACCAAATCATCACAAGAAAAACACACACAGAAAAGGCCTACAAAATCTAGAAATACATCCCTGCAAAAAATGAATATAGGGGAAATAAAATAAAATCTTTAGAAAGAGAATCAAGGGCCAGGATTTCAAGTCGAATTTCGCTCGTCAAGTCTGCGAGAAGGAGAAAGGGTGTGTGCTTACCAAGAATAGATCTAGGATTTTCTTCTTCGTCAAATACATTCCCCTCCGAATGTCGAAAAATACAAGCGGGTTAGGATAGAGATGGTAGGCCCACCCATCAATAACACAGCAAGGAGAAATGGTGAGCCACAACGGGTTTGGGTAGAGATGGTGGTGGCCCCACCGCAAGAAAACCTGTGCGGTAAAATGGTTGGCTCTACAGGATGCATAGGTTTGATGGGAGGTGGTGAGACACATCATCGTGGATCCCATCCCAATGCATGGATTTGAGTGGAAATGGTGGGCCATCAGTGTGTTGTTTCTCTTTAGACCAACCTTTGGTTAATTAACTCTGTACAGCGACATTTGAATGGACCTGCAAGTTTTGTAATGCTATGAGAGGTCAGATAAGTAGACCCGGCAAACGGGTAACCCGGGCGGGTACGGGCACGACCCGGACGGGTACGGGTACGATGGGTACGGGTAGCTTTTACCCGTGATTCTACAGGTAGCCATTTTATGTACCCAGATCTTACCCGGGCGGGCACGGGCATACCTGCGGGTAGCGGGTAACCCGGCAACTGAAACAAGTATTATAGTTGCGCAGTGTAATTTTGTACTTCTACAAGTGCATGTGATTCTTGAGCTTGTTTGGCTCATATATGAAAATTAGTGTATATGCAGCCATGGAAGTTCAGTTTCAGGGAAATTAAGTAAAGGCCCATTGATTTAAACTCATAAACTCCAAATACAAGATTCAACACCTAATACAGAGCTTGATAGTAAAACTGGAGTGGTTTCTAGCTACTTGATAATGAGATAAAAACCAGTTTGGAAATCCACTGTTTTTTTCTGGAAAGTAGGGCTCCAAATTGAATGCCTTGACCAGAAACAAAACTAGAAAAAAGAAAAAGAAAAAAAAAGACAAAAATTCACCTTGTTCTGCAGATCTCTTGCAAACGAGCTTCGATTCAACGAACTGAACTAAACATCGAAGCTTTAGAGAGAGAGAGAGAGAGAGAGAGAGAGAGAGAGAGAGAGAGAGAGAGAGAGAAAAGCTAGGGGTTAGGATTTTTGTGTGTGTGTGAAATGATTGGTTTTGGGGAAGATTTTTGAGACCTTCGGGTATAATACCCTTCTCCTTCGAAATCCTAACCCTAACCCTAACCTTAACAGACAAAAAATCGAAACCCTAACCCTAACAGGGATTACCCAACCCCAAAGTTCAAACCCTACCCCAAAAATCTAGTGATCTGAGGGCAAGAGAGACATAGAGTTAGGCTTAGGATCATACCCCCTAACCCTGTTAAAATCAAAATAAAATTAAAACAGATGAGAAAGAGAGAGAGAGAGAGAGAGAGAGAGAGAGAGGTAGAGAGAGAAACCTCGATGAAGGTAGGAGGCCGTCAGACACCGGCAACGGACCGGATGGTCGGAGACGGCCGGAATCACGGCCGGAGAGAAAGCGGTTAGGGTTTCAAGCCTATTTGTTCTATTGAGACTTGAGAGAAAATTAGGAGAGCCACACACGATATTTAGCCATTTAGGTTTTAACTTTTAACTTTTAACCAACTTCAAGTTTTACGGGTACCTGCGGGTACCCACAGGTCATCAATTTTACGACCCGTACGGGCCAAGTAAAAACTGCAAACGGGTTCTAATTTATGACCCAGACCCGCAATACCCGGACGGGCCGGGTAGACCTGCGGGTCGGGGTTACTTTTTGTCGGGTCTACTATTTATAGAGTTTGATAAAGCACACCTCCTATTTTGCTAAGGACAGCTTCCTTGTATTTGTTCTCGAGGTAATCCACATCGATGTAATGAAAGCGAATGGCCCGCGACAATGACGGAACGCCCTGAATAATCGACCCGTTTACCAAGTAGAGTCTCACGAAATCTTCCCTCTTTGCCCTCAATTACATCTGAAACTTGCTCCTACGGAACCAAGGTCGAAAAGATTGAAAAAGTCAGTCATTCACAACCACTGATGACGGATTAGTAATCCTTTTTCGAAATCGAATGGATTCAGTCTTCTTTGCACTGGTTTTGGTTGAATTGGGTGGTCTTGGAAAGGGGTGTTCATAAAAAAAAAACTCTATTTTTATGAATACACTAACTTTTTCCCAAGTTTTTGCTTAGAGCATAAACTTATACTTTGACTTCCTAGTTCCTACCTTATTTACTAAAATTGATAAATAAAATCATGAAATTCAGTCATATTAGTAAGATCAGAGTGAAATCAAGAGATAAAATCATATGGAAAAAAAAACCTTCATAAAAGAATACAGAAAATTCATACGAGATCTATAGAAATTATTTTTTATCATCTCATCAATATGTGCAATTTAGAGAACAAATCTATGCAAATCATGAGAAGAAAAACCTTCGATCTTGCTTTAAATGAAAATTCTTATACAAACCTAGCAATTTCATCTAAACATCTAACCTTTTTAATCAAACAACTCAAAATATACATAAGTATTCCAAAAGAGAAACTTACCTGAAATTTCTTCCGAAACAGTTGATAAATGCCTTTGAATTTTTATTTCATCAACTTCGATCTGAACTTTCAAAATCAGCAATGATATTATGATGATCAGATCTTGTCAACAGAAATTTTGATTCCAAAGCTCTTCAACAAAAGGTGAAAGAATCGCTTAGAACAACTCAAGTTTGAGATCTCCGAACTATGATATAGATTTTTTAAGAGAATCTAAAGTTTTAAACGAGGAAAGTAACAGACAGGCTTTAGGATGTGAAAAAGTTAGGGTTTCTAGTTAAAAGAAACATGAATCCAGGTGTTAGGCCTAAAATCGGTAACAGATATGACAGTGACGTAAGAGCCGAGTTGGAGGACCCGTGAAACCGAGGTGAGGGAGCTGAGTAGCTGATCCCTGCGTAAAGAGCAAACGAGGTCAGAATGACCAACCCGGAGTGTTACTCCGGACAGGCCCTTCGACACTCAAGTCAGTATGAGCAGGAGTGCAGAGCGAGTTTAAGAGTGGTGGGTGAGAAGTTATTACCCTGTTTATGAGCTTTGGAAGCCCTTTTATAGAGAGAAAACGGGGGTAGTTGAGGAGTTATTACTCCTGGACAGGTGTCGGCCAGCGAGAGGTTCGAGCTCACCTACTCTGCTGTAATTACCAAACTACCCCTGCTGACGCGGGGTCTGTGGTGGGCCATCCTTGGGCCACGTGTCGACATCTAATAGGCTGCTGTTTTTATACCCCATCAGTTGCCCCCCAGTTCTCCAAGTCATTATGATGACTTGGGGAAATGTGGTGAGTTATATCTCTGATCGGTGGGAGTCAGTCCGGAAATTTGTCAGTCCGGCCTGTGAGTCAGTCTGGAGATTTGTCAGTCCGGTCTGTAAGTCAATCCGGAAATTTGTCAGTCTGGCCTGTGAGTCAGTCCGGCCCGTGAGTCAGTCCGGAAATTTGTCAGTCTGGCCAGTGAGTCAGTCCGGAGATTTGTCAGTCCGGCCCGTGAGTCAGTCCGGTCTGTGAGTCAGTCCGGCTTGTGAGTCACTTCTGAAATTTGTCAGTCCGGCCCGTGAGTCAGTCCAGAGATTTGTCAGTCCGGCCCGTGAGTCAGTCCGGAGATTTGTCAGTCCGGCTCGTGAGTCAGTCCCGAAATTTGTCAGTCCGGCTTGGGCCGGACTGTTTTTTGTCGTGTAGCGAGACACGTCATATGGAGTCCGGCTTGGGCCGGTTTGTTTTTGTCGTCTAACGAGACGCGTCATATCCAGTCCGGCTTGGGCCGGACTGCTTTTTGTCGTCTAGCGAGACGCGTCATATCCAGTCCGGCTTGGGCCGGACTGCTTTTTGTCGTCTAGCGAGACGCGTCATATCCAGTCCGGCTTGGGCCTGACTGCTTTTTGTCGTCTAGCGAGACGCGTCATATCCAGTCCGGCTTGGGCCGGACTGCTTTTTGTCGTCTAGCGAGACGTGTCATATCCAGTCCGGCTTGGGCCGGACTGCTTTTTGTCATCTAGCGAGACGCGTCATATCCAGTCCGGCTTGGGCCGGACTGCTTTTTGTGCCGGACTCAATCGCTTTTAAGAGCTATCCTCCACACGATCACTTTCACAGGTGCCCTTAGTCTTTTGGAGATACACGCGTATTTTCACTTACGCCCTTGCCTCGAAGTTTGTGCCCATCATTAATGAAAGACATGTTTCGCCGTACAGGCGCCCGCGTGCCCGTGCCCTTCATTAAATGCAGGTTCCCATCTCCAAGGCTTATAAAAGGAGGGTTTTCACCTTTCATTTCTTACTTTTCACTTTTTACTCTCCTTCTGCTTTTTTGTTCTGCCAGTTCGGGTTGCGTAGTTCGTGGTTGTGAACGGCTGAGGATTTGCGAGCTTTCAGTTCGAAACCGGGAGATTTCAGTTCTGTCCAGTAATCTTCTTGAGCGCGCCTTTCATTCGTTTCTTTTCCTGCTTTCATGTCAAGTAGTAGCTCTAGTTCTGAGTCCGGTTCGGGGGAGTCGTCCTCTAGTAGCTCAGGGTCTAGGTCGTCGATTAGGACCCAGGATAGGCCGATCTGGACACCAGCCCCCCAAATGGCAAGTCCTGATGGCAGTGTGGATATCGTAGGTAGTGATGACGAGGTGGTTGGGGACGAAGTGATTTTGGATTTGAACACCATTCCGCTCCCAACGGATAGTTATCTCCAAGTAGAGGGGAGTGTTGGTAGTGACGCCGGCAAGGTGTCCACAACGTTTCTCCCTGGCCGGGCTGTTGAGGTCGTGGCGAGGGCCCGGATGGACGCCAATTCTAAATACAACGTACAGGCTCTTCACGAGGAGAATTACCTTGATGAGTCCATGATGGCAGGCATTAGGGATAGGTACTGTGTTCCCTCCAGGTTTGGGCTGACGGAGGTGACGGAGGGAGATAGGGCCTGTAATGAAAGCTCTGATGTTTGCATATACGATGAGTCGTTGAGGGCCGGACTCAGGTTCCCTTTGCACCCATTCTTCGCCGCGGTGCTTCGACACTACGGGCTGGCCCCGGCTCAGGTAGCGCCAAACTCATGGAGGATGCTGACGGGGTTCTTATACCTCGTCCAGGGCCGGCTTCAGAGGAACTTGTCTGTGCCGTTGTTCCGCGCGTGTGCGCAATTGAAGAGGCACAAGGGCGGGGGTTGGATTTACATTAGCCAGCGCCTGGAGGTCAAAATGATCACTGGCATTCCTTCCTCGATACACTTATGGAGAAACAGGTTCTTCTACGTCGAGGACAGGGAGTCCAACGAGCCCTGGCCGGTTCCTTTGAAATGGGACACCCTGGATACAGTTGCAAGCCGTTCCTTGAGGGCGAGGATGTGAGGATGTTTGCCTTACTCCGGGAGGAGCTGGACCGTGAGGGACCCATTCATTGTTCGGATTTCCACGGGGAAGAGGTTCTGGTTGGGCTTGGCCTTAGTACTGCGACCCCGGCACGTACGTGGCTAGTCTTGTTTAAAACTTATTTTTCCTCTTTTTCTTGCTTCTGACTGGTTTTGTTTGTCTATGTCGACTTTCAGAGATGCAGCAGCAGTCCTTGATAGACAAAATGAGGAAGGGGGCATTCGGGAAGGTCCAGCAAGGCCAGAAAAGAAAGGTTATAGAGATAGCGAGTTCGGCCCAAACCCAGGACACGCCGCCGCCTCCCAAAGCCAAGAGTACAGTGAAGTTGGTGGGCGCCTATGGCCGAGGTGCAGGGTCCTCGAAGTCGGGGGGGACATCTGCTGGAGCCCGTCCTCCCCCGGCGAGGTCCGGAGACAATGTTTTTCGGCCCAATTGGGCCGTTCAGAAAAATGACACCGGCCTCGGTGAGAGCCGGGTAGCTAAGGAGCTCCTCAGCAAAGTTCTCCTCAGCAATGACAAACTTCAGATTCTCAGCGAACCTCCAGTTGCGGCTGATGAGGCCATCTTTTCGTCCGCTTACCAGGTGAGATGGCCCTCGAGTGCTTGTTTATCTTTATTTCTTGCTTCGCTTTCCTGTGTTAACACTGGCTGGTCTGCAGATTTTATTGTACTATAACGACCTCCGAGAGAAGAGCCAGAAGTTTTCTAAGGCTATAACAAAGTCTGAGGAGGAGAACGGGAAATTGATACAGGAGGCAAAAGAGCTACAGAGGTCCATCAAAAAGACGGCCGAGGAAAACAAGCGGCTCAAGGAGGATTTTGCCGCTCAGTTGGCCTCACAGAAGGAGAAGGCAGGAGAAGCCGTCAACACTCAGAGAGAGAGAGAGAGAGAGAGAGAGAGAGAGAGAGAGAGAGAGAGAGAGAGAGAGCCCGAGAGAGGCAGATAGCGGCCGTTCAGAAAAGGGAGGACGAACTTGTTATTCTGTCCAGTGAGGCCTACAAGATCGGGGGCTTTGACTGCCTTGAGCAGGTTAAGGAATCCAATCCGGCCGTGGTTTTGACTGGAATGGTTCTCCCTGACCCACCGACGATGGGCGGTGGCGAGTTGGCCACAACGGCTGCACCAGTGGCCCCGGAGACGGAGCCAGCACGGGATGGTAGCCAGGGGGTGCCTTGAGCTCCCCTTCTTCCTTCTCTTTTGATGATTTCTTTTTGTAGTGGCCCCGTGGAGGCCCAACTTTTGTAGTAGCCTTTTGAGGCATTATTCTTGTAATGGTCCTTTGAGGCCCTACTTCATGAATGGAAAGTAAACTTTATTGTCCACCCCTTCTCCGCTTGTCTGCTTCAGGTTAATACTGTTTGGTTCTATGCTGGGTAGATAACACCCCAAACATACGTTTCAAGCTTAGGTTGGTTGAACCTGGTCCTTGCGGGGGCAAACCGTGGTGTTCCAACCATCGAGTAGCCTGGCTTTAGCGACTGGATTTCTTTGGAGCTTTGGATTTTTGCATCCGGGCTGGGTTCCAAATTTGATGAGTACCCAAGTTTTAGAGAACTGGGTTTCTAAGGAGCTTTGGTTTTTGCATCCGGACTGGCCCCGGACCAGGAGTGCGCTCCCAGTCTTTGCGGAGACGAGCCGTGGCGAACCAAGCGTCGAGTACCCTAGTTTTAGTGAACTGGGTTTCCGATTTGATGAGTACCCAAGTTTTATCGAACTGGGTTCCTGAGGAGCTTTGGTTTTTTTGCATCCGGACTGGCCCCGGACCAGGAGTGCGCTCCTGGTCTTTGCGGAGACGAGCCGTGGCGAACCAAGCGTCGAGTACCCTAGTTTTAGTGAACTGGGTTTCCAATTTGATGAGTACCCAAGTTTTAGCGAACTGGGTTTCTGAGGAGCTTTGGTTTTTTGCATCCGGACTGGCCCCGGACCAGGAGTGCGCTCCCGGTCTTTGCGGAGACGAGCCGTGGCGAACCAAGCGTCGAGTACCCTAGTTTTAGTGAACTGGGTTTCCAAGAGTACGCGGAGATCTGCAAAAGAGTCTCTATATCATTCATTTTTAACAATATTTACATTTACAAAGTCACCTTTTACGCCCGGCGATTTACTATTGGTAGTATTTCCGGAGATTCTTGGAGTTCCATGCATGGGGTAATAGGTTATCCTCCAGCGTTTCCAGCCTATAACTGCCCGGGCGAATTACCTCTTTCACTATTTACGGTCCCTCCCAGGTCGGAGAAAGTTTCTCGACCTTTTTTGGCTGGGAGATAGCAGCTTTCCTTATGACTAGATCTCTTGCTTGGAATTCTCTGGGGCGTGTCTTCCAATCATGATAGTTGGACACTTTCTGCTTGTAAGCGGCGACCCTAATTCGAGACTCTTCCCGGGCTTCTTCCAGCAAGTCGAGGTTCGCACGGAGCCCATCATTATTGAGCTGCTCGCTGAAGTTGGTGACTCTGGGAGACGGGGTGCCTAAATCGACTGGTATTACTGCCTCGGTTCCAAAGGACAGGTTGAACGGTGATTCACCCGTTGGTGTACGCGGGGTGGTTCGATACGCCCACCCCGCGCACACCAACGGGTGAGAGGAGAGGGAGCAAGGAGACTAACGAAGATTTTATAGTGGTTCGGTTACAACTTGACCTACTCCACTACATAAGTACTTGGTCTTTCCTTGGGATTTTCTCCGCTACGGTAAGACTCCTCAACGCCGTCTCACAAAGCGTATGCAACAATCACCTCCTCAACAAGAGGACACACCCTTCGATACAATCCGCCTCCGTGGACGTTCTTCTTCGTTGCATCACCGCCTTGAAAAAAGAAACTCTTCTTTCCAACTCCAAATACAATAAAGAAGGAAGAAGGAAAAATGAAAAGCTCTCAAGCCTCTTTAAGACATATACAACTCTCAATGCTCACAATACTCCCAATGATTGAAACTAAATGCTTTGAGGAGTTCCTCTTGACAAGAAATGAATGCAAGTGTTAAATGCATAAGAGGTTTGAAGAATAATCCTTTTGATTTCAAAGAAGAAAGCTCTAGGGTTTGATAAATTTTCAAAAGGTGTTAAAGAAGGTCATTGATAGGGTTTAAATAGCCTTAGTTGATTTAGGAGGGTTTAAGGGCAAAACTGTAATAAAACTGGGTGGTTGCACCTACCCACTGCAAACCCAACAGCTCTTTCGCGACATCCGCGCGGTCGACGAAGCCACAACGGTCACCCGCCCTTATCGCGGGCCCTTTTTTATTTTCAAAATTTAAACCGAGCCACAACGGTCGCCCTCCATGGGCTACCTGTTTGAAAAATATTTTGCCTTTGAAACATTACGCGGTCGACCGGGGGGGTTGCGGTTGTCCGCTGAGACCAACCTGGAAGTTTTATGGATTTCTAGAAAATCGATATGCGGTCGACCGGATTGGTCCGGTCGACCGACCCGATAAAATTCGAGATGTCCTGGAAGTCCAAGTTGCATCCCTCGGTCGCTCGGCCTAGCCCGGTCGACCGGCCCTTCTTTAAAAACTTGGTTTTAAACATTTTGTGCAAGGGAGTTTGGGCCTTGGTCTTTGGGCTTTAGACATGTGTTTTCAAATACATTATGCACTTAGAAAAATGGTTTTAAAGACGATTTGAAAACATCACAGCATGCAAACATTTAATGCCAAGAGGATGAGCCATCCTTTGTCTTGAGATAGTCTTTGAACATGTTCTTGCACTTGTGGTTCCTTTGATTCTTCGATACACCATATGGCTTGAAGGTTGACCACCAACACTTGACTTTCTCCAAGACTAGCCCTTGTTCTTCTAGCTTCTAGTGTTGACAGGGATGAAACCTGTCTAAATCACAACACTAGAGAAGCCATTAGCAAACTACCATCAATTTGGGTTTGTTGATCATCAAAACAAGAGAGGGATGTACCCTTGGGCTTACAATTGCCTTCTGGCTTACAATCTCCCCCTTTTTGATTGGTGGCAAAAACCCAGATTGATTGCGTGGTAGGAGCTAAAGAGATAATATATAATGCTTGCTCCCCCTCAACAGGAGCTCCCCCTTAATATTTGCACCAGTTAGTATAGGAGACTTCTGAACCAGATCATATAGTTTTGAAGATATGTGCAAGCAATTTGAAGATATGTGCAAGCAATGAAGTCATATCATATATGCATTTTCTCCCCCTTCGACATAAGAAAAAAGGATTCCATTCAACAGTTAATCAAATAAAGAGACCATGGCATTGTGAGAAGTAAGTAATCCATCATCCAGTTAAAGAAAAATAGACCAAATCAGTAAATACAATTCAACCATATCAACCATATAATATACATACCATTCAACCAACATATAGATCATCCACACAATAAAAGAAAACCATATCAGAGCATATCAACCATGTCTAAGTTATGGCATCAAGCAACCAAGCCATAATAACCAACATAAGGAGCTAGAAAGCCCCAAAAGAAGTATCAAGGACGCTGCAGTGAAGAGATAAGTAGTTTGTAAAACCTGAATGATACATTCCAAAACGAATAGATAGAAATATAAAACCAAGGTGCATGCATGCAAATGAGGCAATAGGACTCGAAGTCCTAGTCCTCTGGTGGTGGTGGAGCGGCACCAAAGCGTTCGTGGAACGCAGTGAAATCCTCATAAATATGTGACACATCAATCGACAGATCAGTCAGAGATCCTGAGAGGGTAGCAATGGACCTAGAGAGAGTGTCATACTGTGCTTTATTCTCCAATCGAAATTGCTCCGCAGAGTGCTGGAGCCTATCATAGTGATGAACAAAAGACCCCTGGAGACCACGGTAGTGTAGACACCCACATTTTGCTTTACTTTAACCAACAATAACCTAATATATTGATCCATCCTCAAATTTTTTGAAAAAAAAAACAAAATGATAAAGAGATGTACCTGGTGAGATGATTAGATCCGAAAAATTGAAAAATACCCTGATTAGTGAATTTAGTGTGTTAAATCCATGTGAGAACCCCCTCTATCATTGATTTATATGTTTTAGGTCATTAATATCTTGATCTGACTTTACGGATCATCAATCGGGACAAAATAAGCTAGGGTCACTTCATAGCCCGGACCCTGATTCCATTCCGAGACCCGATTTCCGTAAATCGTTAGATCAATGACAGATCTTGACCTGGGTCTCACCATCCAAAACCACCTAACCTCTCCTCTCATCCTAACCATCCAAACCTCACCTAACCTCACCTAACCTCTCCTCTCATCCTAACCACCCAAACCTCACCCAAACCTCACCTAACCTCACCTAACCTCACCTAACCTTACCTAACCTCACCTAACCTTACCTAACCTCACCTAACCTCACCTAACCTCCTATCCCATTCTCCTATAAATACCCTCTCATCCCACCATCCAAGGGAGAAGAAAAAAAAGAATCCCTCTCTTAGAAAATTCATCCCTCTCCCTCATCTCTTCAAGGGTTCGGCCATCCTTGCCGGATCGGGTGATACGTTGGGTGATATATATCAAAAGCAGTCATTATCAAGCAAGGAATCATCTTCAAGGAATTAACATCAAAGAAAAATCAAACACAAAGTGGGTTTTCAAAGAGGTAGGCATTTATTTCAATTCTATGTAGGGTCTGTTTTCATGCATATCTTTTACTTTAAAAGAAAAACCATGTTAGGAAGCATCTAGGATCAATCTTTACTCATTCTTCTTGATGGTAGACTGTGAAGTTATACATGTTTCCCTCTTCTCTTAACCCATCTTATCTTCATTTTTATTTTTTCCTAATGGTTCACACCCTGGTTCCCCCTGGTTAGCCTCTGGTTAGACCCTGGTTGCACCCAGGTTCGTTGCTGGTTGCACCCAGGTTCGATACTGGTTCGCACCCTGGTTCCCTGCTGGTTCGCACTCTGGTTAGACCCTGGTTGCACCCAGGTTCGTTGCTGGTTGCACCCAGGTTCGATACTGGTTCACACCCAGGTTCGCTGCGGGTTGCACCCAGGTTCCCTGCTGGTTGCACCCTGGTTTCCCTGCTGGTTGCACCCTGGTTCCCCTGCTGGTTCGCACCCTGGTTCCCTGCTGGTTCGCACTCTGGTTAGACCCTGGTTGCACCCAGGTTCACTGCTGGTTGCACCCAGGTTCCCTGCTGGTTGCACCCTGGTTCCCCTGCTGGTTCGCACCCTGGTTCCCTGCTGGTTCGCACCCTGGTGCACCCTGGTCCGCACCCTGGTTTGTACCCTGCTTCCTCCTAGTTAGACCATGGCTAGTCTCGGGTTTGCTCCTAACTTAGACCCGACTCACTTGACCCTAACCATTAACCCAATCCAACCTAACCATTAACCCAATCCAACCTAACCATTAACCACACCTAAACCCATACCCATAAGCCTTAAACCCTATAACCATAGCCACACATCATACACCACATGCCTTTCATTCATCCACCCAACAGTACCCTCATACACCCCTACAATAGACCCGGCCAACCCAGTTAACCCGGCCATCGGGCCCATTCGGCCCAATTAATTCATTCCCCTTAAGAGCCACTTTGCCCTATTGGTTCCTAAGATACTCCAACCACCCAAACCTCAAGCCGCACCCCAATCCACGCTCAACCAGTTCCAATCCAGTCTAAGCCAAGTCAACCCGCACTTGACCTTGACCATTAACCCAATCCAATCCAACTCAACCATTAACCCCACCTAACCTGACCCTAGCACAACTCAACCGAGTCACATCAACCCAAGCCATACCTTTGTCCACTCACTGAGGCACACCATTTATCCATAAATCTGGTTACATTAAATCTAACCCAGCCAGGCCACCTGCAGCTTAAGTCAAATCGCCCCAATACAATCCATCCAAGTGGGATCCCAACCCAGCTCAACTGAGTCAACTCTAGCCAACCTCCCTAGTCGAGTTGACCCAACTCTCTAGTCGAGTATGCTCAACCTCTTTAACCGATTGGACTCCCCCCTTAGTTGACTCAATCCAATTCCTTAATCAACCCATCCCAATGCAACCGAGTCGCATTCGACCAAGTTGCGGCCTTCCATGTCACAACCGAGTCATTCCCCTATTCTACTAATGCCCTTTTACACCTAATAGAACTTCCTCCCTTTTGCCTAACCAAGTCATATCCCAACACAATCTGAGTCGCATGTCTGAATCCATTTGACCGAATCTCATAAGCCCGCCCATTTTGAATTCCCAAAATTCAAACCCTTGATGATTCCTATATGCTCAATTCTTTGATGCAAATTCCCAATTCCAAAATCCCATTGCTAAATCAATGTTTCTGAATCTCAAGTCCAATGCTCAAATACAAACCCGATTCCTGATCCAAATACCAATCCTGTTTTCCAAAATCCAAGCAACCTCCCCAGCGGAACTACGTGTGGCTTGATCCCCATCGCGGGGTACGTAGGCAATTTGGCACTCCCAAGTTCAGTCGCACCTTTCTCTATCTTTCTCATTCCCTCACACTATTTCATCATCTCTTCCATTTTTTTTTTTCACTAACCTCGAGAATTTAAATCGATTTGTCTTGTGTCTTTCGGAACCGTTGGATCACGGTTTCCGTCGTAAGGACCCTTAGAGCCCAATTTAGGAACACCGGTGTCGTGTCGTGTCCTAAGTTTTAGAGAGTCCTAGAGTTAGGAGTCCAGCCTCATCACGGACGTTTGCTATGTATAGCAACCGTGCCATAGGTCTAGTTACACTAGTCACCCAATCTTTCCCTAGGACAAGCCTAGTAAACTAGGATGTAAGGCAAACCTGCATTAGTCTAAGGGACCATTTGCATTTAGATGAGAATCATATAGCATCTTAGATGAAATCCTAAGATAATAAAATCCTCAACTTGAATTAAATAACTTCTCCTAAAACTGTTGAAACAGTCAATCCCGTCTAGGTCGGTGTCGTAGTTGAGTTAGGCATATGTAACTTAGCTTAGGTGCACCGAACTACGTCGACTCTGATCCCAGTGAGGCTTGGGTACGTAGGCAGCTTGGATGTCTGACGGCATACCACCCGCGAGTCGGCACCACAACAAATTGTGGTGTTTTGGATATTAATTTTCTTGTAAATGCTTAATCAAATCATTTAGGGCTTTCCATGAAATTAGAATTCTAGGAGAACTTTCACTTAGATTGAATCCAGACAAATTAATAAATCAAGATACACATTTAGGATTCTCATTGAAATTAGATCATAGGATGCATGTCACTTAGTTCGCACATTAACATAGAGTTGAATGAGCCATTTAAAATAAATTTAAAAGAGTTAGCTTTTGGAATCGAAGACCGATTATCGGGCAAGAATGGTGCAGGTGGCGGATAACTCCCCATACCTTCCATTCTCGTAACCAGGTAGCGAGTCTAGATTTCTGGTTAATTTCGGGTCCTAGATCCCACATCTAGGTGGCGACTCTGTCAGTCTCTTTCGTGTGGAATTCGGATTGCCTTAGTGATCCCAAGTTCACATAAAAGACGAATTACAATCAACAATTAAAAACACACGCCAATCGCGTGGATACGAGAGACCAAGAGAGAGCGCGTGGCGGCTCGCGCCCCACACTCCCTCACGGGCTAGGTACCACAGTTTGGCGACTCTGCTGGGGACCACCTAACTTCATTAAAATTTCAAAAGATAATTCATTTGAATTCAATTTAATTGGCTCATAAAAACTCTATACTTGTTAGATTAGTTTGTCTTGTTTTATTTTCTCATCACACTTTACTCAAACTTAATCTAACAAAACCTGAAGGCATCATAGATTGCGCAAACATATTGCACACACTTACATCACTTGCATCTAAACTCTGCATCTCACGTGCACACACGTCCTATTTTAGGAACCCGGAGTGTTATCTAGCATGGTTGACTGGGATTTCATCACCTGGTGCCTCTGTGCTAGAGAAGCATTCCACCCTTAGCCTAGTACCATTATGGTACGTAAACGGATCTCTTGTTCACGTACTGATACGCCGGACACTGGTACAGTATATCGAACAGGGATTCGCGCTAAGGGAACTCTTGGCCTTACCCCTAGATTAACCCACACATGCATGTAGTATACGAACACATGTGCATCACGTGTGTGAGCCTAGTTTAGGATATCCTGCCTATTTGTGTCTAGATTAGGCCGTAGACCATCTTCCAATGGCTACGATCGGTCCTAGGTACACGAACAAAGTCATGAGTCGAGATCCTCTCTCCACTCCGCTTGATTAGGATTAGGGTTGATGCCTTCAGGTCACACTGTTAAAATGTGCGAGATTAAAAAAAAAAAAAATTTCCTTTAGGGGTTAGGATATAAATCCTATCATTTCCAAAGATCTCATAGGATTAGTCATTCTTGATCTATCCGTTGAAAGCAATCTTATGCTATCTCATCTAATCTTTCGATCGTATGCCTTTCATTCTTCTATCGTGTGATTCGATCATGTATTCATACTTTCCTTGTACTGGCAGGAACTTATCCTAATCTCGTGTTCATGTAATCCTGATCATTCTTATATCCCTTCTCTTGGCTTACGGGCACTATGTCTACTCGTACAATTCTTGATTGGATCCGTGGTACATTAAGAGAATCCCATATCTACGCCATAAGTGAACAAGAGAAAAATCTCTTCGGCTACGTGGCAACCATCAAGCTCGATTGGGGATTACTCTATGCCGCATCAGAGTGTTGGGATCCCGATCATCATGTCTTCCGTTTTGGCAACCAAGAAATGTGTCCCACCTTTGAAGAATGGTGTGCCTTATTGGAATATCCTGTGGATGGCCCTCTAGTGAAGCCATCCTGTGTTCCAGATTATCGTCCTTTGTTCCTTTGCTTGATGGATAATCCAGATGAATCCATGAACTCTTTCATGAAAGGCCAAGAAGTGTCCATGCAGCGACTGATTGACATTTACCCTCCTGTTGGATACATTGGTGCTGTTGATATTCAAAAAGCTCGACGGCGCGCTTTGAGATTCTGCTCCTTTGCTAGGTTCCTCACTGTCCAGCCTTCTCGCTTTGCGTCAGCTGTTCTTCTGGACCTCGTTGATCAAATGGATCGTGGCGCCAATCCAATTCCTACTATGCTTGCAGAAACTTTCAATGGATTGGATGATATGGCTCACCTTCGTGCCAGTTCAGGTCCAAGCTCTTATATTCGCTCTTTCGTTGGGTCTTTCTCAGGATGTCCTGCATTACTTCAAGTGTGGTTATGCCACAAGCTAAAAATTGCAGCTCCTGTCCATTTTGATCATACGTTATACACCTTCAGTGAATGGCGTCATGATGTTTCTTTCGATCATAAAAGCGATTGGGTTGAATGGTTAAATTCTCGCCAAGAAGATCAGATTTATTGGCAAATTCCCGGAATCCAAGAAGCTGTCTTCAACACCGGAGAAGCTAACTACGTTCGCCTTCTTGGTCTCAAAAAGACTTCCTTTTATGTTCCTGCCAGGATTCAGCGTCAGTATGGAAGGGAGCAATCCATTGTGCCTCCCCTTCATCATTTCTATCCGCCTGAGGGTCTCAAGCCCAAGATTGTCAAAGCTGTTTCATCTGCTTGGGATGCAAGAATCATCAAACCTTTAAAGGAGTCAGTTGAGGAAGATTGTCGTCCGAAGAAGAAGTCTAAAAAGAATGCTTAGTTCCATGTTTATCTTTGAAAGATTGAACCATGTACTCAAATTTTAATGATTGATCAATAAAGTCCATCCTTCTCTTTCATTATCTTTGTCTATGTGTGCATCATCGTCTATTCTTCTCTCTGATTTTAAAATATGTCTTTCGGATATTACAGGGCAATAAACATCATAGCTAACCCTAATACTCCTTGGGTTCGGGTCTCTTCGCGGTTAGAGAGGAAATCTGTTTCTCCGCCACCTTCTCTAAGAACCCCAGCATCTCCTTCTTTCCCGTCCTCATCCTCACCAATGGCAGACAACCAAGATGGTCTTCCACCCGCTGCTATTACCGATACTCTTACCTTGATTCTCCAACAGCTTCAAGAACTCAAAGAAGAAAACCGAGTTATCAAGGCTCAGCTTTCTGAAAAGTTGGGACCGTCGTTGTCCAAGGATAAAGGGCCTATGCGCCAAGCAGCTACTCCAGTAGCACCTGCCCAAACAGTGTTCATCAATATCCCTGATAAAGTCGAAGAAGACTTAGAAAAAGAGCAGTACAGCGAGAATCACAGTAGGCCTTCTCAGTCCATGGTTGATAAGTCTGTTATGGAGAAATTAGAGACTCTTACCAGGAAAGTTCAAGACATTCAGTTTCAAGACCAGGGTGGTTTCAATCCCAGTGATCTTACTTTATTTCCCGAAATTCGCCTTCCTGCCAATTTTCAAATGCCCGATTTCGACAAATATGATGGTGTGGGTTGTCCAATCACACATTTGCAAATGTTCACCATCATGTGTCAGCCTCAAGGGTTATCTTCTGAGCAAATGGCTCAATTGTTCCCAGTTTCCCTAACCAAGGTTGCGAGGAGATGGTTCATGGTCTTGGACAAGACTCGTTACAGGACATGGAAGGATATCGGCGAGCAGTTCATCAGGCAATTCAAATATGATGATGGGACAGAAATCACCAGAAAGGATTTAGAGAGAACAAAGCAAGACTTGAGGGAATCCTTTTTGATTTTTGTGAAAAGATGGAGGAGAATAGCAGCTCAGATGATGGAGCGCCCGTCTGAGGAAGAACAAGTCCAGATAATCATGAAAAATATTTCCCCCCAGCTCCAGTATCACATGTCTTTGCAATACTATCCAGACTTCAAACACTTCATCGTGGCTGGCACCCAGATAGAGGAGGCTATGGCTCAAGGTGTATTCAACCGTAGCAACCCAAACCCCAGAGATTTCAAAAAGTCCCCTCCAGCCCAAGTCAATAGTATTTCCCGTTCCAATGCTCAATCCTCTAGGTCCCAAGAACCTTTAGTAATGGACTATGCTCAAACCGCAACCGCACCTCGGCAACAAACCCGGGTAGAATTTACCCCTCTTCCCATTCCATCTTCAGAGGTGCTTAAGCAGTGTCTTGCTTCAGGTCGCATAACCTTACCTGCCATCCGGCCTCCCCCCAATCCTCTACCTGCAAGTTGGCGAGCTGACCTACACTGTGAGTACCACAGAGGTCCTGGTCATCTTACTGACAACTGCATTGCCTTGAAATTTAGAATCCAGAAACTCATTGATGAGAAAGTCATTGCATTCCAGCCAAGACCCAATGTCACCCAAAACCCATTACCTGGTCATGCAAATCCTCCTGCTGCCGTTAATGCCATAACCATAGGAGATCCTGAGTTTGACCCTCTTACCCTCATATGTGCCTTAGAACCCATCTCTGAACCCCAAATCATATTCTGTGATGAATCACACCTAAGAGAGTCTGTACCTCCCTTGGTAATCACCTATGAGCCACAAGTCCCTCAAATTATCACTTATGATGAGCCTGAATTGGATGAAGTCAGACATGTGACAAGGGGCGGAAGAATTTTCAAACCTGTTGAATTGAGAGTCGAAAATCCAGGGGCATTGGCTCGAGGAGAGGAGCCGCAATATGTGAAAGATCCAGATGATGAAGTTGTGCAGCAGTTAAAGAAAACTCAGGCTGTTATATCTGTATGGGGATTATTGATAGCATCAAAGAAACACAGAGAGGCTGTGTTAAAAGAATTGAATACAACACAGGTATCCTCAGAGATATCTCCGGAGCAACTGGCTGAAGTTGTTGCTCTAACCCAGGCCACCAGGGCCATTAGTTTCTCAGATCAAGAGCTGCCTCCTCAAGGTCGGAATCATGCTAGAGCTCTTCATGTCACTATTGTTTGTGGAGGCAAGAAAGTACCATCTGTGTTGGTAGATAACGGATCCGCGTTGAATGTGTGTCCATTAAGAACTGCCATTACCTTGGGTTTCGGTCCCACTGATTTTGCCGAATCAACCCTTGGTATCCTCGCATATGACAATACCCGAAGAAATGTGGTCGGAGTCCTCACCACCAAGATCGTTATGGGCGGTCAAGAATTTGAGGTTGAGTTTCAAGTTATTGATATCAAAGCCTCGTTCAATATGCTTCTAGGACGTCCCTGGTTGCATAAGGAAGGTGCTGTCGCTTCAACCCTTCACCAAAAATTGAAGTTCATTAAAGATGGGAAGTTGTTCACTGTCAGAGGTGATGAAGAGCCAGAAATAGGGCAAATAACAGGAGAAACTTTGATCCTTCCAGTTGCAAAAGCAGATGACTACAACTTGAATGGTTTCGCATTCGAGGTTGCTGTTATCTCTTACAAGGATGCCTCTCGGGAGGAGTTGTGTTTGCCGTTCGCCATCAGTTCTGTGGTGGCCAAGATGATGAGAAAAATGAACTACTTCCCTGGTATGAATTTGGGCCGTGATCCAAGCAAGGCATCTCACTGGCGCCCAATCAAAGCAAACCATGGAATTTTCGGTCTTGGATATGTACCTACTGAAGAGGAGGAGGAAGCCATGGAAAAATTGTTGAAATTGAAGGAAGAAATCCGCCGCACCGGAAGGGTACTCCTAATGGCTCCATATCCCTTATCAATGAATGGTCATTTTATCAAAGAAGGTGAGACGTTTCCATACTATGGGTTTTCTGAACCATGGTATGACTCAGTGACAGGGATCATGATACCCGGTTTTGAAATATTCAGTGGCCTTGCTCTCCCAGAAACAGAACCGCCGATATATTATGTTGAGAAAACTGTTGAGGACTGGTTAGTCTACCTTGAGCCAGATGTGCTGGAATCTTTGTTTGAAGAAAATGTGCCTGATGTTGATTACTATTCTGAAGAACAAGAAGAGACAGATTGTGAAGATATGCTAGTGGCAGTTATTCAGAGTAATGATACCTTTACTGAACCTCAGAGTCAGATTGCACCTGCAACAGAAAATCTTTCAAACTGGAGTTCTGATGTTTTTCCATCTTATTTTATTGCTAAGTCAAGTCTAGTCAAGTCGAGTGAATCAGTGTCAGTGCCTAGTCCAGGCGAGTCATTTTCTGAGTTTATTTACTATGTGAATCCTGAACCTGTTCAGGATGAGTCCAATGATAATGATGTAACTTCTTTCAATTCAATGAAATCTGATTCTCAGTATGTCTCTGTGTTTGCTTCTGACTTTAATAATAATGATAACACTCCCTCCTCAGATGAGGAAGGGGGGATCGACGAAACTCCCCTTGAATTGCAGCATATGCTCAAACAAGAGGAGGAGCGCCGAGCCCAGCCTCTTAAAGATGAAATCGAAATTATAAACATCGGAACAGAAGATTTAATACAGGAAATACGAATTGGAAATACTCTATCCTCTGAAGAGCGCGATGAATTAATAAACCTACTTAAGGAATATAAAGAAGTTTTTGCCTGGTCCTACAAAGATATGCCCGGGTTGAGCGAAGACATTGTTCAGCACAAGCTACCTTTATTGCCTGGGATTAAACCTAAAAAGCAGAAGCTAAGGAGAATGAAGCCTGAGTGGGTCCTGAAAGTAGAAGAAGAGGTTACTAAGCAGTTGAATGCTGGATTTCTGCAAGTGGTGGAATATCCAGAATGGCTCGCAAATATAGTACCTGTACCGAAGAAAGATGGAAAGGTGAGAATGTGTGTAGATTTCAGGGATTTGAACAAGGCAAGTCCAAAAGATGATTTCCCTCTACCACATATCGATATCTTGGTGGACAATACGGCCGGGCATGAATTACTATCTTTTATGGATGGTTTCTCGGGCTACAATCAAATTAAGATGGCACCCGAGGACATGGCTAAGACCTCGTTCATTACACAATGGGGGACATATTGCTATCGGGTAATGCCATTTGGTCTTAAGAATGCCGGTGCGACATACCAAAGAGCAGCTACAGCCTTGCTCCATGACATGATACATAGAGAAGTCGAAGTTTATGTCGATGATATGATTGTAAAAGCCAAGGAAAGGAAAGATCATATCCCGAACCTTAAGAAGTTCTTTGAAAGAATTCTCAAATACCAGCTTCGCCTGAATCCTAGCAAGTGTGTGTTCGGGGTTACCTCCGGTAAGTTGCTTGGATTTATGGTGAGTCAAAGGGGTATAGAGGTAGATCCTCAGAAGATTAAGGCTATCCAGGAGATGCCACCGCCTAGAACCGAGAAGGAAATTCGGGGATTCCTAGGAAGGATACAGTTCCTAAGGCGATTCATCGCTCATCTGACATCAACTTGTGAACCTATCTTTAAGCTCTTAAAGAAGAACTCTTCCAAAGAATGGACAGAGGAATGTCAGCAGGCCTTTGAAAAGATAAAGCAAAGTTTGTCTGAGCCACCGATAGTAGCACCAGTGATACCGGGGCATCCATTGCTGCTTTACTTGTCAGTAACAGAAACCACAATGGGTTGTATGTTAGCACAGCAAGATCCAGAAACCAAGCATGAAAAGGCTGTGTATTATCTTAGCAAGAAGATGTTGGAGTATGAACAAAAGTATACTGTCCTAGAAAAAACCTGCTTAGCCTTGGTTTGGGCCACTCAGCGACTCAGGCATTACCTTTTATCACATAAGGTCCTGCTTTTGTCGAGGATGGATCCTCTGAAGTATCTCTTTGAAAAACCAGCCCTGACAGGCAGGACTGCCAGATGGTTATTATTGTTGTCTGAATTTGACATCACTCATGTAACCCAAAAATCAGTAAAGGGCCGAGCCATTGCTGAACAATTGGCGGAAGCACCCCGAGAAGAAAGTCAGCATTTCAAGCCGATGTTCCCAGATGAAGAGATCATGATGGTTGAAGATGAGTATCCAGAAACTGGTTGGACCCTCTATTTTGATGGAGCAGCAAACCAAACAGGACAAGGAGTAGGGGCATTGCTTGTGTCGCCTCGAAATGAGCATGTCCCCGTTGCCGTTAAGTTACAATTCAATTGCACCAACAATATGGCAGAATATGAAGCATGCATTGTTGGGCTTGAGGCTGCATTGGCCTTAGGCATAGAGAATCTTGACGTATATGGAGATTCGAAGCTAATCATTTGCCAAACTCAAGGAGAGTGGAGAACCAAAGAAGAAAAGCTATTGCCATATCATGAATACTTGGATATTCTCGCTAAGCAATTTCAACGCGTCACTTTCAGTTATTTGCCAAGGTTGAAGAATAGATTCGCCGATGCCTTAGCAACGTTAGCTTCCATGATTGACATACCTCACAATATGAAGATGAGGCCCATCACGGTTCAAGAGCAATGGGCTCCTGCATATGTTGATGCTATAGAAATAGCTGCAAGATGTCCCGATGGAAAGCCATGGTATACAGACATAAAGAACTACATCTCAGGCCAGGGGCATCCCAATGAGGCGTCGAGTAAAGAAATAAGGACTTTGCAGAGATTGGCAGCTAATTTCGTCATTTGTGGAGGAGAGTTGTATCGACGGTCTTTCGATGGAATTCAACTCTTATGTGTCACTGAAGATCAGGCAGAAGAAATTCTCGCAGATATTCATGAAGGGGTGTGTGGGCCTCATATGAATGGGAAGATGTTGGCAAGGAAGATCCTACGTCTGGGGTATTATTGGCCGACATTAGAAGCAGATTGTCACACATTTGTGAAGAGATGCTATAAATGTCAGATACATGCGAATCTCATCCATGTACCACCCACCGAATTGCATTCTCTTACCTCTCCTTGGCCGTTTTCGGTATGGGGAATTGACATCATTGGCAAGATTTCTCCCAAGTCGTCTAATGGTCACGAGTACATACTCGTTGCTATTGATTACTTCACCAAGTGGGTTGAGGCCGCTTCTTATGCAAAGCTTACATCCTCATCAGTTGCTAAATTCATACGCACCAACATAATTTGCAGATATGGAATTCCCCATGAACTTATCTCAGATAATGGATCTCATTTCAAGAAGGAAGTAATCTCTCTTTGCGAAGAGTTCAAGATTAAGCATCATAAATCCTCGCCTTATCGTCCGCAGACAAATGGAGCGGTAGAAGCTGCAAACAAAAATGTCAAGACTATCATTAGCAAAATGTCAGAAACTTATAAAGATTGGTCGAATAAGTTACCATACGCCTTGTGGGCTTACAGAACATCAATTAGGGCTTCAACTGGGGCAACCCCTTACTCTCTTGTTTACGGGATGGAAGCAGTGCTACCTGTTGAGATCCGTGTACCTTCGCTCCGAGTATTGACTGAAGTCAAGTTACCAGAAAATGAATGGGCAGATGCCAGGTATAAAGAGTTGAACATGCTAGACGAGAAGAGATTAAAGGCGCTTTACCATGTGCAAGGTTATCAGCGCAGAATAGCCCGTGCTTTTAATAAAAAGGTTAAGGTCAGAGATTTAGAAGAAGGCAATCTTGTTCTAAAAGAGAATCGAGCACCAATGTTTGACCCAAGGGGCAAGTTCAAACCAAATTGGTCAGGACCATACATTGTGGACCAAATCTTACCCGGAAAAGCCGTCAAGCTCCGTAATTTAAATGGAGAAATATTGCCAGAACCAACAAATCTTGATCAACTCAAGAGGTTCTATGCTTGAACATCAGAAGGCCGTCCTTTGGCCGAATAAATCCCAAATTCATAACCAAAAATCAAAAAATTTATAACCTTTTGCAAACCCTTTTGAGCCTAAATAAAATTTTCCTTCAAATCCCAATATACTAGGGGCATTCGCCCTGAACTACGCATGATCTGATTCCTACACTGGGATACGTAGGCAACCTGTTCATAGGTTCGGTCGAGACCCTTGCAAAACCTTAAGCCATTCTTTGAAAAGCCCTACCTCACCTATAAAGTCCTTTTGGTGTTCAAGTAAAAAGAAAAGAAGATAAAAAAAAAATAATAAAAAAGAAAAGAAATGGAGCTTGAAGATCCGCTAGATTGAAAAACATGAAAAGGCGATCTAGGCAAAATTTAGGATCATTCCCCTGCTAAGTTGAAAACCTGAAAGGGCGGCTTAGGCAAAAGGTAAGGGGGTGGCCCGCTGAGTCGAAAACCTGAAAAGGCGATTCAGGCAAAAGTTAAGGCCGAGCGGTCCACCAAGTTGAAAATCCAAAAAAGGAAGACTTGGTCGTGGTAAGATTGGATTCACGCCAAAAGAATTACATCGGTCTCTGAACTCGCGGTAGGTCAGGCGAAGCTAATACACAATGATTCTCGAAACTAGGGGCATTAATTTTGAAGCAATCTGAAAGTTGATAGAAAGATATATGAGGTATCACTGTATTAAAAATAAGTGAAGATGTTTATCAATGGAGAAACGTTCTTTAAAAGAGGCTAGTCTAACCCAAAAGAAAATACTGATAAGTCAGAAGCATCACGAGATTACTGGAGTAATCTTTCTTATTTTGTGTTTTTATTACAAGTGTCTGTAGTTCTATTTAAAAAAAAAAAAAAAAAAAAAAAAATTTAGAATTGTTGTAGGGTGCAATCACTCTGAAGGCAGGTTCATTAACAGGTTCTGAGGAACTTGGAAAAAGGTGACGCTGTCACGAATGACGAAGATCTTTGAAAGAATAATCTCTGGTCAACGAATAGAAGAAGGTTAGAATGCCTCAAACTGAGGCAGATTGCTAATGAAGTGGCATCCCATATTTAAGCCCTGAAGTTCTTTTGCTGCATAGTGTTATTAAATCCTTTGCTTCTAAAGTTGTTAATTGGAAATTTCGATTTCTCTCAAAGCTCAAATCATCATATCTCTCTGAATCCATTTGGAAAAAGATATTTTCTCTCTGAACATCACACAAATATGATATCTCGCTTCCTTGGAGTCCGTACAAATACGGTATTTCACTCTCCGAGTCCATACGACTATGGTCTCTTATCCCCTTTGAACATCATACAACTATGATGTCTCATTTCCTTGGAATCCGTACAAATACGGTATTTCATTCTCTTCGAGTTCATACAACTATGGTCTCTTATCCCCTTTGAACATCATACAACTATGATGTCTCATTTCCTTGGAATCCGTACAAATATGGTATTTCATTCTCTTCGAATCCATACAACTATGGTCTCTTATACCCTTTGAACATCATACAACTATGATGTCTCATTTCCTTGGAATCCGTATAAATACGGTATTTCATCTTGCCCAAGCCCATTCAAAAATGATGCTGCATTTTCATTAAGAATCTTTCAAAAGTCATCCATTATTCTCTGAGACCATTTGAAAATGACGTCTCATTTCCTCTGAAGCTGTTCAAAAGCGATATTCCTTTCCCTCCGAAAATCCATTTGAAAATGGTATCCCATTTCTCTCGTTGCCAGCGGCACCGCAGCGGGTTTGTTTTATTGCATTCCAATTCTAGGATTTCATCTAAGGTCTTGCATTATATTAGGTTGCATTGTGTTTAGGGGGTCCTTTGTCGATTAAAGCTACGCAAAATGGTTCTGTCATTTTGACTTTGGTATTCGATGACTACGTCGTCTCTACCAAAGAGGGGCATCTGTAGACACCCACATTTTGCTTTACTTTAACCAACAATAACCTAATATATTGATCCATCCTCAAATTTTTTGAAAAAAAAAACAAAATGATAAAGAGATGTACCTGGTGAGATGATTAGATCCGAAAAATTGAAAAATACCCTGATTAGTGAATTTAGTGTGTTAAATCCATGTGAGAACCCCCTCTATCATTGATTTATATGTTTTAGGTCATTAATATCTTGATCTGACTTTACGGATCATCAATCGGGACAAAATAAGCTAGGGTCACTTCATAGCCCGGACCCTGATTCCATTCCGAGACCTGATTTCCGTAAATCGTTAGATCAATGACAGATCTTGACCTGGGTCTCACCATCCAAAACCACCTAACCTCTCCTCTCATCCTAACCATCCAAACCTCACCTAACCTCACCTAACCTCTCCTCTCATCCTAACCACCCAAACCTCACCCAAACCTCACCTAACCTCACCTAACCTCACCTAACCTTACCTAACCTCACCTAACCTTACCTAACCTCACCTAACCTCACCTAACCTCCTATCCCATTCTCCTATAAATACCCTCTCATCCCACCATCCAAGGGAGAAGAAAAAAAAGAATCCCTCTCTTAGAAAATTCATCCCTCTCCCTCATCTCTTCAAGGGTTCGGCCATCCTTGCCGGATCGGGTGATACGTTGGGTGATATATATCAAAAGCAGTCATTATCAAGCAAGGAATCATCTTCAAGGAATTAACATCAAAGAAAAATCAAACACAAAGTGGGTTTTCAAAGAGGTAGGCATTTATTTCAATTCTATGTAGGGTCTGTTTTCATGCATATCTTTTACTTTAAAAGAAAAACCATGTTAGGAAGCATCTAGGATCAATCTTTACTCATTCTTCTTGATGGTAGACTGTGAAGTTATACATGTTTCCCTCTTCTCTTAACCCATCTTATCTTCATTTTTATTTTTTCCTAATGGTTCACACCCTGGTTCCCCCTGGTTAGCCTCTGGTTAGACCCTGGTTGCACCCAGGTTCGTTGCTGGTTGCACCCAGGTTCGATACTGGTTCGCACCCTGGTTCCCTGCTGGTTCGCACTCTGGTTAGACCCTGGTTGCACCCAGGTTCGTTGCTGGTTGCACCCAGGTTCGATACTGGTTCACACCCAGGTTCGCTGCGGGTTGCACCCAGGTTCCCTGCTGGTTGCACCCTGGTTTCCCTGCTGGTTGCACCCTGGTTCCCCTGCTGGTTCGCACCCTGGTTCCCTGCTGGTTCGCACTCTGGTTAGACCCTGGTTGCACCCAGGTTCACTGCTGGTTGCACCCAGGTTCCCTGCTGGTTGCACCCTGGTTCCCCTGCTGGTTCGCACCCTGGTTCCCTGCTGGTTCGCACCCTGGTGCACCCTGGTCCGCACCCTGGTTTGTACCCTGCTTCCTCCTAGTTAGACCATGGCTAGTCTCGGGTTTGCTCCTAACTTAGACCCGACTCACTTGACCCTAACCATTAACCCAATCCAACCTAACCATTAACCCAATCCAACCTAACCATTAACCACACCTAAACCCATACCCATAAGCCTTAAACCCTATAACCATAGCCACACATCATACACCACATGCCTTTCATTCATCCACCCAACAGTACCCTCATACACCCCTACAATAGACCCGGCCAACCCAGTTAACCCGGCCATCGGGCCCATTCGGCCCAATTAATTCATTCCCCTTAAGAGCCACTTTGCCCTATTGGTTCCTAAGATACTCCAACCACCCAAACCTCAAGCCGCACCCCAATCCACGCTCAACCAGTTCCAATCCAGTCTAAGCCAAGTCAACCCGCACTTGACCTTGACCATTAACCCAATCCAATCCAACTCAACCATTAACCCCACCTAACCTGACCCTAGCACAACTCAACCGAGTCACATCAACCCAAGCCATACCTTTGTCCACTCACTGAGGCACACCATTTATCCATAAATCTGGTTACATTAAATCTAACCCAGCCAGGCCACCTGCAGCTTAAGTCAAATCGCCCCAATACAATCCATCCAAGTGGGATCCCAACCCAGCTCAACTGAGTCAACTCTAGCCAACCTCCCTAGTCGAGTTGACCCAACTCTCTAGTCGAGTATGCTCAACCTCTTTAACCGATTGGACTCCCCCCTTAGTTGACTCAATCCAATTCCTTAATCAACCCATCCCAATGCAACCGAGTCGCATTCGACCAAGTTGCGGCCTTCCATGTCACAACCGAGTCATTCCCCTATTCTACTAATGCCCTTTTACACCTAATAGAACTTCCTCCCTTTTGCCTAACCAAGTCATATCCCAACACAATCTGAGTCGCATGTCTGAATCCATTTGACCGAATCTCATAAGCCCGCCCATTTTGAATTCCCAAAATTCAAACCCTTGATGATTCCTATATGCTCAATTCTTTGATGCAAATTCCCAATTCCAAAATCCCATTGCTAAATCAATGTTTCTGAATCTCAAGTCCAATGCTCAAATACAAACCCGATTCCTGATCCAAATACCAATCCTGTTTTCCAAAATCCAAGCAACCTCCCCAGCGGAACTACGTGTGGCTTGATCCCCATCGCGGGGTACGTAGGCAATTTGGCACTCCCAAGTTCAGTCGCACCTTTCTCTATCTTTCTCATTCCCTCACACTATTTCATCATCTCTTCCATTTTTTTTTTTCACTAACCTCGAGAATTTAAATCGATTTGTCTTGTGTCTTTCGGAACCGTTGGATCACGGTTTCCGTCGTAAGGACCCTTAGAGCCCAATTTAGGAACACCGGTGTCGTGTCGTGTCCTAAGTTTTAGAGAGTCCTAGAGTTAGGAGTCCAGCCTCATCACGGACGTTTGCTATGTATAGCAACCGTGCCATAGGTCTAGTTACACTAGTCACCCAATCTTTCCCTAGGACAAGCCTAGTAAACTAGGATGTAAGGCAAACCTGCATTAGTCTAAGGGACCATTTGCATTTAGATGAGAATCATATAGCATCTTAGATGAAATCCTAAGATAATAAAATCCTCAACTTGAATTAAATAACTTCTCCTAAAACTGTTGAAACAGTCAATCCCGTCTAGGTCGGTGTCGTAGTTGAGTTAGGCATATGTAACTTAGCTTAGGTGCACCGAACTACGTCGACTCTGATCCCAGTGAGGCTTGGGTACGTAGGCAGCTTGGATGTCTGACGGCATACCACCCGCGAGTCGGCACCACAACAAATTGTGGTGTTTTGGATATTAATTTTCTTGTAAATGCTTAATCAAATCATTTAGGGCTTTCCATGAAATTAGAATTCTAGGAGAACTTTCACTTAGATTGAATCCAGACAAATTAATAAATCAAGATACACATTTAGGATTCTCATTGAAATTAGATCATAGGATGCATGTCACTTAGTTCGCACATTAACATAGAGTTGAATGAGCCATTTAAAATAAATTTAAAAGAGTTAGCTTTTGGAATCGAAGACCGATTATCGGGCAAGAATGGTGCAGGTGGCGGATAACTCCCCATACCTTCCATTCTCGTAACCAGGTAGCGAGTCTAGATTTCTGGTTAATTTCGGGTCCTAGATCCCACATCTAGGTGGCGACTCTGTCAGTCTCTTTCGTGTGGAATTCGGATTGCCTTAGTGATCCCAAGTTCACATAAAAGACGAATTACAATCAACAATTAAAAACACACGCCAATCGCGTGGATACGAGAGACCAAGAGAGAGCGCGTGGCGGCTCGCGCCCCACACTCCCTCACGGGCTAGGTACCACAGGTAGAGGATGACAAAATCGCGTGCAGTACCTGTGAAGGTAGGAGGAACTGGACCACCAGTGTATGGGAATGGATGCGGAGGAACGAGATCAACAATAGGAGCATCAGGATCGTCCTCACCAGCCTCGTCGGCACTATCCTCAAGGACATTAGAATCTACATGCGCATGGATGTTTTCTAGGAATTGAGGAATGCACATCCGTCGAATGGTGGTTTTATCAATGTCCATAGTGGCCGGAGAAGATTTCATATTCTCGAGAGGAATGTCAAGAAATTGAAACAAATGGTTTAGGAGCAAACCATAAGGAAGATGAGTGTGTGCCTTTGTGGGGACCTTTGCCATATGTCGAAAGATGACATAGGCGAGACTGACAGGGGTATTGGTAAGGAGTGCAAATGTGAGAAACGCCTCTAGAGAGCGTACTTCATCCTTACACCCTGCCCGAGGGGTGATATTACTGTAAATAATCAGATGATAGATACGGGCAGTCTCAAAAAGGTCATGGGTCTTGACCGGAGTGGATGGATCATAGGCTTTGCAAATGCCTGAGTTCATGGTGAGAGATGGAATACTGGTAGAATCAATGTTGTCATTTGGCCAAAAATAAACTTGAGCTCCATCATTGGAAAGGTCAAAGATGTTGGCAAATTCGTCTAGGGAAAGAGTTACCTTTTTGTGACGAACTTTGGTAGTGAGGGTCATGTTTTCAAGGGAAATCCTAAGATTCGAATAAAATTCTTAAACAAAAGCGGGATATACGCACCATGGACCTTCGTAGGCGAGAATACTTTCCCAACCAAGGTTAGTGAATTCGTTGATGAGAGGGAATTGCTCGTAGGCTTCCGTGTCGACTCGACGTCCAGTTAAAATCTTCTGCTCAGGGATTTGTTGAATCATGAGTTCCGAGTACGTTTGAGGTGGCGGCGGCGGAGGAGAAGGTGATCAATCTTGGTCGCGAACGCATTTTCCCTTGTTTCTTCCTCGTGAGGAACCTTCACCTTGAGCGGTGCGAGATTTCGACATCGTGCAATCGAAAATAAAGTAAAGAAGAACAAGAATGACGGAGAGATGCACTCCAGACGAAGCAACGTCGCCAGAGGGAGGTTGGCGGACAGAGTGGTGCCGGATGGAATGGTTTGCCGGACAAAGTAAAAAGATGAGAAAAGAGAGAAGGAGGAAAGAGATGAAAGTGAAAAATGAGTGGTCAAATGGGGTTTTAACCCGTTCGTCCACGCTTAGCGCTTTCTCCCGGATGTCCAGGAGACGGCGGGTGTCCGTCCGCCCAGAAGGACGATATTTGAACATTTTAACTCTTTTGGTTCAATTTTGAGCCAGTAATTGTATTTTTTGAATAGCCCAAGAGTTCTAGTGGCATAAGAAATAAGTGATTCATGGAAATAATCATACATGCACACAATTATCATACACAATAGCCAAGGGGACTTGCCCACACATCAAACAATCAAAATTTCAATGATCATTATCGAATTCCAGTACATGAGACATGCTCGAAATGTTTAAGCCACTACGGATATCACAAAAACGTTCTTCATTAAGAGGTTTTGTGAAGATATTCGCTAGTTGATCATTGGTGTGAATATATTCAATTGAAATGTCTCCTTTTTTAGAGCGATCTCTCAAAAAATGATGTCTAATTTTAATGTTCTTAGTTCTGGAATGTTGGATTGGATTTTTGGTGAGATTTATGGCACTAGTGTTATCACAATGAATATGTATACATTTAAAGTTTAAGCCAAAATCCAACAGTGTATTTTTCATCTAAAGAACTTGAGCACAACAAGCTCCAGCCGCAATATATTCGGCCTCAGTAGTAGATAGGGCAACAAAGTTTTGGTTCTTGCTAAACTAGGAGATCAGTGATCTCCAAAGAAATTGACATGTTCCACTTGTGCTCTTCCTATCTACTCGATGATAGAAAAACTAGGCATCGGAGTAGCCCTCTTGGTCAAAAGAATCAGATTTACAATACTATAAACTAAATGAGGGAGTTCCTCTCAAATATTTGAAAATTATTTTGACTGCAAACAAATGAGACTCTCTTGGGTCTGATTGAAATCGTGCACATAAGCAAACACTGAACATGATGTCAGGTCTACTAGCAGTAAAATACAAGAGGCTACCAATCATACCTCTAAATTTCTTTTGGTCAACTTTTGCACTATTATCTTCTTTAGATAGTTTTGTAGATGTACTCATGGGGGTAGGTTTCACAGGAGATGTATCCATGCCAAATCTTTTCAATTTCATGTGTATATTTTTCTTGGTTAATGAAAATACCATTATTCAATTGATGTATTTGAAGACCAAGAAAGAATCTAAGCTCATTCGTCATGCTCATTTCAAATTCATTCTTTATGTATTGGAAAAACTCACCACACATACTTTCATTTGTTGAACCAAAAATAGTATCATTAACATAAATTTGCACAATCAACATATCATCATTCTTTCTTTTGATGAAAAGAGTCTTATTAATTTTTCTGGTTTCAAAACCTTTGTTCAACAAAAATGATGTCAATCTTTCATACCAAGCTCTAGGAGCTTGTTTTAAACCATACAATGCCTTGTCCAATTTGTAAACATGATTAGGATATTTAAAATTTTCAAATCCAGGGGGTTGCTCAACATACACTTCTATTATATAACCATTTAGAAAAGCACTTTTAACATCCATTTTATAGAGTTTGAATCGTTTATGACATGCAAAGGCAATGAGCATTCTTATAGCTTCTAATCTAGCAACCGGAGCAAAGGTTTCATCATAATCGATGCCCTCTTCTTGATGTAACCTTGAGCAACAAGTCTTGTTTTGTTCCTTTGAATGTTTCCATGTTCAACAAGTTTATTTCTATAGACCCACCTAGTGCCAATGGTGGATTGATTGTTAGGCCTAGGAACCAACTTCCAAACCTTATTTCTCTCGAATTGGTTGAGTTCCTTTTGCATAGCAATCATCCAGAATTCATCTTGTTCGGCTTCGGTGATGCTTTTAGGTTCAATATGAGATAAAAAAACAAATTCTCCACAGATAGTTCTATATTGTGCTCTAGGTTTGATTCCATGTGAAGGGTCACCTAAAACTTGTGAATTTGAGTGATTCTTCATAATTCTCTTTCCTTTGTTAGTCATGATTTCTTCCTCCTTTTCTTCTTCTTCAATTAATTTTTCATTTTCAAGATTGACTTCCTTGAGTTTCTTTGTTATGTCATTAGTTTTATTATTTTCTAGAGATTTTTGAGGGTCGTCTTCTTCTTCATCATTAATGATTGATTTGGGGTCTTGAGATTCATCAAATTTTACATGGATAGCTTCTTCTACAATCAAGGTTCTTTTATTGTAAACTCTATATGCTTTACTTCGGTTAGAATATCCAAGGAAGATCCCATCATCTGACTTTGGATCGAATTTATGAAGATTATCCTTGATATTTAGAATATAACATTTACAGCCAAAGACTTTAAAGTGACTTATGTTAGGTTTTCTTCCTTTCCAAAGTTCATATGGAGTCTTAATAGTTCTTGGTCTTATGAGAACTCTGTTAATGACATAGCATGCCGTGTTAACAGCTTCGGCCGAAAAGTTCCTAGGGGTGTCATAATCATTTAACATAGTTCTTGCATCTCTTGAAGCACTCGATTTTCCTTTCCACTACATCACTTTGTTGAGGAGTTCTAGGTGTAGAGAAGTTATGATCAATTCCATGTTTAGAGCAATAGTTTTGAAAGTCAATATTTTCAAATTCGGTTCCATGATCTCTTCTTATAGATGTAATAGAAATTTCTTTTTCATTTTGAACCTTGTTGCACAGTTTGAAAAATATTTGAAAGGTTTCATCTTTACTACTCAAGAACATAACCCATGTATATCTAGAAATATCATCAACAACAACATATACATATCTCTTTCCACCGATGCTACAAGTTTTCATAGGACCAAAAACATCCATATGAAGAAGTTGTAGTGGTCTAGTGGTAGACATAACACTTTTGGGTTTAAAAGAGTCCTTGGCTTGTAATGGGTACAAAACACCCACGCTTTAGCGCCAGGTGTGTTTTCCTTTTTGACAAGCTCTACAAACATGATCATTTGAGAACTTGAGTTTAGGCAAACCATTGACTATTTCTTTATTGCAAAGTTTTGACAATAATTCCATATGTGCATGTCCTAATCTTCTATGCCAAGTCCATGAATTGTTATCAATAGACGAGAGACATTTGACATTTTGTGTTCTGAGTTCTTCTAGTCAAGAGTGTAAACATTATCATTTCTAGTGGCAATGAAACTAACTGTGTTACTGTGTGTGCCTTTGACAATGCATTTATCATTTCTAAATGTGACATCATTAACAACATCACAAAGTTGACTAATGCTAAAACTCATAGCTAAACAACAAGCAAAACATTGGATTTAGTAATGTCTTTAAAAGTAATTGTACCTTCACCGATGATTTTTCCTTTCTTGTTGTCGCCGAAGGTGACCTTACCTTGATTCCCAATGGTAATGGATGAAAACTTGGATGGGTCTCCGGTCATGTGTCTCGAGCACCCGCTATCTGTAGACACCCCATTTTGCTCTACCTTAATCGATAAAGAAATTAGGGTTTGTTTTCCGTCGGTTTTCCAATGTCTTTCTTTCCCGCATCCGTTTGTTACATTTCTAAATATTTTTGGTCGTTTCCGTCGTGTTTCGTATTTTCCCGCTAAATGTTGAGAAGGATTATTCAGAAAAATCTAAACCAGAGAGAATTGGGACCCGTTTGGTGGGCCCGCATTGGGTGCTTCGATTAAATTTGGATCGAGAAAGTTGGACCCATTTGGTGGGGCCGCATGATGCATTTTGATTAAATTTGGACTCGTTTGGTGGGCCCGCATTGAACATTTGTTTAAAATCGAATCAACCGAGGGCCCACATTGTGGGGCCCGCGTTGTGGGGCCTCAGTGAGGCCTCTTGTGAGGCCTCTTATGAAGAGCAATGATGGTAGCTCTCCACTAAGAAATATGATGGGCCCTCCACTAAGAGCAATAATGATGGACTCTCCACTAAGAAACATGATGGGCCCTCCACTAAGAGCAATAATGATGGACTCTCCACTAAGAAACATGATGGGCCCTCCACTAAGAGCAATAATGATGGACTCTCCACTAAGAAACATGATGGGCCCTCCACTAAGAGCAATAATGATGGACTCTCCACTAAGAAACATGATGGGTGTAGACACCCACATTTTGCTTTACTTTAACCAACAATAACCTAATATATGTTTTAGGTCATTAATATCTTGATCTGACTTTACGGATCATCAATCGGGACAAAATAAGATAGGGTCACTTCATAGCCCGAACCCTGATTCCATTCCGAGACCCGATTTCCGTAAATCGTTAGATCAATGGCAGATCTTGACCTGGGTCTAACCATCCAAAACCACCTAACCTCTCCTCTCATCCTAACCATCCAAACCTCACCTAACCTCACCTAACCTCTCCTCTCATCCTAACCATCCAAACCTCACCTAACCTCACCTAACCTCACCTAACCACCTAACCTCACCTAACCTTACCTAACCTCACCTAACCTCACCTAACCTCCTATCCCATTCTCCTATAAATACCCTCTCATCCCACCATCCAACAGAAAGAAAAAAAGAACCCCTCTCTTAGAAAATTCATCCCTCTCCCTCATCTCTTCAAGGGTTCGGCCATCCTTGCCGGATCGGGTGATTTTATACGTTGGGTGATATATATCAAAAGCAGTCATTATCAAGCAAGGAATCATCTTCAAGGAATTAACATCAAAGAAAAATCAAACACAAAGTGGGTTTCCAAAGAGGTAGGCATTTATTTCAATTCTATGTAGGGTCTGTTTTCATGCATATCTTTTACTTTAAAAGAAAAACCATGTTAGGAAGCATGTAGGGTCCGTTTTCCCCCTGGTTAGCCTCTGGTTAGACCCTGGTTGCACCCAGGTTCGCTGCTGGTTGCACCCAGGTTCGATGCTGGTTGCACCCTGGTTCCCTACTGATTCGCACCCTGGTTCCCCTGCTGGTTGCACCCTGGTTCCCTACTGGTTGCACCCTGGTTCCCTGCTGGTTGCACCCTGGTTCCCTACTGGTTCGCACCCTGGTTCGATATTGGTTCGCACCCTGGTTCCCTGCTGGTTCGCACTCTGGTTAGACCCTGGTTGCACCCAGGTTCGCTGCTGGTTGCACCCAGGTTCCCTCCTGGTTGCACCCTGGTTCCCCTGCTGGTTCGCACCCTGGTTCCCTGCTGGTTCGCACCCAGGTTCGCTGCTGGTTGCACCCAGGTTCCCTGCTGGTTGCACCCTGGTTCCCCTGCTGGTTCGCACCCTGGTTCCCTGCTGGTTCGCACCCAGGTTCGCTGCTGGTTGCACCCAGGTTCCCTGCTGGTTGCACCCTGGTTCCCCTGCTGGTTCGCACCCTGGTTCCCTGCTGGTTCGCACCCTGGTGCACCCTGGTCCGCACCCTGGTTTGTACCCTGCTTCCTCCTAGTTAGACCATGGCTAGTCTCGGGTTTGCTCCTAACTTAGACCCGACTCACTTGACCCTAATCATTAACCCAATCCAACCAAGTAATATCCCAACACAATCCGAGTCGCATGTCTGAATCCATTTGGCCGAATCTCATAAGCCCGCCCACTTTGAATTCCGAAAATTCAAACCCTTGATGATTCCTATATGCTCAATTCTTTGATGCAAATTCCCAATTCCAAAATCCCATTGCTAAATCAATGTTTCTGAATCTCAAGTCCAATGCTCAAATACAAACCCGATTCCTGATCCAAATACCAATTCTGTTTTCCAAAATCCAAGTAACCTCCCCAGTGGAACTACGTGTGGCTTGATCCCCATCACGGGGTACGTAGGCAATTTGGCACTCCCAAGTTCAGTCGCACCTTTCTCTATCTTTCCCATTCCCTCACACTATTCATCATCTCGATTCATCTCGTGTCTCTCGGAACCATTGGATTATGGTTTCCGTCGTAAGAACCCTTAGAGCCCAATTTAGGAACAATGGTGTCGTGTCGTGTTGTGTCCTAAGTTTTAGGGAGTCCTAGAGTTAGGAGTCCAGCCTCATCACGGACGCTTGCTATGTATAGCAACCGTGCCATAGGTCAAGTTACACTAGTCACCCAATCTTTCCCTAGGACAAGCCTAGTAAACTAGGATGTAAGGCAAACCTGCATTAGTCTAAGGGACCATTTGCATTTAGATGAGAATCATATAGCATCTTAGATGAAATCCTAACATAATAAAATCTTCAACTTGAATTAAATAACTTCTCCTAAAACTGTTGAAACAGTCAATCCCGTCTAGGTCGGTGTCTTAGTTGAGTTAGGCATATGTAACTTAGCTTAGGTGCACCGAACTACGTCGACTCTGATCCCAGTGAGGCTTGGGTACGTAGGCAGCTTGGATGTCTGATGGCATACCACCCGCGAGTCGGCACCACAAACAAATTGTGGTGTTTTGTATATTAATTTTCTTGTAAATGCTTAATCAAATCACTTAGGACTTTCCATGAAATTAGAATTTTAGGAGAACTTTCACTTAGATTGAATCCAGACAAATTAATAAATCAAGATACACATTTAGGATTCACATTGAAATTAGATCATAGGATGCATGTCACTTAGTTCGCACATTAACATAGAGTTGAATGAGCCATTTAAAATAAATTTAAAAGAGTTAGCTTTTGGAATCGAAGACCGATTATCGGGCAGGAATGGTGCATGTGGTGGATAACTCCCCATACCTTCCATTCTCGTAACCAGGTAGCGAGTCTAGATTTCTGGTTAATTACGGGTCCTAGATCCCACATCTAGGTGGCGACTCTGTCAGTCTCTTTCGTGTGGAATTCGGATTGCCTTAGTGATCCCAAGTTCACAGGAAAGATTAATTCAAATCAATATTAAAATGCACACGCCAATCGCGTGGATACGAGAGACCAAGAGAGAGAGAGCGGCGGCTCGCGCCCCACCCCTCTCGCGGGATCGGGTACCACAGTTTGGCGACTCTGCTGGGGATCACCTAACTTCATTAAAATTCCAAAAGATAATTCATTTGAATTTAATTTAACTGGCTCATAAGAACTCTATCTCTTGTATACTTGTCAGATTAGTTTGTCTTGTTTTATTTTCTCATCACATTTTACTCAAACTTAATCTAACAAAACCTGAAGGCATCATAGATCGCGCGAACTTATTGCACACACTTACATCACTTGCATCTAAACTCTTGCATCTCACGTGCACACACGTCCTATTTTAGGAACCCGGAGTGTTATCTAGCATGGTTGACTGGGATTTCATCACCTGGTGCCTCTGTGCTAGAGAAGCATTCCACCCTTAGCCTGGTACCTTTATGGTACGTAAACGGATCTCTTGTTCACGTACTGATACGCCGGACACTGGTACAGTATATCGAGCAGGGATTCGCGCTAAGGGAACTCTTGGCCTTACCCCTAGATTAACCTACACATGCATGTAGTATACGAACACATGTGCATCACGTGTGTGAGCCTAGTTTAGGATATCCTACCCATTGGTGTCTAGATTAGGCCGTGGTCCATCTTCCAATGGTCACGATCGGTCCTTATATACACGAACAAAGTCATGAGTCGAGATTCTCTCTCCACTCCGATAGATTAGGATTAAGGTTGATGCCTTCAGGTAACACTGATAAAATGTGAAAAAAAAAAAAATTCCCTTTGGGTTAGGATATAAATCCCATCATTTCTAAAGATCTCATAGGATTAGTCATTCATGATCTATCCGTTGAAAGCAATCTTATGCTATCTCATCTAATCTTTTGATCGTGCGCCTTTCGTTCTTCTGTCATACGATTCGATCGTATCTTCATGCCATCCCCTAACTGGCAGATGCAGAATCTCACAATCTTTCGATTATGCGTTCTCATGATCTGATCATGCCTGGTCCAGATAATCCAATCTTGCTTGTACAACTGGTCTGTTCCTCCTCTAGGGGCTACCTTTTTCAAGATTATTTTGCTAAGTCCTTCAGAGTTCACTCTCAGAATCCTTGAGCTAGGGGCATTTCCCTATGCGAATCAGTCATCATTGTCCAAAATTGAAAGTATCAGCCATGATGATGTTCAGAACGAACCAGCCTTCGCCGAGCCTTCAACGCCAAACAGTTGCAGCAGTTAAAGTTTTAGTCACTTACTATTTTATGTTGAGTCAGTCATCATGGTCAGTATAATTGTTGAGTCCGGTCTTACAGTTAAAGGTCAATGCCTAGTCCAGGCAAGTTATCTTCTGTTTTCCTTTCTTATTTAGAGTTGTGAATCCTGAGCATGTTCAGGATAGGTCGTCTAATGTAATAGCTTTTCTTTAAATAAAATTTCAGTCAGTTCCAAAAAGTTCACTTGTGTCTGTTCTTAAGTGTGCTTCTGATCTTAAAATAAGACTCCCTCTTCAAATGAGGACAAAATTGACGAAACTCCACTTGAGTCACAGCAATTACTTGAACGAGAGGAGGAGCGCCAATCCCAACCTTTCAAAGATGAAATTGAAATGATAAACACTGGCACTGAAACTTTGATTCAGTGAATGCCGATTGAAAATACATTACCCTCTAAAGAGTGTGAAGAATTGATAAAATTATTTCAAGAATAAGAAGATTGTCTAGAAAAGCTACAACCGATACCAGGGGCAAGACATAGATGGAAAGCTCAAAGAAAATGAAGAAAGTGAGAAGATATATGCTATACAAGGGGCATAGAGTGGAAACAACTTTCATATTTCCAATCAATGACCTTGGTTCTCAAATTCATAACATAAAGCCAACAAATTCAAGATGAAAAGTTCAAGAGCAAACAATGAAAAGTGATCATCAGATATCGAGAGTACGAATCCATAGATGGAGGATGTCAAAGAACAAGTTTCACTCTATGAAAATCAAAAGCACGTATTAGATTCTTGGAAGAAGAAGATCCATTATCTCTTACCTGGAAATGCCGTCAAATTCTGTGAAAAAAAAAGAAAAGAAAAAATAAATAAATAATCAGTACCAGAGGGACCCTAGTAACCTAGATCGATTCCCAATTTGAACATCGGAAGGCCTCCTTTGGCCGAATAAATCCCAAAATCAGAACCCAACGTCAAAAGAATACCGGTTTGCAAACCCTTCGAGCCTGAATCAAATTTTCTTGAAAACCCATCAAACTAGGGGCATCCGCCCCGAACTACGCGAGACCTGATCCCTACACTGGGGTACGTAGGCAGCTCGGTTAAACCGAGTTCGGTCGATTCAAAAAAAAAGAAAAAGAAAAATCAATCGTTCCAGAAAAAAAAAGAGGGACAAGTTCCAAAAGAAGAGAAGTTAATTGTTCCAGAAAGAAAAGAAAAAAGGAAAAAAATCAATTAACCTTCAAACAATTGATCTTCAAACTAGGGGCATTCGCCTTGACCTACACACGACCTGATTCCTACCTTGGGATATGTAGGCAACCTGTTCACAGGTTCGGTCGAAATCTTTGTTGAACCTTAAGCCATTCTTTGAAAAGCCCTATCCTACCTATAAAGTCCTTCTGGTGTTCAGAACTAATGAGCTAGGTCCCGAGACACAATAAAAAAAAATGATGAATAAGAAAACGAACGGAGTTTGAAGATCTGCTAGACTGAAAACCTGAAAGGGCGGTCTAGGCAAAATTTAAGATCATTCCCCTGCTAAGTTGAAAACCCGAAAGGGCGGCTTAGGCAAAGGCTAAGGGGATAGCCTGCTGGATCGAAAACCTAGAATGGTGGTTCAGGCAAAAGTTAAGGCTAGCGCGGTCCGCCAAGTTAAAAACCCCGAAGAGGTGACTTGGTCACGGTAAGAGAATCATTATAAGAAGGCTACAGCTGGTATCAAGACTGAAGATCAACTGAAGTTCAAGCAAATTCAAGTGATATCCTCAAAACTGGGGGCGTTGAAGCTAAGCAATCTTAGGGGGCGTAATTAAATCCTTGAGGCATTACTGTTTTAAGGAAAAAGTCCAGTGTTTACCAATTGAAAAACTATTCCTCGAAAGGATAGACTTACCAAACAAAATATTAACTAAGTCAGAAGCATCACTGTGTTTGTCAGTATAGTCAGTCAATCTTTGTTATTCTAAGTTCACTCCTTCAGGGCTGCTCAATCCTTTGAGTAGTGCCTTTCATCTAAGTTTTCTCTTTAGAAAGAGTCAATCGTCGTTCCTATGTCCAAATGATGTAACTGTCTTGGTGAAGGAGGCCCGGCCTAGGCAGCTCCCTGCAATTATACCTGAAAGGGTTCGAGAATCTAGTCAAACAGCTACATTTCAAAGAAGATCAACTCAGAAGAGTTCAGAAGTAGAAACATCAGAAAGCCCAGCTTCCGTAAAAAGATCATACCCCAGGAAGGCACCTTAAGCTTGGAAGAGCCCCAGATGCAATGGTGGTTGAGCCAATTTCTCAGAAAGATGAACCATTAAAATTCAGAATTTCCTTCCGGTTAGTTAAATACTATCCTGGTCAAGAAATGTTCATCTAAGCACCTGTCAAAAAACAGATCCCGCTTTTCCATGTTAGAGAGCCGTTGTTCTAAATTACCAATTTCAAGTATCTTGTTCAAGGTTTCAGTTATCAAAATCCCCAGAAGACAAGACCAACAGTCTCATTGAGAAAAATCTTGTTGAAGTTTCATAAAAGTGTTCCTAATCCATTCTTGTTACTAATGGTTCTTCGTTCATAAGGTTGGTCGTCTCATCATTCGTCAAAGTCTTGGTTTCCAATATCTTTACTGGGCACGATCTATAATGTCCCCGATTTCATTGAGTTCAAAAAAAAAAAAAAAAAAAAAATCCAAAATTCATCAAATCCAATCCCCGATTCAAACAAATCCAATCTTACGTCAAATTCAAGTTCATGAAAAATCTCATGTCCTCTTTGAGCCCTTTTGTGAAAGGTGCCTCATTTCTCGAGTCCATTTGTGAATGGTCTCGTCTTCTCCTTGAACCCGTTTGTGAACAGGTTTCTCATTCTCTGAGTCCATTTGTGAATGCTCTAATGTCCTCTTTGAGCCCGTTTGTGAACGGTGCCTCTGTTCTCGAGGCCATTTGGGAATGGTCTCATCTTCTCCTTGAGCCCGTTTGCGGACGGTACCTCATTTTCCAAAAATAAAAAAATTTATCAAATCCAAATCCTTAATTAAAAAAAATAAAAATAAAAAAAAAATCCAATCCTACGTCAAATTCAAGTTCATAAAAAATCTCTAAATTCTTCGAGCCCGTTTGTGAACGGGGCCTCATTTCTCAAGTCCATTTGTGAATGGTCTCGTCTTCTCCTTGAACCCGTTTGTGAACAGGTTTCTCATTCTCTGAGTCCATTTGTGAATGCTCTAATGTCCTCTTTGAGCCCGTTTGTGAACGGTGCCTCTGTTCTCGAGGCCATTTGTGAATGGTCTCATCTTCTCCTTGAGCCCGTTTGCGGACGGTACCTCATTTTCCAAAAATAAAAAATTTATCAAATCCAAATCCTTAATTAAAAAAAAAATAAAAAAAATCCAATCCTACGTCAAATTCAAGTTCATAAAAAATCTCTAAATTCTTCGAGCCCGTTTGTGAACGGGGCCTCATTTCTCAAGTCCATTTGTGAATGGTCTCGTCTTCTCCTTGAACCCGTTTGTGAACGGTGTCTCATTCTCTGAGTCCATTTGTGAATGGTCTCATCTTCTCCTTGAGCCCGTTTGTGAACGGTGCCTCATTTTCTGAGTCCATTTGTGAATGGTCTCGTGTCCTCTTTGAGCCCGTTTGTGAACGGTGCCTCATTTCTCGAGTCCATTTGTGAATGGTCTTGTCTTCTCCTTGAGCCCGTTTGTGAACGGTGCCTCATTTCTCGAATCCATTTGTGAATGGTCTCGTCTTCTCCTTGAGCCCGTTTGTGAATGGTGCCTCATTTCTCGAGTCCATTTGTGAATGGTCTTGTCTTATCCTTGAGCCCATTTGTGAATGGCGCCTCTTTTCTCGAATCCATTTGTGAATGGTATCGTCCTCCTTGAGCCCGTTTGTGAATGGTGCCTCATTTCTCGAGTCCATTTGTGAATGGTCTTGTCTTCTCCTTGAGCCCGTTTGTGAACGGTGCCTCTTTTCTTCGAATCCATACAACTATGGTCTCTTATCCTCTTTGAACATCATACATCTATGATGTCTCATTTCCTTGGAATCCGTACAAATACGGTATTTCATTCTCTTCGAGTCCATACAACTATGGTCTCTTATCCCCTTTGAACATCATACAACTATGATGTCTCATTTCCTTGGAATCCTTACAAATACGGTATTTCATTCTCTTCGAGTCCATACAACTATGGTCTCTTATACCCTTTGAACATCATACAACTATGATGTCTCATTTCCTTGGAATCCGTACAAATACGGTATTTCATTCTCTTCGAGTCCATACAACTATGGTCTCTTATCCCCTTTGAACATCATACAACTATGATGTCTCATTTCCTTGGAATCCGTACAAATATGGTATTTCATTCTCTTCAAGTCCATACAACTATGGTCTCTTATCCTCTTTGAACATCATACAACTATGATGTCTCATTTCCTTGGAATCCGTACAAATACGGTATTTCATTCTCTTCGAGTCCATACAACTTTGATCTCTTATCCCCTTTGAACATCATACAACTATGATGTCTCATTTCCTTGGAATCCGTACAAATACGGTATTTCATTCTCTTCAAGTCCATACAACAATGATCTCTTATACCCTTTGAACATCATACAACTATGATGTCTCATTTCCTTGGAATCCGTATAAATACGGTATTTTATCTTGCCCAAGCCCATTCAAAAATGATGCTGCATTTTCATTAAGAATCTTTCAAAAGTCATCCATTATTCTCTCTGAGACCATTTGAAAATGACGTCTCATTTCCTCTGAAGCTGTTCAAAAGCGATATTCCTTTCCCTCCGAAAATCCATTTGAAAATGGTATCCCATTTCTCTCGTTGCCAGCGGCACCGCAGCGGGTTTGTTTTATTGCATTCCAATTCTAGGATTTCATCTAAGGTCTTGCATTATATTAGGTTGCATTGTGTTTAGGGGGTTCCTTTGTCGATTAAAGTTACGCAAAATGGTTCTGTCATTTTAACTTTGGTATTCGATGACTACGTCGTCTCTACCAAAGAGGGGCATCTGTAGACACCCACATTTTGCTTTACTTTAACCAACAATAACCTAATATATGTTTTAGGTCATTAATATCTTGATCTGACTTTACGGATCATCAATCGGGACAAAATAAGATAGGGTCACTTCATAGCCCGAACCCTGATTCCATTCCGAGACCCGATTTCCGTAAATCGTTAGATCAATGGCAGATCTTGACCTGGGTCTAACCATCCAAAACCACCTAACCTCTCCTCTCATCCTAACCATCCAAACCTCACCTAACCTCACCTAACCTCTCCTCTCATCCTAACCATCCAAACCTCACCTAACCTCACCTAACCTCACCTAACCACCTAACCTCACCTAACCTTACCTAACCTCACCTAACCTCACCTAACCTCCTATCCCATTCTCCTATAAATACCCTCTCATCCCACCATCCAACAGAAAGAAAAAAAGAACCCCTCTCTTAGAAAATTCATCCCTCTCCCTCATCTCTTCAAGGGTTCGGCCATCCTTGCCGGATCGGGTGATTTTATACGTTGGGTGATATATATCAAAAGCAGTCATTATCAAGCAAGGAATCATCTTCAAGGAATTAACATCAAAGAAAAATCAAACACAAAGTGGGTTTCCAAAGAGGTAGGCATTTATTTCAATTCTATGTAGGGTCTGTTTTCATGCATATCTTTTACTTTAAAAGAAAAACCATGTTAGGAAGCATGTAGGGTCCGTTTTCCCCCTGGTTAGCCTCTGGTTAGACCCTGGTTGCACCCAGGTTCGCTGCTGGTTGCACCCAGGTTCGATGCTGGTTGCACCCTGGTTCCCTACTGATTCGCACCCTGGTTCCCCTGCTGGTTGCACCCTGGTTCCCTACTGGTTGCACCCTGGTTCCCTGCTGGTTGCACCCTGGTTCCCTACTGGTTCGCACCCTGGTTCGATATTGGTTCGCACCCTGGTTCCCTGCTGGTTCGCACTCTGGTTAGACCCTGGTTGCACCCAGGTTCGCTGCTGGTTGCACCCAGGTTCCCTCCTGGTTGCACCCTGGTTCCCCTGCTGGTTCGCACCCTGGTTCCCTGCTGGTTCGCACCCAGGTTCGCTGCTGGTTGCACCCAGGTTCCCTGCTGGTTGCACCCTGGTTCCCCTGCTGGTTCGCACCCTGGTTCCCTGCTGGTTCGCACCCAGGTTCGCTGCTGGTTGCACCCAGGTTCCCTGCTGGTTGCACCCTGGTTCCCCTGCTGGTTCGCACCCTGGTTCCCTGCTGGTTCGCACCCTGGTGCACCCTGGTCCGCACCCTGGTTTGTACCCTGCTTCCTCCTAGTTAGACCATGGCTAGTCTCGGGTTTGCTCCTAACTTAGACCCGACTCACTTGACCCTAATCATTAACCCAATCCAACCAAGTAATATCCCAACACAATCCGAGTCGCATGTCTGAATCCATTTGGCCGAATCTCATAAGCCCGCCCACTTTGAATTCCGAAAATTCAAACCCTTGATGATTCCTATATGCTCAATTCTTTGATGCAAATTCCCAATTCCAAAATCCCATTGCTAAATCAATGTTTCTGAATCTCAAGTCCAATGCTCAAATACAAACCCGATTCCTGATCCAAATACCAATTCTGTTTTCCAAAATCCAAGTAACCTCCCCAGTGGAACTACGTGTGGCTTGATCCCCATCACGGGGTACGTAGGCAATTTGGCACTCCCAAGTTCAGTCGCACCTTTCTCTATCTTTCCCATTCCCTCACACTATTCATCATCTCGATTCATCTCGTGTCTCTCGGAACCATTGGATTATGGTTTCCGTCGTAAGAACCCTTAGAGCCCAATTTAGGAACAATGGTGTCGTGTCGTGTTGTGTCCTAAGTTTTAGGGAGTCCTAGAGTTAGGAGTCCAGCCTCATCACGGACGCTTGCTATGTATAGCAACCGTGCCATAGGTCAAGTTACACTAGTCACCCAATCTTTCCCTAGGACAAGCCTAGTAAACTAGGATGTAAGGCAAACCTGCATTAGTCTAAGGGACCATTTGCATTTAGATGAGAATCATATAGCATCTTAGATGAAATCCTAACATAATAAAATCTTCAACTTGAATTAAATAACTTCTCCTAAAACTGTTGAAACAGTCAATCCCGTCTAGGTCGGTGTCTTAGTTGAGTTAGGCATATGTAACTTAGCTTAGGTGCACCGAACTACGTCGACTCTGATCCCAGTGAGGCTTGGGTACGTAGGCAGCTTGGATGTCTGATGGCATACCACCCGCGAGTCGGCACCACAAACAAATTGTGGTGTTTTGTATATTAATTTTCTTGTAAATGCTTAATCAAATCACTTAGGACTTTCCATGAAATTAGAATTTTAGGAGAACTTTCACTTAGATTGAATCCAGACAAATTAATAAATCAAGATACACATTTAGGATTCACATTGAAATTAGATCATAGGATGCATGTCACTTAGTTCGCACATTAACATAGAGTTGAATGAGCCATTTAAAATAAATTTAAAAGAGTTAGCTTTTGGAATCGAAGACCGATTATCGGGCAGGAATGGTGCATGTGGTGGATAACTCCCCATACCTTCCATTCTCGTAACCAGGTAGCGAGTCTAGATTTCTGGTTAATTACGGGTCCTAGATCCCACATCTAGGTGGCGACTCTGTCAGTCTCTTTCGTGTGGAATTCGGATTGCCTTAGTGATCCCAAGTTCACAGGAAAGATTAATTCAAATCAATATTAAAATGCACACGCCAATCGCGTGGATACGAGAGACCAAGAGAGAGAGAGCGGCGGCTCGCGCCCCACCCCTCTCGCGGGATCGGGTACCACAATGGGCCCTCCACTAAGAACAATAATGATGGATTCTCCACTAAGAGGGACAACATGATGAGCTCTCCACCAACATATCTCTCTCTCTCTCTTTCTCTCCCTATATATATCTCCCTTCCCATCCATAAGAGAGAGAGGAAAAAAAAAAGAAATTTATCTTCCATTATCTCTTTCTCTTCCATTATCTCTTCTAATCACTCCCTCCAATCCATTTCTTCAATATATTCTTCCATCCCTCTCCCTAATATTCTTCTTCCATTATCTCTTCACTCCCTCAATCACTCCCTCTAAACACTCCAGAGAAAGCGAAAGACGGCGGAGCGGATCGGCGGCGGCAGGATTTTTTATATTTTTTGGATTGGGCGGAGATCTTCACCACAGGTAGGTGCATTGTTCTCAAAATATTTCTGTATTTTTCCGAATTTTTCTGATTTTTTCCGCAAATTGTGTTTTAAAAATGGAAAACTCTTCAAAAAACATCTTTTGACGAAGAAAACTTAAATTATATACCAAACAGATTCTAAAATTAATGAAATTTCGTGGGAAAATAATATGTTACTGATTCATTTTACCATGAATTTGTAAAGATTTTTGGAGTTTATTTGGTATATTATTTAATATTTTCTTTGAAACTTATCAGATTTTAGGAGAATTTTTACTAACATCAGATCATCATTAAAATTCATAAAATTTTTACAGTAGTCTTATCTTCCATATTACTTGTTACTGTAAAATTTTCGTGTGATTTGGATCTGTTTTAATATGGGATGTAGTGTTAATTTATAATCTGGTCTGGAAATTGTAAAATCCGAAATTGGTAGTAAATAATTTCTAAAATTCATGAAAATCTCACTGCATGCTATTTTGATTCATATAGTATTTCTGTAGAAATTTCATAGAATTTAGAGTTATATTTCTACTAGTTTATGTGTTAATTGTGCAATCTGGACATTTAATGGTTTAATCAAGATTAAATGTGAATTTAATGTAAAAATATGCAAAACTCATCCTGTAAGCTAAATACATTTTCATCTTACTGCTGTAGAAATTTCAAATCATTTCGAATTTATTTGCAACAATTTCACTTGTAAAACCGCTCATATGCTTAAAATTGATAAAATCCATGGAAAATTCGAAATTAATTGAAAATCATATAAAAATTCCTAAAGAACTTTAAAATTCTGTCACATGTTCACTCCTTAATCCATTGAAACAGAAATTTTAGGATCTTTAGATTTTCCTGGAAAAATGGCCCGTGCATCCATAATCGTATCCCAATTGCAACTTGATCTTTGACAATTTGAATATTTAAGTTATAGCATGTTGTTGGCTCCGAGGTTAGTGTCCACGGAAATCCTGAGATTCTGCCAGGCAATAAGATGCTATAACCTAAGTATTAAATTGCACAAGGAAAGAGCGCACGATTCCCTCCTTTGGATGCCATTCAAGGCCGAAATTGGTGAACCCTAGAACCATTGGTAATCCTTAAATGTCTAGAAACTGAAAATCTTCGAAATCTGAAACTCATTAACCTCGAGAACTTAAATCGATTTATCTTGTGTCTTTCGGAACCATTGGATTATGGTTTCCAATCTAAGAACCATTAGAGCCCAATTTAGGAACACTGGTGTCGTGCCGTGTCCTAGGTTTTAGGGAGTCCTAGAGTTAGGAGTCCAGCCTCATCACGGACGCTTGCTATGAATAGCAACCGTACCATAGGTCTAGTTACACTAGTCACCCGATCTTTCCCTAGGACAAGCCTAGTAAACTAGGATGTAGGCAAAACCTGCATTAGTCTAAGGGACAACTTGCATTCAGATAAGAATCATATAGCATCTTAGATGAAATCCTAAGATAATAAAATCCTCAACTTGAATTAAATAATTCCTCTTAAAACTGTTGAAACAGTCAAATCCGTCTAAGTCGGTGTCCTAGTTGAGTTAGGCATATGTAGCTTAGCTTAGGTGCACCGAACTACGTCGACTCTGATCCCAGTGAGGCTTGGGTACGTAGGCAGCTTGGATGTCTGACGGCATACCACCCGCGAGTCGGCACCACAACAAATTGTGGTGTTTTGTATATTAATTTTCTTGTAAATACTTAATCCAATCAGTTAGGGTTTTCCATGAAATTAGAATTCTAGGAGAACTTTCACTTAGAATGAATCCAGACAAATTAATAAATCAAGATACACATCTAGGATTCACATTGAAATTAGATTCTAGGATGCATGTCACTTAGTTCGCACATTAACATAGAGTTGAATGAGCCATTTAAAATAAATTTAAAAGAGTTAGCTTTTGGAATCGAAGACCGATTATCGGACAAGAATGGTGCATGTGGTGGATAACTCCCCATACCTTCCATTCTCGTAACCAGGTAGCGAGTCTAGATTTCTGGTTAATTATGGGTCCTAGATCCCACATCTAGGTGGCGACTCTGTCAGTCTCTTTCGTGTGGAATTCGGATTGCCTTAGTGATCCCAAGTCCACAGGAAAGACGAATTCAAATCAACAAATAAAATGCACACGCCAATCGCGTGGGAACGAGAGACCAAAGGAGAGCGCGCGGCGGCTCGCGCCCCACGCCCCTCTCGCGGGATCAGGTCCCACAGTCTGGCGACTCTGCTGGGGACCACCTAACTTCATTAAAATTTCAAAAGATAATTCATTTGAATTTAATTTAACTGGCTCATAAAAACTCTATACTTGTTAGATTAGTTTGTCTCGTTTTATTTTCTCATCACATTTTACTCGAACTTAATTTAACAAAACCTGAAGGCATCATAGATTGCGCGAACTTATTGCACACACTTACATCACTTGCATCTAAACCCTTGCATTTCACATGCACACACGTCCTATTTTAGGAACCCGGAGTGTTATCTAGCATGGTTGACTGGGATTTCATCACCTGGTGCCTCTGTGCTAGAGAAGCATTCCACCCTTAGCCTAGTACCTTTATGGTGCGTAAACGGATCTCTTGTTCACGTACTGATACGCCGGACACTGGTACAGTATATCGAACATGGATTCGCGCTAAGGGGACTCTTGGCCTTACCCCTAGATTAACCCACACATGCATGCAGTATACGAACACATGTGCACCACATGTGTGAGCCTAGTTTAGGATATCTTACCCATTTGTGTCTAGATTAGGCCGTAGTCCATCTTCCAATGGCTACGATCGGTCCTAGGTACACAAACAAAGTCATGAGTCGAGATCCTCTCTCCACTCCGCTAGATTAGGATTAGGGTTGATGCCTTCAGGTAACACTGTTAAAATGTGCGAAGACTAAAAACTTTTCCTTTGGGGTTAGGATATAAATCCCATCATTTCCAAAGATCTCATAGGATTAGTCATTCATGATCTATCCGTTGAAAGCAATCCTATACTATCTCATCTAATCTCTTGATCGTGCGTCTTTCATTCTTCTGTCATACGATTCGATCGTATCTTCATGCCATCCCCTAACTGGCAGGAGCAGAATCTCACAATCTTTCGATTATGCAATCTCATGATCTGATCATGCCTGGTCCAGATGATCCAATCTTGCTTGTACCCTTGGTCTTTTCTTACTCTAAGGGCAACCTTTTTCAAGAATATTTTGCTAAGTCCTTCAGAGTTCACTATCATAATCCTTGAACTAGGGGCGTTCCCCTATGCGAGTCAGCCATCATGGTCAGTACAATTGTTGAGTCCGGTTCTACAGTTCAAGGTTAATGCCTAGTCCAGGCAAGTTATCTTTTGCTTTTCTTTTAGAGTTGTGAATCATGAACATGTTCAGGATAGGTTGTGAGATGTAGTATCTTTTTCTTTAAATAAAATTTCAGTTCCAAGAGTTCACTTGTGTCTATTTCTTAAGTGTGCTTCTGATCTTAAAATAAGACTCCCTCCTCAAATGAGGACAAAATTGACGAAACTCCACTTGAGTCACAACGATTACTTGAACAAGAGGAGGAGCACCAATCTCAGCCTTTCAAAGATGAAATTAAAGTGGTAAACACTGGCACTGAAACCTTGATCCAGTAAATGCCGATTGAAAATACATTACCCTCTGAAGAGTGTGAAGAATTGGTAAACCCATTTTGAAGATAAAAAGATGGTCCGGTAAGCGTTACCATTAATGCCAAGAGAAAGACCCAGATAGAAGGTTCAAGAAAGAATGAAGTGAATATCATATGCTATGCAAAGGGCATGGAGTGGAAACAACTTTCATATTTCCAATCAATGACCTTGGTTCTCAAATTCATAACATGAAGCTAACAAATTCAAGATAAGAAGTTCAAGAGCAAGTATTGAAAAGTGGTCATCGGATATCAAGAGTTACAAATCCATAAATGGACGATGTCAAAGAACAAGTTTCGCTCTATGAAAGTCGAAAGCACGTATTAGAATCTTGAAAGAAGAAGATCCATTATCTCTTACCTGGAAATGCCGTCAAACTCCGAAAAAAAAATGAAAAAAATAATAATAATCAGTACCAGAGGGACTCTAGTAACCTAGATCGATTCCCAATCTGAACATCGGAAGGCCTCCTTTGGCTGAATAAATTCCAAAATCAGAACCCAACGTCAAAAGAATACTGGTTTGCAAACCCTTCGAGCCTAAATGAAATTTTCTTGAAAACCCATCAAACTAGGGGCATTCGCCCCGAACTACGCGAGACCTGATCCCTACACTGGGGTACGTAGGCAGCTCGGTTAAACTGAGTTCGGTCAATTCAAAAAAGAAAAGCAATTCAATCAATCCAAAAAAAAAAAAAAATTTCAATCCTTTCAGAAAAAAAAAAGGGGACAAGTTCCTAAAGAAGAGAAGTCAATTATTCCAGAAAGAAGAAAAAAAAAGAAAAATCAATAAATTTTCGAACAATTTATCTTCAAACTAGGGGCATTCGCCCTGAACTATACACGACCTGATTCCTACCTTGGGATATGTAGGCAACCTATTCACAGGTTCGGTCGAAATCTTTGTTGAACCTTAAGCCATTCTTTGAAAAGCCCTATCCTACCTATAAAGTCCTTCCGGTGTTCAGAACTAATGATCTAGGTCCCGAAACAAAAAAAAAATGATGATGAATAAAAAAAAATGGAGTTTGAAGATCTGCTAGACTGAAAACCTGAAAGGGCGGTTTAGGCAAAATTTAAGATCATTCCCCTGTTAAGTTGAAAACCCGAAAGGGCGGCTTAGGCAAAAGCTAAGGGGATAGCCTGCTGAATCGAAAACCTAGAAAGACGGTTCAGGCAAAAGTTAAGGCTACCACGGTCCGCCAAGTTAAAAACCCTGAAGAGGTGACTTGGTCACGGTAAGAGAATCATTATAAGAAGGCTACAGCCAGTATCAAGACTGAAGATCAACTGAAGTTCAAGCAAATTTATAAGAAGGTTACAGCCGGTATCAGGACTGAAGATCAATTGAAGTTCAAACAAATTCAAGTGACATCCTCAAAACTGGGGGCATTGGAGCTAAGCAATCCTAGGAGTTGTAATTAAATCATTGAGGCATTACTGTTTTAAGGAAAAAGTCCAGTGTTTACCAATTGAAAAAAATATTCCTTGAAAGGATAGACTTACCAAATAAAACGTTAACTAAGTCAGAAGCATTACTGTGTCTGTCAGTGTAGTTAATCAATCGTTGTTATTCTATGTTCACTCCTTTAGAGCTCCTCAATCCTTTGAGTAGTGCCTTTTATCTAAGTTTTCTATTTAAAAAGAGTCAATCGTCATCCATATGTCCAAATGATGCAACTGTCTCGGTGAAGGAGGCCCGGCCTCGTCAGCTCCCTGCGATTGTACCTGAAAAAGTTCGAGAATCTAGTCAAACAGCTATATTTCAAAGATGATCAACCCAGAAGAATTCAGAAGTAGAAACATCAGAAAGCCCAGCTTCCGTAAAAAGATCATACCCCAGGAAGGCATCTTAAGCTTGGAAGAGCCTCAGATGCAATGATGGTCGAGCCAATTTCTCAGAAAGATGAACCGTTAAAATTCAGAATTTCCTTCCAGTTAGTTAAATACTTTCCTGGTCAAGAAATGTTTATCTAAACACCTATCAAGAGGCAAGTCCCACTTTTCCATGATTATATCCAAGAGAGCCGTTGTTCTAGATTACCAATTTCAAGTGTCTTGTTCAAGGTTTCAGTCATCCAAATCCCCAAAGACAAGACCAGCAGTCTCTTTGAGAAAAATCTTGTTGAAGTTTCATAAAAGTGTTTCTAATCCATTCTTGTTAGTAATGGTTCTTCGGTTTGCCGTTTCATCATTCGTCAAAGTCCTAGTTTCCGATATCTTTGTCAGGCACGATCTATAACATCCTCGATTTCATTAAGTTCAAAAAAATCAAAAATTTATCAAATCCAATCCTATGTCAAATTCAAGTTCATGAAAAATCTCTAAATTCTTCGTTATTGAATTCATCAATCAAAGCTATCTTGTTTCTTTGAGCCTGTTTGTGAACGGTGCCTCTTTTCTCGAGTCCATTTGTAAATAGTCTCGTCTTCTCCTTGAACCCGTTTGTGAACGGTGTCTCATTTTTCTGAGTCCATTTACGGTCTCATGTCCTCCTTGAGCCCGTTTGTGGACGGTGCCTTATTTCTGAAAAATCAAAAATTCATCAAATCCAATCCTATGTCAAATTCAAGTTCATGAAAAAACTCTAAATTCTTCGTTGTTGAATTCATCAATCAAAGCTATCTTGTTTCTTTGAGCCTGTTTGTGAACGGTGCCTCTTTTCTCGAGTCCATTTGTAAATGGTCTCGTCTTCTCCTTGAACCCGTTTGTGAACGGTGTCTCATTTTTCTGAGTCCATTTACGGTCTCATGTCCTCTTTGAGCCCGTTTGTGGACGGTGCCTTATTTCTGAAAAATCAAAAATTCATCAAATCCAATCCTATGTCAAATTCAAGTTCATGAAAAAACTCTAAATTCTTCGTTGTTGAGTTCATCAATCAAAGCTATCTTGTTTCTTTGAGCCCGTTTGTGAACGGTGCCTCATTTCTCGAGTCCATTTGTAAATGGTCCCGTCTTCTCCTTAAGCCCGTTTGTGAACGGTACTTCATTTTCTGAGTCTATTTGTGAATGGTCTCATGTCCTCCTTGAGCCCGTTTGTGGACGCTGCCTTATTTCTGAAAAATCAAAAATTCATCAAATCCAATCCTACGTCAAATTCAAGTTTATGAAAAATCTCTAAATTCTTCGTGGTTGAAGCTATCTTGTTTCTTTGAGCCCATTTGTGAACGGTGCCTCATTTCTCGAGTCCATTTATGAATGGTCTTATGTTCTCCTAGAGCCCGTTTGTGAACGGTGCCTCGTTTCTCGAGTCCATTTGTAAATGGTCTCGTCTTCTCCTTGAACCCGTTTGTGAACGGTGTCTCATTTTTCTGAGTCCATTTACGGTCTCATGTCCTCCTTGAACCCGTTTGTGGACGGTGCCTTATTTCTGAAAAATCAAAAATTCATCAAATCCAATCCTATGTCAAATTCAAGTTCATGAAAAAACTCTAAATTCTTCGTTGTTGAGTTCATCAATCAAAGCTATCTTGTTTCTTTGAGCCCGTTTGTGAACGGTGCCTCATTTCTCGAGTCCATTTGTAAATGGTCCCGTCTTCTCCTTAAGCCCGTTTGTGAACGGTACTTCATTTTCTGAGTCTATTTGTGAATGGTCTCATGTCCTCCTTGAGCCCGTTTGTGGACGCTGCCTTATTTCTGAAAAATCAAAAATTCATCAAATCCAATCCTACGTCAAATTCAAGTTTATGAAAAATCTCTAAATTCTTCGTGGTTGAAGCTATCTTGTTTCTTTGAGCCCATTTGTGAACGGTGCCTCATTTCTCGAGTCCATTTATGAATGGTCTCATGTTCTCCTAGAGCCCGTTTGTGAACGGTGCCTCGTTTCTCGAGTCCATTTGTAAATGGTCTCGTCTTCTCCTTGAACACGTTTGTGAACGGTGTCTCATTTTTCTGAGTCCATTTACGGTCTCATGTCCTCCTTGAGCCCGTTTGTGGACGGTGCCTTATTTCTGAAAAATCAAAAATTCATCAAATCCAATCCTATGTCAAATTCAAGTTCATGAAAAAACTCTAAATTCTTCATTGTTGAGTTCATCAATCAAAGCTATCTTGTTTCTTTGAGCCCGTTTGTGAACGGTGCCTCATTTCTCGAGTCCATTTGTAAATGGTCCCGTCTTCTCCTTAAGCCCGTTTGTGAACGGTACTTCATTTTCTGAGTCTATTTGTGAATGGTCTCATGTCCTCCTTGAGCCCGTTTGTGGACGCTGCCTTATTTCTGAAAAATCAAAAATTCATCAAATCCAATCCTACGTCAAATTCAAGTTTATGAAAAATCTCTAAATTCTTCGTGGTTGAAGCTATCTTGTTTCTTTGAGCCCATTTGTGAACGGTGCCTCATTTCTCGAGTCCATTTATGAATGGTCTCATGTTCTCCTAGAGCCCGTTTGTGAACGGTGCCTCGTTTCTCGAGTCCATTTGTGAATGGTCTCGTCTTCTCCTTAAGCCCGTTTGTGAACGGTACCTCATTTTCTGAGTCTATTTGTGAATGGTCTCATGTTTTCCTTGAGCCCGTTTGTGAACGGTGCCTCGTTTCTCGAATCCATTTGTGAATGGTCTCGTCTTCTCCTTGAGCCCGTTGGTGAACGGTACCTCATTTTCTGAGCCCATTTGTGAATGGTCTTTTTATTCTCCTTGAGCCCGTTTGTGAACGGTACCTCATTTTCTGAGTCTATTTGTGAATGGTCTCATGTTTTCCTTGAGCCCGTTTGTGAACGGTGCCTCGTTTCTCGAATCCATTTGTAAATGGTCTCGTCTTCTCCTTGAGCCCGTTGGCGAACGGTACCTCATTTTCTGAGCCCATTTGTGAATGGTCTTTTATTCTCCTTGAGCCCGTTTGTGAATGGTACCTCATTTTCTGAGTCCATTTGTGAATGGTCTCATGTTCTCCTTGAGCCCGTTTGTGAACGGTGCCTCGTTTCTCGAGTCCATTTGTGAATGGTCATGTGTTCTCTTTAAGCCCGTTTGTAAACGGTACCTCATTTTCGAGTCCATTTGTGAATGGTCTCGTCTTCTCCTTGAGCCCGTTTGTGAACGGTACCTCATTTTCTGAATCCATTTGTGAATGGTCTCTTATCCTCCTTGAGCCCGCTTGTGAAAGATGTCTCATTTTCTTTTTTAAAAAAAAAAAAAAAAAAAAAAAAAAAAACCGCTTGAGAACGATCTTTGTTCTTTCTGTTCGGAATCCATTCGAAAGTGGTATCTCATTCTCTCGTTGCCCGTTTGTGAACGGCACCGCATCAGGATTTCTTATTATGTTCTAATTCTAGGATTTCATTTAGGGCCTTGCATTAGGTAGTAAATGTTTGCGTCTAAGTTCCGTTTGTGTAGAGTCTTTTGTCGATTAAAGCTACGCAAAATGGCTCTGTCATTTTGACTTTGGTATTCGATGACTACGTCATCTCTACCAAAGAGGGGCATCTGTAGACACCCCATTTTGCTCTACCTTAATCGATAAAGAAATTAGGGTTTGTTTTCCGTCGGTTTTCCAATGTCTTTCTTTCCCGCATCCGTTTGTTACATTTCTAAATATTTTTGGTCGTTTCCGTCGTGTTTCGTATTTTCCCGCTAAATGTTGAGAAGGATTATTCAGAAAAATCTAAACCAGAGAGAATTGGGACCCGTTTGGTGGGCCCGCATTGGGTGCTTCGATTAAATTTGGATCGAGAAAGTTGGACCCATTTGGTGGGGCCGCATGATGCATTTTGATTAAATTTGGACTCGTTTGGTGGGCCCGCATTGAACATTTGTTTAAAATCGAATCAACCGAGGGCCCACATTGTGGGGCCCGCGTTGTGGGGCCTCAGTGGGGCCTCTTGTGAGGCCTCTTATGAAGAGCAATGATGGTAGCTCTCCACTAAGAAATATGATGGGCCCTCCACTAAGAGCAATAATGATGGACTCTCCACTAAGAAACATGATGGGCCCTCCACTAAGAGCAATAATGATGGACTCTCCACTAAGAAACATGATGGGCCCTCCACTAAGAGCAATAATGATGGACTCTCCACTAAGAAACATGATGGGCCCTCCACTAAGAGCAATAATGATGGACTCTCCACTAAGAAACATGATGGGCCCTCCACTAAGAACAATAATGATGGATTCTCCACTAAGAGGGACAACATGATGAGCTCTCCACCAACATATCTCTCTCTCTCTCTTTCTCTCCCTATATATATCTCCCTTCCCATCCATAAGAGAGAGAGGAAAAAAAAAAGAAATTTATCTTCCATTATCTCTTTCTCTTCCATTATCTCTTCTAATCACTCCCTCCAATCCATTTCTTCAATATATTCTTCCATCCCTCTCCCTAATATTCTTCTTCCATTATCTCTTCACTCCCTCAATCACTCCCTCTAAACACTCCAGAGAAAGCGAAAGACGGCGGAGCGGATCGGCGGCGGCAGGATTTTTTATATTTTTTGGATTGGGCGGAGATCTTCACCACAGGTAGGTGCATTGTTCTCAAAATATTTCTGTATTTTTCCGAATTTTTCTGATTTTTTCCGCAAATTGTGTTTTAAAAATGGAAAACTCTTCAAAAAACATCTTTTGACGAAGAAAACTTAAATTATATACCAAACAGATTCTAAAATTAATGAAATTTCGTGGGAAAATAATATGTTACTGATTCATTTTACCATGAATTTGTAAAGATTTTTGGAGTTTATTTGGTATATTATTTAATATTTTCTTTGAAACTTATCAGATTTTAGGAGAATTTTTACTAACATCAGATCATCATTAAAATTCATAAAATTTTTACAGTAGTCTTATCTTCCATATTACTTGTTACTGTAAAATTTTCGTGTGATTTGGATCTGTTTTAATATGGGATGTAGTGTTAATTTATAATCTGGTCTGGAAATTGTAAAATCCGAAATTGGTAGTAAATAATTTCTAAAATTCATGAAAATCTCACTGCATGCTATTTTGATTCATATAGTATTTCTGTAGAAATTTCATAGAATTTAGAGTTATATTTCTACTAGTTTATGTGTTAATTGTGCAATCTGGACATTTAATGGTTTAATCAAGATTAAATGTGAATTTAATGTAAAAATATGCAAAACTCATCCTGTAAGCTAAATACATTTTCATCTTACTGCTGTAGAAATTTCAAATCATTTCGAATTTATTTGCAACAATTTCACTTGTAAAACCGCTCATATGCTTAAAATTGATAAAATCCATGGAAAATTCGAAATTAATTGAAAATCATATAAAAATTCCTAAAGAACTTTAAAATTCTGTCACATGTTCACTCCTTAATCCATTGAAACAGAAATTTTAGGATCTTTAGATTTTCCTGGAAAAATGGCCCGTGCATCCATAATCGTATCCCAATTGCAACTTGATCTTTGACAATTTGAATATTTAAGTTATAGCATGTTGTTGGCTCCGAGGTTAGTGTCCACGGAAATCCTGAGATTCTGCCAGGCAATAAGATGCTATAACCTAAGTATTAAATTGCACAAGGAAAGAGCGCACGATTCCCTCCTTTGGATGCCATTCAAGGCCGAAATTGGTGAACCCTAGAACCATTGGTAATCCTTAAATGTCTAGAAACTGAAAATCTTCGAAATCTGAAACTCATTAACCTCGAGAACTTAAATCGATTTATCTTGTGTCTTTCGGAACCATTGGATTATGGTTTCCAATCTAAGAACCATTAGAGCCCAATTTAGGAACACTGGTGTCGTGCCGTGTCCTAGGTTTTAGGGAGTCCTAGAGTTAGGAGTCCAGCCTCATCACGGACGCTTGCTATGAATAGCAACCGTACCATAGGTCTAGTTACACTAGTCACCCGATCTTTCCCTAGGACAAGCCTAGTAAACTAGGATGTAGGCAAAACCTGCATTAGTCTAAGGGACAACTTGCATTCAGATAAGAATCATATAGCATCTTAGATGAAATCCTAAGATAATAAAATCCTCAACTTGAATTAAATAATTCCTCTTAAAACTGTTGAAACAGTCAAATCCGTCTAAGTCGGTGTCCTAGTTGAGTTAGGCATATGTAGCTTAGCTTAGGTGCACTGAACTACGTCGACTCTGATCCCAGTGAGGCTTGGGTACGTAGGCAGCTTGGATGTCTGACGGCATACCACCCGCGAGTCGGCACCACAACAAATTGTGGTGTTTTGTATATTAATTTTCTTGTAAATACTTAATCCAATCAGTTAGGGTTTTCCATGAAATTAGAATTCTAGGAGAACTTTCACTTAGAATGAATCCAGACAAATTAATAAATCAAGATACACATCTAGGATTCACATTGAAATTAGATTCTAGGATGCATGTCACTTAGTTCGCACATTAACATAGAGTTGAATGAGCCATTTAAAATAAATTTAAAAGAGTTAGCTTTTGGAATCGAAGACCGATTATCGGACAAGAATGGTGCATGTGGTGGATAACTCCCCATACCTTCCATTCTCGTAACCAGGTAGCGAGTCTAGATTTCTGGTTAATTATGGGTCCTAGATCCCACATCTAGGTGGCGACTCTGTCAGTCTCTTTCGTGTGGAATTCGGATTGCCTTAGTGATCCCAAGTCCACAGGAAAGACGAATTCAAATCAACAAATAAAATGCACACGCCAATCGCGTGGGAACGAGAGACCAAAGGAGAGCGCGCGGCGGCTCGCGCCCCACGCCCCTCTCGCGGGATCAGGTCCCACACTATCCAAGTACCATTTGTCGGTGGTGATACTTCCTTTCACACACATCTACAATGACAAAGTTCATGTTCTGTTCTTAGGTACCTAAGTTCTCTTGGGTCCTTCCATGTTAGTATCATACAACTCATATTTTCTTACCCATACATACTTCACATTTATTTGCTTTCTTACTCTACAATCATAGTTATGGTGTCCGACTTTTCCATAATAATGACACGTAGGAACAAAAGAGTTAGCCTTCATGTTTAACCTTAAGTCTCTCTTTTGTTTATACGGTTGGACAAACTTGTTCTTGTAAGATTTTTTCTTTTGAAATGGTCGGTATCCCAAACCGGCCATTCCATTGGAAATGTTCTTCTCAAGAATTTCATCGAGTTTAGATTTTCCACATGAGAAGTTTAGTTGGAGCTTGTCATTATCTTGTTTCAATTCTTTATTTTCAAGAAAGAGTTTTTCAATGTCTTCATGTAACTTTTCATTTTCTTCTTTCAATTCCTTATTTTTTAAGACAAGATTGTCAATCCTTTGATTCGAGGAGTTATTTTCATAGGCGAGAAGATCACGTTCCTTTGTGAGAATTCCAAACTCTTTGGTAAATTTCTCTATTGAACTCTTGAGGTTCTTGGTTTTCGAAACCTCAAGAAGAAGACCTTCTTGAAACTTTTCACAAGCATCAAAGAGTTCATCATATGTAAAAGATTTTCAATATCATTTTCTTTTTCAATGAACTCACTATCTGAGTTAAGGGTTTCGACATATACCTCATCTTCATGGGATTCAAGAGCCATGAAGCATACGTTAGCATCTTCTTCCTCGCATGACTCGGTTGCGGATGAGCAACTGAGCCCATCGCAAGTTGCACCGAAGCTTTTATTCTTTTCTTTCTTCTTCCTTTTCGAATTGTCCTCTAGTTTGTTTAGGGGACAATTGGGTCGGATGTGTCCGACTTTCTTGCATCTATAGCATCTTGGAGGGTCATCTTCTTTTGCATCTTTCTCTCTCTATGATGGCTTATCCTTCTTGAAGCATCCTTTCTTTCTCCTTAAGAAATGACGAAACTTCTTTGTGAGGAGAGCTAGTCCTCCTAGGTTTTGAAACTTCTCTCCTTCGCTCTCGCTCTCACTGTCCGCATTGTCCTTGAAGGCGACTCCCTTCTTCTTTGGGTCGTCCTTATGGCCTTGTTGATCCGATCTCTTTTTCATCTTCATCTCGTGGGTAATGAGAGACCCAACGAGTTCTTCTAGAAGGATGGTATCAAGATTCTTTACTTCTTCAATAGCAGTAATCTTCGGATCCCAGGAAGCGGGAAGCGATCGAAGTAGCTTGTTCCCGATCTCTTCATTTGTGTAGGTTTTACCTAATCCTTCCAACTCATTGATAATGTTAGTGAAGCGAGTATACATTTCAGAAATAGATTCATCATTTTTCATTTTAAAAGCTTCAAAATCACTAACAAGAAAATTTATCTTGGTCTTTTTAACTTGAGTGGTTCCCTCCTGAGTAGTTTCGAGGGTGGTCCAAATATCTTTGGCCGTTTTGCAAGTAGAGACTGGATTAAGTTCCTCGGGAGATAATGCACAAAAAAGTGTATTTACTCCTTTGGAGTTTAAGGGGGCTCTCTTCTTTTGAGCATCCGTCCACTCACTTCTTTGGGTTGAAGGCGGAATGTATCCATCTTCTACTAGTTCCCACATATCATAATCATGTGATTGAAGAAAGAAAGTCATTCTAGTTTTCCAATAACCATAGTTAGTGCCATTAAAATATGGTGGTCTTGTTACGGATTGTCCTTCGACATTTCCGGAAGAGGTTGCCATGATCTTTTACTCTTGTAAGATTTTGAACACTCAAAATGCTATATTAAGAGTCCAAAGCTTTGATACCAAGTGAAAATATGCTAGGCAACCTAAGAGGGGGGGGGGTGAATTAGGTTTATAAAAAATTGTAGTTTAGAAACCCTTTTTTTAAAATATCTTTTCCTTATGATTCACAATATAACTATTTAAAAGAATATTTGTAATGCAAGGATGTTAGGATATTACCAATATAATTGCAAGGAGATAGTGAGAGAGTAAGTAGAATGCACACCACGAGAACACCGAGATTTATAGTGGTTCGGTCCACAAACGAGACCTACTCCACTCTTCTTGAGGTCGCACTCAAGGTTGTCCACTATCCGAAGACCACACAACGTCCGGCTTCAAGGCTCCTTACAACAATTGAGTCTTTAAACTCACCAAGTCTTTAAACTCACCAAGGGTAACAACTCTTCTTTTACTATGGTAGATGAAAGAATCAAAGCTCTCAAGCCTCTTTAATAGGCATATACAAATGTAGAAGAACAATAATAACTCTTATCTCTCACTTAAGAAAATCAACCCTATAAAGTTCTCTCTTAGAAGATAGAAAGTAATGGCACCCTAGAGAGAACTCAATGTAGAAGAATCTCACAATCAATATTAAGATTAGAGTAGGTGAGAGTTAACGCCTTGAAAGATGATAGTTAGGGTTTTTAGAACACAAGAGTTATATTTAGGGTTTTCCAAGATGTTGTTTAAATAGCAAGTCACAAAGAAACCCTAACTTTTGGCTTTCAAACGTGTCGCGGAGGAAGTGCCGGACGTCCGCCGGAACTAGTCGTTTAAATTCCAAACGCATGCCAAAGTCCGTTCACGGACGTCCGCCATATCCTGGACGACCGCATATTTCTCGGTTAAAAATCTCATGTACAGACGGACGTCCGCCAGTTTTCTCGACAACCATATTCTTCTCGGTTATTTCACTTGAGATTCAAAAGTTCAGACGGACGTCCGCCAATATCCCGGACGTCCGTATTCCTTTGGATACTAAATATCATATTTCTTGAGGAAATTTACTACGGCCTTGAACCTACTATAGGGAGTGTGATTCCTAGAGATGTCTAAGTTTATTTTAGGACTCCCTAAGTGCCAGATATTCAATAAACCAAGAGAGACATAAAAAGAACTAAGCACATGAGATCAACATCTCTTCTGGGCTTCTTGAGTCTTCAATCTTCTAGTTCAATCTTCTCTTTGTCTTCGATTGACCTTCGGTTTGTGATCGTCGAGGTTCCATAGGTCATTTGTGATGTCCACGATGTCTTGCTTGCATTCAGTGCATTAACCTGTTCATCTCATATGCAAACACTTTGGCATACTCAATCAACATGGGTTTCGTTACAATCAAAACATGGGTGATCGATAGCCTTCCGGATTACAAAAGATGATGGCTCCGCACCGCAAGACTTGCCAATCCGGAGAAAGCTCCGCCTCCCCAACACTCGCTCTCGTGGAGATGGCTCTGCGACTCCACGCACACTCGCCAAATTACAATAATCGTTTGAGAAAGAAAACTAAAATCCCTTCAAGAGGGTTACAAAGGATGGATAAAAGATGTAAAAATATAAGCCTAATATACTTCCTTGCTTAGAGATGAGAGAGGCACTAAAACACTTTGATTTTCTCTTTAGGATGTTCAAGATAATGCAAAAAGATGTGTTATAATGGTTTGGATAGTGTATATATAGCCCATTTGAAAATATGACCATTTGAGGGTAAAACTGTAAACAAACTGGGTTGAAAAAGTCAACCTACGCAAGCCCCAACAGTTAGTTTTCCAGGCCGCGGCGGTCGACCAAGGTTCGGCAGTCGTCTACCCTTATCGGGCTCTCTTTTTTATTTTCAAATTTCAAACCATCGTGGTCGACCGAGCCAATGGCGGTCGCCCGGCGAGGGCAATCTATTTGATTAAAAATTTAGCTCAAACACTATCCGCGGTCGACCGGCCTATGGCGGTCGCCCACCCAAACCATGCTGGAAATGTTTCTTAGCAACAGAACCATTTCCGCGGTCGCCCGGCACTCCCCGGTCGCCTGGCCCGCTTTTGAAATGCAAGTGCTGGATTTCCAGCACTGCTTCCGCGGTCGCCCGGCCCTGTTTGAAAAACCATTTTAACATATAAAAAATCAGGGTCTTGGGCCATGGTCTATGGGCTTTTAGTCCTACATTTTCAAGTTCATTTTAAACCTTTGTTAAGTGCCTTTGACATCTCTAAAAACAAAGGAGAGGAGTACAAACTAAATTGACTTGAAAAGCACTTCAATCGTCTCTTGAACTTCAAGGTTTCAAGTCCATCATGCTTCTTGGATCTTCCTAGCTTTGGGGCACTCCAAAATCATTCCAAGTTAGCTTCAATGCCTTGATCCAAGCTTGCTTGATTGAACACTAATGAGATCTACAACTTAGACAATCAAAAGCACATTAGTGATATAAAATCACTTGTATATGGAATCATCAAAACAAGAAGGTAATGCCAAGGTGGGAACCATTGGGCTTACATTCTCCCCCTTTTTTATGATGACATTCACAAGAGATTTTCCAATAAGCATAGCAATTCTCTCCCCTTATGGCATCAACAAAAATAATGGGGCAAGAGATAAAAACAAGGGAAAAGATATACAATATATAAACTCCCCTTAAATCAAGGAAATCATGCAAACATATAACTCCCCCTATCAAAGACAAAAACTCAAAATGAGAGGGATTTTTTTTTTAAAGACAAAACATGCCTTGGTAATCAAATAACCAAGAATACATTTGAACCTTGGGCTTTAAATCACAAATTATGAAGGATATTCAAGTTTTAAGCACAAGCCCTTAAACTACACTTATTTCAAAATGAAATCAAGTGGGGCTTTTGGGAACCCAAGATCTCTTGGTCCCAATGCTATCCCTACCCAATTTTGACGCACATTGGAATTGATAATGCCCATGAAGGCCGCAATAATGGCATCGAATTGAGGGGTTAGCTAGGCTAGTTACATTATGATATGTACTACTAGATCTTATACTAGGCTTTTTAAGGATTATGTCTATGATCTTATTTCAATTCATAAAGCCATAGAGACATGTCCTTAGCCTCTCATTTTCATTTTGAAGATGGTTTAAATGGTTTGAAAACTCAAATCTTTCATCTTCAAAAGACTAGGATGAACTTGCCAAGTTTTGAGAGCTCAAAACTTGAGTTTCAAGTTCACTCAAGTGACTCTTAAGGGTCTCATTTTCAAGCTTTAAATCATCTTCCATTTTGGCTTGGGCTTGAAACTTAGAAGAAAAGTTTTAACTTAAAGATTAAAGTTCTTTTTTAATAAGAGAAAGATTTTTCTTTAAAGCCTTATTTTTTGACATTTGCAAATCTAAGGTTTGGCAAACTTCATTATAAGACATTTCATTATCACTAGAACTTGAACTAGAAGATGGATGGGAGCATACCTCATTTTCTTCGGTGTTAGCCGTGAGACACACAATAAAATCTTCTTTCTGGGCCGAGATGCATATGTTTGATTTTTCTTCCTTAGAGCTCTCGCTTGATGATGAACTATTGCTCTCACTAAGCCCGTCCCAATTTGCAGCGTGTGCTCCAAACTTCTTCTTCCCATATTTCTTCGTTTTGTGCTTGAGGAGAGGGCATTCCGGCTTTATGTGTCCGGGTTTGCCACATTCAAAACATCTTATTAAGTCCTCATTCTTTTCTTCCTTTTTCTTCTTATCTTTTCTTCCCTTCTTCTTTCACATTTTCTTAAACTTCTTGAAGGCTTCCAATTCATCACTATCAGAACTTGAGGAAGAAGATGATGATTTGGAGGTAAAGGCAATGGATTTTCCTTTGTCTTTCTCCTTGTGCTTTGAAGCTTCGGCTTGTTGGCTTTCCCTTCTCTTCATCTTCATTTCATGTGTAATGAGGGATCCAACTAACTCATCCGACTTCACATTATCAAGATCTTTCGATTCTCCGATCACCGTGACCTTGGGGTCCAAACTAAATGGAAGACACCGGAGAAGGCTCATCACCAATTTCAAATTTGTATAAGTTTTACCTAAACCTTCAAGCTCATTAACAATATTAGTTAAACGAGAATACATTTAAGAAATAGATTCATTTTCACTCATTTTAAAAGCTTCTATGTCACTAACAAGAGACTAACTTTAGACTTTTTGACTTGTGAAGTCCCCTCATGAGTGGTTTCAAGGGTTGTCCTTATTTCCTTAGCCGTTTTACAAGTGGACACCTGATAGAATTCGTCGGGAGATAGAGCACAAAAGATTGTGTTCACTCCTTTAACATTCAATGCGGCTCACTTCTTTTGACAGGCCGTCCACTCACTTTTTTCACTTGTGGGAGGAATGTATCCATCTTCAATTAATTCCCACATTTCATAATCTAAAGATTGTAAAAAGAAGCTCATCCGGGTTTTCCAATACCCGTAATTTGAACCATTAAAATATGGGGATATAGAAACGGATTGTCCTTCAACATATCCGGATGGGGTTACCATTATCTTTTTCTCTTCTATTTTTGAAAATTTTCAAAAACCTAAATAGGAGCCTTGTGCTCTGATACCAAGTGAAATCGCAGGGGTGATGGCAACCCAAGAAGGGGGGTGAATTGGATTTCAAAACTTTGCCAAAAATATTGCGGAATTAAAAAATAAATGGCAATTTAGAACCTTAAGCACACAAATGAAAACAAACCATAAATGCACAAAGAGATAGAAAGAGTGCACCCGAGATTTATAGTGGTTCGGTCACTACCAAGGACCTACTCCACTCCACCAAGACTTCTTGGTGATTTCACTACAGATTCCCTTAACAGAGGGGAATCAACCCAAATACAAAGATGATGGCTCCGCTTCGCAAGACTTGCCAACCCGGAGAAAGCTCCACGTCCCCAACACTCGCTCTCTTGGAGATGGCTCCGCGACTCCACGCACACTCGCCAAATTACAATAATCTTTTGAGAAAGAAAACTAAAATCCCTTCAAGAGGGTTACCAAGGATGGATAAAAGATGTAAAAATATAAGCCTAATCCACTTCCTTGCTTAGAGATGAGAGAGGCACTAAAACACTTTGAGTTTTTCTTTAGGATGTTCAAGATATTGCAAAAAGATGTCTTAGAACGGTTTGGATAGTGTATATATAGCCCATTTGAAAATATGATCGTTTGAGGGTAAAACTGTAAACAAACTGGGTTGAAAAAGTCAACCTGCTCAAGCCCCAACAACTAGTTTTCCATGCCGCGGCGGTCGTCCGCCCTTATCGAGCTCTCTTTTTTATTTTTCAAATTTCAAACCGTCGCGGTCGATCGAGCCAATGGCTGTCGCCCGACGAGGGCAATCTGTTTGATTAAAAATTTAGCTCAAACACTATCCGCGGTCGACCGGCCTATGGCAGTCGCCCACCCAAACCATGCTGGAAATATTTCTGCGCAACAGAACCATTTCCGCGGTCGTCCAGCACTCCCCGGTTGACCGGCCCGCTTTTGAAATGCAAGTGCTGGATTTCCAGCACTGCTTCTGTGGTCGCCCGGTACACCCCGGTGGACCGGCCCTGTTTGAAAAACCATTTTAACATATAAAAACTCAGGGTCTTGGGCCATGGTCTATGGGCTTTTAGTCATACATTTTCAAATATATTTTCAGGTTTATTTTAAACCTTTGTTAAGTGCCTTTGACATCTCTAAAAACAAAGGAGAGAAGTACAAACTAAATTGACTTCAAAAGCACTTCAATCTTCTCTTGAACTTCAAGGTTTCAAGTCCATCATGCTTCTTGGATCTTCTTAGCTTTGGGGCACTCCAAAATCATTCCAAGTTAGCTTCAATGCCTTGATCCAAGCTTCCTTGATTGCACACTAATGAGATCTACAACTTAGAAATTCAAAAGAACATTAGTGATATAAAATGACTTGTATATGGAATCATCAAAACAAGAAGGTAATGCCAAGGTGGGAACCATTGGGCTTACAGTTACTATGAATGGGACTCCTTTCTTTGGAAATCCACCGCCTTAGGGCATATTACCTCTTTGAGAGGCGGTTTCCCAACTATGGACGATGCTATTTATAAGGAGAGGATAAGATTTTATTTACTTTCTCCTAGGTCAGATGAGTTGGTTTCTGTTTATTCGGAGGTGCAACGTGTCGCTCATTAACAGTTAATGCCGATTTTACCCCAACATATTGCCCCCTCACTTTCTTGAACCGTTTTTGGGTCGAGGAAGTAGTTTGGCGATTCATCTATTTCGTAGGGAGTTTGTTCGGTACCGATGATAATATGAACGCACCTTCGCATCGATCAATTCGATCTTCAATACTTGGTCGGTTTTCCGAAATGAAACCGAGTCTTATAAATGCAATCATATTTAACTTTCTCATTCCTCGTTGTTCATAACGGGGAACCGTCAAGTCATTCTTGATATTCGAAATGACGGTTTTTATCATAATGAAGTGACGGGAAAGGATCCCCTCATAATGGGCGTCGTTTCTTAGGGCGAATGGCATTGTGCCATGTGGCAAGGAGGCGGAAAAAAGCCCAAAAGGCGCCTAATGGCGCTTCGTAGCATTTTTGCCTCTCTTGGAATTCTATTTATAGGGGTTTCCCTTCTCTTTTCAACCACCAAATCTCTTTGGCTGTGACTTGTCTTCCTCTTTCTTTTCTTTACTTCAACCGTTTTCCTTGAAAAACCCCATGGCGGAAGATCTCGACCTCTCAACTCTAGGGCTTTTCGAAGCCCAAATCATTGATGTGGAATTGATGCCAGAGGCGGAGGTTGTTCTTACGTCTCTACCGGAGCCGCCAGTAGAGCCGGTGGTAAAGAGAACCAGGAGAGCCTCTACAGGAAAGGAGGCTGTGAAGAAAGAAGGAGTAAAAGAGGAGACCGCTACGCCTCCCTCTCCTACACTGTCGGCGGCCAAAAAGAGGCCGGAAAAGGTTGCACCTTACTCTCCCGCCCAATCAGACAACCAGTGCGAGATGTCCGACTTGAAGGGGCTGCGATTGTTTGCTTGTAACTACCGGCGCTCAGTAAGGCGTGCATAGGACTGGAGTTTGGAGTTTGCTGGCAGGTTCATAAAACTGGCGGAAGGAGCTGTGTGACGCGGCCCTACTGGAGGAGGAGAAAATGGCGCGGAGGAGGAAAACATGGCGTTGCATGCCCGCCTCACGAGTTTGTCCTGGGATGCAGGTCCCTCGGAGGTTCCTTCTGAGGAGAACCCTACCGAGTGACTTCCCTCGGTATCCCGGGGTTCTGATCTCATTATCGAGGAGGCGAAGACATTGTTCTTTGCACTTCTCCTAGGATCCGGGGGCAGCTCCTTTTTGGCGATGGTGCGAAAGTTCGAGCGGTCTTCTTCAAGATTTTGTTGATCATAGTCTCTTTTTATTTTGTCTTTTCGTTTTCATGATTTTGACCTCGAAGCCCCCCCATATGTAACTAGTTTGATCAAATCAATGAAAATTTACTTTACTTGTACTTGTCAATTGTCTGCTCAGCTTTCCTTTTTATTCTACAACTTGTCTGTACCAGTGACAATATGCATGTGTACATTAATCGGTATTTACCTCTTAGAATAGACCTTTACTTGGAGATCCATGCTTCTGATTCCCTAAAATTTCATTCGAGAAGTTATCCTATGCTGGTATGAGTGTACATAGATCGTTACCGAGGCATGAATATGTTTAGGAATCACCCTTGTTATCCCTTTTCTCGTTTATCATGGCTTGTTTGATAGGAACCTATCTGTAGGAGAACAGAGTCGGTACCGAGTCACATGGTCACTTTCCTTTTCCTTTTGATGGTTACTACCTTGGGAAATGAAGCTTTTACTCATAATGGTAACAACCATCCTTTTCGGTGCAATGATGGGAGATGTGAAGCACCAATGCCTAGGGAAGTGACACATGTCCCTCTTTGAATGGTAACCTCTATTTTTCTCGCCCAAGAGTTTTTAACCCATTTATAAGGCTTTTTTCCCTTTTTACTTTTTACACAAAACCATTTTACCTTGTTGATTTCGCTTCAAGGGTGGTGCTAAGGAACAACGGGACTTTTCTTGCTTTGGAAGGTTTATCTGATACCCTCATCCGTTCTAGATTCAGTAAGTTCTCCTTCCTCTACCTTTTTATTTCCGTTCATAGGCATGTCTGAAGCTACAGACTCACAAAATCTCTTTGGAAGCGCTGCCACATGGAGAACTCAAAGTCTCCTCCTAGGGCCGTTCCGGATAAAGAGATTGGAGATGAGGCTAGTGCTAGTGAGCCATCGGCTCCATTAGAGTCTCGCAAGAAAAGGAAATTCACTAGGAAAGAGAAAATCTTTAGAACTTCTAAGAAGGCTAAAACTGATTCGGAGGCGACTATTAGTGTCTATTGATCCGATCAGACCCCTCTTAGCTTAAAGATAAGAAAATCATTAGAGGAACAACACATATTGTTGGTCCAAGAGTGTAAGCCCAATGGTTCCCACCTTGGCATTCCCATCTTCTTTTGATGATTCCAATACACAAGGGATTTTATATCACTAATGTGTTTGAATGTCTAAGTTGTAGATCATGATTGTGTTAAGACAAGATTGCTTGGATTGAGGCCAAGAAGCACTCATTTCACCACATTCGGAAGGCCAAAGTCGTCGGAAATCCAAGACTCTAGAAGACTTGAAGCATTGCAAGTGAAGACCATTTTAAGTCTTTTTTAGTTTGTATTGATCCAATCCTAGCTTAAGTTTAAGAGGCATAAATAAGTATCCACTCACCCTAAATGCTTAAGTGGTTGTCCTTGTGGTGTTCCAACAATTTGGAACCCTCATAACAATCCCACTTGGTGAAGATTTGGAAGCCCAAAACAAATAAGAAACAAGAATTGAAAATCTGCTGGAAATAGGCTTCTCGGAACTCTGAGAGAATTTCTCGGAGCTCCGAGATTTGGTCAAGTAACATTTTCCATCTTCTGTTTCAATTCCCGGAAATCCAAGAGAAATTCTCGGAACTCCGATCCGAGAATTTCTCGGAACTCCGAGAACACTATAACGGGAAAAAATATATCCGTTGGGGAACTTTGTCAGAATTACGACTATGCCCCCAAACGATCATATTTGGGTTTTTCTATATATATGGGTATTCTAAACTTCCCAGTTATTAATCCTAACACTCAAAAACTCTATTTGAACATCCTAAGAGTGAATCAAGCTTGTTTATGCCTCTCATCCTCTAGAATTAGGATTTGGATCATAGGCTCAAATTTGTACATTTTCTACAAACCTTATAAACCCTTGTGAGGCATTTTTTGTTCTTTCTTTCTTGTTCAAACGATTGTATTCAGGAGAGTGTTCGGAGAAGCGAAGCCCACTCTCTGTGGTGAGGATTGCCACCAAGGTTAAAGGCAATTGGAATTGTAATTGGCACTGATCTTCACCGAAGTTAAGAAGATCAACATAATGAAGCCATCAACGGGTTTGGTTGGTGGAGTGGAGTAGGCCTCGCGTTTTGAGGACCGAACCACTTTAAATCTCGGGTGCACTCTCTCTTATCTCTTGCTTTACATTTGCATTGCACTTAGGATTTAACTTGTATGTTTAATTGCCTTTTTGATCTCCTAAATCTTCAAAATTGGGTTAGAGTTTTCAAAAGCATAAAACTTGTTAGAAACCTAATTTTTTCACCTTATAAGTTGCCATTAGAATAGTACTCAGGCCTACCCTTGGAATTTTACTTGGTATCAGAGCCTTGGCTCTTAAAATATTTTCTTTTCTTAAAATCTTTGGTAAAATTTTTTTTTAACAAGGGAAAGATCATAAGATCATTGGCAACTTTCTAATTGTGAAATAGCAAACATAAATGGAACCGGACTTCCGGAAGGCCATTCCACAACTAGACCTCTTTTCTTTGATGGGTCCAACTATGGACATTGGAAGACAAGGATGTGCATCTATCTTCTCTCTATAGATGTGAAGCTTTGGCATATTGTTGAAAATGGATACACTTTGCCTTCCAAACCATTTGAAGAATGGAATGTTGTAGAGAAAATGCATGCAAATTTAAATTACAAAGCTATAAACTCTTTGTTTTGCGCCTTATCTACGGAGGAGTTTAATAGAGTAGCTCTTTTTTATTCCGCCAAGGTTATTTGGGATACTCTTGCCGTTACCCATGAGGGAACATCACAAGTCAAGGATTCCAAAATAAACTTGTTAAAGAACAAATATGAAATGTTTAGAATGGGTCAAAATGAAAGTATTTCCGAAATGTATACCCGATTTTCTAAAATATCAAATGAATTAGCTAATCTTGGTAAATCTTATCCTACTGATGAGCTTGTGGGTAAGTTGCTTAGATCACTTCCTCCACATTGGGATCCAAAGGTCACCCCCATACAAGAATCAAAGGATCTCAAGACGCTAACTATGGAGGAGCTTGTAGGATCTATTATCACTCATGAGATGCTCCTCACTAGCCGACAAGAGGAGAAGAAGCCAAAAGAGAAAGAAAAAGAGAGTAGATCCTTAGCACTCAAGGTGAAAGCGGACTCATCTTCCTCAAGTGAGGCGGATAGTGATGAAGAAGAAGCTTTGAGAAAATTCAAAAGCTTATGAAAAAAGAAGCACAAAAAGGATAAAAAGAAGAAGAAAGAAGAAAGTGAATTTGAGGGTGGTATAAGATGCTATAATTGTAAGAAGACGGGACACAAAAAACCGGAGTGCCCTCTTCTCAACTCATCTTCCTCGAAGTACAAGGGAAAGAAGAAGGAATGGAAGAAGAACAAGGGTCTTGTAGCCGCTTGGGATGCTTCTAGCACTTCAGAAAAAAGCTCAAGTGAAGGGGAAGCTAATAAGGATGATCTTTGCTTCATGGCACTCACCCATGAAGATGAGGTAAATTCTAACCCCTCTTGTAATTCATCAAGTAGTGATAGTGGAAACATATCTTATGATGAATTGTGTATTACCTTGCATTCTCAAATTTTTAACAATAAAGTTCTTAAAATATCTATTTCAAAATTAGAAAATGAACTTGATGTTTTGAAAAATGAGTCATCTTCCTCCATATCTAAATCTCAAGCACAAATTGAAAATTTTAAACTTGAGATTAAAACCCTTAAGGGTATTTTGGATGAGAAATCTTGCCAATTAGTACAATTTGATAATGTGGCAAGCTCTTTTAAATCTTATGAAGATGACACTAATGATTTTCTAAATCAAATAACCCATCTTCATAATGAAAATGAAAGGTTAAGATTATGTCTCCATGGATTCTTAAATGGTGATAAAATTATTGACATAATCTTGAAAAAGGCTAGTCATAGACCTAATCATGTATTTTATAATAGGACTAGTCTATCTAACCCTCATGTTAGATGCCATTATTGTGGAATCAATGGTCACTACCAATTCCAATGTGCATCTAAGATTAGGGATTGTAGTGGAACCAAGAAAGCTTGGGTTCCTAAAGCCCCCATATGATTCTCTTCATATGTGTTTAGATTAGGGGCTTGCATTTAAAATTGAATATCTTTGTATGGTTGTTTAAATATCCCCTCTTGTGTTGAATAAAAACTTTAAATAGGGAGAGTTCTCTGTTTGTCTTTTTCCTTGAAAAAGGGGGAGCTTAAAATTGAAAATTTTATCCCTTTGATTTTCTTTTACCCCATCTTTTTGATTGATGGCAAAGGGGGAGAAAAATCTTGTGTAAGGAAATATATGTATGCTTTTATTGGAAAATCTCTTGTGCTTGTCATCATCAAAAAGGGGGAGATTGTAAGCCCAATGGTTCCCACCTTGGCATTCCCATCTTCTTTTGATGATTCCAATACACAAGTGATTTTATATCACTAATGTGTTTGAATGTCTAAGTTGTAGATAATGATTGTGTTAAGATAAGATTATTTGGATTGAGCCCAAGAAGCACTTATTTGACCACATTCGGAAGGCCAAAGTCATCGGAAATTCAAGACTCTAGAAGACTTGAAGCATTGCAAGTGAAGACCATTTTAAGCCTTTTTTTAGTTTGTATTGATCCAATCCTAGCTTAAGTTTAAGAGGCATAAATAAGTATTCACTCACCCTAAATGCTTAAGTGGTTGTCCTTGTGGTGTTCCAACAATTTGGAACCCTCATAACAATCCCACTTGGTGAAGATTTGGAAGCCCAAAACAAATAAGAAACAAGAATTGAAAATCTGCTGGAAATAGGCTTCTCGGAACTTCGAGAGAATTCTCGGAGCTCCGAGCTCGGAACTCTGAGACAATTTCTCGGAGCTCCGAGATTTGGTCCAGTAACATTTTCCATCTTCTGTTTCAATTCCCGGAACTCCGAGAGAAATTCTCGGAACTTCGAGAAAATCTCTCGGAACTCCGAGAACACTATAACGGGAAAAAATATATCCGTTGGGGAACTTTGCCAGAATTACGACTATGCCCCCAAATGGTCATATTCGGGTTTTTCTATATATATGGGTATTCTAAACTTCCCAATTATTAATCCTAACACTCAAAAACTCTATTTGAACATCCTAAGAGTGAATCAAGCTTGTTTATACCTCTCATCCTCTAGAATTAGGATTTGGATCATAGGCTCAAATTTGTACAACTTCTACAAACCTTGTAAACCCTTGTGAGGGATTTTTTGTTCTTTCTTTCTTGTTCAAATGATTGTATTCAAGCGAGTGTTCGGAGAAGCGAAGCCCACTCTCCGTGGTGAGGATTGCCACCAAGGTTAAAGGCAATTGGAATTGTAATTGGCACCGATCTTCGCCGAAGTTAAGAAGATCAAAATAGTGAAGCCATCAACGGGTTTGGTTGGTGGAGTGGAGTAGGCCTCACGTTTTGAGGACCGAACCACTTTAAATCTCGGGTGCACTCTCTCTTATCTCTTGTTTACATTTGCATTGCACTTATGATTTAACTTGTATGTTTAATTGCCTTTTTGATCTCCTAAATCTTCAAAATTGGGTTAGAGTTTTCAAAAGCTTAAAACTTGTTGGAAACCTAATTTTTCCTCCTCATAAGTTGCCATTAGAATAGTACTCGGGCCTACCCTTGGAATTTCAAAGAGTCGGCAGACTTTTTTGAAGTCTTCGGGGATATTGGGCAGTCTCATAAACCAGAAGTGGCTACTTCTCAAGTTTGTACCCTCATAGGAAAGAACATCGTTGATATTTGTAATGAGTACCTTATTCCCGATGAATACGTCATTCGATTGTCAAGTTCCAAAGAGCGGGTGTGCAAGAGCTCTGTTGAGGGCGGAACGACCTTCTACCTTGAAGCTTTCAAGGGAGGTCTAAGGTTCCCTTTAATAGGGGTAATCCCTCAGATATTCTGATTTTATGGGGTAGCTCCCTCCCAAGTCTTTCCGAACAGTTGGAGGAACTTATTGGCCTATTTGGCCAAAAGCAAACTTCTGAACGCCGATGTATCGGTCGATATTTTCCGTCAAACCTTCAAGCTGAAAGATGATGGGGGATGGCTAACTATCACCCACCGTAGAAACATAATGGTTGGGGCCAAAACCCCTTCATCGATCAAGGGTTGGAAAATGATTTTTTCTTCGTTCGGCCACCTTTCAATACCGGATGGGATTTTCCTTTTGACTGGAGGAGACCTTCCGCTGTCAAATCAAGTGTCGTACCGATCCTTGGAAAATGGGGAATACAATATTCGGCTCCATTTCTTCAGGTTTTAGAATTGATACCTGGGACTTCAAGGACCAAGAAAAGCTCGTTGAGTATGGCTTGTGTCGCAAAGTTATTCGGCCCAAAGTTTCCATCAGAGGAGTCGGAGCCTCGAAGAGAGGTAATTCTCATTTCCACGCCCATTTAACCGACTGCTCCTATATTGAGAGGATTATCAATCGTTTTATTTTTTTGTACAGGAATGTCTTCCCATCCTGCTGGTGACTCCAAAGATGCCGAGGTTTCAGAGAAGGCCAGGATTCCCAAAAAAGTTAAGGTTCCCGATAAAGCTCCTAAGAAGCCCGAGATTCTCTCGCAACCGACTCTAGTTATACCGGTAGCATCTTTGGAAAGGGCTCGGAGAGTCAAATATGGGGGGAGCCAATCTGCTGTTGCCGCATCCTTAAAGACTCTTCTCGGAAAGTCCAGAGAACCTTCTGGTGGTGAGAGACCTGACCCTGGGAAGAAGCTTAAGGGGACCACCTCTGAAATGCCGACCGATGGAGCCTCTAGCGACCTTCCCCCTGTTTTTATTGTTGACGGGAGTAGGTGAACAGAACTTCTCTTTCACCGTGTTGAGATAACAGAGGACGAGGCCAAAGTCCAGGGTGACCCATTCCTCCTTTCCTGGAAGGTCAGGGACAAAGACTCTGCCATTCATAACCAGTGGGTTGGGGTGGAAATGTGCCTGAGCAGTGTGCCTCCGAGTGATAGGGAAGAATTACGAAAGCTAAGTTCCGGAGCTTTGAGCTGCTCCTTCCTCCATCAACGGAAGAAAGTAAGGACTATTGGGCCCTTTCTTTTTCCTTTTCGTTCTTTATACTCCGCAAACTTATCCCTCCATATATTTTGTTAGATGAATGATCTCAGCGCCATGGCTTCCAACTGTATCACGGACACTTTGGCGGACAATCTAAAGCTCAGGGACGTAGTTAGCGGCCTAGAGGGGAAGAACCGCACTCTGAAAACGCGAGTATCCAAACTAGAGATGAAGGAGAAGGACGAGGAGGAGGTCATAAACTCTTTGCTCAAGGATTTGGAGGATGCATAGAGGAAGTTTAAAGAGTCTGAAGAGGCCCTCAACGAGCTCACTCAAGATCGAGCGGCGGCTGAGGCTCAGACGGTGGCCAAATTTAAAGAAAGCGAGGAATACGGCTTTGAGTTGGCCTTCCATGCCCTCGACTTCGAGGTCAAGGGATTTGCTGAATGCAAAAGGCAAGTTCTAGAAATCATACCGGATTTCCCCGTGGACCGCTTTGTCTCCCCAAAGACCGATACAGTCATCATTGATCCTCCACTCGTGACCGACCTGGATCTTTAGGTCTTTTCTTCTGTTAATTTTATAAGTTTATTTTGGATGCACTTGAAGTGCAAAAACTTATTTATTTTGTTGGTATGTAATATTTGCCTCTACAGTGGGGCATATACTTTGTGGTGCCGTGCCTTTGTTGGCTCTTGTTGATTTGGTACTTATAAGTACCTTCGTTTTGTTTTTATATATATACGATACACAAGTTCTATTCCTCGCCTCTATGGGGGGAATGAGACTCATGCTTTTAATTTTATAAACCTCATGCCTTTCCTCTGTGAGGGGCAGGGTTTTCTTTCATTACGCTAGTTATTTCCTCTCTCATTCTTATTTAAAAGTAAAAAAAGGGAAAATCCAGGTAAGTGAATGGCCGAACGCTCGGTCCTGTTCCTTTTTACGAGAAGCGGGCCGGACGTTCGATCATGTTCCCTATTTCTCATGTTAGTTAGGGATACGCTCTATTGTTCCTTTATAAAGGTAACAACTTTCTGGTATTCCCTCATGTTAGGAGGGAGCTCGTTATCCAGTGATATTTTTAGTGGCATCCGAGATGATCAACCTCACTCGCACTTCACATATCATCTGATTGATCCGAAGATCTGGGCATCGGGTCCTCCTACCTTTGGGTCGGACGAGTGCCTCACCCTACTCGGCCGGTTTATATACTTGGACGGTGGGCATTAACCTTATGTGGTTAATTGATGTAATGGCAGTCCTCCTGTCTCATGGGTCGGACAAGTGCCTTACCATACTCAGTCGGCTTAAAAGCTCGTCCGGTGGGGATTAACCTTATGAGTTAACCATATAATTTATATTTTAAACATAAGTATATATGAGCTTCGTCTCTGCACATTTCAAGGGTTGGACAAGCATTTTTACCTTGTTCAATCAGTTTGCCTACACGATTGGCAGGGACTGAAATTATTTAATATTTTCAAGCATGCATAGAAACATATTTCACACAGAGGAGCATAATAGGAACACTTTTGAAACAAACTTTAAATTTATTTCATTAAGCTACTCCTTATTACATCCTTTCATAAGAATTGTCTCTACTTATTCATGCATTTGAAAAAGAAAAAAGAAACGAAATAACGAAAGTAAATAAAGAAAAAATTAACTAGACTTACTGATATAATTTCCTTAAGTTCTGCATGTGCCATGTCCTGGGGATCGGTGTTCTATCCAGATTTTCTAATTGGTATGCTCCTGGGCGTAGGATCCTTATAACTCTGTAGGGCCCTTCTCATGAGGGGGCGAGTTTTTCGGTGTTCCTTGGGTTTGAAACCTCTGCCCGTCGGAGTACCAGATCTCCTTGCTTAAGAGCTCTTTCTTTCATCTGATGGTTGTAGTACCGAGCAACCCTTTGCTGATATGAGGTGACCCTGATTCGAGCCTTCTCCCTGGTCTCCTCAACGAGGTCCAAATTGCTTCTCATGAGGTCGTCATTCATTTGTTCATTATAGCTCTCGACCCTTGGAGAAGGGATGGCTATCTCAGCTGGAATAATTGCTTCGACACCGAATGCTAGGTTGAAAGGGGATTCCCCCATTGTGCTTCGTGGGGTAGTCCGGTAGGTCCATAGGACGTTCGGTAACTCTAACGCCCACGTATTTTTGGCATCTTCAACTCTTTTTTTGAAACTTTGAAGGAGGATTCGGTTGGTTACCTCGACTTGTCCATTTGCCTGTGGGTGTCCCACCGAAGTAAATCTTTGGTCGATCATGAGCCTTTCGGAAAAATTCCTAAATTGTTCGCTAGCGAACTGGGGCCCATTGTCTGTAACCAACACCCTTGGTATTCCATATCTGAATATAATGTCGTGGTAGAAAAAATTTTTTGTTGCCTTGGAGGTGGCCTTCTTTACTGCTTTGGCTTCTACCCATTTAGTGAAATAGTCTATCGCGACGTATAGCATCGTATGTCCGCCGACTGATGGTGGGAAGGGGCCTAATAGATCCATTCCCCACATCGCAAAGGGAATTGGACTGGAGATAAGGGAGTATTGGGTTACTGGCTGACGAGGTACCGAGGAAAACTTTTGGCACTGTTCGCACTTCCTGACGTAGTTCTGCGTGTCTTCAAGTATTGTCGGCCAGAAGAGTCCTCGGCGAAGGATCTTGTGAGCCAGCACCTTGCCCCTCGAATGATCTCCACATATGCCTTCATGTACCTCAGCCATTGCTCGGTCGGCCTCTGTGGATCGGAGACACTTTAATAGTGGCCAGGAAAATGATCGTTTGTAAAGTACTTCACCTTTTAGGATATAAGGGGCAGATTTGGCAGTAATTCTGCTTGGTTCCTTTCGGTCCTCAGGTAAGGTATCATCTTTTGAGGTACTGAATTATGGCGTCCATCCAACTGGGTTCGTTATCGATATGGGTAACCTCTTCTCTCTCTATGCTAGGGTGGGAGAGGACCTCGGTATACACGTTTCCCCAGCTATTGGTTTCAGAGGAGGCCATTCTAGATAGAGCATCAGCTCTTGCATTAAGAGTTCTAGAAATCTGTACAATCTCAAATTCCTTGAAAAGGGAGATTTTCCCTCTCACCTTTTCCAAGTATTTGAGCATTCTTCGGTCCTTTGCTTCGTAAAGTCCATTAATGTGCCCGACGATGAGTTGAGAGTCAGTATGGGCTTTCAATCTGTCAGCTTCCAATTCAAGAGCCAACGATAGTCCGGCAAGAAGTGCTTCATATTCGGCTTCATTGTTGGAAGCATCGAAGTCGATTTTCAAAGCGTATTCTACTAAGAATTTGTCGGGTCCGGCCAAGACTAGCTGCTCCGCTTCTGCCTGCATTGGCTAATTTGTCGACGAACAACATCCATGGATATTATTTTTCCTGTTGTTCCTCTTTTATCTCCTCCTTCCCCCCCAAGTCTTCGGTCAGAGCCGTGCATTCTACAACAAAGTCAGCAAGCACTTGCGACTTAATTGTGGGGTGAGGTCGCAGTTGTGTGTCAAATTCGCCCAGTTTGACCGCCCAATTGATTAATCTGCCCAAATTATCGGGCTTCTGAAGGATTTTTCACAATGGTTGGTCGGTGAGAACAACTATTGTGTGGGCTTGAAAGTATGGATGCAATTTTCTGGCGGCAACGACCACCGCAAATGCGAACTTCTCAATATTTTGATACCTTGTTTCATTAGCATCGTGTAGTACTCCGCTGACGTAATATATAGGATGTTCTGTCCTTTGCTCTTGGCTGACAAGTACAACACTCACAGCCAAGGGGCTTACCTCTAGATAGAGGTATAACTCTTCGTTCAGTAATGATTTCATCAATACCGGAGGAGATTAGAGATACAGTTTGAGTTTTTCGAATGCTTCTTGGCATTCATTAGTCCATTGAAAATTTTTCATGTTTCCCAGTATCTTAAAGAATGGGAGGCATTTGTCGGTGGATTTGGACATGAATTGGTTCAGAGCCGCTATCCTTCCTGCGAGCCATTGTACCTCGTTCACGGTTCGTGGAGGTGTCATTTTGAGGATGGCTTGTATCTTCTCGGGATCAAGCTCTATGCCTCGTTGACTTACCATGAATCCGAGGAACTTGCCGGAGGTTACCCCAAAGGCACACTTTGAGGGGTTGAGCTTCATCTGATATTTCTGCAACATCGTGAAAGCTTCCTGAAGGTCGGTATCATGGTTGGTAGTTTTTAAACTTTTAACAAGCATGTTATCTACATATACCTCCATGTTCCAACCGATTTGTGAGGCGAAAATTTTATTCACCAACAGTTGGTACGTGGCTCCCGCGTTCTTAAGGCCAAAGGGCATGACCTTGTAACAAAATAGCCCTTATTCTGTGACAAAGGACGTTTTGGGGATATCGGGGGAGTACATGCGTATCTGGTCATATCCGGAGAAAGCATCCATGAAGCTGAGCATCTCGTGGCCGAATGTAGCATCTCAACATGTCGATTCTGGGGAGGGGATAGTGGTCCTTTGGGCAGGCTTTATTTTAGGTTAGTAAAGTCTACGCATATCCACCACTTCCTGCTTGCTTTTTTTTATCATTACTACATTGGCAAGCCATTCTGGGTAATGTATTTCTCGGATGAACTCAGCTTGTAGGAGTTTATCGACCTGATCTTTCATAGCTTTCTATCGCTCGAGAGCGAAGTTCCGTTTCTTTTGTTTAACGGGCCTATGAGAGGGGTCGACATTGAGCCGATGGAAAGCAACGTCCGTTTGGATACCTGGCATATCTAAAGCAGACCATGCAAAAACATCCGCATTAGCTTTCAAAAAATTGACCAGGTTGGTTCGGGCGTACTTGTGAGAAGTGATCCAATCTGGACTGTCATTTCATCGTCTTCTCCAAACAGTGGTACTTGAGTTAGCTCTTCTACCGGTTCTCCGCGCGTCAGGTAATTATCCAAGCGTGGGTCGGTACCGGCTATTTGGAGGGATTTCTTTGACTTTTTTACTACCTTGGCGTAATCGGCATAGCAGTTTCTAGCTCTTTCTTGATCTCCCCTTACCTCTCCGACTCCTGCTTTTGCCAGGAACTTGACTTTGAGGTGGGGAGTGGAAACAACTGCTTCAAGCTTATTCAGAGCCGGACGCCCTATGATAGCATTATAGGTGGAGGGGACTTTGACCACCAAGAAGGTTCGCATGATAGTTTTCTGATGAGGTTCGGTACCGAACGTTACAGGGAGGTTTATCGTACCCTCGATACGGATCGATCCACCAGAAAATTCATATATCGACCATTCAACTGGTACAAGTCTGTCCATCCAGAGGTGCATCTCCTTAAAAGCATCGTAATGCAAAATATTGACAGAACTATAAGTTTCTATCAGTACCTTACTTACGTTATAATTTGTAATAGTGAGGCGGGCAACTACCGCGTCATCATGGGGGACGTGGACTTTTCATAATCTTTCTCGGAGAAGAGTATTTGTTCCTCATTACCGGTCGAATCCGACCGTAACGACTTTGCTAAAGCCTCCACCGCATGAATCTGGGGGGCATAAGCCTTCTGTCCGGGAATTGTTGGTCCTCCTGAGGCCAAACCTCCGGTGATCACATTGATGCTTCTTGCAATCCTGAGTGGAGCATCAATTCTTACGTCTGGTGAGTGTCGAAGTTCAGAGACGTGTCTGGTTTGGTCAGGTCCGATGGACGAGGGAATTGGATTAGAGGGACCGGGTGTCTTTCGAACCTCGGATTTATGAGAAGATCCGATATTTCTCAGGTTCAATAAGTATTTATCAATGCACCCAAGCTCTACTAACCTTTCGATCTCATTCTTTAGGTTATAACAGTCGTCTGTCGTATGGCCATGATTGCCGTGATGATGACAATATTTGCTAGTGTTACGCTTTCGACCAGTTCCTTTCATCTTTTTTGGCCATTGGAGGTCTTCCTTTCCTCGGATCTCATAAAGGATGTTTGCGACATACGTATTCAGAGGAGTGTAATTGTACCTTTCAAACTGCCGTGAGGGAGTTTAGTTGCCAGATTGTGACCGTCGATTGTCGGATCGAGGAGGTTTAGCCTATCCATTGTTCGACCGAGTCTCCTCCTTCCGCTTTTCCGGAGCTTTGGTGAGTTCTAACTCTCTTTCTATAGCGAAAGATTCTTCGTTGTTGACATATTTGTCTGCTACAGCCATTAGTTCCTGGAGATCTCTGGGAGGGCCGATATTCAGGGCTACTTTGAGATCTCTATCATGGACAACTGACTTCATCGCTGCTCTAACCATCTCATGATTAGGGTCCTTAATTTGGGATAACTCAGCCCTGAACTGCTCTGTGAAGGATCACAAAGTTTCCTCTTTTCCTTATCAGAGAGCAAGGAGTGCGTTGGCGGGCTTCTTTTGTGGTCGGCTATTAGCAAAGTACGTAACAAACTCCCGACCCAATTCTCAGAACGAGGATATGGAATTGGGTTTAAGGCGGCCCTACCAACTGTTTGCTCCCCTTTTCAAGTATGAAGAAAAAGCGCGACACATGACTGTGTCGTTAGCGGCTTTGAATTCCATCACCCTTCGATAGGCTTGCAGGTATTCCAATGGGTCTGATGTACCATCGTAGAGACTGAGCCTCGACAGGTCGAAATTTGGTATCAATTGGACTTATGCTATGGCCTCTACGAATGGTGATTATATTTCATTCTCCCATTCAGCTAGAAGATCTAGTTCATAAGGTTTCTTAACATGATGTTGCATCTCATTGATTTGTCGCTGAAGCTCGGTGAGGAGACCCTAATCAGTGGTACTAATTTCGTTTCTCAAATTTTAATGTGGGTTGTCTTGCCCTTGATTCGGATTTCCCGCGCTATTAGCCCTTTGGGGGATATTGTTGTTCTGGGCTGGAATAGGCCTAAAGGTCAATTCCGGTGCCCGTCGATCGTTCGCCTCCTCGTTTCCATGATTCGGCGTGGGGATAGTGATTGAAGCCGAAGGTCGATGATTTACTGGCCTTCTACTACTAGGATTTCTGCCCTCAGGCGATTCGTCTTTTTCTTCTCTAAAGGCGGATTCCTCACTTCCGCGATTAGTGGAGGAATACTGATGTTTTGAACCGTCGGTGGGGGAGGTGGTAAACGTCTTAATATTTCTTGAAGAGCAACAGAGACATCCCCAACTTGCATTGCTAGTTGGTTGAACATAGTCATAGTGACTGGCGTAGTATCTTCATTGGTAGGCGCTTCCTCTAGAATAGGATTTCCGAGGATTGTGGCCTGTGTTTGACTCCTAGTCGTTATTCCTTCACCATGTAGCTTGGCAGTGACAAATTTCAAGGCTTTTGATCTCAAATTTGTCATGGAGGTCCCACGGATGGCGCCAATCTGACGATGCCGAAATCCACTCTACATGATCTAGTGGTGATAGAGTTGATCCTGTAAGCAACTTGTACTAACATAAAAGAGTTTAGTAGAACCGAAATTATAATACTTCAATATTTAAGCTAGAAATCGGAATCACAAGTGAATTGAAGGGAAGGCGATTAAATTTAGAAGTGTTACCCACGAAGATGGAAGGAGAGGGATTGTGACTGAACTTGGTTGTTGCCAAGCTGCCTACGTACCCCTTCTTTGAGGATCAAGTCTAACGTAGTTCCATTATGAATATGAGGATCCCTTTTATAGAGAATAGAGTCCACGATGATTAGAATCTTACTATTTTTAGGAGTCTTGCCTAATTGGTTGACTTCCCTAGGAGATAAGTTTACATTTATTTTTAATAGATATCTTATTTCCCTATACAAATACGTTACTATGAATGGGACTCCTTTCTTTGGAAATCCACCGCCTTAAGGGCATATTACCTGTTTGAGAGGTGGTTTCCCAAGTATGGACGATGCTATTTATAAGGAGAGGATAAGATTTTATTTACTTTCTCCTAGGTTGGATGAGTCAGTTTCTGTTTATTCAGAGGTGCCACGTGTCGCTCATCAACGGTTAATGTTGATTTTACCCCCAACAGTAGCCATACATAAAGGGTAATAGCAGATTTTTTTTTACGTGAAGTGGTTGCTAAATATGGGGCATGCAAGATAATCTTGTTGATTTTTTTTGGACAGCTATGACTTGATGGTGGGAAAATGTCCAAATTGGGAGATCCACATTGATATTTGTATTATTTTATAATAGGAGGTATTCTATGTAATAAAGGGCAGAAGATGGCAGCTTTACATAATGGTTAGTGATTCGGACAAGTGGCATCATCTAGTGTTTCCCAAAATTGAGGAAAAGAATCCTCTAGATACTTTCATCTTCTCCCTTTAGCCCTTTCTAAATTGCCAACTTTTAATCTCAACCATTGCTTCTCTTCGGCTCCAACTTAGCAACTTTGGCTCTTCATTCCCTATAAATACCCACCCACTCCATAGAAAAAAGGGGCAAGTTTCTTTTTTTCCATAGAGTTCGTCCAAGCTCCTCCTCCAATCCCATGTCAATTTATCACCCCATAGAAAAGCAAGCCCATATCCCATAGCCTAGACAAAATATCATACCCATAGCCATCGTACGCCCATACATCCTACACCATCCCCTTAATTGATCTCTTATTCCTTATGCTCCATCCAATAGAGTACCCATAGCTATCACCCCCGTTCTTATACCTCATTAGGATGCCCATGTACTCATACACCCTCTTCCTTTTCCATTCCAGACCACTTGGTTCTACTCCCTCACCCAAAAAGCCAATCGGACCTATACATTCACCCTACAATTCCCTCAGTTACGCACTTTTCCCAATTCTCGCCGGCCCCTGATCGGACATTCTAATGTACTCATTTTGTTAATCTACTTGGATTAGCATTCGGGCTTCACCAAATACAACATCGAAAGAAAAATTCAAGGGGAAAGAGCAAAGTGGGTCTACATCGAGCTTCAGAAGAGGTAGGTCCTTTGATTTTTACTCATCATAGGATTCAGATTCATGTTCATGATAGCTTAATTTATACCTCTCCATATTAGAGTTCATGTAGTTTATACAACTCTCCCAATTCTCTTCTCATTTTCTCTTGTTTTAATTCATGATAAAACATGCATATTAGGACTCGTACATCCATTTTAGAACTCATGCATATCTTACTCTCATCTTTCATCTCTCTTTCCTCCCCTCTTTTTTTTAGGGAAAATTACATATAGACCCCCTGTGGTGTGGCCATATTCCATTTTAGACCCTGAGGTTTCAAAGTCATCAAACACACCCCTTGTGGTTCCCATGGATTTTTTTAACGTAATGGAGCTGACGGATTGGGTGAAATGACTACTATACCCTTTCATTATAAGTAAAAAAAAACCCCATTTCGTCTATTTCCTCATTTCTATTGAACGAAGCTAGGGTTTTTCGAATGTACTTAATCTTCAACCTTGAGCGTCTTGAAGCTCTGTTCACTGCAACAACAACTGAGGTGAGCAACTTATCTTTTTTTTTTTGATAAGCTACTCATTTTTTCTTTTCATTATTAATGAGGTTGATGGTTTGGGAAGAAGGGGCTTTACATTAAAATAGTGTTGTTTTTATACTGTGTAATGATGTTAGGGTTTTATAGGTTTTTGAAGACCCCTCCCCATAGTTCTCTGTGTAAAAAAGGGTTTTCTTTTAGGGTTTGTTTAGTAGAGAATAAAAAGGGGCTTTACATTAAAATAGTGTTTTTATACTATAATAATATGTCTTTTATACTAAATATTCGTCTTTCAACAGAAACCCTATGAGTTAAAGGTTTTTTTTTTGAATCTATCATTATTTTAATACTCGAATCTGGGTTCTGTTTCTACAATGTGTTTAGGGGTTTTTACCATTGTGGTTTTTACTACACGAATGTGGGTTTTGTACCAGTTTGTTTAGGATTTTATTTGGAATCTGTGTATTCTACTCTTTGAATGTGTGGTTTCAAACATAGATTGGAAATCTGGTGGGGTTAGTTGCGTGTCTTCTTCTAATTTCTATTTGCAAATGAGGGACATGTGGTCCCCATTTGCAAACATAGATTGGAAAAAGACACTTCTCCATTACAGTACATACAACAATGTGGTGGGTTTTCTTGTCTGTGATGTCGTTTTTCAATTTCTGTTTGTAAAAAAAAGGAAACTTTTACATGATTGTGATGTCTGGTCCCCCCTTTTGCAATCTTTCAAAAATCCTGCTTTGTGCTGTATAGATTAGGATTATTTGTGGTCTCAAACACTATGTCGATATGCTAAGTTTGTTTGTTTGTTTTTTCCTCTAACAGTGATGGGCTCCCAATATATTTCCTTTGAGGTCCATCATGGTGGACAATTCGACAGTAAATGTAAGACATAAAGGAGGTAAAGTTGACCATGTTGATGATATTGACCGAGACAAACTATCTTTGTTTGAAATACAAGACATGTTGGTAGAAATTGTTGGCATTCCTATCCACCTTTTCATTTACTATAAGGTGCAAGGAAGGCCTAGGGAAGGTGGCTTTCGCAAGATAGAAAATGACATAGATGTCTTGGAAATGATAGCCATTCATCGAGGGAAGCCTTTTATTCCTATTTATGTTGACACCCCCGTATTCCACCAAATGAAGGTTCTGTTGGTTTGGCTGCACAGGTGGAGACACATATTCGAACAAATGAAGGCCCTGATGGTTTGGATAGACATGTGGAGACCCCCACCCCAACAACTGATGGTGGTAAACAATTTGATGTAGAAGTGGATGAAGAGGTAGTTGAAGGTTCCGTGGGTTTGGAGGGAGATGGAGTTAACTATGGTTTGGTGGGTCATGAACTAACAGATGATGGCCGTGGATGTAATAGTAGCAGTGATGATGATTATTTTGTTGGTAGAAGATCTGCCAACATAGGCAGTAGTGGTGGTGATTCTGATGATTATGTTGATGAAGGAATTGATGTAGGTGATGAGGAATTACCTGAAGCAGTTGAGGAGGAGGTTGTAAATGAAAATCCTCCTAACTTTAATTTACTTGAGGAAGATGGAGACTTGAGAATTCCAAGAGGATCTTCTGATGAGGGAGATGAACTGATAAGAGAGTTCAAAGAGCTTGTTGACATGCAACACCCAACTCTAGTTGTGGGGATGGTTTTTAGTTCACCTCAAGTATTCAGAGGTGCTTTGAAGGAGTATGCCATAGCACATAGGTTCAACTACGTATTGAAGAAGAATGAGAGTACAAGAGTTACTGCTGTTTCCAAGAGCAATTGCAATTGTGGTTGGAGGATACATGCCTCTCTTATGCAGAAGGGGGAGGGTTTCCAAATTAAAAGCTTCATTCAAAAGCATACATGCACAAGAACATTTAGAAACCACCAAGTTACTGCATCTTGGCTTTCTTTGAAATACATGGAGAAGATAAGAGATGACCCTTATTGGAAAGTAACTGCGATCCAAAGGAGTGTGAGAAGAGACTTCAAGGTGGATGTTACGAAGTCTAAAATATACAGGGCAAAGAGGAAAGCTGTTGACAACATTGAGGGAGGATATATGGAACAATATGGAAGAATTTGGGATTATTGTGACCTCGTAAGGGCTATAAATCTCGGAAGTTGTTTAAAGCTAAAGGTTGATAGGCCATCATTAGACGTGTTACCTACGTTTCAAAGACTATATGTTAGTCTGCATGCGACAAGGACATGTTTTTTGGCAGGCTATAGACCTTTCATAGGTCTAGATGGCTGGCATTTAAAAGGTCCTTGTGGTGGTCAACTCTTATCTGCAGTTGGAAAAGATGGCAATGACCAAATGTTCCCTATTGCTTATGCCATTGTAGAGGCGGAACTAAAGGAATCATGGACTTGGTTCTTGACAACATTGTTAAATGACATTGGTTCAATTGAGATTCATGGTTGGACTTCAATATCTGACAGACAGAAGGTATGAGTTCAAACCAAAGCTTGTTGACATTGCTTTTTGTAAGCCCAAGGGTTCCCATGGGTTAATCATTCACCTTACCTTCCTGTTTTGATGCTACCAAACTAAATTGATCAGCATTTACGGACTGATGTGTTGCTTTGAGGTGTTGTGCTATATACATGATTTTCATATCATAATTGCCATTACACAACTCCTCTCAACACATGGCTTGTGGATCATGGAGCAAAGGAACCAAGAGCTTGCACCTACAATGGAGACATCATCATTTGAAGATGTTCAAGTAAAGAAGCTCAACATCAAGATCCCACAAGTTCCTAACAAAGTGTCAAGAAGGAGCTTGGAGATGAACTAGCCATTGGTGACACCTCATGTACCTCAATATGCATTGAAGATTGGAGGACTATGCATTGAAGATTGGAGGACAAGTCACAAGAGCCAAAACAAGGTCCAGATGTTCACCCAAGTAGAAGAAGTCCAAGAAAGTGCAAAGGAGCCTATACATTCCAAGAAGACTCATGGTTTAAATCTTTTAGATTGTATTTGGAGTCCTCTTGATTTTATGCTTAAATGTACTTTCAAAAGGTTTCCAAATGATTTTTATACTTAACATTTTACATCTTTGAAAACCATTAACACACCCAAAAATGTGTTTGAAAACCTAGGACTTAAGCCCAAAGACCTTGGCCCAAAAGCCCCTGATATTTAAAGTTAAAATGAAATTTTTACTAGGGCCGGTCGACGGGCTATGCTGGGCGATGCGAGATGGAACCTGGAAGTCCAGGACATCTCAAAATTTATCGGGCGGGTCGACCGGGGCAAGCCGGGTGACCTCGGATATGTTTCTGTTTCAAGTAAAAACAATCCAGTTTGGTCTTGGGCGGGAGACCGCCGTGGGTCGGTCGACTTGGATAGGTTTTTGAGCCGAATTTTTGAGCAGATAGGTAGCCCTCGTCGGGCCACCGTCATGGGGCCGGTCGATCGCGACCGTAAGATATTTGCAAATAAAAAAGGGCACCCGATAGGGGCGGACGACTGCGGTGGTTCGGTCGACTGCGACAGTCGGGCAAACTAGCAGTTGGGGCTTTCGCAGGTTGACTTTTTCAACCCAGTTTTTTACAGTTTTACCCCCAAACTCTCATATTTTCAAATGCACTATATATACACTATTAAAACCTATCTAAACAAGCTTTTGAACATTTGAGAAATATCAAATCCCATTTCTCTTTGAGCTTCAACTTTTGAATCAAAAGCAAAAGCCTCTTTAAACATGTATTTCCACATTCTTTCAAGAGGCACTCCATATGGCTTTTTATTTGCTTATTTCTTTGGAGTGATTGTGAGCTATTATTGTTGTAATCCGCCTATTAAGAGGCATGAGAGTTTTTCTTTTTCTTTTTGTTCTTCATTTTTTAGGGTCTCCGATTCGGCCCGTTAAGAATAGTGAATCCGGCATATGAGGGTGTGTCCCCTCGCCGAAGGCTTCGTGCAAATGGGCTTACGCTTTGGCCCTTGAGAAAGGAAAAGCTTGGTCATTGTAAATGGCTCATTGATCCGGCCTAGAAGGAGGATCGAGATAGTGGAACTCACACGTGGACGTGAAGAGTGGAGTAGGTCTTGTGATAGACCGAACCACTATAAATATTGTGTTAATTGTCTCCTTCTCTCTCTTCCTTTCCTTCTCTTTCACGTGTGGTGATTGGTAATCTCTAACCCTAACTTGTTTATGCTTTAATGGAACAAGGGTTAGTAAATGCACTTGGTTAAAATGTTTAAACCCTAATTGCATTATAATATTTATCTGAACAAGGGTTAGAAAATGTGCATGATTAGAATGTCAAAACCCTAGCTTTGGTTAATATGCCTATTTGAACAAGGGTTAGACTAATTAGTGTTTAATTAGTGGATTAAATTTTAATCTTCCCCTAATTAAGCCTAAAATTTCTAATTGACCAATTCACCACCCTCTTGGGTTGTTACACCTGTATTTCATTTGGTATCAGAGCCTAGGCTCTTAAAGAGATTTTTAACTTTAAAAATCTACAAGAGAAAAGATCTGTGACAATCCCTATGAATTTTGAGAAAGGCTAATCCGCCCTAATTCCTCCATTCTTTGATAGAACGAATTATGGAGCTTGGAAAGCACAAATGCAAGCCTATTTCAAAACGATAGATCATGACATTTTAGATGTCATTGAAGAGGGAATTTTTTTTTCAAGGAAATGCACTGAAAGTGATTTAAAATTATTTTTCTTGAACTTAAAGGCAATGATTTTATTTTGTTGTGGTTTAACTCCAAACATTTTTGATAATATTTCAAATTGCATCAATGCAAAAGATATTTGGACTTCGTTAGAAAACACTTTTGAGAAAAATATTTGTCTCTTTTCAAATGATAAAATTTTTAGACAAAAAGATATTTCAGAAAAAATCTTTTGCAAAAAAAAGTTCTTTCAAACATTCTATTTTCGATTTGAAAATTCAAATTGAAAATCTAAAATTGAAAATAAATGAAAGTTTGAGAAGAAATGAGAAATTAAGTCAATTGAGCATATTTTTGTTAAATAAAAATGTTTTCTTATTTCAAAGATGCAATGCCTTTGAAAAAGAAATTAAAAGCCTTGAAATCACAAACATAGAATTAATTGAAAAATATAAACATGTTTGTGAAAATGAAGAACAATTGAAAACTAATTTATCTCATCAACATGAAAATCAATTTAATGAGATTGAATTAGGAAAAGAAAAATTCTCTATTAAGAATCAAAGACTTCAAGAAGAAAAAGATAAAAATACTTCCAAGTCTTGTGATTCTAATTGTTCTACATCTGCCAATTGTGGTAGATATGGACATCACAATTCTGAGTGTAAGCTTGGAATTGTGAAATCTAACAAGTTTGTTTGGATAAGAAAAGGTACACTCCCACAAACAAACTTGGATGGAACCAAAGGGATATGGGTTCCAAAAGAATCCCTCTAAACTGATTAGTGAATGAGTTAGTTTAGGGGCTATGCTAAATTGTTATATCATTCACATTCATTCTAGATACCTCAATTCATTGATTTATTCTTTGTATCTAGAATATATGAGCTTAATTGATATATCTTGTTATCATGAATGTAGATACCCATAAGGGTGCAATCTTTAACTGAATGTATCTATATTTTTAGCGTGCTTTAATGATCATATTTTTTTCTTTGTAAAAATCCACCTAAGTGCAAAATCACATTACTTGTGCACTTAGCATCCACAATTAGAAAAGTTTAAATGTGTCAAACTTTGCTTGAGATAGAATAAACTTGTATCTAATGATTTGTGGATAGTGGTTGGTTGGACCATACGCCCTTGTGTCCAATCTTGGTAGACTATCCATGGAGGTTTAAAAAATATCATATCTTACTCATGTTTACCCATAAGTGATAGACTATCACTTGCATGAGCCATGGATGTCTCTCTCAGACATGTTCTCTATAGACTATTCACATTTTGTCCGAGTTCTATAGATTTGTACTAAATTGACATATTTTATATATAATCTATAGTTATTTCCCCTTGTATGGTATTAGCTCATGGTAAAGATGATGAACCTTAAAGTTAAAAGCTACTCAATTGGTACTTTTAGCCTTCTTACTGGCTAAGAGGAAGATTGTACCTTCATCTTAATTAAAACATCAAATTACTTTGGCTTCTAGCCAACATCTTAACCATGATAAGCCATATGTGCTTTGTGTGTCATACTTATATATTACATGCACATATTTAGGGGGAGCATGGTTTGCTAGATTATCATCTCTTTTGATATCATATGACTACCTATAGCAATCATGCATTTGTAGCCCAAGGGTGGTTTGTAAATCATTCACCTTTAAATCCCTTGGTGCTTTTGTGTTAGGACAGTCCTCTGGATTCATACCATGTATGAGTCTCTAACAAAGGGGGAGCTTTACATTTATATATGTCCTTTCCATCTTATCATATATAGTTAGATATGGGTATCACACTACATGTGATGAGTTCACCCATATGGAGCTTTATTGCTTCATATGTGTGGTAGTTGGAATTTCTCTTATTCTTACATTTTTGAGATCATCTCTCATTTGTGACAAAATCCCTTAGCCTATGCCTTAATGTCATATCATCTTAGGCTTTATACTTATCTTGGATTGATGGGGTGTGAAAACACCAGCCTCTCACAGGCCGCCACCTGTCCCAGAGTAGGTGAGCTGCAGCCTCTCACAGGCCGCCACCTGTCCCAGAGTAGGTGAGCTGCAGCCTCTCACAGGCCGCCACCTGTCCTGGACACCTGTCCAGGACACCTCACCAAATTTTCCCTATAAATAGAGGATCAAAGCTCAGACCAATGGGTAATGCGAAAAATCCCTTCTCTCCCTAAAAACTCTTAGACATCTCCCCTTCACTCCTGCTCATACTGACTTGAGTGTCGAAGGGCCTGTCCGGAGTAAAACCCGGTCTGGTCTTCTGACCTCGCTTGCCTTGTGCAGGACTCAGCCCTCATAGCAGGACTCTTTCTCGACCACCTCACTCCTCGTTCACTCCGGTCCCTCAGGACTCAGCTCCCCTAGTCATCCAGCTCAGCTCTTACATCACTGCTGTACCTGTTACCGATTTTAGGTCTAACAGATTGGCGCCATCCGTGGGACTCCAGAACTAAAAGCTGTCCTTACACATCCCACTCACAAAAATGGCAGGACGCAAGAGTACGCGGATGCCTACTGCGCGGGCGCGGACTACCCAAACCGCGCTACCCCGCAGGACCCGGAGCGAGCGAATTGCATCACTAGTAGTAGCAGCTTCTGCTACAGCAGAGCAGAGCCCGGCTCGCTCAGAACATCTGAATCCCTTGCCCACCCCGGAGCAAGTTCAAGCTCTATTTCAGCAGATGACAGCCCTCGTTGGGCAGTACCAGCAACTACTTCAAGTGCCCCCTCAACCTCCCCCAGAGGCTCCGCGATCTGTCCAAGGAAGGCCAGACGTCCACAGGGGAGAGTCATCACACCATGGTGAGGGCCGAACTCATCATTCCACCAGACAAGTCCCTCACCCCACGACGAGGCATGCCCAAACAGAGCCTCATCACCGTGAAAGGTCGCGGTCCCCCTCCGCACAGAGGCGCCGAGCTCATCAAGATCGTGCGCCACCAGCGAAACGTCGACCTCGTCGTATGAGTCGGGAGAGCCAATCCGGCTCCGCGGCGAGCCAGTCTGTGGAAAGGATCAGGTCCTTGGACCATAGGACGGATCCACTGCTACAGAGAATGGAGGAGATGGGTCATCGGATAGAGGAACTGGCGAAGGACCAGAGCCGGCCCGTCTCCAGGGCGTTCTCAAGCAGGATGCCATTCACTGATGATGTTCTGGGTGCCCCAGCACCCAGAGGGTTTAAAATGCCCGCCGTCCCTCAGTATGACGGCACTACAGACCCCGTGGACCACTTGGAGACGTTCAGAACAATTATGCTCCTCCACGGAGCTTCCGATGGCTTTCTTTGCAGAGCGTTTCCAACGACGCTAACTGGCGCGGCAAGAGACTGGTATTCCAGGATCAAACCGAACTCCATCAACAATTTTGATGATTTTGGAGAGGATCTTGTCCGCCACTTCATGAGCAGCCGCAGGCCAAGGAAAACAACAGCTTCCCTGATGGCCTTGCGACAGGACGACAACGAGCCTCTGAAGGTGTTCGTCCGCCGATTCAACAGGGAGGCACTTCAAGTGCCAAATCTAGATCCCTCAGCAGCAATGAATGCGCTCCTCGCAGGCGCCAGGTCTAATGATTTCCGTCGAGCGGTGGCTCGACAAAATCCGCACTCACTAGCGGATCTTATGGCCGGAGCAGAAGAGTACATAACGGTGGAAGAAACACTGACAGCTCTTAATTCAAATCGGAGGATAACCTCTGAAGAGATGAATCTCCCTAAGCAGCGCAGGGAGGATAAACCTCCCAGGAGAGAGAAGTCTCCGCCTCCTCAGAGAAGAGAAGAAAACTTCACGCCTCTCAACACCTCCAGAAAGCACATACTGGCGGCGATCAGCGAAGAAGAGTTCGTGAAGTGGCCTGCTAGAATGATCTCCAAGGGAAACATAAGAGATCCTTCAAAGTACTGTCGGTTCCACAAGGACCACGGCCACGACACAGATGATTGTTGGCAACTCAAGGAGGAAATTGAGCAACTCATCAGCCGGGGCTATTTGAAAAAGTATATCCGAACTGACAGCCGCAACCAAGAGCGCAGAGGAAAGAGCCCCCAGGGCCGCAGCCCTCGAAGATCACAGCAGCCCCCTGCTCGGGACAAAACCCCTCAGCTGGCCAATGCGCAGCCTGAGGCACCCCGATCTCAGCCAAGGGGGGTCATCGGTACAATTATGGGTGGGCCTGCGGCTGGGGGCACCTCCTCTACCGCTCGCAAAACATATGCGCGGTGAGTTAACGCCGTGCACACAACCAGCAAAAAGACGAGAACGGAGAATGAGATCTCCTTCTCAGATGCAGATCTGGATAATCTTATCCTGCCCCACAACGATGCACTGGTTTTAACCATGCTCGTTGCCAACTGGGAGGTGAAGAAAATCCTCGTAGACAATGGGAGTTCGGCGGACATTCTATACTACCACGCCTTTGAGAAAATGATGATAGGCGACGACCGTCTGAAGCCGGCGAACTCAGATTTATTTGGCTTCTCCGGAGAGGTCGTGAAAGTGGTGGGGCAGATCGAGCTCCCTGTTCTTGTCGGAGATCCACCTTGTCAAGCTTTCGCCATGGTCAACTTTCTGGTAGTAAGGGCCACTTCGGTCTATAATGCTATCTTGGGACGGCCTGGCCAGAACCTCATCCGTGCAGTAGCCTCGGCCTACCACCAAAAAATGAAGTTCATAACCCCCAATGGTGTGGGGGAAGTTCGAGGAGATCAGCCTCAATCCAGAGAGTGCTACGCAATGGCACTCAAAGGCAAAAATGCAGTGGAATCACTGCCAATTGAACTGCTCGATGTAAGGGACGAGCTCAGAGGGACTCAACCTGCTGAAGACCTCCTCTCCATCCCACTGTGCCCAGAGGACAGTGAGAAAGTCGCTCTGATCGGTTCCTCCCTCAGCAGCAGCATTCAGCACCAGCTCACCAATTTTCTCCAGGACAATGCAGATGTCTTTGCATGGGTTCCTGCCGATATGCCCGGCATTGATCCAGAGATTAGCACACACAGGCTCGGTGTTGATTCAACCTGTAAACCGGTGAAGCAGAAGAGACGACATTTCGCCTTCGAAAGGCGGCAGGCAATAAAAGAAGAAGTGGAGAGGCTTCTGAAGGCTGACTTCATTCGCGAGATTCGATACCCGGTCTGGTTGGCAAACGTAGTCCTAGTCAAGAAGACTAATGGGAAATGGAGGACCTGCGTCGACTTCACCGATCTAAATAAGGCTTGTCCTAAGGACAGCTATCCACTCCCGAATATCGACCAACTCATTGACGCCACAGCGGGTCATGAACTGTTGAGCTTCATGGACGCCTTCTCCGGATATAATCAGATCAGGGTGTACGAGTCGGATATACCAAAGACCTCCTTCGTCACAGATCAAGGGACTTACTGCTACCGAGTTATGCCCTTCGGCCTCAAAAATGCCGGAGCTACTTACCAAAGGCTTGTGAACAGACTTTTTCAGAACCAGATCGGCCGTAACATGGAAGTCTATGTAGACGATATGCTGGTCAAAAGTCGGAGTGCGCAGGATCATGCGTCTGATCTCAGTGAAACATTCCAGGTCCTGAAGAAGCACAACATGAAACTTAACCCCACCAAGTGCACCTTTGGTGTCAGCTCGGGGAAGTTCTTAGGATTCATGGTGAGCCAGCGAGGGATAGAAGCAAACCCAGAAAAGATCAGAGCCGTGATGGAGCTTACTGCTCCAAAAACCATCAGGGAAGTCCAGCGGCTCACGGGAATGATAGCGGCGTTGGGTCGCTTTATCTCCAAATCAGCGGAAAGGTGCCTGCCCTTTTTCAGCGCGGTCAAGGGACTCAAGACTGCGCCCTGGACGGAAGAATGCCAGATCGCATTCGAAGAGCTGAAAAGGTATTTGTCCTCTCCCCCATTATTAACAAAGCCGGAGCCGGGCGAGGAGCTATTTTTGTATCTCTCCATCAGCTCCACGGCTCTGGCAGCTGTCCTCGTCCGTGAAGAGCACCGCCAGCAAAAACCTATTTACTATGTCAGCAAGGTTCTTCACGACGCAGAAACAAGGTACCAGCGGGTCGAGAAATTGGCTTACGCGCTGGTAATGGCCGCCAGGAAGTTAAGGCCGTACTTCCAAGCTCACACTGTAAAGGTCTTGACTGATCAGCCACTTCGACAAGTTCTCCATCGACCAGATATCTCCGGGCGACTTGTGAAATGGGCTGTAGAGCTAAGCGAGTTCGATATTCAGTACGCACCCAGGCCAGCTATCAAGGCCCAAGTACTGGCAGATTTTGTAGCCGAGTGCACTATCCCCCAGCAGGTCGCCGACCCTGAAGCATTGCAGCTCCCAGTTGTAGAGAAAGTAGTCCCTGAAGAACGTATGACAGAGGAAATTCGGACGGAAATCAGGCCACCGTCAGCCGGACAGGACTCCATAACCAGCACACCGACTTGGGAAGTATATGTCGACGGATCTTCAAATAAAAACGGCTGTGGAGCTGGCCTCATCCTCACTGGGCCTGATGAGTTCACTGCGGATTACGCCCTGAGATTCGGGTTCCGTGCATCAAACAATGAGGCAGAATATGAAGCCCTCCTTGCCGGAATGAGCCTAGTGATTCAGACCGGCGCCCAAAAATTGAAAGCATACTGCGACTCGCAGCTGGTAGCAAACCAGATCCAAGGGGTCTACGAAGCCCGAGACGAGCGTATGATTAAATACCTCGCCAAGGTTCGCCAAATTTCCAGCCGGTTTGCAAGTTTCGAGGTCATCAGAGTACCAAGAACAGAAAATGCCAAAGCTGACGTGCTGTCAAAACTGGCTGCCTCTGGATATACCACTCTCGGAAGCATACACATGGAGTTTCTACAAAGGTCCAGCATCGACAGTAAAGCCATGGAAGTCATGCAGGTGGAAGATGAGCCGTGCTGGATGGATGAGATCATGGGTTATCTGCGCGATGCTAGACTCCCGGAGGATAAGAAGGAAGCTCGTAAGGTGATACAGAGAGCTGCCCGATTCTCCCTCAGTGGTGACAATTTATACAAAAGGTCATATACTCTCCCATATCTAAAGTGTCTGAGGCCGAGCGACGCCGCGTATGCACCACAAGAGACTCATGAAGGAATTTGTGGAGAACATCTGGGGGGCAAAGCTCTGGCGATAAAGGTGCTGCTCAGAGGACTGTATTGGCCTACTATCAAGCAGGATGCCTTTGATCTGGTTAAAAGGTGTGAGAGGTGTCAGAAGTTCTCTCCTACCATCCACCAGCCCACCGTAGCAATGGCTCCAATTATTAGTCCGCTCCCCTTCGCAGTATGGGGGATGGACATCCTGGGCCCTTTCCCACCGGCCTCTGGAAAGCGCATGTTCGTGGTAGTGGCGATCGACTATTTCACTAAGTGGGTGGAGGCAGAACCTCTGGCCCAGATCACTGAGCAGAATGTGCAGAACTTCTTCTGGAAGGCAGTAGTCTGTAGATTTGGGATTCCCCGTGTCTTGATCACAGACAACGGCAAACAATTCGACTGCCGGAACTTTCGAAAGTTCTGCTCGGACCTAAAGATTGAACAGAGATTCACTTCGGTTGCTCACCCCCAGACCAATGGGCAAACGGAAGTAACTAATAGAATCCTGCTTCAGGGGATAAAGAAGAGGCTGGATGAAAAAGCTGGCCGATGGGCAGATGAGCTCTATCACGTTCTGTGGGCTTACCGCACTACTCCTCGAACGACGACTGGTGAATCGCCGTTCAACCTCTCCTTTGGCACTGAGGCTGTGATACCAGTCGATATAGGCGCTCCGTCTCCCAGAATCACCAGCTTCAACGAGCAGCTTAACGGCGACGGGCTCCGTGCCGATCTCGACTTACTAGAAGAAATCCGGGAAGAATCTCGAATCCGGGTCGCCGCTTATAAGCAGAGGGTATCAAATTATCACAACTCCAAGATTCGCCCCAGAGAATTCAGGACAGGAGATTTGGTCCTGAGAAAGGCAGCCGTCTCCCAACCGACGAAAGTCGGGAAACTCTCCCCGACTTGGGAAGGGCCATATCGAGTGAAAGAAGTTATCCGGCCAGGAAGCTACAAGCTGGAGACACTGGAGGAGCACTTATTACCTCACGCATGGAACTCCAAAAATCTCAGGAGATATTATCAATAGACAAAATGTCCGGCGTAAAAAGGTGACTTTGTAAATTTGTAAATTTGTTGTTATAAATAAATAATCTTTTTTGTAGACTTTGTTTCACTCTTACTCTCTGGAAACCTAGTTCACAAAACTCGGGTACTCATCGGAAACCCAGTTCACAAAACTCGGGTACTCATTGGAAACCCAGTTCACAAAACTTGGGTACTCATTGGAAACCCAGTTCACAAAACTCGGGTACTCATTGGAAACCCAGTTCACAAAACTTGGGTACTCATCGGAAACCCAGTTCACAAAACTCGGGTACTCATTGGAAACCCAGTTCTTAAACTTGGGTACTCATTGGAAACCCAGTTCTTAAACTTGGGTACTCATTGGAAACCCAGTTCACAAAACTTGGGTACTCACTGGAAACCCAGTTCTTAAACTTGGGTACTCACTGGAAACCCAGTTCTTAAACTTGGGTACTTGTTGGAAACCCAGTTCCTAAACTTGGGTACTTGCTGGAAGACCAGCTCGTCACAATTCGACTATCAACAGCCTCAGTCCCAGGTTATCAAAATTAAAAAGACAAGTCGAGCAGATCACTCAGTTGAGAAATATCAGAGACAGAAGGACAAATGTGATTTCATTGATCAGAATATGTGGGGCCTCGAGGGCCATTACAAAATTCATTTTAAAGAGGCTGCTAAGAGCTGTAGGGTCTCAAGGACCATTACAAAATGAGGTCAGAATAAACAAAAAATAAAAATAAAAATACTAAGCATCTGGAAGAGAGGTGATGTCAGCAGGAGCATCAGTAGGAGCATCTGGCTCCTCATCAGTAATCTTTGGCCTGGCAGGGAGAGTCATATTCTGCATCACTAAGTTTGGATTGCAGGCCTAGAGCTCCTGGAGGCAGTCGTAGTATCCAAGACTATAAGCCTCGCTCGACAGGCTGAAAAGTTCAGCCTCCTTCGCCTCTGTGGCCTCCTTCACTGCCGTCTCCTGCCTCTCTTTGGCTCTTCCTCTTTGGGCCTCCATGGCTTCGGCAGCCTTGACCAGTTTCTTCTTCTCTGAGGCCAGATCCTCCATCAACAACTTCTTCTCCTCCTGTACTCGCCCGATGCTCGTTTGAAGCTCCTGGACCTCAGTGGCCAACTTTCCGTTCACCTCTTCAGATGCGGTGATGGCTTCGGAGAACTTCTTACTCTTCTCCTTGAGATCATTGTAGTAGAGCAAGATCTGCAGAAAGAAACAGGCATCAGTATGGTCAAAGGAGGAAATGAGCAGAAAGTTAGCAAACTGATCACCTCTTCCTTACCTGGTAAGCTGAGGATAACACAGCCTCCTCTCCTGTAGCTGGCGGCTCGTGAAGGACCTGTTGCTTGTCCTTCCGTAGTAGACACTTGCTCATAATCTCTGCTGCTACTCGGCTCTCGCCTAGGGCAGTGTCATCCTTCAGAACGGCCCAATTGGGTCGAAAGACGTTCTCACTAAGCCCCGTAGGAGGACGAGCTCCAGAACCGGTTCCAGTAGAAGCACCACCGGACTTAGAAGAGCCAGCGCCCTGGGCAAAGGGGCCTATTAGCTTCACCGTAGTCTTGGCCCTCTGAGATGGAGGTGGAGGAGTGCCCTGTGATGGGGCCGGACTCGCCAGTACAGTCGCCTTTCTCTTCTGGCGCTCCTGTTATGCCTGTGCAGCACCCTCCTGTGCCCGTGGCTGGGCTCCCTGTCTTATCTTCTCAACGGTCGATTGTTTCTTCATTTCTGCAAGACAAGCGACCAGTCAGAAGCAAGCATATAAAAGTAAACATATTCTAAAGACAAGTCTAGCTACATACGTTCTGGAGTCGCGGCACTCACGCCCAGTCCAACTAGCACCTCCTCTCCTGAGAACTCTGCACAGCGGATAAGGCCTGATTGCTCAATCTCCTTCCGCATCAAGGCGAAAGTCTCTCTGTCCTCACTCTCGAGGAGCGGCTTTCGACTTAATTTGGAAGTGTCCGGAGTGTCCCACACTAGAGGGACAGGCCAGGGCTCACTAGCCTCCTTATCCTCGACGTAGAAGAACCTATTCTTCCATGAATGTATTGACGAGGGGATGCCGGTAATGATTTTTAGTTCAGGGCGCTGGCTGATGTAGATCCAGCCCCCTTCCTTATGCCTCTTCAAATGTGCACAAGCACGGAATAGCGACAAGCTCACGCTCCTCTCTAACCGGCCGTGGACGAGATACAAGAACCCAGTCAGTAGTCTCCATGAGTTCGGAGCTACTTGAGCTGGGGCCAATCCGTAGTATCGAAGCACCGCTGCGAAGAATGGGTGCAAAGGAAATCGGAGTCCCGCCCTCATTGACTCCTCATAGATACAGAGATCTCGACTCTCGTTACAGGCTCTGTCTCCCTCTATAGCTGCCTTCAGTTCAAATCTTGGAGGCACACAGTACTTATCCCTAATGTCCCCTAGCATGGACCTGGTGAGGTAGTTCTCCTCGACTAGAGCTCGCAGGTTGTATTTTGGGTTGGCATCCATCCGCGCTCTAGCGACCACCTCCACCGCCCGGCCAGGAAGGAATGTTGTAGACGCCTCAGCAACGTCACTTTCAACACTCCCTTCTGCTCGGGGGAGACTACCAGTGGGGAGTGGAGTGGCGTTCAAGTCTAAAAACACCTCGTCCCTGTCCCCTCCGTCGTCGCTATCTACAAGATCTATCCTAGCGGACGTCCTAGCCATTATAGGCTCCTGCGGCGGCCTAAATTCTGAACTACTGCTAGTGGAGGACTCCGTACCGGACTCGGAACTCGAATTACTATCAGACATGCAGTAAAGAGAAGGGCTGAGAGGAATACCGGTGAGTGGAGCTCGTCAAGTCCTTGCGTAACTCCCACTGCGAACTGCGAGCTGAGAACTGAGAAGTCGAAGCTCCCAGAGCAAGAATAAAAGAAAAGATGAAAAGTAAAAAGTAAAAAAAATGAAAGGGGGTAAACCTCCTTTTATAGCTTTTCAGAGGCGGTGGGGCATTAAATGCGACGCACGCATCTCGAGGACACTCGAATGGCGCCACGTGTCCCATATTTATGACGGACACATTCTCCCACTCAAAAATACGATCAAACACGCGCGTGTTCCTACGCGCATGAAAATTCACATCTCCATGCTCCGTACTCCATGCTCCGTACTCCATGCTTCGCACTCCGTGCTGGATCTTTAAAGCCGAACTGGATATAACGCGTTTCAACAAAACGACAAAAATCAGTCCGGTCCGAACCGGACTGGCCGCAAGACGACAAAAATCAGCCCGGAAAAAGCCGAACTGGATATAACGCGTTTCAACAAAACGACAAAAATCAGTCCGGTCCGAACCGGACTCAACTTCCAGCCGGACTCCGGACTGGATCTCCGGACTCAACTTCCAGCCGGACTCCGGACTGGATCTCCGGACTCAACTTCCAGCCGGACTCCGGACTCAACTTCCAGCCGGACTCCGGACTGGATCTCCGGACTCAACTTCCAGCCGGACTCAACTTCCAGCCGGACTCCGGACTGGATCTCCGGACTCAACTTCCAGCCGGACTCCGGACTGGATCTCCAAACTCAACTTCCAGCCGGACTCCGGAGCGGATCTCCGGACTCAACTTCCAGCCGGACTCCGGACTCAACTTCCAGCCGGACTCCGGACTGGATCTCCGGACTCAACTTCCAGCCGGACCCCGGACTGGATCTCCGGACTCAACTTCCAGCCGGACTCCGGACTGGATCTCCGGACTCAACTTCCAGCCGGACTCCGGACTGGAGTCCGGATCTCCAGACTCAACTTCCAGCCGGACTCCGGACTGGATCTCCGGACTCAACTTCCAGCCGGACTCCGGACTGGATCTCCGAACTCAACTTCCAGCCGGACTCCGGACTGGATTTCTGAACTTAATTTTCTGACTCACTCCCAGACAATGCCTACCCATTAAGAGAATCGATTGATCACACTTTCCCAAGTCTCTCAATGACTTGGAAAACTGGGGGGCAACTGATGGGGTGTGAAAACACCAGCCTCTCACAGGCCGCCACCTGTCCCAGAGTAGGTGAGCTGCAGCCTCTCACAGGCCGCCACCTGTCCCAGAGTAGGTGAGCTGCAGCCTCTCACAGGCCGCCACCTGTCTCAGAGTAGGTGAGCTGCAGCCTCTCACAGGCCGCCACCTGTCCTGGACACCTGTCCAGGACACCTCACCAGATTTTCCCTATAAATAGAGGATCAAAGCTCAGACCAATGGGTAATGCGAAAAATCCCTTCTCTCCCTAAAAACTCTTAGACATCTCCCCTTCACTCCTGCTCATACTGACTTGAGTGTCGAAGGGCCTGTCCGGAGTAAAACCCGGTCTGGTCTTCTGACCTCGCTTGCCTTGTGCAGGACTCAGCCCTCATAGCAGGACTCTTTCTCGACCACCTCACTCCTCGTTCACTCCGGTCCCTCAGGACTCAGCTCCCCTAGTCATCCAGCTCAGCTCTTACATCACTGCTGTACCTGTTACCGATTTTAGGTCTAACATGGATGAACTTATATGATTTCATAATTTCCAATGATAAGTATCTTGTTCTAGAGTTTGAAAAATCTCTAGAACTCTCCTTCATAGGGCAATGCTTAAGATGATCATCTCATTGTCTATGGAGTAGTCTCTTATCATGTGCTTTTAAAGGTAAGAACATCTTTTATCATGATAAGATCAAATGGCTATGTTTTTACAGTTATATCTATAGCCATTGTGTATTGTCATGCCTTATCCTATAGTTTTTATCTAAGGCCAATGACAATTGTTTGAGGGAGAGATGATTCCTTAGCTGACAGAGTATCTTCCTTAATATCCTTGAGTTTGTCATGTCCCATTGCTCATCACCTTGCTTGTCTACGAAAGAAAAGACCAACTCAGAAAATTGGTTCTTCGCAGCTTGTCTAAGGTACTTGTCTCTCTCCATCGTGCCAGATGTAATAAGATTGTAGATGTACACAATTTTTCTCCGTCCAATCCTATCTCTTTCCACAATGAAGGATGAACATAGACTAAGGAAATTGATGATTCATATCTATTGGCTGGCATGTGCATTTCCTGAATCCTTTCAAGGATGATCCTTTGTTGAGAAAAAATATTTAAGACAAGTACATAGTCTCTCAAATCTAGAAGATTGTTAAGGATGCCAACATTATGGACAAGGATGAAAAGATCAAGCACTGATCTAAGTTCGTCTAATCTTTCATCACTTGTCTTGTATCTCAATCGTTTCCCTCTTGGAGAGTTATTCCGTAACTCATCTTATAGAGTCCCTTGCATGTGAGCTCTAACTATATGTAGAGTATTGTAGAGCTCATCTAAATTATTTTGAAAAAGAGTTCCGGAAAGAATGATGTGCAGTTCAGTTTTACTTCTTTCGAGAGATTTTCAAATCATCTCGAGAAGTAACTAATCTGCCAATTCCAAGAGGATCGTTAATCAGGTCCAAAGACTTCCTTAACAACCTTCCGTGCAAGGTATATGCTTATCATTCACTGTGCCTATCCTTCATAAGCATAGTCTTTGCAGCTTCATGGGTCATAGAAGTGTATTACAGTAATTCTCTTCATCTATGCCATTTTTCAAACGTAGATGTGCCTTACACTGACATTCCACATGTCTATGTTTGATTGTTCTTATCATGTATGATTTACTTTAGACATTTAATATACATGATAAGTTCTTTGGGAGAGAAATCATGACATTATAAATTGAGCTTAAATTGTAAAATTTCTTCCATTTTTGGTTCATGTATATAGAACTTTATTTTGTTTTATCTATATATACATGTTCCATTATTTGCCATGGATATGGTATTCACTCTTCTATTTTTGTATCCATGTGCATTTTTATATCAGACTACATTCATTTCATTTGGTATATCTTTTGTCTGATATTCCTCCATTCATATTTTAAATGAAAAATTCTTTTAAATGGATTAATAATGAATGGTTAAAGGTGTAAAGTGGCGACTGAATTGCCCTATGTGCTTGAACTATTACATTTAGTTCATTGCACATAGTTAGGGAGAGCTTTAATTTCAAATCTCTAGGGTAAGCAACTTGTGATTAAAAGAGTTATTTTATAAGTTCAGAGTATCCATACTCTGGAAGAGACTTGTCTGCTCATTACCCGAGAGTTCAAAATTAAAACCCATCACCTTTCCAACCATTCTACCTTGTCTGGCCCTAACATAGGTTTCACCTAGGGCCTCTAACAAATAAATAGGGGGAGAGCGAAATGGTATCTTATTTATGTTTATATTGACCATTGTGATATGCTTACACGGTTTATTACTCCCATAATTGTGCTTAACTTGCATATCTTTAAAAAAAAAATCTGCTTATCATGCATTTTACCTTGCCTTATATTTTGATAAGCATCATATGAGCTTTAATGTAATATCATATACATTTAGAATAACTCTTATGAGTTATTCTGTATCTTGACACCCCACTTGCACTTTCACTTATATATCCCTACCTTTTTTTTGTAGGTAAAAGGGGGAGAATTTTGAGAATTGATTAGGTAGTCCACATTGTATATGCACCACATGCTTTACAGTCATATATTACTCTTGTGCATATAGTGAGGGGGAGCATGGCTTCAATGTTTATAATATTTAATGCTTATTCATCTATTTGTTTAATATCTCCTGCCTCCCTAATCAATTTGTTTGCCATCATAAAGAAAGGGGGAGAATGTAAGCCCAAGGGTTCCCATGGGTTAATCATTCACCTTACCTTCTTGTTTTGATGCTAGCAAACTAAATGGATTAGCATTTATGGACTGATGTGTTTCTTTGAGGTGTTGTGCTATATACAGGATTTTCATGTCATAATCGCCATTACACAACTCCTCTCAACACATGGCTTGTGGATCAAGGAGCAAAGGAACCAAGAGCTTGCACCTACATTGGAGACATCATTATTTGAAGATGCTCAAGTCAAGAAGCTCAACATCAAGATCCCACAAGTTCCTAACAAAGTGTCAAGAAGGAGCTTTGAGATGAACTAGCCATTGGTGACATCTCATGTACCTTAACATGCATTGAAGATTGGAGGACAAGTCACAAGAGCCAAGACAAGGTCAAGATCTTCACCCAAGTAGAAGAAGTCAAAGAAAGTGCAAAGGAGCATTTACATTCCAAGAATACTCAAGGTTTACATCTTTTAGATTGTATTTGGAGTCCTCTTGATTTTAAGTTTAAATGCACTTTCAAAAGGTTTTCTAATGGTTTTTATACTTAATATTTTACATCTTTGAAAATCATTAACACACCCAAAAATGTGTTTGAAAACCTAGGACTTAAGCCCAAAGACCTTAGCCCGAAAGCCCCTGATCTTTAAAGGTAAAATGAAATTTTTACCAGGGCCGGTCGACCGACCACAGGATGGAACCTGGAAGTCCAGGACATCTCAAAATTTATCAGGCTGGTCGACTGGGGCAAGCCGGGCGACCGCGGATATGTTTATGTTTCAAACAGAAACAATCCAGTTTGGTCTTGGGCGAGAGACCGCCGTGAGTCGGTCGACCGGGATAGGTTTTTGAGCCAAATTTTTGAGCGGACAAGTAGCCCTCGCCGGTCGACCGCGACCGTAAGATATTTGAAAATAAAAAAGGGCGCCCGATAGGGGCGGACGACCGCGGTGGTTCGGTCGACCGCGACAGTCGGGCAAACTAGCTGTTGGGGCTTTCGCAGGTTGACTTTTTCAACCCAGTTTTTTACAGTTTTACCCCCAAAGGTCATATTTTCAAATACACTATATATACACTATTAAAACCTATCTAAACAAGCTTTTGAACATTTGAGAAAGATCAAATCCCGTTTCTCTTTGAGCTTCAACTTTTGAATCAAAAGCATAAACCTCTTTGAACATGTATTTCCACATTCTTTCAAGAGGCACTCCATAGGGCTTTTTATTTGCTTATTTCTTTGGAATGATTGTGAGTTATGAATGTTGTAATCCACCTATTAAGAGGCATGAAAGTTTTTCTTTTTCTTTTTGTTCTTCATCTTTGAGGGTCTTTGATTCGACCCGTTAAGAATAGTGAATCCGGCACATGAGGGTGTAATCCCTCGCCGAAGGCTTCACGCAGATGGGCTTACGCTTTGGCCCTTAAGAAAAGAAAAGCTCGGTCATTGTAAATGGCTCATTGATCCGGCCTTGAAGGAGGATCGAGATAGTGGAACTCGTGCGTGGACGTGAAGAGTGGAGTATGTCTTGTGATTGACCGAACCACTATAAATCTTGTGTTCATTGTCTCCCTCTCTCTCTTCCTTTCTTTCTCTTGCACGTGTGGTGATTGGTAATCTCTAACCCTAACTTGTTTATGCTTTAATGGAATAAGGGTTAGTAAATGCACTTGGTTAAAATGTTTAAACCCTAATTGCATTATAATATTTATTTGAACAAGGGTTAGGAAATGTGCATGATTAGAATGTCAAAACCCTAGCTTTGGTTAATATGCCTATTTAAACAAGGGTTAGACTAATTAGTGTTTAATTAGTGGATTAAATTTTAATCTTCCCCTAATTAAGCCTAAAATTTCTAATTGACCAATTCACCCCCCCCATCTTGGGTTGTCACACCTGTATTTCTCTTTTTCATGGTGCTCTTTATTTATGTCATCCAATATCAACTAACCTAACATGTTTATCCTTTTCTGACAGGGACTTGTTGAGACCTTTGAGGAGATCTTTCCTAATGCAGCCCATAGGTTTTGTGTGAGGCATTTGTATGCTAATTTCAAGGCGGAGTATAAAGGGAAGATCCTCAAAGACACTATGTGGGCAGCGGCATATGCTTCTACTTCGATTGAATTTGAAAAGCATATGACTGCCTTGGAGAAGCTAGATAAGAAAGCATATGAATATCTGATAAATCCAACATTTTGGCGAGATCCGCCTTCAGTCCTAAGTCCAAGTGCGGTCTCTTGGTGACCAATTTGTGTGAGACTTTCAATACATTCATTCTCCCTGCTAGAGATAAGCCAATTTTTACAATGTTGGAAACAATAAGGAGATTATTTATGGGTAGGTTTCAAAAGCAACGATCAGAGATGGAGAAGTACCAGGGTCCCATATGCCCTAAAATTCTGGAGAAGTTGGAGAAGATAAAGATGTTAGCTTGTCACTGCCATGTGGAGTATGAGGTTGAGAAATTTGGAAAACAATATGTGGTGAATTTAGACCAACAGTTTTGTGGTTGTCAAAATTGGAATTTAACGGGTATCCCATGCAGCCATGCAGTAGCTGCGATATTCTTAAAGCAAGAGGAGGTAAAAAAATATGTGCATCCTTACTATCATCGATATGCGTTCCTTAGAAGTTATGAAGAGATCATTCACCCCATGCCTAGCATTGAACAATGGCCTAGATTAGACATGGATCATGTACAACCCCCTCCGTTGAGAAGGCCTCTAGGAAGGCTAAAGAAGTTGAGGAGGAGGGATATAGATGAGCCTCGGAGACCTTCGAATTCTTTCAAAGTGACAAGGAAGTATATATCTTTGAAATGCAGTAAGTGTGGGAAGTTTGGCCACAACTCACGTACTTGCAAAGGGCCAATCAAGGGAAAACAAATGGCTACTTCTAAACGGACACTTACATTCAAGCAACAGTCAGGGAGGGATACTACACCTAGTGGAAGAACTGATGGAAACACCAGATCAAAGGAGCCCATTCGAAGGGGTGGAGCCCATTCATTTAGTGGCAGAGGCATAGGTGTTCCTCCTAGCTCTGGACAGGTAATTCACTACTCATGTGATTAATTCACCATGAACTTAATAGTTAATAGTATATGCATGATATTTTCATGTTAATTGTAGATGCAAGATACATTGGTTAGTGGAGGAAGAGGAGCTCCATCATATGTTAGCATAGGCAGAGGTGTTCCTCCTAGCTCTGGACAGATAATTCACTATTCATGTGATTAATTCATCATGTACATAACAGGCAGAGGTGTAAGGGAACGGTGTAAGGGATAGGTCTGGGCATGTAATAGTAGATTGAAGGGAAGGGATAGCTCAGTCATGTACTTAATGGGTAACCCCTTTACAACCAGTTTATGTGATTACTTAGTGATATTTATTTCTAATTAGTGCATGCAGGAAACAATAGTTAGTGGAGGAAGAGGAGCTCCATCATATGGTGGCAGAGGCAAAGGTGTAATCGATAGCTCTGCACAGGTAAGTCGATATTAATGTGATACCTCTACCCTTCTAAATCAGCTTCTATGTAAGGGATATCTTTGCTCATGTGGCTACTTCTAATGTAGTATTTATGCATGCAGGAAACATTGATTAGTTGAGGAAGTGGAGGAAGAGGTGGGAGGGGTCGAGGTGGAGGGAGGCGAGGCGGGAGAGGTGCACCATTTCGATTGGTCTCTATAATGGCCAGTTTTACTCAATTCCAACAAGACAAGTAAGTAGTATTTTTACTTGTTATGTTATACTTTGAATAATACCATATCAGCTAACTTGATGCTCCTGATTCAAATGCAGTCTCCTCGGAAGAAATCTATTTCAGGTGTGGGAAGTACTTCGGCTACGAGCAGTACCTCGGGTGTGGCAAGGGGTGATGACTACACTGGGTCGTATGTTGGGACGCAACAATCTTTAGCTCGTGGTCCCAAATGATAGCTCTTGGCATGTTGATAGTTTTTTGGGTGTCACTTGGGTGTATTTATGGTTTTTGGGTTGGATTTAGTGAACACTTTTCGTATTCACAGATTTAGTGAAGTATGATTCATTGGCTAATGTATTTGTGGTTGGGATTTTTACTTTGGTTTCAAGTACAATGGCTGGTTTTAGGTACTCACAGGTTCGGTGAACATTGGATGATGTAAATGTGGTTTTCAAACAGGGTTTAGTGCACAATGGCTGGTTTTGTGTATTCTCAGGTTTACCGAACAATGGTTGATGTATATGTGCTTTTTTGGTTGGGTTTATCCACAGATTTTGTGAATTTGGATCGATGCCTGATGTATATGTGTAGACACCCCATTTTGACCGCGCCCCAAATAACATGGTTTGAGTTAAAACCTTAGTAAACTAGTGTTTTAGAGTCCCATTTTCTATCCTATAGTAGGTTGGGGTCACAAGTAGGTCCTCACAAAGTTTCGTCAAAGTCCGTTGATATTTGCCTAGCAAACGAGCGTCGTAGAGTAGAGAAGTGAAGCAGAAGGGGAGTGATTTATCCAGTCTGGGGTTGTCCAGTTAATGTATTTTGCGGTAGGGAGGTTGTCCCAGGTAGCTTAAAGGAACACGAAATTATCCTTCAATTTTTACTAAAACTCTTTCTTATGTACCACCTTATTCAACCGAAACCATGTGAACATTTATCAAAAGAGGTTGTCCGAGGGAAACTTATGGGGTGATAAATTAACACCAAAATAGCTATAAATAGAGATGCCCTCTTCTTCTTTTTTTGAGATTCTTGACTTTCGTTTAAAATTTTTTTGCAGAGAGAGAGAGAGAGCGAGAGAGAGAAACATGACGATTTTCAAACCCTAATCATTTTCTTCATCTTCTCCAGCAGTCTTTGCTGGATTACGGTTGATCTTCGCTCATCTTATGCAAACCACATCACATAGCTTTGATTTCTTTTCGTTGAAACCCTACCTCAAGTTCAAAAGATTTAGATCCATTACTTTCTTTTCTAGAAGCTATAAGATCCTCTTAAACCCTATTTTCATAACCTGAAACTCTAGATCCTGCTTTAAGATTCATTGATCTAACTTCATTATCATTGGAATTGAGATTTTTTTTTCTCATCAATCTCATTGGCCATAAGCTTTGGTTGAAATTGCTTAAACTCTAATGAGTTTCTGAAGGATAATAAAGGTTTGAGAGCTTTCACTTTGAATTTCTTCATTTCTGCTCTACGTTTCTTCATTTCTGCTCTTCTTTGGCAAAGTATTGGACAATCCGAGTCATATACTTCAGATCTGAGGCAAAGATACGAAATCTGTGTTTTGAGCTTCTGGAATCTGCTCATTCTTATTCAATTAATCTTGCTAGAGCTCAGATAAGTGTTTATATCAGCTATGTTTTTGTGAGTATCATGTTTAGTTCATGTTTGACCTCACTTGATGGTTTCTGATGAATACATTTATGTGTGAATCTTAGGTAAGAAATCATGCATATTTTTAATGTTTAGTGCGATGCTACTTAAAGTATTTTCCGTGTTTGTGGTGTGCAGGGCTATTTATGGAGTTCATGGAAAATGGAGCTAAAGAGATGAAATTCCAAAGAAAAAATTCACAAATCATTGGATTCTATACAAAGTAGAGTTTATGTGTGAGCTTGAAAGTGGAACCTATTATGGCTGAAAGTTGAGAAAGGGGGCGGCAAGTGAATTGTGATGCGATCCATCAATTGATCTAGATCACCCTAAAGAATTGTTTATGGGTACCATCAATTTACACGGAGGTCCATCAATTCGACGGTTTAGATTATGTTGTGGCAGTGGGTTGAAGGGTGCAACTACTTTACATAGTCGCCCACCATTTGGACCGTTCGGATCTTCTTATGGAGTCAATTTGTAGGGTGCGATCCATTTATGATGCAGTCCACAAAATTGGATGGTTGAGATCATTTCTTGAAAGATTTAAAGTGGGCTGTTAACATTTAGGCAAAGTTCCACATAAAGGGCAAGAAAACAATTTGGAATTGTACAAGAGCAGCCCGTATTTTTTAGTATGTACCGGAAGCAAGCAAGCAATGGGGGTCCACGTGTGGCTCTATTTTTTTTTTTGGATTAGGAATGGCAATTAACGTGGGACCCACTTCAGTTCTCATGCTTGAGTTACAAAAGCATGCATATACATGCACGTGAGATGAGAGAAAACAGTAAGGATCGTTGAACAAAGAGGTTTGAATTTTTTAACAATAGAAATGGTGGGTTCCACGTTTCCAAAACAAAGCACAGCAGCCAACGTTTTGATAGTTTCTAAACTGTGTGTTGTTATTACATGCAAGCTAGTGGGGGCCCACTTGCACCCACTTTCCATTTCACATTACATACAGCCCATGGTTCTTTCCCTTTAGAAAATAGTATTTTCTAGTTGTTTCTAAAGCATGTAATTTTTTCATAACAACAGCCCTCTCATGTTTTTGTTAGAAAATAGCTTTTTCTAATTGTTATTCCATGCACACATTGGACCCACTTGCTAATTTGGCTTGCACCCACGTTTTGGGTTTGTAGAAAGATAGTAAGTTTATAAATTGAAATCATATACCATAGAAAGTGGCCCCATTTGCTATTTAATATTACTCTCATAACTTTTGGTAATATATTAATACATTTCTTTTGTCTTATAGCAAGATTCCATCCACTCTCCCACGTTGAAAATTCAAAAAGGAAGAGACAACTTACCAAAAATGGGTGCTAAGTTGCTGAAATTGTGAAGAAAGAAAAGAGTAAGTTTGCTCTTACCAACAAATACTAAAAGTTTCAGAAATTGCCAAAGACAGGTGGGGTTGCCAAAAATACAAAAAGATGCCAAGATTGTGTCTTTTCTTGGAGATGAAAATAGAAGGAGAAGAAAGCTACATATGGGAAAAAGAAGACATTCTCTAGACTCTATTCTTTTTTTTTTTCTCTCCACTACTCTCTACCCTCTCTTTAATCTCTTACTCTATTTTCTCTTTTTCTCTCCACTACTCTCAAGCTCTCTCCCTTAGGTTTTCTTGTTCTTTTTTTTTCTTTTTCTTTTCAACTCTCAATCCAAGGCATCATCATCTACCATTAAAACTCAAGGTGACATTAAAGCTTGAAGGAGGAAGATGCAACCAAAGTTGGAGGAGAAAAAGACTAAGTTCTATTTAATTTTTGTTATTTATTTTAAGTTCAATTTGATGTAATTTTGTTTCAATTCAAGTTATGAAGAAGTAATTAGTTTTTGTTTAATTTTCTTTCAAGTTCTATATGGCAATTCTTCTCCCATCTATCTCGTATATTTTTGTTTTTCTTCCCTTTTTCATGAGTAACTAAATCCTATTTACTTAGGGTTTAGTTGAAACCATGGGGAAGGAGAAATATTTATAATTAAATCAATCTACTCAATTGAAAAAATTGTGTAGGAGTTTGTGTTTGGAAAATCCCAATCATTCATGCCATTGGCTTTCCCCTTTCGTATGAATGATTGTTGATTAACAAATATAAAGTTCTATATAATCAATGTAAATTGGAGAGTGGATTTGATTAATTACTTATAAGGAATGACATCCCTTTGATCTTATTCCTTATTGACTAGTTAATCGAATTTTCAACCTAATTCAAGAATTGTTTTAATTAATCAATCTAATCCAAACCCATGGTGGATTCTAACCCTAAGTAATCTTTTATATTGAATTAAGGTTTTTACACTATTCCAAAATACTTTCGCAATTTTTCAATTAATTTAGGCCTTTAGAATTTTAGTTTTCTAATCAGATTAGATAAGTAGTTAATCAAGATCATTAGAATTTTGGTACACTTTGCCTAAATTAAGATTTCCAAATCAAGATCGTAGTTGAATCCGATTCTTAGATTGAATAGAATACACGCTTATATATAGTGTTGGCTCCGAGGTCTAAGTCCACGGAAATCCTGAGTCCATTCCAGGCAACATTATATCATAGCTAGTATTCTAATCGGTAAAAGAATAGGATTGACAACTAGATTTCTCTTCCTTGAGTTCGACCCGTATTTACACGACCCGTGCACTTGCGGTTATTTAATTTCTCAATCAGTTTCTAAGGTAAATCAATGAGATGATAATTAGGATCTATGGATTTTAATAAATTATGTTAGAGTTTTTAGTGTTGAAACAGCAATTGAACGTGATCTTTAATCTTAATTTGATAGAAATATTGTTCGTTGTGGAAGTGTGCTCTTGGAACATGTTTATATGCCTTATCTTTAAATGTAAAATTAGGTTATATTGATAATAAATCTGTTTAAAGCTTGTTATTTATTTGAAATTCCATTGAGAGTACTGTTGTGGAAGTTTTATTAGGTTTTTATCAGTAATGGTATTAAATTACTTCTACTGATTATGCTAAAATCTTCATATTTAAGTGTTATGGCATTTTTTTGTGGGAGTTTATATTGCATAGCTCATTTTCCTAATGCAAGTTGCATTTTGGTAGATGCTCAATATTATTATGTTTGGCTTCTATAAGAGTTTATCTTGTTCAGCTTGTTTTTTCTATTATTGAAAGAAACTCTAGATAGAGTGAGGTTAGCTAATCACTTGAGAAATTATAGAAAAGGGAGTACGATGTAGGGCAACTAATAAATAAGGCTCTCATATGAAATTGGGTTGACTCCAAGGTGTAGTAAGATAAAGAGCTGTTAGATTTGGTCTGTTGGTAAGAGGAAGAATAAAATGAAAAAGGAGGGTATAGGTTGTTTGGTTTTGGTGATCGAGATGGCAATGGTCACGTTAAGGTAATGGAGTAAAGGGGGCTGTTGTATTAGAAAGAACCTAGCTGTTTGATGTGGAAGTATTTCGATGTGAACTGTTTAGCTAATTAAAGTTGAAAGTATAAGTGAAATTAATTCAGTAAAAGACAAGATGGGATTAGGCAAGCTGGAACACATGGTTATGTTAATATCATTATAGATGATAGAGTTGGGGAGTCAATAGTTCATATCTAAAAAATGTTGTTATAATAGTGTTGTCTTCAAATTTCATACTTGTAATTAATTTAGGTGGAAATTTAGATATAATATATAGTTCTCCTCTATAGACACCCCAATTTTGCTACGCTTTAAAAAATGAAAGGTTTGTTTGGTCTGTGTCAGTCATCTGCATTAGGTTAGGTATTCTTGCATTTTAGGGTGAATTTCACCTCATTTTAGGTGTTTTAAAGTTGATTCACAATCACGAAGGTCTCTAGAGGATTCCATTAGTCTCCGGAAGATGAGAATTCAAGTTTTCTATCAAGTAAGAAAATCTGCTATTTTTGGAATTTCTCACGATTTTTCCTAATTTTATCAATTTTTGCACCACAGGGGTAATTTGGTAATTTCCAATGTGTTTCGTTGGACCACCGGGTTGAGTCTAAAAAATCTTGAGTGATTCCATGAATTTTTGAAAAACCTGCTAAATTTAGAATCTCTCAGGGGTTTCACTTGATTTGAAAATTTTGAGTGTTGAGGGCATTTTGGGCATTTTCAGGGAATGCCAAATGATTCTGTTTGATATTACCCACCAAAAGAAGCAAACTTAAGAACTTTCTATTTTTGAGGTTTGACCACGAAAACTTTCCCCTTTAAAAATGAACCAATTTGAGGGAAATTTGGTCTCATTTTAGTGGGTAATGGTCAAATAGGGGTGTTTTGGTCCAAAAAATTTGTTTCTTTAAAGGAGTTGGTTCAACCATGTGTTAGGGGTGCACCATAAAGGTCACATGGGTTAGGTCCAACCATAAAATATTGAATTTAAAAGAATTTTATTAAATTTTTACAAAAAAAACCCAAAACCCGTATGAGAAGGCCCATTGGGCTAAAGCCCACAAGGTGAGGGTCCATGTGGACCCACCCATGTGGGTCGGCCACATAAGTGGTCTCCCCACATGAGGAGGTCACATGCAAAAACGTCCAACATGAGATGAGGTGGTTGGTAACATCATATTTATTTTGTAAAAATAATAAAGAAATGAAGAGTTATAATTAGAAAGGGCTTATATGGCTAGGTTACTAAAATAGCCATAACTTTTTATCTTCTTCTCCAAAAACTTTGTAATTATACTTGTTTCGAACATCTTAGAAAGATTTACAACTTTCTAGTTTATGACTTTTCCTGAATCATCCTCTAAATAGGTAAATAATGAGCTCAAACATCAGGCAATCCTTTTTAGACGAAAATCATTCATAAAAGCTAGTTTCCTATGTGAGAAGGCTTCTAGATTGATCTTGAAGGATCTCCATTGTGTAATTTAGCATTTCTTGGCTTGCAAGAAATCAATATTAGAAGTAAATCCAATTTAGAAGGTAAGGGAAAAGCAAGCCATAGGTGAGAATTGAAAACTAACTAAAGGTAGGAGTCCTCACATTGGAAACTTCCAAATCCAATCTAACCCCAACTTTTTCTATAAAAGCAAAGCAAGCACAACCTTTGGCTTTCTCTTGAAAATTCATCCCTCTCTTTCTTCCTCCTTGGAATTCATTCCTCTCTTTTGTTGCTTTGGTGTTCATCTCTTCCACTTGGTTCTACACAAAGTGCTTTCATATATTCAACATATTCAACATTGGAGGCTCTATTATAATTCTTCATGGTATTCTTTGTGATTAAAAGGGTAAGTCAAAGCGTATATCCAAGGATTAGTTACCCTAGCGATAAGGAGAGCTAGAAAGGTTGGTCTTCTAAAACTCTCTTTCATGTAGTTTAAACTAGAAGCATGCTAGGATTGAATTTGTGATTTTCTTTGAAAAGCTATGAAGATAAAAGTGTTTGCATGTGAAATTTTGAGAAGATGAGATCAGGTTTAGGTTATTTCATAATCTAAAATTATTTCTTGAAAAATCTATTTTTTAATATTAAAATCTAATTTTTGAAATTAAGAGGGTTTAAATCAACTTTTCAAAGCAACTTTAATAAGCCTTTGAAATTTCTTCATTTTTCAATCTCTAAGTCTTTTGTGTATTAAAAATCAAAGAAATAAAAAATTTCCAGAAATTTTGACTTCGTTTTGACCACGATTTGACCTTTTGAACTTTACCCTTAAAGGGGTAAAATTTCAAAGATCGAATTTAAAAAGATGTCAAAACAGATAAAAAATAAATAAAAATTTAAACATAACAGACTTTTAAGGTTTTGGAATAGTATGAATTTTTGGAAGAATTTTAGATTTTATTTAAGAGGTTTAACAATTTATTTAATTCTAAGGGTAGTTTTGGAAAAAACTAATTTTTGAGAAATATATCTGGTTTCCAGAGATGAAATTTAGATGAGAAGTAATTATGACCTGATCTAATCTCTTGAAATTTTCAAGTTTTTAGTTGCTGTTAGATGTTTGTTTATGATTTTTATGCCAAATCAAGCATGCCATGTTAAATCAGAAAAAAATAGTACATTGCAATGAAAAATTCTGGAAATATTCTATTGAGATTTACTGGTTGAATTACAAGTTTTCACAAAGTTTGGGTTAATTTCAATTATTTTTACTATGTGTTTTGTATTAATTTCATAATCTGGACAGATACCTTTAAAATCTATTATTGATATTAAATCATCTTAACAATCCATGAAAATTTTGCACTAGTCTTCCTTGGTTAACAGAACACTACTGTAAAAAGTTCAACTCATTTAGTGGAGATTTGCTATAAGTCGATGTATAAATCTACAATCTGGACATATTTCTTCAACTTTGGACAATTGATAGCAAAACACATTTAAAATTCATATAAATATTACAGTAACCTTTTTTGGTCAAGAGAAATCTACTATAAAAATTTTAAATCATTTAGAATAGATTTCCGATATGTCGGTGTGTAAATCAATAATCTGGACAGACACCTTCAACATTGAAAAACTGATAGTAAATCACTTTGGAAATTCATGAAAATATTACAGAAACCTTTTCTGGTCAAGAGAAAGATACTGGAAAAATTTCAACGTAATTCGATTAGATTTGCTATAAGTTTATGTGCAAATCTATAATCTGAACTGAAATTGTAAAATCCTTAAGCAAATTCAAATTGTTATAAAAATTTTCAGAGAATTTTAATGCTCCATCGTGTATTCAATCTTTAAACTATTAAAATAGAAACTTTGGGAATCCTTGATTTCCTTTGCTAATTTGCAATGCTATGATAGTTTAGCAACCAAGACTGCGTCCATAATCGTATCTTAATTGCGATCAATCCTTAATAATTTGAGCATTTAAATTATAGTATGTTGTTGGCTCCAAGGTCCACTGTCCACAAAAATCCTAAGAAATATGCCAAGCAATAACATATTATAACTTACATGCTAAATTATGCAAGGGTGGAAAACACGATTCCCTTCCATGAATGCAAATCAAGGCTGAAATTTGTCAATATTAGAGCCATTGGTATTCCTTAGATTTTATGATTCGAAAACCTTTAAAGAACTAAAAATCGTTAATTTCAGCAAACTGAATTAATTTAATCCATGTCTTTGGAACCGTTGGATTGCGGTCTCCCTCGTAGGAACCTTTAGAGCCGCTTCAGGAACATTTACGTGATGTTGTGTTCTAGGTTTTAGGGTGTCCTAGAGTTAGGATGTCCAGCCTCATCAGGACCAATTGCTATTATTAGCCATTGAGTCATAGATCTAGTTACCTCTTTTTCCATACGACACGCCTAGTTACCTAGGATGTAGGTTTACCTACTTTAGTCTAAGGGATGTCTTGCATTTAGATAAGATCATATAGCTTCTTAGATGGAGTCCTAAGATAATAATATCAATTCAACTTGAATTAAGTAATCTTTTGAAAACTGTTGAAACAGTTAGTCTAGTTTAGATTGGTGTCTAGGCATATAGCTTAGTTTAAGCACCGAACTACGTCGACTCTGATCCCAGTGAGGCTTGGGTATGTAGGCAGCTTGGATGCTTTGTGGCATACCAATCACGAGTCGGCCCCACATACAATCAGTGGAGTTTTTTAGAGTAGTTTTTATTTTCTTTCATCATTTAAAACCTTAAATTAAAATTGATTAAATCACTTAGGTCTTTTCCCCAAATTAGAATTTTAGGAGAACTTTCACATATATTGAATACAAACGAATTAAGAAAATCAAGATACACATTAGGAAATGTATTGAAATTAGATCTTAGGATGCATGTCATATAATTCGCACATTAATATAGAGTTAAATTAGCCATTTAAAAGAAATTCAAGAGAGTTAACTTTTGGAATTGAAGACCGGATTATCGGGTAAGAATGGTACATGTGGTGGTAACTCCCCATACCTTCCATTCTCGTAATCAGGTAACGAATCTACATTCCTTGTCAATTATGGGTCCTAGATCTTTCATCTAGATGGCGACTCTGTCATTCTCTTTTGCGTGAAATTCGGATTGCTTTAGTGATCCCAAGTTCACAGAAAAGATGAATTAAATTAATAATAAAAAACAGCACATGCCATTCGCGTGGGTACGGGCGACCAAGAGATGCGGGTCACGCGCTGCGCCCCTCTCGCGGGATCGGGTCCCACAGATTGGCGACTCTGCTGGGGACCACCTAACTTCATTAAAATTCCAAAGGATAACTCATTTGAATTGATTTTAATTGGCTCATGAAAACTCTATCTTATATCTTATATGCTTGATAGATTAGTTTGTATATTTTATTTTCTCATCACATCATACTCAAACTTAATCTAACAAAACCTGAAGGCATCATAGATGACGTAAACTTATTTCACACACTTATATCACTTGCATCTAAACTGTTGCATCTCACATGCACACACGTCCTATTTTAGGAACGCGGAGTGTTATCTAGCATGGTTGACTGGAATTTCATCACCTGCTGCCTCCGTAATGGAGAAGCATTCCACTCTTAGCCTAGTACCTTTAAGGTGCGTAAACAGATCTCTTGTTCACGTACTGATACGCCAGACACTGGTACAATATATTGAGCACGGATTCGCGCTAAGGGAACTCTTGGCCTTACCCCTAGATTACTCCACACATGCATATAGTACGAACAAGCGTGCATCACGTGTGTGAGCCTAGATTAGGATATCCTACCCATTTGTGTCCAGATTAGGCCGTAGTCCATCTTCCAATGGTACGATCGGTTTTAGGTACACAAACGAAGTCATGAGTCGAGATCCTCTCTCCACTCCGTTAGATTAGGATTAGGGTGGATGCCTTTAGGTAAGAAGATGTAAGAAGATTAAAAGCTTTTCCATAGAGTTAGGATATAAATCTCATCTTTTTCCAAGATCTCATAGGTTATCTTCTTAGATTATCTCTCATGTACGATCTTATCTTGATTGTGTCTTTCTTCATCTATGATCCATCTATCACGAATGGTGATTCTATCTCCATATTCCTATGATCCCGTAGCTTTCATTGGTTTCATCTTCTAAATTTTTCTTGCTTAATCTTCATCATTTTGAGGTTTAGAAAGTACATTTCATAGGTCCATTACCTCGTCAGTCTTTGTTCGGATCATTGTCAAGGTTGTCATTTCCTCTCATTTGTCTGTTCATCCGTCTCTCATACTTAAAGCTGTATTTGAAGAACTCATTGGTCTCATTCTAGTCAAGAAAGTCCATTCCATGATACCCGAGTTTGAGCTCCTTGCATTCCTAGTTTAGAATTATGTTCCTTTGTACTAGGAGCATTATTTAAATCTTCTTTCTTTATACCCAAGTGTTCATTTCCGTAGTCCTTAGACTAGGGGCATTCCCATTTACTCATCATGTCCCCATTGTCATACCTTGCTCATTTCAGGATTCATTTTGTCATCCCATTGGTTGCAAAGGCCAGAGTCATCTCTAATCATAGAGAAGAAATACATGCTGAATCTCAATCTTATACCTTGTGCTTATTGTTTCCATGTCAGGAGCATTCACCATTGATGACCCTCAAGCAACTTGGGTTCGAACAGACTCTCGTCGGGTCAGGAAGTCTCCTCCTTTATCTCCTTCATCTCCATCTACACCCACGGCAGAACACGTTGAGAACCCTCAGACCAATAAACTTGAAGTTATGATGGCTACACTCCTCGAGAAAATGAAAGAAATCAAAGAAGATAATCAGTTTCTTAAAGCCCAATTCGCCGAGAAGTTTGGTTCATCACCTTCAAAGGGCAAAGAACTCATGAACCCTATCATGTCAGAGCCTCCTCCTAAGCCTATGGTAATTCCCATTCCTCAAGGCCCATTTGATGTTATTGATGAAGAACAATATGGTGATGAGAAGTACAATTCGGTCTCAATGCCAGCTGATAAGTCGGTCATGAAGAAATTAGAACTGCTAACTAAGAAGGTTGACAACATACAGATTCATGAGTAAGGAACATTTAGCTTAAATGATCTTACACTCTTCCCAGAAATTTGTCTCCCTAAAAATTTTCAGATGCCAGACTTTGATAAGTGTGATGGCACGGGGTGCCCTACTTCCCATCTCCAGATGTTCACTATCATGTGCCAACCTCAGAGCTTATCTTCTGAACAGATGGCCCAGCTTTTCCCAGTCTCTTTAACTAAGGTTGCCAGAAGGTGGTTTTTGGGATTGGACAAGACCCGCTATAGGACATGGAAAGACATTGCTGAACAGTTTGTGGAGCAATTCAAGTATGATGACGAGGCAGAGATCACTAAGAAAGACTTGGAAAAGACCAAACAAGATTCAAGGGAATCTTTTTTGACATTTGTGAAAAGATGGAGGGGGTTGGCAGCACAGATGATTGATCGTCCCACTGAGAAAGCGCGAGTTCAGATGATACTAAAAAACCTGTCCTGCTCTATTATCACATGTCTCTCAAGTACTATCCTAACTTCGAGCTCCTCATTAATGCTGGCACACAAATTGAAGAAGCAATGTCACAAGGGGTGTATAACCGAAGCAATTCTAATACCCGAGATTTTAAGAAGCTTGCAGCCGCACAAGTCAAAGAGGTTGGCAATGTCTCTCGTGTTAATCCTCAACCGCCAAGACCTCAGAACCCTATAGTCATGGATTATGATCAACCCATGGTCACACCCCAGCAGGAACCAAGGAAGGATTTTGATCCTTTACCTGTTCTACCTTCTAAAATCCTACAAGAATGTTTAGCCTCAGGTCGCTTCATCTTACCTCCCATTAGACCACCTCCCAATCCTTTACCCCGAAGTTGGAGAGCACATGAGCACTGCGATTACCACCAGGGCCCGGGCTACATCACTGATCGATGCATAGCCTTGAAGTATGTGATCCAGAAGTAGATTGATGAGAAAAAATTAGCATTTCAACAAAGGCCTAACGTTGTCAATAATCCTATGCCGACTCATGCAGTACCGTCACCGACCAATGCTTAAGACAACCCAAGGTTCAAAGAAGCATAGGTCCAGTTGCAGTGAAGGAGGTTGAAAGTACCAGTCATGAACCAGCATTTACCGAGCCTCCAATGCCAGATCTTTGCAGCGTTTAAAGTTAAAGTTTCAGTCATTTACTATTTTGTATTGAGTCGGTCAATATGTTAGTTCAGGAATTGAGTCTAGTCTTACAAGGTTATAGAGTCAACGCCTAGTCGGGTGAGTCTTTTTCTGCATTTATTTTCAAGTCTAAAAATTGTGAATCCTAAGCACGTTCAGGATAGGTCATCATTTGTAGTGTCTTTCTATTAAATGAAATTTGCTTCCCAATAATGTTTCAGTGATTGCTTATGATCTTAGTAAATAAAAATGAGACTCCCTCCTCAAATAAAGAAAAAGATACCGACGAAACTCTCCTTGATTGGCAGCATATGTTCAAACAAGAGGAAGAGCGCCGGGCCCAGCCTCACAAAGAGGAAATTGAAATGATAAACATTGGCATGAAAATTTTAATCCAGTAAATGCCAATTGAAAAGGCATTAACATCCAAAAAAGCACGAAATAAACTCATTTTGAGGATAAGAGGATTATCTATATGCGTTATAACTGATACCAGGGGTAAGACATAGATAGAAAGCTAAAGATAATGAAGTGAGAGACATATACTATATAAGGGGCATGGATTGGAAACAACTTTCATATCTCCAGTCAATGACCTTGGTTCCCAAATTCATAATATGAAACCAACAAATTCAAGATAAGAGTTCAAGAGCAAGTATTGAAAAGCGATCGTCAAATATCAAAAGTTACCGATTTATAAATGGAGGATGTTAAAGAACAAGTTTCGCTCCATCAAAGTCAAAAGTGCATATCAGAATCTTGAAAGAAGAAGACCCATTATCTCTTACCTGGAAATGCCGTCAAACTCTGTGAAAAAAAATAATGAAGAAAATTTATCAACCTAGATCAATTCTAAACCTGAACATTGGAAGGCCTCATTTGGCCGAACAAACCCCTAAAGTCATAACCCAATGATAAGAAGAATAGAATACCATTTTGCAAAACCCTTTGAGCTTAAATAATATTTTCTTTGAAACCCATTACACTAGGGGCATCTGCCCTGAACTACGCTCGGCCTGATCCCTACACTGGGGTACGTAGGCAGCTTGTTCAATCTAAGTTCGGTCGCTGTCAAAATAAATCCATAAAAAAAAATTACATATTTTACCTTTATACTTGGTCAATCCAAGTTCGGTCCTTCAAAAAAAAAGAGAAGAAGAAAGAAATAAGAAAAAGTCTAGTACAGAAGAAAAGAAAAAAAAAGAGAAAATTTTTACCTTTATACTAAGGGCATCTGCCCTGAACTACACACGACCTGATTCCCGCACTGGGATACGTAAGCAACCTGTTCCAAGTTTGGTCGACATCTTTGCTAAACCTTAAGTCATTCTTTGAAAAGCCCTACACACGACATCATTGTCTTTTAGTCCGAAGGTCGCAGCTGTCTTGGCGAAAAAGGTAAGGCGTCAGCTTATCTGCAACTGTACTTGAGCCATACAAATCTTGATGGAAGAACTTCAGGAGTCGTCATATGAAAGATTCGATTTAAGCAAGCCACTTCAGAAAGAATTTAGAAGCAGAACATCAGAAGGCACAGTTTCCATAAGAAGACCATGTCCTAGAAAGGCACCATAGGCTTGGGAGAGTCTCATATGTGACGATGGTTGGATCGATTCCTCAGCAAGATGAAATATTAAAATTCAGAATTTCTTTCCAGCGTATTGCATACCATGACCGTCGAGAAATGTTTGTCAAAATACCTGCCAGAAAAAAAATCCCACCTTTCAATTTCAGTATCCAAGAGAGCCATTGTTCTAGATTACCAGTTCAGGTATTTAGATCAAGGTTTCAATTATGAATACCAAGAATCTCCAGCAATGAAGACCAATGGTATTTAGGCAATGACCTCTTCTTAAAAGTTCCTGAAAGCATTCTTAGAAATTCTCATAAGTCATGTTTCATCATTTCTTCTCTAGGGATAAATGTCGATAGCCGTTGCATTTAGCTCATGATATGCGTCGTCTCGTCATTCGTTTGAATTTTGGTCTTCCACAATATCTATTTGTCCTCGAATCCAATTTCACACATCTAAAGTTCATCAATTTCTAAATTTATCAAATTCAAGTTCATGTTCAAATCTCTAAGTTCAAGTTCATTTCAAATCATCAACTCAATTGCATTTCAAATTTTCAAATTCAAGTTCATTTCAAATCATAAACTCAAGTCCATTTCAAAATTTCAAATTCACATTCATTTCAGGTCATCAAATCAAGTTCAGATTAAATTTCAAAATCTATTTTCCATTTCTTTTCAGAGAAAAAGCGAAAGTGCCTTTGGATTGAAAATTCTTTTTCCTTTCTTTTCAGAGAAAAAGCGAAAGTGCCTCTAGATCGAAAATCCATCTTCCTTTACTTTTTGGAGAAAAAGGGAAAGTGCCTCTAGATCGAAATTCATCCTCCTTGTTTTTCAAAGAAAAAGTGAAAGTGCCTCTAGATCGAAAATCCATCTTCCTTTTTTTTTCGGAGAAAAAACGAAAGTGCCTCTGGATCGAAATTCAACCCCTTTTCTTTTCAGAGAAAAAACGAAAGTGCCTCTGGATCGAAATTCATCCTCCTTTTTTTACAGAGAAAAAGCAAAAGTGCCTCTAGATCTAAATTCATCTTCAATTTTCTTTTCAGAGAAAAAGCGAAAGTGCATCTGGATCAAAAATTCATTTTCCTTTCTTTTCAGAGAAAAAGAGAAAATGCCTCTGGATCGAAAATCCTTTCTTTTTAGAGAAAAAGCGAAGGTGCGAAGGTGCCTCTGGATTAAAAATTCTCTCTCCTTTCTTTTCAGAGAAAAAGCGAAGGTGCCTCTAGATTGAAAATTCTCTCTGCTTTCTTTCAGAGAAAAAGCGAAAGTGGCTCTAAACTGAAAATTCTTTTTCCATTCATTTCAGAGAAAAAGCAAAGGTGCCTTTGGATCGAAAATCTATCTTCCTTTTCTTTTCAGAAAAAAAGTGAAAGTGCCTCTAGATCAAAAATCTATTTTCCTTTTCTTTTCAGAGAAAAAGCGAAGGTGCTTCTGGATTGAAAATCCCTTTTCCCTTCTTTTCAGAGAAAAAGTGAAGATGCTTCTAGATTGAAAATCCCTTTTCCCTTCTTTTCAGAGAAAAAACGATGGTGCCTCTGGATTGAAAATTCATTTTTCCTTCTTTTCAGAGAAAAAGCGAAGGTGCCTATAGATTGAAAATTCCTTTTCCTTTCAGAGAAAAAGCGAAAGTGTCTCTGGATCGAAATTCCATCTTCCATTTTTTCTCTTTTCAAAGAACAAGCGAAAGTGCATCTAAATCGAGATATTCTTCTTCCTTTTGGTTTAGAGTAAAAGCGCAGGAGCCTCTAAACTAAAAAGATTCTTTCTTCTGCCATAGAGAAAAAGCTTAGTGCCTCTATGACAAACAATTTCATCATAATAATCCAATTTCTTGAAATTCTAGGACTTTGTCTAGGGTCTTGCATTTAGGTTGCATTGTGTGTAGTGAATCTTTTGTTAATTAAAGCTACGCAAACTGGATCTGTCACTTTTACTTTGGTATTCAATGACTATGTCATCTATACCAAAGATTGGCATCTGTAGACACCCCATTTTTGCTACGCTTTAAAAAGGGAAATGTTAGTTTGGTCTGTGTCAGTCATCTGCATCAGGTTAGGCATTCTTGCATTTTAGGATGAATTTCACCTCATTTTAGGTGTTTTAAAGTTGATTCGCAATCACGAAGGTCTTTAGGAGGTTCCATTAGTCTCCGGAAGATGAGAATTCAAGTTTCTAATCAAGTAAGAAAATCTACTATTTTTGGAATTTCTCAGGATTTTTCCTAATTTTATCAATTTTTGCACCACAGGGGTAATTTGGTAGTTTCCAATGTGTTTCGTTGGACCCCCGGGTTGAGTATGAAAAATCTTGAGTGATTCCATGAATTTTGAAAAACATGCTAAATTTAGAACCTCTCAGGGGTTTCGCTTGATTTGAAAATTTTGAGTGTTGAGGGCATTTTAGGCATATTCAGGGAATGTCAAATGATCCTGTTTGATATTACCCACCAAAAGAAGCGAACTTAAAAAGTTTATATTTTTGAGGTTTGACTACGAAAACTTTCCATTTTTAACTTTCCCCTTTAAAAAATGAACCAATTTGAGGAAAATTTGGTCGCATTTTGGTGGGTAATGTTCAAATAAGGGTATTTTGGTCCAAAACATTAGTTTCTTTAAAGTCGATGGTTCAACCATATGTTAGGGGTGCACCATAAAGGTCACATGGGTTAGGTCCATCCATGAAATATTGAATTTAAAAGAATTTTATTAAATTTTCATGAAAAAACCCAAAACCCATATGAGAAGGCCCATTGGGCTAAAGCCCACAAGGTGGGGGACCATGTGGACCCACCCATGTGGGTCGGCCACATAAGTGGTCGCCCCACATGAGGAGGTTACATGCAAAAATGTCCAACATGGGATGAGGTGGTTGGTGACATCATATTTGTTTTGTAAAAATAATAAGGAAATGAACAGTTATAATTAGAAAGGGCTTGTATGGCTAGGTTACTAAAATGGCCATAACGTTTTACCTTCTCTTTCAAAATTTTTGATAATATATTTGTTTTGGATGTCTCAAAAAGATCTACAACTTTCTAATTTATGACTTTTTCTAAATCAGCCTCTAAATGGGTCAAAAATGAGCTCAAACATCCGACAGCTCTTTTTGGACGAAAATCGTTCATAAAAGCTAGTTTCCTATGTGAGAAGGCTTCTAGATTGATCTTGAAGGATCTCCATTATGTAATTTAACATTGCTTGGTTTGCAAGAAATCAATATTAGAAGTAAATCCAATTTAGAAGGTAAGGGAAAAGCAAGTCATAGGTGAGAATTGGAAACTAACTAAAGGTAGGAGTCCTGATATTGAAAACTTCCAAATCCAATCTAACCCTAACTTTTTCTATAAAAACAAAGCAAGAAAAAAACCTTTGGCTTTTCTCTAGAAAATTCAACTTTCTCTTTCTTCCTCCTTGGAATTCATTCCTCTCTATTGTTGTTTTGGTGTTCATCTCTTCCACTTGGTTCTACACAAAATGCTTTCATATATTCAACATATTCAACATTGGAGGCTATATTATTATTCTTCGGGGTTTTCTTTGCGATTAAAAAGGTAAGTCAAACGTCTATCCAAGGATTACTTACCCTAGAGACAAGGAGAGCTAGCAAGGTTGGTCTTCTAAAACCCTCTTTATGGAGTTTAAACTAGAAGCATGCTAGGATTGAATTTGTGATTTTCTTTGAAAAATTATGAAGATGAAAGTATTTGCATGTGAAATTTTGAGGAGATGAGATCAGGTTTAGGTTATTTCACAATCTAAAATTATTTCTTGAAAAATCTATTTTTTAATATTAAAATCTAATTTTTGAAATTAAGAGGGTTTAAATCTACTTTACAAAGCAAACTTTAATAAGCCTTTGAAATTTCTTGAATTTTTCAATCTCTGAGTCTTTTGTGTATTAGAAAGCATAGAAATCTGGAAATTTCAGAAACTTTGACTTCGTTTTGACCATGATTTGACCTTTTGAACTTTACCCTTAAAGGGGTAAAATTCCAAAGATCGAATTTAAAAAGATGTCAAAACAGATCAAAAATCAATGAAAATTTAAACATAGTATACTTTTTATGTTTTAGAACAGTATGAATTTTTGGAAGAATTTTGGATTTTAATTAAAAGGTTTAAAAATTTATTTAATTCTAAGGGTATTTTTGGAAAAAACTAATTTTCGAGAAATATATAGGGTTTCCAGAGATGAAATTTGGATGAGAAGTAATTAAGACCTGATCTAATCTATTTAAATTTTTTTAAGATTTTTAATTGCTATTAGATGTTTGTTTATGATTTTATGCCAAATCAAGCATGCCATGTTAAATCAGGAAAAAATAGCACATTGCAATGGAAAATTCTGGAAACATTCTATTGAGATTTATGGCTGAAGGTACATGTTTTCGCAAAGTTTGGGTTAATTTGGATTATTTTTACTATGTGTTTCGTTGTAATTTCATAATCTGGACAGATATCTTTAAAATCGATTATTGATATTAAATCATCTTAACAATCCATGAAAAGTCAGTAGTCGACTCTGGTCAAGAGAAAGCTACTGTAAAAATTTCAACTCATTTAGAGGAGATTTGCTATAAGTCGTTGTGTAAATCTATAGTCTGGACAAATCTCTTCAACTTTGGACAATCTATAGCAAAACACACTTAAAGTTAATGAAAATACTACAGTAAGCTTTTCTGGTCAAGAGAAAGTTACTATAAAAATTTAAAATCATTTAGATTTGGTTTCCTACAAGTCGGTGTGTAAATCTATAATCTGGACTAACACCTTCAACATTGAAAAACTAATAGTAAATCAATTTGAAAATTCATGAAAATATTACAGTAACCTTTTCTGGTCAAGAAAAAGCTACTGTAAATATTCAGCTTAATCCAATTAGATTTGCTCTAAGTTTATGTGTAAATCTGTAATCTGAACTGAAATTGTAAAATCCTTAAGCAAATTCAAATTGTTATAAAAATTTTCAGAGAATTCTAATGCTCCATCGTTTATTCAATCTTTAAACTATCGAAATAGAAACTTTAGGAATCATTGATTTCCTTTGCTAATTTGTAATGCTATGATAGTTTAACTGCCAAGACTGCGTCCATAATCGTATCTTAATTGCGATCAATCCTTAATAATTTGAGCATTTAAATTATAGTATGTTGTTGGCTCCGAGGTCCACTGTCCACAGAAATCCTGAGAAATATGCCAGGTAATAACATATTATAACTTACGCGCTAAATTATGCAAGGGTGGAAAACACGATTCCCTTCCATGAATGCAAATCAAGGCTGAAATTAGCCAATATTAGAGCCATTGGTATTTCTTAGATTTTAGGATTTAAAAACCTTTAAAGAACTAAAAATCGATAATTTCAGCAAACTGAATTAATTTAATCCGTGTCTTTGGAACCGTTGGATTGCGGTCTCCCTCGTAGGAACCTTTAGAGCCGCTTCAGGAACATTTACGTGATGTTGTGTTCTAGGTTTTAGGGTGTCATAGAGTTAGGGAGTCCAGCCTCATCAGGACCAATTGCTATTATTAGCCATTGAGTCATAGATCTAGTTACCTCTTTTCCCATAGGACACGCCTAGTTACCTAGGATGTAGGTTAACCTGCATTAGTCTAAGAGATGTCTTGCATTTAGATAAGATCATATAACTTCTTAGGAGTCCTAAGATAATAATATCCATTCAACTTGAATTAAGTAATCTTTTGAAAACTGTTGAAACAGTTAGTCTAGTTTAGATTGGTGTCTAGGCATGTAGCTTAGTTTAAGCACCGAACTACATCGACTCTAATCCCAGTGAGGCTTGGGTATGTAGGCAGCTTGGATGCTTGGTGGCATACCAATCACGAGTCTGCGCCACATACAATCAGTTGAGTTTTTTAGGGTAGTTTTTATTTTCTTTCATCATTTAAAACCTTAAATGAAAATTGATTAAATCACTTATGACTTTTTCCCAAATTAGAATTTTAAGAGAACTTTCACATAGATTGAATCCAAACAAATTAAGAAAATCAAGATACACATTAGGAAATGTATTGAAATTAGATCTTAGGATTCATGTCATATAGTTCGCACATTAATATAGAGTTAAATGAGTCATTTAAAAGAAATTCAAAAAGAGAGTTAACTTTTGGAATTGAATACCGGATTATGGGGTAAGAATGATGCATGTGTGGGTAAGTCCCCATGCCTTCAATTCTCGTAATCAAGTAACAAATCTAGATTTCTTGTCAATTATGGGTCCTAGATCTCTCATCTAGGTGGCGACTCTGTCATTCTCTTTTGCGTGAAATTCGGATTGCTTTAGTGATCCCAAGTTCACGAAAAAGATGAATTATATCAATAATAAAAAAACGGCACACGCCATTCACGTGGGCACGAGAGACCAAGAGAGGCGGGTCACACGCTGCGCCCCTCTCGCGGGATCGGGTCCCACATCCTCTCATTTAGATTTTGATGGCATCGTCAATTTGCATTAGTGCTGGGTGGCTTAACTACCATGGGCATACATTAGAATGTTATTTGCAACTTAAGGTTATGATAGTTAATATTGCAAATGGTCTTTTACTCTACATTCGATTTAGCAGTTTTGCTTTACTGACACAAGTTAGAGTATACAAATGAAATTGGCAATTTTTCATGGTACAAATGAAATCTTGGAATTGTTTTCAGCTACTGCTCTTTTAGTAGAGTATTTATTATCAAGTGTTGCTACTAGAAATTCTTTGTCTTTTAGACAGATTTAAAAAAAAAACAAACGGTATTTACAGATAGACAAGAAATCTAGTTAAGAAAAGATTTTTTTAGGACATAAAATGTTTTGAATAAGTCTTTTTAGTTTGAGTTTGTAAAGTTCATGTACATGATTTTGCTCGAGTATATGTATATATACTTTAGGTGGATGCTTTCTTCTAAATAAATATATATGTTGTAGAAGAGTTTTGGAATGTAATCATCTAACCTATCAAATGTCAAAATTTTCCTTTTATCAGTTTGAATGGGTCTGTAGATTTTGAGAAATGTGGAGGGCATGCAGATGTGCCTATTTTCTTTAATTTTAGGATACTAATAAAAAAAACTTGTGTAGACCAATTTATTTCAGGTTATGGGCGTGTTCTTCTCTTGTTTAGGTTATGAGTTAAAACTACCCTCTTGGTTATTGCAGTGATTCAAAGTTACGTTAATCTTGAAGAGAAAAAAAACTGAAATGGGTGCTATTGAATGCCTTTATTCCATATGTTGGGATGTGTAGAAATGCTCACATTATTTTAGTTTTGAATAGCAATTATGACATAAATGCATACACTTAGAAAGAATGGATTTAGGAGATATATATCCTCAAGATGTATTTGAGTGTGTTCAAGTGAGATTTTGAAATTGTAATTATATCGTTCTATGAAATTATATGCATATCTATTTTTAATTTGCTTTAGTATAAAATGAGATAATGGAAATACTATTCTTAGGTTTCAACTACCTCAGATTTTCATTTTTTTAAGCAAATGAATTTATGGATGTATTATGATAATAGATTCACCTTATTGTCATTACTACATGATAATTTTTTTGCTTTGAATCATACTCTTGAATGCTTTTCTTTCTTTTTGAAATTGTAAAAAAAAGGGAGTTTTAATTTTAGTTTTGAAATCCAAGTAGAGACTTGGTTTGGCAACCTAGAGGGGGGGTGAATAGGATGTTTATAAAACTTTTGCCTCTTAGAAACTTTTTCTAAATTTCACCCTAGTTTTATCCCTTGGTTAATTAAGTTGAATTAGTTAAGCTTAACTAATTTTCACAAATGTATATAAGCTTAAAAACCCTTGTTTAAATAACCAACTTAATTAGGAGATTTAGTGGGCTAATTAGCAATGTAAAGATATTCACGTTGGATGGCAATGCTAACTCACTCAATTCTAAATAATAAGACAAGCACAAATAAGAGAGTGATAGAGGGAGTGAGAAATCGAGAAATACCAACGCAAGCGACACAAGGATTTATAGTGGTTCGGCCAACGGCCTACTCCACTCTACTCAAGGTCGCACTTGAGGATTTCCACTATTGAGACCTCCACGACTCTCCGCTCCAAGGCTTTTACACTCCAAGGGAATTAAATGAGGATGCCCTTCCACCTTTACAATGACTCTCCTTCTCCGCCGAGTTCTAAGCGCTTCACCCAAGGGAATTAAAAACAATGGATGCCCTTGCCACTGATCGAATAAAGAAGAAGAAGAAGTATTAGCCTCTTACTAGACTTGATTACAAGTTGTAGCTCCAAGGATGCTCTCAAAGATAAACAAGTTTAAACCTAACCAATCTCAAGTGGATTTTCCCAAAGTCAAGGCACAATGAAGGATTGGTGAGAGATTAACCCAAAAAATGATTCACAAATGGATTTCTAGGGTTTATGAGAGTTGGACAATGTTCCTCATGTGTTTTGGACCCTTGAATGGGTATATATAAAGTCCCAACTCCATGTGACCGTTTGGGGGGTAAAACAGTCAAAACTGGGTCAAAAAATCAACTAGCCGTTGCACCCCAACGGCTATATTTTTTTGAAGAAAAATATTTCTCGGAGTTCTGAGCAGAATTCTCGGAGTTCCGAGAATTCAAACAGAGCTTTTAATTTTGGAACCTGGTGCATTTCTCGGAGCTCCGAGACTGGTTTCCAGCAAACAGTGTCGAACTTGTAAAATTCATATCTCCCTCATTTCTCGTCGGATTTTGACGTTCCTATACTCTACGGATATGAGAAAAATGACAGCTATCTGTTAAAAATATTTTCAAAAATATTTGAAAATGTTTTAAATAAGTTTTGATTGGATTTAGTTGCTGGTCCAGGTTGTTGCTTCGGAACTCTGTTTTGTTAATTCTTGTGTTGAATGCCATATGGGTCCCAACATGTTGGTACACCACCATGGCCATTCACTTATCCATTTAAGTCCTTAAAGAATGTGTTAGTCTCTTTGAAAAACATATTTTTAGGGGTTTTAAGATGTGTCTTGATAAGAGAAAACACAAGAGAGATAGGTGATACAATCTACCCTTTTTACCATTCTCTTGAATGAACTCTTGAGGTAGCCATTGCTTGATCTTCTCTTTGAGTGCATGGCTTGCTTTGGGATCTTCAAGGTTGAGCTTCTTTGCTTGACACCTTCCAAGGATGATGCCACCATTTGGTTCAAGCTCTTTTGCAAGTTGTTGATCCACAAGCTTTGGCCTTCATTGTTCTTCCTTTGTTTGTTCAATGCTTTGAGATGGTTGATGATGAGCTTCTCCTTGGTACCTCCAAGGTGTGATTGGTCCAAGTATATTCCGAGCTCTTTTGCCATTGTGTTTGATTCATCTTCAAGCATAGGCCAACAAGGTGTGTGCTAGTATGATTTGACTTGTGTAGGACCTGTCTAAAGCACAACACTCAAGGCAAATGATTAGTCCATAAACGACTAATCCACAAGCTTTGGCCTTCATTGTTCTTCCTTTGTTTGTTCAATGCTTTGAGATGGTTGATGATGAGCTTCTCCTTGGTACCTCCAAGGTGTGATTGGTCCAAGTATGTTCCGAGCTCTTTTGCCATTGTGTTTGGTTCATCTTCAAGCGTAGGCCAACAAGGTGTGTGCTAGTATGATTTGACTTGTGTAGGACCTGTCTAAAGCACAACACTCAAGGCAAATGATTAGTCCATAAACGACTAATCAATTTGCGTTTGTTAATCATCAAAACAAGGTGATTGAATAAACCCATGGGGAACCCTTGGGCTTACAATCTCCCCCTCTTTGATCACATCATTAAAAGCTTCAAGTACATCTTTAAAATTTGAACCCGTTTTGGTAGTTTCTAGGAGTTAGGCTAATTGATCACATCATTCTAGAAAAATCAAAAGATAAGAAACCCATAGGTTTTAAGGCTTGAACTTAAATATTTTTGGCAATCAAATAGTATTTGAGCAAAAATTGAGAAAATGCCAAAGTACTATTCTTTGAACTTTATTTTGGACAAACATGGCACTTGCTAGACAATTAAGTATTTAATTGTTTTAATATATCATTTCTAGCAAAACTAAGGTATTAGATGCTATGTTTAAGAATTCACTTCAAATCCCTTCTTAGACATCTTTTTGTGCCTTAGGTGAACAAACATGTTTATTATTTTGCACCTAGTTGTCCTATCAAAACCTATTCTATTACATGCTTAATAATTTTCATCAAATCTAATAAGAATCATAGATGGGTTAAAAATTAGTGTATTTCCAAAGAGCTTTAATTGGATAATCTCATGACTAAGATGAACCTTAATATGTATAGATATGTTATATGTATTTTGTTTAAGTAGTCATGAAAGTTCATAAATGGAATATATGTGTCCAAGGTAGTTTGCATCATTTGATACATATATACTATAAAAATCCTTGGATCTTTCCTTAAGTTCATAAAATGATATATATTATATAGGAAAGTTAAATCATGAATCTAGATTCAATGTATGACTTGAAATGAAAATATCATAGAAATCTAGAATCATATTTGGGCATTTACTCACTTGAGTAAAATTAAAATTCACTAAGGTGGTTGTATACATTAGATTGTGATGGGAACATGTGCCTCCCACACATTTTTGGTTTTCAATGGGCTTATGCACTTTGTGCCTAATGCCTTGTCATTTTACATGTGGTTGTGGATGTAGATGTAATGTTTGGACCATGTACATTATGTGTCATGTCCTTTGTGTCCAAACATGGTAGATTATCCATGAAAACCTTGATGATCATATCTTTTTCATAAGGTATACTCTCACCTTTATGAATCATGGATGTCTCTCTAAGACATGGTATTTTATTGACCATTCTCACTATAACTTAGTCCTATAGAATTGAACTCAAATTGGTATATATATATTCTATAGTTATCACCCCTTGTTTGATAATATCTACACGTATGAGATGTTAAACCTTAATCTTAAAAGTCACTCAATTGGTGCCCTTAGCCTTCTTAGATTCTAAGAGGGAGATGGTACATTCACCTTAATTAAAATATCTAACAAATTGGCCTTGTGCCAACATCTCAAACATGAATAGGTATACATTTATATGTGATCTCCCTAACTAGTTATGTATGTTACATACTTAGGAAAGTAAAGCGTGAATTTGAGAATATGATATCACATTTAGGGGGAGCATGAGCCAAAGATTGAAAATCTTTTGTGCTATGCTTGTTTATCATGATGAGCTAGACTATGGCTATCATTTTATCATGATAAACTGACACTTGGAGAGTAAGTGTCATTGTAGCCCAAGGGTTGAGTTTAACTTGGTATCTTTTGGAAAATATATCCAAAAAACCTTTGGAGTCTATGCAAGGACATCCCTTTGGATTCATGCATTGCATGACTCATTTTCAAAGGGGGAGCTTAGTATGATAAGATTTTGTCCTAAATGGCTTATCATATGATATTAAATGTGGTTATCACCTCACCTATGATAAGTTCACTCATTTGGAGCATGATTACTCCATATGGGGTGTTCGGGCTTGTCTTGTGCTTTTATTTGTGTTTTAGAGTTTAAGACAAGAAGCCCATAGCCTAGGTCTTAGTGACATATTCTTCTAGGCTTTTTGACTTATCTTGGATGGTCTAATATGATATCATCTATTCCAAGAATAAGTTTTGGTGGCCAAGTATTCCATTGTCATATCATTGGCCTATGATGTCATGTCATGCCTTAAATCTTAGGTTTATCTAAGGCCATTGACAAATACTAAGGGGGAGAGCTAATTGTTGCTATCTTTATGTTTATATGGATCATTGTAAGATGCTAACACTATCCATTCAAACATTTCCTCACTAATTATGCTAAAAATTGCATATCATTAGATTTTTTTTTTAAAAAGAAAGAAGGGGGGGGCTTACATGCTAAACTATACACTTGCTTATTTTTCTTTCATGATAAGTAAAATATAAGCTTTAACTTGCTAATCTATTATTATATTACGGGTCATAGGGTAGATTTATATTGGATTTATATATATACTAAGATACACCCTAAAAATTTGTGCTAAAATTGAAATGTCTCTTTGTTTTGCCAACATAGGCTTGATTTGTTTTGTGAGTATTCATTTCCTATGTTGATTGTTTCTTATCATGCCATATATACTTTGGATTATACTTTGATTTTAATTGGTAACTCATGATAAGAAGTTAGGGGGAGCATCATATTCTCATTGAATATCTTTGATGCTTTATGTAATTGTGCTTAAATGCTTAATCCTTCCTTTTTGCTAATGCCAAAAGGGGGAGAATTTGTATAATTGATTAGATCCATTATCATATGCATTCTTGTATTATAACTTGTCTATCTAATCCTCATAAGAGGTTCCTCCCACCTATCTAATCAATTTGGTTTGTCATCATCAAAACAAGGTGATTGAATAAACCCATGGGGAACCCTTGGGCTTATAAGTTTTGATTAGATTCCCATACGTGTGTCTTATGATTAGTAAAAGGAAGTTAAAAGATTTCTTATAAATTGGATTTGGTAGGATAGCATCTTTCCTCTGCCTCATTTATAAAATGATTTCCCACTTTAAGAACTTGCAAGTAAAGTCATTCTCCCATGTGAATCTAGCAAGTCCATGTGAATCTAGCAAGTCAAGCATTTCATAATAGTCTAAAGTTTATAGTGTGGTCTATAATCTTGTGTGATCTTGAGTTGGGAGGGGGTAACCTATCTCATCAAGTGGTTTACACTTTATCTGCCCAACAAGTGATTGCTAAAGATTTTTTCTTGTGTCGATATAATTTTTGGACCTGTCAAATTGTCTTTGTTGAAAATTTTGTAGCACATTGAGTGATATTAATTGTGTCTGCCGTTAAGTGATCTCTATTGTGGCTTTCTTTGTGTCAAGAAATCGTAAATTTATCAGGGGACTTCTATTGAAAAGTTTAGGTTTGTTATTTTAGTAATATGTCGAAAGCTTATAATTTCTTCCTTAATTCAACTATTAAAATTTGGACAGGTATAGCTGTACGTTATGGATATCGTTTCTCATACAGGTTATTGTTTTTAAGAGATTGTAATAGGCATAAACATGTTCTGTTGTTACAAATACCTAACAAATCATTTTGTCTTGGTTAATTTTGTTGATTTATAACTGTAGTGAAATTAGGGTATGGTTATAGTGAAGCTCCTTTTCAATGAGTATTTGATAAATTCATAAGCACAACCATAACTTAATATTTTTTATTTATTTTTTGACAGGAAGGGGTATAAGTTTCATCGTATTTGATGTGTAAATAACTCTATGAATTTTACTCTTTTGATAAGTTTGAGCCTTTTAAAGACCCAGGATGGTCTTTTGATTGTTCATTAGATGCTATAATATTAGGACATGGTAGAAGACAAATGTTACTTGCTTCTTGGTTTTGATAGGCATATATTGCTCTTCTTAAGTAGTCTATGCATGTGGAAGTGATTGTATGATAATTGTTGTATGTTTATTTTTTTGTAAAATAATCTTCAACGATGTTGTGAAAAGTTCCTAAACTAGTAGTTAACTCTCATTGTCATGCCCAAGTTTGGGGCTTTAATAGTTTATGTTTATCTAAGGCGATGAAGGCAATAGCCCATGCCCTTCTTCTAGGGGACTTACTTAGTCTTGGTAGCACTCCCCTCTTTTATTTTTGAGACTTCTTTAGTTTTTTATATATGAACCCTTTAGACATTAAACCTTCCTTCATTGCAAGGGCAATGAAAGAGTCATCTGGAGCCTTCATTTATGAGACCATTATGGTCTCATTAATGTGTTACATTAGGAGACACACTCTATCTCGATAGGCAGTTCTCTATGGAAGACAAACCTCATTTAGATCGTGCCCTTAGGAAAGTTGCCTTAGTTTAGTAGGAAGTTTACTCATAGGTGGCAAGCCTTGCCTCATTTATAGAGCCCCTATTTGGAGACAAGCCATGTCTCATTTAGAGAGTTTCCCCTTTAGAAGGCTTACCCAGCCTCATGTTAGAGTCCATCTTTCTTCTACAGCTAGTCTTTGACTTATTTACCCTCACTTTGGTAGCGTTACTAGAGTCTTTGACTTATTTGCCCCCTTTTTAGTGTTGGTTGTTTAGGAGTCTATTTCATAGACTGTTAGGTTATCCTATGGCTTAGGAGTTGGTCATTTAGAGTTGTTGTCATTCTTCTTTGTTTGAGACTTGCATAGTCTTGTTTGATCATTGCTTGCTTGGGATCTTATCCATTTTCATTTACCTTGGGACACTTGTTTACTTATTTTGGGATACTAGTTTACTCATTTTGGAATCATTTCCCTTTTAGTGAGTTTGTTTGTTTGGGGTTTCTCCTTTAGTCCTAGGGTTTGGCCCTAGTGTGCTATTTTGTTTGTTCCCTTTGACCTTTGACCAAAAGGGTGAAATTATTTTAAAAACTTAAAAACTTAGGAGTATGTCCTAGATAGAGTATTTTGGTGGTTGTGTGTTTGCTTTAGAGTTAGGAGTTTGTGCTAGAGTTATAGGAACGCCTCCGTCCGGTCAATTGGCGATCCACATCGCCGAATGATGACTAGAGTAGGGTGCGTTAGATAGTCCATTATTTTTCTTAGGACACACAACCTAGTGCACATAGGATATAGGAATCACCTACATTAGTTTAAGGCTAACTTGCATTTAGTTAGGGCATATAGGGAGTTCTAAAATTCAAAATTCACTTAAATATAAATAAATGTTAAAGAAATTTTAATCACTAGTCCGGTCTTTTAGGACGAGTCTAGGATAGTGGTCTAGATGTCTTAGGCATCATAATTTAGAATAGGTGCGAAGAACTACGTCGCCTTGATTCTTGGGGAGGCGGGGATACGTAGGCGGCTTTGAATGAACATTAGACCATCCAAAAAATAGGGCAAAAAGTTTAGAGTTTTAGGGCTTGTTATTAGTGTTTTAGGTTTTGTGCTTATTGTTATCATCGTTCCTAGCTTATAATTATAATTGTGTGTTCTATTTCAGATTATGATCATCTCTTCATTAGTTTTACTTACATACTTAGCAGTAGCCATCACATGTTTAGTTGTAGTTTCTTTATTGTTCTTTATTACTGTTTCCTTGTATGCGTAGTTATAGCTCTTATATATTTAGCTCTAGCCTTTATTATTATTGATTATCATTTCTACTATCATTTTTCGACGTTTGTTCCTTGCATAGGTACATCGTGTTTAGTTTTTATAGATATGCATGTGTTTGTTTACTGCTTACTAGATGTGTTGGTTAGGATTAGATGTATGACTAGAGGCAGATATCTGAGTTACCTGGTATTAGAGTAGCATTAGTCTTCAACGCCTTTCTATGAGAGACGACGGATTCTAATATTTGTTCTAGTAACAGATAAAACTGATGTTAGCTCTCTTTAGGTATGGATGCTAGACGGATGTGCTGAGATAGATAAAAGGGTTATCTGATATGGGATTAACTCTAGTTTTCTTCACCTCTTTGAGAGATGATGGATTCTAGTGTCTATTACCATGTCAGGTGATACTGGTATCACTTCTCTTTAGGATTTGGATGATTACTTTCTTTGCTCATCCCCGGGTCATGCATGTTTAGATAGACGTTTTCTCGAGGATGCCCGTTCCCATTTCACATGATTTTCTCCCAAAATTCTTCAAAGTTAATAAATAAATGGCATAAGAGACCAAGTGCTTGCACTTGGGAGGATTGAGATGCTCTTGGGACCTTCCTCATCCGTAACCAGGCACGAGCCCATGTATTTCTGGTTATCCATTGCACAGAGGATTTATTTTTGGGTTCCATGGCCTATCCATAGATGGCGACTCTTATTTGTTTTAGTTACGTCTTGGTTTGGGGATTTATCCTTGGATCAAGAGGTATCTCATTTTTATCCCCACTCATGCTATGCTATGAGGGTGGCACCATTTTGAGAGTTCCTTGGTAGAGCTCTCTTTCATGTGGTGATTTCAAAGGACTGACGGGAGACCCGTTCCCCGCCACCTCCTCAGGATCGGGGTCCACAGGCTGGCGACTCTGTTGGGGAGTTCTTGGAACATTGGTAACTCTGTTATAATGCCATTTAAATTAATTTTGAAGAAATTTGGGCCAAAATCATTTTAAATGGGAACCTTTTCGTTAGAATCCAAGGGTACCAAATAGGTGCGTGATAAAACAAGGGCTCACACACTCACTCTCATCCCTTGCATAAATATCCTATTTTGTGGTTATTTCTTGCTATGGTTTGTTGTGGATGTGCTATCAGATTACCTATTTCAGTGAGATATTATGAGTAAGAGCCGTAAGGGCTATACCCGCCTTCTAGTGCCACCGTACCAGTAGTATACTCAGCACCTGGACACTTCATGTGTAAAACGGACATAGTTCGTGCACTGGACTCTATGTTACAGTGTACAATTAACTATGCACCCGGCCAGGTGGACCTCACAGCCTTACCCCCTCTATATATTGCATTGCCCTCTTGTTAGCATATAGGGACGAACATGTGTTGCTTACACATGTAGAGCCTAGAGTTAGGAGCTTTGTCCCATTTATAGACTAGGGTAGCTTACCTTATGTGGCTACAACACGGTCCTAGTACACTCATCAGTTTGTCATGAGTCAAGCTTCCTTGACTCTGCTAAATTAGACTAGGGTTGGTGCCCCTGGTTAGGATACATGTATATGAGTATATATATATATATATATATATATCTATTGATTATTAGATTATGACCTTCTTATTTAGCAGAGATTCCCTATCTAATCCAATCAATTATATTAGTTCATCTTTTTCATCTTTCAGATTTAGACTTGGTCAATGGCTTCTACTTGCCACTCTCATGCCTATGGTCTATCTCTTGAACTAGTGATGATAAATTCAATCTTTATATTCCTTGCTTATTAGACTAGGACCTACATTTAGTAGTGATTCCTTGTCTAAATCAATCAAGCATATTCATCCATCATTCAGATTTTAGATCTGGTCCATGACCCTAATCTGTCATTACTATGGCCATGGTCTATTATTTGAGCCATTGACTATCAATCTGATCCATATTCGTATATCATCTATCTTTTTACCCTTGGATCATATCGACAATCATCGATGGAAAAGGTCTGATTTTACCTGTATCCTTGAACTACATGATTTATTGTCAAGTTCATTTTTTATTGTTAATCCTATTCTTTATAACCCCATATTTTAAGTTGACCTTATCGCTTATCTTATTTGTCGTGATTATCAGGTGATTTATCATGTCTAATGAAGTGTTGAAGGAGTGGATTTCTGATCGTAGAGGTTGTCGCCTTAGCTTCTCTGGTCATAACTTTTCCCATTTCTACAATCTTGCTACCCATGAGATTGACTGGAACCTCCTTAAGGCATCTGCCACCTTTTGGCAACCTGATGTCCATGTGTTTCGATTCGGCATGCAAGAGGTTTGCCCAATTTTTGATGAATGGTGTTATTTGATGGATCGCGATCGCTCTGGCCCCTTGGTCAAAATTGATTCCAAGTAGGTTATAATCATGTCTTTGAGCAAATTATTCCCCCTCAAGTTGTTCCTGTCAAATCCTTCTTAAGTGATAAGGGTGTGTCTATTAAACAATTGGTCAAATTTTTTGCTCAGCCCGGTAAGCTTAACAGAGAATTCCAAACCAGTCGTAGTTATGCCTTGGTTTTATGTGTCTACTCCAGATGCTTACTTTACCAAGATATCCATTATGCTTCCCTAAACTTTTGGACTTTGTATATCATATTTCCAAAGGGAGTAATCCAATCCCCACCATGCTTGCAGAAACTCTAAATGGATTGGATGACATTGTAAAATGGAGTCCGTACCACTTTTGCTAGATCCCAAGTCCTTTTGTACGTTTGGCTCTGTTTAAAACTTCAAATCTACGTACCTTTGCAAAACAAAGACTTTACCTTGTCCAAGTTTGACCAGTGGGAACGAGAAACTTTTTCCTATACTAAGGATGAATGGATTGAATGGTTAGCTTCTTGTCAAGCTGACCAAATTACTTGGTGGTTCCCTGTTTATCATCAGCTTGTAACCCAGACCCGAGCTAATAAAATTGTTCAATTTCTTGGTCTGGAGAAAATCTCATTTTATATCTAGGATCGTATCTTCTGTCAGTTCGGAGGACTCCAAACTGAATGTCCGTATGGGGGTTTTTGAACTCAGTTTTATCTCCCAGCGCCTGACCGTTCTCTTGCAAAATCCAATCGTCATATTGCCGAAGAAATCTGTAGAGATTGGGATCATAAAATAATATGATCATCATGGGGCGTGCGAGGCAAGACTTATTGTGGAGTGTCTGAAGGGAATTATCAATGGTTGGTTGAAGACATAAAAAATCGCAAGCCTAAGAGGGCCAGATTGGAAGAAAAGGAAGATTGAGAGGTTTTTCATCTGTCAAAATCATCTTGTTATCCATTGTTTTTGTCGTTATGACATGTTATGCTTTATTTTACCAGTTTATCTTTGTAATCAGACCAAGTTTTATCAATGAAAAGTGTGTGTTTGTTTTCTCTTATCTTTATTTGACCAGAATGTCTCTTCTCATTTATCATTCATTTAATCTAGTTTCTTTAGTTTGTTAACTTCTATTCAGGATTCTTACGGTGAGCAAACATCGCTCCAAAAAAGGACACCCAAGCCAAACCCACTTGGTCTAGAACTACTTCATTGTCTAGACTAGTCCTTCATTTTGATTCTCATGTTCCACCCACATTACCTATATCCTCTTTACCAGAGTCACCTAGTTCTTTTGAAGTCAACCAAATGGCTGATCCAACTGATATTCTTGTGAGTCTACAAGAAATGATGAAAAACCTCATCGGGAGATGGCAGGGATGAAGGAAGAGATGGCCCATATGAAAACTCAGATTAGAGACAAGTCTTCCACTTCTAGAGGGCCATTACCCCATCAGCCTCCCCGAGTTGCATCTTCAGATTTGAATAGGCCAGCTGTTTCAACATTAGAGATTGACTTGGATGACGAACAATTTGCAGAAGAATACTGTGCACCTAAAGTCAACAAGGAGAAGGAAATGTATGAAAAATTCAAGAGAGAAATGTCTGAAAAGCTCAGAAAATTGGCTCAGGAGATGGAACATATGAAAGTTCAAGGACCCAAGAAATTTGATGTCTCAGAGCTGATGCTGTCCTCTGCAGTCGCTTTACCACCTAATTTCGAAGTCCCTGACTGTGACAAATATGATGGGATTGGATGTCCTCGGAGCCATATGAGGTGGTTTATCATTCTTTCACAGCAATATGGTCTCAGTCGTGAGCAAATGGCCCAGTTGTTCCCAATCACTTTGGTAGGAATAGCAAAGAAGTGGTTCTTAAAGCTAAAACCAGAAGAGGTTGGACCATGGAAGATATCTCTAACAACCTTATAGAGCAATTTTCGATGGAAGAGGGAATAGAGGTTACTAAGAGGGATCTAAAGCAGTTGAAGCAAGGTCCTCAGGAGACCTTCACCTCATTCATCAGGCCCTGGAGGCGCAAGTCTTCACAGTTGAGTCAGAGGCTTTCTGAGGAAGATCAGATTAAGTAAGTGATCAAGAGTCTATCCTCCCAATATTCTCATTTCATAGCACCGCAACATTATCCAAGTTTCGATCACTTGATAAAAACAAGTACCCAGACAAAGATGCTATTGCTAAGGGCCTTAGAGCCAAGACTTTGACTGACGTTCGAGAGGGTAAGAGGCCTATGGTCCCACCTAAGGAGGTCCATGCATTCAACTATGTTAAACTAGCTTTCGGACCAGAGACCAAGGCTGTTACTGAGGTGGCCAAGCCAGTAAGGAAAAATGTTTTTAGACAATTCGATCCACTCCCTTACCCTTTACCCATGATACTGAAAAGGCTGATAAGAGACAAAAAGATAAAACTTCTGGATATCAAACCTATGCCAAATCCATTGCCCCCATACTGGAGACTAGATCAATATTGTGAATATCACAGAAATTCAAGTCATTTGACTGAGAACCGTCTAGCATTGAAGCATGCGGTCCAAAATATGATTGATAAGAAAGAACTTGTTGTTGAAGGGCCGAATATTACTCAGAATCCTCTTCCAATCCATCGAGCTATTCCTCCTCTTGCTACTAATGCCATCTTTGTAGATGAGCCCATCCTTGATCCCTCTACTTTTATTTGCACTATCACGTTAGATAAAACATATGTTTTGAAGTTTGACGATTAAGAACTCAAAGATGTGGAAAAGAAACAGCCGTATGTGTTGTCGTTTAGCGACACCGAACTTACCGAGTCCTCTTCATTTCAATCTTATATGATTCAAAGTAATAACATGGAAAGAGAAAAGAAAGCTTCATATGTCTTAAGGATGGAAGATTTTGAAGAGGAAAAGGTCAGTGAAACTTCTTATGTTTTAAGAATGGAGGAAGATGAACTATTGTTGTTAGATGATCAATGTGATGAGATGCGTCACATGACCAGGGGAGGGCGAGTCTTTAAACCTCCTGAGCTGAGTGTTGAAAATCTGGCAGAAGTTGCAAGGGCCAGCGAGAATCAGAGGCAAAATAGGCCTGTTACAGAGGAGGAAGATGAGAGCTTATTAAAGCAGTTAAAGAAGACTCAGGCGAATATTTCTATATGGGGTCTGCTCATGTCTTCATCAAAGCATAGAAAGTTTTTCTTCGAGAACTTATTACAGCCCAAGTCTCTGTTGATACTACACCTGATGAATTGGTAAGCTTAGTTGCCATGGATAGGGCATCAAGGGCTCTATCTTTTACTGATGAAGACCTACCCCCTGAGGGTCGAGATCACACTAAACCTCTCAAGATCACAATCATTTGGTATTAGGAGACAATGGGTCCGCTCTGAATGTTTGTCCATTGAGTACTGCAACTACCCTTGGATTTGGGCTAGAGAATTTTGTTCCTTCTGAGCAAGGTATTTTAGCGTACGATGGAACCCGTCGCGATGTTATTGGGGCTTTGGTCACAGAAATCCAAATAGGAGGACAGGAGTTTGAAATAGAGTTCCACATCCTTGATATCAAGGCATCTTTTCTGTTATTACTTGGTCGCCCTTGGTTACATAAGGTTGGGGCTGTCCCATCCATGTTACATCAGAAATTGAAGTTCATCTTAAAAAACATGGTGATAACTGTTAAAGGGGACCTTGACCTGGAAGTGGGACAGATCTCTCAGGAACTCTTTGTTGGTAACTCCAGGGATGTTAGTCTGACCGGATTTTCCTTGGAGGTGACAGCTATAACTCTGGAAGAAGCAGTGAATGAAGAAATCTTTTTCTTAAATAGTACCAATTCGAACGTAGTCAGGATGATACGTCTACAAGGTTATATCCCAGGTGCAGGACTTGACAAGAACCATCAAGGTTTAACCGAATGGTCGTTTGTTCACACCTTCAATGGTTTGTTTGGACTTGGGGCAAGTCAACCAAAGCAGAGGTCAAAGAGATGAAAAAATATATGTTGAAATGGGCAGAGAGCCGACGAATGGGTCTAGACATACCAATGGCACCGCTTGATTTGACTATGAATGGGAAATCCGCAAAGAAGGATCTGATATCCCATTCTGTGGCTTTCCTGAGACATGGAAAGATGAATCGACCGGACATTGGCTACCAGGCTTCGAGATTTTCTTTGACTTAGAGCTTGATGACAAGTTGATGAGTCTGCAAGGCACATGAACTGAAATAGAGGCTGAAATAGACTGGGCAGATGCAATGGAACCTGGCGCACTGAGCTCACTTTTTCATCAGAGGTCACAAACTGTGGTCGTGATCAACAAGAGCCCGCTTGTACTGAACCCTACTTACCTTATCACCTTGGCCGAAGGACCTTTGACTAACTGGACCTTTCAGGTCCTACCTCAGGTTACCTTTCAGTACAGTCATTTTCCTACAAAAGAGTCAGTTGTTCGTAAGAATGTGTCAGTCTTTGAGTCTGATTCAAAGCCCATTTCTTCTAATGATTCTTTTGATGCAGGTACCGTAGAGGTCAAGTCTATTTCTGAGGTCAGTGACGGGTCTACTTCTCCTAGTGAGGTCGAGTTGGAGGCTATTTCTGTTGATGGATCTGATGTTTCTTCTTTGCATGTTGAAATATAGGTCTACGTGACCAAGAGGGGGGTGAATTGGTTTTAAGAAAAATTTATCCCTTTTTGAATTCAGAATTTTAACCTAATTCAAATTTTCTTTTTCTTGCTTAGTTTTGGTTAGTTCACCTAATATCAAAATACAAAGGAAATGCTAAACCAAAAACAAAAAATGAAAGTGCAAGAATAAAAGAAAAAACACACCGATGTATAGTGGTTCGGGCAAAGCCCTACTCCAATCTTCTTGAGATCGTCCTCAAGGATTTCCACTATATGAGACCTCCACGACGCCCGGCTCCGAGGCGATTACACTTCCAAGGGTATTAAATGAGGGTGCCCTTAAACCTTTACACCGACTCTGCTTCTTCGCTGAGTTCTAAGCGCTTCTCCTTTGGGTATTAAGAATAGGATGCTCTAGCCACCTTTACAATAAATGAAAAGAAGATTGCTTGGCCTCTCTTCAAGGCTTGATGCACAATGATTGCTCCTTGAATATTCTCCACACAAAGAAAGGGTTGCAAGTGAAGGTCCTAAATCCAAACACTAATGATTTGTAAGTACAAGGCGAGTTTGGTGGAGAAGAAAAACAAAAGCTGAAGCTAAAAGGGTTTGCAAATGCTTTGAATGCTTAAGGTTGTTTTTCAAATCATTCAAGAGAGGTAGATATACCTCTTGAATGTGTATTTATAACCCCCTATGGATTTATGACCGTTTGAGGGTGGAGGTAACAAAAACACCCGAAAAATCAATTTTCCATTTGAAACCCAACGGCTATTTTTTGTGATGTCGCGATGTTCTCGGAATTCCGAGAACCATTCTTGGAGCTCTGAGAAATTCTCGGAGTTCCGAGAAAATGACCAGAAGTTGGAAAAATACTTCCTGGATCATTTCTCGGAGTTCCGAGAAATTGTCTAGAGTATAAAATATACTCCCTGGACTATTTCTCAGAGTTCCGAGGGAGCTCTCGAAGTTCCGAGCTCGGAGCTCTGAGAAAAATCTTGGAGTTCCGAGAAGCCTAAAATCAGCAGAATTAACCTTTTTTTGTTGCTGATTAATTTTGGGCTTTTGGAACTCTTATTGTTATGATAATTTGGAATGTTATGAGGGTCCCAACATGTTGGTCCACCACAAAACCATTTACTTAACCAATTAAGTATAATACGGGGAGTGTTAGTCTTTTTTGAAAAATACATTTGAAAAATTTGCCTTAACTTAGAAATAAAAGAGAGAGGATGTACAACAAGTCTAAATATGATTACACTCCTCTTTGGTCTTGGTCTTCATAGATCTTCTATTATGTGCTTGCTTTGCTTGAGTGCGTTGAGGTGAGCTCCACATTGATTGTTCTTCCAACGTAAGTTGTCACATGTGGTCTCTAGCTCCTTTGACTCTTGTGTGGTACATCTTCAAGCAAGACTGAGTGATGTGATGGTTCCTTCTATGATCAGCCTATCTTATCACCACACTTCAAGGTAAATTGATTAGTATTAAAAAACATAATCAATTGTGTTTAGAATCATCAAAACAAGATTGGAGAGTAGACCCTTGGGCTTACAATCTCCCCATTTTTTGTGATGACAAACAAAATTGATTATGAGGTGTGTGTGGAGTGACATAATAGGCAAGAGAATGCAGGAACTCCCCCTCAATATATGCACAATGATAAACGATAACAAGTAAAAGCATATAGTGCATATGGAACATGAATAGATAATTAATTTCTAAACTTCTCCCCCTTTTGTCATCGACGAAAGGCGAATTTATCAAGTTTTAAGCGCATACATGACCAAGGATATATTCAAGAAGTAATTCATGTTGATTAGCTATAAAACTCCCCCTCAGGCTTTTGAATGAGGCAAACTAAGATGTATAAGCATGTGCTAGTAATTAAGCCTTCAAACTCCCTTTGTATTTTTTTTGTGTTTTTAAAAAAAAAAAAAACATAGCATGAGATAGTACAAGTGTGAAACCTTAGCATGATAAGCAGGAGTTTTTTTTGTGATTTAAAAAAAAATATATATAGCCAAGTAATGCACATATACCTGTTCATTATCGAGATGTTGGCATAATGCCAAATTATTAGGTATTTTAATTAAGGTGAAGGTACCTCTCCATCTTAGAGAACTAAGAAGGCTAAGAGTGCCAATTGAGTGATTTTTAAGATTAAGGTTTGACATCTCATTCATGTAGATACTACCAAATAAGGATGATATATATACTATATATATAGGCAGGTGAAAGGCACAAAGTATTTATCTGGCAATTTCTTTGACTTGCTCTGCACTCCAAATATTCAAGGCACTTCGGATATAACATAGTCTATCATCACTAAGGGGTTTCGTAAAGATATAAGCCAATTGTTCCCCAGTGTTGATATACTTTAAGCAAATGTCCCCTTTTTGTGGGTGATCTCTAATGAAGTGGTGTCTAATCTCAATATGTTTGGTTTTGGAGTGTTATATGGGGTTCTTTGTCAAGTTTATAGCACTAGTATTGTCACATTGGATGGGAATATTTTTCAATTTAAAAATATGTGTTGTAAGGGGTTTCGTAAAGATATAAGCTGTTGAAAGGCACAAAGTATTTATTTGGCAATTTCTTTGACTTGATCTGCACTCCAAATGTTCAAGGCACTTTGGATATAACATATTCTATCATCACTAAGGGGTTTTGTAAAAATATCAGCCAATTGTTCCTCACTGTTGATATATTTTAAGCAAATATCCCCTTTTTGTGAGTGATCTCTAATGAAGTGGTGCCTAATCTCAATATGTTTGGTTCTTGAGTGTTGTATGTGGTTCTTTGTCAAGCTTATAGCACTAGTATTATCACATTGGATGGGAATATTTTCCATTTTCATTCCATAGTCCATCAATGTGCTTTTCATCCATAGGACTTGTGCACAGCAAGCTCCAGCTGCCACATATTCTGCTTTTGTTGTGGATAGCGCTACTGAATTTTGTTTCTTACTAAACCATGAAACAAGTGATTTGCCCAAGAATTGACAAGTCCCACTAGTGCTTTTCCTATCCACTCTACATCCGGCAAAGTCTACATCTGAATATCCAGTGAGAGTGAAGGCAGTAGATCTTTCATGCCATAGTCCTAGACTTTGGGTTCCTCTTAAGTACTTGAAGATCTTCTTCACTGCAGATAGGTGAGACTCCTTTGGATCCGATTGAAATCGAGCATAGAGACAAACAGTAAACATAATGTCTAATCTGCTGGCTGTCAAATAGAGTAGGCTACCTATCATACCCCTATACGTCTTTTGGTCCACAGATTTGCCAAATTCATCCTTTTCTAATTTAGCAGTTGCACTCATTGGAATTCTTGATGTCTTGCTGCTATCCATACCATACTTCTTTAATAACTCCTTTGTATATTTTTCTTCATTTATAAATATCCCATTTTGGTATTGTTGGATTTGGAGTCCTAAGAAGTAGGTTACCTCACCCATCATGCTCATTTCAAATTCATTTTTCATTAGAGTTGCAAATTCATCACATTTTTTGATTAGTCGAGCCACAGATGATGTCATCCACATAGATCTGGACAGGGATGATATCTTGATTTTCTCTTTTGATAAATAATGTTTTATCCACCTTTTCCATCTCAAAACCTTTTTCTACTAGGAAGGTGCAAAGCCTCTTATACCAAGCTCTAGGAGCTTGCTTCAATCCATATAAAGCTTTATCAAGCTTGAAGACATGATTTGGATGTTTGTAGTCTTCAAAATCTGGAGGTTGCTCAACATACACTTCCTCTTGGATATAGCCATTTAGGAAGGCACTTTTGACATCCATTTGATATAGTTTAAATCCTTTATGAGACGCATATGCCAAAAGTATCCTAATAGCCTCCATACGGGCAACAGGAGCAAATGTCTAATCATAGTCTATTCCTTCCTCCTGATTGTACCCTTGGGCTACAAGCCTAGCTTTATTTCTAGTGATTATTCCGTTTTCATCCATTTTGTTTCTATACACCCATCTTGTGCCAATGACTGGATGATCACTAGGCCTAGGCACTAGCCTCCACACCTTGTTCCTTTCGAATTGATTCAACTCTTCTTGCATAGTCATCAACCAATATTCACCCTTTTCGGCTTCCTTGATGGACTTAGGTTCTAATTCTGATAGGAACGCCAAGTTGTTACTCACACTTCGATAGTATGATCTAGTTCTTACCGGCGATGTGGCATCACCTAAGATTTGGGATTCATGATGATCTACCAATATTCTTCTATCCCTAGGTAATGAGTTATCCTCTACACTCTCAACTTCTTCACTAGGTAATGTATTACTTGTAGATGCATGGGGAGGAGCATTTGTCTTAGGTAAGAGGTGTTCAATAGGTTCGTCCTCATCATGTGGCATTTCTTGAGGTGTTGGCTCTCTCTCATCAAATGTAACATGCATGGATTCTTTTACAATTAGGGTTCTTCTATTAAACACTCTATATACTTTGCTATGTGTAGAATACCCTAAGAATATGCCATCATCCGACTTCTTATCAAATTTATGCAAGTTATCTTTGATATTCAAGATGTAACATCTACAACCAAACACCCTAAAGTAGCTTATATTTGGTTTCAAGTTTTTACAAAGCTCATAAGGTGTTTTCTTAGAAATTGGCCTCATATTCACCCTATTTATGGTGCCAACCGCCTCCGCCCAAAAGTATTTAGGGAGATGATTCTCATGCAACATGGTTCTAGCCATTTCTTGGAGGGTTCGGTTCTTTCTTTCTACAACCCCATTTTGTTAAGGTGTCCTAGGTGCCGAAAAGTTGTGTTTGATGCCATGTTCATTGCAATAAATGTCAAAGTGTATATTTTCAAATTCCGTTCCATGGTCACTTCTAATGTAAGATATGGCAATACCTTTTTCATTTTGTACTTGATTACACAACCTAAGGAAATTTTCATAGGTTTCATCTTTATGTGCTAAAAATATGACCCATGTAAATTGTGAGTAGTCATCCACAACAACAAACACGAACTTCTTTCCATCTAAGCTACTTGTCTTCATTGGTCCAAAAAGAACCATATGAAGTAGTTGCAAGGGGTAAGTGGTTGAGATCATATTTTTAGGGGCAAATGAGCTCTTCAACGGTTTGCCTAATTAACAAGTTCTACAAATGTGATCTTTGGTGTACTTGAACTTAGGCAATCCTCTCACAATGTCTTTTGAGGAGAAGGTTGAAATGAGATCCATTCCGGCATGACCCAACCTCCTATGTCATAATCAAGAATCTTCACTAATGGCATTAAGACAAGTTACATTTTGGAGTCTAAGATCATCTAGCCCAATGGTGTAAATGTTTTTGTATCTAGAACCTATGAATTGTACTTTTCTATCTATCTTATTCTTAACAATGCATTTGTCGGGGTTGAAGACTACTTCAAAACTGTTGTCACACAATTGACAAATGCTAATAAGATTATGAGATAAGCCATCAACATAAAGTACATCATGTATGGGAGAGGTAGAGTTACCTATGGTGCCTTCACCTTTAACTTTTCCTTTCTTATCATCTCCAAAGGTAACATCTCCACCATCCTCGAGTGAGAGGGATGCAGATTGAGTGAGGTCTCCGGTCATGTGTCTAGAGCATCCACTATCAAGGTACCATGTGTTCTTTTTGTTGTGGCTTTTAAGGCATACCTACATATGAATAGGCAAGTGAGATCTCTTTCTAATCTTGCTAAGTTCATTTGTTTTTACTTAAGCATTCAATTTGATTTTATCTTGTTTAGCATACACGTGTAGACACCCCATTTTGACCGGACCCAGGTTCGTGCCGATTGTGCAAAACCTCGTCAAATCAGTGAGCTGGGGTCCCAAATTGAACCCTGGAGTAGCTTGAGGTCTCCCTTAGGTCTCCGTAAAATTTCGTCGAGATCCAAGTGCGTTTGCTCAGTGAACGAGCCGAGAGAAGTATAGTAATGCAAATCTGGAAGGGGGATGATATATCCTGGACAGGGGGTGTGCTTTTGAAAAATTGGCCGAGGTTTGTCTTTTGATAATAAGACAAAGCGGGAGGATGCGCCTATAAATTCGCGCGCTTTATCAAGTAGGGGGGTGCCAATATCATTCATTTTTTTTTTATATAAGAAAAAAATCAAAAAAATGGAAGGGGACTGTTCATCTTTCGTTGAAAACAGAGAGAGAGAAAGAGAGAGAGAGAGAGAGAGAGAAAGAGAGGGAGATCGCCGTTCAACATCTCCGGCAACCTCCTCCTCCAGCCCAACTTCTTCTTCTCCGGCCTCCATCTGCTCCGGCAGCATCCTCCACCATCCGATCTGTGCTCCGATCCACCTCCACAACCGGCCATTCGATCTTTCTCCGGCCATCCACCTTCTCCGGCCATCCCTTTTCCTCCGGCCACTTACCTCATCACTGATCCTCCCTCTCAGATCTTCTCTTCTTCCTCTGCTTCATCTCCATCTCAGATCTCCATTAATTCCGGCAATTTTGCCGGAATCCATTCGCCTTTTCCCTCTTCCCCGATCGGATTCTCCGATCGGATCCATTGGATCTCCGGCCAATCTCCTCCACTACCAGATCCGATTACTTCCATCATCTTCTCCGACCTAGATCCGGCCAATCTCCGAAAATCTTATTCTCCGGCTCAATTTGTCGGATTCCAGCCAAAAGCTCAGATCTGCTATTTCAAGCTTCGGTCCATCTTCCTTGGTTCAAATTCGGAGCTAAAAATCGAAGAGAGCAAGTGATCGTACATACTATTTGCTTCGATAGGAAGAGAAATTAAAGAAGGGAGGATAAGTGCCAGAGAAATGTGTGAAGAAAAAGAGAAAAGGGAGCTTTGATCTCGAACTGAGATCCCTCGTCTTGATGGATCTGATCGTTTGCCTTTCTAAGACACAATCAAATAAATTTTTACTCAGGTGAACTTTGCAGACAAGTGAGGTAAGAGCTACTGAACTTTGTTGCCCTAATTTCTTGCATTTTCGTGGTTATAGAACTTTGTTGCTTCAGTTCCTTATATTCTTTTCCATGTCTTGGTTGCTCAATTTCAATCATAGTTGAATAACTTGTATGCTCTTATTTTAGAACTTTATCTCTAATTTTCAGCAAGACTCCAAGGATTTTATATAATGGATTTGTAATTGGATGTCTACACTCATCTCTATCTACAGTAGTAGTAGTTTCCATAAGTGTAATTATCAGGTTTTGTGTTTGTATGTGGTTTTGCCATCATTGTCAAAGAAAATTTTAAGGTACTTCATCAGTTAGTGCGAATTTTTTTTTAAATTTTGATTTTGTTTTAAAAAAAGAAGAAGAAGAAAAGAATTCCTGTTTTGCATTGCTATATCTCCTTTGTACTTGAGTTGATTACCTTGGTAGTTCCCTGTCTCAATGAGTGCAAACTGTTTGATAAATGTTTCCAAAGAGTGGTGCATGAGCTGAATAATTGACGAAGCACGACATGCTCATCTTGTTTTCATAGCTCGGGATTTTGCTTATCTTGTAATTGATTTTATCGTTTCCTTGACATGGGACCCCATATGTAGTGTTGAAATTTCAGAAACTCTTGGATCAGCCCCAATTTTTTGAATGAATTGATAAGGTTTTTGGTAACCCTTGATTCACCCCCATGTCAGCCCCACTACTACCCCTGTTTCAACACAGTTTCCACCCCATTGCTGCCCTGTTTCAACACAGTTTTCCCCATTTCAGCCCTCTGTTTTAACACAATAACCTGCCCCATTTATGCACCAAAATCTGTCCACGTTTCACCCTCACTGTTTTTGCACTTGAATCTGCACAAGTAAATGCCTCCTTCAAATTAAAAATTTGCGCAAATTGGAAATATCATTTGATATATTTGTATAATCTGTTGAAAATCTAATACTCTTTTTATCTTAAGCTTTGAGTTAGGTTTTGAAGATGGTGATAAATGGACTGTTCAGGTGAGACTCTCTTGAGGTTCATAAACTTGTCTTTTATTATTAAAATAAATTGTTTAATTGAAGGAGGAAATCAGATGACTACTCTATTCGATGTCCTTGACACGAATATCGTCTGATTTCAAGGCGGTTTGTAGAAATATTATATGTGTATGAAATCAGATGATTACTTTGGCATCATCTGATTTCATTGGAGTCCCCGTATTGGGGTTTGTGGTTGGCTTTGAAGTGTTTGATATTGTTTTTACTTCATTAGGCTACCTAGCGGCTGGTCTAGGCTAAATAATGTTGTTTATCATGCTATGATTGCTATTATTACAGGTTGTGTACTCTTTAGTTATAAGTCTTTCTTTGCTTAGTACTTGATTTGTTTATATAAGAATGGAATGGAAATTTGAGATTGCCTAGTAGCTCTTTTCTACTCTCTTGGTGGACTAGCGCAGTCTTCTAGACTTCTTTAGATAATAGAACCTGTACTAGGAGACATATTCTGTCTCGTTAGGCAATCCTCCTTTGGAGGCAAGCCTCATTTGTAGAATCCTCTCTGAGATTGCACCTCAACTTGTTCCTCTGTTAACTAGAGACCAATCTGGTCAATTAGTTGTCTTAGCCTTGCTTACCCCTTGAGGGCAATGATAAGGTTGTTTAGAGCCCATCTTTGTGTGTGTTTAGGAGACCCGCCCGGTCTCATTCTCTTGCTAAACCTCCTCTTTGTGCGCCGTTTGGTTTTGGGAGAACACCCTACTCGGCTTGGCTTCATACCCCTACCCTTATGGGTATTGGGTTGCACATTTGTTGCACCCTAGGGCTAGGTAGCTGTCCGGCCCGACTGGATGTTTTTACCTCCGCCAAATGTGCACAAATTCTTATTCCTTTTTACTTGTGATCTTCTCCTTATTCGATAGTTCATTCGCATAGGAGTTAGCCCTTGATTAGAGAGTCTTTGACTCATTCATCCTTTAGATGGTGTTATTAGAGAGTCTTTGACTCATTTGCCTTTTAGGTGGTGTTATAGGAGAGTCTTTGACTCATTTGTCTTTAATGTAGTGTTATTAGAGAGTCTTTGACTCATTTATCCTTTAATTAACATTAGTGGAGTCTTTGACTCGCGTTTCTTTCTCTCTTAAAGAGTCTTTGACTCATTTATCCTTTAGTCGGTGTTTTTGGAGTCTTTGACTCGTGTTTCCATCTCTTAGAGAGTCTTTGACTCGTGTATCCTTTAGTTGTTGTTTTTGGAGTCTTTGACTCGTGTTTCCATCTCTTAGAGAGTCTTTGACTCGTGTATCCTTTAGTTGTTGTCAGTGGAGTCTTTGACTCGTGTTTCCATCTCTTAGAGAGTCTTTGACTCATTTATCCTTCAGTCGGTGTTTTTGGAGTCTTTGACTCGTGTTTCCATCTCTTAGAGAGTCTTTGACTCGTATATCCTTTGGTCGGTGTTTTTGGAGTCTTTGACTCGTGTTTCCATCTCTTAGAGAGTCTTTGACTCGTATATCCTTTAGTTGTTGTCAGTGGAGTCTTTGACTCGTGTTTTCATCTCTTAGAGAGTCTTTGACTCGTATATCCTTTAGTTGTTGTCAGTGGAGTCTTTGACTCGTGTTTTCGTCTCTCTTAGAGAGTCTTTGAATCGTGTTTCCATTTCTTTCAGAGAATCTTTGGCTCATTTATTCCTTTGGTAATGTTATTAGAGAGTCTTTGACTCATTTATCTCTTTCGCAGTTTTCTTAGAGAGTCTTTGACTCATTTGTACTTTCAGTTGGATTTATTAGAGAGTCTTTGACTCGCCTTTCCTTTTGCAGTCATTAGAGAGTCTTTGACTCCGTTATCTCATTTTCAGTGTTATCGGTTACTCTTATTAGAGAGTCTTTGACTCATTTGCTCTTATAACGGTATTATTAGAGCATAGTTTCCCTTATTCACCCTAGGGTTTGTCCCTAGGGTGTTATTTTGTATATTCCCTCCGGTCTTTGGCCAAAAGGGTGAAAGCATCATAAATTTTAAAATCCATAAACATTGAAATCATTAAAAATCTCAAAAACATTAGAAACTTAAAGCATAAAAAATAGTTGATTTGCTGTAAGTGTTTGTTAGGTAGAGAGTTCGTTTCGAACTACGTTAGCTTGATCCTCTCCCACGAGGTACGTAGTGCAGCTTGGGATTTACATCCCAAGTCCAGCCAAACTTTTTTGTAAATAAACGTTTTAAACCTTCTTCAAAAACCTTTAAAATCTTGTTTTCAAATGATCTTCCTCTAGAGTTAGGAGTTTCTCCTAGATAGAGAGTTTTAGAGTTAAGGTTTTTCTTTTGATAGGTTGTTTGATTGTTTGTTTGGTGTGTGCTTGTTTTAGAGTTAGGGGTCTGTCCTAGAGTTATAGGAGCGCCTCCGTCCGGTCAGTCGGCGATCCACATCGTCGAGTGATGACTAAAGTAGGATACACTAGTCCACCTTTAGTTTTCCTTAGGAAATACAGCCTAGTTACACATAGGTTGTAGGAACCACCTGCATTAGCCTAGGGCTAATCTGCATTTAGTTAGGGCATATAGGGTGTCCTAAAATCCACAATTCACTGGAATTTAAATAATCATATAATAAACTTTAAATAACTAGTTCGGTCTTTTAGATCGAGTCTAGGATAGAGGTCTAGGTGTCTTAGGCATCATAGCTTAGAATAGGCGCGAAGAACTACGTTGCCTTGATTCTCGTGGAGGCGGGGATACGTAGGCTTCTTTGGATGAATACCAGACCATCCGAGGACTCAGGCTAATAATTTAGAATCTTAGGATTTGTTGTGTAGTTATTGTATGATTTGATATGTTTTCTCATTTTTTTTGTGTACTGATCTCATACCATTAGCTATAGCTTGCATGTGTTTGCACATCAGAACTTAGACACCCATTAGGCTTGTCACTCATAACCTAGTTATGCTTAGGTGGCACATCTTTCATTTTATTTCATATGTGTTTATTATTTTTATCCTCAGGAAATGCATGCTTAGGTAGACGAGTCCTGAGGATTGTTCCCATTTCACATGATTTTTATTCAAACTTCTTTGGAGTTACTAAAAATGGCATAAGAGACCAAGTGCTTGCACTCGGACGAATTGGGGGTGCTCTCAGACCTTCCCCATTCGTAACCAGGCACGAACCCATATATATTTCTGGTTATCCATTGCACAGAGGATTTGATTTTAGGGTTCCATGGCATATCCATGGATGGCGACTCTGAGTTTATTTTAGGTATGTCTCGGTTTCGAGCCCTGGCTCCGGATCGAGACATATCTCTTTCTTTTTATATCGCCACTCGTGCTATGCTATGAGGGTGGCATCCGTTTTGAGAGTTCCTTGGTAGAGCTCTCCACACACGTGGATGATCCAGAGAGGGTGTGGGGGACCCGTTCCCTCGCCGCCTATATCGGATCGGGGTCCACAACATGCAAGCAACCTTATAATGTCCTTCTAGACCACAATAAAAATAAGTTTTAGTACCACTAGAAGAAGCCTTCACAAATTTGTTCTTATAGTTTGACATTGTAGTATCCCATTTATGTCCAAGTCCACTCTTATCATGTGACAATCTTTGAATATTAACAAGCCTATCCAATTTTAGTCAACCATTTTCAAACCTTTCAAAAAGTTTCTTTAACTCATCATATTCATGAGATAGTTTACTATTTTCAAGCTTTAGGTTGTTGTTTTTAATGGATAGTTCTTGTCGATTTTTATTTAAAATCTTGATGGTAGCATTTAAATCATGAATTTCAACTTTACATTTTTCATTTTCATCTTCTAAAAACTCATAATCTTTCTTTAACCAACCAAATTCTTTTATCATGTCAAGAGATGCATTTTTATTAAGTTTAATTTCAAGTTCATCATGTGCACTTTGCAAGGAATCAAGAACTTCTTTTAAAATAATAACATCATTTAAAGTGCTTACCTCTTGATTGTCATTTGTTGAAGCCATGAAGTACACATTTTTTGCTATCATGGAATCTTCTACATCATCCGGCTCACCTTCACTTTCATTGTCCTCATCCCATGTGGCGGTCATTCCTTTCTTGCATTCTCTCATCTTGAATCGATTGTTTGGAGTAGGCTCATTGTTGAGTGGACAATCCGGGCGAATGTGTACGAGTTTCTTGCTTCCGTAGCATCGGGGTTGAGATAATCCGTCACCGAGCTCTTCTTTCTTCTTGAATGGAGGATTGGCCATTCTATTTCTCATGCCTCCCATATTTCTTTGCAAGAACTTGATCCTTCTTGTTAGGAGGGCTACCTCATCTTTCATGTCTCCCTTCGCCTCTTCATCATCACCTACATTGCAAGCAAAAGCAACACCTTTTTCTTTTTCCATTTTATTTTCAATTTCGGGTGCTTTTGTTTTGAAAATCATCTCATGGGTTATCAAGGACTCTATTAGTTCATCTAGATTTAATGTGTTCATGTCTTTGGCTTCAGTGATTGCGGAGGTTTTGGATTCCCATGATAAAGGTAGAGATCTAAGGATTTTGGTCACTAAATCTCTATTTGAAAATTATTTTCCAAGTCCCCTTAGTGCATTTATTAGGTTAGTGAATCTAGTGTACATGTCGGCAATGGTTTCATCGGGTGTCATTTGAAAAAGTTCATATTGCCTAAATAGATGATTCATTTTAGATTCCTTAACTTGGTTAGTTCCTTCATGGGTAACTTCTAAGGTGTCCCAAATTTCCTTAGCCGAATTCAAGTTTGAAACTCTATTGAATTCTCTGGATGACAAATCACAAATTAAAGAATTCATGGCTTTGCCATTATAGTTTGAGGCTTGTTGTTCGGCTTCGGTCCATTCATTTAGATTTCTAGTGGGCAAGGTATATCCATTATGAATGGCTCTCCACATTTGGTAATCTTGGGTTAAAAAGATTTTCATTTTGGGTTTTCAAAATCCATAATTTGTTCCATCAAAATAAGGTGGCCTAGTGTTTGAGTATCCTTCATGGTGTTGAGGGTAGTTTGCCATTTTTAGAATCATTTCTCTAGACCGGTTAGGGTTTTAAACAAAGTAGAGACTAAGCTCTGATACCAATTCAAATATGGGTCTATGTGACCAAGAGGAGGTGAATTGGTTTTAACAAAAATTTATCCCTTTTTGAATTCATAATTTTAACCTAATTCAATTTTCTTTTTATTGCTTAGTTTTGGTTATTTCACCTAATATCAAAATACAAAGAAAATGCTAAACCAAAAACAAAAAATGAAAGTGCAAGAAGAAAAGAAAAAACACACCGATGTATAGTGGTTCAGACAAAGCCCTACTCCACTCTTCTTGAGACTGTCCTCAAGGATTTTCACTATATGAGACCACCACGACGCCCGGCTCCGAGGCGATTACACTTCCAAGGGTATTAAATGAGGGTGCCTTTAAACCTTTACACCGACTCTCCTTCTTCGCCGAGTTATAAGCGCTTCTCCCTAGGGTATTAAGAATAGGATGCCCTAGCCACCTTTACAATAAATGGAAAGAAGATTGCTTGGCCTCTCTTGAAGGCTTGATGCACAATGATTGCTCCTTGAATATTCTCCACACAAAGAAAGGGTTGCAAGTGAAGGTCCTAAATCCAAACACTAATGATTTGCAAGTACAAGGCAAGTTTGGTGGAGAAGAAAAATAAAAGCTCAAGCTAAAAGGGTTTGCAAATGCTTTGAATGCTTAAGGTTATTTTTCAAATCATTCAAGAGAGGTAGATATACCTCTTGAAGGTGTATTTATAACCCCCTATGGATTTCTGACCGTTTGGGGGTGAAGATAACAAAAACACCCCAAAAATCAATTTTTCATTTGAAACCCAATGGCTATTTTTTGTGCTGTCGCGACGTTCTCGGAGTTCCGAGAAAATGACCAGAAGTTGGAAAAATACTTTCTGGATCATTTCTCAGAATTGCGAGAAATTGTTCAGAGTATAAAATATACTCCCTGGACTATTTCTCGGAGCTCCGAGAAGCCTAAAATCAGCAGAATTAACCTGTTTTTGTTGCTGATTAATTTTGGGCTTTTGGAACTCTTATTCTTTTGATAATTTGGAATGTTATGGGGGTCCCAACATGTTGGTCCACCACATAACCATTCACTTAACCAATTAAGTTTAATACGGGGAGTGTTAGTCTTTTTAAAAAAATACATTTGAAAAGTTTGCCTTGACTTAGAAATCAAAGAGAGAGGATGTACAACAAGTCTAAATATGATTACGCTCATCTTTGGTCTTGGCCTTCATAGATCTTCTATTATGTGCTTGCTTTGCTTGAGTGTGTTGAGGTGAGCTCCACATTGATTGTTCTTCCAAGGTAAGTTGTCCCATGTGGTCTCTAGCTCCTTTGACTCTTGTGTGGTACATCTTCAAGCACGACAAAGTGATGTGATGGTTCCTTCTATGATCAGCCTATCTTATTACAACACTTCAAGGCAAATTGATTAGTATTAAAAAACATAATCAATTGTGTTTAGAATCATCAAAACAAAATAGGAGAGTAGACCCTTGGGCTTACACATGTGTTTGAGTCAGTTGACACTGATGTCAACTTGTTAATCGAGTCTTTAAATACGTGTCATGAATCCATTGTAAAGCCTGATGTGGGCTATTCATCATCTGATGTATTCAATTCTACTTTCAATGAAATAAATGGCTCTTCTTCTGTGTACATTCCTGTTTCTATTTTATCTATTGAATTTGCTTTAAAATTTGATAATAATAATGATAATTAAGACTCCCCCTCTGATGAGGATGCCGACGAAACTCCCCCCTGAAATCAAACATATGATTCAATAGGAGGAGAGTCGTCGAGCAAAACCACTCGAAGAGGAAGTTGAAACCGTGAATATAGGTGATGAATCTTTGATTCGGGAAATAAGGATTGGCAAAACTTTATCTCCTGAGGAACGCGAAGAATTGATCACCTTACTTAAAGAGTTCAAGGAGCTTTTTGCTTGGTCTTACATGACATGCCGGGATTGAGTGAAGAAATTGTTCAGCATAGATTACCCTTAATCCCTGGCATTAAGCCAAAGAAGCAAAAGCTCTGAAAACTCAAAATAAAATGGGAGTTGAAAGTTTATAAAGAAGTCAAGAAACTTCTAAAAGTAAAATTCATCCAAGTGGTCGAATACCCTGAATGGCTCGCTAACATAGTGCCGGCGCCCAAGAAGGATGGGAAGGTTCAAATGTGTGTTGATTTTCAGGACTTGAACAAAACAAGTCCAAAAGACAATTTTTCATTGCCGAATATTGATCTCCTGGTGGATAATACGGCTGGACATGCACTCTTATCCTTTATGGATGAATTTTTTGGGTACAATCAGATTAAGATGGCACCCGAGGACATGATAAAGATAACATTTATTACTCACTGGGGGACATACTGTTACAGAGTAATGCCGTTTGGTTTAAAGAATGTTGGTGCCACTTATCAGAGGGCTGCAACTACTCTTCTTCATGATATGATTCACAAAGAGGTCGAAGTCTATGTAGATGATATGATTGTAAAGGCGAAGACTCGACCAGAGCATACAGTTGCTTTGAGAAATGTTTTTGAGAAAATCAGAAAATATTAGCTTTGCTTGAATCCAAACAAGTGTGTATTCAGAGTTACATAAGAAAAACTCCTTAGATTCATGGTCAGTGACAGAGGAATTGAGGTTGATCCTCAAAAGATCAAGGCAATCGAGGAAATGGAACCACCTAAGACAGAAAAGCAGATCAGAGGTTTCCTTGGGAAAGTTTAATACTTGAGAAGGTTCATATCTCATTTAACTATGACATGTGAACCAATTTTCAAGCTTTTAAAGAAGAATTCTTCGAAGAAATGGAATGAGGAATGTCAGGAGGCTTTTGAAAAAGTTAAACAGTGTTTATCTTTGCCTCCTATTTTATCTCCCGTTATTTCAGGCGAACCATTGTTGTTGTACTTATCTATTACAGACACGACAATGGGTTGTATGCTTGCTCAGAAAAATCCAGAATCTAAGCAGGAAAGGCCCATTTATTACATCAGTAAGAAGATGCTAGAATATGATATAAAGTATTCCATTTTGGAAAAGACTTGTCTAGCATTAGTTTGGGCAACCCAAAGGCTTAAACATTATTTGCTGTCAAACAAGGTACTTTTAGTGTCACGGATGGATCCGTTAAAGTACTTGTTTGAAAAATCCGCCCTTACAGGAAGAACTGCAAGGTGATTATTGTTATTGTCTGAGTTTGACATCATTTATGTCACTCAGAAATCAGTTAAGGGGCGGGTCATAGCTGACCAGTTGGCTGATGCTCCTGTTGAAGAGAATGCTTTTCTGAAGGTAGAATTTCCTGATGAAGATATTATGGATATAGAAGAAGAGACTCTCAGTAATAAGTGGCTTATGTATTTTGAGGGTGCAGTAAATAATCATGGACAAGGAGTAGGAGCAGTACTTGTATCCCCTCGGAAAGAGTACATTCCTATTTCTATTATGTTGCAGTTTGAGTGCACAAATAATATGGCAGAATATGAAGCATGTATTGCTAGTTTAGAGGCAGCCTTAGCTCTCTGAGTTCAAGATATAGATGTGTTTGGGGATTCAATCTTGATCATTTGCCAAATTAATGGGCAATGGAAAACTCGAGAAGACAGATTAATCCCTTATAACACCTACTTGGAATTTCTGGTCAAGAAGTTCAGGAGTATTACTTTTACTCATTTGTCGAGGACCAGGAATCATTTTGTAGATGCTTTAGCTACTCTTGCTTCGATGTTAGATATTTCTGCTACAATGGAGGTCCAACCCTTAGCTGTGAGATTACAGTGGGCTCCAGCTCATGTGAACACAATTGAGATACCAGCCAGGTATCCATATGGTAAGCCATGGTATACGAACATAAAGAACCTCATTTCTGGTAAAGGGCATCCTCCTAAAGCTTCAAGCAAAGAGAGGAAGACTCTTCAGAGGCTAGCTACCAACTTCATCATTTGTGGTGAAGAGCTGTACAAGCAATCTTTTGATGGCATACAACTCCTATGTGTTGATGAAGATACAGCTGCAGAACTTATTGAGCAGACTCATGAGGGGGTCTGTGGCCCTCATATGAATGGAAAAATGTTATCCAGAAAGATTTTAAGATTTGGGTTTTACTAGCCCATAATGGAAGCAGACTGTTTTGCCTTTGTGAAGAAATGCCACTGCTAAGTTTATGCAAATCTCATTCATGTTCCTTCATCAGAGTTGCACTCTTTGACTTCGCCATGGCCATTCTCAGTATGAGGGATAGACATCATTGGAAAGATTTATCCAAGATCCTCGAGTGGTCATGAGTACATTTTGGTAGCTATCGACTATTTTACAAAGTGGATCGAGGTTGTATCTTATTCTTCCATAACTTCAAACACAGTTGCAAAGTTTATTCGTACCAATATTATTTGCAGATATGGAGTACCTCATGAGCTGATTTCTAATAATGGATCACATTTTAAGAGGGAGGTAGTACACCTGTGTGAAGAATTTAAGATAAAGCATCATAAGTCATCTCCCTACGGACCTCAGACAAATGGGGTTGTAGAGGCAACGAACAAGTATATCAAAGACATTATCAGTAAGATGACTGAGCTTTATAAAAACTGGTCGAACAAGCTGCCATATGCTTTGTGGGATTATCGGACATCGATCAGGTCCTCGAAAGGTGTGACTCTGTATTCTTTAGTATAAGGAATGGAAGCGGTTTTGGCAGTTGAGCTGAGAATTCCCTCTTGGAGAGTGATGTTAGAGGCTGATTTATTAGAGTCTGAATGGGCAAAATCCAGACACGATGAATTGCAGATGATAGATGAGAAGAGGTTGAGAGTCTTATATGATATTCAGGGATATCAGAGGCGGATTGAGAGAGCTTTCAACAAGAAAGTTTGAGTCCGTGACCTTAAGCCAGGAGATCTCGTCTTGAAGTCCTACAGGGCACCGGTGTTTGATCCCAGAGGAAAATTCAGGCCAAATTGATCTGGTCCTTATATTGTTGATGAAGTTCTGCCTGGAAAAGCCGTATGACTCCTCGATGAAAATGGAGAAAAATTAAATGAACCTATAAACTTGGATCAACTCAAGAAGTATTATGCTTAAGTACATCAGGAGGCCATCCTTGAACGATTTGAGCCTTCAAGCCAACATCCCAAATGTTTTAAAACTATTTGCACACCCTATGGGCCTAAAAAATATATTGTTTTCTTTGATAGCCACAAACTAGGGGCATTTTATTTTTTTTAGTTCTTTTTTTGAACTACGTTATGACATGATCCCTTTCTACAGGGTACGTAGGCAACCTGATCAATTCAGGTTCGGTCGCAACCTTAAAAAAAAAAAACAATCCTTTGAACCCCAAATGGGCAAACTACGCAGATCTGATTCCTATTTCTTCAGGGATACGTAGGCAATCTGGAGGGTCCAGATTCAGTCTAAATATATTCAAACACACCAAAGTTTTAACCTGTTTGAACCTAAGCCTACCTGAAAGTCCTTCTAGTGTATTTTAAGCCCAGGTTTGTAGAGAAACAGAAAGAAAGAAAAATGATAGAGTCTTAAACCTACTAGACTGAAAACCCGCAAGGGTGGTCTAGGCAAAAGTTAGGGTCATTCATTCGCTAAGCTGAAAACCCGAAATGGTGGCTTAGGCAAAAATCAGGGTGTTGAGCCTGCTGGATGGAAAATCTGCAAGGCCAGACAGTCCAGGCAAAATATAAGGCATACGGTCCTCCAAATCAAAAACCTGAAAAGGCGATTTGGTCATGGCAGTAACTTCATGCAGAGAGGACAGAGATTCAAAGAGCCAGCTAGACTTTCATTTTTCTTTGGCATCACTTGAATGTCTAAGTAAGCGCCAGCAAGATTTCCTTTGGTACTCTTTGAGTTAAGGAGGTTGAAACTAAGCAATCTAAAGGGATAATAACCATGACTGAAATACCGAAAAGGGGAATGAATCACCTTTAAACACAGTATTCAAAAGACTCTAAGAGTGGTTGACTTTTACTATCTTTAAAACACTTATCAGTCTAAGAAGAAGATTCAGTCTCTCTCAGTGTTAAAGTCATGTGTTTGTCAGAGTCCTCGTTTATTACTCGTCAAAGTCTTTCCTTTGTCGAGTCGAGTTCAAGTTTTGAGGTCTTGTTAGTCAAAGTTCTCCCAAAGCTGGGGTGATGAGTAAAAAAAAATCTCAGAGAAGCAGAGAATTTGTGGCTCCTATGGATAATGTGAAACCAAGCAGAGTTCAGAAAGTGACAGACTCTTAAACTCCTTTGCAGCATCAGCAGATGATAGAGATGAAGAGAATTTTGAGCAGAACTATGTTGTTGTACCTGTGAAAATTTTGTAAACCCAAGTGTACATTAATAAATGCCTTTGGCCTATTCTATTTGTGTTGCTCTCCAATGAATTTTGTTATGGAAGTAATCATACTAGGGGCATCTTTTATGACTTATGTCATAAAAGATGTCATTCAAACAATGATATTTGAGATGGACATTTACATCAAATAGAGACTAGAGAAGTTTGAACATGCTCTTTTGAGTCGAACTCCTCAGTCCAGTTGTTCTCCTTTGGAGTCAAGTCTTTTGAAACTTCTTTACGCTAGCGGAGTCTAGAATTCATTCTGGCAATCTTCAAACCTTCGCTGAATATTTTTCACCTTTGAAAAAGGGTTGATACCCGAAAATTTCTTCAAGTTACTTGAGTCCGGTCTTTGACCAAGATCATGCATTTTCAGTCACTCTTTGTGAGAGATGAGTGGTCGATCAATAAAATTGATAAGGGTCGATCTTTTTCTTCAATCGTTTTGAGATTTTAATAAGGTAGAAAGTTACCAGAGTCTATGTTTCATGGCCTGGCCCTTTTCTTCCATCATTTTGAAAGTTTACAATAAGGTCTTTTTCTTCAATCGTTTTGAGTTCTAATATGGATAGAAATTGACGGATCCTTGTTTTGTGATCTGGCTTTTTCTTCCATCATTTTGGATTTTCAATAAGGATAGAAATTGACAGGTCTGTGTCTCGGAGTCTGGTCTTTTCTTCCCTCGTTTCAACAAATTTTTAATAAGGATAGAGCTTGAAGGCTCTGTGTTTCGTGGTCACAATTTTTTTTATTATTTTGAGAAGTTTTCAATAAAAGGAAAAATTACTAGAGTCCATGTCTTGTGGTCCGGTTTTTTCTTCAGTATTTGAGAAAGTTTTTAAAAGAAGATATAAGGAAAAAGGAAACTCTTTGAGTGTTTGATTTTCGTTTGTTGTGGCAAAATTTTAATACAAAAATGATAAAAAAACTCTTTGAGTGTTTGGTTTTGTACTTGTATGGAGCTGGTTTATGCAACGCTATATAAGTCAAAGATGATCCGCAATGTGTCGCTATCTAACTGGTTAGGAGTCTGGCATACTGCAAAAAGGTTCATATGAAATTGGTTTGTGCACAATCATACGAATCTGGATTTACATGGAGCTGGTTTATGCGGCACCATATTTTGTTTTGAAAAATATTTTGCAACCACACACACACACACACACACACACACATATATATATATATAGAGAGAGAGAGAGAGAAAACATTTCCTACACACTTGTGTAGGTAAGTTACCTACACACTACCTTAAAATACAGTGGGGGCCCACATTGTTTGGGTGATCCAAACCATTCATTTGAATGGTCCTCACATAGATAGGGTGTCCACAAAAAATCAGATCCATAGGATCATCCTAACCATTCAGACTATGGAGGCAAAAAATGGACTAATTTGTGAAGGTTTATACACGTCCATTTTACCTCCACAAATCGTAGGGTTGGGATAATCCTATGGATCTGATTTTTTGTGGACACCCTATCTATGTGAGGACCATTCAAATGAATGGTTTGGATCACCCAAACAATGTGGGCCCCCACTGTATTTTAAGGTAGTGTGTAGGTAACTTACCTACACAAGTGTGTAGGAAATGTTCTCTCATATATATATATATATATATATATATATATATATATATATATATATATATATATATATATATATATATATAAACTCTTTGAGTGTTTGGTTTTATGCTTGTTTTGGTATATCTGAGTGAAGGGTTCATATGGATCTGGTTTGTGCAGAACCATACAAATCTGGATTTATATGGACCTGGTTTATGCGGCACTATATTTGTTTTGGAAAAAGGTTTTGATATCTCATATATATATAAAAACTCTTTGAGTGTTTGGTTTTATGCTTGTTTTGGTATATCTGAGAGGAGGTTTATATGGATTTGGTTTGTGCAGAACCATACGAATTTTGATTTACATGGAGCTGGTTTATGCTACCCCATATAAAAAAAAAACTCTTTGAGTGTTTGGGTGTGTATTTGTTTTCAACAAGTTTCAATATGATGATAAGGAAAAGAAAGGAAACTCTTTGAGTGTTTTTTGTTTGTGTTTTGTGTTTGTCTTGGACAAATTCCAATACATCAGTAAAAAATAAAGAAAAGAAAACTCTTTGAGTGTTTGGTTTTGTATTTATTTTGGTAGAGTTTTGATGTGATGATAAAAAAAGAAGCTCTTTCAGTGATTGGTTTGTACTTGTTTGGGTGATTTGGTTTATAATTGAAATGGTTTATACTCTTTGAGTGATTGTCTTGTGTTTTCTTTTGTTAAAGCCTTGATTTAAAGATAAAAAGTGTCTGTATTCTGTATTTTTGTGTTGTTAATAGGAGTCCTTGTGTACTGGTTTAGATAGTTGAGTCGTGAGCGAATAGAGAGATGCTATCTCATTTAGATGTCATACTGACCACTCTAAGAGTTGGAGAGAGGCTATCTCCCTATTGCTTGAAGTCTTAGAGTTTTATTTAAGTGTCATTTTGTGGCTTTAGCCTTGTGAATACCGTTTTAGAGCTAAAAGCTCAAAAATTTGCTTTACTTTATTTTCGGACCGGCCAAAATGTGTTGTATGTTCAGCTTTGGCATTTGCGTGTTACACACGCTCTGCCAAAGAAGGGCATCTGTAGACACCACATTTTGACCGCACCCCAAATATCTTGGTTTGAGTTAAAACCCTAGTAAACTGGTGTTTTAGAGTCCCATTTTCTATCCTAGAGTAGGTTAGGATCCCAAGTAGGTCATCGCAAAGTTTTGTCAAAATCCGTTGATGTTTGCCTAGCAAACGAGCGTCGTAGAGTAGATTAGTAAAGCAGAAGGGGAGTGATTTATCTAGTCTGGGGGTGGTAGTCCAGTTAATTAATTTTACGGTAGGGAGGTTGTCCCAGATAGCTTAAAGGAGCACGAAATTATCCTTCAATTTTTACTAAAGCTCTTTCTTATGTACCACCTTTTTCAACCGAAACCATGTGAACATTTATCAAAAGAGGTTGTCCGAGGGAGGGAAACTTATGGGGTGATAAATTAACACCAAAATATCTATAAATAGAGATGCCCTCTTCTTTTTTTTGAGATTCTTGATTTTAGTTTAAAAAAATTTTGCAGAGAGAGAGAGAGAGAGAGAGAGAGAGAGAGAGAAACATGGCGATTTTCAAACCCTAACATTTTCTTCATCTTCTTTGGCAGTCTTCGCCGGATTCCAGTTAATCTCTGATCATCTTATGCAAACCTCATCACATAGCTTTGATTTCTTTTCGTCGAAACCCTAGCTCAATTTCAAAAGATTTAGATCCATTACTTTCTTTTCTAGAAACTATAAGATTCTCACTTTCATCCTCTTAAACCCTATTTTCGTAACCTGAAACTCTAGATCTTGCTTTCGGATTCATTGATCTAACTTCATTATCATTGGATTTGAGATTTTTTTTCTCATCAATCTCATTGGCCAGAAACTTTGGTTGAAATTGCTAAAATTCTAATGAGATTTTGAAGGATAAGAAAGGTTTGAGAGCTTTCACTTTGAATTTCTTCATTTCTGCTCTACGTTTCTTCATTTCTGCTCTTCTTTGGCAAAGTACTGGACAATCCGAGTCATATACTTCAGATATGAGGCAAAGATACGAAATCTGTGTTTTGAGCTTCTAGAATCTGCTCATTCTTATTCAATTAATCTTGCTATAGCTTAGGTAAGTGTTTATATCAGGAATGTTTTTGTGAGTATCATGTTTTGTTCATGTTTGACCTCACTTGATGGTTTATAAGGTAAATCAATGAGATGATAATTAGGATCTATGGATTTTAATAAATTCTGTTAGAGTTTTTAGTGTTGAAACAGCAATGCAATGTGATCTTTAATCTTAATTAGATAGAAATATTGTTCGTTGTGGAAGTATGCTCTTGGAACATGTTTATATGCCTTATCTTGAAATGTAAAATTAGGTTATATTGATAATAAATCTGTTTAAAGCTCATTATTTATTTGAAATTCCATTGAGAGTACTGTTGTGAAAGTTTTTTTAGGTTTTTATCAGTAATGGTATTAAATTACTTCTACTGATTATGCTAAAATCTTCATATTTAAGTGTTTGGTAGATGCTCAATATTATTATGTTTGGTTTCTATAAGAGTTTATCTTGTTCAGTTTGTTTTTTCTATTATTGAAAGAAACTCTAGATAGAATGAGGTTACCTAATCACTTGAGAAATTATAGAAAAGGGAGTATGATGTAGGGCAACTAATAAATAAGGCTCTCATATGGAATTGGGTAGACTCCAAGGTGTAGTAAGCTAAAGAGCTGTTAGGTTTGGTCTGTTGGTAAGAGGAAGAATAAAATGAAAAAGGAGGCTATAGGTTGTTTAGTTTTGGTGATCGAGATGTCAATGGTAACGTTAAGGTAATGGAGTAAAGGGGGCTGTTGTATGGAAAGAACCTGGCTGTTTGATGTCGAAGTATTTCGATGTGAACTGTTTAGCTAATTAAAGTTGAAAGCACAAGTGAAATTAATTCAGTAAAAGACAAGATGGGAATAGGCAAGCTGGAACACATGGTTATGTTAATATCATTATTAATTATAGAGTTGGGGAGTCAATAGTTTATATCTAAAAAATGTTGTTATAATGGTGTTGTCTTCAAATTTCATACTTGTAATTAATTTAGATGGACATTTAGAGATAATATATAGTTCTCCTCTCATTTAGATTTAGATGGCATCATCAATTTGCATTAGTGCTGGGTGGCTTAACTGCCATGGGCATACATTAGAATGTTATTTGCACCTTAAGGTTATGATAGTTAATATTGCAAATGGTCTTTTACTTGACATACGATTTAGCAGTTTTGCTTTACTGACACAAGTTAGAGTATACGAATGAAATTGGCAATTTTTCATGGTACAAATGAAATCTTGGAATTGTTTTCATCTACTGTTCTTTTAGTAGAGTATTTGTTGTCAAGTGTTGCTACTAGAAATTTTTTGTCTTTTAGACATATTTAAATAAAAAAACAAGCGGTATTTATAGATAGACAAGAAATCTTGTTAAGAAAATATTTTTTTTAGGATAGAAAATGTTTTGAATAAGTCTTCTTAGTTTGAGTTTGTAAAGTTCATGTACATGATTTTGCCTGAGCATATGTATATATACTTGAGGTGGATGCTTTTTTCTAAATAAATATATATGTTGTAGAAGAGTTTTGGAATGTAATCATCTAACCTATCAAATGTCAAAATTTTCCTTTTATCAGTTTGAATGGGTCTGTAGATTTTGAGAAATGTGGAGGGCATGTAGATGTGCCTATTTTCTTTGATTTTAGGATACTAATAAAAAAAACTTGTGTAGACCAATTTATTTCAGGTTATGGGCGTGTTCTTCTCTTGTTTGGGTTATGAGTTAAAACTACCCTCTTGGTTATTGCAGTGATTCAAAGTTACTTTAATCTTGAAGAGAAAAAAAACTGAAATGGGTGCTATTGAATGCCTTTATTCCATATGTTGGGATGTGTAGAAATGCTCACATTATTTTAGTTTTGAATAGCAATTATGACATAAATGCATACACTTAGAAATAATGGATTTAGGAGATATATATGCTCAGGATGTATTTGAGTGTGTTCAAGTGAGATTTTGAAATTGTATTTATATCGTTCTATGAAATTATACTGATATCTATTTTTAATTTGCTTTAATATAAAATGAGATAATGGAAATATTATTCTTAGGTTTCAACTGCCTCAGATTTTCAATTTTTTAAGCATATGAATTTATGGATGTATTGTGATAATAGATTCACCTTATTTTCATTACTACATGATAAATTTTTTGCTTTGAATCATACTTTTGAATGCTTTTCTTTCTTTTTGAAATTGTTAAAAAAGAGGGTTTTAAATTTCAGTTTTGATTAGGTTCTCATACGTGTGTCTTATGATTAGTAAAAGGAAGTTAAAAGATTTCTTTTAAATTGGATTTGGTACGATAGCATCTTTAATCTGCCTCATTTATAAAAGGATTTCCCACTTTAAGAACTTGCAAGTAAAGTCATTCTCCCATGTGACTCTAGCAAGTCAAGCATTTCATAATAGTCTAAAGTTTATCGTGTGGTCTATAATCTTGTGTGATCTTGAGTTGGGAGGGGTAACCTATCTCATCAAGTGGTTTACACTTTACCTGCCCAACAAGTGATTGTTAAAGATTTTTTCTTGTGTCGATATAATTTTTGGAACTGTCAAATAGTCTTTGTCTGAAATTTTGTAGCACATTGAGTGATTTTAATTGTGTCTGCCTGTTAAGTGATCTCTATTGTGGCTTTCTTTGTGTCAAGAAATCGTAAACTTATCAAGGGACTTCTATTGAAAAGTTTAGGTCTGTTATGCTAGTAATATGTTGAAAGCTTATAATTTCTTCCATAATTCAACTATTAAAATTTGGACAGGTATAGCTGTAGGTTATGGATATCATTTCTCATACAGGTTATTGTTTTTAAGAGATTGTAATAGGCATAAACATGTTCTGTTGTTACAAATACCTAACCAATCATTTTGTCTTGGTTAATTTTGTTGATTTATAAGTGTAGTGAAATTAGGGTATGGTTATAGTGAAGCTCCTTTTCAATGAGTATTTGATAAATTTATAAGCACAACCATAACTTAATATTTTTTATTTATTTTTTCACAGGAAGGGGTATAAGTTTCATCCTATTTGATGGGTAAATAACTCATTGAATTTTACTCTTTTGATAAGTTTGAGCCTTTTAAAGACACTGGATGGTCTTTTGATTGTTCATTAGATGCTATAATATTAGGACAGGGTAGAAGACAAATGTTATTTGCTTCTTGGTTTTGATAGGCATATATTGCTCTTCTTAAGTAGTTTATGCATGTGGAAGTAATTGTATGATAATTGTTGTATGCTTATTTTTTTGTAAAATAATCTTAACCATGTTGTGAAAGTTCATAAACTAGTGGTTAACTCTCATTGTCATGCCCAAGTTTGGGGCTTTAATAGTAATGTTTATCTAAGGCAATGAAGGCGATAGCCCAAGCTCATCTTCTAGGGGACTTACTTAGTCTTGGTAGCATTCCCCTCTTTTATTTTTGAGACTTCTTTAGTTTTTTATAAATGAACCCTTTAGACATTAAACCTTCCTTCATTGCAAGGGCAATGAAAGAGTCATCTGGAGCCCTCATTTAGGAGACCATTGTGGTCTCATTAGTGTGTTACATTAGGAGACACACTCTGTCTGGATAGGCAATTCTCTTTGGGAGACAAACCTCATTGAGATCGTGCCCTTAGGAAAGTTGCCTTAGTTTAGTAGAGAGTTAACTCATAGGAGGCAAGCCTTGCCGCATTTATAGTGCCCCTATTTGGAGACAAGCCATGTCTCATTTAGAGAGTTTTCCCTTTAGAAGGCTTACCCAGCCTAATGTTAGAGTCCCCCTTTCTTCTATAGCTAGTCTTTAACTTATTTACCCTCACATTTTGTAGCGTTACTAGACTCTTTGACTTATTTGCCCCTTTTTTAGTGTTGGTTGTTTAGGAGTCTATTTCATAGACTGTTAGGTTGTCCTATGGCTTAGGAGTTGGTCATTTAGAGTTGTTGTCATTCTTCTTTGTTTGAGACATGCATAGAGCATTGCTTGCTTGGGATCTGATCTATTTTCATTTACCTTAGGACACTTGTTTACTTGTTTTGGATACTAGTTTACTCATTTTGGAATCATTTCACTTTTGGTGAGTTTGTTTGTTTGGGGTTTCTCCTTTAGTCCTAGGGTTTGGCCCTAGTGTGCTGTTTTGTTTGTTCCCTTTGGCCTTTGATCAAAAGGGTGAAATCATTTTAAAAACTCAAAAATCATTTAAACATTTGAAAACTTTAAAAATATTGAAACATTGAAACATTTAGGAGCTTTAATATTTTAGAAGAGTAGTAGGAGAGTTTGTTTCCGAACTACGTTGACTTGATCCTCTTCCACGAGGTACGTAGGGAGCTTGGGATTCTCGTCCCAAGTCTAGTCAAACTTTGTAAATAAACCATGTAACCCTTTTAAAAATATAAAAATCTCTCATACAACAGTTTTCGAAAAGATCTTCCTCTAAAGTTAGGAGTATGTCCTAGATAGAGTATTTTGGTGGTTGTGTGTTTGCTTTAGAGTTTGGAGTTTGTCCTAGAGTTCTAGAAACGCCTCCGTCCAGTCAGTTGGCGATCCACATCGCCGACCGATGACTAGAGTATGGTGCGTTAGATAGTCCATTATTTTTCGTAGGATACACAGCCTAGTGCACATAGGATATAGGAATCACCTGCATTAGTTTAAGGCTAACTTGCATTTAGTTAGGGCATATAGGGAGTTCTAAAATCCACAATTCATTTAAAAATAAATAAACGTTAAAGAAGTTTTACTAGTCTGGTTTTTTAGGGCGAGTCTATGATAGTGGTCTAGATGTCTTAGGCATCATAGTTTAGAATAGGTGCGAAGAACTATGTCGCCTTGATTCTTGGGGAGGTGGGGATACGTAGGCGGCTTTGGATGAACATCAGACCATCCAAATAATCGGGCAAAAAGTTTAGAGTTTTAGGGCTTGTTATTAGTGTTTTACGTTTTGTTCTTATTGTTATCATTGTTTCTAGTTTATGATTATGATTGTGTGTTCTATTTCAGATTGTGATCATCTCTTCATCAGTTTTACTTACATACTTAGCTGTAGCCATCACATGTTTAGTTGTAGTTTCTTTATTGTTCTTTATTACTTGTTCCTTACATACGTAGTTATAGCTCTTATATGTTTAGCTCTAGCCTTTATTATTATTGATTATCATTTCTACTATCATTTTCTGAAGTTTTTTCCTTGCGCAGGTACATCGTGTTTAGTTTTTATAGATATGCATGTGTTTGTTTACTGCTTACTAGATGTGTTGGTTAGGATTAGATGTATGACTAGAGACATATATCTGAGTTATCTGGTATTAGAGTAGCATTAGTCTTTGACGCCTTTCTATGAGAGACGACGTATTCTAGTATTTGTTCTAATAACAGATAAAACTGATGTTAGCCTTCTTTAGGTATGGATGTTAGATGGATGTGCTGAGATAGATAATAGAGTTATCTGATATGGGATTAACTCTAGTTTTCTTCACCTCTTTGAGAGATGATGGTGTGGACCCCGATCCGAGAGAGGCGGGAGGACGTGCCCCCACGCTAAGTCTCTATGGATCATCCACGTGAATGGAGAGCTCTACCAAGGAACTCTCGAAAGAAGTGCCTCTCAGAGCATGAGTGGCGAAATAAGGTGAGATACCTCTCGATTCGGGGACTAGCCCGGATTCGAGGCGTACCTTAAACAAAGAAGATTCGCCATCCAAGGAAGTTGGCCAAGGATCCCATACTATGCTCTGTTGCAACGGATAACCAGAGATATAAAAAGAAGGTTCGTGCCTGGTTACGAATTTGGAAGGTCCGAAGAGCACCTCGTCCGCCCAAGTGCAAGCATCTGGTCTCTTATGCCATTTGTTATTGATTTTGAAGAGTTTTGGGCGAAAGTCATGTGAAATGGGAACACATATCTCCGAGAAGACGTCTATTTAATCATGCATGTCTCGGAGATGAATAATAAGCACACATAAAAGAAATGAAAGAAGTGTCGCCTAAGAATAGCTAGGTTATGAATGTCATACCTAATTGGTGTATAGGTTCTGGTATGGCAAACACATGCATGCTACAGCTAAAAGTATAGGATCTGTACATGAAAGTAAGAAAACACAGCAAAACATATAACACAATTTAATTCTATATATGACTGGACAAGATGAATCCTAAAACTCTAATGCGACTTGACTCGGACCAAGATGGCCATCCATCCCAGCTGTTCTACGTATCCCGGCCTCGGAAAGAATCGGAGTCAACGTAGTTCGATGACCTATTCTAAACTACAATGCCTAACCATCTAGAACCGCTATCCTAGACTCGATCCACTAGACTCGATTGATTTTTAAAGCTTTTTGTACGATTGCTTAAGTTCAAGTGAATTGTAAATTTTAGGACTCTCTATATGCTCTAACTAATGCAAGTTGATTAGCCTTAAGCTAATGCAGGTGTGCCCTATACCCTATGTGTAACTAGGCTGTGCATCCTAAAGAAAACCCCGGGCTGACTATATGCTTCCTAGTCTAGCCATCGGTTCGACTAAATGTCTAACCGACCAACTCGAGGCCTCCTAACTCTAGGGACACTCACACGATTAGACACAGCATATCAACAAAAACAGGACAAGCTCCTAACTCTAAAACACTCCAAACATCTAAGATAAACTCCTAACTCCAGGGGAAGATCTTTTTGAAAAGGTCTTGAAGAATTTTTGTATTTTTGGAAGATTTGAAATGTTTATTTTTAAAGGTTTGGCTGGACTTGGGATGTGAATCCCAAGCTGCACTACGTACCTCGTGAAAGATGATCAAGCCAAAGTAGTTCGGAAACTGACTTTCCTAACTACTCTTAATGACTTAAGACTTTTGAGATTTTTCTTTTATTTTTAAATATTTTTCAAGTGTTTTTGAATTTTTGACACAAGAGGACAGAATCCTATCATCATAAGGGTAGGATAGACTCTTGATATCCCGCAAAGGTTGGATAGCATCCTATGCGTTGCGGGGGAAAATGACAGAATCACGACTCTGCAAGGGTTGGACATCACCCTATACCTTGCAAAAGTGGATAAAAATCACATGATTTGATGAGAGGTTGGACGAAAATCTAACCCCTATGATGATAGGACAGATTCCTGAAAGGACTGATTCCTAGCTAAGGACAGACTCCTATGTTAAAGGACTGACTCTCAAACTGGTGACTCTAAGAGACGTGCTAACGAGACATGACATGTCTCCTATGGATGGATTCACTAATGAGACAAATCTTGTCTCTAAAGGATATAACTTTCTCTGCATGAGACATAGCCTGTCTCTCTGAGGGTAAGCTTTTCTACGAGACAAAGCATGTCTCTTTAAAAGGGTGGCTCCTTTCTATGAGACAAAACATGTCTCCTAACAGAGTAAGACATTTCATGCTAAGACATAGCTTGTCTCCCTAAAAAGGCTCTAGATAACTCTTTCATTGCCCTTGCAATGAAGAACTAAAGGTTTCAGGGTATCTAAAAGACTGAGGATTCTTTACCTAAATAAGAGGAAAGAAGAGGGGAGAGAGTACTATCATGATCCAATAAATCCCTCCAAGGATGGGCTTGGGCAATCGCCTTCATCGCCACTTGCAATGAGAAAGGGACAAAGGTTTAATTATATCTAAAAGACTAAGAAAGCTTATATACAAAGAGAGAGAAGGGAGAGGACCGAGGGAAAAGAGGACTGCAAGGGGATAGAACCACCTTGTGCTCCCAAAATGCCGGAGTTCGTACGCAAGAGTGAAGGTGAAATAGATTGTGCACCACTGACGGGAGTCGGAGACCCCGATGGCACCATCTTTTGAAGGGCTCAAGTTAACAACAAATTATGAAATTGATGGAGTTAACCAAAATAGCATGGATTATGAAATCAAAACCAGAAAAGTTGAACACCAGATATCTCATTCACCCCAACAAGCATTTTGCTCCTGCATCCAAACCTTGAAACCTCACTGCTTTCACTTGGCACCAATTTCAGAAAAGAACCCTTCATCCTAAGCATGCACTGACAACTATCGAAAACTGGACTAACAACAAGGTAAACCAAGACCAAGAAACATGCCCTAGATCTTAACATCCTAAAACTTTCCTACTATTTTCCAAGAAAGAACAGATAATTTTCGCTACTGGCCAGAAACCTCAAGAATCTCTATATAACTTCAGAATCAGTATTTCAAAATCCAGATGCAGGTGAAAAGGCAGCCACAGCAAATCATAGTTGACTTGGCACGACGAGGCCAAGTACTCGGTTGACACGAACAGTTAATTGCGGCCGAGGACTTGGACTAGAACACAGCCAAGGTAAGACAGAGTCCAACGCTGAGTCTTGAAACTTATGTTATGAATGACAGAGAAAAAAAAAATGCCCAACAGTACCTATACCTCTAGAATCCAAAACCCACAAACCTTCTAAACAATATAACACAGTATCAATCTATCGATAATGTGATTAAACTTAGTAAAGATACAACAAATGCAGCACCCAGGAACCGAACTGATGAAATTCACAGAGAAATGAAAAAAATAATAGTAATAATAATAATAACCTAGTCTGCAAACCTAAATGATGAAATCAAACAGATAAAGAACAAAGTAAGTAAGCACGAGTTAACCGATTCAAACACCCAAGATAAAAAAAACGGTCCAACTACTAATAGCTCTGATTAGCAACAGTTTCAAAATCTCAGAGATTGAAAGAAAACGTCCAAGAAACTCCTCCTGTTTCAACATTTTCAGATCCCTTTTGGTTACGTCTATTCCTTCTTCCATGGAAAACTGATACACGAACTTGTTGGCAATGTCTTCCAAAGTTCTGATCTCATCAGACTTCAGACTCAAAAACTATTTTTTAGCAGTTCCAACCAGAGACCTGGGGAATAGGAGAGCAATCTGCTCTGGAGAGAGGCCATGCTGTTGCAGAAGAGGAATGACGGATTTCAGATGACTTGTGGGGCATCCCGTCCCATCATACTTATCAAAATCAGGTACTGTGAACTTAGGAGGAAAAACAACACCTGGGGCTATCATGAAATAAGCCATGTTCAGCTTCTTAGGGTCTTGGAACTTCATGTTTTCCATTTCTCGGGTTAGCTTATCTAACCTGTCTACAATCCCTTTGCTTTTATCAGTTCTATCCAGATGGGGGAGACAATTCTCTTCTGCGTACTGCTCTTCATCAAAGTCATCCTCAACTGGGAATACAGCAGGCCTATCTGCCGTCGGGGGTGGAGGAGGTATAAGCGGAATTTGCTGGGGTGCAGGTCCTTCAGAAGCAGAACCTCTATCACTTTTCAGATGAACTATCTCCTCACTCATATTATTCATCTGTTGGATTATAGACTTCATCAATTCATTCATTTCAGCTAGAGTATTTCCGGACTCAGCCATAGGTTCTGGTGTGGGTTGACTAGAAATAGGTACTGCAAATGAGTGAAGTCAACAAGGTCAGACTCCCGCCATGAAATTAACAAACACTTGAGTTCAATATAGGGTAATCAAATGAAAATCCCATATGCAAGTTGAGACAAAAGATGATACGCATATATCCTCCCATGGATAAAATCCGACAGCATAACATCTATGCAAGGAGATGTGGTAAGATAAGATAAGCACGTAGAGTTTGTCAACAAGTTTACAGGATAATGAACAAACTCAAGGTATTTGCAGAAAATTCCGCAGCATAACGGCCATATAGAGAGGGTCTAAAGCTGCTAATCATGAACGGTATGCCAACTGGGTTAAGATAAAGTAAGGCTCTCAGCAAGAACACCCTCGAATGAATGTCAGGAAGATAAACTCGCAATCAAACAAGTGGAACATAATCAGATCAGAATCAATCATAGGAGAAGGATATAATAGGCAACACTGAATTTTTCATCCATGATCAAAGATGATCAGTAGATCAGAAAGAAGACCACGACCACAAAATGACAGAAGTAGGTCATAGACCGGGTCTAAATCTTGAAGATGGATTAATAGAATTGATCGAATTAGATAAGGGAACCTCACTGAATAAGAAGGCCCCAATCTAATAATCAATATAAATAGGTATATATACATATATATACCCTAACCAGGGGCACCATCCCTAGTCTAATATAGCGGAGTCAAGAAAGTCTTGACACAAGACAGACATGTGAGTATACTAGGACTGCGTTGTAGCCACATAAGGTGAACTACAATAATCTATAGATAGGACACGGCTCCTAAATCGAGGCTCTACATGTGTAAGCAACACATGTTCGTCCCTATATGAATGTAATACATATATAAACACATGCAGATCCTAACTGGGTTTTACTAAATCATCAAATATATCCATGTACATAATATATGTAAAATGAAAGTAGAGCTCCGGACTCAATATATCGGGCACTATGCATATGATCCATACTTTAAGTATACAACACAAGTACACCGAGTGTTATATACAATATGCTTCATTGCTCACCGGCTGCTGTAAACACAAGTACACCGAGTGTTTACGACTGCAGCACCAGCGCATAGCTTGGAAATAGATACAACAGCACCAACAGGGTAATGACATCCCATGTGGCACGCATTGTATCTATCCCGTGGAGGCAATAATAATAAAATCAATAAAAGAAAATAAAAAACATGATGATGCATGCTGTGCAGTGTGGAAATCCCTTGTTTTAAACACCTATTTGGTGCCCCTGGATTCTAAGCTATTAAATTCCCATTTATAACATTTATAATGATTTTAGCCCAAAATTCTTTAAAGTTAGTAATAAATAGCATTTTAACAGACTTAGGCAATATCTCAAGAAATCTCCAGCAGAGTTGCCAGCCTGTGGACCCCGATCCGAGAGAGGCGGGAGGACGTGCCCCCACGATAAGTCTCTATGGATCATCCACGTGAATGGAGAGCTCTACTAAGGAAATCTCGAAAGAAGTGCCTCTCACAGCATTAGTGGCGATATAAGGTGAGATACCTCTCGATTCGGGGACTAGCCCGGATTCGAGGCGTACCTTAAACAAAGAAGAGTAGCCATCCAAGGAAGTGGGCCAAGGATCCCATATTATGCTCTGTTGCAACGGATAACCAGAGATATAAAAAGAAGGTACGTGCCTGGTTACAAATTTGGAAGGTCCGAAGAGCACCTCGTCCGCCCAAGTGCAAGCACCTAGTCTCTTATGCCATTTATTACTGATTTTGAAGAGTTTTGGGCGAAAGTCATGTGAAATGGGAACACATATCTCCGAGAAGACGTCTATCTAATCATGCATGTCTCGGAGATGAATAATAAGCACACATAAATGAAATGAAAGAAGTGTCGCCTAAGAATAGCTAGGTTATGAATGTCATACCTAATTGGTGTCTAAGTTCTGGTATGGCAAACACATGCATGCTACAGCTAAAGGTATAGGATTTGTACATGAAAGTAAGAAAACACAGCAAAACATATAACACAATTTAATTCTATACATGACTGGACAAGATGAATCCTAAAACTCTAATGCGACTTGACTCGGACCAAGATGGCCATCCATCCCAGCTGCTCTACGTATCCCGGCCTCGGAAAGAATCGAAGTCAACGTAGTTCGATGACCTATTCTAAACTGCAATGCCTAACCATCTAGAACCGCTATCCTAGACTCGATCCACTAGACTCGATTGATTTTTAAAGCTTTTTGTACGATTGCTTAAGTTCAAGTGAATTGTAAATTTTAGGACTCTCTATATGCCCTAACTAATGCAAGTTGATTAGCTTTAAGCTAATGCAGGTGGGCCCTATACCCTATGTGTAACTAGGCTGTGCATCCTAAAGAAAACCACGGGCTGACTATATGCTTCCTAGTCTAGCCATCGGTTCGACTAAATGTCTAACCGACCAAGTCAAGGCCTCTTAACTCTAGGGACACTCACACGATAAGACACAGCATATCAACAAAAACAGGACAGGCTCCTAACTCTAAAACACCCCAAACATCTAAGATAGACTCCTAACTCTAGGGGAAGATCTTTTTGAAAAGGTCTTGAAGAATTTTTGTATTTTTTGAAGATTTGAAATGTTTATTTTTAAAGGTTTGGCTGGACTTGGGATGTGAATCCCAAGCTGCACTACGTACCTCGTGAAAGAGGATCAACCCAACGTAGTTCGGAAACTGACTTTCCTAACTACTCTTAATGACTGAAGACTTTTAAGATTTTTTTTTTTGATTTTGAAATATTTTTCAAGTGTTTTTGAATTTTTGACACAAGAGGACAGAATCCTATCATCATAAGGGTAGGATAGACTCTTGATATCCCGTAAAGGTTGGACAGCATCCTATGCTTTGCGGGGGAAAATGACAGAATCACGACTCTGCAAGGGTTGGACAGCATCCTATACCTTGCAAGAGTGGATAAAAATCACATGATTTGATGAGAGGTTGGACAAAAATCTAACCCCTATGATGATAGGACAGATTCCTGAAAGAATGACTGATTCCTAGCTAAGGACAGACTCCTATGCTAAAGGACTGACTCTCAAACTGGTGACTCTAAGAGAGGTGCTAACGAGACATGACATGTCTCCTATAGATGGATTCACTAATGAGACAAAGCTTGTCTCTAAAGGATATAACTTTCTCTGCATGAGACATAGCCTATCTCTCTGAGGGTAAGCTTTTCTACGAGACAAAGCATGTCTCTCTAAAAGGGTGGCTCCTTTCTATGAGACAAAGCATGTCTCCTAACAGAGTAAGACATTTCATGCTGAGACATAGCTTGTCTCCCTAAAAAGGCTCTAGATAACTCTTTCATTGCCCTTGCAATGAAGAACTAAAGGTTTCAGGGTATCTAAAAGGCTGAGGATTCTTTACCTAAATAAGAGGAAAGAAGAGAGGAGAGGGTACTATCATGATCCAATAAATCCTCCAAGGATGGGCTTGGGCTATCGCCTTCATCGCCACTTGCAATGAGAAAGGGACAAAGGTTTAATTATATCTAAAAGACTAAGAAAGCCTATATACAAAGAGAGAGAAGGGAGAGGAGCGAGGGAAAAGAGGACTGCAAGGGGATAGAACCACCTTGTGCTCCCAAAATGCCAGAGTTCGTACGCAAGAGTGAAGGTGAAACAGATTGTGCACACCTGACGGGAGTCGGAGACCCTGACGGCACCATCTTTTGAAGGGCTCAAGTTAACAACAAATTATGAAATTGATGGAGTTAACCAAAATAGCATGGATTATGAAATCAAAACCAGAAAAGTTGAACACCAGATATCTCATTCACCCCAACAAGCATTTTGCTCCTGCATCCAAACCTTGAAACCTCACTGCTTTCACTTGGCACCAATTTCAGAAAAGAACCCTTCGTCCTAAGCATGCACTGACAACTACCGAAAACTGGACTAACAACAAGGTAAACCAAGACCAAGAAACATGCCCTAGATCTTAACATCCTAAAACTTTCCTACTATTTTCCAAGAAAGAACAGATAATTTTCGCTACCGGCCAAAAACCTCAAGAATCTCTATATAATTTCAAGATCAGTATTTCAAAATCCAGATGCAGGTCAGAAGGCAGCCACAACAAATCATAGTTGACTTGGCACGACGCGGCCAAGTACTCGGTTGACACGAACAGTTAATTGCGGCCGAGGACTTGGACTAGAACACAGCCAAGGTAAGACAGAGTCCAACGCTGAGTCTTGAAACTTATATTATGAATGACAGAGAAAAAAAAAAAACAAGCCCAACAGTACCTATACCTTTAGAATCCAAAACCCACAAACCTTCTAAACAATATAACACAGTATCAATCTATCGATAATGTGATTAAACTTAGTAAAGATACAACAAATGCAGCACCCAGGAACCGAACTGATGAAATTCACAGAGAAATGAAAAAATAATAATAATAGTAATAATAATAATAACCTAGTCTACAAACCTAAATGATGAAATCAAACAGAAAAAGAACAAAGTAATTAAGCACGAGTTAACCGATTCAAACACCCAAGCTAAAAAAAAACAGTCCAACTACTAATAGCTCTGATTAGCAACAGTTTCAAAATCTCAGAGATTGAAAGAAAATGTCCAAGAAACTCCTCCTGATTGTCTCGATTTCAAGAAGTAGGCGTTAACTCCACGATCCAGAGCTTCGAAAGAGCAAATTTTTGTTTTTTTTTTTTTTTTTATAATCTAGGGTTTTGGAGTTGAAAGAAAGAACCCTAAGAAAAGAAAGAGTAAGGAGTGGAGATTGAGATGGCTTACCAGGTTTGGGAATTATGAAATCCGAGAGATTTTGATCCAAATGTAAAAAAATAAAACCCTAGAAAAATGAATCGTCTTTGTTTCTTTCCATTTTCACAGCTGCTTCACTGATTAGGATCGCTTCTTTCTTCTTCTTTTTTTCTATGCTGATAACGAAAAATCAAAGCCTCTTCTTCTTCTTCTCCAATTAGCTCTAGAGGAGCTGAACAACTACAAAGACCTTTGTAAACAGAGCTTGAAGCTTGCAGAGCTAGGGTAAAACGATCAGATCTACGATTTTTAGGGTTTGGAAGAGGCTAGGGTTTCAAATGAAAGGAAAGATGATGGATGACGATGATTGTGATGGCATTAGTGTCAGATTCCGAAGGAATTCCGACGAGGTGGCCGAAGAAGAAGGCCGGAGAAGCGGAGTTTGCCGGAGGTTGATCAAAGATCATCCGAAGAACAAAATGGGTGAGGGATTAGGGTTCGGAGAAGCAAGATCTAATTTCTCTCTCAAGGACCGAGAGCTTCTCTCTCTAGAAAATCAAATGAAAATAAAAAAAAATTTCTTTCTTCTAATGAGGCTTTGATCTGGTATTTATAAGAATTTTGGGGTGATGATATTTGCACTACCATTTTTGATTGCCACGCGGTTGCGCGAAATTTGATGGGCGCGCGGACCAATCGTGTCCTATTCGACACCTGATCGGCCTTTTCTGAGATAAATTCACCCCCTATCAGGATACATTCAACCCCCTTCTGCATTTGCACTACGACACTTATCTCTGCCCGTTCGCTAGGCAAATGTGCTCGGATTTCGATGAAATTTTGCAGGGACCTTGGTGGGACTTTAAGCAAACTTAGGGTGAAGTTTGGGAACCCTAACTCATTGATTTGATGGAGTTTTACACAAAATTGGAAGGTTTAGGGCATGGTCAAAATGGGGTGTCTACAGATGGATTCTTGTGTCTATTACCATGTCAGGTGATACTGGTATCACTTCTCTTTAGGATTTGGATGATTATTTTCTTTTATCATCCCTGGGTCATGCATGTTTAGGTAGACATTTTCTCGGGGATGCCAGTTCCCATTTCACATGATTTTCGCCCAAAATTCTTCAAAGTTAATAAATAAATGGCATAAGAGACCAAGTGCTTGCACTTGGGCGGATTGAGATGCTCTTCGGACCTTCCTCATCTGTAACCAGGCACAAGCTCATGTATTTCTGGTTATCCATTGCACAAAGGATTTGTTTTTGGGTTCCATGGCCTATCCATGGATGGCGACTCTGATTTGTTTTAGGTACGTCTTGGTTTGGGGATTTATCTATGGATCAAGAGGTATCTCATTTTTATCGCTACTCGTGATATGCTATGAGGGTGGCACCATTTTAAGAGTTCCTTGGTAGAGCTCTCTTTCATGTGGGGATCCCAAAGGACCGACGGGAGATCTGTTCCCCGCCGCCTTCTCAGGATCGGGGTCCACAATATGTGGTTGGAATTTCTTGTTGGGTTTATTGAAAAATATGATGTAACTTGGATAATTTAATGATGTATATCTGGTTGGCTAATGTATTCAAATATTGGTTTTACTGAACAATGGTTTATGTATATGATGTACCTTTATTTCTGATCCAAATTCAAAGATTGTTTTACTGAACAATGGAATCCACATGGTTGGGTTTAGGTGAATGTTTATGTATACACATTTGACCAACCCTCTATCATCTATCTGCCATTTAAGATGTCACAAAATCAAACTGCTTAAAGACATCTTAAAGATCATGATTATCACTTGCACTCAGTTATTGTTGGTTGAAGGAATTACATGTTAAAGAAGAATGCACTTAGACAACGGACATTAACATTTCATTAACCAAAATAGGATAGGGCCTTAACATAATACATCGAAAATTACTACAATTCCTCCAAACAACATTGGTGTAGACTACAATCCATCCAAAATATTGTCTTACACATTCACCAATTTCTACAATCCATCCAAAATATTGTCTTAACATTCATCAAATTTTCATGGGATTTCTCCTTCCCACGATATACCGCCACTTCCGCCTCCAATCTTGCAACCTCCAACTGTAATTTCTTCTGGGTCTCCATCACCCGAGCCACAACAACACTTCCTCTAGCACAAATCGGCGGATCAATCCATTCGAAGAATTTACATGCGGTATTAATCTGAAAAACCCAAAAAAACAAGTTATCAGAAACCAAAAACCCAAAAAAATTACAATTAACCACAACCAACTCATCTCATAACCCGAACAGCTAAGAAATCTCCTCCCAAAATTAGAACTTGTCCATGAGGTTCTGATTGGAGCTGGTTCTCCGCAATGACATGTCGTAATGGAGTAACCATGGATTTTGCTTGAAGCTCTTGAAAACCCATTCGATGATCTAGTTGATGCCATCTGCTAATTAGAGAAATAATAAAACCCTGATCCCTTGGAAGAAGAACCCAAAGCCTTCGGATGGAAATCCCCTTGATTTTGCAAACGAATGGCAAAACCCTAATGTTCTGTAAAGAGGGGAGGAAATAATGTTTGAAACGAAGAAGGGAAGGGCTTTTACTGCTTTGGAACGATGGGCAAGGGTATTTCCGTCATAAAAACATTAGCCATGGTGGCTTTTAGTCATTTCCGTCATAAAAACATTAACCATGGTTTAACTAACGGACCGTTAACAAAGGGGGTCTACTTAAAAGTGTCAAAAGCCACAGGGGGTGTGTTTGATGAATTTGAAATCTCAGGGTCTAAAACAGAATATGGCCAAACCACAGGGGGTCTGTATGTAATTTTCCCTTTTTTATTATTATTACTCCTAATCCCTAACCCATCCAGTACACTCATCCTAATCCTTATAACCATATACCTCATTCCCATAGCCCATCATCATCCCATACCCGCAACCTGTAGCCCCGATCCAACTAGGACTTGACTCGACCCAAATCGGGTCCAGACGGTCCAGCCAAAACCCACCCTAGCCAACCCATGCACTATTCGTACCATGTTGCATACACTCATGTACTGGGTGCATGTGGCATGAATGCCCATGCAATTAAAACAAGCTTGAACGCACTGTGTACACTACATGTGCCATGTCAATCTATAAAACTCAAATCGGATATTCATTATATGCACATACATTGTGTATTCTAGACTTAATGTGATGTGCAAACTGATGCAAGGCTTGGCATCATTTTCTTTCTCCTCTAGTGTGTGGGCCATCCACTACTAGTTCAGCAAACTACTTTGCATTTTAATTGGATAATAAGACAATTTAGTGGCTTAAAGGGGGCATTGGGCAACTGTCAACAACATAGGGGTATTCTTGGCATGGAATTTCACTTGTAAGTGGCTGTAAAAGCCATTTCCATTCATTTTTTTCAAAAAAAAAACTCTCGATTGTGTTTTGAATTGGGGATTTGAAATTTTACTCTTGGAGGGAAGTCTCCATTTTTGGAGAGAAATTTTTACTCTTGAATCCGTGGGAAAAGAGTTAGCGAACTGGTTCTCCTTTTCATATAAAAGAGTCCGTGTGCCTCTTCGCTCAGGTTCATTACTTTTCATCACAGATCTAAGAGAAATAAAGGTGAAAATCCATTTCGTAGTTGATTCATGTGTGCTATGGATGAAATTGTATGAAGAATTATGAAAGAATCATGTTCTAGGTCTCAATCTAGGTAAGTACTTTGGATCTTGGTTCGGATCTGTATTTAGTTTTGAGTAACATTGTCACTGCACATCTCAGATCATCTGCATGTATAAAAAGCTTTGTTGTTTTTGGAAAAGCTTCCGATGATTTGAAGTATTAGATCCGATTGTCCGAGTGAATTTCCAATTTGTTTTAGCGCTTGTTCGGTTTTCTACAATAAGGAGATTTGATTAGCAATTGAGCCTCCTGAATGTTAGTATAAACTGAGGACAATTAGTTACAAAAGTTTGTGTGAATGTTTGTCCAGAAACAATTAAAAATCAGACTGTTCTTTTTGGTTGATTTGAAGTAGCATGTTTAATGTTTGATGAAATTCCTGTGAGAGTTTTAGAACGCTAAGTAACATTAAAACTGCTGGTTATCACACAAGTTGGATACTACACGAATTCCCTGCATCAACTTGATTTCAAAGCTAATTTGTGGGATTTCTCAGCCTTACAGATCCGGGAACACATTAATTGCAGGGTGTTGAGCAGATTTAGTTTATCATTGTATTGCTTCACTACTTGTGAGCTTCTTACATTTTGTTGTTGAGATTTTAACATGGCACCTCGAAGAGAACAAGAGACCGAATCCGCAGCCTTCGGTCCCTCTAAGACTTCCGGATATGTTGTTAAAAATCAATTTGAAGAGTTTATGATGCAAAGTCAGAAAAATCAGCAAGGTCTACTTGCAGCCATTTTGAATTTGGGAGAAAGGATGGACAGAATAACCATCCAACGAGCTAATCCACCTCCACAAATGGTGGAAGAAGGCATCCAAGAAGGGGAGCACGATGAACATGAGGATAGATGGCCAAGGAGGGCAGCTCCAAGGTAAAATGTGCAACCACATGACGATAGACGATGGGAGGCCGGGATCAAGCTAGAAATTCCCGAATTTCATGGGAACATGGATGCCTAAGGGGTTCTAGATTGTATAGACGCAGCCGAGCAATTGTTTGATTTTAAGGGTGTACCTGATGATAAACAAGTTCCGTTTGTGTCCCGTAGATTCAAGGGAAGGGCAGCGGGTTGATGGCAAGCGATGAAGCATCACCGCCGTGAAATGGGTGAGTCAATTTTTTCGAGTTGGGATGACTTAAAGTGGGAAATGAAGCGTGAATTTCTCCCCTTTAATTACCAAATGGATTTCTATCATCGACTCCAAAATCTAAATCAAGGAAACAAAACGGTGATTGAATACACAAATGACTTCCACAAGCTTGTGGCCCGGAATAACCTAAGAGTCTCACAAAGGCAGCTTCTATTCCGCTCTATGGGAGGACTTAAACCTTCGTTATTTGATACGTTAAGAGTGTTTGAGTTCACCATAGTTTCAGTTGCATTCTTCCAGGCTAAACTAGTAGAAGAATCACAAAAGGAGCAACCATATAGAGCTAGTTCCTGTTCTACCAATTATGTGGCTACCACACCGGTAAAAGAAGATGTACCTTCATCTTCTACAGCTCCAAAATCATTTCCTAATTCTGTTCCAGCTGATACAACGTAGGCTAATCGTCCTTTCACTCGTTTGCAAGCTGCACAAGGAACGCCGACGCAAAATTGAGCATATAGGCCACTCGGTTAGGTGCATTGGTTGTGGTGAGCTTGGACACTTCTTGAGAGAGTGCTCAAAGAAAAAACAGGAGATCTACATGCAAGAAGAGACTATTTTGGTTGAGGAAAATGATGGGAAACATATACAAGAAGATGACATTCAAGCCGAGGAAACATATTTCCTAGAGGCCGATGAGGTGGGACAAAGCCTAGTCACTAGAAGGGTGTATTTGACACCTAAACAAAGGGATGAAGAACTCCTCCGTCATCACATATTCATGACTAGTTGCACCATCTAAGGGAGGCTTTGTAAAGTCATAATTGATTCTGGTAGTTGTGAGAATCTTATGGCTAGTGATGCGGTTCATCCCGCTTGGACTTTCTACTATTCCTCATCCACACCCTTATCCGATGGAATGGCTTCATGATTCCAAGAGGTAATGTTGGTATTTTAATACAAAAGTGTCCTTGTTGGTAATTTACAAAGCTGTTTTGTTTACAATAAGAAGCCACTTTGGTTTTGGAAAATGAGTTTGCTCACTTCCTTCACAAAAGCGAATAGTCCTGTATTGGAAAGTGGAGAATAGCTTCATGAGCTTTTCACTTTTTTAGCTCTGTGAATGAGAAGAGGAGAACCGGGGCCTACGCGCATGAGCCACCAAGTGGACCCAGTGGGCTTTTGGCTATACCACACTCGCGCCGCCCGGCCGCGTGTGTGAGTAAAGGGTTTTCCTTCCCCTACATTTTAATTTTTGTTTCTGTCCGTTGAACTTCCCTTTACCTTCGCCGTTATTGTTTAGGTAAGCCGGCGTACCTGGGAAAGCCGACTTACTTGAACGTCAATTAACTGGGTAAATAACACCACCGTTATATTTCCTGAACAACTGCGCCGTTCCTAAACATTGTAGCTGTTGGGAAATGACCTTTCGCATCTATAACGTCTTTTGAACGACTCTTTTTTTAAAGGGCGTCTTTACTCCATTTAAGGGTGTGTTGAACAGACATGTTTTGGTTTATAAAAGAGAATGTTCTCTGTGGTTTACATACACAACAACAGAACAAAAAAAAACTATTGTTTTCATCTTGTTTTTCTTATCTTCTGTTAATAGAGATTTCTCTCTTCTTTTCTTTTACGTATTTTGTTGGGCGATTAGAGTGTCTGGGTGGTTCGAATCTCCTTGATCGTGCAGTTCTCGGAGATCGACGGTGTGTCGGGCTGTTGTATCCTGGGGGTGATTGTGGCCAGTAATCTGCTGCATCAGAATTAGTTTCCGCAGAGGCACAAATTCACCTTAAAGAGAGCGACATAGTCAGTGCTTCATCTCACTGCATCGGAAAAGGTTTTACTAACACTGTTTGTTTGTCATTTATGTTCCTCAACAGAAATCTGGTAAGCCGTATTATTTCCTAAATCCACAACAATTTAAGGTGAATTTGTTATCTTTGTTTAATATGGCATCACGCGATGAAGTTTTATCGGATTCTTCCAATCCGAATAAACCTTTTAGTTTTAACAGTGCAAAGTTTAAGAGATGGAAGAAGAAGATGTTCTTTTATCTGTCCACGAAAAAGGTAGCACATTTATGAACTGAAGCAAAAATATGGAGATCGGAACTTGAATCGACTCGTTCCGTCTTGAAAAAAACGGTGGAAAGAATCTGATTTCTTATGTCAAAATTTTATTTTGAATAGCCTTTCTAATAAAATGTATGATTTCTACAGTGACTCTCAAGACTCTAAGTCACTTTGGGAAGCATTACAGAAAAAATATGATACGGAAGAAGCGGGCTCAAAGAAGTATGTTGTTAGAAAATACTTCAAATTTTACATGGTGGATGAGAAAACTGTTATATCACAGACACATGAATTGTAGAAATTGGTCCATGACATTCTTGTAGAAGGAATGATCATTAGTGTACAATTTCAAGTGGCTACTGTGATTGACAAGTTGCCTCCTTCGTGGAAAGATTTTAGAAACTCTCTTTTACATAAATCTAAAGAACTTTCAATGGAAAGTCTTCTTGTCCTTCTTCGGATTGAATAAGAGAATCGTAACCATGATAAGAAAGAGGAAAATGTTAGTAATGTAAATGCTATTTCTGTTTTCCAAAGCCCAAACCAGGAACCGCAAGTGAATCTGAAGCCTAAGAAGAAGTAGTTGAAGAGGAAACAAAACCAAAACCGAGGTACCAATAAGAGTCGGAACCAGAACCCCAAAAAGAATAGTGATTATTCTAAAGTGGTGTGCTACAACTGTGGCTTGAAAGGGCACATTGCCCGGATGTGTCGGCAAAAGAAAAGTGCATAAGTCCCTCAAGCCAATGTGACTGAAGAGCCACTTGTGGCTATGACCACTTGTGGCTATGACCACTGAGGTGAATGCTGTTGGCGGGTCTGATGGGTGGTGGGTTGACACAGGGGCTTCTCCTCATGTGTGTTATGACAGAAGTTGGTTCAAGACTTGTGCACCTGTTGAAAGTGATAAGAAGGTGTTGTTGGGAGACTCTCACACCACTAAGGTACTCGGAACTGGGGATGTTGAACTCTGATTCACTTCTGAGCGAAAAGTGCTGCTGAAGGATGTTCTTCATACTCCTGAAATGAGGAAGAACTTAGTTTCTGGTTTTCTGTCAAATAAGGCTGGATTTAAACAAACCATTGAAAACCATTGAATCTGATCAGTACATTGTAATTAAGCATGGATCATTTGTTGGGAAATTATATGCTTGTGATGGGATGTTTAAACTTAATGTTGAAATTAATGAAATTTCTTCTTCTGCTTATATGCTTGTGTGGACCCCGATCTGAGAGAGAGAGGTGGTGGACGAGCCCCTAGCGGCCTCTAGATCATCCACGTGTGAAGGAGAGCTCTACCAATGAACTCTCGAAACAGATGCCATCCTCATAGCATAGCACGAGTGGCGATAAATGAGATACCTCTTGATCAAAGGATAAATCCTCAAACCAAGACGTACCTAAAACAAATTCAGAGTCGCCATCCATGGATAGGCCATGGAACCCCAAAAAAAAATCCTCTGTGCAATGGATAACCAAAAATATATATGGGCTCATGCTTGATTACGAATGGAGAAGGTCCGAAGAGCACCACCAATTCGTCCGAGTGCAAGCACTTGGTCTCTTATGCCATTTATTATTAACCTTGAAGAGTTTTGGGCGAAAATCATGTGAAACGGGAACAATCCTCAGGAATCGTCAACCTAAGCATGCATTTTCTGAGAATAGAAATAATAAATACACAGAAAATAAATGAAAGCGGTGTCACCCAAGCATAGCTAGGTTATAAATGTTGTATTTAATTGGTGTCTAAGTTCTGGTGGACAAACACATGCATGCTACAACTAAAGGTATAAGGTCTGTACAGGAAAGTAAGAAAACACAACAAAACATGTAATATAACTTCTTGATACCACACACGACGCAACACAACAAATCCTAAACTCTAAACGTACTCTGGATGGTCTGATGTTCATCCAAACCGCCTACGTATCCCCGCCTCCACGAGAATCAGAGTCACGTAGTTCTTCGCACCTATTCTAAACTATGATGCCTAAGACATCTAGACCTCTATCTCAGACATGACCTAAAAGATCCGACTAGTTATTAAACCTTCTTGTGCGATTATTTATAATCCAGTGGATTGTGGGTTTTAGGACACCCTCTATGCCCTAACTAAATGCAGGTTAGCCTTAGGCTAATGCAGGTGGTTCCTACAACCTATAAGTAACTAGGCTGTGTGTCCTAAGAAAAATAATGGGATCACTAACGCATCCTAGACCTAGTCATCAGTCGGCGATGTGAATCGCCAACTGACCGAACGGAGTCGTATCAAACTCCTAACTCTAACACAAACATAAACCACACACATGACAATCAAACAACATATCAAGGAGAAACTCCTAACTCTAAAACTCTCTATCTAGGACAAACTCCTAACTTTTGAGGAAGATCTTTTTGAAAACAAGGTTTTAAAGTTGTTTGAATGATTTTTAAAAGATTTACAAAGTCTATTTACAAAGTTTGGCTGGACTTGAGATAAAGATCCGAAGCTGCACTATGTACCTTGTGGAAGAAGATTGAAATAAACAAGAGGGGGGGTGTATTGGTTTTAACACTAAATTATGCCTTTTTAAATTTAAGTATTGAACCTAATTTGAATTTTCTTCTCTTGATTAGATTTTGGTTAGTTCAAATAAGATAAAAAACAAAATGAAAGGCCAAACCAAAATCAAGAATGAAGGTGTAAGAAAAAGAAGGAACACACCGATATATAGTGGTTCGGGCAAAGCCCTACTCCACTCTTCTTAAGATCGTCCTTAAGGATTTCCACTATGCGAGACCTCCACGATGCCCGGCCCCGAGGCGATTACACTTCCAAGGGATATTAAATGAGGATGCCCTTGATACCTTTACACCGACTCTCCTTCTTCGCCGAGTTCTAAGCGATACTCTCTAGAGTATTAAGATAGGATGCCCTAGCCACCTTTACAAGAAAAGAAGATGAATAGCTTGGCTTCTCTTGAAAGCTTGATGCACGTTATAGTCCCTTGAATGCTTCTCCAAAGTAGGTTGCAAGTTGAAAGCCCTAAATCCAAACTCAAAGATTTGCAAGTGCAAGGCAAGTTTGGGGAGAAAACAAATTCTTAAGCTCAAATGGGTTGCAAGTTTGTTTGAATGCTTAAGGAGGTTTTTTAAAAAATTCAAGAGAGGAAAATAATCCTCTTGAATGTGTATTTATACCCTCTTGACTAAATATGACCGTTTGGGTTTATAAAAATAAAAAAAAACATTAAATAAAAAACCAACGGCTATTTTTTGAGCTGTCGCGACGTTCTCGGAGTTCCAAGAACCATTCTCGGAGCTCCGAGACAAATTCTCGGAGCTCCGAGACAAATTCTCGGAGTTCCGAGAGAACGGCCAGAAGTTGGAAAAATTCTACTGGACCATTTCTTGGAGTTCCGAGAAAATGACGAGAAGTGAAAAATACTACTGGCCCATTTCTCGGAGTTCTGAGGGAACTCTCGGAACTCTCGGAGTTCCGAGAAAAATCTCGGAGTTCCGAGAAGCCTAAAAATCAGCAGACTCTTTATATTTTTGTTGCTATTTGATTTTGGGCTTTTGGAACTCAATTCCTAAGATAATTTGGAATGTTATGAGGGTCCCAACATGTTGGTCAACCACATAACCATTCACTAAACCATTTAAGTTCTTAAGTGTTTTTGAAAAATCTTTTGAAAAACCTTGCCTTGACTTATAAATCTAAAGAGAAAAGATGTACAATGAAATCTAGGTGACTTCTCTTGAGCCTTGGTCTTCCATCTTGTGTATGCTTGCTTGAGAGATAATGTGAGCTCCACTTAGCTCCTTTGACTCTTGTGTGGTACATTTTCAAGCATGACCATGTGGTGTGTTGGTTCTTTCAATGATCAACCTATCTTAACACAACACTTCAAGGCAAATTGATTAGTATTCAAGAGCATAATCAATTATGTTTAGAATCATCAAAATAAGATAGGATAGTAGACCCTTGGGCTTACAATCTCCCCATTTTTTATGATGACAAACAAAATTGATTATGAGGTGTGTGTGGAGTGACATAATAGGCAAATGAAAGCAGGAACTCCCCCTCAATATATGCACAAAGATAAATGATAATAATTAAAAGCATATGGTGCATATAGGCAATTGAATAGATAATCAATTTCAAACTGCTCCCCCTTTTGTCATCGACAGAAAGGGTGAACGAAAATGTATAGCAATTTAGGAGTGAAAGAAGATTGAGGTAGGTACTCCCCCTAAATCAATGCTTATGGTATAAAAATATGTAGCCAAGTAATGCACATATACCTGTTCATGATCGAGATGTTGACACATGTCAAATTGTTAGGTATTTTTAATTAAGGTGAATGTACCTCTCCATCTTAGAGAACTAAGAAGGCTAAGAGTACCAATTGTGTGATTTTTAAGATTAATGTTTGACATCTCATTCATGCGGATACTACCAAACAAGGATAATATATATATATATATACTTTATAGATAAGCTGTTGAAAGGGACAAAGTATTTATTTGGCAATTTCTTTGACTTGATCTGCACTCCAAATGTTCAAGGCACTTCGGATATAACATATTCTATCATCACTAAGGGGTTTTGTAAAAATATCAGCCAATTGTTCCTCAGTGTTGATATATTTTAAGCAAATATCCCATTTTTGTGAGTGATCTCTATTGAAGTGGTGCCTAATCTTAATATGTTTGGTTCTTGAGTGTTGTATGGGGTTCTTTGTCAAGCTTATAGCACTAGTATTGTCACATTGGATGAGAATATTTTTCATTTTAATTCCATAGTCCATCAATGTGCTTTTCATCCATAGGACTTGTGCACAGCAAGCTCCAGCTGCCACATATTCTGCTTCTGTTGTGGACAGAGCTACTGGATTTTGTTTCTTGCTAAACCAAGAAACAAGTGATTTGCCTAAGAATTGACAAGTCCCACTAGTGCTTTTTCTATCCACTCTACATCCAGCGAAGTCTGCATCTGAATATCCAATGAGAGTGAAGGCAGTAGATCTCTCATAACATAGTCCCAGACTTTGGGTTCCTCTTAAGTACTTGAAGATCTTCTTGATTGCAGATAGGTGAGACTCCTTTGGATCCGATTGGAATCGAGCATAGAGACAGACAGTAAACATAATGTCTGGTCTGCTGGCTGTCAAATAGAGTAAGCTACCTATCATACCCCTATACATCTTTTGGTCCACAGATTTGCCAAATTCATCATTTTCTAGCTTAGCAGTTGTACTCATGGGAATTCTTGATGTCTTACTGCTATCCATGCCATACTTCTTTAATAACTTCTTTGTATATTTTTCTTGATTTATAAATATCCCATTTTGGTATTGTTTAATTTGGAGTCCTGAGAAGTAGGTTAACTCACACATCATGCTCATTTCAAATTCATTTTTTATTAGAGTTGCAAATTCATCACATATTTTTTGATTTGTTGAGCCACAGATGGTGTCATCCACATAAATCTGGACAAGGAGGATATCTTGATTTTCTCTTTTGATAAATAATGTTTTATCTACCTTTCCCATCTCAAAACCTTTTTCCAATAGGAATGTGCAAAGCCTCTCATACCAAGCTCTAGGAGCTTGCTTTAATCCATATAAAGCTTTATCAAGTCTGAAGACATGATTTGAATGTTTGTAGTCTTCAAAACCTGGAGGTCGCTCAACATACACTTCCTCTTGGATATAGCCATTTAGGAAGGAATTTTTGACATCCATTTGATATAGTTTAAATCCTTTATGAGATGCATATGCCAAGAGTATCCTAATAGCTTCCATACGGGCACCAAGAGCAAATGTCTCATCATAGTCTATTCCTTCCTCCTGATTGTACCCTTGGGCTACAAGCCTAGCTTTATTTCTAGTGATAATTCTATTTTCATCCATTTTGTTTCTATACACCCATCTCGTGCCAATGACTGAATGATCACTAGGCCTAGGCACTAGCCTCCACACCTTGTTCCTTTCGAATTGACTCAACTCTTCTTGCATAGCCATCAACCAATATTCATCCTTTTCGGCTTCCTTGATGGACTTAGGTTCTAATTCGGATAGGAACGCCAAGTTGTTACTCAGACTTCGATAGTATGATCTAGTTCTTACTGGCGATGTGGCATCACCTAAGATTTGGGATTCAGGATGATCTACCAATATTCTCCTATCCCTAGGTAATGAGTCATCATCTTCATTCTCTACTGCCCCTCTAGGTAATGTATTACTTGTAGATGCATGGGGAGGAGCATTTGTTTTAGGTAAGAGGTATTCAATAGGTTCATCCTTATCATGTGGCATTTCTTGAGGTGTTGGTTCTCTTTCATCAAATGTAACATGCATGGATTCTTCTACAACTAGGGTTCTTCTATTAAATACTCTATATGCCTTGCTATGTGTAGAATATCCTAAGAATATGCCATCATCCGACATCTTATCAAATTTGTGTAAGTTATCTTTAATGTTCAAGATATAGCATTTACAACAAAACACTCTAAAATAGCTTATATTTGGTTTCAAGTTTTTTCAAAGCTCATAAGGTGTTTTCTTAGAAATAGGCCTCATATATACCCTATTTATGATATAGCAAGCGGTGCTAGTCGCCTCCGCCCAAAAGTATCTAGGGAGATCATTTTCATTCAACATAGTTCTAGCCATTTCTTGGAGGGTTCAGTTCTTTCTTTCTACAACCCTATTTTGTTGAGGTGTCCTAGGTGCCGAAAAGTTGTGTTTAATGCCATGTTCATTACAGTAAGTGTCAAAGTGTACATTTTCAAATTCCGTTCCATGGTCACTCCTAATGTAAGATATGGCAATACCTTTTTCATTTTGGATTTGATTACACAACTTAAGAAAATTATCATAGGTTTCATCTTTATGTGCTAAAAATATGACCCATGTAAATCGTGAGTAGTCATCCACAACTACAAACACGTACCTCTTTCCACCTAGGTTACTTGTCTTCATTGGTCCAAAAAGATCCATATGAAGTAGTTACAAGGGGTAGGTGGTTGAATCATATTTTTAGGGGCAAATGAGCTCTTCAATTGTTTTCCTACTTGACAAGTTATACAAATGTGATCTTTGGTGTATTTGAACTTAGGCAATCCTCTAACAATGTCTTTTGAGGAGAGGGTCGAAATGAGATCCATTCTGGCATGACCCAACCTCCTATGCCACAACCAAGAATCTTCACTAATGGCATTAAGACAAGTCACATTTTTGGAGTCTAAGATTATCCAGTCCAATAGTGTAAATGTTATTGTCTCTAGAACCTATGAAGTTCACTTTTTCATCTATCTTATTTTTAACAATGCATTTGTCAGGGCTGAAGATTACTTCAAAACCATTGTGTAGACACCCCATTTTGACCAGACCCTAAAGTCCCCAAAATCGAATAAGAACTTCATAAACCCAATAAAATTCCCAAATTTCGAGTCCCAAAATATTCCGAAATTAATCTCAAAAATTCCTAAAGGATTGGGCCCAAAATGAGAAGAGGGCTCGAGTTTTGGGCGTCTTGTTGTGCGCATTTGTGGGTACAAATTCCCCAGGAGATTGTTAGTGCTCTCGGGGGTACCCCTGCAAAATTTCATGGCAATCGGGAGAAAAATGTAAAATAAGACAAGCAGAGATAGTGCGAGTATCAAAATGAAAAAAATAAGGGATTTCTGTTGGTAGAAAGGTGATTTCCCAACCTTCGAGGGGTGATGTGGTAATTCTGGTTTTGCTTCTGCTGTAAGCGGTTAGCAGTCTCTAGATCGAATTAGAGGGTTCGGATCATTTGAGGAGAAAAGAATTTCTTACCCTATTTTCTACCCAGATCCCCCCTTGGTAGTATAAAAAGAGTAGTCGAAATACACTAGGTGGCGGCTGTCCATGGAAGACGGGGGGGAGAAAAATTTGCCGTTTCCCTCTATACATATCGAACTAGGGTTTCTCGAAGGAGGACAGCCTCATTTTTGGAAAGAGAAAAACTAAAAAAAAAAAAACAGAGAGGGAGGAGAAAAACCAAGAGGGAGAGAAAGGGAGCCGAAGCTCTACCCATTTCCACCTTCTTCTCCAGCCACCTCCACCTTCCTCCACCATTTTTCAACCATCCCCAAACCCTCTCCTACATTTCCCCCCATTTTCGCCCATATCCACCAAACCCACCTTCTTCTCCGGCAAGCCTATTCCACCCCCATCTACCATCCTCCACCTTCATCTCCATCTCTCAACCGCCACCAACCACCCTCTTCTTCACATCCTCCGGTCACCCTCCAACCTCCGGCCAAGCCGCCTCCATCTCGGGCTCTTCATCTTCTCTAAACCCCCATCCACAACCATTTCTTCTCCACCCAGCCACCTTCTTCCACCTCCGACCACCCTCCAACCTCCGGCCAAGCCGCCTCCATCTCGGGCTCTTCATCTTCTCTAAACCCTCATCCACAACCCCCATTTCTTCTCCACCCAGCGACCTTCTCTACCACCCCAAAACCCATTTTCGAGACCAAACCCACTTCGAAAAAAACCCAAAACCCAGTCGCCCACCGGAATCCGAGCCACCACCACCTCCTCTGTCCATCTCCCACTCCATCTTCTTCCTCCACTCATCTGCCATTTCCCCATTCACGGCCGCCTCTCCCAACTCCGGCTATTTTCCATCATCAAAACCCCATCTCCACCACTAGCCACCATAGCCCTCGTCTTCCCCTCTTCATTTTTCACCTCAAACCCACATCCCCTGTTTTTACCATTTTTCTGTTTTTATAAAAACCCATTTCATTTCATCACAAACCCATTTTAGAAAGCCCACCACCATTTTCTTCCTTTTCTACCTCCACCTTCCTAGCAGCCACCTCTGCAAATCCGGCCGGCCAAACCCATCCACCCACCTCCTTCTCCGGCCAGCCGCCCATCCTACTCCGTCCAGTCGCTCTATCCCATCACCATCCTAGTCCTCCATTACAAACCCTCATTAAACCCTTTTCTATTTAATTCGAAAATCCTAGACCCAACTTTTCTTGCCTTATAAGCCTAAGATCCGAGGCTCTGTTACTTAGATTTGAGCGATTGGAGAGAAGTTGTTGGTGTTTGCAAAGAAGAAGGCTTAGAGGCGCGGATATTTGGTAATCTCTAACTTGTTCTTTGTCTCTTTCATCACATGCCATGATTTTAGAAGATGAAATTTCAGTTTGTGTTATGGATTCATTCCCCTTTGATTCTAATGAAGATCCTTGGATTTTTGTAGTTCTACTTTAATTTACATGTTATAATCCTTTCTTTCTGAAGGCCATTAAGGCCATGAACGCTTCTTGTTGGAATCATCTTCGTCGGAAATCTGTCTCGAGAATTTATTTCATTGTCTAATTTCGAGTAATATCTGGAAAAATGTAATACAGATCTAACCTATGGTTGTTCGATCAGTTGTTGATAGAGCATGAGCTTCGTTTAAGTTCTCTTTCACTGCACTAATATCTTGAAATGTTGAGATGATATACTTCCGTGTGGTTGAAATTTGCATGATTATTTACATTGTATTCTTTTGTCTGAGCTATGCTATTTGATTTGATTTGTTTATCTTCAAAGATAGGGCATTATTTCTAAAATGAGTTACTTGTGTTAATGACATTAGTTTTGAATGAACCATATTATACTTAGGCTATGACGGAATGCTTCTTGAGCCAACCTCTTCCCTTTCTGCCTTAGAGTCTTCGCAGGTTAAGGGATTTCTTCCTCTTAGAGTCAGTTTTCAGCATAGGAGTCAGTCCTTCAGTCTTTCAGGAGTCTCTCCTATCATCATAGGGGTTAGGATTCTGTCCATCCTCTTATCAAATCATGTGATTTTTTATCCACTCTTGCAAGGTATAGGATGCTGTCCAACCCTTGCAGAGTCGTGATTCTGTCCAATTCCCCCGCAAAGCATAGGATGCTGTCCAACCTTTGTGGGATATCAGAAGTCTATCCTACCCTTATGATGATAGGATTCTGTCCTCTTGTGTTGAAAATTCAAAAACACTTCAAAAACATCTAAAAACCAAAAATCTCAAAAATCAAGAGTCATTAGGAGTAGTTAGGAAATTCTGGTCCGAACTACGGATGGCTTGATCCCTGGCTGAGGGGTACGTAGGCAGCTCAGGCGTGCAGCTGGCATCCTGAGTTCAGTCACAACTTTCACAATTTCAAATATTTCCATAGCTTCAAAACCTTTCAAACCTTCCAAAAATACAAAAATTCTTCAAAATAACCTTGCAATTCATTTCCAAAAGATCCTCCCATAGAGTTAGGAGTCTGTCCTAGGGATTTGGGTTGTCTCAGAGAGTCTGTCCTGTTTGTGTTGCTTTGCCGTGTCTGGTCGTGTGAGTGTCTCTAGAGTTAGGAGGCCTCGAGTCATGGTCGGCTAGACACTTAGTCGATCCGATGGCTAGACTAGAACGCGTTTAGATAGCCCATGGTTTTCCTTAGGACGCACAGCCTAGTCACACATAGGGTGTAGGGTCCGCTTGCATTAGTTAGGGCATATAGGAAGTCCTAAAAATTACCATTCACTTGAACTTAAGTAATGGCGCAAGAAGCTTTAAAAACTAGTCAGGTCTAGTTGATCGAGTCTAGGATAACGGTCCTAGAGGGTTAGGCATTGTAGTTTAGCATAGGTCGCCGAACTACGTTGACTCTGATTCTTCCCGAGGCCGGGATACGTAGTGCAGCCAGGATGGATGGCCATCCTGGTCCGAGTCAAGTATCGCATTAGAGTCTAGGGTTTGTCATATTGTGGGATGTCTTTCATTTCTTTTTGTGTGTGCTTATCATTCATCTCCAAGACATGCATGATTAGATAGACGTTATCTCGGGGATATTCGTTCCCATTTCGCATGATTTTCGCCCAAAAGTCTTCAAGGTTAATAATAAATGGCATAAGAGACCAGGTGCTTGCACTTGGGCGAATTGGGGGCGCCTAACCCCTTCCCCATTCGTCATCAGGCACGGACCTTTTTGTATCTCTGGTTATCTGTTGCGACAGAGCACAGCATGGGATCCAGGGCCCACTTCCTTGGATGACGACTCTTTCTTTGTTTAAGGTGCGTCTCGAATCCGGGCTAGTCCCCGAATCGAGAGGTATCTCTCTTTACATCGCCGCTCATGCTGTGAGGGGCACTCTTTCGAGAGTTCCGTGGTGGAGCTCTCCTTCACGTGGATGATCCTGAGACTCGTCATGGGGCACGTCCCCCCGCCTTCTCTCGGATCGGGGTCGACAGTTAGGTTTTCTTTCCTAGTCTAATCTTTTTTTCCATCCATCTGTCTTTTGGATTATGATCAGATCATCGGTTTCACATCATTATCTTTATAGCCGTGATCTATCTTCCCTGAGCTTGATCCTTTGATCGATCTTGATCAGATCGCTCCGCATGCCAATTATGAGTCCACTTTGCCATTATCACTACTAGAGTGTGTGTTCTTGCTGAGAGCCCTGTTTCATCTTGACCTTGCCGGCGTATTCTTTATGCTTGGTTGCCGAGACCCTCCTTGTACAGTCGTTATGCTGCCGGATTTTCTCCAAAAACCTTAAGCGTAACCATTATCCTTTTGGGTTATTGATAAACCATGTGCTTACCGTACCATATCTCCTAGTACTGCTGTTATGCTGTCGGATTTTGGCCAAGAGAAAGATGTGCTTGTGTTACCTTTTGTTTCAATTTGCACATTACATTGCCATGTGATTACTTCTTACTAAGCCTAATGTTTGTGTTGTCCATGACAAGAGACTTGCCCAGTAGCCTATCATATCTCTCAAAAGAACCTCTCCATCTCTAAACTTTCCTGGTCTAACCAGTCTGCTGTACCTATTTCCTCTCACCTTGCTCAGATGGTTGAGTCTACTGAAAGTCTTGTCTTGAGAGAAATGAGAGAGATGACGATGATATCCATGACCTGATGGACAGGGATCCCCTCATTCTTCTTGAACTCAAGTGCTTCCAAGAACCCTACACCTAGCCGTGTTGCACCTCCTACACCCACCATGGGAACCATTTCACCCATTCAACCCTTCATATATCTTATCACCTTTACCTGTACCACCATGGGGCTAGGAAGTAGATTGATTGCATAGGGAAAATGAAAGAGGTCAAAGCTTGAAATTCAGGAGATATCAACTCGCCTGAGAAAATCCCACCAATGCCAATGGATCAGTTTGAGCTAAGACATTATAGGACTGTCCCTTCTGAGATTCTAACACCAGGGTCGAATCTCTCCAATCATTCTCATCATTAAGGAAGGCACGTTGCCCTTGAACTTTCGCGCCAATCCGTTGCCTCCGATGAAGTGTCTCATCTTTGAAATTTGTTTTGAAGTGTGGTCCCGAGTACGGCAACTATGAGGAGTGAAAATTAATTAGGTTTCTAACAAGTTTTAATCTTTTGAAAACTCAAACCTAAATTGGAAATTAAGAGATCAAAATGAAAAGCACACAAGTTAAATCTAGAGGTGCAATGCAAAATAAAGAGCTAGAGTTCAAGAGAGAGTGCACCCGAGACTTAAAGTGGTTCGGTCATCAAAATGCGAGGCCTACTCCACTCCACCAACAAAGACCCGTTGATCGCTTCACTAAGTGATCTTCTTAACTTCGGCGAAGATCGGGGCCGATTACAAATTCCGATTACCTTTAACCTTGGTGGCAATCTTCACCACGGAGAGTGGGCTACGCTTCTCCGAACACTCGCCCGAATACAATTTCTTGAATAAGAAAGAAGGAACAAAAATCCCTCACAAGGGTTTACAACTTTGTAGAAGATGTACAAATATAGCCTAAAGATCCAAATCCTAATCTTAGAGGATGAGAGGCATAATCAAGTTTGATTCACTCTTTGGATGTTCAAATGAAGTTTAAGAGTGTTAGGATTGATCATTTGAATGTTTTGGAATACCCATATATATAGGAAAAACCAAATATGACCGTTCAATGGCATTGTGGTAATTCCAGCAAAAATTCCCAACGGCTATTTTTCTGACCGTTGTAGTGTTCTCGGAGTTCCGAGAAAAAATCTCGGAGTTCCGAGAATACACACAGAAGTTGGAAAAAAGTCTACTCGACCCTTTCTCGGAGTTCCGAGAATATTTCTCGAAGTTCCGAGAATTCTCGGAGTTCCGAGAATTTCTCTCGGACTTCCGAGAAGCCTATTTCATCCAGATTTTCATTTCTTTGTTTTTAGGCTTCCAACTTAACACCAAGTTGGGATTGCTATGAGGGTTCCAAGGTATTGGAACTCCACAAAGACAATCTCTTATATATTTAGGGTGTGTGTTTAATTACTTAATTATGCCTTTCAAAATCCTAAACTAGGATTGGATCTTAATACAATCTAATATAACTTGATCTTCAATGGACTCTTCAAGTCTTCATTTATCTTGGACTTCGATGTCTTTGGCCTTCCGAATGTGGTCCAATGCGAGCTTCTTTGGCCTTAATCCAAGCAATGATGTCTTTAAGCAATTATGATCTACAACTTAGACAATCAAACACATTAGTGATCATAAATCACTTGTGTATTGTAATCATCAAAATAAGATAGGAATGCCAAGGTGAAAACCATTGGGCTTACAATCTCCCCCTTTTTGATGATGACAAGCACAAGAGATTTTTCAATAAAAAGCACATATATTTTTCCTAATACTAAATTCTCTCCCCCTTTGGCATCAATAAAAAAGATTGGGGTAAAAGAGAAACAAAAGGATGAAATATTCAATTTAATGCTCCCCCTTTTTCAAGGAAAAAGACAAACCTAGAACTCCCCCTATTTAGAATTTTTATTCAACATAAGAGGGGATATTTAATTAACTTTGAAAAAAATATTCAATTTTAAGCATTAGCCCCTAATCTAAGCATATATGATGAAAATCATATGGGGGCTTTGGGAACCCAAGATTTCTTGGTTCCACCATAATCCCTAATCTTGGATGCATATTGGAATTGGTAATGACCATTTATTCCACAATAATGGCATCTAACATGAGGGTTAGATACGCTAGTCCTATCATATGCATGTTTAGGTCTTTGACTAGTCTTCTTTAAGATTATGTCAATAATTTTGTCACCATTTAAGAATCCATGGAGACATAATCTTAACCTTTCATTTTCATTATGAAGATGGGTTATTTGATTTTGAAAATCATTAAATTCATCTTCATAAGATTTGGAAGAGCTTGCCAGAGTTTTGCAATTTGGCAAGATTTCTCATCCAAACAACCCTTAAGGGTTTCAATCTCAAGTTTAAAATTTTCAAGTTGTATTTGAGATTTGGAAGAAAATTCATTTTTCAAAAAATTAAGTTCATTTTCTAATTTTGAAATGGATTTCTTTTGAACTTTATTTTTAGAAATTTGAGAGTGCAAGGTTGAGCACAATTCATCATATGATATTTTTTCACTATCACTATTAGATGAATAACATGAAGGGTTAGAGTTTACCTCGTCTTCATGGGTGAGTGCCATGAAGCAAAGATCGTCTTTCTTTTCTTCCCCTTCGCTTGAGCTCTTTCCCGAGGTGCTAGTAGCATCCCATCCGGTGGCAAGAGCTTTATGTTTCTTCCATTCCTTCTTTCCCTTGTATTTTGAGGAAGATGACTTGAGAAGTGGACAATCCGGTCTTTTGTGTCCGGCCTTCTTGCAATTATAGCACATTATTCCTCCTTTTACTTCACTTTCTTCTTTCTTCTTCGTTTTATCCTTTTTATGTTTTTTTCTCCATGAGCTTTTAAATTTCCTTAAAGCTTCTTCTTCATCGCTATCCTCCTCGCTAGAGGATGATGAGTTTGCTTTGAAGGCTTTTAGAGCTAGAGATCGACTCTCTTTCTTTTTCTCTTTCGGCTTCTTCTCCTCTTGTCGGCTAGTGAGGAGCATCTCATTGGTGATGAGAGATCCTACAAGCTCCTCCATGGTTAGCGTCTTGAGATTCTTTGATTCTTGTATGGCGGTTACCTTTGGATCCCAATATGGAGGAAGAGACCTAAGCAACTTACTCACAAGCTCATCAGTAGGATAAGATTTACCAAGATTTGCTAAGTCATTAGAAATTTTAGAAAAACGGGTACACATTTCGGAAATGCTTTCGTTTTGATCCATTCTAAACATTTCATATTTGCTCTTTAAGAAGTTTATTTTGGAATCCTTAACTTGAGATGTTCCCTCATGGGTAACGGCAAGTGTATCCCAAATAACCTTGGCGGAATCAAAAAGAGCAACTCGATTAAACTCCTCCGTAGATAAGGCGCAAAACAAAGAATTTATAGCTTTGTAATTTAAATTTGCATGCCTTTTTTCTACGACATTCCATTCTTCAAATGCTTTGGAAGGCAACATGTATCCATTTTCAACAATGTGCCAAAGTTCCACATCTATCGAAAGGAGATAGATGCGCATCCTTGTCTTCCAATGTCCATAGTTGGACCCATTAAAGAAGGGAGGTCTAGTTGTGGAATGGCCCTCCGGAAGTCCGGTTCCATTTCTATCCGCCATTTCACAATTAGAAAGTTGCCAAAGATCTTATGATCTTTCCCTTGTTTGAAATTTTTAAAGACAAATTTACCAAAGATTTAAAAAAAAACTTTTAAGAGCCTTTGCTCTGATACCAAGTGAAATTTCAAGGGTGGTCCCGAGTACGGCAACTATGAGGAGTGAAAATTAATTAGGTTTCTAACAAGTTTTAATCTTTTGAAAACTCAAACCTAAATTGGAAATTAAGAGATCAAAATGAAATTCAAGCACACAAGTTAAATCTAGAGGTACAATGCAAAATAAAGAGCTAGAGTTCAAGAGAGAGTGCACCCGAGACTTAAAGTGGTTCGGTCATCAAAATGCGAGGCCTACTCCACTCCACCAACAAAGACCCGTTGATGGCTTCACTAAGTGATCTTCTTAACTTCGGCGAAGATCGGGGCCGATTACAAATTCCAATACCTTTAACCTTGGTGGCAATCTTCACCACGGAGAGTGGGCTACGCTTCTCCGAACACTCGCCCGAATACAATTTCTTGAATAAGAAAGAAGGAACAAAAATCCCTCACAAGGGTTTACAACTTTGTAGAAGATGTACAAATATAGCCTAAAGATCCAAATCCTAAACTTAGAGGATTAGAGGCATAATCAAGTTTGATTCACTCTTTGGATGTTCAAATGAAGTTTAAGAGTGTTAGGATTGATCATTTGAATGTTTTGGAATACCCATATATATAGGAAAAACCAAATATGACCGTTCAATGGCATTGTGGTAATTCCAGCAAAAATTCCCAACGGCTATTTTTCCGACCGTTGTAGTGTTCTCGGAGTTCCGAGAAAAAATCTCGGAGTTCCGGGAATACACACAGAAGTTGAAAAAAAGTCTACTGGACCATTTCTCCAAGTTCCGAGAATTCTCGGAGTTCCGAGAATTTCTCTCGGAGTTCCGAGAAGCCTATTTCATCCAGATTTTCATTTCTTTGTTTTTAGGCTTCCAACTTAACACCAAGTTGGGATTGCTATGAGGGTTCCAAGGTATTGGAACTCCACAAAGACAATCTCTTATATATTTAGGGTGTGTGTTTAATTACTTAATTATGCCTTTCAAAATCCTAAACTAGGATTGGATCTTAATACAATCTAATATAACTTGATCTTCAATGGACTCTTCAAGTCTTCATTTATCTTGGACTTCGATGTCTTTGGCCTTCCGAATGTGGTCCAATGCGAGCTTCTTTGGCCTTAATCCAAGCAATGATGTCTTTAAGCAATTATGATCTACAACTTAGACAATCAAACACATTAGTGATCATAAATCACTTGTGTATTGGAATCATCAAAAACATTAGTGATCATAAATCATCTACAACTTAGACAATCAAACACATTAGTGATCATAAATCATTAGTGTCTTCCCCTCTTCATTTTTCACCTCAAACCCACATCCCCTGTTTTTACCATTTTTCTGTTTTTATAAAAAACCATTTCATTTCATCCCACCTTCCTAGCAGCCACCTCTGCAAATCCGGCCGGCCAAACCCATCCACCCACCTCCTTCTCCGGCCAGCCGCCCATCCTACTCCGGCCAGTCGCTCTATCCCATCACCATCCTAGTCCTCCATTACAAACCCTCATTAAACCCTTTTCTGTTTAATTCAAAAATCCTAGACCCAGCTTTTCTTGCCTTATAAGCCTAAGATCTGAGGCTCTGTTACTTAGATTTGAGCGATTGGAGAGAAGTTGTTGGTGTTTGCAAAGAAGAAGGCTTAGAGGCGCGGATATTTGGTAATCTCTAACTGTTCTTTGTCTCTTTCATCACATGCCATGATTTAAGAAGATGAAATTTCAGTTTGTGTTATGGATTCATTCCCCTTTGATTCTAATGAAGATCCTTGGATTTTTGTAGTTCTACTTTAATTTACATGTTATAATCCTTTCTTTCTGAAGGCCATTAAAGTCATGAACGCTTCTTGTTGGAATCATCTTCGTCGGAAATCTGTCTCGGGAATTTATTTCATTGTCTAATCTAGAGTAATATCTGGAAAAATGTAATACAGATCTAACCTATGGTTGTTCGATCAGTTGTTGATAGAGCATGAGCTTCGTTTAAGTTCTCTTTCACTGCACTAATATCTTGAAATGTTGAGATGATATACTTCCGTGTGGTTGAAATTTGCACGATTATTTACATTGTATTCTTTTGTCTGAGCTATGCTATTTGATTTGATTTGTTTATCTTCAAAGATAGGGCATTATTTCTAAAATGAGTTACTTGTGTTAATGACATTAGTTTTGAATGAACCATATTATACTTAGGCTATGACGGAATGCTTCTTGAGCCAACCTCTTCCCTTTCTGCCTTAGAGTCTTCGCAGGTTAAGGGATTTCTTCCTCTTAGAGTCAGTTTTCAGCATAGGAGTCAGTCATTCAGTCTTTCAGGAGTCTATCCTATCATCATAGGGGTTAGGATTCTGTCCATCCTCTTATCAAATCATGTGATTTTTTATCCACTCTTGCAAGGTATAGGATGCTGTCCAACCCTTGCAGAGTCGTGATTCTGTCCAATTCCCCCGCAAAGCATAGGATGCTGTCCAACCTTTGCGGGATATCAGAAGTCTATCCTACCCTTATGATGATAGGATTCTGTCCTCTTGTGTCAAAAATTCAAAAACACTTCAAAAACATCTAAAAACCAAAAATCTCAAAAATCAAGAGTCATTAGGAGTAGTTAGGAAATTCTGGTCCGAACTACGGATGGCTTGATCCCTGGCTGAGGTGTACGTAGGTAGCTTAGGCGTGCAGCTGGCATCCTGAGTTCAGTCACAACTTTCACAATTTCAAATATTTCCATAGCTTCAAAACATTTCAAACCTTCCAAAAATACAAAAATTCTTCAAAATAACCTTGCAATTCATTTCCAAAAGATCCTCCCATAGAGTTAGGAGTCTGTCCTGATTTTGTGGGTTCGCTGTGTCTTGCCGTGTGAGTGTCCCTAGAGTTAGGAGGCCTCAAGTCGTGATCGGTTAGACACTTAGTCGATCCGATGGCTAGACCAGAATGCGCTTAGACAGCCCATGGTTTTCCTTAGGACGCACAGCCTAGTCACACAAAGGGTGTACGGTCCGCTTGCATTAGTTAGGGCATATAGGAAGTCCTAAAAATTACCATTCACTTGGACTTAAGTAATGGCGCAAGAAGCTTTAAAATCTAGTCAGGTCTAGTTGATCGAGTCTAGGATAACGGTCCTAGAGGGTTAGGCATTGTAGTTTAGCATAGGTCGCCGAACTACATTGACTCTGATTCTTCTCGAGGCCGGGATACGTAGTGCAGCCAGTATGGATGGCCATCGTGGTCCTAGTCAAGTATCGCATTAGAGTCTAGGGTTTGTCATATTGTAAGTTTTGCTGTGTTTTTCTTACTTTCATGTACAGATCATATGCCTTTAGCTGTAGCATGCATGTGTTTGTCTACCAGAACTTAGACACCAATTAGGCATGACACTCATAACCTAGCTATTCTTAGGTGGCATGTCTTTCATTTCCTTTTGTGTGTGCTTATCATTCATCTCCGAGACATGCATGATTAGATAGATGTTATCTCGGGGATATTCGTTCTCATTTCGCATGATTTTCGCCCAAAAGTCTTCAAGGTTAATAATAAATGGCATAAGAGACTAGGTGCTTGCACTTAGGCGAATTGGGGGCGCCTAACCCCTTCCCCATTCGTCATCAGGCACGGACCTTTTTGTATCTCTGGTTATCTATTGCGACAGAGCACAGCATGGGATCCAGGGCCCACTTCCTTGGATGGCGACTCTTTCTTTGTTTAAGGTGCGTCTCGAATCCGGGCTAGTCCCCGAATCGAGAGGTATCTCTCTTTACATCGCCGCTCATGCTGTGAGGGGCACTCTTTCGAGAGTTCCGTGGTGGAGCTCTCCTTCACGTGGATGATCCTGAGACTCGTCATGGGGCACGTCCCCCCACCTTCTCTCGGATCGGGGTCCATACATTGTCACACAATTGACTAATGCTAATAAGATTATGGGATAAGCCATCAACATAAAGTACATCATGTATGGGAGAGGTAGAGTTACCTATGGTGCCTTCTCCTTTGACTTTTCCTTTCTTATCATCTCCAAAGGTAACATCTCCACCATCCTTGAGTGATAGGGATGCAAATTGAGTGAGGTCTCCTGTCATGTGTCTAGAGCATCCACTATCAAGGTACCATGTGTTCTTCTTATTGTGGCTTTTAAGGCATACCTACATATGAATAGGCAAGTGAGATCCTTTAGGTACCCAAATCTTTCTAATCTTGCTAAGTTCATTTATTTTCACTTTAGAGTTCAATTTGATTTTATCTTGTTTAGCATATATGCAAGCAACTTTATAATGTCCTTCTAGACCACAATAAAAACAAGTTTTAGTATCACTAGAAGAAGACTTTACAAATTTGTTTTTATAGTTTGATATTGTAGTATTCCATTTATGTCCAAGTCCACTTTTATCATGTGACAATCTTTGAATATTAACAAGCCTATCCAATTTTAGTGAACTATGTTCAAATTTTTTAAAAAGTTTCTTTAGTTTATCAAATTCATGAGATAGTTTACTATTTTCATGCTTTAACTTGTTGTTTTCAATAGATAGCTCTTGTCGATTTTCATTTAAGATTTTGACAGTAGCATTTAAATTATGAATTTTAACTTTATATTTTTCATTTTCATCATCTAAAAATTCATGATCTTTCTTTAACCAACCAAATTCTTTTGTCATGTTAGAAAGAGAATTTTCAAGTGATGCATTTTTATCAAGTTCTATTTCAAGTTCATCATGTGCTCTTTGCAAGGAATCAATAACTTCTTTTAAAATAATGACATCATTTAAAGTGTTTACCTCTTGATTGTCATTAGTTGAGGCCATGAAGCAAACATTTTTTGCTATCAAGCAATCTTCTCCATCATTTGGTTCGCCTTCACTTTCATTTTCCTCATCCCATGTGGCGGTCATTCCTTTCTTGCCTTCTCTTCTCTTGAAATGATTGTTTGAGGTAGGCTCATTGTTGAGTGGACAATTCGGGCGAATATGTCCAAGTTTCTTGCATCCATAGCATCGGGGTTGAGATGATCCGTCACCGAGCTCTTCTTTCTTCTTGAATGGAGGATTGGTCCTTCTATTTCTCATGCCTCCCATATTACTTTGCAAGAACTTGATCCTTCTTGTTAGGAGGGCTACTTCATCTTTTATGTCTTCCTTTGCCTCTTCGTTATCACCTACATTGCAAGCAAAAGCAACACCTTTTCCTTTTTCAATTTTATTTTCAATTTCGGGTGCTTTTGTTTTGAAAATCATCTCATAGGTTATCAAGGACCCTATTAGTTCATCTAGGTTTAAAGTGTTCATGTCCTTGGCTTCAGTGATTGCGGAGGTTTTGGATTCCTATGACAAAGGTAGGGATCTAAGGATTTTGGTCACTAAATCTCTATTTGAAAATTGTTTTCCAAGTCCCCTTAGTCCATTTATAAGGTTAGTGAATCTAGGGTACATGTCGGCAATAGTTTCATCGGTTGTCATTTGAAAGAGTTCATATTGCCTAAATAGATGATTCATTTTAGATTCTTTAACTTGGTTGGTTCCCTCATGGGTAACTTCTAAGGTGTCCCAAATTTTCTTAGCCGAATTCAAGTTTGACACTCTATTGAATTCTCCAGGTGATAAAGCACAAATTAGAGAATTCATGGCTTTCGCATTATAGTTTGAGGCTTGTTGTTCGGCTTCGGTCCAATCATTTAGATTTCTAGTGGGTAATGTATATCCATTAAGAATGGCTCTCCACATTTGGTAATCTTGGGTTAAAAAGATTTTCATTTTGGTTTTCCAAAATCCATAATTAGTTCCATCAAAATAGGGTGGCCTAGTGTTTGAGTAACCTTCATAGTGTTGAGGGTAGTTTGCCATTTTTAGAATATTTTCTCTAGACCGGTTAGGGTTTTAAATAAAGTAGAGACGAGGCTCTGATACCAATTGAAATAAACAAGAGGGGGGGTGAATTGGTTTTAACACTAAATTATGCCTTTTTAAATTTAAGTATTGAACCTAATTTGAATTTTCTTCTCTTGATTAGATTTTGGTTAGTTCAAATAAGATAAAAAACAAAATGAAATGCCAAACCAAAATCAAGAATGAAGGTGCAAGAAAAAGAAGGAACACACCGATATATCAAAGCCCTACTCCACTCTTCTTAAGATCGTCCTTAAGGATTTCCACTATGCGAGACCTCCACGATGCCCGGCTCCGAGGCGATTACACTTCCAAGGGATATTAAATGAGGATGCCCTTGACACCTTTTCACCGACTCTCCTTCTTCGTCGAGTTCTAAGCGATACTCTCTAGGGTATTAAGATAGGATGCCCTAGCCACCTTTACAAGAAAACAAGATGAATAGCTTGGCTTCTCTTGAAAGCTTGATGCACGTTGTAGTCCCTTGAATGCTTCTCCAAAGTAGGTTGCAAGTTGAAAGCCCTAAATCCAAACTCAAAGATTTGCAAGTGCAAGGCAAGTTTGGGGAGAAAACAAATTCTTAAGCTCAAATGGGTTGCAAGTTTGTTTGAATGCTTAAGGAGGTTTTTCCAAAAATTCAAGAGAGGAAAATAATCCTCTTGAATGTGTATTTATACCCTCTTGACAAAATATGACCGTTTGGGTTTATAAAAATCAAAAAACAATTTTTAAATAAAAAACCAACGGCTATTTTTTGAGCTGTCGCGACCTTCTCGGAGTTCCGAGACAAATTCTCGGAGTTCCGAGAGAACGGCCAGAAGTTGGAAAAATTCTACTGGACCATTTTTCGGAGTTCCGAGCTCGAAGCTCCGAGAAAAATCTCGGAGTTCCGAGAAGCCTAAAAATCAGCACTCTTTATATTTTTGTTGCTATTTGATTTTGGGCTTTCAGAACTCAACTCCTAAGATAATTTGGAATGTTATGAGGGTCCCAACATGTTGGTCTATCACATAACCATTCACTAAACCATTTAAGTTCTTAAGTGTTTTTGAAAAACCTTGCCTTGACTTATAAATCTAAAGAGAAAAGATGTACAATAAAATCTAGGTGACTTCTCTTTAGCCTTGGTCTTCAATTGGTCTTCCATCTTGTGTATGCTTGCTTGAGAGATAATGTGAGCTCCACTTAGCTCCTTTGACTCTTGTGTGGTACATCTTCAAGCATGATCATGTGGTGTGTTGGTTCCTTCAATGATCAACCTATCTTAACACAACACTTCAAGGCAAATTGATTAGTATTCAAGAGCATAATCAATTATGTTTAGAATCATCAAAACAAGATAGGAGAGTAGACCCTTGGGGTTACAAAGATCAAGCCAACGTAGTTCGAAACAAACTTTCCTAAACTACGCTTCTAAAAGAAACACTCAACACTTTAGATGATTTTGGATTTTTCTGATTTTTCAAATGTTTTTTATGTCACCCGCCCCATCAAACTCAGGGGGGTGGTAATCCTTGAATTGATTGAGCAACTACCTTCATCGTCCTTAGCCCTCGGCTCCTGACGAGCCGCCGTATTTGCTGCAATAGCCTGTAAAGTGGCCTGGCTAGCAGCCTGGGGTTGCTGTTGGTTCCTCAAAATCCTTGCAAGCATTTGAAATCCTCCCTGGTTGTTGGGCACTTGCTCAGGTACAGGCACCTGCTCATTGACTGCATTTCCAATATTCTCATTTGCACGTCCTGCATTATTTCCACGACCAGCGGTATTCCTCCTTCGATACATTCTGCCAAAATAGATAAAAGCTTTAATACATATTATTATATAACTTAAAAGAAGTCTTAAAGCCTAAGACAAGTTTTGCAATTGTTTCTTCTTTTTATGTCATATGAGAATCTTTCACTTGGGTCATAATTTGTCTTTAATATTCATTTATCTACCCTTTCCCAACGGCCTACCCATACTCACACACACCAAGTTTTATATAAACCTGGCTCTGATACCACAACTGTAACGACCCAAAACCATATCGGGCCGTTACCACAAAGAAAACATAAAAACCTGTAATAAATTTACCAAGAATTTTTTTTTACCATAAGAAAACGATTAACATTCATATCCACTACTTTACTAACATACTAAAATGAAACCATTCAAATAAAATGTCTCCACATCCAAATTCTGTCCCTTCCAAATTGGGATAATTTAAAAAACTTCTAATGACTGAAGTAAATCTTAGGAACCAAACATAAAAGAAAATAAGAAAAATAAATGACGACATCCGTCATGTTACTAAGTCTTATTCCACCGCTCTGCTATCTAAATGCACCCATTTGTGTTCATCTCATTATCGTCCAAAGTAACGAAACCTGTAGGGTGATGTTTTTGTGTTATTTCATAGAACTATACAAGGTCATTCGGAATCTAAAGAAGTACTAAAACAATTACGAAATTAAAGTGTATAATTGAACCATTAGTGAGCATAATTGAACGATTAACGATGATATCTGCAAGAATATGGCAACTAAATAATTGCAAAGAGAAACTATATATCACAAAATAATTGTAACTACACTACACAGGGCATATCCAAACAATTATAACTTTAACTAAGCTATGAATGTTTAACGCAAAATTTAGAATTCTTTAATTATGAGATGGGTAACATGACTATATGAGACAGCTTTCCCAAGCTACCCAGGCTCTCAAATCGTGTGTTACCTCACCCACCAATACGTTCAACTACCCCTGCCAAAGATAGTGGGCATGGGGGACTTCATACGATGCACCTATTGGCCGTTCCGCCTCTTGACATCATGGTCTAAGAGGATGCATTTACCGCCAAGGGGTGCGCTAAAACCCAAGGCCAGCTTGGAATTCTATGATTCTTGGACAACTCTTCCTCCGCCTAAACCACCATATCCCCTCATGCTCATGCATTTAATTCTCTTGCCAATGTATTGGTATTATTTACCAACCATTAATCATATACTCGTTTAAACAATTTATATGCTTCAATTCATCAATCTATAATAATACCAACTTAACAGGATGTGAAACTAAACGTTACATAAGAAATCACTATTATTTAATGACTTTACAGTTCAACCATATGATGATAATAACCTCATGCTTGCTAAATAATTCTTATCATGCACATTTAAAATTAATAATTGTTTGAAACACTAAATTAGAGTACCGTTTTTTTTTTTACTATTTCCTCTCTCTCTCTTTTCAGTTTTGGGCGTGAGTTTGTGAGTGTGGAAAAGCCACACGGTGGATTTTGTTTTTTAATAAAAAGACCTTAGATTCTAATGTTTAGAGCCTCTTTGACCTTTATCTTAATTTTTAAGTTAACTGTAAAGAAGACACCATAGTTTTTATAATGGCACACCCAAATGTGGCCTACTATAATTGCACGCACACTCCCAAATCTAGGAGTTGTGCATGGCAACTGATTTGGGGAGGTTATCTTATCTCTTTCATTTAAATAGAATTCCAACCTTGTCCCTCATAAATAGGATATTACTTAAATACCCCTATTTCTAGTCTAGGGTAATTAATAAGGCTTAATCACACAATTAAGATGTAACCACAGCCCCTACATAACACTTATGAGTGTGATAATAATAATAATAATAATAATAATAATAATAATTCGAGGGCCATTCAAGGGTGGTCGTTACACAAACCATGTCTATAATTCATCCCGTCACTCTCTTTGTATGTTGGTGTAGAGATTCTGTTGTTGAACATTGTGAAACAGAGCAGCTCCCTCTGCTCAACCAAATAATCGTGTGCTTTCATACATGTAACTTATAGGAATAATGTATAGTCTCTGTTTCAGTTCAAATTATTGCTTGTGGAAGAAAACCCATATTTCAAGATCGATTGATTCCCGATGGTTTACATAACAATTGGGAACTGTAAACACTGTTATTTTCTGTAAGTTTGTCTTGGTATTTTGGTCTCATGTCACGGCTACACTTATAGGAGTTAAAAGTCTCTGTATATGGAATTGATATGACTAAAGAGATGGTGTCAAAGCTTGTAATGGATTCAAGGAAATTTAAGTATTTTCTAGAATGAAAAGTGAGTCGGTTTTTATGTTCAAGCTTAAGATGCAACCTTTCCCATTTTGGAAGTCTAGATCTACAATCTAGACTAGTGATTTCTGGGTTTCCACCAAGCAACATTAGGCATGATTCTACATTTTCAAGTAGATTTTTTAGTTTTTTCAATGTAAGTTCTTGTTCTTTCACTTCTTGATTTGGTTCTTCTTATTTGGTTCCCTCATGCAAATCCTAGTTGCTGTTTAGGACCATTGCTAGATTGTTTAAGCAATCAAATCCTATCCTATTTGATAATATCAAATTATCAACTAAATCCTTCCAATTATCTGGGTTGAATTTGAAAATCAGGACTGATTTATTCTAAATTGTCTTTTTTCGAACCTAATACTAGAGAAATAAGATACGAAAACCCTTTAAAAAAATGCAAATTTTGTAGGCCTCTTCTCACTTGAATGATAAAGATCATATGGAGTGTCACATCTACTGTGTGAGGATACAAGAGCATGTGTTTTGAAAAACTTCACATGTCACATACCTAAATTTATGAATCACAAACCCATAGGTTCTTCAAAATAAATTTTAGGAGTGGTAAAGGAGATCAAATTAAAAGTTCTCCAATCTCTCTCGATATGCAGCTCAAAATGGACAGCAGCCTTGAAGTACCTCAACAAAGAAAAACAACTTGAAGAAGCGTTGAATTATGCCAAAAACAAGGGTCTGGCTACTGAAATCAACATGAAGTTTCCATAATGTGGTCTGCTGGCCTTAGTAGTGGGCCCTAGAGGCCACAATTTGGGCTGAAAATTGTGGGGTGGTCTTTTTTATTTATGGAAACTTTTATGCTCTGTATGGTTGCCGGGTTTTTTTTGTTCCTGGGAGTTATGTCGGAGAAAAAAAAAACCCTGGGAGATAGGTGGGAAAAAAAAGTCCTAGAAGTATCCTGGTAAAATAAAAATCCCATGTTTGGTTATGTGGGAGAAAAAAATACCTTGAGAGATATGGTGGGAAAAAAAAAAACCTTTGTTTGTTTGCTTGAACTGTTGGGTAGAAAAAAATTCTTCTCAAGCTTATTTTTGGTTCCTGAGTTTATTTTTATTCCTGGGGTTATCTTGGGATGGGATGAAAAGGCAATCATTACAAAAGTGGGATTAAAAAATTCACCCCACAAGTAATCATTACAAGAGTGGGATTAAAAAAAACCTAGTGCTAAAAGGCAACCAAACATGGGATGGGACCAAAATTTAACTTACTCTTCCACATAACTCCCAGGAACAAAAAAAACCCGGCAACCAAACAGAGCATTAGTGTTTTCTAGCTGACTTTTATATTAAGCTTAAGTAGCCTTTTGCAGGTCCTATCATATTGCCAGGCGAATAGTGTTTTGGGGTCTCTGTTTGTAAATCTGAGTTTGGTTATTCATTTACTCTAACTTGGAGTTTGATATGTATCTTGCAATCTAAGCGAAGCTAGAAACAGGAAATTAGGAGTGCAAGAGAAGTCTAGAAATAGGTAAAGTTGAAAGTCTAAATAAGAGTTAGAAGATTACTTGCTTTCCAAGAGTGACCGTGAGAAAGCTATTCAAGATAAGGGGATTCGAAATTATTAACTAGTGAGAAGGGAAAAACGAGGTGTTCAGTTTTCTTTGGGTGGACATAAGTTTCTTATCATTTTCTTGAAAGTTACTTTCTTCTTATGTAAAAGGTTTTCCTAAAGTCCCAACAGTTAGTGCAAGCTTTCGGCTTCCAATCATAAACAATGGGCTGAGTAATCACTTTCGAGGAGGTTTTAAGCGTGATGGAGGATGGAAGAACTTGTTTAGCACTGATTTGAATACACATTCTGGAAGAACTTGTTTTGCTGCCATCACTATCCCTAAAATTTCCGAAAATGTTAGCATCGGGCCCATAAATCCCGAGCCTAAATCTGATCCCAAGATTGGGTCTAAATCTCCCAAAAGCAATCTTCTTTCTGTCCGAAATGAGGGGTATGATCAAGCTAACAGTTTTGCTTCCTTAGCCAATTCGGAAGATGCTCTCGATAGGATTGATGGTTTGGCAAGCCTCTCAAAAGAAGGCCCAGGCAAAGGCATTGTCTCCGCCCCCTCCACTTCTGAGGTAGGTCCCTGGCAAATCGTATCAAAGAAGAAAGGAAAAACCCCTCCCCCCTTCCTGTGTTGGGACAAAGAACACCCTTCAAAGGGTTCATCCCCGGCAATTTCAAGTCCTAAGTGGGTTCCGAAGTTTTTCTTTTTGATGTTCTTGGGGTCTTCTGCCCTTTTGTGTTGCTGTTGGGCTTTATTTTTAGTTTTGGTTTTTGTTTCTTTTGGGTTGCTGTTTCTGTAGATGCTCTCGGGCTGTTTGGTTTTTTGGCCGTGTTTTTTGTTTTGTTGTTTTGTGTTTGCTTCGCTCTTGGGTTGGGTTTGTCCTTGATTCTATCATTGTATCTCTCTTTTTCTTTTAATATCTGGTAGGGGTCTCCCTAACCCCAGCTTACCCATAAAAAAAAAAAAAGGTTTTCCTAAACCCATTCTCTCGTTTTTTGTTGTTCCATTACTCTCCTGCCCTTGTAGCTTGCAAGGGAAAACACTTTTCATCACTTTGTTGATCTTCATGCCTTTATCCTTTGGCCTCTCTGCCTGACTATACTTTCTTAAGCTTCCTTCATCCCTTATCGCTCCTAGTTACTTAGACGCTTTTTCATTAGTATTGATAATAGAGTTTTAGTATTTTTGGTTTTTCAAATTTTTTTTTTCTTTGAAAAAAGACACAGAACTCTTTCTTTACCCCCTTGCTTGGTTAATTTCTTTTGAGGGTTGTTATTTGCTTGGGATGCATGGGAAAATTTAACGATCAATTTTGGCATCAAATCAGTTCCGACTATAGGGAATTGCTTTGATTTCAGTGGCTGTGAGAAGATGAGGTCATGGATGAAGGATGACTCATACTGAGGCAATACAAGAATTGACAAGTCACTAAGAACTGCTTCAAGTGAAGGAAGATGAACATGGGTGGAAAAAAAAACTTTCATTTGAACTTCTGAGGTCGCCTTGGAATCTGAAGGTTGGAAGATGTGGCATAGAAATAATGGTAATTGACAGGAGTGTTTGGTGTTACCATTCAACAAAAAAAAAAGAAAGAATGCTTGGTGTTATTTGACAGGAACTCAATTGGACAGCATATGTAAAAGCTAAGCTGATTGGACTATCAGTGTGGTCAGAATCAATGCTCAAGAGGGGTAGTTATGTGAGGAAATGACTGTTAAGATGAAGTATTGCCAAGGATTGTGACTATTGCTCTGAAAAGTTAAGATTTTCTAATAAAAATTTCAGAACTTCACAATGGAGACTAGAGTTAGATGGCAACAAATGGAAACTTACTAGTTCCATTGCTGATTCAGTTTCTCATTTGCAGAATCCATTGGATGAAAATCCTGTATGTTGAGTTTCTTAAGAAGATAACAGAATTTACTTGCCAAATACACAACAATTTTTGTATGATATCTGCTTGGAACTTGTTGAATGACGGAATCATAATAAAGTTCTCGGGCCTTGTTTTGGATTTTGAGGACTGATTGTGAGTCCAAAACTGATTTATTGGATTCTTCTCAAAATCCAAAACAAACGGGGCCTCAGGAGCTTCTCAATCACAAGCTTGGTTATTGAAGATCTTAATAGACACACAGAAGATCACTGTAAGGTTGGTGCAAATCTAAAAAAGTTTCTGATTGTGAGCTATCACAAACAAAAGGTGGTGCACATGAACAAATTGAAATGGGAGGAGAAAGAAACAGAAGCTTATGGTAAAGGTATGGAAACAATTACTACTTCAAGTGATATCCTTGTGATTGTAGATTGTGATCAGAACCACCTTGTAATTGATGAGAAAAGCAATTAGAAATTGATTATTGATTGTCTAATCAAAGCAATTTTTGCATGCCTATGGATGAATATTTGGTCAATTTTTGCATGCCTATTCATTAATTCCACTGTCAATATTTCATCAAGACAATTCATAAGAGAAATACCTTTTTTCGAAAGATAAAAAACATCACAAATGATATGGTCAATATAAAAAAGGTAGAAATATTGGATAGCATTGACAATATCTGGTCCGATCAAGTACCAGAATGCTTGGAAGAACCGACCATTGAATCCATCAGGCCCCGGAGATTTGATGCCATCAGGACTTTTAATGACATGCCATATTTCATCAGCAGTGAAACTTTTTGTGAGCTGCAGGGAGTCTGCTTGAGAGAGGAATCTGGATGTGTTAGGAATATTGCTGGGGTGAATGTGATGGGTAGATTCTTCTTTGTTAAGAAGAGAGTTTGTAAACTCAATGGTTTCCACCTTGGCATTCCCATCTTATTTTGATGATTCCAATACACAAGTGATTTATGATCACTAATGTGTTTGATTGTCTAAGTTGTAGATCATAATTGCTTAAAGACAAGATGCTCGGATTGAGGCCAAAGAAGCTCGCATTGAACCGCTTATGAAGGCCAAAGACATCGGAGATCCAAGACAATTGAAGACTTAAAGAATCCATTGAAGATCAAAGTCATATTATAATGTATAAGATCCAATCTTAGTTTTTAGATCTTAAGAGGCATAATTAAGTTAATCTCACACACCCTAAATGTATAAGAGATTGTCCTTGTGGTGTTCCAACACCTTGGAACCCTCATAGCAATCCCAAGTTGGTGTAAAGTTGGAAGCCCAAAAACAAGAAGTGAAAATCTGCTCAACATAGGCTTCTCGGAGCTCCGAGCTCGGAACTCCGAGACATTCCTCGGAGTTTCGAGAAATGGTCCAGTAGACATTTTTTCAATTCTGTTTGTATTCCCGGAACTCCGAGATTTTTTCTCGGAACTTTGAGAAATATTCTCGGAACTCCGAGAACACTATAACGGTCAGATTTTTAGCCGTTGGGAATTTTCCAGGAATTACAACAATGCCACTGAACGGTCATATTTTTGTTTTCCTATAAATATGGGTATTCCTAACATACCAGACATCAATCCTAACACTCTACAAACCTACTTGAACATCCATAGAGTGAAGCAAACTTGTTTATGCCTCTCATCATCTAAGATTAGGATTTGGATCATAGGCTAAATTTGTACATCTTCTACTTCTTGTAAACCTTTGTGAGGAATTTTTTTGTTCTTCCTTTCTTATTCAAGAACTTTGTATTGGGCGAGTGTTCGGAGAAGCGTAGCCCACTCTCCGTGGTGAAGATCGCCACCAAGGTTAAAGGCGGTTGGAATTGTAATCGGCATTGATCTTTGCCGAAGTTAAGAAGATCACTAGTGAAGCCATCAACGGGTTTGGTTGGTGGAGTGGAGTAGGCCTCGCGTTTTGAGGACCGAACCACTTTAAATCTTGGGTGCACTCTCTCTTGAACTCTAACTCTTTATTTTGCATTGCACCTTTAGATTTAACTTGTGTGCTTGAATTTCATCTTGATCTCTTAATCTTCTAAATTTGGGTTTGAGTTTTAAAAAGGTTAAAATTTGTTAGCAACCTAAATTTCACCTCCTCATTAGTTGCCAATTCGGGACCACCCTTGGATTTTCACTTGGTATCAGACCAAAGGCTCTTAAAAGATTTTCTTTTCTATAAATCTTTGGTAAATTTTTCTTTAAATTTCAACAAGGGAAAGATCATAAGATCTTTGGCAACTTTCTAATTGTGAAATGGCAAATACAAATGAAACCGGACTTCCGGAGGGCCATTCCACAACTAGACCTCCCTTCTTTGATGGGTCCAACTATGGACATTGGAAGACAAGGATGCGCATCTATCTTCTTTCGATAGATGTGGAACTTTGGCACATTGTTGAAAATGGATACATGTTGCCTTCCAAACCATTTGAAGAATTGAATGTCGTAGAGAAAAGGCATGCAAATTTAAATTACAAAGCTATAAATTCTTTGTTTTGCGCCCTATCTACGGAGGAGTTTAATTGAGTCGCTCTTTTTTATTCCGCCAAGGTTACTTGGGATACACTTGCCGTTACCCATGAGGGAACATCTCAAGTTAAGGATTCCAAAATAAACTTGTTAAAGAGCAAATATGAAATGTTTAGAATGAGTCAAAATGAAAGCATTTTCGAAATGTATACCCGTTTTTCTAAAATTTCTAATGAACTAGCTAATCTTGGTAAATCTTATCCTACTGATGAGCTTATGAGTAAGTTGCTTAGGTCACTTCCTCCACATTGGGATCCAAAAGTCACCGCCATACAAGAATCAAAGGATCTCAAGGCGCTAACTATGGAAGAGCTCGTAGGATCTCTCATCACCCATGAGATGCTCCTCACTAGCTGACAAGAGGAGAAGAAGCCAAAAGAGAAGGAAAAAGAAAGCCGGTCTCTAGCTCTAAAGGTCTCCAGGATAAAAGTGGACTCATCCTCCTCAAGTGAGGCGGATGGTGATGAAGAAGAAGCTTTAAGGAAATTTAAAAGCTTATGGAGAAAAAAGCATAAGAAGGATAAAAAGAAGAAGAAAGAAGAAACTGAAGTTGAGGAAGCTATAAGGTGTTACAATTGTAAGAAGACCGGACACAAAAGACCGGATTGTCCTCTTCTCAAGTCATCTTCCTCAAAATACAAGGGAAAGAAGGATTGGAAGAAGCATAAGGCTCCTGCCGCCGGTTGGGATGCGTTAAGCACATCGGGCAAGAGCTCAAGCGAAGGGGAAGATAAAAAAGATGATCTTTGCCTCATGGCATTCTCCCATAAAGTTGAGGTAAATTCTAACCCCTCTTGTTATTCATCAAGTAGTGATAGTGAAAAAATATCTTATGATGAATTATGCTCAACCTTGCATTCTCAAATTTCTAAAAATAAAGTTCAAAAGAAATCTATTTCAAAATTAGAAAATGAACTTAATTTTTTGAGAAATGAATCTTCTTCCAAATCCCTCAATTTGAAAATTTTAAACTTGAGACTGAAACCCTTAAGGGTATGTTGGATGAGAAAACTTGCCAATTAGCACAATTTTAAAATATGGCAAGCTCTTCAAAATCTTATAAAGATGAATTTAATGATTCTTTAAATCAAATAACACATCTTCATAATGAAAATAAAAGATTAACTCTATGGATTCCCAAATGGAGATAAAATAATTGACATAATCTTAAAGAAAGCTAGTCAAAGACCTAATCATGCACATTATGATAGGACTAGTTTATCTAACCCTCATGTTAGATGCCATTATTGAGGAATTAATGGCCATTACCAATTCCAATGTGCATCTAAGATTAGGGATTATGGCAGAACCAAGAAATCTTGGGTTCCCAAAGCCCCCATATGATCATCTTCATATGTGCTTAGATTAGGGGCTTTTGCTTAATTTTGAATATCTTTTATGGTTAATTAAATATCCCCTCTTGTATTGAAATTGTTTTTCCAATAGGGGGAGTTCAATGTTTATCTTTTTCCTTGAAAAAGGAGGAGCTTAAAATTATAAATTTTATCCCTTTAAAATTTTACCCCATCTTTTTTATAGATGCCAAAGGGGGAGAGAATTTAGTATTAGGAAAAATATATGTGCTTTTTATTGGAAAATCTCTTGTGCTTTTTATAATAAAAAAGGGGGAGATTGTAAGCCCAATGGTTTCCACCTTGGCATTCTCATCTTATTTTGATGATTCCAATACACAAGTGATTTATGATCACTAATGTGTTTGATTGTCTAAGTTGTAGATCATAATTGCTTAAAGACCAGATTGCTTGGACTGAGGCCAAAGAAGCTTGCATTGAACCGCTTATGAAGGCCAAAGACATCGGTGATCCAAGACAATTGAAGACTTGAAGAATCCATTGAAGATCAAAGTCATATTAGAATGTATAAGATCCAATCTTAGTTTTTAGATCTTAAGAGGCATAATTAAGTTAATGTCACACACCCTAAATGTATAAGAGATTGTCCTTGTGGTGTTCCAACACCTTGGAACCCTTATAGCAATCCCAAGTTGGTGTAAAGTTGGAAGCCCAAAAACAAGAAGTGAAAATCTGCTCAACATAGGCTTCTCGGAGCTCCGAGCTCGGAACTCCGAGACATTCCTCGGAGCTCCGAGAAATGGTCCAGTAGACATTTTTCAATTCTGTTTGTATTCCCGGAACTCCGAGATTTTTTCTCGAAACTCCGAGAACACTATAACGGTCGGAATTTTAGCCGTTGGGAATTTTCCAGGAATTACAACAATGCCACTGAACGGTCATATTTTGGTTTTCCTATAATTATGGGTATTCCTAACATACCAGACATCAATCCTAACACTCTACAAATCTACTTGAACATTCATAGAGTGAATCAAACTTGTTTATTCCTCTCATCATCTAAGATTAGGATTTGGATCATAGGCTAAATTTGTACATCTTCTACTTCTTGTAAACCCTTGTGAGGGATTTTTTTGTTCTTCCTTTCTTATTCAAGAACTTTGTATCGGGCGAGTGTTCGGAGAAGCGTAGCCCACTCTCCGTGGTGAAGATCACCACCAAGGTTAAAGGCGGTTGGAATTGTAATCAGCATTGATCTTCGCCGAAGTTAAGAAGATCACTAGTGAAGCCATCAACGGGTTTGGTTGGTAGAGTGGAGTAGGCCTCGGATTTTGAGGACCGAACCACTTTAAATCTCGGGTGCACTCTCTCTTGAACTCTAGCTCTTTATTTTGCATTGCACCTTTAGATTTAACTTGTGTGCTTGAATTTCATCTTGATCTCTTAATCTTCTAAATTTGGGTTTGAGTTTTAAAAAGGTTAAAATTTGTTAGCAACCTAAATTTCACCTCCTCATTAGTTGCCAATTCGGGACCACCCTTGGATTTTCAGAGTTGAAGTAAGCAACCATGATATCTGCAATCTCATCAAGGTTAGTAGATATGGATCCATCAGTAGTGACAGTACCTTGAATGCAATTTTGGTTTTTCCAGGCTTTCATGGCTGCATGGAAGAAAGCAGTGTTAGAGTCACCGAGGTTTAACCACTAAATTCTTGATTTCTATCTAAAGAAGGCCTCTTCCTTATTTGCAGACTTAACATAAGCATCCTTGATGCGAGTCTCTTCATCTCTTAAAGCTTGATTGAGAGGGGAATTAACTATCTGATCTTGAATGACCTCAAGTTGGTGTCTTATCCGAAGGGCTTCTATGTCAATTCTTCCAAACACATCACGGTTCCAGATTTTTAGACCATCTTTCACTTCTTTGAGCTTTTGGACAACAATGAAAAGGGGGGATCCATCAAACTTCTTTTTCCATGCTCTTTCCACTACTTCGAAAACAGAGAGATCATCTAACCACATAGAGAAGAACTTGAATGGGATTTTGGGGGCTTGAATGGTTTGACTGAGTTGAATTGTGATTGGGGAGTGGTCTGTCAGCCCAGGAAGGTGATAAGAGGCAAAAGAGGAGGGGCATTGGTAGAGCCATTCTTCATTAACAAGGGCTCGATCAAGCCTTCTGAATTTCCAATCTTCTTCGTTCGACTGGTTATTTGGCCGAAAGATCTAAGATCAGAGACAGCATTGCCATCAATCCAGTAGTTGAAGTCCTCCATATCACGAGCAGAAGGGCCAGTGCCCCCCAGAAATTCATGGGCGTAATGAATAATGTTGAAATCACCCATAATAGTCCAGGGAAGAGCAGAGTGGGAGGCAATGATGGAAAGATGATTCCAGAGTTCCCTTCTTTCAATTCCTCTATTAAGAGCATAGACAAACGTAGCAAGCAGAGTGGTATTGGTTTGAAGGAAACGAACCTCACAATGCATAAGCTGCTTGGAGGATTCTGACACGAACCAAGTTGGGGTTCCAAATAATCCATATCTTCCTCTATCAGAGAAATTATAATTGGCTAAGTGGTTCCAACCGCTACACATCTCTGCCATGTATTCAGGGATTTTATGAATGGGAGCATGAGTTTCAAGGATGCTAAGAAATGGAAGATTTTCTTTTCGGATGAAATTGCTAATTTCTTCTCTTATTTTTTGTGCCCAACCCTATGATATTATTCAAAACAGCACCAAGCGAGCTATTTGCAACATCCTCAAGATTAAAGAAGGGAAGTTCCCAATCAAATACTGGGCTCACCTCTAATTACCTCAAGGCTCTCCACTCGGGACTGTTAGCCCATCATAGACAAAATAAGGCAAAGGATCTCCTCTTGGTCTAATCGTCATCTTTCTCGAGCAGGAAGAGTTGAGATGGTCAAATCAGTTCTTTGCACTTACCAAATCTACTGGCCTGCAGCATTTAATTTTCCCATAGAAACTCTCAACAAAATAGAAAAAATCCTCAGAGACTATATCTGGGCTGGTTCCAAGCTTGAAAAAACCTACCATCCAGTAGCATGGAATACAATTTGCAGCCCCAAATCCGAAGGTGGTCTAGGAATCAGAAGGCTGGCAGATTTGACCCGAGCCGCCCAGAGTAAACAACTGTGGCATATCTTATCCAAGAAAGACTCTCCCTGGGTCATCTGGTTCGATTAGAAATACATCAGAGGAAGAAGCTTATGGTCCCTCCCCTTGCCTGCATCTCCTTCTTGGGCAGCTAGAAGCATAATTAAATCTCTGGACATAGCCTCCAAGCATATCTGCTAAAGGGGACTTCACAATCTTTTGTGCTCTATCTGCCGACGAATTCAATCGGGTGTCTACTTGTAAAACGGCTAAGGATATACGGACAATCCTTGAAACCACTCATGAGGGGACTTCACAAGTCAAAAAGTCTAAAGTTAGTGTTCTTGTTAGTGATCTAGAAGCTTTTAAAATGAACGAAAATGAATCCATTTCCGAAATGTATTCTCGTTTTACTAATATTGTTAATGAGCTTGAAGGTTTAGATAAAACCTATGCAAATTTGGAATTGGTGACGAGGCTTCTCCGGTGTCTTCCATTTAGTTGGGACCCCAAGCTCACGGCGATTGAATAATCTAAAGATCTTGACAATGTGAAGTTAGATGAGTTAGTTGGATCCCTCATTACACATGAAATGAAGATGAAGAGAAGGGAAAACCAACAAGCAGAGGCTTCAAAACTCAAGGAGAAAGACAAAGGAAAATCCATTGCCTTCACCACCAAATCATCATCTTCTTCCTTAAGTTTCGATAGCGATGAATTGGAAGCTTTCAAGAAGTTTAAGAAGATGTGGAAGAGGAAACGAAGAAAAGATAAGAAGAAAAATGAAGAAAAGAAAAAGGAAGAAAAGAAGGAGGATCCAATAAAATGCTATGAATGTGGCAAATCCGGACATATAAAGCCGGAATGCCCTCTCCTCAAGAACAAGAAGAAATATGGGAAGAAGTTTAGAGCACACGTGGCAAACTGGGATGGGCTTAGTGATAGCACTAGTTCATCATCAAGTAAGAGCTCCAAGGAAGAAAAATCAAACTTTTGTATCTCGGCCCATGTTGAACCTACCATATGTCTTATGGCCAACACCGAAGAAGATAAAAATGAGGTATGCTCCCATCCATCTTCTAGTTCAAGTTCTAATGATAATGAAATGTCTTATAATGAAGTTTGTGAAACCTTGGATTTGCAAATGTCAAAAAATAAAGCTTTAAAGAAAAATATTTCTCATATTAAAAAAGAACTTGAAGCTTTAAATCAAAACTTTTCTTCTAAGTTTCCAGCCCAAGCGAAAATAGAAGAAGATTTAAAGCTTGAAAATGAGACCCTTAGGGGTCGCTTGAGTGAACTTGAGACTCATGTGTTGAGCTTTCAAAACATGGCAAGTTCATCCAAGTCTTTTGAAGATGAAAGATTTGAGTTTTCAAACCATTTTAAATCATCTTCAAAATAAAAATGAGAGGCTAAGGATGTCTCTATGGCTTTATGAATGGAGATAAGATCATAGACATAATCCTTAAAAAGGCTAGTGTAAGATCTAGAAGTGAATATCATAATTTAACTAGCCTAGCTAACCCCTCAAATCGATGCCATTATTGCGGCCTTCATGGGCATTATGAATTCCAATGTGCATCAAAATTGAGTACGGATAGCATTGGGACCAAAAAATCTTGGGTTCCCAAAGCCCCAACTTAATTTTATTTTGAAATTGGTTTAGTATTAGGGGCTTGTGCTAAATCTTGAATATCCATTGCATTTGATGATTTAAAGCCCAAGGTTCAAATGTATTCTTGGTTATTTGATTACCTTGGCATGTTTTGTTTTATCAAAAAAAAAAATCCCTCTTGTTTTGAGTGTTTGTCTTTGATAGGGGGAGTTATTTTCATAAAAGGGGAGAGATTTAAACTTAGTTTCTATATCTTTTTTCTACAATCCCTCATTTATTATATTTGTCAATCAAATTGGGGGAGTTGTATGTTTGCATGTTTTCCTTGATTTAAGGGGAGTTTTCATATTGCATATCTTTTCCCTTGTTTTCTCTCTTGCCCCATCTTTTTGTTGATTCCATAGGGGGAGAGAAATGTATGTGCTTATTGGCAAATCTCTTATGAATGTCATCATAAAGAAGGGGAGAATGTAAGCCCAATGGTTCCAACCTTGGCATTACCTTCTTGTTTTGATGATTCCATACACAAGTGATTTTATATCACTAATGTGTTTTTTATTGTCTAAGTTGTAGATCTCATTAGTATGCAATCAAGGAAGCTTGGATCAAGGTATTAAAGCTAAATTGGAATGCATTTGGAGTGCCAAAACTAGGTTGATCCAAGAAGCATGGTGGACTTGAAGCCTTGAAGATCAAGAGAAGATTGTAGTGCTTTTCAAGTCAATAGAGTTTATACTTCTCTCCTTGTTTTCAGATATGTCAAAGGCACTAAACATAGGTTAAAATGTATTTGAAAATAGATTTGAAAATGTAGGAATAAATCCCAAATACCATGGCCCAAAAGTTCCTAAAGTTTTTAAAGTAAAAAAGGAATTTCATAGAGGGCCGGTCAACCGGGCTATGCCGGGCGACCGCGAGATGAAACTTGGAATTCCAGGCATCTTGAAATTTATCGGGCCGGTCGACCGGCGTAGTCCTGAACGACTGCGGATAGGTTTCTATTTCGATAGAAACAAATCACGCATGGTGTGGGCGGACGACCGCCAAGGGTCGGTCAACTGCGTAAAGGTTTTGAGCCGAATTTTTTGAGCGAACAGGTAGTCCTCGCCGGACAACCGCCATTGGGTCGGTCGACTGCGACGGTGTGGACCGCGATCCGGGACGGGCGTGGAGGACGGGCCCCCGCGCGAGTCTCTCTAGATCGTCCACGTGAAGGAGAGCCCCACCAAGGAACTCTCGAAAGAGTGCCCCTCACAGCATGAGCGGCGATGTAAGGGAGATACCTCTCGATTCGAGGACTAGCCCGGATTCGAGACGCACCTCGAACAAAGAAAGAGTCGCCATCCAAGGAAGTGGGCCCTGGATCCCATGCTGTGCTCTGTTGCAACGGATAACCAGAGATATAAAATAGGGTTCGTGCCTGATGACGAATGGGGAAGGGATTAGGCGCCCCCAATTCGCCCAAGTGCTAGCACCTGGTCTCTTATGCCATTTATTATTAATTTTGAAGAGTTTTGGGCGAAAATCATGCGAAATGGGAACGAATATCTCCGAGATAACGTCTAGCTAATCATGCATGTCTCGGAGATGAATAAGAAGCACACACAAAAGAAATGAAAGATATGTCGCCTAAGAATAGCTAGGTTATGAGTGCCATGCCTAATTGGTGTCTAAGTTCTGGTGGACAAGCACATGCATGTTACAGCTAAAGGTATAAGATCTGTACATAAAAATAAGAAAACACAGCAAAACACACAACACAACACGACTCGACACACGACCCGACACGACAAACCCTAGACTCTAATGCAATACTTGACTCGGACCAGAATGGCCATCCATCCTAGCTGCACTACGTATCCCGGCCTCGGGAAGAATCAGAGCCAACGTAGTTCGGTGCCCTATTCTAAACTACGATGCCTAAAACTCTAGGACCGCTATCCTAGACTCGATCCACTAGACTCGACTGATGTTTAAAGCTTTTTGTGCGATTGCTTAAATTCAAGTGGATTGTAATTTTTAGGACTCTATATGCCCTAACTAATGCAAGTTGATTAGTGTGGGACATGATCCCGCGAGAGGGGCGGGGCGCGAGCCGCCGCGCTCTCTCTCTTGGTCTCTCGTACCCACGCGATTGGCGTGTGCATTTTAATTATTGATTTGAATTTGTCTTTCCTGTAAACTTGGGATCACTAAGGCAATCCGAATTCCACACGAAAGAGACTGACAGAGTCGCCACCTAGATGTGGGATCTAGGACCCGTAATTAACCAGAAATCTAGACTCGCTACCTGGTTACGAGAATGGAAGGTATGGGGAGTTATCCACCACATGCACCATTCCTGCCCGATAATCGGTCTTCGATTCCAAAAGCTAACTCTTTTAAATTTATTTTAAATGGCTCATTCAACTCTATGTTAATGTGCGAACTAAGTGACATGCATCCTAGAATCTAATTTCAATGTGAATCCTAGATGTGTATCTTGATTTATTAATTTGTCTGGATTCATTCTAAGTGAAAGTTCTCCTAGAATTCTAATTTCATGGAAAACCCTAACTGATTTGATTAAGTATTTACAAGAAAATTAATATACAAAACACCACAATTTGTTGTGGTGCCGACTCGCGGGTGGTATGCCGTCAGACATCCAAGCTGCCTACGTACCCAAGCCTCACTGGGATCAGAGTCGACGTAGTTCGGTGCACCTAAGCTAAGCTACTTATGCCTAACTCAACTAGGACACCGACTTAGACGGATTTGACTGTTTCAACAGTTTTAAGAGGAATTATTTAATTCAAGTTGAGGATTTTATTATCTTAGGATTTCATCTAAGATGCTATATGATTCTTATCTGAATGCAAGTTGTCCCTTAGACTAATGCAGGTTTTGCCTACATCCTAGTTTACTAGGCTTGTCCTAAGGAAAGATCGGGTGACTAGTGTAACTAGACCTATGGTACGGTTGCTATTCATAGCAAGCGTCCGTGATGAGGCTGGACTCCTAACTCTAGGACTCCCTAAAACCTAGGACACGGCACGACACCAGTGTTCCTAAATTGGGCTCTAATGGTTCTTAGATTGGAAACCATAATCCAATGGTTCCGAAAGACACAAGATAAATCGATTTAAGTTCTCGAGGTTAATGAGTTTCAGATTTCGAAGATTTTCAGTTTCTAGACATTTAAGGATTACCAATGGTTCTAGGGTTCACCAATTTCGGCCTTGAATGGCATCCAAAGGAGGGAATCGTGCGCTCTTTCCTTGTGCAATTTAATACTTAGGTTATAGCATCTTATTGCCTGGCAGAATCTCAGGATTTCCGTGGACACTAACCTCGGAGCCAACAACATGCTATAACTTAAATATTCAAATTGTCAAAGATCAAGTTGCAATTGGGATACGATTATGGATGCACGGGCCATTTTTCCAGGAAAATCTAAAGATCCTAAAATTTCTGTTTCAATGGATTAAGGAGTGAACATGTGACAGAATTTTAAAGTTCTTTAGGAATTTTTATATGATTTTCAATTAATTTCGAATTTTCCATGGATTTTATCAATTTTAAGCATATGAGCGGTTTTACAAGTGAAATTGTTGCAAATAAATTCGAAATGATTTGAAATTTCTACAGCAGCAAGATGAAAATGTATGTAGCTTACAGGATGAGTTTTGCATATTTTTACATTAAATTCACATTTAATCTTGATTAAACCATTAAATGTCCAGATTGCACAATTAACACATAAACTAGTAGAAATATAACTCTAAATTCTATGAAATTTCTACAGAAATACTATATGAATCAAAATAGCATGCAGTGAGATTTTCATAAATTTTAGAAATTATTTACTACCAATTTCGGATTTTACAATTTCCAGACCAGATTATAAATTAACACTACATCCCATATTAAAACAGATCCAAATCACACGAAAATTTTACAGTAACAAGTAATATGGAAGATAAGACTACTGTAAAAATTTTATGAATTTTAATGATGATCTGATGTTAGTAAAAATTCTCCTAAAATCTGATAAGTTTCAAAGAAAATATTAAATAATATACCAAATAAACTCCAAAAATCTTTACAAATTCATGGTAAAATGAATCAGTAACATATTATTTTCCCACGAAATATCATTAATTTTAGAATCTGTTTGGTATATAATTTAATTTTTCTTCGTCAAAAGATGTTTTTTGAAGAGTTTTCCATTTTTAAAACACAATTTGCGGAAAAAATCAGAAAAATTCGGAAAAATACAGAAATATTTTGAGAACAATGCACCTACCTGTGGTGAAGATCTCCGCCCAATCCAAAAAAATATAAAAAATCCTGCTGCCGCCGATCCGCTCCGCCGTCTTTCGCTTTCTCTGGAGTGTTTAGAGGGAGTGATTGAGGGAGTGAAGAGATAATGGAAGAAGAATATTAGGGAGAGGGATGGAAGAATATATTGAGGAAAGGGATTGGAGGGAGTGATTAGAAGAGATAATGGAAGAGAAAGAGATAATGGAAGATAAATTTCTTTTTTTTTTCTCCTCCTTGTTTATGGATGGGAAGGGAGATATATATAGGGAGAGAAAGAGAGAGAGAGAGATATGTTGGTGGAGAGCTCATCATGTTGTCCCTCTTAGTGGAGAATCCATCATTATTGTTCTTAGTGGAGGGCCCATCATGTTTCTTAGTGGAGAGTCCATCATTATTGCTCTTAGTGGAGGGCCCATCATGTTTCTTAGTGGAGAGTCCATCATTATTGCTCTTAGTGGAGGGCCCATCATGTTTCTTAGTGGAGAGTCCATCATTATTGCTCTTAGTGGAGGGCCCATCATGTTTCTTAGTGGAGAGTCCATCATTATTGCTCTTAGTGGAGGGCCCATCATGTTGTCTTAGTGGAGAGCTACCATCATTGCTCTTCATAAGAGGCCTCACAAGAGGCCCCACTGAGGCCCCACAACGCGGGCCCCACAATGTGGGCCCCCGGTTGATTCGATTTTAAACAAATGTTCAATGCGGGCCCACCAAACGGGTACAAATTCTCCCTAGTTTAGATTTTTCTGAATAATCCTTCTCAACATTTAGCGGGAAAATGCGAAACACGACGGAAACGACCAAAAATATTTAGAAATGTAACAAACGGATGCGGGAAAGAAAGACATTGGAAAACCGACGGAAAACAAACCCTAATTTCTTTATCGATTAAGGTAGAGCAAAATGGGGTGTCTACAATTAGCCTTAAGCTAATGCAGGTGGGCCCTATATCCTATGTGTATCTAGGCTGTGCATTCTAAGGAAAACCATGGGTTGACTATATGCTTCCTAGTCTAGCCATCGGTTCGACTAAATGTCTAACCGATCGACTTGAGGCCTCCTAACTCTAGGGACACTCACACGACAGGACACACCACATCAATACAAATCAAGACCGACTCCTAACTCTAAAACACCCTAAATATCTAGGACCGACTCCTAACTCTAGGGGAAGATCTTTTTGAAAAGGTTTTGAAGTTTTTTGTATTTTTGGGAGGTTTTGAAGTTATGAAAAATGGTGAAAGTTGTGAGAAATATTTACAAAAATGGTGACTGAAAATGGTGAAAGGGTGTAAAAATGGTGTCTAAAAATGGTGACTGAACTCAGGGTGCCAGCAGCACGCCTGAGCTGCCTACGTACCCCTCAGCTAGGGATCAAGCCATCCGTAGTTCGGACCAGATTTTCCTAACTACACTCTACTGACTCGAGATTTTTGAGATTTTTGATTTTTCAGATATTTTTTGAATTTTTCGACACAAGAGGACAAAATCCTATCATCACAAGGGGAGGACAGACTCCTGATATCCCGCAAAGGTTGGACAGCATCCTATGCTTTGCGGGGGGGATGAACAGAATAACAACTCTGCAAGGGTTGGACAGCATCCTATACCTTGCAAGAGTGAATAAAATCACGTGATTGGATGAGGGGATGGACAGAATCCTAACCCCTATGATGATAGGACAGACCCCTGAAAGACTGAAGGACTGACTCCTATGCTGAAGACTGACTCTGAAAGATGGAAGGACGGAATCCTAAACTCTCTATGACAGACTCTAAAAAAAAGAAGAAAACCACACAAACGGGCCCCACATCAGCGGGCCCCACATAAACGGGTCCCACACACAGCGGGCCCCACACGTCAACGGGTCCCACACCAGCGGGTCCCACACACAGCGGGTCCCACACACAGCGGGCCCCACACACAGCGGGCCCCACACAGCGGGCCCCACACAGCGGGCCCCACACAGCAGCGGGCCCCACACAGCAGCGGGCCCCACACATCAGCGGGCCCCACACGTCAGCGGGCCCCACACGTCAGCGGGCCCCACACCAGCGGGCCCCACACCAGCGGGCCCCACACACCAGCGGGCCCCACACACAGCGGGCCCCACACATCAGCAGGCCCCACACATCAGCGGGCCCCACACACCAGCAGGCCCCACACACCAGCGGGCCCCACACATCAGCGGGCCCCACACAGCAGCGGGCCCCACATCAGAGGGCCCCACACATCAGCGGGGTGTCTACAATCACAAGCAACTCAAGCCTCCAAATAAAACTCAAGAACAAAAACAAACATTCAAGAGAAACTACTTACATGGACTGCTAATCGAGTTAAAAAAAAATGATCAAAGCTCGGAAAGATTTGAAATCAGCAGCTTGATCCTCTCTCCTTTCAGATTTGCAGACCTCGGATCTTGGCCGGAGATGGAATCATTGCAGGAGGTAGTAAAAATCGACGGAATCCGATGATACTGACCGAAGAAGGGAGAAATTTGCCGGAGATCCGCCGGATCAATATAAAACCACCGGATCTGAGACGCTTGTGGCGTAGATGGAGATGAAGAAGGTGACTGGTAATAAGAGATGTGCGATCGAATTCCGGCAAGGAATTCGCCGGAGAAGATGACTGGCCGGATCTCTCTCTCTGCCGATTTTCTTCTTCTTTTTTTTTCTTTTTTTTTTTGGTTTTTCTCCTCTGCTCCCTTTTTTTCCACTGTCGATTTCCCTCTTTTTTCTTTTTTTTCCTTTCTTCCCTCTGGTTTTTTTTCTTCTCTTTTTTTCCTCTGTGTTTTTTTTCTTTTTTGCTCCTCCTTTTCTCTCTCTGGTTCTTCCCCTCTGCGAGAGAACCGAGCTCTCCTCTTGAGTGGGGAGACTCATCATGAGGAGAGCAATCATCATTTATTTTTTGTCCCCCTCTTGTCCCCCCCCCCCATTTCCCATTTCTTTGCAAAATAATAAATAACAAAATAAAAAATAATTTTCAAATGGCATTGGATGCCATGCGAAAACCAAAACCACTCATTACGCCCACTTTAAAAACAAAGAAAATGATGACCGTCCTTATTCTCTCTTTGACCACATAAGCGGGTCCCACAACAGCGGGCCCCACACAAGCGGGCCCCACGCAAGCGGGTCCCACATCAGCGGGCCCCACATCAGCAGGTCCCACACAAACGGGCCCCACAAAAGCGGGCCCCACAAAAGCGGGTCCCACACAGGCGGGTCCCACACAAACGGGTCCCACACAAGCGGGCCCCACATTCTCTTTTGCTCGGATTAATTTCATTCATTTTCCGTCTGACCTCGGGATTTTATTCGAATATGCGGGTTTAGGGCCTTGTCAAAATGGGGTGTCTACAGATGCCCCTCTTTGGCAGAGTGTGCTTGTCGCGCGAATGTCAAAGCTGAACAGACAACACATTTTGACTGGCCCAAAATTTATTTTACAAAGATTGAACTCGTGGAGGGAACAGATGTCTCAGGGGTCTCACTCGAATTGGAGGGAAGGGATGCCTCAGGGGTTTCGAATGAAAAGGATTTTGATTATTGGCTTGATGCTCTCAAAGATGCTCTCAGAGAGACTTTCGTTTTAAAATTTCACATTCAACATGACTTAATATTAATTTGGTGAAATGCTGGACACATAACTCAGCATTCAAAACATATTGGTGAGATAGCCTCCCACCAGAGAAATAACTCGAGTAACACATCGGTCACACTCGAGTAACACATCGGTCACACAGGTATTCCTGACTCCGCACTTGGGTGACGGCACACTGTGGAACGACGGACCATGACTTGACAACAAAATAACTAGAGAGAGTTGTTGTCCAGCTTTTCACCAAATTAGACAAGGAAGAACAACAGTTGAATGAAAATTTTGATCAGGGGTCCATGGTAATAAGCCATGAAGAGCCTTGCAGAAAACGAGGGTCCACGGTGGTGAACCGTGAAGAGCCAAGCAAACGGGAATCGAGGGTCCATGGTAGTAAGCCACGAAGAGCCTCGCGGAACGAAATTTATTTATATTTTTTTATTTTTAGGAAACTAGAAATCGAGGGTCCACGGCAACAAACCGCGAAGAGCCAAGCCATAATCCGGGGTCCGTGGTAATAAGCCACGAAGAACCTTGCAAGAAAGATATTGAGTGATTAATGGATTAGAAAAACTGAGAATCAAGGGTTCATAGCCATAAGCTATGAAGAGCCAAGAAGTAATCGAGGGTCCGCGGTGACCAGCCGTGAAGAGCCACGCAATGAATCTAGGGTCCATGGCAAGAAACCATGAAGAGCCCAGCAGAAAGGAATTTAGGGTCCACGGCAATACTCCGTGAAGAGCCAAACATTGAATTTGGGGTCCATGACAATAAGCCATGAAGAGCCCAACATGCAGAAACAAATGATATGTAAAAGATATGAATGGAATGACTATGAATAGTGGGTCCATGATATTTCTGGAAGGACATATCACGAAGAGCCAATCGGGGAGCATGGGTCCATAGTATACCTGAATGGTAGACCATGAAGAGCCAAGAAGTAATCGAGGGTCCACGGCAACAAACCGTGAAGAGCCACGCAATGAATCTAAGGTCCATGGCAAGAAACCATGAAGAGCCCAGCAGAAAGGAATCAAGGGTCCACGGCAATACTCCGTGAAGAGCCAAACATTGAATTTGGGGTCCATGACAATAAGCCATGAAGAGCCCAACATGCAGAAACAAATGACATGTAAAAGATATGAATGGAATGACTATGAATAGTGGGTCCATGATATTTCTGGAAGGACATATCACGAAGAGCCAATCGGGGAGCATGGGTCCGTAGTATACCTGAATGGTAGACCATGAAGAGCCAAGAAGTAATCGAGGGTCCACGGCAACAAACCGTGAAGAGCCACGCAATGAATCTAAGGTCCATGGCAAGAAACCATGAAGAGCCCAGCAGAAAGGAATCAAGGGTCCACGGCAATACTCCGTGAAGAGCCAAACATTGAATTTGGGGTCCATGACAATAAGCCATGAAGAGCCCAACATGCAGAAACAAATGACATGTAAAAGATATGAATGGAATGACTATGAATAGTGGGTCCATGATATTTCTGGAAGGACATATCACGAAGAGCCAATCGGGGAGCATGGGTCCGTAGTATACCTGAATGGTAGACCATGAAGAGCCAAGAAGTAATCGAGGGTCCACGGCAACAAACCGTGAAGAGCCACGCAATGAATCTAAGGTCCATGGCAAGAAACCATGAAGAGCCCAGCAGAAAGGAATCAAGGGTCCACGGCAATACTCCGTGAAGAGCCAAACATTGAATTTGGGGTCCATGACAATAAGCCATGAAGAGCCCAACATGCAGAAACAAATGACATGTAAAAGATATGAATGGAATGACTATGAATAGTGGGTCCATGATATTTCTGGAAGGACATATCACGAAGAGCCAATCGGGGAGCATGGGTCCGTAGTATACCTGAATGGTAGACCATGAAGAGCCAAGAAGTAATCGAGGGTCCACGGCAACAAACCGTGAAGAGCCACGCAATGAATCTAAGGTCCATGGCAAGAAACCATGAAGAGCCCAGCAGAAAGGAATCAAGGGTCCACGGCAATACTCCGTGAAGAGCCAAACATTGAATTTGGGGTCCATGACAATAAGCCATGAAGAGCCCAACATGCAGAAACAAATGACATGTAAAAGATATGAATGGAATGACTATGAATAGTGGGTCCATGATATTTCTGGAAGGACATATCACGAAGAGCCAATCGGGGAGCATGGGTCCGTAGTATACCTGAATGGTAGACCATGAAGAGCCAAGAAGTAATCGAGGGTCCACGGCAACAAACCGTGAAGAGCCACGCAATGAATCTAAGGTCCATGGCAATAAGCCACGAAGAGCCTAGAATGAAATTTGGGGTCCATGACAATAAGCCACGAAGAGCCCAACAAGAATAACAAGTAATGGAGATGAATGAAATGAGCATGGAGAGCGGGTCCATGATATATCCTAAAGGACAGATCACGAAGAGCCATTCAGGGAGCAAGGGTCCATGATGTGCCTGCCTGACAAACCACGAAGAGCCTTGGAAGGACAGTGATATTGCTGAGAATTGATTGATTTCGAATGATGATTTTTTTTTTTTAGACTGATTGCCTCTTGCCGAGGAAATTGGGAGTATGAGTTCCTTGCTGAGAATTGGACTCAGATAACTTGCAGGGATTTGGATATTGACCATTTTTTCTGATTTTGCCGGGGATTGAAGGCTGCGCGAGCAAATTCTAGACTCCGCTTGGGAAACTGATTTTCTTAGAGAATTGACTCTTCTGAAGAGAGGACTCAACTGAGGAGTTTAGAGGTTAGGCTTGAGATGTGCTTGTACCCCTCTTATCCTTACTTGCTTGAGACATTGTTACTGATTGCCTTTGTGCGCTTGACATCTTTTATGACGCAAGTCATAAAAGATGCCCCTAGTATATTGTGTTTCCATGACAGGAGTTTTAAGAAGGCAAGACAATGATGGTTGAAGAAAAGATGTTTCGTTTCATGAAGGCTTGAGGATGCAAAGTTTTTTTTTTTTTTTTTGTATGGAGAGAATAGGACAATAACCATGATGGCTGAGTCTGAAAATCTCTTCTTTCGCATGGCTCACTTTTGGAGGCTTAAGGTCTCGGGTAGGTTTGAACAAGATGTCTCCCGCCCCTTCTGATACCTAAACCAGGATTTACTCTGAATTTTCTTCGCATTTTGGAGGACACACTCCCATTCTTCCAGCACCTGACAGTTTGGACTTTGCAAGGAAAGGGAACACAAATATGAAGGAGGAACAGATTTCCAAGGACTCAATCAAAGAAGACTCTTATTGCTCGAACGACTCGACTCGCTTTCGACTTCGTTCTTGGATCTGATGTGTCATTTTTTAAGGGTATGGCTTAGTCACTCTTAGAGTATTTCGAAGACCGTGTCAAGAGGCACTACTCTCCTTTTTCGGTGTTTAGGTCATGGTTATTATCCCTTTTGGATTGCTCGGTTTCAATGCCCCAGTTTAGAGGAATGTTAAAGTAAGCTTGCTGGCACTACTTGGACCCCGAGATTTTACGCTGGTTGAAGGCTGTTTCTCCATCTCAATGATTCGCTTTTTTGTTGGAAGTCATTGCCATTGATCAGATTGCCTTTTCAGGTTTTCAATCTGACGGACCGCTTGCCCTAACTTTTGCCTGGTTCGCCCTTTCGGGTTTTCAATCCAGCGGGCTTGATACCCTAACTTTTGCCTAAGCTGACTTTTCAGTTGTCAACTTAGCGGGTGAATGACCCTAAATTTTGCCTAGACCGCCCTCTCGGGTTTTCAGCCTAGCGGGTCTTCAGACTCCGTCTCTTTTTCTTCTTGACTTTGAACCTCTGCTTGTTCACCAGAAGGACTTTTCTAGGTAGGCTTGGATTCAAAAGGGTTGGGTATTTCTTTTGGATTTCAAAGTTTCGACCGAACCTTGATCGGCCAGGTTGCCTAAAGTATCCCAAAAATGGAGGATCAGGTCCGCGTAGTTCGCTGGGGTTTGGAACACAATGATTTGGCTTTAAGCTCAAAGGTTGAAAGGGAATAATGCGACTTTTATTCCAAAGGTTGAAAGGGAATAATTTGACTTTTATTCCCAAGGTTGAAAGGGAATAATTTGACTTTTATCCCAAAGGTTGAAAGGGAATAATTTGATTTTTATCCCAAAGGTTGACCGAACCTGAATTGATCAGGTTGCCTACGTACCCCCGAAGAGTTGGGGATCAGGTCAGACGTAGTTCGGGCCGAAATGCCCCTAATTTGCGGGTGTTTGAAAAGAATGTTTGATTTTGTTGAGGCTCGAAGGTGTTCGCAAAAGGATTTTTTTTTGAACTTGGGATTTTTGGCGTTTAAGGCTCAGGCGTCCAAGGATGGCCTTCTGATGTTTTGGCATACAAGCTTCTTGAATGGCTAAGGTTCAATGGCTTTGAACTTTTTTCTCTTTTTTTTTTAGGAGTCTGGCGGCATTTCCTGGCAAGACTTCATCTGTACTGCGCAAACTTGACTGATTGAATTCCCACTTTGTCTTTGGGATCTTGCACTGATGCTCAGTATTCTAAGACTCAGGGTCTTCTCTATATGCTGAAGATGCTTTAAAACCGACTCAAATTCTCGGGATTCTGATATTTCTAAGGAGTTGACGTGGGGCATGCTCCCTTCTCCTTTCGTCTCTGGATTCTATCTTATTTTTCTTTGTTCATTCTGATTTTTATTTTTTTGCTTGGATGTGGGGAATGCCCCTACGCCTGGAATGCTTTAACTTGAAATTCCATCGCAATGTATAGCCCAAGTATTCTTTTTGGGGTTCATGCTCTATGCTCATGACTTTGTTGTCCGATAGTCTTCTCTCAATTTTTCATTAACTTCACTTGATGTCTGGTATTCTTCGTTTGAAATTTTCACTTTTTCGACCCGATGTCTGAAGCTGAGGTGGGCCCTATATCCTATGTGTATCTAGGCTGTGCATTCTAAGGAAAACCATGGGTTGACTATATGCTTCCTAGTCTAGCCATCGGTTCGACTAAATGTCTAACCGATCGACTTGAGGCCTCCTAACTCTAGGGACACTCACACGACAGGACACACCACATCAATACAAATCAAGACCGACTCCTAACTCTAAAACACCCTAAATATCTAGGACCGACTCCTAACTCTAGGGGAAGATCTTTTTGAAAAGGTTTTGAAGTTTTTTGTATTTTTGGGAGGTTTTGAAGTTATGAAAAATGGTGAAAGTTGTGAGAAATATTTACAAAAATGGTGACTGAAAATGGTGAAAGGGTGTAAAAATGGTGTCTAAAAATGGTGACTGAACTCAGGGTGCCAGCAGCACGCCTGAGCTGCCTACGTACCCCTCAGCTAGGGATCAAGCCATCCGTAGTTCGGACCAGATTTTCCTAACTACACTCTACTGACTCGAGATTTTTGAGATTTTTGATTTTTCAGATGTTTTTTGAATTTTTCGACACAAGAGGACAAAATCCTATCATCACAAGGGGAGGACAGACTCCTGATATCCCGCAAAGGTTGGACAGCATCCTATGCTTTGCGGGGGGGATGAACAGAATAACAACTCTGCAAGGGTTGGACAGCATCCTATACCTTGCAGGAGTGAATAAAATCACGTGATTGGATGAGGGGATGGACAGAATCCTAACCCCTATGATGATAGGACAGACCCCTGAAAGACTGAAGGACTGACTCCTATGCTGAAGACTGACTCTGAAAGATGGAAGGACGGAATCCTAAACTCTCTATGACAGACTCTAAAAAAAAGAAGAAAACCACACAAACGGGCCCCACATCAGCGGGCCCCACATAAACGGGTCCCACACACAGCGGGCCCCACACGTCAACGGGTCCCACACCAGCGGGTCCCACACACAGCGGGTCCCACACACAGCGGGCCCCACACAGCGGGCCCCACACAGCAGCGGGCCCCACACAGCAGCGGGCCCCACACGTCAGCGGGCCCCACACGTCAGCGGGCCCCACACGTCAGCGGGCCCCACACGTCAGCAGGCCCCACACCAGCGGGCCCCACACACCAGCGGGCCCCACACACAGCGGGCCCCACACATCAGCAGGCCCCACACATCAGCGGGCCCCACACACCAGCAGGCCCCACACATCAGCGGGCCCCACACATCAGCGGGCCCCACACAGCAGCGGGCCCCACATCAGAGGGCCCCACACATCAGCGGGGTGTCTACAATCACAAGCAACTCAAGCCTCCAAATAAAACTCAAGAACAAAAACAAACATTCAAGAGAAACTACTTACATGGACTGCTAATCGAGTTAAAAAAAAATGATCAAAGCTCGGAAAGATTTGAAATCAGCAGCTTGATCCTCTCTCCTTTCAGATTTGCAGACCTCGGATCTTGGCCGGAGATGGAATCATTGCAGGAGGTAGTAAAAATCGACGGAATCCGATGATACTGACCGAAGAAGGGAGAAATTTGCCGGAGATCCGCCGGATCAATATAAAACCACCGGATCTGAGACGCTTGTGGCGTAGATGGAGATGAAGAAGGTGACTGGTAATAAGAGATGTGCGATCGGATTCCGGCAAGGAATTCGCCGGAGAAGATGACTGGCCGGATCTCTCTCTCTGCCGATTTTCTTCTTCTTTTTTTTTCTTTTTTTTTTTGGTTTTTCTCCTCTGCTCCCTTTTTTTCCACTGTCGATTTCCCTCTTTTTTCTTTTTTTTCCTTTCTTCCCTCTGGTTTTTTTTCTTCTCTTTTTTTCCTCTGTGTTTTTTTTCTTTTTTGCTCCTCCTTTTCTCTCTCTGGTTCTTCCCCTCTGCGAGAGAACCGAGCTCTCCTCTTGAGTGGGGAGACTCATCATGAGGAGAGCAATCATCATTTATTTTTTGTCCCCCTCTTGTCCCCCCCCCATTTCCCATTTCTTTGCAAAATAATAAATAACAAAATAAAAAATAATTTTCAAATGGCATTGGATGCCATGCGAAAACCAAAACCACTCATTACGCCCACTTTAAAAACAAAGAAAATGATGACCGTCCTTATTCTCTCTTTGACCACATAAGCGGGTCCCACAACAGCGGGCCCCACACAAGCGGGCCCCACGCAAGCGGGTCCCACATCAGCGGGCCCCACATCAGCAGGTCCCACACAAACGGGCCCCACAAAAGCGGGCCCCACAAAAGCGGGTCCCACACAGGCGGGTCCCACACAAACGGGTCCCACACAAGCGGGCCCCACATTCTCTTTTGCTCGGATTAATTTCATTCATTTTCCGTCTGACCTCGGGATTTTATTCGAATATGCGGGTTTAGGGCCTTGTCAAAATGGGGTGTCTACAGACGGCAGAGATTTTGAAAATAAAAAAGGCACCCGATAAAGGGCGGGTGACCGCTGTGGCCCGGTCAATCTCCCCGGCCTGGCAAAAGAGCCGTTGGGGCTTTTTCTCATTGACTTTTTCAACTCTGTTTTTTACAGTTTTACCCCCAAACGGTCATATTTTCAAATGGGCTATATATACACTATCTAAACCTTTTTTAAACATCTTTTTTACCAACATCTAAAAGATCAAACCAAAGTGTTTTTAGTGCCTCTCTCATCTCTAACCAAGGAAGTGGATTAGGCTTATATTTGTACATCTTCGTCCATCCTTTGTAACCCTTGTAAAGGTATTTTTAATTTTCTTTCATTGAAGAACATTATATTTTGGCGAATGCGAAGAGACGCGTAGCCATCTCAAGAGCGAGTGTTGGAGACGCGGAGCTTTCTCCGGTTCGTGGCGAGTCTTGCGAGGCGGAGCCGAACCTTTGTAATTGGGTTGATTCCCCGCCATTAAGGGAATCCGTAGTGAAATCACCAAAAGATTTTTGGCAAAGTTTTTAAAGTTTTAATTTGCCATTTAGGTTTTCATTTTCGCAATATTTTTGGCAAAGTTTTTAAAACCCAATTCACCCCCCTCTTTGGTTGCCATCTACCCTGGGATTTCACTATCCATGGATGGTGACTCTTTCATATTTTTAGGTACGTCTTGGTTTCGAGCCATGGCTCCGGATCAAGAGGTATCTCATTTATCACCATAGACGCTTTATTTCAAGAGTTCCTTGGTAGAGCTCTCCTTCTCATGTGGAGATCCAAAAGGATCGACAGGGGACTCGTTCCTCGCCAGCCTCCTCCGGATCGGGGTCCACAAGTAGCACACTTTGGGGTCAATTCCCTCAAAGGAAGCATGCCCTACCTTCCTTCAATACATATGGCCATGCTTTAGGTTCGTTTATTTCTTATTTGGTTCGGGGGAAGGGCACATTGGGGCCAAGAGAGCTTGGGTTTCCAAAGCCCCAACTTGATCTAGCTTAGGGGCTTGTGCTTAAAATTAAACAATTTTATGGATTTTGGTTCAAAAGCCCAAGGTGCAAATTCTTTTGGGTACTCTATTCACCTTCGCATGTTTAGTTTTCATGAAACCCCACGTGTTTTGAGTTTGTATTTTTGATAGGGAGAGTTAGTTTTCACTTAAGAGGAGATTTGAATTTGTATATTTTTCACCCCATGTTTGGAAAAACCCTCATTTATTACATTTTTCAATCAAATAGGGGGAGTTGTTACTTTACATTTGTCATTGATTTAGGGTGAGCATATAGATTGCATATCTTTTCCCTTTATATAGTCTCTCATCCCCATCTTTTTGTTGATGTTAAATTGGGAGAGAAGTTGGTATGCTTTATTAGAAAATCCGTTGTGGTTTTCATAATAAAAAAAGTGAATTGGGTGCCAGGGCTGACAGTGTACGACTGACAATGATGGAATGTCAATGGCATGAGGGGGCATGGGGCACGTGCTATCTCTGATGATGAGTAGTTAGGAGTTGGTTAATGATGGGACCTTGTACGGCTTAGGGTAGTTGGCTGTTAGTTGGTGGGCAAAGGAATGTTGTACGGTCCTAGGAGCAGCTGGTCAATGAGTTGATTGGTGACTTGGAGACATATGGTCTCCGAGTGCTCTAGCTCAGCAGAGGGTCAGGGGGGGCCTTAATTGAGTTCGGTTTCGTGTCTCACCGTGAGGTGGCTGACTGAAGATTCTTCCTGCCGAAATCCTTAGGATTAGTATTTGGCGGTTGGGTACCGGGTACCTGATCCATTGGTAAAGTGTTAATTGACTTCAAGTAACCGACAAATAAATAGAAGTGGTATGCTAACACAAGGTAGGTGTAGGGGTGCTGAGTGAAAACACTTTCTAATGCTTGAAGTCATTCACCTGCTTCTTAGTAAGAAGGATTGTCCCTATCTGTAAGTTCGACTCAAGGAAATACTTAGCTCTAGGCCAGATAAGATGGAGAGCTGTGAGTAGGGCCCCAAGAGAGCTCCCTCGCCATTGAGACCTTTTACACAATTGAATGGAGCCAGATGGATTTTCAGCTTCCTTTTTCAATATCTTCTGGGCCACTGTTGGAGGCTTGGAGCTGATATGTTAGATGTTATATGGGACTTCTTTTCCTCTGGGACCATGCCTAGAGGTTCAAAATAGTCATAATACTAAAAACTCAACTCGCACTTGTTGCCCATAGATGGCTTACTAATACTTGGAGACGGATCGTTTACTGAACGAACAAAGTGAGGGCCAAGGGAGAATGTTCCCCTAAACCGAGAAGGTGCAATACGAATGACCACTTGTGAAGTACCATGGAATTGGAGGGAATGGCACCAACACTCAAACAAACTATTCAAGACCGGATCAGTAAAGGACCAAGACCAAGAAGTTGATAGTCCAAGACCAGGAAGAGCATAAAGATCATATCAGTTATCTATCTGAGTGGAAAAGCCATCCAAAACACAGCTTCCCTGTGAGTCAAGCCGCCCTCCAATCAGTCCCATACCCCATCAAAGTAAAGAAATTGACTCATTTTCCGTAGGTGACAACGAGCAATTACGTAAAGTTGGAAGTCATGAACCATAAATAAAAAGGTTTTCTAGATGACTTTAATTAGAGGGGTTGTTTCATCAGTTCAAATCAATGAAATCTGGTAAAAGAGCGAGCACCAAAAGCCTGAGTCACATAAACAGTATTTGAGCAGCTAAAGTGAGTCAGATCTCAGGGACGGGGAATAAAGAATCGATAAGGAATAATGATGGGCAGGAAGGAGGATTCAGACAGAAGTCCCTTAACAAATCTATAGTTCTATTGGGGATCCATCGTTTAAGGCTGGGTCTACTGGGGTATCTAATCCCATTCGCTCCCCTAGCTTTCGACTCTCAGTGTCATTGTCAGCCCAGCAGAGTGCTTTCGTCGTTGGTGTTCTTTCCGATCTCTAATCATTTCACCCCTCCACCGGAAATTCCCTCTACCCCTACTGTACTCCTAGCCATAGGGTAATGGGTGCTTTTAGCCAGCTTAAGACTTTAGATTTGGAAGAAAAAGAACAGCCTGATCCTCCTTTCCCTCTGATCCTGACTCAATACTCGCTCTTTTACCCGATTTCATTGATTTGAACTGATGCTGCAAGTTGCCGGGTGTCGGCTGGTCAAGGGTTCTCCTCTCGGCCAAGGTAGTAGTGGAGGCACTCCGAGGCGACACTCGTCAGTCTCGGCTTCAACGGTCCCTCTTGATTGGGGTGTCTTTTTCTTGGTGTTGGTAGCCCGATTTTACCCCCAACAAATGAGAAGTCAAAAGGGTTACTTTGGTGGGTTGTTATGTGATGAAGTGACATATTTTCTCTTGAAAAAATTTGTGCAACATAAATTGTAGCTGTACAAGTAGAGGACATTTATTTAGTGATCCAATCTTTTTCTTTGGAAAAATATGGGCTGATAGAAATGTAAGTTCAGTTGGGGCTCTTATATTTCATATTCTAGGTGGAATCCTTTTATATAAAATATTAGAGCATGTATTAGAAAATAAGTCTCTCATCTAGTTTTATTGTATTTACACACGCTCCAATCCTTGCAGAATGCTAGTGGTATGAAATGCAATTAGGATTTGTGAATCTTGACACCTATTTTCTTTTCTATTTGTTTTCTCTTCCTTTTCCTATGTTGTACCTATGTATAATAATTTAAAGTACATGTCCTTTGAACAATATTTCCTAAGAAGGTACTTTCTTAATCTTTTATCAATAGTTTTTTTCTATTTCTTTTAAGTATTAGAAATAAGAGACTATAAATCACCAACATTGGAACAATGTCGGTTCTTAGTTGAGATGAGCCCAAGAAGTGGCTCAAAATCAGGAAAAAGTCGATCATATTTTTAATACAATTTTTTGTTTCCTGATTTTTTGTCATTTCTCGTAACTTGGAAGGATAGAATGGAAGAAAATGATCCACGTAGAAGAACCCAACTAGAATCAGGATTAGAGCCGGGTAGATCCCTTACCTTCTTCATGAATTTTTTTTCTAAAGGATTCATTTAGCCGACCCCAACTAGCTTGGGACAAAGGCTTTGTTGAGACTGAGACTCTCGTAACTTGGAGACACTAGTTTCCTGTTTTACCCACTTCACCCTCATCTCAACTTGGAGATAGCGATTTATCATAAGAAAATCATGGTAGCCGAACATGCCTTAGTGTGAGAAAGGTGTTGGGAAAGTTGCCTTATTTCCCAAAACCATGGGTGGCAAGAGGCAAAATTAGAATGTAAATCTATTTTGGTTTTTGGATACCCAGTTTATAAAGGCTCTTGTTTGGAACGACAATAAAAGTGGTTGCGGTAAGAGTGGCTTGTGCATGAGAACGCTAGAAAGAGAGGAGAGAAAGAGAGAAAGGGAGAGAGAAGTGGGTGCTTCTCGAGTTTATTTCTCTCAAGTTTTCTTGGGTTCCTCTTGGGTTTTATTCTTGGGGTTTTCTCTCGAGTTACCCTCCACTACTGCAGACACCCCCATTTTCTTTCATTTTAGCTGATAATAATCCACAAGTCATTCATGGAAATACACAACTCATTACCCTAACGGTGCATTTGGATTGCTGAAATCAGGAATCGAAATCAGCATAACATTCTGAAATGCAAGTGTGACAACCCAAGAGGGGAGCTGAATTGGTCAATTAACAATTGTAGACCTAATTAGATAGAAGATTAAAAGTTAATCCATTAATTACGCACTAATTAGTCTAACCCTTGTTCAAATAGGCATATTAATGAAAGCTAGGGTTTAGACAAACCAATCATGCACATTTGCTAACCCTTGTTCAATTTAAAACATAATAAGAAGTTAGGGTTAGAGTTTACCAATCACCACACGTGCAAGGGAAGAAAGAGAAGAAGAGCCATCCACAAGGAACACAAGATTTTTATAGTGGTTCGGTCTATCACAAGACCTGCTCCACTCTTCCAAGTTTAGCTCCTTGGGTACTCCACTAAAAATGAGATTTCAAGCCTAATCTCGAAGCTTTATGATGAGCACATTTATGTGTGAATCTTAGTTGTTAACAATGCATATTTTCATACTTAGAACAGTGCTACCTAAGGTATTTTCCCTTATTTTTGATGTTTCAGGTTATTTTCGAGAAATCCATGAAAAATGGGCTTGGAGGGAAAATTAATTCACATTTGTTGACCATCGTTTGAACGGTCAAGATCAGCCCACAAAAATGATGTAAGAGGTGCAACCATTGGTGAGGTTGAAATTCACATCGAGGCCTACAAATGGAATGGTTCAGATCATATCATTGGGACGGTTTAGTGGTGCAAGTAATTTACAAGTTGACCGTCAATTGGATGGCTTGGATCGTTCCTTGGAGATGAAGAGAAGAGAAGGGAATTATCAAGTGTTTCTGTACAATACAAAGGAGGGGTAGATTAGCCATTTGCAAAAATATATGGCATGCTTGCAATTAGTTGGAAAGGTGGGGACAATTTTGTAGTTTCACAACATAACCAAGAGAAAAAAGAGAAAAAAAATCCAATGAAATAGCATTCTCTCCCTTGGACGTTTCACACTCTCTCTCCTCTCATCTCCCCTAATTCGTCTCCCATTGTATTATCCAATTAGTTCCTATTTTATCTCACTTTTCTCGCACAACTTTATCTCATAGATCTCTCCCTTTTCAAGAGTAGATCTCAGCCATCCATATGCCAATCTAAGTGATAAGAAAGAAAATAAATAAGAGGGAGAACGCGTAAAGGAGATGGGCGACAAAAATAAAGGAGAAAAGAGAGGATCGAAAGTAGGGATATCTCTGGCTTGCACTATTAAAAAAATGAATAAAAAGAAAAAGAAAGGGGGCATTCTTCTGGGGTGTACATGGACCATATTTTTTTAGAGAAGGAAGAATCATCATCTTTGTATTGCTTTTCTTCATTAAAATTGTATTGAACCATTCGATCAAGAAGTTGGAATAAATGTTTGGATGCACTTTAAATTCAGAGAAGTTTCTTCTAATTATTTGTAATATTCTTTGAATGCCTTCATTATTAATTTTCTCTTTTTCTTAAATTTTTCCCTAAGTAGCTAAATTTTTAATCTTAGGGTTTAGATGAAGTCTTAAGGGTAAATTAAATTTGTTAGTTTGTGTGATCTAACAATCTAGATTCAATTTTGTTAATATAATTTTAATATACAAGGAATTGTGAATTCGAATTATAGATCATATAAGCCATTGAGTATCTCTTGTATATGTGATCGTGGATGAGAATTTATAGAGTCTTCTATAGATACTGAAAATTATTTGTGCATTTGATCAATTACTCGTGGGAAATCTCATCCGTTGATCGGATTTTCCATTTATCGGATTGATCACCTATAAAGTTCAATTTAAGATCAAGATTGTGATCAAATCAATAAATCAACAAACTAATAAGTTGATCTAACCTAAGATGGATTCTAACCCTAAGACCTTTATCACTTTGAATCTTAAACAGATTTTCTCCTTAGTCTTTCAATTTGGATTTTTAGTCATAATCTAGTAGTTTTACAACTTTGCACCTAGACAGTTCTTTAAGTTTATTGTTAACTCGAATCATTATTGCATCAGTTTGGTGAATAAATTATTAGTTTAATTTCATAACCAAATCAGCCCTAAATTTAGTGTATTTTGTTTGGAATTTGTTTTTTAAAAATTATATATATATATATATATATATATATATATATATATATATAAGATTGATTTGAATTTTTCTTTTAGACTAGATAAGTAATTTGGTTGTTAGAATTTATTAGATTAGTCAAATTGCATTGAATCAACCATCTAGATTAATTATTATATTAGTTAGTAATAATTTAGATCATTGATACACTTTGCCTAAGTTTTGAAAATTAATAATTCTCTTCCCTGTGATCGACTCGTAGCTACAATTGACTCGTATGCTTGCGGTATTACTTTTTAACAAACAAGTTTTTGGCATCGTTGCCGGGGAAGAGATTTTTATTAAATTCTTAGCTATTCGGAGTGATTAGTTTTATTTCCTGTTCTTTATACGAAAAAATCTAAAAAATTTAGTTAGCTTTAGTTACTGCGTATTTTTAGTGTGCTTGCTTGCTTTGGTGATTTTGCTTTTTGCATGAGTACTGGTTGGGTACGAAATTCTGTGAATCGTTTAGAAAGGGCAATTAGATCAGAATCAAACATAGACACAACAACTAAAGTAGAGATTCAACCTATACCCATGGATATGGCAAATGAGAATGCACCTAAAACCCTTAGGGATAGATTCTATCCAGCTAGGACAGCACAGCCTTCATGCATATGTTTACCTGCTGCGCAGGGAAACAATTTTGAACTTAAATCCCAGTTCATCACCTTGTTACCTCACTTTCATGGGCTACCTTCTGAGGATGCCTATATATTTCTTAGGGAGTTTGAGGAAGTGTGTGTCCTCATTAAAATGCAACAACTCTCAGATGATGCTTTAAAACTTATATTTATCACTTTTTCACTCAATGATGGAGCTAAGAAATGGCTATATGGTCTTCCCACCAATTCCATTACCACATGGGAAGAGTTCACTGTTGCCTTTCTTAAAAAGTTCTTTCCTATGCATAAAACCAACAAACTGAGGAATGATATTCTTCAGTTTAGGCAAAAACCACATGAGTCTTTTTCCAAGTTCATGAAGAGGATCTTCTCCAAGAGTGCCCTCACCACGGACTTGACACTTGGCATTTGTGCCAAATTATTTGTGAGGGTAATGACCATCAAACCAAGCAGTTGTCAGAATCCATGTGCCCAATGGGATTTACATCATATACGGATGAAAACAATGCTTGAAACTTTTTGCTTGAATTGGCTGAAAAGACTCGTGAGTGGGAATCAACTCAAGAGAGTGAAAGACCCACTGGTAAGGGATTTTTCATTGAGGGTACTGTAGCTAAAGAGGCTCACGTAGATAGTCTTATCAAAAGACTAGAAGCCATAGTGGTCAAAGGACCTTCACATGTCAATCAGGTTAGTCAAACAGTCCCTATGTGTAGATAGTGTCAAGATCCCACCCATGTTGTGGAGGAATGCCCCAATCTTTCTTAGTCCAGCAATGGTATTGAGAATGTAAGTGTCATGTTTCAAAATAATCCATTTAGTAACACTTACAACCCGGGATGGAGGAATCAGCCCAACTTCTCATGAGGTCAAAGGAATTACCAAACAGGACCACCTAGCTTCCAAAACCAAGGCCAGTTTGGCCCTCAAAGGCCAAATCTACCCTCAAATTTCATTAGGCCACCTCCCAACCCATCTCCCAAAGTAGCACCCAAATCAGTTCCAAAATCAGATCCAAAATCGAACAAATCAGATCCAAACCCCCCCAGGATTCCTAAAACAAGTTGATTCGGCTAGGATCAGTTCCTTAGAAAAGAGCGTAGAACTTTTTCATGGGTACTTTCATGACAAGTCAGCACAACATGGAGAAGCAAATCTACCAACTTGCTATGGCCTTACATGAGAGGGAGAAAGGAAAAATGCCTTCCCAACCCGTCCCAAATCCTAGGAATGTTAATTTTAATCAACAGGGTCAACCAAGTCAGTTGAATGCTATTCAACAGAATCCATAGCAACAAGAGCCCTCCAACCAATGCAATGCAATTTATGCTATGAGAAATGGATGTGAGTATCTAGAGCATGGTCTACCTTTGCCAAATTCAGAATCTCAAAAAGACCATCCCATTGAGGTGAGTGAGCCAACCCCTCCCCTTCAAGGTTCGTCTGAGGAACCTAGATTTTTTAGAGAAGAGCCATCTAAAAACCCAGCAGAAGAGGAATATGTTAAGCCATCTGGGAGAGACTTTGTACCTAAAGCTCCTTTTCCTAAGAGGCTTCAAAATAATAAAAAGGGTGATGCCATGGACAAGATTTTGGATATTTTTAAGCAAGTGCAAGTGAATATCCCATTATTAGATGTTATTTCCCAAGTCCCTTCTTATGCCAAGGTGCGTTAAGGATTTGTACACCCAAAAGCGCACAACGAACGTGCTTAAGAAGGCTTTCTTGGCCGCCAAAGTTAGTTCCATCTTGTCTCAGCAGATGGTGGCTAAGTAGAAAGATCCTAACTGCCCAACAATTTCTCGCACCATTAGCAATACAAAAATTGACCATGCCCTTCTTGACTTGGGAGCAAGTGTCAATCTCTTACCATACACAGTCTACCAGCAATTAGGACTAGGAGAACTCAAATCAACCACTGTCACTCTTCAGTTGGTAGACAGATCAGTCAAAACTCCTAAATGGATGGTTGAGGATGTCTTAGTTAAGGTGGGTGAATTTCTGTTTTATGTGGACTTCATAGTTTTGGATACCCAACCTGTTGAACATGTTAAAGATCAAATCCCAATCATCTTAGGTAGACCATTTCTTCATGCAACTAGTAATGCATTAATAAATTGTAGGAATGGTCTAATGAAGCTCTCGTTTGGTAATACTTATGTGGATTTTAATGTCTTTAGGCTAGGAAAGCAACCTAACTTGCATGAAGAAAAAAATGTGTTGCATTCCTTTCCTGAAGATATCATTACTAATTTTGAGATTGATTTTTCTGCACGTTTTGAGGAGTGCTTGGAGCAGTTAGGAGAAAGGAGGAGACTTCTTTACTGAGGCTTTCAGCCTACAACACAAATTGGAGCCCGTGGGACCCCTTGCTACATCCCTTCTCAAGCCATCAATAGAGGAACCCCCACAGCTAGATTCCTTCAAACCTCAGGTATGCTTTCTTAGGTCATAATGAAACTCTTCCTATTATTATTTCTTCTTATTTAACTTCTAGTCAAGAGGATGAGTTAATTAATTTGTTAAAGGAAAATAAGGAAGCCATAGCGTGGACAATGGCTGACATCAAAGGAATTAGCCCTTTAATTTGCCAACATCATATACATTTGATTGAGGGTTCTAAACCTTCAAGCGAACCCCAAAGAAGGGCTAACCCTGTGATGAAGGAATTCATTCAAAAAGAAATTTTAAAGTGTCTTGATAATGGGATTATCTATCCCATCTCAGATACCGAGTGGGTCAGTCCAGTCCAATAAGTGCCTAAGAAGTAGGGAGTCACTGTGATAAAATCCGCCAGCAATGAGCTTTTACCTACTCATATTCAAACGGGGTGGCGGGTTTGTATTGACTACCGAAAGGTTAATGCTGCCACTTGTAAGGACCATCCCCTTTGCCTTTTATTGATCAGATGTTAGAGAGACTAGCAGGACATAATTACTATTGTTTCTTAGATGGATATTCTGATTATAATCAAATCCCTATAGCTCCTGAGGACCACGAAAAGACTACGTTCACATGCTCTTTTGGAACTTTTGCTTACAGACGCATGCCCTTTGGGCTATGCAATGTGCCTGCCACATTCCAAAGGTGTATGATGAGCATATTCTTGGACATGGTGGAGACATTTCTTGAGGTCTTCATGGATGATTTTTTCATTCATGGCTCCACCTATGCTGAGTGCCTTCACAACTTAAAGTTGGTCTTGGAAAGAAGTAGAGAAAAGAACTTAGTTCTTAATTGGGAAAATGTAGACACCCCCATTTTGCTACACTTAAAAAAAGCATAAGATTCGGTAGTTTGTCAAGTTTAAAGTTTGTATTCCACCTAGGATTAGGCATCTGTGCATTTTAGGGTAGATTTCGCCTCGTTGAAGGAATTCTGAAGTTGATTCGCGATCCTAAAGGTTTCTAGGGTGTGCCAATAGTATCTAGAAGATGAAAATTCAAGTTTCCAAGCAAGTGAAAAAACCTCCTATTTTTAGAATTTTCGGGGTTTCCCTTATTTTTGCCCATTTTTACACTACGGGGGTATTTTGGTCATTCCCGATGTGTCTCGTTTGACCTCCGAGTTATATTTGAGAAATCTTGAGTGATTTTACAAATTTTAAAAAAGCTGCTATTTTTAGAAACCCATGGGGCTTCCACATTTTCATCATCTTATGGATATTTCAATCATTTCTCATATATCCAAAACCATCTTGAGGGTACGGCTAATGAATTAGGAGTAATTTCGTAAGATTTCGGAAACCTGCTAAATTTAGATCTCTCAAGGTTTTCTCTTAGTCTTGCACTTCGGGGGTATTTTAGACATTTCCAACATGTCATATTTGGTCCCTAAGTTGTTTCTAAGAAATCTTGAGTTCGTTCATAAATTTTCGAAAATCTGTTATTTTTGGAATTTCTCAGGGTTTTCCCTAGTCTCGCCAAATTCTTGCACCTCGGGGTAATTTGGTCTTTTCCTGTGTAATTCTTTTGATCCCCGAAAGGTGTCTGAGAGACTATGAATGATTTTCTGAATTTTGAAAAACCTACTAAATTTAGAATTTCTCAGGGGTTTCGCTTAATTTGGAAATTCTGAGTGTTGAGGGCATTTTGGGTATTTTCAGGGGATACCAAATGATCCTGTTTGATATTGCTCACCGAAAGGACCCAACTTTAAAAGTTTCTATTTTTGAAGTTTGACCACAAAGACTTTCCATTTTTTTATTTTTTCCATTAGGGATGAACCAATTTGAGGGTATTTTGGTCGCATTTGGATGTGTAATGGTCAAATAGGGGCATTTTGGTCCAAAAAGTTGTTTTGCCAAAAAAGATGGTTCGGTCACGTGTTAGGGTGCACTATAAATATTATATGAGTTGGGTTCATCAATAAAAAATTTGAATTTAAAGGATTTTCTTTAATTTTCATTGAAAAAAAAACAAAATACATGTCATAGGCCCATTGGGCTAAGGCCAACAAGGTGGGGCTCCATGTGGACCCACCCATGTGGGTCCACCACATAAGTGGACGCCCCACATGAGGCATCCACATGCAAAAACCTCCAACATGGGATGAGGTGGTTGGTGACATCATATTTGTTTTAGAAAAATAATAAAGAAAAGAAGAGTTATAATTAGAAAAGGCTTGTATGGTCATGTTACTAAGATAGCCATAACGTTTTACATTTTTGTCCAAAAATTTTAAAATTATACTTGTTTCAAACGTCTCAAAAAGATCTACAACTTCCTAGTGTATGCCTTTTCTTGAATCAGTCTCTAAATAGGTCAAAAACGAGTTCAAACATCGGGCAGCCCTTTTTGAACGAAAATCATTCATAAAAGCTAGTTTCCTATGTGAGAAGGCTTCTAGATTGATCTTGAAGGATCTCCATTGTGTAATTAAGCACTACTTGGCTTGCAAGAAATCAATATTAGAAGTTAATCCAATTTAGAAGGTAAGGAAAAAGCAAGCCATATGAGAGAATTGTAAACTAACTAAAGGTAGGAGTTCTCACATTGAAAAATTTCAAACCCAATCTAACCCTAACTTTTTCTATAAAAACAAAGCAAGCACAACCTTTGGCTTTGCGCTAAAAAATTCGTCCCTCTCTCTCTTCCTTCTTGGAATTCATTCATCTCTTCAAATGTGTTCATCTCACTCTCAAGTATTCTTCACAAAAGGGGTTCTTGAACTTCTTCTTCTTCTTCAAGGCATCATATAATCAAGGATTATTTGAGTGTTCTTTGGATCTTTTTGAGCGTATAAAAGGGTTGGACAAAGTGTATATCTCGGATCACCAACCCTAGAGACAAGGATCGCGATCAGCGGTAAGGATCTCTCTTCTTTGCGAATTAGAACAAGCATGCTAGGGTTTTATTTTTGAAATATCAAATCAATGAGTTTTCTTTTGAAATTCTAGTATGTTATGGTATAGATTAAAAGATTTCAAAATCCAAAATTTCAGCAAAAAATTAGTTTTCCTCCTTACAAATATTAATTTTCTTTCTTTAATTCTTCAATATGAGTTTAAATTCAATTTTCAAGGCAAGTGTTTGAAAACATAATCTTTTTCAAAAAAAAAAACTTTTTAGGTTAATAAAATTTCAAAACTACTGGAAAGTTAAATCTTGGACCATGTTTTGGCTGCCTCGATTTCCGTTTTATTTTTCGAAAGATAACTCGGCAAAGGGTTATTTCTCGAAGAATAAAATGGAAAATGCATCAAATCAAATCCAAATTTCATGAAAATTTGGTTCCAAACCGATTTTTGGATTTCCAGTTCACCATAAAAGTTTTGGAATTTTTTTATTTTTTTAATCCGGTTTTAATTTATTTTAATTTAGGGTTATTTTTAATAAATATCAAACGATTTTAAAAATTGATGAAACTTTTCAGAACTCATGTTTAATTATAAATTGAAGTTTTCACAGAATAAAATTTTGGAAGAAATATTTTCTTTACTGTTTTCTAATCGATTCTTCGGTTTACGTGCCGTAATTCTTTTTCATATTAAATTAGTAAATTTTCAAAAAATTTCGTTACAAACCAGTAACTTAGGTTACTGGAATGTTAGAGAAAAATTTTCAATTAGTTTTGCAAAGATTTAATATGGTTTTGTAATTTATTTTAGTAAACGGGTTTCAATTCCTAGGAAACAAATTCTCCTTTTCTATTTAAAAATCGATTTTATGGAGGAGATTTAATTTTTAAGTTTTGGAATTTTGATAGAAAATTTAATAATATATTATATATCTACTGAAAGTTTTTATTTAATTTTAGGATACAATTATGTTTGTTTTTTTTAGTAATTCTTTGGTTTCATCCGATTTTGGTGTGAATTCAAATGGCATCAACTCGTAATAAAAATCCATGAAAATCATACTGCAGTCTAATATCATGATTATTTTTATACTGTAAGAGTTTGAGTCGATTTGATATTGATATCCTATAGGTTGTTGTGTTAATCTATAATCTGATTTGAATTTTGAAAAATCAAAAATTGATATCAAAGCTTAATGATAATTCATGAATATTTGCCAGTAAGCTATAATCCTCTATATCTTTATTCTGTGAAAGTTTGGATTAATTTGAAATTGATATGCTATAAGTTATTGTGTTAGTCTATGAACTAATTTAAATTTTGAGAAATCAAAAATTGATATCAAATCTAAATGACAATTTATGAAATTTTTTCAGTAAGCTATAATCATCTATATCTCTATTATGTGAAAGTTTAGATTAATTTAAAATTGATATGCTATAAGTTACTGTGTTAACCTATGAACTCATTTGAATTTTAAAAAATCGGAGATTGATATCAAATCTTAATGAAAAATCATGAAATATTTCCCGTAAGACACAATCATCCATATCTTATTATTGGAAAAGTTTCAACTGATTTGGAATTCGATTGCTTAGGTTTCTGTGTAATCCTAGCAATCTGGTCTTAATGTTAATAAATCGTAATTTAATAGCAAATCAACACAAAAGTCAGTAAAAACGTCCAACAAATCTTAACTTTACATCGTGAATTTAATCCCCAACTTGTTTGAAACAGAAACCTTAGGGTTCATAGATCTCCCATGTAAATTCGCTATACCGTGATAGTCTAATTGTCGATATCGCAACTATAATCGTATACTAATTGCGATTTATCCTGCATAATTGGAGTGCGTAAATTATAGTATGATATTGGCTCTGGGTCCACTGTCCACGAAAATCCAAAGAAACATGTCAGGCAATAAGATACTATAACTTACGTGCTAAATTATACAAGGGTTGAGAGCACGATTCCCATCAATGGTTGCAATTCGAGGCCGAAACTGGTTTGATGTACACCATGCAAACCGAGATTTTACATGGTTCGGCCAAGATGCCTATGCCCACAAGTAAGAATACGATCTTCACTATGAAAATGAAAAATACAATGATTTCAATGGATTAAATCCCGAAAGAGACAAAGGTGAAATATTAAGTAATATCAAAGGGATGTATAGATTTTTAGTTTGGAGAACTAGCAATGCAAAGGAAATCTAAAATTTTCATGAAGGTTTTGTTTCTTTCTCTATAAAACAACAAAATTTAAGCAGATTTTTAGCTAAAAAATAGGTGTAATTTTTTTTACACCTATTTTACATGGAAAGAAATGGAGCCAAAGGGAACTAACTATGGACACCGTATTTCTCCAAACTCGGACTAATGGTAGGTCGCCGCGATGATGGTTCCAATAAGGATTCTAGTCAATTTCGGTCCCTCAAACACATGATTGAAAGTTCGTTGCAGAAGCCAAAAGTGGTGAAATTCCTTGCCCTACAACCCGTCCAGACCCACTCAAACACATGCAAATTCTAGATCTAAGAGAAACCCAACTCAGATGAGATCATATGATCTGGGCATCAATCAGAAACATTAAAAAACTTTAGGTTTTCAATTATTTAAAGTATTTTTGTAACCATTGCTTTGAAAATCTTAGGATTTATGATTTTGGAAATGTTACTATTATTCAAATCTTACAATTGAAATAAAATTTTACGGATTTCGATTTGAATCTAATGAATAGGGATTAATTTGTATGAACTTGCAATTTTTGATTAAATCTTGAGATTCAATCGTAAATCGTTCGATTGTTACGATTGATGTAATTCATCATAATTAAGTTTTCTTCGAAATAAATAGGATTTTCTTTTGAAAAACCTCTTTCTCTTTTTCATTAAAAGAAGCCTTCGAAAATACTATCGTCAGAAGGAAGGAGATGGAGATTGTAGACGAGTTAGAATGAATCAAACCAGTTTGAACCAATCTAACAGAGTCCATGTGCTTGAGGGCATTACTTACGTTAAAGAGGGAGATGCATATAATGAGGACAACATTGACGACTAGCCAATTTTTTATAGTTGATATTTATTATTTGATGTTGAGAAACTGAGAAATCATATCAGCTTGTGTTTTTTATTATTTCAAAGATTCTTATCCAATTTGCATAGATTTTGCTAGAAAATAGATGATTAGTACACGAAGAAGAGTTTGTTAGCAAACAATTTGTATTATGATATTGAATAACTAGTCATGGTAGTTTCTATTTAAATTAATAGATTTTGATGAAAAAAAATAATTGATTATTTTATCATTCTTTTTCTGTTTATAATTTTTATAATATATATATATACGGAGATGATATTTTCACCCCCCCCCCCGCCCCGATGTAGGCATGCGCCCCTTTATAACGTGATTTGACGTTAACAGTGGGCAACTATAACGCTTTTTGAATTCAAATCACATTAGGGGGGGGATGCGTACTGCAAGGGTGAAAATATCATCGATTCATCGCCCTATATATATATATATATATAGAGAGAGAGAGAGAGAGAGAGAGAGAGAGAGAGAGAATAAGGTTTCTGCTCTCGAGCGCATATTTCTTATCTGCGGTAGAGTGTAAAAAAACCTCCCCATTGGTCTTTAATAGTGGGTCCCGCAACCATGTAAAAAGTTAACGGAAACTCATAAAAAAACATTTTTCGACTACTCTCTCCTGTACTGAGCGGAAAAGGGAGAAAAGATAGGGTTCAAACCGTCCATGTGATGGAACAGAACATAAATAGGTTGTGCCCCAAAAATCATTTCCATAGGCTGATCCTAGCCCTCCAATCTATAGAGGTTTCCATAATATATTGTTCCTCTTAAATCGGATGGTTAAGATCACCCTATAGATTTTTTTATTAAAAAAGCATAAAGGAGGAGGGTAAGATTGAAATTATGTGGCTTTAATGGGTGCCTTTGTTAAAAAGCATAAAGGAGGGGGTAGGATTGAAAATATGTGGGTTGAATGGGTGCCTTTGTTAAAAAAAGTCAAAAAAAGTGATGTGTAATTCTATTAGAATTTTGGAATAAATAAAAAAATTCAAACCTTTTCTCTTCTGATATATATATATATATATATATATATATATATATATATATATATAGAGAGAGAGAGAGAGGGTTAGGATGATACTATAGAGTTGATTTTTTGTGGACACCCTATCTATGTGAGGGCCAATCAAATGAATGGTTTGGATCACCAAAACAATGTGGCCCCCACTGTATTTTAAGCTAGTGTGTAGATAACTTATCTACATATATATATATATATATATATATATATATATATATATATATATATATATATATATATGTGTGTGTAGATAAGTTATCTACACACTAGCTTAAAATACAGTGGGGGCCACATTATTTGGGTGATCCAAACCATTCATTTTTAAGGCCCTCACATAGATAGGGTGTCCACAAAAAATCAGATCCATAGGATCATCCTAACAATTCGAACTGTGGAGGCAAAAAATGGACTAATTTGTGAAGGTTTAAAGACATCCATTTTACCTCCACAAATCGTAGTGTTGGGATGATCCTATGGATCTGATTTTTTGTAGACACCCTATCTATGTGAGGGCCTTTAAAATGGATGGCTTGGATCACCCAAACAATGTGGGCCCCCACTGTATTTTAAGCTAGTGTGTAGAGAATTCTCTACACATATGTGTAGGAACCGTTCTCTCTCTCTCTCTCTCTCTCTCTCTCTCTCTCTATATATATATATATATATATATATATATATATATATATATATATATATGGGAAAAGGTTTATGAGGTATCGCTCACCCTGAGCAGCCCTCTAGATACCCCATTTCCCATAGTTGGTTGAGTCATCCAACCCATTGGTTCTGTAGGTTATAGGTAGGATTAGGGTTATTGTTAGGGTTAGGGTTATGGATTATGGTTATGGTTATGATTAGTGGCTTTCAAATGGATGGCTGCAAATTAAACTCCTATAAATCGAATGGTTAGGATTATGGTATGGAGGTGGTTTCTTAGGAACACCCTATCTATGTGAGGTCCTATAGAACGAATGGGTAGGATGAGTCAAACAACATGTAGGTGGTGTTTTATAGAGGGTTGCTCACCCTGCGCGATACCTCAAAAAACCTTTGCCCATATATATATATAGCAAAAGATAAAATAAGAGAATTTTTGGAATTTCTCCCAAAATTATAATAGAATTACACATCACTTTTTTGATTTTTTTAACAAAGGCACCCATTCAACACACATATTTTCAATCCTACCCCCTCCTTTATGCTTTTTAACAAAGGCACCCATTAAAGCCACATAATTTCAATCTTACCCCCCTCCTTGATGCTTTTTTAATAAAAAATCTATAGGGTGATCTTAACCATCCGATTTAAGAGGAACAACATATTATGGAAACCTATATAGATTGGAGGGCTAGGATCAGCCTATGGAAATGACTTTAGGGGCGCAGCCTATTTATGTTGTGTTCCAGTTTTTTGTTGGCCCATGCATCGCACGGGGTTTTTTACTAATATATATATATATATATATATATATATATATATGAGAATAGTGTTCCTGCACAGTTGCTCAGATGGCTTATCTGAGCAGCTGCTTCAAAAACTCATGTGGCCCCACAATGTTGGGTGATCCAAAGCATTCATTTGAAAGGCCCTTCCATGGATAGGGTGTATACCAAAAATTAGCCTTTTAGGATCATCCTAACCCTGCCATTTGTGGAGGGAAAAAATGGTTAGAAACAGTGTCTGTCCATTTTCCCCTCCACCTTTGATTGGGTTAGGATGATCCTATGGGGCTGACTTTTGGTACACACCCTATCCATGGAAGGGCCTTTCAAATGAATGCTTTGGATCACCCAAAAAATGTGGGCCACATGAGTTTTTGAAGCAGCTCCTCAGATAAGATATCTGAGCAACTGCTCAGGAACACTATTCTCTTTATATATATATATATATATATATATATATATATATATATATATATGAGGAAAGGGTTCGGTAAGCTTACCTGCACATGAGTGCAGAAACAGGGTGGGGGTCCACATTTTTTGGGAGTCCAAAGCATTCACTTCGAAGGCCCTTCCATGGATAGGGTGTGGACCAAAAATCAGCCCCATTGGATCATCCTAACCCTGCCATTTGTGGATGGGAAAAATGGGTAGAAACATGAACACACATTGTCTGTCCATTTTCTCCCCGACCTTTGATTGGGTTAGGACAATCCAATGAAGCTGATTTTTGGGCCACACCTCATCCATGGAAGGGCCTTCCAAATGAATGGTTTTGATCCCCACAAAAATGTGGCCCCCACCCTGTTTCTGCACTCGTGTGCAGGTAAGTTACCTGCACACATTTGCAGGAACCCTTCTCTCTCTCTCTCTCTCTCTCTCTCTCTCTCTCTCTCTCTATATATATATATATATATATATATATATATATATATATATATATATGATCCTATGGTTTTGATTTTTTGTGGACACCCTATCTATGTGAGGACCTTTAAAATGAATAGCTTGGATCACCCAAACAATGTGGGCCCCCAGTATATTTTAAGCTAATGTGTAGATAACTTATCTACACAAGTGTGTAGTAACTGTTTTCTCATATATATATATATATATATATATATATGATCCTATGGTTTTGATTTTTTGTGGACACCCTATCTATGTGAGGACCTTTAAAATGAATAGCTTGGATCACCCAAACAATGTGGGCCCCCAGTATATTTTAAGCTAATGTGTAGATAACTTATCTACACAAGTGTGTAGTAACTGTTTTCTCATATATATATATATATATATATATAATAAAGAGGAAGGGTGGTTCACTGTTCACTGCTGAGGTGGCAGCCCTCTCCTTCCTCCCTTGAATCTATGTGGCACAAAATTTTCCAACGTGGCAATTTTTTCTTTTTTGAATCTTAAAATAAGCTATTAATACGCTATTACATTCTAGATCAGTTTTGAGGATAACCGATTTACAGTACTAATTTTGCTATTATTTTGCGTTTGCCTTCCATTTTATTTAGTATTGTGAATCGGTAATTCTTATAACGTGGTATTCCATTATTTATTGCAACCGAGTGCAATTCTTGGCAAGTTTCAAAAATTTATCTACTACTATATAGCTAGAGAAAAAAGGAATTTCTTTTCTTTTTCTGTGAGATTTACACATCAGCATTACTCTTTTACAATTTAACCCCTTTGCTGATATCTAACATCTATCTCTATGATAAATTATTTGAGGGTCAAATCGTAATCTACATACAAAAAGTATCGACCCAGAGTACCTACCTATGGCAATTACGAAAAGAAACTACCAAGAAGAGGTAAAGACATATATGACGATGACGAAAGAACTACTTTATATTACTCATGCAGGACACTTGCAAAATATTGACGGATTCCAGGCACCTGAAAAGGAACAACAATTATGGAAACCTCTATCGATTGGAGGGCTAGGATCAACCTATGGAAATGATTTTATGGGCACAACCGATTGATGTTGTGTTCCAGCACATGGACGGTTTGGATCAACACATAACTCGATATAGATTGGAGGGTTCGGATCAACCTGTGAAAATAATTATTGGGGCACAACCTATGTAGACAGTGGCCTATCTAATGGACAGTTTGGATCATCCTATGGTACGGGCCATACCGTACATTTTAATAAAGTGAGGAGTGCTATCATCAAAATACGGTGAGTAGTGCCATTATAAAATATGGTAGTGAGGACATTAGCACTATATATAATTTGAAACCCTCGTTGTTACTTAGATGTTCCCACGCGGGTTGGGTTCAACCCGAATTTGGGTTGGGTCGGGTTAAGCATTTTCGCAAATCAGGTTGGGTTGGGTTGGGTTGGGAAAAATCAACCCGAATTAGACAACGGGTCGGGTCGGGTTGGGCTGTCGGGCAACCCGACCTGACCCGAAACCCGAATTTGGGTTCCATCTGAAGAAGTTATGTATATGTGCTTTTCTTTTTCAACACTGAAATAGTCTCCACAGCCACAATGGACGGTTTGGATAATCCTATGGTCCAGGCCATACCGTACTTTAATAAAGTGAGGAGTGTGATGATCAAAATATAGTAGTGCGGATAACATTTCCCTTTGTTAATTGTTAGTCCCTGTTTGGTTTGGATTTTGAGAACCGATTGTGATTTAAAAACTGATTATTGGTGACTCACTATTGGTTCTCAAAATCCAAAACAACCCAGCTTGAGTTCAGGTGGTCAATAATTGGTATCATATCAAATCGGGTCAACCCGACCCAACCCAACCCGAATTAGAAATCAGGTTGGGTCGGGTTGAGGAAATTGCAAATCGGGTTGGGTCGGATTGAACCCAGTCTGGTTGGAAATCGGTAACTACTTTTCCTTATTCACTATGTGCAGGTCAAATTACGGAAAGTTTGATATTACGAATGTAGGACACCTGTAAAAATATTGACAAATTCTGGGCAGCTTAAGAGGAACAATAATTATCGAAACCTCTATAGATTGGAGGGCTAGGATTAGCCTATGGAAATTATTTTACGGGCACAACTTATTTATGTTGTGTTCCATCACATGGACGGTTTAGATCAACCTATGATGTGGTCTGTACAATTCTTTGTCGGCCCGTTTTTTGCTAGTATATCTATATAGCATAAGAGAAAATAAGAGAATTATTTGTAGAATTACACATCACTCTTTTTGACTTTTTTAATAAAGGCACCCATTCAACCCACATATTTTCAATCCTACCCCCTCCTTTATGCTTTTTTAACAAAGGCCCCCATTAAAGCCACATAATTTCAATCCGACCCCCCACCTTTATGGTTTTTTGGCATTTTTTGCTTTGCAAGATTATGGATTGGGTGCATATGTTACATAAAACTACAGATATTAGTAAACATGTTAGATAATACTACGGATTCAGGACACCTTTAAAATATTGACGAATTCCTGGCACCTTAAGAGGAACAACAATTATGGAAACCTCTATAGATTGGAGGGCTAGGATTAGCCTATGGAAATTAGTTTTGGGGCACAACCTATTGATGTTGTGTTACATCACTTTTTTTAACAACGGCACCCATTCAACCAACATATTTTCAATCCTACCCCCTCCTTTATACTTTTTAACAAAGGCACCCATTAAAGCCTCATAATTTCAATCTTATCGCCCTCCTTTATGCTTTTTTAATAAAAAATCTATAGGGTGATCTTAACCATCCGATTTAAGAGGAACAACATATTATGGAAACCTCTATAGATTGGAGGGCTAGGATCAGCCTATGGAAATTATTTTTGGGGCAAAACCTATTTATGTTATGTTCCATCACATGGACAGTTTGGATCAACCTATGATGTGATCCGTGCAGTTCTTTGTCAGCCCGTCCATCGCACGGGGTTTTTTACTAGTATATCTATATAGGAGAAGAGAAAAGGAAAGGATTTTTTGAATTATTGAAAATTCTATGCGAATTACACATCACTTTTTTTACTTTTTTAAACAAAGGCGCCCATTCAACCCACATATTTTCAATCCTACGCCTTTCGTTATACTTTTTAACAAAGGCACCCATTAAAGACACATAATTTCAATCTTACCCCCCTCCTTTATGCTTTTTTAATAAAAAATCTATAAGATGAACTTAACCATCCGATTTAAGAGGAACAACATATTATGGAAACCTTTATAGATTGGAGGGCTAGGATCAGCCTATGGAAATGATTTTTAGGGCACAACCTATTTATGTTGTGTTCCATCACATGGACGGTTTGGATCAACCTATGATGACCGTGCAGTTCTTTGTCGGCCCATACATCGCACGGGGTTTTTTACTAGTGTGTGTGTGACGCACAAGTGTAGATAAGTTATCTACACAGTAGCTTAAAATACAGTGGAGGGCATATTGTTTGAGTGATCCAAACCATTCATTTGATTGGCCCTCACATAGATAGGGTGTCCACAAAAAATCAGCTCCATAGGATCATCCCAACCCTACGATTTGTGGAGGTAAAATGGACGTGTATAAACCTTCACAAATCTGTCCATTTTTTGCCTGCACGGTTCGAAGGGTTAGGATGATCCTATGAAGCTGATTTTTTGGGCACACCCTATCTATGTGAGGGCCCATCAAATGAATGCTTTGGATCACCCAAACAATGTGGCCCCACTCTGTAGTTTAAGCTAGTGTGTAGATAACTTATCTACACTTGTGTGTAGAAACTGTTTTCTCATATGTAGACCCAAACAATGTGGGGCACCACTGTATTTTAAGCTAGTTCGCATATATATATATATATATATATATATATGAGGAAAGTGTTTCTGCTAACATTAGCAGCTAGCTTAGATGCTAACGTTAGCTTAAAACAAGGGTGGGGCCACATTGTTGGGGTGATCCTAGGCATTCATTTGAAAGGCCTCATCATGGATGGGGTGTGTACCAAAAATCAGCTTCATTGGATCATCATAGGATGTCCATTTGTGGGGGTGAAAATGGACATATAGTGTTTGTCCTCTAATCTGCCCATTTTTTTACCCCACAAATGGACACCCTAAGATGATCCAATGGAGCTGATTTTTGGCGGACACCCTATCCTTGAAAGGGCCGTACAAATGAATGCTTTGGATCCCCCCAACAATGTGGGCCGGCCATGTTTAAGCTAACGTTAGCAGAAACACTTTCCTCTCTCTCTCTCTCTCTCTCTCTCTCTCTCTCTCTCTCTCTCTATATATATATATATATATATATATATATATTAGTAAAAAACCCCGTGCAAAGAACCGTACGGACCACATCATAGGTTTATCCAAACCGTCCATGTGATGGAACACAACATCAATAGGTTGTGCCCGTAAAATCATTTCCATAGGCTGATCCTATCCCTCCAATCTATAGAGGTTTCCATAATTAAAAAAGCATAAAGGAGCAGGGTAGGATTGAAATTATGTGGCTTTAATCGGTGCCTTTGTTAAAAAGCATAAAGGAGGGGTAGGATTGAAAATATGTGGGTTGAATGGGTACCTTTGTTAAAAATAGTCAAAAAAAGTGATGTGTAATTCTCATAGAATTTTGGGAGAAATTCAAATAATTCTCTCAATTTCTCCTCTTCTGCTATATAGTAGTAGATATAATATATGAGAAAACGGTTTCTACACACAAGTGTAGATAAGTTGTCCACACAATAGCTTAAAATACAGTGGAGGGCATATTGTTTGGGTGATCCAAACCATTCACTTGATTGGCCCTCACATAGATAGGGTGTCCACAAAAAATCAGCTCCATAGGATAATCCAAACCCTATGATTTGTGGAGGTAAAATGGACTTGTATAAACCTTCACAAATCTGTCCATTTTTTGCCTCCACAGTTCGAAGGGTTATGAATGAATCTCATAATTTACAATATGATATAATCCGATACGATGCATCCCCTATTATACTTTACCGTTTGATTTCAGCATAAGGGCTCCCAAGGCCCCCTTCCTCTTGTAAGGGTCGAGATTGTTTGTAACTATACAAAGCCGGCAGATGACATGGACACTGAAGTTGTGTTTGGCGTACCCACTGACAGTAGTAGCATCGTAAGTTGTTACATGTCATGACACAAGGCTTGTTAATATGTCTGTAATGGAAAGTTTCTAGTGCTGTCAAGATGCTGATATATAGATCCATGATCCAATTGCTTGGATGTTTTTAGGATGTTGACATTTTGTTAGAGTCATAGCAAATCAGATTAACCTCAAAATACAGAGGCACATAGATTTTAGTCGGACAAATAAAAAATACATAGATGAACACAAAGATACTTAGGATAAAGAATAAAATAGATATACTGACACAAAGACACAATTCTTATATATTGAAAAGGTAGAATCCAAAGCCTTGCTAAAGGGGGGAAGGTGAAACATCAAGTAAAACAGATCTATAGTTTTACAGTTTCGAGAGCTTCCAATTCAAAGGAGTTCAAAAATTTTCTTGAAGGCTCTGTTTCTTTCGATGTAAAAATGGGCATAAAACAAAATTTAAGCAGATTTTAAAGTTAAATAATAGGTGTAAATTTTGTTTCCACCCATTTTACGCTGAAGGAAATGGAGCCAAAGAGAACTAACCATGTCATTTCCATATAAAAGACCATTCAAGCTTAGGAAGTAAGACAAATATCCCAAAACCTAAAACTAAAACTTCATCGGTTGTAAATTTGATCTCATGTTCAGTTGACTGTCTTTAGATGATCTATAGGGAGGCATAAAGAAGTGAGGGTCAACGACTGTTACAATGATGTCACATGATTTGCAAATAATATATGAGAAACTGACAAATTATTAGTGTCTAGTTGGGAAAAGTAACATTTTGTTAAAAAAGTGAGGAATTTTAATTATTCAATATTTTTTAAAGTTTAAACAAGAGGAAAAATCTCATTTCTTGTTTTGAAAATCTTACGATTTACGATTTTGAAAATCTTATGATTATTCAAATCTTACAAATAAAATCAAATATTATGGATTTCGATTCGAATCTCCTGAATGAATACTAATTTGTATGAATCTTGTGATTTTCGATTGAATCTTGCGATTCAATCATAAATCGTATGATTCATGCGGTTCATCCTAATTAAGTTTTGTTCAAATGAAAATAGGATTTTCTTTCGAAAAAACCCTCTTTCTCTTCATCATTAAAAAACCCTTTGAAAATACTGTCGGGAGAAGGAAGAAAGAAAAGACAGAGGGGTTCAAACGATTCGAACTAATTTGAACCAAACAAGCACAATGCACGTGCTTAAGGGCATTACCTACGATGAAGAGGGAGATGACTATAATGAGGAAAACATTGATGACTTGCCCATTTTTTTGTAATTGATGTTTATTATTTGATGTTTGAAAAATTGAGAAATGATATAATCTTTTTGTCTTTTATTATTTTAAAAATTATTATGCAATATGCAATGGTTTGGCTAGAAAATAATGACAAATTTGTACGCAAATAATTCATATTATTTTATTGAATAACCAGTTGTGATAGTTTCTATTTAAATCAATGGATTAAGATGAAAAGTGAATAAATGAATATTTTATTATTCTCTGATTTGTTCACGTTTGTTTTACATTTTTGATATATACATGTGTGAATGAATCTTAGAATTTACGATATGATTTAGATACTATTCAACCCCTCTTATGCTTTTCGGTTCGATACCGATTTTCAAAACTTTGTTTGTAACTATGCAAAGCCGGCAGATGACATGGACACCGAAGTCGTGTTTGGCATAACCAGTGACAGTAGCATCGTAAGCTATTACATGCCATGACACAAGGCTGGTTACTATGTCTCTAATGGAAGGTTTCTAGAGCTGTCAAGATGTTGATATATAGATCTATGATCAAATTGCTTGGATGTTTTTAAGATGTTGACATTTTGTTAAGAGTGAATGAAAAACAAATTAACCTCACAATACATAGAAACATAAATCATAGTTGGACAAATAAAAAATAGACAGATGAATACAAAGATACCTTAGACAAAGAAAAAAACAGATACATGGAAACAAAGACACACAGATATCATGGATAGACAAATGAAAGAACAGAGAGATGGATAAGATGGGTGAGTAGTCAAGAGAGTGTCTTTGGTGTGTTGTGGGATGCGTGGATATATTCTCTTGGAAAAATATGCGCAGGCAGAAATGTAATTGTACAAGTAGGGGCCACCTATTCATTGATCTAATGTTTTCTCTTGAAAAATATGTTGGTTTTTTATTAAAAAATATAAGTGTGGATCCCGTCCCGGAGGGTGACCACGAGGGTGTGTGTTTTTATGATGATAGCGCCTTTGTCCATTGGATTTGAATATGGTTGCTTTTCTCGTAAATTTGGGATAAAAATCCTAATTTACGAGAGAAGTTATGACCAGAGTCGCCACCTAGATTAGGGATCTAGGACCCATGATTAACTCTGTATATTTGGTCTACGATTTAAATTATGGGTAAGTTACCTGGTTACGAGATCGGAAGGTGTACCGCACGAAGTGTACAGCATTGATCTTGCCTGACGAAAGTCAGGCTTTACCTTTTAAATGCTTTAGTTGTTTAAATTTTAACTAAATGGGGTAAATGTGAGTTTTATTTGGGAAATCTAAATATTACTAATGATTTGGCCGTTCACAGTTTAGACTCATGCGGGCAAGGGGTGATGATCCTAAATGCAACTACATGTCTACTTTTTGACATTTTGCTGAGCTTGATGAGATTTGGTTTGAGTTGGATTAGATTGTGCGAACTACGTTACATGCACCTAAGACTAATGCAATGGAGTTTAGTTGCACTTTTAGTATATTTGTGAATTTTGGATTCCAAGAATTCTATTTTGCGGAACCTAGAGTGTGATTTCTAAGTTTAGAACCTTACAACTTTATGCCTTGGATGTTTCAATATAAGTGATTACGAATTCTTAGATTCTTTAAGATTTTTGAATTCTTTTGAGTTCCAAATCTAACAAACACCACTAATCATGCAAAATAACTAATATGCGAAGTAACAAAGCAAAACAACTAACAAGCATATGATACTGAAGAAATCTAAACATGTAATTAATCATGCAACTAGACAAAAAGAAACATCTATCATGCAAAAAAAGGTTTAAGAAAAAAAAATGGTGGAAAAGGGAATGGAAGAGATGAAGAATGGTGTGGGGGAATGAGAAAGATGGAGAAAGGTGCGACTGAACTTGGGAGTGCCAAGTTGCCTACGTACCCCGTGGTGGGGATCAAGCCACACGTAGTTCCATCGGGTGGGAGAGATCAAGAAATAGAATTGGGATTGGGATTAGCTTTGGAGGCTAGAATTGATAATTGGTGATTTGGATGGGGAATTTGGATTAGAAAATTAGCTCTGAATGATTGAATCACAAAGTCATCATTTTGGGAATTCAAAAGAGGTGGACTTGAGATTTGGCCAAATAGATTTGTTCATAGGGATGCAACTCGGTTGAGGTCTAGGGGTGCAACTTGGTTGGACAAGGGAGACTATGGCTAAGTTAGGTGCATGACTCGAATGAGTGACAAGGTGCAACTTGGGCCGGGTAGGTGGCTCGGGTTGGCTTAGGTTGACTCGGGTTAACTCAGGCTGGCTTGGATTGACTCGGGTTAACTCAGGTTGGCTTGGGTTGACTCGGGTTAACTAAAGTTGGCTTGGGTTGACTCGGGTTGACTCGGGTTAGCTTGGGTCAGACCCGGGCTGACTTGGGTTGGAACCCGTCTTGGGTTGGGGTTTATTTGGACTGGATTGGGTCTGATTAAAGAGTGAAACCCGAATGAGTTTGTACTGTCCATATGAGTTTAGGTACAAGTTGGGTTTTGGTTGATTATTAATGCACACATACAGCGCATGTTTTGGTCAGAGGAATTGAGTCCAGTTAGATTGGGATTGCGGGTTTGGGTTGCGGGTCCCAGTTGGACCGAGGTAGGGTAGTGTAGTAGGGTTCAAGCAATGGTCTTGGTGTAGAGGTTCGGCCAAGTTAAGTTCAGGGTATGGTTCGAATACAAGGGGATGGGGTAGTTGGCTCGGCAGATGCAATTTTGGGTTTGGGTTTGGACTTTGGACAACGAATATAGTTTTTGGTTTCGGTTAAATAGGCTATGATATGACAGATGGCTACGGTGAGGATATGATAGGCTATGCTGAAAAGGGCATGAGGTATTGGTGACGTTGTACAATTGTGAGGGTGATGCTTCTATGGTATTCAAGACATGTGTAGGGTGATGCATTAATGAGGTCTGATGATATAGGATCTATGGCGGAGGATTGCATGGGATGTAACTTAAGTGGGGTCTGTGTGGGTCAAGACAAGTTGGGTTGGGACCAAGTCGAGTTGGGAGTATGACTAGGTTTGGTTGGGATGGGGTGGGTCCGGTTAGGTGGAATTGCGGGGCTGATGTGAGGTCGGGCTTGGGTTGCGGATTCGAGTTGGGGATCCGGTTTGAACCAGGTTGAGTCGGGTTGCGGGTCCGAGTTAGGTTGGGCTGAACCGGGTTGGGGTCGGGTTGCGGTGTGGGTTCAAATTGGACTTGAGTCCGAGTGGGACTCAGGTTACGGTTCGGGTCCGAGTTGGACTCATTTGGGCTCGGGTTATGGTTCGGGTTCGAGCTTGTGTTTGATTATACGGTACTAGAGTGGTTCGGGTAGGAGTTCGGGGTTGGGGTCAACGTTTAGAGTGACTCGGTTGAGGTGGCATGGGTTAGGTGATTTAATTATGTGACCCTATTAGAATAACTCGTTTGGGTTGAATTTAGGGGAATATGTTGTTGGATGGCCGAGTGATGTAGAGTATAATTGCTTGGGGTATGGAGATGGGCATGGGGGATGCGAATTGATGACCATGGGGATGAATATAAGAATGGTCTGATGGGATAAGGGATGGTAATGATGATGGATTAATAGGAGGTATGCTATTGGAGATGGGCATGATGATGAGGATGGGATCAATGGATGAGGGGTGTACTGTTGAGATGATTATAAGGAGATTGGGTTCGGTTAGGAAACAAGTTATTGAGTGTGGCTAGTTATGGGTAGGGTGCGGCTCGGGTTGGCGTGGGGGTATTGGTCAAGGCCGAATAGAGTGGGGTCCTTGGCTAGGCCGAGTAGCGTGGGGTCCTGGGCTAGGCCGAGTAGCGTGAGGTCCTAGGCTAGACCGAGTTGGCCCTAAGGGTTCGGGTTTAAGCCAAGTAGGTCGTGGTTTGGGTCAAGGCCAAGTAGGCCGTGGATTTTAGGATCGGGATGCGGGTTTTGGGTATGGATTAGGGGTGCGGGTTAAGACGCGGGTTTGGGTAAGGGCTGAGTTCGGGTTGAACCGAGTTGGGTTGAGTCGAACCAGATAGGGGCTGAACCAAGTTGGGTTGAGTTTGCACCGGGTTGGGGTTGAGTTGGACAGGGCGGGTCCGACTTGGTCATGGGATAAAACCCATATGGGTTTTGGTTTGGTTAATGCACACGAGGCATAGGCTAAACCTGTTGCATGGATGTATGCATATGGAATTGGATCGGATATAACATGTGTCACTAGGCATGTTGAATTGGTAACATGCATGTGCACAGCACATATGTGGTTTAGAGAAAATGCATAGTGGATATGGTAGAATCCATGTGGATTTGCTTATTTGGTGAGGGTGAAGCCTATATGGGTTTTGTCTTGGTTAATTCATACACAGTGCATGGGATGCTTCAAGGTGCATATTATATGTTGCATGGCCGCACATTACATATGCGCATAGTGCGTTCAAGATTGGATTGCTCAGGTACATGCACACACTGCATACGGGTTCACGATGATATGTTTTCATGGGCCGGCTTGGATTCATCCCCAAAGGCCATTCAGATTGGGTTTGTGATTAGTGGCCGAAGGCAATATAGGTTGGTTAGGCCATATGCGTTGGGTAAGACCATGGGACGAGATATATATGCAATCAATTTAGTCTAAGGAAAAAAATGGAGACATGCGTGAATTATTGAAACCTACATACTTCCTATCATGTTCTTGTTTGAAAACAATAAAGTACCAACCTTTAATGGCGTTTGGTGTCGATCCCCTTGTTTTCCCTTGGTGAAGTCCTTTGAATACGATGATCCCTTTTGACGATAGTTCCCAAAATGATTACTAACCAATTAGGCGGACAAGATGTTTTGGCCGAGTTGAGAGAGAGAAAGGGTGGACGGATTTTTAGAGAGGAAGAGAGCTGAAATTTTTCGTGTGTGGGCTCTTCGAGCCTTCCATTCTCTAGAGAAGAAGAGAGCATCGGTATTTATAGGTGAAGGGTGAGCTAGGTTGCCTTCTTAGGAGCCTAAAGGTGTAGGGTGGAGATTGAGTCATGAAAAAAGGAAGGGGAAAGAATGGCCAAGATCGAATTTTTCTAGAATATTCTCCCTCTTCTTTGGCATCTTCCATTTAAGCCATGATCATGTTCAAAATGGCAGGCACTTATGTGGCCAGGATCAAGCACTAAAGATTTAGGAATAATTCAAGGTCCAGGATGACGCCACTTGTCCTTGGAATCTTTGTGGATTTGAAAGTAAATTTCAAGACAAGGGAAACGTCCAATGTGGTTGCCTTTGTAGAGAATGGCAATGATTTGGATGGCTGCGATTAACTAAAATCTCCATGTAATCGAAAGAACGGGCGAGATGAGGTCTCCAAATATCCTGAAATCTTTGCAAAGATATGGACTAAGATTGTGTGGTTGAGTTCAATTGCAATCCTTAGGGGATCAAAAGAATGGATGAGATGATGCCTCCAAATCTCTAGAATCTTTGTAAAAGATTTTCCAAATATTTTGAATGTGAAAATCGAAAAACACGGTTTTCAGGAGATTTTAAAGTCCGATTTCGATAATTCTTTCGCCGTTGGAATCGTTAATTTTTTCTCTTTCTTTTAAGCCCAATATTGCCCTAGAAATACTAATTTTTAAATTTTTGACCAGTGAGGGCTCCCAATCTCCGCCTATAGATCGTTTTTCCAAAGATCGAGCAAATCGGCGGTCTAAACGAATCAACCGATTCGATTAACTTTGGGTCAACGGTTAAAACCATTAAACCATGATATTGACAATGATTGAGACATCAAAAAATTCTGTTAACAATGATTTAATAGGATGATTTCGACGGATCTCGCTTATCCCACCTTGATCCGTGACTTTTCACTAGTTTTTTGCTTAGTTAAGTAACCCGATGTTTAATCATGATTTGATATTAACTTTTATTGATATTATTTTGACTAAATAATCACAAATTCTTGGTAAAGAAAGGCACCCAGGTCAAGATCTGCCCTTGATCTAATGATTTATGGAAATCGGGTCTCGGAATGAAATCAGGTCCCGAGCTGTGAAGTGACCCTAGCTTATTTTGTCCCGATTGAAGATCCGTAAAGTCAGATCGAGACATTAATGACATAAAACATATAAATCCATGATATAGGGACTCTTACATGGATTTAATACTCTAAAGTCACCAATCAGGGCATTTTTCCAATTTTTCGGATCTAATCATCTTACCAGGTACATCTCTTTATCATTTTGGTTTTCAGAAAATTTGAGGATGCATACTTTACCAGTGAAATTTCACGGATCAATATATTAGGTTATTGTTGGTTAAAGTGTAACAAAATGAGGGTGTCTACACTAAGTTTCAAATATTCCATAATTAGGCTGAGGCTTTAAGATGGCTTGTCATATTCCTTGGTACTCCAAAAGTCATGCTCAAAAGGACAAAAGAGTGGGCCTTTCTTGGTGACTCTTTGTATTCCATTTATGGTGGCTCTTTGGTTTCCTCTTATTTAGTTGAATGCCTTTAGTTCTCTCCTTAAGGGTGATTCCATAAAAATGAAGAGACTCTTGGCTAGCTTCAAAGAAGAGAGAAAAGAGAGAAGGAAAAAGTTCTACACCATTGTTGTGGTGTGTGAAAGGAAAGCCAACCAAGGGTGTGTCCCATATTTGGGTGTGAGATTAAGATCTACACAAGAAGCCTCAAAGTGTTTTGTAGAGCCCGATTTGCTTCATTAGAGAGACTCGAAGTTTTGCCTTCAAAGTGTTTGGTAGGTGCACACCAACACTTAGTTGCTGTTCTTGGAGGTGGTTCGGTCGTCAGATTCTTGCACCGGAATAAGGCCAAATAACGTCTTAAGGTAGCGTTCGAGGACGTACAACAGCTCTACAGATATTGAGGATTATATATTCTCTGTTTGGTATTTTTCATCTTTCTCTAAGATCATATTATTGCAATTTTCATTTTATAATTTCCCCTATTTGCACCAACAATCTTAAGACGTTATTCGTATAAGATGGATACTGCAAAGGCTATGGGTATTGATAGTTTAAAACTTGAGAACTTTGATGGTTCTGATTTTAACCCTTGGCGTCAAAAAGTTATTTTTGGAATGCAACTTCTAAAAATTTATTACACTGTTCAAGAGGAGAAACGCGATTTTGAAGAGGAGAACACTAAGGAAGAGGCTGATTGGGATAAAGATAATGACTTTTGCAGAAGTTATTTGCTCAACTGTCTGTCGGACTATCTTGCAGATGTTTATGGTCAAAATAAAACAGCTAAGGCAGTTTGAGACAATCTGGAGCAGCAATACAAAGATGAAGAGAATTTGTCAAAGACTCATCTTATCGACAAGTTTCTAGATATGAAATTTGAAGACGTAAAAGAGGTTCTGCCCTAAGTAAAGGAACTTGAAAAATTGGTGTTGAAGCTTGAACAGAAATCTAGTAAGCTTAACAATGTTTTCATTGCTGGAGCTATTGTAAACAAGCTCCCTCCTTCCTGGTTATCTTTCTCTACGGAGATGCGTAGAAGAAAGAAACAAGTTTCTCTTGATGATTTGAAGCGATTCATTCGTATTGAAGATTAAGCCTGAACCCGTTCTCAAATTGAGTTGCTTGATAAGCAAAAGGCTACTGCCAACATGATAGAAGCAAAGTCAGCAAATAACAAGGGAAGATATGATGTGAAAAAGAAGAGGTGGAACAAGAAGAACCTTAATATGCAGAAAAAGGATTTTAAGAAGAAAGGTCAATCTTTCAATTGTGGAAAGTATGGCCACTTTGCTAAGGAGAGTAGGGCACCACCAAAGGACAAAGAACTGAAGGAGACAGTTAATGTTGTCACTGGAAATGAAGAGATTTCAGATTTTGTAGCAGTAATCTCTCATGTGGAGGGTACTTCAAATTCTACTGATTGGTGGCTTGACACTGGTGCTACTTGTCATGTGTGCATCAACAAGTCACTATTTTATTCTTATGTGGCTTCAAAGGAGAAAGTGGCTATGGCGGATCATTCTACTACTGATGTGCTCGGTTCTGGGACTGTTGTGTTGACACTCACATCTGGGAAGACTCTCACTCTGAAGAATGTCAAGCATGTTCCATCCATAGCTAAGAATTTGGTGTCTGGCAGTCTTCTATGTGATGCTGGTATGCGTCTTGATTAGGGGTGTCAATTTTGGCTCGGGCTCGGAAGCTCGCTCGAGCTCGGCTCGAAAAAAGCTCGGCTCGAGCTCGGCTCGAATCCTTAACGAGCCGAGCCGAGCCGGCTTGCCAGGCTCGTTAAGCTTAACGAGCCAAGCCCGAGTTAGGCCAGGCTCGGCTCGTTAAGAAACCCACTTTACATTTTTTATAAAATAATATCCTAATCTGTTTTGTCTGTTTTGTCAACAGTGTTGTCAACATCAAATTATCACACATTCACACAAGAACGCAGTGATGCGTGTTGTAAACATCAACATCATCACACATTCACACAAAAACGCGGCGGAGAAATTAATTTTTTCTCTGTAATTGTCATAACTTGAAACTTTTCATTAGTAATTTTTTCTTAATTGTCATAACGTTTAGCTTTTTGTTCGTAATATTTCATTTAAAACATTTGGGTTGTAATGATTACGTTTTTTTTTTCTTATTTGCTGCTTTTGCTACCAACAGAGTTGCATGTGAGAAACTTTATAAGGCAAGCTCGTTAAGGCTCGCGAGCCTAGCCGAGCCTGACCGAGCCGAGCCGAGCCCGAGCCTGACCGAGCCGAGCCGAGCCCGAGCCTGGTTCGAGCCCGAGCCGAGTCTTTGACTTAACGAACCGAGCCGAGCCTGGCCAAGCTCGGCTCGGCTCGGCTCGTTTACACCCCTAGTCTTGATTTCCAAGGTGGTAAGGCTATTCTTTCCTATAACAATGTGTATTTTGGAAATGCCTACCACACTGATGGAATGTACAGAATGAGCACTGTATCTTCTGTTATTAATGAAATTACTGATTGTGATTATTCTTCTGAGTTGTGGCACAATAAACTTGGTCATGTTAACTATAGGAAGTTGCAAGACATGAAGAGGTTGGGATGATAAACCTGGGAAGTGTGAAGTGTGTGCACAAGCTAAAATTATCAGAAAGCCCTTTCTTAAAGTTACAAGGAGTACAGAGTGTCTCGATTTGATTCACTCTGATACATGTGATTTCAGAAGCTTCACTACAAGAGGAGGTATGAAGTATTTCATCACCTTCATCGATGATCGCACTCGATTCTGTCATGTGTACTTGTTAAAGTCAAAAGATGAAGCTTTTGGAAAGTTTGTAGGATTCCGAGTCATGGTTGAGAAGCAAAAGAGTTGACTTGTAAAGAAGCTCAGAAATGACAGAGGTGGTGAATATCGGTCCAATGAGACAAAGGCGTATTTCAAGGAGCATGGTATTGTGGCAGAAACTACTACCCCTTGCTCACCTCAACAAATGGAATTGCTGAAAGGAAGAATCGCACTCTCACTGAGATGGTGAATTCGATGTTCATCACTGCTGGATTTCCTTCATGTTATTGGAGTGAAGCTCTCTTGACTGCAAATTTTATCATGAACAGGGTTCCATACTCAAAGACAAAGACCACCCCACATGAACTTTGGTATGGTTATCCACCTAGTTTGGATATTCTTAAAGTGTGGGGGTGTCTTTCATATGTCAGGATACCAGATATCAGGAGACCAAAGATTGGACCAAGGGCTAATATGTGCGTATTTTTGGAATTCACTGAAGACAGTGATGCTCGAAGGTTTCTGAATCTTGGTACTAACTCGATCATTGAGGCCAGAGATGCTGAGTTCTTTGAAGACAAGTTCATCAAAGACAAGAATGTTTCACTTAGTGATCTGCCGGAAAACTCTTATGCAGGAGAGTCTACTGAACCAGAGGAACTTGTCCCCCTGCCAGCTTCTTAGGAGGTTATCAATGGAGATTCAACTATGTCCAAAGAAGTTGATGTGAATGGTGATTCCATCATTCCTAAATCTCATGAGCCTCGTTCAAAGCGGATCAAGAAAGCTAAGTCTTTCGGGGATGACTTTATGACATATAGTGTTGAAGCAGATCCACAGACATTCAAAGAAGTAATGAGTGCTAGAGATGCTCTACTCTGGAAAGAAGTTGTTAATGATGAGATGGACTCACTGATTCAGAATAATACTTGAGAGCTAGTAGATCTTCCTGAAGGTGCTAAACCCATTGGTTGGAAGTGGGTCTTCAAGAAGAAGTTGCGTGCAGATGGTTCCATAGAGAAGTATAAAGCCAGGTTGGTGGCTAAAGGCTTCACTCAGAAAGAAGGTATAGACTTCTTTGATACTTATGCACCAGTTTGTCGGATTACAACCGTTCGTATTCTTATTGCTTTAGTAGCAATAGAAGGAATGGTTCTGCATCAGATGGATGTGAAAACGGCATTCCTGAATGGTGATCTGACTGAGGAACTATATATGCAACAACCAGAGAGATTCAGTGTTGAAGGTCAACAGAACAAAATGTGCAGGTTGATTAGATCTCTCTACGGTTTAAAACAAGCTCCAAAGCTATGGCACAGAAAGTTTGACAAAGTCCTCAGGAGTGATGGATTTGGTGTCAGTAACTCTGATAAATGCCTATACATTAAGGTTGATGGAGATAAGGCAGTAATCATCTGTCTCTATGTAGATGATATGTTGATCATTGGGACAGATATGCAGAGTGTTACTTCTGTGAAAAGTTTTCTTTAATCACATTTTAGTATGAAAGATCTTAGAGCTGCCAATACCATTCTGGGGATCAGAGTTTTGAGGACAAAGTCTGGGATTGGTTTGTCTCAATCTCATTACAATGAGAGCATGCTGAAGAAATATGGATATTTTGATCTAGCTGAGTTATCAGTTCCATATTACTACAACCAGAAGCTCCATGCCAATACTGGAAGAACTGTAAAGCAATTGGAGTATTCAAAGATAATTGGTAGTCTTATGTATGCAATGAGTTGCACCAGGCAAGATATCGCATTTACAGTGGGGATGCTAAGTAGGTTTACGAGCAATCCAGGTAAGCAACGCTGGAATGCAATCCAGAGACTGATGGGATACTTAAAAGTACTCTCAACTATTGTTTGTTCTTTTCTGGTTATCCATCAGTTGTAGAAGGTTTCTCAGATGCCAGTTTGTGTTCAAAGCCAGACGAGTCTAGATCAACTGGAGGCTTTGTTTTCACCTTGGGAGGTGCTGCGATTTCATGAAAATCTAAGAAGCAGACCATAATAGCTAAGTCTTCTATGGAGTCAGAGTTTTTTGCTTTGGAAAGTGCTGGAGATGAAGCTGAGTGGCTCAAAGATCTTCTGTTGAGAAAATTGCGTTTGTCGGTAATTACTATCTTTTGTGATAATCAAGCGGCCAGCACTTGGTGCAGAAAACAAGCTCTTCAATGGACGAAATATGACTCTTCGTCTGAAGCATAGCTATCTATAGGATCTAATAAGTCTAGGGGTCATTGCAGTGATCGATGTTCGATCATCAGAGAATGTTGCTGATTCTATGACAAAAGGTCTGAAAAGAGAATTGATCCTTTAGACAGCTGCCAGAATGGGACTTATGTCCATTTGAGGTATGGCAATTTGCATTTGAGTTATGGTCATTTGCATTTGGAATGGTCATTTGTGTGTATATCTATCATTGTAATGACGTTTATGGTTCAAAGACTTGTCTACCTAATATGTCATTCATGGTTCAAAGAATAAAACACAAGTGGACTGATTCAAGATTGCTTGCATTTGTTGCATAAAGGACTATGAGTTGCACAAGGGTCTAATTGCATGTGTTGCAAAAAAGTACTATGCATTTGTTGCAGAAATATTCTCTTACTTGTCGAAATGGGTCTCTTGCCTAGATAATCTATTTGTATTTGTATCTACCATTAAACTATATTAATAGGTCAAAGCTTAGTCTACCATCAAATATAGTTCACGGTTCAAAGAATGAAATATGAATGGATTTGTTTTGGTGCACTTTAATATAAATTGTTTGAGATCATTCCTATGATAGTGCAGTTAACCTGTTGGAATAGAGTATGGCTGTAAGCCTTAATGAGTCCAAGGCACTTTGTGTGCGGGATGCATGACAGGTGCATGCCCTGAGGGACTCACCTATGTATGGGTAGAGGCATATCACCTCTTATGTGGTCTGAGTAAGCAAGACTGCTAGAGCCCATGCAGAAACATAAATGAGTTGAGGTTGGCTTTAGTGCCTTAATGAGTCCCGAGTATTGTGGATACTCTGAGGAGCTCACCTATGTGCGGGTGGAGGTTTGCCATCTCCTATGTAATCTGAAGGATTGCTAGAGCCCACACAGAAACCTGTCATGATAAAGAGGTTGGCTTTTAAGCCTTAATGTGGTCTGAAGTACTACGGGCACGGGGTGTTTGACAGGAACACTAAAGGACACACCTATGCTAGGGTGGAGACTGTGTCTTCTATGGAGTTGGCATACTCCTAGAGCCCTCGTAGAACCAGGACGAGCACTGTGTGTGCTATTTGTTTCAGGCAAGCTTGTGAGTAGTTGGTAGTTCAAGGCATGGTCAACTACGCACTCATACTCTGAAGCTAGTTGTGTGATTACTGAAAAGTAGAAAGGTGCTGGTTCAAGGCTAAGTCCACCGGGTACTTACACTACAATTCAGATAATATATTTGGAAATTCAAGTCTTCGGACATTTTCATTATGCACAATGTGACTAGAGCTCTATGAGTTTGTGAATGATTTGAAACTTGTGGGGGATTATTGGATTTTTATTAAAAAATCTAAGTTTCAAATATTCCATAATTGGGCTGAGGCTTTAAGGTGGCTTGTCATATTCCTTGGTACTCCAAAAGTCATGCACAAAAGGACAAAAGAGTGGGCCTTTCTTGGTGACTCTTTGTAATCCATTTATGATGGCTCTTTGGTTTCCTCTAATATTTAGTTGAATGCCTTTAGTTCTCTCATTAAGGGTGATTCCATAAAAAATGAAGAGACTCTTGGCTAACTTCTAAGAAGAGAGAAAAGAGAGAAGGAAAATGTTCTACATCATTGTTGTGGTGTGTGAAAGGAAAGCTGTAGACACCCCATTTTGACCGTGCCCTGCACCTCCTTGTTTTGTGCATAACCTTTTCAAATCAGTGTGTGTGGACCCCAAATTACGCCCTAGGCTAGCTTAGGGCCCCACCGGGGCCCCTGTAAAATTTCGTCAAGATCCGTGCACGTTCGCCTAGCGAACGAGCTAGGGCAGTGTCGTGGGGCAAGTTCAGAAGGGTAGCGATTTAGCCTGAAAAGGGGGTGCTCTGGAACCTAAAAAGCCAGTTCAAATTTGCCATAATGGGTTGTCCAGGGAGATACGGGGGTATACAGATTAGTGTGTAGCAAAATTAGTTAGGGAGAATCTTTAGAAGCTTACTAGGTGGTTAAGCTTGCTTTGATCCCAGCCCTTAAACAAAAAGTTGATTTGAAGGGCTAGGATCAAAAGGGGAGGAGAAGATATTTTCTCAAAAATATTTCCCCCTGTTTCTGCTTGATCCCCCCTGTTAGTAAAAAGTAATTATAAATGCACTAGGGTGGCTGTCCTGAGAGCAAGGGAGGGGGAGCAAAAATTTTGTTTTCTTACCCATTAAGAAATGAATAAAGGTTGAAATAAAATAAAAAAAAGGAAAAAGAGCTCATTCGCAGGAGAGAAATAACAGAGAGAGAGGGAGAGGGATTGTGGCCGGCGTTCTTCTCCGGCAACCCCCATCGGAGCTCCGACCATCTCCCCTAATATCCAAACCCATCTTCTTCCCATCTTCTTCCCATCAAACCCATCTTTTCTTCATTTTTACCTCCCAAAACCCATCTCTGTAAACCCCCATCACCTCCTCCACTAGCCACCGGTCAACACCACCACCTCAAACCCATTCTCCTTCTTCTTCTTCTCTTATTTCTCAAAACCCACATCCCAAACCCACACCCACCACTTCTCAATCTCCACCTCCATTCTTTTCCTTCTTTTTTCTTCTTCTCCAGCCACCATCGCATCTTCTCCGGCAAAACCCCTCTTCTCCGGCCAACCCATCGATTCCGGCCACCTCCATTAAAACTCCTCTCTCAATCCTTCTTCTGCTCTAACTCCCCTTTCCACCATCTTCAACTTCAAAACCCCCATAGAAACCCACTTCAAAACCCATTTCTATCCCTTAAACCCATCTTCATCCCCACGCTCAAACCCACCTTTGATCATCTCCATCTCTGCAACACACAGCCACCTACATCTCAAACCCACCTCCAAAATCCGATCCGTGTCCACCTCCCATCTTCTCCGGTTGGTCTGCCGGAAATCCACCCAAGCCACCATCTCCCATAGCCGCCGGCCACCACCACCATCACTCCTCCACCGTCCGGCCAGCCATCTGCAACTCCCACCGGCCGGCCATCACCACCAAACCCATTCTCCGACCATCCTCCACCTCCATCTCTCCACCTTCTTCCCCCCATTTCATTAAAAAAAAAAAAAAAAAAACAGAGAGGGAAAAAACAGAGAAAGAGAGGGAGGCTTGCAGAGAAAGAGAGGGAGATTGCAGAGAGGGGAGGAGAAGAAAACCACCGGCCACCACCACCAATCCCTTACCTCCACCACCTTCAACCTGGAATCCGGCACCCAAAATCTCTGCAAACCCTCTTCACTTCTCCATCATCCCTTCAAGCCACCACCATCCCCTTCATCTGCCATTTTCCCTTTCTCCCTATCTTTCATCCAACCTCCGTGGATTCCGGTAATCCCACCGGAATCCGGTCACCCTCTTCTGGAATCCAACCACCCAAACACCATTTTCCCCCATTTCCATTTCTTTAAAAGCTAAAAAAAAAAAGCAGAGAGAGTAGAGATAGAGTGAATCAGAGAGAGGAGACCGAATCGGCTCAGCTTCTCCCGTTGATTTTGCTGGAATCCGATCTGTTGTCCGAGTACAGCAGTGAAGGAGATCCAAGAAGAAAAAGGAGGGCTGGGTTAGGTTGAATAAGTGGTAGAGAAGAGGATTTATAAGGCAGAGTAGGTGGAGAAGAAGAAAATTCGGCCCGAGCTCAATACGAGTCCGACTCCGGCAGAGAAATCCCAATCTGGGCTTGCCGGAAAACTCAGGTAATTTGATTATTTTCTCCTTAAATTCAAGGTTGCTGAATGATTCATGTTGATCTGAATGGTATAGATGTGCCCTCTTTTGTCCATAGCTATTGTTGATAGCCATATAAGCGTTACCCATTTTTTTTCTGCTTTCATTATTATTGTTTAGTCTTATTTCGAAAATCATGATGGTCTTGATTAATTACATTGATAAACTCAGTCAGGATGGGTTCGCTTGATAGCAAGAAGCATGGTAATTTTGTCTAGGAGAAAGGATATGCTTCCATGGCTTGTGGTTGATCCTTGCTTTGAAAATTTCTAAGATGTTAACTGTTGGATTCACCGAGTTACGTTCATTGTTTTGTTTACATGACCATGGGTGGGAGCCATTTGGTTCGACTTGCGAACCATTGATTTGGGTACTTGTATGATCATGGTTTCTCTCTGTCATGCCCATTAGGTAGCAGAGGCCTTCATTGAAAATGGAGTGTATCTTCAGTTTTCCAGTTCGCATATCTCTCTTTTGGTTCATTCTGTACCACAATGGTCACATGATTTTGACTAGGTTTATTCTTAGAACTTTCTATCCTCATTTTCATAAGCGAGTAGAATCTTTGTGAGTATTGTGATGGCAGTACTCTTTTCAAGGATCGGTGCAGGTACTGCTAAGTTTTGGCAGAAAAATTATTTCATGCATTCACGAAAATGTGGGGATGGAATAGAGTTGAACCTTGGATTTTGGATCTGATTTTGTTGAAGTTTTGATCTCGACTCGGAGCCTCTCCTCTTCCTTTCTCCTCTCTCCCCTTTGGATTTTACGTCGATATCCGGGTTTCGTTTCAGAGTCCTAGAGTTTCCTCTTGTCGTCTGGATCTTCATTGGAGTCCGTAGTTGTCACTAGCATTTGACATTGTCGTTGGTTTCTAAAAATTTTCGTATCCCGGGTTATGGCGATGACGGAATGTTTCTTGAGCCATCCCTTTGCCCTTCATGTCTCTGCTTATCTCATCATTTCTCATGGGCTTAGGGATTAACCCTTCTCTGGGCAATGATAAGGTTACTTGGAGCCCGTCTTTATGTTTTGTGACTCACCGCTTCGCACTTGGATCTGCACAAGTTGATGTCCCCTGTATGCACTGAAATTTTTACTAATTGGAATTATCATAATCTTTTGATATTTCTAATACTCTTCTTATCTTAAGCATTGAGTTAGGTTCTGAAGACAATAATGAATGGACTGTTCAGGTGAGATTATCTTGAAGCTTATCATATTTGTTTAATTTAAATAAATTGTTTTAGGAAAGAAGGAGATCAGATGACTACTCTATTCGATATTATCGACATGAGTACTGTCTGATTTCAAGGCGGGATTAGAAATATTATCATGTGTATTATGATATCAGATGATTACTTTAGCATCATCTGATTTCATCCCCATATTGGGGTGGTGTTCGTGGTTGGGCATAGAAGTGTTTGATATTATTTTCTTTTACTTTATTAGGCTATCCAGCGGCTGGTCTGGACTAATTAATGTTGTTTATCATTTTATGATTGTTATAGATTGTGTATTTTTTTTTTTTATTGAAATTTTTTCTTTGCTTAGCACTTGTTTTATTTTTATAAGAATAGAATGAGTTTGCGATTATCTGGTAGCCTTTTCTTCTCTCTTTGATAGACTAACACAGTCTTATAGATTTCTGTTAATTTTCTTTAGGCACTAGAGTCCCCTCTCATTGCGAGGGCGATGAAGGCGCTAGCCCAAGCCCATCCTTAGGGGACTTGCTCAGTCCAAGTAGCATACCCCTCATTTGTATATAGGAGACTTGCCCAGTCTTGCTAGCATTTTTCTCTATCCTACCTCTGTGTCTAAGAGACTTACCCAGTCTCATTCTCTTGCTAAACCTCCTCTTTCTGCGTCGTTTGGTTTTGGGACAACACCTTACTCGGCTTGACAGCATACCCCTACCCTTATGGGTATTGGGTTGCACATTTGTTGCACCCTTGGGCTAGGTAGTTGTCCGGCCCGGCTGGGTGTTTCACCTTTGCCAACTATGCACAGGGTCTTTTATTCCTTTTTACTTGTGAGCTTCTCCTTATTCGATAGTCCTTTCGCATAGGAGTCAGCCCTGATTAGAGAGTCTTTGACTCATTCATCCTTTGTAGTGTTATTAGAGTCTCTGACTCATTTGTACTTCCTCTCTAGTGTTATTAGTTAGGAGTTTTTCCATTAGAGACTAACTCAGTCATATAGAGCCTTCCCTGCTTAGGATCTTAGATTGTTTTCTCTGTTCTTGGGGCACTATCTTTCTTGTTGTGGTTTGTCTCTTTGAGACGCCAGTTTCTTGTTGTGGATCGTCTCTTTGAGACCTTTGTTGCTTGTTTGGGGTTTCCCCTTTTCGCTTTAAGGCTTTGCCTTAGTTTATGGTATTACTTGCGTGTCCCCTTTAAGATTGAAAGCATTTAAAGGTTTAGAGCATTGGAAAAGCTTTAAAATCCAAAAACATTAGAAATTTAAAACTCAAAAACATTTGAAAACTTTAAAAATATCAAAAACATTTGAAAAACATAAAAAAACCTTTAAAAATCTAAAGTGTTGAGTGTTTCTTTTAGAAGCGTATTAGGCGAGTTGGATTTTCGAACTACGTTGGCTTGATCCTCTCTCACGAGGTACGTAGTGCAGCTCGGGATTTTAATCCCAAGTCCAGCCAAACTTTTATAAATAATATTTTAAACCTTCTTCAAAAACTTTTTTCCATCAAAACCTTGTTTTCAACAAAATCTTCCTCTAGAGTTAGGAGTTTGTCCTAGATAGAGAGTTTTAGAGTTAAGAGTTCGTCTTTGATGTGTTGTGTGCTTGTTTTGTTTGTTTTAGAGTTAGGGGTTTGTCCTAGAGTTATAGGAGCGCCTCCGTCCGGTCAGTTGGCGATTCACATCGCCGACTGATGACTAGGTCTAAGATGCGTTAGTGATCCCATCGTTTTCCTTAGGACGCACAGCCTAGTTACACATAGGTTGTAGGAACCACCTGCATTAGCCTAGGGCTAACCTGCATTTAGCTAGGGCATATAGGGTGTCCTAAAATCTACAATTCACTGAAATTTAAATAATCGTTCAAGAAGCTTTAATAATTAGTCCGGTCTTTTAGATCGAGTCTAAAATAGAGGTCTAGGTGTCTTAGGCATCATAGTTTAGAATAGGTGCGAAGAACTACGTTGCCTTGATTCTCGTGGAGGCGGGGATACGTAGGCTTCTTTGGATGAATATCAGACCATCCGAGGACTCGGGCTAAATCGTTTTAGAGTCTTAAGATTTGTGGTGTTGTTATATTGTATATTTTGTTGTGTTTTCTTACTTTCTTGTACTGATCTTATACCTTTAGTTATAGCTTGCATGTGTTTGCACATCAGAACTTAGACACCAGTTAGGTATGTCACTCAGAATCTAGTTATCATTAGGTGCCATTTATTTCGATTCTTTTGTGTGTGCTTATTTTCATCTCCGAGACATGCATGATTAGATAGACGTTTTCTCGGAGATGCGTGTTCCCATTTCATATGATTTTCTCTTGAAACTCTTCAAGGTTAATAGTAAATGGCATAAGAGACCAAGTGTTCGCACTCGGGCGAATTGGGGGCGCTCTTCGGACCTTCTCCATTCGTCATCAGGCACGGACCTTCTGTATCTCTGGTTATCCATTGCAAGCAGAGCATTTGTTTTGGTTCCATGGCGTGTCCATGGATGGCGACTCTGAGTTATTTTCGGATATATCTTGGTTTCGAGCCCTGGCTCCGGATCAGGATGTATCTCTTTCTTTTTATATCGCCACTCATGCTATGCTGTGAGGGTGGCATCCGTTTCGAGAGTTCCCTGGCAGAGCTCTCCTTCACGTTGTGGAGATCTTAGAGGATTGCAGGAGGGATCTCGCGTCCCTCGGCACCGTCCTCGGATCGGGGTCCACAAAAGCCAACCAAGGGTGTGTCCCATATTTTGGTATGAGAATAAGATCTACACAAGAAGCCTCAAAGTGTTTTGTAGAGCCCGATTTGCTTAACTAGAGAGACTCGAAGCTTTGCCTTCAAACTGTTTGGTAGGTGCACACCAACACTTGGTTGCTGTTCCTGGAGGCGGTTCGGTCGTCAGATTCTTGCACCGGAATAGGGCCAAATAATGTCTTAAGCGAAGTGTTCAAGGACGTACAGCAGCTCTACAGATATTGAGGATTATCTATACTCTGTTTGGTATTTTCCATCTTTCTCTAAGATCATATTATTGCAGTTTTCATTATATAATTTCCCCAATTTGCACCAACAAAATATGCCATAGAAAGATATAAGTATACGAGTGGGGGCCATTTATTCAATGATCCAAACCCGTTATCTGCTAGGCCTTGGCTATGGATGGTACACGAAAAAAATCTCTTATTGGACTATCTGAAACCTCCAATTTGTAGACTGAATGGTTATAAAAAAGGTCTCAATCATCAGAAAGAACACCCCAAATCAAACGGTTGGGATAATCTGTTGGCTAAGCATTTTGGAGAATCAGCCATTCATAGAATTGAATGACAGATAAATAGTTTTGATCATTGAACAAGTGGCCTCATTTGGTACTTTTCTCCACCTTGGACAAATATGGCCATGCATTGTAAGTATGAGTTGATCACCCCATTAAATTTAATAAAATATATTATTGCAAGAGGAAAATTTGATCTTACGTAAGAACACTTAATTGAATAGAAAAGATTAAACAAAATAACAAAGAGACATATGGTGGGGCATGCCTCCAATGATTAAACAAAAGAACAAAGAGACATATGGCGGGGCATTCCTCAAATTATTAAACAAAAGTACAAAGAGGCATGGTGGCGCTTTGCTCCAATGATGACTCTGTTTTACAATGATTTCCTTGTTCTCGTTGTTACAATCACAACAGTACAAACAGAGAATATACAAGGCAGCAAACAAAGCCTTCCTCTGATCCCATACAACCCAACAAAAAGAAACAATTCTCTGATGAATAGACTTGTAACTATTAAGAAATCCTTGCAACTATCCCATATCCTACCTATAAGGTAAAATCCAAAGCATTGATAAATAGATGACTGTCAAATTTTAAGAAAAACAGATGCATAGATTTACAGTTTAGGGATAAGTTTTTGCTTCCTATGTTTGGAGCTGATTGGCTTCAATCACTTGAGCAATAGAGCTTCCTTGGGCCTACCCAACAGAGACAAAACTGTGGCAGCTATGTGCCTTGAAGAGAGCCCTGCTTGTTCAATTTGATCTTTGGGGGATCCATGGTCAATGTATCTATCTGGAAGAACCATTGATCTCAACTGCAGATATCTCTAAATTAGTATTAGATTCAAGAAAAGTAAGTAGCAATGTATAAAAGTTAAACAAACTTCTTGAAGGAAACTAACCTTGAGATGTCCATCTAAAAGACCATTCAAGCTTAGAAAGTGAGATACATGAGACCCAAAACCTCCAATTGAACCTTCCTCGGCCGTAATTAGAATCTCATGCTCACTTGCCAGTTTTCGGACGAGCTCTGTATCAAGAGGTTTGCAAAAGCGAGCATCAGCAACTGTAATAGTGATGTCGCGTGATTGCAACTCTTTAGCAGCTTCAATGCAGTTCTGAACTATGGAACCAAACCCAAGAATAGCTACTCTGGCGCCTTCTATCAGAATTCTACCCTTTCCAATCTGTGCAAACATAAAAGAGAAAGATAAGTCACTTTTTTGCTATGGTTTATTGTTGAAGTATAAATAAATAACATCAACTCTGAACAGCTTAAGGTTTTGGAGTAATTGGTTGTTTCATATCGTATCAGAGCTGCCTCACGGAAGATCCTGGGTTCAAAACCCAATTGAAAAATCCCCCCCTTCCCGCGGCAGCCCTCGCCCTCTCCGGAAAAAAGAAAAAAGAGGGGCCACACGGGAGAGGGTGTGTTGAAGTATAAGTGATTAAATAACACCAAGTCACGAACTCTAACAGCTTAAGCTTCTGGAGTAATTGGTTGTTTCACATTTCTTTTCTTCACAATCAAGAAAACTAAGAGAGTTGGTTCTAACCTCAAGAGGGATGCCTTTGTTATTGGGAGGAAGAGCAGCGCCAACACCATTACCTCTTGGGAACCTAAAGCAACTGGGTCTGTCATCAATAGCTACAGCCGTGGCAACCATGTGCATTAGCTCAGACTCATCAGAAGGGGCCATTACAACCATGTTAGGCAAGCAGGCCATATATGTGATGTCAAATGCTCCACAGTGAGTGGGCCCATCTGCTCCAACCAGACCAGCACGATCCAATGCGAACCGAACTGGTAGCTTTTGAAGATCCACATCATGTACCACCTTCACATTGTTCATCAAATCATCAGATTTTCCACACAAATAAACAAAACTTAATGTGTAATCTCATAATCATGATGCACATATATAAATTTTGTATCCATTCATCTCACTTTCATCCAATCAAGAACAACAACTAATTTTTGATGTCACTAACAGAAATGGAAGTTAAAAGAAGAAGTATTCAAGATATTTTTTTGTTTTGTTTTGTGTGGGGCTCACCTGATCGTAGCCTCGTTGTAGAAATGACGAATATATGGCACAGAAAGGCTTGAGACCCTCAGTTGCAAGACCGGCTGCAAATGTAACAGCATGTTGCTCAGCGATCCCCACATCAAAGCAACGATTGGGGAACCTCTTTTGAAAGAAATTAAGGCCCGTCCCACCACCCATAGCTGCATGGATGCCTACAATCTTGCTATCCATCTCTGCTTCTTTTACAAGAGACTCAGCAAAGTACTGCGTGTATGAAAGTGTAGGGGACTTGGCTTTGCTTTGCTTCCCAGTTTCTACGTCAAACTTGACAACACCTAAGACAACGAAGAGTGTTCGGTCTCCATAAGAACTTTTAGCCATAAATAATAGAAATTCAGAAAAGGTTAGGACTTAGGAGTCTTACCATGCATTTTATCGGCTGCGGCCTCTGCGGGAGGATATCCCTTCCCTTTCTCAGTGACAATGTGGATAAGGACAGGCCCCGGTGCCGGCATCTCTTTCACTTTCTCAAATATTTCAACTAAGTCATTCACATTGTGGCCATCCACGGGGCCAATGTAATACAAACCCAGCTCCTCAAACAGGCATGACCCAGAAGCACTGATCATCCCCCTCGCATATTCATCTACCTTTGCCGCAACCTCATGAGTCTGCCCTCCAATCTTCTTAGTAATATTCTATAACAGAAAAGAACTCAATTCAAACATCTTTGAAATTCAGAACCACAAACAAGGTATTACTACCAGAAAAACATTAAAAAAAAAATTGAGGCCATAACTCTTAAGAACCCAATTCAAATATCTCTGAAATTCAAAACAAGATACAATGAACTACTATCAGAAGAAGAGAAAATTTTGAGGTTTTTAAGAACCCAATTCAAATATCTCTGAAATCCAAAACAAGAGACAAGGAACTACCCCCAGATAAAGAGAAATTTTGAGGTTTTTGGCTAACCTTTGCTGCTTCGCGAAGCTTGCGGAACTCTGTGCTGGCTTGGAGCTTGGTGAGAGTGGCACTGAGGGCCCCAACGGGAACCGCAGGGCCATCAAGGGTGGCAGTTGGTAGAGATACTTGTCTGTTGTCATTTAACACAACAATCATGTTGGTGTCAAGGTATCCTGTGTTGTTCATGGCCTCATAGGCTTGGCCTGCAGTCATGGCTCCATCTCCAATCACAGAGATGACATGGTTTTTCTTCCCTAAAAGATCCCTAGCAACTGCCATTCCTATCAAAATTCCCAAAAAAAAAAACGAAAAGAAAAGGAATAACAATTAATAAATAAATCAGAGAACCCTTTTACATCTAAGATTAATCTAATCATATTCTAATGGAATATATGAAGAGAAGTTCTATAGTTGACATCTTTCTTAAAAAATCTACCAAACAAATGAAGAAAACTAACTAGATGGTGGCCTTTCAGATATTACCAAGTCCAGCAGATATACTTGTAGAGCTGTGTCCTGCCCCAAAGGCATCATGAATGCTCTCATCCCTTTTAGGAAACCCTGCAAGCCCTGAAGTCTGCCTAATAGTGTGCATTTTAGACCTTCTCCCTGTCAATATTTTATGAGGGTATGCCTGCAAATTCATAAATTTCTGTTCAAAACACAGTCCTAAAGCAAATACTGAAAAGTAAAAAGACCACTTGATAAAATCAAATCTCATTTTTCATTGAAATGAAAATCTCCTTACCTGGTGACCAACATCCCATATGATCTTATCCTCAGGAGTGTTGAACACATGATGCAAAGCCACACAGAGCTCCACAACTCCTAAGCTGGCACTCAGATGTCCACCTGTCTTTGATACTGAATAGACAATTTCAGCTCTAAGCTCTGATGATAACTGTTCAAGATCCTAAAAAAGATACCAAAAAAAAAAAAAAAAAAAAAGCATACCAACTTTATTAATATTTGCATATAAAATAAAACCCATCAAAACCCACCACAATCTCAGTAATCAAAATGTCAAACCTGAATTGAAAGATTTTTCATATGAATTGGGAAATTGACTGAGTCCAACAATGGAGTAGCAGGTTTCTCTCTAGAGAAATCAATCTTCCAAACATTTTTTTCTTTTCTTACTATAGCCTTCTTTGCATCATCTGACTTGCTAGCTCTCAAAAATGACTGCAATGCATAGAGAAAATCCACATAAAAAACACCAAACTAAACCTTCCATGCAAAAGCAAACCTTTCCTGACAACCAAACCTTCATGCAAAAGCAGAGTTAAGAAAAACCAAGATGCAAAATCAGAAAATTAGCAATAAACAGAAAAGCTCCAAGCACAAACCTTTCTTTTGCAATTAGTATTTGGAAATGGAGATTGCAAGAGTGGAGAGATAGTTCCAAGTCCTGCCACGAGAGACCCATAAACTACCATGACTGATTGTTGAGAGAGAGAGAGAGAGAGAGAGAGAGATAGAGAGAGAGAGAGAGGTTTTCGTTTTCTTGGGGCAGAGAGAGCAGAGCAGGCCAAGATTTATAAAGAACGGAAAATCAGAGAAAAGGCAAGTGTACTTGCCAAATCAGTCACTATTTCGTGGGATGGAGAATCCAAAAAGGATATTGAAAAGCACGTTACAATGTATTTGTCCCACAGCTTCATACAGCCCGAAGAAAGAAAACGACTCTTTTATAGGGAATTGCTAGCGTCCGTTGCAGACGGCATTTCAAGGATGGTCTGTTACATGTCAGACCACCCACCTTGTGTATAGTGCCTTTTGCAATGGACCCTAGCAAATCTCTCTTCGAAATTTTTTGGTTGAGAAAGGGTATCATTTCAGTTGGGCATATAATAAGGGTACAACTCGGGCCACGTTGGGTCGGATTGAGCCTACCCGAGCCCAACCATAGACAGCGGTTAGGTACCTTACCAGTACACAAAAAGTTCCGAGTTGATGGAACACACTAGGCTCATCCTTTAAACCTATCCCATACCAGACTGGGTCTCACCTAGTCCCTTATCTCGGCGAGGCCCCACTAAGTCCGTAACTTTTCACCATGCTTCTGAATCTGTTGTCTTCGGAGGCCCACTATGACAGCTTTCACTCTGGCCATTTTTCAGGTAGCCCTTTCCGTAAGTCACCCTTTCCACAACTGAACACTCTGTAGCAACTTCACTCTAGCGGCTTTCATTTTGGCCTTTTTTTTACTAGGTAGGCCTTTCCAGATATTCTTGGCTTGTAACAATAGCCCAACTTGCCTCTAAATATCGCAACCATAACTCAATCCGTCTAGCACTTTTTTTCCAACCCGAGTTTTTAAGTTTAGTAGAAAAATAATAGTTGAAAATGTTGGGTTTCACTCGGGTCGGGTTGCCTGAGCCCTCAACCCGAACCCAACCCGATCCAATTTTTTTTTCAGTTTTGAACCCAACCAGAGTTGCACGCTTATCGGGCCGGCGTTTTGCAAACCCAACCCTAGGAAATGCCTACCCAACCCAATCCAAAATTGGGTTGAACCCGTTGAGTTGAGCCCGACCCAAGTTGCACCCCTAATAAATTGCTCAATTAAATCTTTAAATTTTATGTTTCTCTAATAGCTGCATATAATTGTATACTTATCTTAATCTATAATATACATCGAAATTCAGTGATTAACTAACTTTTGTACTGTTGGAATCAAAGGCTGGAATCAGATTGCGTCTGATTCTGACATTTGGTACAGAAAAATAAATGAAATAAAGTGGGAGGAATTGACATCAGTGAGAAATTAAGGGGGGAAATGCCAAAATCCCAGTATAATAAATTCTCCCTGGACAAAATAAAATTTCTATTATATTTTTGTCTTCCATTTAATTTATCTAATACAATAAGCTGGGATGAAAAGAAGAGAGTTTTTTCCATTTTTTTGAAAATCACGTGAGAATTACACGTCACATTTTTTGACTTTTTTGAACAAATGCACCCATTCAACTCATATAATTTCAATCCTAACCCTCCTTTATGCTTTTAACAAAGGTACCAATTAAATCATATAATTTCAATCCTACCCCCTCCTTTATGCTTTTAACAAAGGCACCCATTAAAGCCATATAATTTCGATCTTACCCCCCTCCTTTATGGTTTTTTAATTAAAAAACTATAGGGTGATCTTGATCATCCGATTTAAGATAAGAGGAATTATGGAAACATCTATAGATTGGAGGGCTAGGATCGACCTATGGAAATGATTTTTGGGGCACAACCTATTTATGTTGTGTTCCATCACATGGACGGTTTGGATCAACCTATGACGTGGTCCGTTGGTTTTTTAATAAAAAATCTGTAGGGTGATCTTAACCATCCGATTTAAGAGGAATTATGATCCTAGATTGGAGGGCTAGGATCAGCCTATGGAAATGATTTTTGGGGCACAACCTATTTATGTTGTGTTCCATCACATGGACGGTTTGGATCAACCTATGACGTGGTTCGTACAGTTCTTTGTCGGCCCGTGCATCGCACCGGTTTTTTACTAGTAACTTATAAGTCAGAATAGGTATCGAAATAGCAGGATGCCAATTTTGATTCCCTGGTTCCTTCAAACTCAGCCTCTTTATTTCCTAGTATATATGGTTGCATGAAAGCCACACTTTATCGGATTGGGTCAGTTGCATAAGGCCTTAACCCTAAACCAGCCCGAAATTAAATCGGGTGGTAACGGTGTAACTCGACCTGACCCGAGTTCCAACCCGACGAGGCTCAACCCGACCCGACCCAAGAAACCCTTTTTTCCAACCCAACCCAACCCGAACCGACTCGATCCTAGCTACCCAAGTTTTTAAGCTTAGTAGAAAAATAATAATTAAAAATGTTGGGTTTCACTCGGATCAGGTTGCCCGAGCGCTCAACCTAAACCCGTCCTGACGTGACTTTTTGCCAGGTTGAACCCGACCGGAGTTGCACCCGCCCAACCCAATCCAAGGAAATGCCGACCCAACCCAATTTCCCATTGGGTTGACCCCGACCCATGTTGCACCCCTAAATAAATCTTTAAATTTTATGTTTCTCTAATTCGCCCATGTAATTGCATTCTTTTCTCAGTTTTTATATACATTGGAATTCGGTGATTAACTAACGGTTGTATATATTGTTGGAATCAAAGGCTGGAATCAGATTGTGTCTGATTCTGACATTTGGTTCAGAAAAATAAATGAAATAAAGTCGGAGGAATTGACATCAGTGACTCAGTGAGGAATTAAGGGGGGAAATGTCAAAATCTCGGTATAATAATTTCTCCCTGGACAAAATAAAATTTCTATTATAGTTTTTGTTCCATTTCATTTATAAATCAGAATAGGTATCATCGACATAGGATGCCATTTCTGATTCCCTGGTTCCTTCAAACTCAGTTTCTTTGTTTTCTAGTATATACGGTTGGATGAAAGCCACCCCATCAAGTTTTCCACGTGTACCCATCTGGTCGATCAACGTGATGGACCCATATACACATTCAAAATGAAATCTCGACTAAGGTGTTCCTTGGATGCCACCACAATTAGTCTATATTTACAAATAATGGCTCTTTGGAGGTCATTAATTATGGGAAAACTGTTTCTGAACTCGAGCTCAGATAAGCTCATCTGAGCTTGAGCTCCAAAACAGTGTGGGCCCACATTTTTTGGGTGATCCAAAGCATTCATTTGAAAGGCCTTTACATAGATAAGGTCCAGAAAAAATCAGGTGGTTACAGGGGCGGAGCCAGGAATTTGGTCTAAGGGGGGCAAAGAATGGTTGTTATTGTATGTTGTGGCCCACACTTTTATAGAGGTTTCTATAACAAGATGCAATCTATTTACATTGTGGCCTTGCAAATAAAGAGTTTGGATCATCCTATGAAACGGGACCTAGCCCTTTTTGAAAAATACTAGTTCAAAAATACAACAGTTTGGATCAACCTATTCACATTGTGGCCGAACAAATCCCGGATTTCAGGGAGGCAACTGCCCCCCTCGCTCCTGATTTAAGGGGTGCAACCTATTTACATTGTGGCACAACAAATGAATGGTTCAGATCTCCTGTGAAGTGGGCCGTCCTGTCCTTTTTGTAAAATGGTGGACTCTACGGCCACACACCATATAAAAACTCATGACTGTTATAGGTAAATATTAAATTTTATATGTTGTCCCATGTGAAGTCAAGTGTTTTTCAAAAAACTACTGTGAGGCCCACTTCATAGGATGATCCAAACTGTTCATTTGTTTGGCCATAATTAGATAGGTTGTGCCCCAAAACTCATTTCCATTCGATGATCCTAACCTGCAGAGGTTGTCCCCAAAACTCATTTCCATTTGATGATCCTAACCTATAGAGGTTGTCCCATTATTGATCAGAGGGTTAGGATCATCCTATGATAATGATTTTTGGGGCACAACTTATTTACATTGTAGCCCAAGAAATGAAGGATTTGGATCATCCCATGAAAATCGGTTTCAATCGTTTTTTGAAAAAAATAAATAAGGCCACAAACCATTTAAAATTTCCTCAGTTATTTCAACTTTTGGCCCACAAACCATATCCAGATTTTTTTTGTAGGTAGAAATGGAAACTTCAGTGAGTGGGTAAGAGAGTACTAGATATATATATATATATATATATATAGAGAGAGAGAGAGAGAGAGAGAGAGAGAGGGAGTTAAGAGCAGTAATTTCGTTGGTCATTGAGGATAGTACAAAACAAATGCTATAAAAAGGGGCTTTACGAAAATTTTGCAATGATTTCCGTTGTTAGTGGAGAGAGGAATTAGGAAAAAAGGCTATAATAAACTATAATAAAGGGGCTTTACTAAAATCTGAGAAAACTTTCGGACTATGAGGGGGTCATTGCGAAAAAAAACTAAATAAGCTTAAGATTTAACGAAAATTTCCAGATTTTCAGGGGGGCAATAGCCCTGGTCGCCCCTGCTGGCTCCGTCCCTGGGTGGTTAGGATCATCCGAAGTTCCTAACTCTGCCATTTGTGGTGGGAAAAATGGGCAGATTTGTGGAGAAACAATATATGTTCAGTTTACCCCACCACTTTTGGATGTGTTAAGATGATCCTATGGATCTCATTTTTGGTACACACCTTATTTATATAAGGCCTTTCACATGAATGCTTTGGATCACCTAAAAAATGTGTGCCCATATGAGTTTTTGACGCTCGAGCTCAGAAAAGCAACCTGAGCTCGAGTTCAGATTGCTGAATGGCTCACTAAGGGCCTATCAAGAAAGCCATTAATTGTATCATTTCTAAATCATTATAGAATTATTACATTTATGCTTTAAACAATTTGCATGTAGCAATATTTTCTTCAAATAATTTTTAAAGGAATCCAAACAGGCCCTAAAACAAACAATGGTAGAATATATAGAAAGAGGTTGAAAGAAACACCTAAAAACATATATACCCCCTTTTTCCCGGACCACCCCCTTGTAGTGTCAAAAGGGGAGTCATAAATACCCTAGCAGGGTTGGCCCTGGAAATGAAGGGGGGCGAATATATTACTTCCTTTTTTTTTTTGATTGGTAAGCTGGGGTTAGGCACGTCGGGATATATTAATAAAAACAAAGATACATCATGGAAAAAGAGAGCCACCCCAATCACAGGAGAAGGGGAGAACAAGCAAAAAAAAGAAGCACAAAAAGGAACTAACAACCAAACAACAACAACAAAGACTACATCATCCTAGCAACCAACAGAAAAACAACAACACGCCCAAGCCAGGGCAGCAAACAAGCAACAAAACGGCAACAAGGGGTGAGAATGTGGTCAAAATATATCACTTCCTTGGCAATCCCTTAATTGTTGTGGGTTCCATCATTGGTTGTGGGTTCCATCATTGGCTATATTAGCACTTGAACATGCAATGGGATTTGTACTATGAATGTGGTCAAAATTAATTTAGTGGTGAACCCCACTCAGCATACTTGTATTGTGCATTTGCTAAGTGTGAATGTGTTGGTAGCATCTGTCAAATTCAAGTTAGAAAATTAAGCAATTACAGAGAAAAGAAACTAAAAGAAACTTGCCACAAAAACATGGGTTTTGATGCTCTTTGTTGAGGGGTAGGAAACGAGAGAGAGATATGTAACTATACCAATTTAAAAAAATAGAGTCACACAGAGAGAGAGAGAGAGAGAGAGAGAGAGAGAGAGAGAGATGTAACTGTACCAATTTAAAAAAATAGTCACATGTAACTATACCCTTATAAAAAGATGTAACTATACCCATTAAAAAAAAATTAGAGTTACATGTATCCATACCCTTAAAAAAAGAGATGGATCTATCATGCAAAAAAGTAAAAAGGTTTGTTTGTCTGAAGGCATCACTTAGCCGGCCTGAATTTTCAGATACCCAAAAGAGCAATCTTTGTCTTCTTTCCCTACCGACCACTCTAAATATCCTCTTCTTTCGTTATCTCGTGACAATTTGTTTTAGGAAATTATATCCACACCCCTAGTTTTAATAAGGGCACTCCGTTTATCTAATTCTGGCCTAGGTTGTCAGATACCGTTTGCAGCAATGATAACAATCAATATTGTTGTTTAATACATTGAATCAATGCCGATAAGCAGCTCTCACCCACCAATATGAGAAGTCAAAAAATAAATGAGACGGATTTAGTTGGTTAGGTAATAGCCAACATCCATGGGGAAGAAGATGCTTTCGTTGGGTCTAGAGATGCTCAGGCACGGTCGGTCACTGTAATCGTGTGTGAGGAGTGGAGTTAACATGTGTGATTAGTGCGGCGGCGTGCCGGCCTCTCTCTAGAAAAGAAATCGGAAGCTCAATTCAAGGGTTTCGACAATCGAAACATTTATGTCCCCTGTTTTGTGTAAAATCAGCACTAATCGTTGATAAGCGACACGTGGCATTTCCGAACAAGTAGAAATCGACTCATTGGTTTTAGAAGGAAAGATAACGGAGTATCATCCTCCCCATTTAAATAGCAACGACCCTAGTTGGGAAACCGTCCATAAAAAGAGGCAGTATGGACTAAGGCGGTGACTTTCCACCTATGGGAATCCTATTAACAGTAACTTACATGTTCAGGAAAATTGGATATCTATTAAAAATAGATATAAACTTATCTCCCGGGGAAGTTGACCAATTAGGCAAGACTCCTAAAACAATAAGTTTCTTCCTCTCTCTATATAGAGAGACCCTCACACTCAAGACAGGAATGGACAATCGTTGGTAACACTTGCTAACTTCTTCCTTTTCCTTCCATTCCATCTGTGGCACTGATTTCTGACTTGTGTGTCGAAGTGGACGCCCGGATCAACTCAAAATCTGCTCCTGGTAATCCACAAACGGAAGGAATGGTGACTAGAAGCCAAATGCAAGCTACAGTTCCCGGGATCTCTATTCCAAAGGAAACTTCTACCAATGAAGACGCCACTCCAGTCACTATGACGATGTTTAATCAACTGGTGACACAAATAGGGGATGCATCGGCTACTCTCCGGGAGGTTCTGAAGCGGTTGACACCTCCTCCCCCAGCGGTTCACAATCCTCTGTTTATCACTGATCTAAGACGATCACCGATAGCGGAAAAGCAGGATGAATCACCGAAGGGAAGGAATCCTCGTAGTAGAAGACAACAGAATCAACGACCCTCCGCTTCAATCACCAGCCCTAGACCAAATCACGGGGACAAAGATTTAGTTGACAGAAGGGCTCCATAATTTATGTTTGGACCGATACCTCGAAAAGACAACAATGCCCGTCGTGTAGTCAATAACGAGGGAAATCACGGTCGTGAACCATATCATCCTCCACCATCACCACACCAACAGGTGGCCCAAGGCAAAGGGACGGGAACTCCAGACCTTAGCCTGGTCGTCGAACTCCAACGGCAGGTCTGTGGACCCCGATCCGAGAGAATACGAGTGCCGAGGGACGAGTCCCCTGCAATCCTCAAAGATCTCCACATGTGAAGGAGAGCTTTACCAAGGAACTCTCAAAACAGGTGCCACCCTCATAGCATAACACGAGTGGCGATAAATGAGATACCTCTTGATCCAAGGATGAATCCTCAAACCAGGACGTACCTAAAACAAACTTAGAATCGCTATCCATGGATAGGCCATGGAACCCCAAAATAAATCCTCTGTGCAATGGATAACCAGAAATATATATGGGTCCGTCCCTGATTACGAATGGAGAAGGTCCGAAGAGCACCCCCAATTCGTCCGAGTGCGAACACTTGGTCTCTTATGCCATTTATTATTAACTCTAAAGAATTTTAGGCAAAATCATGTGAAATGGGAACAAAATATCCCCGAGAAGACGTCTAACTAATCATGTATGACTCGAGGATGAAATAATAAGCACTCACAAAATAAAATAAAAGATGTGTCACCTAAAGCACAGCTAGGTTATGAGTGACATGCCTAACTGGTGTCTAAGTTCTGGTGGACAAACGCATGCATGTTACAGCTAAAGGTATAAGGTATGCGCATCAAAGTAAGAGGACGCAACAAAATACAAATCATGACAACACAACAAATCCTAAGACTCTAAACGATTTAGCTCTAGTCTTTGGATGGTCTGATGTTCATCGAAAGAAGCCTACGTATCCCCGCCTCCTCAAGAATCAAGGCAACGTAGTTCTTTGCACCTATTCTAAACTATGATGCCTAAGACACCTAGACCTCTATCTTAGACTCGATCTAAAAGACCGAACTAGTTATTAAAGCTTCTTGAGCGATCATTTAAATTCCAGTGAATTATGGATTTTAGGACACACTATATGTCTTAACTAAATGCAGGTTAGCCCTAAGCTAATGCAGGTGGTTCCTACAACTTATGTGTAACTAGGCTGTGTTTCCTAAGAAAAACAAAGGGCAGACTAGCGCATCCTATTCTCATCAGTTGGCGATGTGGATAGCCAACTGACCGGACGGAGGCGTTCCTATAACTCTAGAACAAACCCCAAACTCTAAAACAAGCACACAACAAATCAAAGACTAAATCCTAACCCTAAAACTCTCTATCCGGGACAAAATCCTAACTCTAGAGGAAGATTTTTCGAAAACAGGTTTATGAAATATTTTTGTATTTTTTAAAGAGTTTGAATGATTTATTTACAAAGTTTGGCTAGACTTGGGATATGGATCCCAAGCTGCACTACGTACCTCGTGGAAGAGGATCAAGCCAACATAGTTCGAAACGAACTCTCCTAAAGCTTTAAAGCAATTCAAAAAGACTTAAGGTTTTTGATATTTTTCAACTGTTTTTGATATTTTTAAAGTTTCAAATGTTTTTGGATTTTAAACCTTTTCCAATATTTTTTTTAGATTTTAAAGCTTTTCCAATGTTTTTTTGGATTTTTAAAATGTTTTAGATGTTTTCTGAATTTTTAACCGCTTTCACCCTTTTGGTCAAAGGCGTAAGGGAATACACAAAGCAACACCCTAAGGCCAAACCCTAGGGTCAATAGGGGAAACCCCTAAACCAGGTAAACTAATGTCAAAGACAAGGAAACGATATAAGATCCCAAAAGGCAAAGCTCAAATGAGACTGTGCTAGTCTCTAACAAAGAAGATCAACTACAACACTACGGAGAAACTCCTAACTAATAACATTGAGGAGATGAACAAACAAGTCAAAGACTATCTAAGTAATATCATTTAAAGGACGCGTGAGTCAAAGACTCTCTAAATAATACCATTAAAAGGTCAAATGAGTCACAGACTCTCTAATAATATCAAATGAGTCAAAGACTCTCTAATAATACCACTAAAAGGACAAACGAGTCAAAGACTCGCTCCAAAAGAAAAGGGGGACTTTAACATGAGGCTGGATAAGCCTCCTAAGAGAGAAACTCACTAATGAGATAAAGCCTTTCTCCTTAAGAAGGTATGACTTTCTAGTGAGAGAGAACTTGTCTCCTCAAAGATGCAATTAAACTCTAATGAGACAGTGTATGTATCCTATGGGTTAATTTTCTACAAAACTAAAAAAGGGCTCCCCAAGGGATAGATTCTAAAATGACAAGGCATGTCTCCAAAGGAGAATCACCTTAATGAGACCGAGTGTGTTTCCTAATGGGGCTGAGGATAACTCTCTCATTGCCCATGCAATGAGGGGATCTAACGTCTAAAGATCTCTAAAAAGACTAGACAAGTCTACTATACAAAGGAGGGGAGATCTACTTGGACTTGAGCAAATCCCCTAAGGATGGGATTGGGCTAATGCCTTCATCGCCCTTGGCAATGAAGGAAGGACTACTATCTAATGTAAGAAAATATCTAAAAGACTAGAACAATCTTCTAAATAAAGGGGAAAATGCTATTGGGACTGTGCAAGTCTCCTAAATGATGGGCTTGGGATAACTCCTTCATCGCCCCAGCAACGAATAGGTAGAAAGCGATCTAAAGAACTAAGTTAATCCTCATTAAAAAGGGGAACAAGACAAAGAGGTTAAGTAACTAAGGACACCCTCCTCCAATAAGAAAACAACACAATAACCAGTTCACGTAAGGACTAATAATGCCTAAAAATGAAAATTAACTAAAGAATGCAACCAACAGAGCACAGTTATATCAAATGTGATGCATGAAGATTATCCATTATCTAGTCTCAACAATTCAACTATTCTTTTCTTATGAGAAAATCAACTTGAGGCTATGACCAACAGAGAGACACATATACGATTTCAAACATGAATCAACTGAATGCATTTGTCTCTACCTCGCATACATTAGTGGAGGCCAAATGATAAATCAATGAATGATTCCAAACTCTAAAACAGGTGGGTTGAATAAAAATTAAAAAAAAAAATTTAAAATTACCTCAGCAAATGAATAAACGTTCAAATTCAGATCTGACTTTTGATTTCCAGCCACATGAACAGATATCACAAGTGATGCTCCAATCTGAACTCGAAACCTTGGATCTAGTCAATTTCCAGCAAAACTTCTTGGATATTTATTGTAACTCACTAGATCTGAACTATGGATCTTCAGATTTAAAGCATGATGATATGGATCTCGGAGAATAAGCTCTGCAGCTTTACCTTCATCAACACAAAGGAGTTGTATGCCATCAAATGACCTTCTGTACAGCTCTTCACCACTGTAAGCCCAATGGTTTCCACCTTGGCATTCCCATCTTCTTTTAATGATTCCAATACACAAGTGATTTTATATCAATAATGTGTTTGATTGTCTAAGTTGTAGATCATGATTGTGTTGAGACAAGATTGCTTGGATTGAGGCCAAGAAGCTCTCATTGGACTGCATTCGGAAGACCAAAGACATTGGAGATCCAAGACGCATGAAGACTTGAAGCATTGCAATTGAAGATCGAAGTCGTTTTAAAATGTATAAGATCCAATCCTAGTTTCGGTGTTAAGAGGCATAAATAAAGTAATCACACATCCCTCATAACAATTCCAACCTTGTATAAAATGTGGAAGTCTTGAAGCCCAAAACAAACAGCAAAACATATTTGAAAACCAGCTGGAATTAGGCTTCTCGGAACTCCGAGAATATTCTCGGAGCTTGGAATTCCGAGAATATTCTCGGAGCTCGAAACTCCGAGAAATGGTCCAGTAACATTTTTCCAACTTCTGTTTGTATTCCCGGAACTCCGAGAAAATCTCTCGGAACTCTGAGACCACTATGTCGGGAACAAAATTATAGCCGTTGGGGATTTTGCCAGAATTACCACTATGCCCCTCAAACGGTCATATTTGGGTTTTCTATATATATGTGGGTTCTAAACTTCCCAACTATCAATCCTAACACTCTAAAATCCTATTGGAATATCCTAAGAGTGTATTAAGCTTGTTTATGCCTCTCATCCTCTAGAATTAGGATTTGGATCATAGGCTTCAATTTGTACATCTTCTACAAACCTTGTAAGCCCTTGTGAGGGATTTTTTGTTCTTTCTTTCTTGTTCAAACGATTGTATTCGGGCGAGTGTTCGGAGAAGCGAAGCCCACTCTCCGTGGTGAGGATTGCCACCAAGGTTAAAGGCAATTGGAATTGTAATTGGCACCAATCTTCGCCTAAGTTAAGAAGATCAACATAGTGAAGCTATCAACGGGTTTGGTTGGTGGACTGGAGTAGGCCTCGCGTTTTGAAGACCGAACCACTTTAAATCTCGGGTGCAATCTCTCTTATTTCTTGCTTTACATTTGCATTGCACTTAGGATTTAACTTGTATGCTTAATTGCCTTTTTGATCTCCTAAATCTTCAAAATTGGGTTAGAGTTTTCAAAAGCTTAAAACTTGTTAATTTTCCCTTCTCATAAGTTGCCATTAGAATAGTACTCAGGCCTACCTTTAGAATTTCAACCACAAATAACGAAGTTGACAGCCAATTTCTGAAGAGTCTTTCTTTCTTTACTTGAAGCTTCTGGAGGATGTCCCCTGCCTGAAATAAGATTTCTGATATCTGTGTACCAAGGCTTCCCATCTGGACACCTGACTGCAATCTCTATAGCATTCACATGCGCAGGAGCCCACTGAAGTCTGACAACTAGTGGCTGAACCTCCATTGATACATAAATGTCTAACATCGAGGCCAAAGTAGCCAAAGCGTTAGCAAAATGATTTCTGGTCATTGACAAGTGAGTGAATGTGATATTCTTGAATTTTCTGACCAAAGATTCCAAATAAGTGTTATAAGGGATTAATTTATCTTCTGGAGTTTCATTGCCCATTAATTTGACAAATGATCAAGATAGAATCTCCAAACACATCAATGTCTTGAATCTGCAAAGCCAAGGCTACCTCTAGTCCGGCAATACAAGCTTCATACTCTGCCATGTTGTTGGTGCACTCAAACTGCAACTTGATAGAGACAGGAATATACTTCTTCCGAGGGGATAAAAGCACAGCTCCTACTCCCTGTCCTCGATTGTTTACAGCTTCATCAAAGTACATAAGCCACTTAGTACTAGAAGTTTCTTCTTCAATATCCATTATCTCTTCATCTGGAAAATCTGTCTTCAAGAAAGCATTTTCCTCTACAGGAGCATTAGCCAACTGCTCAGCTACAACCCCGCCCTTTACCGATTTCTGAGTGATATAAGTGATATCAAACTTAGATAATAATAACAACCACCTTGCGGTCCTTCCTGTAAGGGCAGGTTTCTCAAACAAGTATTTTAACGGATCCATCCGTGACAGCAAAAGAATCTTATTTGACAGCAGATAATGTCTAAGCCTCTGGGTAATCCAAACTAATGCTAGACATGTCTTCTCCAAAGCTGTGTACCTTAATTCATACTCCAGCATTGTAGACACCCCCATTTTGCTAAACTTTAAAAAAGCAAAAGATTTGGTAGTTTGTCAAGTTTCGAGTTTGTATTCCACCTAGGATTAGGCATCTGTGCATTTTAAGGTAGATTTCGCTTCATTGAAGGAATTCTGAAGTTGATTCGCGATCCTAAAGGTTTCTAGGGTGTTCCAATAGTATCTAGAAGATGAAAATTCAAGTTTCCAACAAACTGAAAAAACCTGTTATTTTTAGAATTTTTGGAGTTTCCTTCATTTTTGCCCATTTTTACACTACAGGGGTATTTTGGTCATTCCCAATGTGTCTCGTTTGACCCCCGAGTTATATTTGAGAAATCTTGAGTGATTTTACAAAATTTGAAAAATCTGCTATTTTTAGAAACTCATGGGGCTTCCACATTTTCATCATCTTATGGATATTTCAATCATTTCTCATATATCTAAAACCATCTTGAAGGTACGGCTGATGGATTATGAGTAATTTCGTAAGATTTGGGAAACCTGCTAAATTTAGATCTCTCAAGATTTTCTCTTAGTCTTGCACTTCGGGGGTATTTTAGACATTTTCAATATATCATATTTGGTCCCTAAGTTGTGTCTAACAAATCTTGAGTCCGTTCATAAATTTTCAAAAATCTGCTATTTTTGGAATTTCTCAGGGTTTTCCCTAGTCTCGCCAAATTCTAGCACCTCGGGGTAATTTGGTCTTTTCCTGTGTAATTCTTTTGATCCCCGAAATATGTCTGAGAGATTATGAATGATTTTCTGAATTTTGGAAAACCTGCTAAATTTAGAATTCTCAAGGGTTTCGCTTAATTTGGAAATTCTAAGTGTTGAGGGCATTTTGGGTATTTTCAGGGGATACCAAATGATCCTGTTTAATATTACTCATCGAAAGGACCCAATTTTAAAAGTTTCTATTTTTGAAGTTTGACCACAAAGACTTTCCATTTTTAATTTTTCCTTTAGGGGTGAACCAATCTGAGGGTATTTTGGTCGCATTTGGATGTCTAAGAGTCAAATAGGGGCATTTTGGTCCGAAAAGTTGTTTCCCAAAAAAGATGGTCCGATCATGTGTGAGGGATGCACCATAAATGTCAAATGACCCTTATTGAATTTTTACGGGAAAACCCGAAACCCGTGTGAAATGTCCCATTGAGCTAAAGCCCGCAAAGATGGAGCTCATGTGGGTTCACCCATATGGGTCGACCACCATGGTGGGCGCCCCAGATGGCTGACCCACATGAGTTGAGCACCCAACCTTGATAATGTCACAATGGAGACATCATATTTGTTAAAAGAAAAATAAAAAGAATAAAAAAAGAAAAGGAAAAAAGAAAAAGAGGAATGATTGCTTAAAAAGGTTTTCTTCCAAAGAAGCAATGTGGAATGATAATAGCATGTCTTGATTGACAAGAAATTAAGATTGGAATCAAATCCAATTTGGAAACAAGAAAGAATGAAAGCAAGAGGGGAAAATTGGAAACACGCAAAAAATGAGAGCTCTCACATTGGAAACTACTATTTCTCTCTTAACCATAGCTTTTTTGTATAAAAATCAAAGCAAACAATCCTAGGAAGGATCCAAAAAAATCCAAATTCGTCCTTTTTCTCTCTCCTCCCAAGAAAAAAAAATAAGAGAAAAAAACCTCCTCTCTCTTGAAGTGTGTTCATCTCTCTCTCAAGTGTTCTTCACAAAAGGAATTCTTGAATTCCTTCTTCTTCTCCAAGGCATCACACAATCAAGGATTATTGGAGTGTTCTTTGAATCTTTTTTAGCATATAAAAGGGTTGGACAAAGCGTATATCTTGGATCACCAACCCTAGAGACAAGGATCGCGATCAACGGTAAGGATTCCTTATCTTTGTGAAGTAGAAAAAGCATGCTAGGGTTTTAATTTTAATGGATCAAATCAACGAGTTTTTCTTTGAAATTCCAGTATGTAATAATATAGATTATGAGTTTTCAAAATCCAAAATTTCATCCAAAAATTAATTTTCCTCCATTTAAAAATGGTTTTCGTTTGTTTTTATTCAATATGGATTTAAATTAGATTATAAAAGCAAGTATTTGAAAACATGGTTTTTTTTAAAAACTGATATTTTCTGGGCTTTATATAAAATACAAAACTATTGGAAACTTAATTTCCAACCGCAGTTCGGCCGTTTTATTTTTCATTCTATTTTTCAAAGAATAACCCCGAAAAGGGTTATTTCTTGATGAATGGAGCCAAAAGTATATCAAATCATGTCTAAATTTAGTGAAAGTTTGTTTCCAATAGTTTTACAAGGTTTTTAGATCACCCAAAAATTTTCATATTTTTTGGAGTTTATTTAATTGGATTATTAATTATTTTAAATTTCGGCCATTTTTAATAAATACCAAATGGTTTTAAACATTGATGAAACTCTCCAGAATTAAAAATTAATAATAAATGAAATTTTCCGTTGAAAATATTTTTAAAAAAAATATGGTTTTTACTGTTTTCTAATCGTTTCCCCGTTTTACGTGCCATAATTCTTTTTCTTATTAAATTAATAAATTTTCAAAATTTTTCCTTACAAACCAGTAACTTAGGTTACTGGAATGTTAGAGAAATATTTTTAATTTATTTTGCAAAGAGTTGATAAGGTTTTATAATTTATTTTAATAAATGGGTTTTAACGCCTAGGAAACAAATTGATCTCTTTTACTTAAAAATCAATTTTAGGGAGGAGCTTTAATTTTCAAATTTTGAAATTTTTATACAAAATCATATGATCTATTATATACCTACTGAAATTTTGACATGATTTTAGGATACCATTTATTCTGCCTTTTAATTAATTCATTGATTTTATCCGAATTTTGTGTGAATTGTAATTGGCATCAAATCTTAATAAAAACCTTTGAAATTTTTACAGTAGTCTAATACCGTGATTCTATCTATGCTGGAAAAGGTTTACTTGATTTGATATTCATATGCTAAGAGTTGATTTGTCAATTTGCAATCTGAACTAAATTTTAGAAATTAAGAAATTTATAGGAAAACTTATTCAAAATTCATGAAACTCTTCCCGTAGTCTAAAACCATTCATATCTTGTTACGGGAAAAGTATCAATGAATTTGAAGTTTGATTACTTTGGGTTACTGTGTAATCCTAGTAATCCGGTCTTAATGATATTAAATCACAATTTAATAGCATATTAGCACAAAAATCAGTAAACATCTCCAAAAAATTCTAACTTTCCATCATAAATTCAATCCCTAACTTGTTCGGAACAGAGACCTTAAAGTTCAGAGATCTCCCATGTAAATTTGCTATATCGCGATAGTTTAACTGCCGAGATCGCAACCGTAATCGTATACTAATTGCGATCAATCCTACATAATTGGAGTGCGTAAATTATAGTATATTATTGGCTCCGAGGTCCGCTGTCCACGAAAATCTTGAGAAATGTACCAGGCAATAAGATACTATAACTTACGTGCTAAATTATACAAGGATTGAGAGCACGATTCCCGTCCATGGTTGCGATTTGAGGTCAAAACTTGCAAACCATAGAGCCTTTGGTATTCCTTAGATGTTTAGGAATAAAAAATCCCCAAAAATAGAAAATCATTAAGTTCAACAAATCGAATTAACTCGATCTGCGTCTTAGGAGCCGTTGGATTACGGTCTCCTATCGCAGGAACCTTTAGGGCCCCTTCACGTCACGTTGTGTCTTAAGTTTTCGGGAGTCCTAGAGTTAGGAGTCCAGCCTCATCACGGCCGTTTGCTATGGATAGCAACCGTGTCATAGATCTAGTTACACTAGTCACCCAATTTTCCCCTACGACAAACCTAGTTACCTAGGATGTAGGTTAACCTGCATTAGTCTAAGGGACTTGCACTTAGATAGGACCATATAGCATCTTAGATGAAGTCCTAGGATAATAAAATCATCAAATTGAACTAAATAATTTCTCTTAAACTATTGAAACAGTCAATCCAATCTAGATCGGTGTCCTAAATGAGTTAGGCATAAGTAGCTTAGTTTAGATGCACCGAACTACGATCGACTCTGATTCCAGTGAGGCGGGGATACGTAGGCAACTTGGATACTTGAGTGGCATACCAAGCCCGAGTCGGCTCCACACATAAGTGGTGGGGTTTTGTACATTAATCCTTAAATTAAAAGTAATTAAATCACTTAGGACTTTCCATGAAATTAGAATTTTAGGAGAACTTTCACTTAGATTGAATTCAAACAAATTAAGAAAATCAAGATACACATTTAGGAATTACATTGAAATTAGATCTTAGGATGCATGTCACGTAGTTCGTACATTAATATAGAGTTAACTGAGCCATTTAAAAGAAATTCAAAAGAGTTAACTTTTGGAATTGAAGACCGATTATCGGGCAGGAATGGTGCATGTGGTGGTAACTTCCCATACCTTCCATTCTCATAACCAGGTAACGAGTCTAGATTTCTGATCAATTATGGGTCCTAGATCCCTCATCTAGGTGGCGACTCTGTCACTCTCTTTTGCGTGGAATTCGGATTGCCTTAGGGATCCCAAGTTCACGAAAAAGATGAATTAAATCACACCTTGCTAGGCTCAGCGGCTTACCCCTGCCCTTATGGGTACTGGATTGCACGTTTGTTTGCACCCTATGACTTGGTTGCTTCCTGCTTGGTTGGGTAATTAAAATCAATAATAAAAAGCACACGCCATTGGCGTGGGTACGAGAGACCAAGAGAGAGGGAGGCGGGTCGCGTCGCCCCTCTCGCGGGATCAGGTCCCACAAGCATATTCTTGCTGATGTAGTAATTAGGCTTCTCCCTTTTAGACTCAATATCTTGTTGAGCAAGCATGCAACCCATCGCTGTATCCGTGGTAGACAAGTACAACAATAACGGCTGGCCTGGCATAACTGGCGATAGAACAGGGGGCAAGGATAAGCATTGCTTAACTTTTTCAAAAGCCGCCTGACACTCTTCCTTCCACTTCTTCGAGGAATTCTTCTTCAAAAGCTTGAAAATGGGTTCACACGTCATCGTCAGATGTGCTATGAACCGTCTTAAATACTGAACTTTTCCAACGAAACTTTGGATCTGCTTTTCCGTCTTAGACGGCTGCATCTTTTGAATCGCTTTGATCTTTTGTGGGTCCACTTCGATCCCTCTTTCGCTGACCATAAACCCTAAGAGTTTTCCTGATGTAACACCAAAGACGCACTTACTCGGATTTAGGCGAAGCTTATACTTCCTGATTCTTTCAAAGAATTTTCTTAATAAAATTATATGCTCCGGTCGAGTCTTGTCCTTTACAATCATGTCATCTACTTAGAATTCGACATCTTTATGAATCATATCGTGAAGAAGAGTTGTAACAACTCTCTGATATGTAGCACCAGCATTTTTCAGACCAAACGACATCATTTTGTAGCAGTAAGTACCCCACTGAGTAATGAACACTGTCTTCATCATGTCCCCAGGTGCCATCTTAATCCGATTGTAGCTTGAAAATTCATCCATAAAGGATAGAAGAGCATGTCCAGCTATATTATCCACCAGGAGATCAATATTCGGAAGAGGAAAATCATCCTTAGGACTTGCCCTGTTCAGGTCTCGAAAATCGACACACATTCGAACTTTCCCGCCTTTTTTGGGCAGCGGTACAATGTTTGCAAGCCACTCTGGGTATTCAATTACTTGTATGAATTTTACTTCTAACAGCTTCTTTACCTCTTCATAAACTTTCAATTCCCATTTAGTTTTGAGTTTTTAGAGTTTTTGCTTCTTTGGTTTAGCATCAGAGATTAAGGGTAAGCGATGCTGAACAATTTCTTCACTTAATCCTGGCATGTCATCATATGACCAAGCAAAAACTTCCTTAGTCATCATGCTTTAAACCTGAAGATCCATAGTTCAGATCTAGTGAGTTACAATAAATATCCAAGAAATTTTGCTGGAAATTGACAAGATCCAAGGTTTCGAGTTCAGATTGGAGCATCGCTTGTGATATCTATTCATGTGGCTGGAAATCAAAAGTCAGATCTGAATTTGAACGTTTATTCATTTGCTGAGGTAATTTTAAATTTTTTTTTTTTAATTTTTATTCAACCCACCTGTTTTAGAGTTTGGAATCATTCATTGATTTATCATTTGGCCTCCACTAATGTATGCGAGGTAGAGACAAATGCATTCAGTTGATTCATGTTTGAAATCGTATATGTGTCTCTCTGTTGGTCATAGCCTCAAGTTGATTTTCTCATAAGAAAAGAATAGTTGAATTGTTGAGACTAGATAATGGATAATCTTCATGCATCACATTTGATATAACTGTGCTTTGTTGGTTGCATTCTTTAGTTAATTTTCATTTTTAGGCATTATTGGTCCTTATGTGAACTGGTTATTGTGTTGTTTTCTTATTGGAGGAGGGTATCCTTAGTTACTTAACCTCTTGTCTTGTTCCCCTTTTTAATGAGGATTAACTTAGTTCTTTAGATTGCTTTCTACCTATTCGTTGCTAGGGCGATGAAGGAGTTATCCCAAGCCCATCATTTAGGGGACTTGCACAGTCCCAATAGCATTTTCCCTTTTATTTAGAACATTGTTCTAGTCTTTTAGATATTTGCTTACCTTAGATCGTAGTCCTTCCTTCATTGCCAGGGGCGATGAAGGTGTTAGCCCAAGCCCATCCTTAGGGGATTTGCTCAAGTCCAAGTAGATCTCCCCTCCTTTGTATAGTAGACTTGTCTAGTCATTTTAGAGACCTTTAGGCGTTAGGTCTCCTCATTGCATGGGCAATGAGAGAGTTATCTGAAGCCCCATTAGGAAACACAGTCGGTCTCATTAAGGTGATTCTCCTTTGGAGACATGCCTTGTCATTTTAGAATCTATCCCTTGGGGAGCCCTTTTTTAGTTTTGTAGAAAATTAACCCATAGGATGCATACACTGTCTCATTAGAGTTTAGTTGCATCTTTGAGGAGACAAGCTCTCTCTCACTAGAAAGTCATACCTTCTTAAGGAGAAAGGCTTTGTCTCATTAGTGAGTTTCTCTCTTAGGAGGCCTATCCAGCCTCATGTTAAAGTCCCCCTTTTCTTTTGGAGCGAGTCTTTGACTCGTTTGTCTTTTTAGTGGTATTATTAGAGAGTCTTTGACTCATTTGATATTATTAGAGAGTCTGTGACTCATTTGACCTTTTAATGGTATTATTTAGAGAGTCTTTGACTCACACGTCCTTTAAATGATATTATTTAGATAGTCTTTGACTTGTTTGTTCATCTACTTAGTGTTATCAGTTAGGAGTTTCTCCTTAGTGTTATAGTCGATCTTCTTTGTTAGAGACTATCACAGTCTCATTAGAGCTTTGCCTTTTGGGATCTTAGATCGTTTCTTTGTCTTTGACATTAGTTTACCTGGTTTAGGGGTTTCCCCTATTGACCCTAGGGTTTGGCCCTAGGGTATTGCTTTGTGTATTCCCTTAGGTCTTTGACCAAAAGGGTGAAAGCGGTTAAAAATTCAAAAAACATCTAAAACATTTTTAAAATCCAAAAAAACATTGGAAAAGCTTTAAGATCTAAAAAAAACATTGGAAAATGTTTAAAATCCAAAAACATTTGAAACTTTAAAAATATCAAAAACAGTTGAAAAATATCAAAAACCTTAAGTCTTTTTGAATTGCTTTAAAGGTTTGGAGAGTTCATTTCAAAATATGTTGGCTTGATCCTCTTCCACGAGGTACGTAGTGCAGTTTGGGATCCATATCCAAAGTTCAGCCAAACTTTGTAAATAAATCATTCAAACTCTTTAAAAAAGTACAAAAATAATTCATAAACCTGTTTTTGAAAAATCTTCCTCTAGAGTTAGGATTTTGTCCCCGATAGAGAGTTTTAGAGTTAGGGTTTAGTCTTTGATTTGTTGTGTGCTTGTTTGTGCTTGTTTTAGAGTTAGGGGTTTGTCCTAGAGTTATAGGAACGCCTCCGTCCTGTCAGTTGGCGATCCACATCGCCGATTGATGACAAGAATAGGATGCTCTAGTCCGCCCTTTGTTTTCCTTAGGAAACACAGCCTAGTTACACATAGGTTGTAGGAACCACCTGCATTAGCTTAGGGCTAACCTGCATTTAGTTAGGATATATAGTGTGTCCTAAAATCCACAATTCACTGGAATTTAAATGATCGCTCAAGAAGATTTAATAATTAGTTCGGTCTTTTAGATCGAGTCTAGGATAGAGGTCTAGGTGTCCTAGGCATCATAGTTTAGAATAGGTGCGAAGAACTATGTTGCCTTGATTCTTAGGGAGGCGGGGATACGTAGGCTTCTTTGGATGAACATCAGACCATCCAAAGACTCGGGCTAAATCGTTTAGAGTCTTAGGATTTGTTGTGTTGTCATGATTTGTATTTTGTTGCGTCATCTTACTTTCATGCGCATACCTTATACCTTTAGCTGTAGCATGCATGCGTTTGTCCACCAGAAGTTAGACACCAGTTAGATATGTCACTCATAACCTAGTTGTGCTTTAGGTGACACATCTTTTATTTTATTTTGTGTGTGCTTATTATTTCATCCCCGAGTCATGCATGATTAGTTAGACGTCTTCTCGGGGATATTTTGTTCCCATTTCACATGATTTTGCCCAAAATTCTTTGGAGTTAATAATAAATGGCATAAGAGACCAAGTGTTCGCACTTGGACGAATTGGGGTGGCTCTTCGGACCTTCTCCATTCGTAATCAGGCACGGACCCATATATATTTCTGGTTATCCATTGCACAGAGGATTTGTTTTGGGGTTCCATGGCCTATCCATGGATGGCGACTCTGAGTTTTTTTTAGGTACGTCTTGGTTTGAGGATTCATCCTTGGATCAAGAGGTATCTCATTTATCGCCACTCGTGCTATGCTATGAGGGTGGCACCTGTTTTGGGAGTTCCTTGGTAGAGCTCTCCTTCACATGTGAAGATCTTTGAGGATTGCAGGGGACTCATCCCTCGGCACTCGTATTCTCTCGGATCGGGGTCCACAGGCTGGCGACTCTGTTGGGGAGTTCTTGAAACATTGCCTAACTCTTTAAAAATGTCATTTTTACTAACTTTGGAGAAATTTGGACTAAAATCATTTTAAATGAGAACTCTATAGTTAGAATCCAGGGGCACCAGATAGGTGTGTAATTAAAACAAATTATTCACATATTGCACAACATATGTTATCATATTCTTTATTTCTTTCATAATTTATTATTATTATTATTATTGGCTCTATGAAGATAGATACAATGCGTGCCAGACTGGGAGGTCATTACCCTGACGGAACTGCTGGATCTATTTTCAATCTATGCGCCGGTGCTGCAGTCGTAGACATTGGGCGTACTTTTGTCTACAGCAGCCGATGAGCAATGAAGCATACTATGTATAACATGGGGCGTACTTGTGTTATACATATTAAGTATGGTTCATACGCTTATTACACGATAGATTGAGTTTGGAGCCCTACTTGGTTTTATATATTATGTATATACTTACTAACTTAGTGAAACCCAACTAGGAAGTACATGTGTTTATATAAGTATATTGCATTCATATAGGGTCGAACATGTGGTACTTACACATGTGAAGCCTAGAGTTAGGAGCTTTGTCCCATTTGTAGACTAGGGTAGCTCATTTTATATGGCTACAAACACGGTCCTAGCACACTCATCAGTCTGTCTTGAATAAAAACTTGCTTAACTCCGCTAGATTAGAATTAGGGCTGGTGCCCCTGGTTAGGATATATGTGTATGTATATATACCTATATATACTGATTATATATATTAAGTTTCTCTTCTTTGTTAGAGTTTCTTATTCATTTCAATCGGTTATATCCATTCTTTATTCAGATCTATATCTAGTCAGTGGTTCTTTCTTGTTATTACCTTGGCCATGATTTGTTCTTCGATCTTTTGGTTATAGGATTTGACCCATTGTCATATGTTCTCACCTATGGTCAGTCCTTCACTTACCTTTCTTTGGTAACCATATTTCGTCTACCGATTATGAGCTGATTTTACCACCATTATTCATATACCTTTGGTTGAGTTGTGTGAATCCTTTCTAGCGTCGTCATGCTGCCGGATTTTATCCAGAATATTTTGAGCATGACTGCTATTCTTTAGAGTTAGCTAAACCATGAGTTTACCTTACCTTGACTTTCTTGTCTAGCCGTTATGATGCCGAATTTTTTGCAGAACATGTTAAGCATGATTGTTATTCTTTAGAGTTAGTTAAACCATGAGTTTACCTTACCTTGACTTTCTTGTCTAGCCGTTATGCTGTTGAATTTTTTGCAACACATTTCGAGCATGATTGCTATTCTTTGGAGTCAGTTTACCTTGCCTTGATTCCCATGTGTAGCCTTGATTAGCTTAGAACCCATTTTTAGTGAGAACTTTTGGTTTGATCAATTGTATTTGCATCCTTTCAGTTTCACTAGGTTAGTGGCCTGTACATGTCGTTCTCGTGGTCATAATTTCTTTGTTACCCTTTGATTATGTATCCACTCTTTTTTTTGTGTCATAAATTCATCTTATGCATATATTACTCAGTAGGGTTAGATCCTTATTTATCTACTCATTATGTCTTAGATCTGGTTGATGGCTTGTCCGCTGTCCTTATGACCATGGTCTATCATTTTGATCCTCTTGATCGCACAGTTGATGATATTCATCGCCAGATTTAGATCCGGTTTATGACCTACTTCTGTCATTTTGGTCTATTTTCTAATCTATTGGTTATCTCTCATCTTTGATGAAAAATTCAATGTCGCAGATTGTATCATTCCCGTTTAATTAATTGTCAAGTTTATTCTTATTATTTACTTAAAAGTTATCTTCCTTCCCTTATCATCTTGTTCTATCTGAGTGTAAGGTCTGATCATGGCGAACAATTTGTTAGACAAGTTGATAGCTGAGACTATTAAATCTTTTTCGCTGAGGTGTGAAGAAAGGAGTGTGGCTGAGCATTTCATCTGTTCATTTACCCATCTGAATAGTCGCGGTAAAAATTGGAAGTTTCTTCAAGCAGCTGCTGGATTTTGGGATCCTGTTTTCCATGTCTTTCGATTTGGGTCTTTTGAACTTTGTCCTATATTTGAAGATTGTTGTGCCTTGTTAGAGCCTCCTTCTGAGGGACTTTGGATCCGACCTTCAAGCGTAGACTCCCCTCATGATCTTTTTTGCAAATTATTCAAAAATAAGATTGTGAAAACTCTGTCATGCTTCATAGAGAAAATATGTGCAATTTCAGGTCCTCATTGAATTGTTTTCCAAAAACGTCGATCCTACTGACTCCCAGTTTCAGGAATGTCGACGTAATGCCTTAGTCTTTGCTGTCTTTGGACGCCATGTCCTTCGTAGAGACTCTAGTACTGCTCCTTTCACCTTGTTGACGATAGTAGATCAGATAAATGAGGGGAGAAATCATGTCCCTACAATGCTAGCCGAAACCTTTTATGGCTTAGACCTTATTGCAAAGTAAAAAGGTGCAGGATAATTTTTCGGATGTGCTAAGCTGTTATATGTGTGGCTATGTGAGAAACTCACTATCCTTCAGCCACAAAATCGCATTGAGTACACTCTTAAGAGTTTTCATTCCTGGAAGACAAAGATTAAGCAACCCCAGCTTAATGAATGGCACCATTGGTTGCAGAATGTAGGAAAAAACCAATTTCGTTGGGTGAGTCAATCCTGTCCACAAATTATCACCAGCACCTACCCATACTCATTTGTCTATCTTATGGGTTTAGAAAAATCATCTTTCTATGCACCTTTGTGTTTCTCTTGTCAAATTACTGGAATTTTGTGTCCTCCTAATGTTATCACACCACCTTGTTGTGAAGACCTTACTCCTGATCTCATTGCATCCATAGTAGCTGCTTGAAGATATAAAATCACGGAGAAGAGATTTGCTTTCGCATCTAAACCGAAGGGAGGAATATTTGGAGGGCCCGCAAACCGGAGAGCTCGGATTGGAGAACCTTGAGGATCTTTGGCACGAGATTATCATTTCTTTATTGTCTTCATTTGTTTTACTTGAATGTAATCAAAGTGAAAGATTATAAAAAATATAAAGAAAGGAGTTTTTACTTAATACATGTTATAGACAGTTGGGGATTCAAAGTTTCATCAATTTTCATGTCGCTAATCGCCATCGTTGTAACCTATTTTGATATAATCAATACAAAATGGTTTGTTTTCTTTTTCTCTATTTGTGAAAACTACCTTATTTCAGTTGTCAATCATTTAATCTAGTTTGTTAACTTCCAATCAGGATTCTGAAAGATAGCAACCATCGCTCCGAAAAAGGACTCCCAGGTTATACCTACCTGGTCTAGACCTACCTCAATGTTTAGACTCGTTAGTCACTTTAATTCTCCTGTGTCATCTACAATACCTTTACCATCTTCAGCAGAGTCATCAGGTTCTTTTGAAGTAAACCAAATGGCTGACCCGACTGACCTTCTGTTGAATATGCAAGAAATGATGAAAAACCTCACTCGAGACATGGCAGGAATGAAAGAGGAGATGGCCCACATGAAAACTCAGATAAGTAATAAGGCTTCTGTATCTAGAGGACCCATACTTCCACCTCCTCATGTCCCATCTCCGGAGTTGAATAGGCCTGCTATCTCGCCTTTCGAGGTCGATTTAGATGATGAACAATACGCTGCAGAGTATTGTGCTCCAAGGGTTGATAGAGAGAAAGAAATGTTTGAGAAACTGGAAAGAGAGAGTTCTGAGAAGTTTGGTAAATTAGCTCAAGAAATGGAACAGATGAAAGTCCAAGGGCCAAAGAAATTCGATATTTCTGAGTTAATAATGTCTTCGACGGTCGCTTTGCCGCCAAACTTCAAAGTCCCTGATTATGATAAGTATGTTGGAACTGGATGTCCACGCAATCATGTGAGATGGTTTTTCATTCTATCCCAGCAGTATGGTCTGAGCTGCGAGCAGATGGCCCAGTTGTTTCCAATTTCTCTGGTAGGAATTGCAAAGAAATGGTTTTTAAGGCTGAAACCAGAGGAGGTGAGAACCTTGGAGGACATTTCTGAGAAACTGATAGAGCAGTTCTCGATGGAAGAAGGTATTGAGGTCACAAAGAGAGACCTAAAACAGCTGAAGGAAGGTTCTGAGGAGACATTTACCTACTTTATCAGGCGTTGGAGACGCAAGTCTGCTCAGCTGAGCCAGAGAATGTCTGAATCATAGTAGATAAAGTTAGTTCTGAAAAGTTTGTCTCCTCAATACTTTCATTTCTTGGCACCGCAGCATTATCCGAACTTTTACCATCTGATCAAGACTGGTACTCAGATAGAGGATGCCATAGCAAAGGGTCTGAGAGCAAAAGTTTCTTCTGAGATCTGAGAGGGTAAAAGGCCGATAATCCAGCCTAATGAAGTTCACACTATCAGTTATACAAGACCTGCGGCCAGAGTTGTTACAGAAGTTGCAAGGATACCAAGGAAGAGGACTTTTGACAGAAAGTTTGATCCCCTTCCGTATCCTATAACGATGATACTCAAGAGGCTTATGAAAGATAGAAAGATCCGGCTCCCGGATATCAAACCTCCACCTAATTCCTTACCATTTTGGAAGATGGATCAATATTGTGAATATCACAGAGGTCCGGAACACTTGACTGAAAATTGTTTGGCCTTGAAGCATGCGATCCAAAATATGATTGACAAGGACGAGCTTGCAGTTGAGAGACCAAACGTCACCCAGAACCCACTTCCTAACCATCATGCTATTCCTCCTCCTGCTACTAATGCCATTTTTACTGATGAACCTCTGCTTGATCCATCAACTCTCATTTGTGCCATTACCACAGAAAAAACCTATGTGATGAAGTTTGACGAGGGGGAGCTGGAAGCAGTGGAAAAGAAAGAATGTTATGTAATTTCGTTTGATGATGATGAATTTGCTGAGTCGTCTTCATCTCAGTCTTGTGTATTTCAGACTGACAATGTAGCAGAGACAAAGAAAGCTCCGTATGTCCTAAGGGCGGATGATTTCAAAGAAGAAAAAGTCAATAAAGCGTCGTATGTTGTCCGAATGGAAGAGGATGAACTGTTGTTCTTAGATGACCAATGTGACGAGATGCGTCATATGACTCGAGGCGGACGTGTTTTCAAACCTCCGGAGTTGAGCGTAGAGAATCCTGCAGAAGTTGCGAGAAATGTAGAAAACCAGAGGTAGAATAAGGTCAGCGTAGATGAAGAAGAGGAGAGCTTGTTGAAACAGCTGAAAAAGACTCAGGCTAATATTTCAATATGAGATTTACTCATGGCCTCATCAAAGCACAGGATGTTAGCCCTTCGAGAGCTTAACTCTGCACAAATCTCTGTCGACACCACTCCTGATGAGTTGGTGAGTTTGGTCACCATGACAAGAGTGTCTAAGACCCTATCTTTCACTGATGATGATCTGCCTCCTGAGGGCCGAGACCATACAAAATCTCTAAAAATCACTGTTGTTTGTAATAAGAAGAAGGTGTCAGAGGTGTTAGTCGACAACGGCTCTGCTTTGAATGTCTGCCCACTGAGTACTGCGACAACCCTTGGATTTGGTCTTGAAGACTTCATCCCGTCTGAGCAGGGTATTTTAGCATACGATGGCACTCGCAGAGATGTAATCGGAACTTTGGTCACTGAGATACGGATCGGAGGAGAAGACTTCGATATAGAGTTCCAGGTCTTGGATATTAAAGCTCCATTTCTATTGTTGCTTGGTCGCCCATGGTTGCACAAGTTTGGGGTTGTTCCGTCTACTCTTCACCAAAAGTTGAAGTTTGTTCACAAGAACAGAGTGATAACTGTGAAGGGAGACCCGTGCCTTGAAATAGGGCATATTACTCAGGATTTGGCTGTGGGAAAGGCCGAGGATATAAGTTTGACTGGGTTTTCGCTAGAAGTGATTGCCATCACCATTGAGGAAGCTATGAATGAGGAAATTTGTTTCCTAACCAGCACTAATTCGAATGTCATCAAGATAATTCACCGACAAGCGTACATACTAGGTGGCGGGTTAGGTAAATATCATCAGGGTTTGACTGAGTTCCCTTAGTTTAAAGCATTCAATGGTCTATTTGGGCTGGAGTACAAACCCACGAAGAAAGAGGTTAAAGAGATGAAGCAGTTGATGATGAAATGGGCAGAATGTCGTCGAAGAGGGTTAGAATTACCGATGGCGCCGATTAATTTGACAATGAACGGCCGGTTCCGGAAAGAGGGTGCAGACTTTTCCTTCTGTGGCTTTGCTGAGACTTGGCTGGATGAGAGTACAGGACAGAGGTTGCCGGGCTTTGAAATTTTCTTTGATCTGGAATTAGAAGATGAGCCGACAGGTATGCAGATCACAGAAGTTGAGTCAGAAATAGATTGGGTAGAACACATAGAGCCGAGCCTTCTGAGTTTGCTGTTTCATAAGAAGTTTCAGACCGTTGCTGTAATCTTGGCGGATTTTGCCGAAATTTTATGGCGAGCACGGTGGGACCCTAACCTCGGTTAGGATGCAATTTGGGCTCCCAACTCACTGATTTGACGAGGGTTTGTACAAGCAACGCGAACTTGGGTTCGGTCAAAATGGGGTGTCTACAAGGCCCAGGAGATGCAGCGACACATTAAGTAGCCATATGAGCCGGACCTCCTAACCGAATGGGAAAATGAAATACAATCACCATTCGTCGAGGCCATATCTAAAGCCCCACTCATCCTGAATTTTCATCTCCCTCGGTTAGAGCTATATGGCGGTAGGGCGATCCATTAAAGTACCTCCAAGCTTACCGCAGAGCGATGGAATTTAAAGGCGCGGGTGATGCCGTTATGTGTCGAGCCTTCTCCTCCTATCTGAAGAGAGGAGCAAATAGCTGGCACACTCATCTCAAGACGAATTCCAAATCATCGTTCCGGGAGCTCGGTCGGGAGTTTGCTACGTACTTCGCTAATAGCCGACCACAGAAGAAACCGGTTGATACACTCCTATCCCTTCGACAGGGAAAAGAAGAAACGTTGCGAGCCTTTATGGTAAGATTCAGGGCAGAGTTGTCCCAAATTAAGGATCCCAATTTTGAGATGGTAAGAGCAGCCTTGCGATCGGCCATTCATGACCGAGACTTTAAAGTATCCTTCAACATGGACCCTCCTCGAGATCTGCAGGAATTAATGGCAGATGCAAACAAGTATGTCAACAATGAGGAATCTTTCGCTAGGGAGAGGGAGATGGAACTCGCAAGAGCCCTAGAGAAACGAAAAGAGGACCCCCGAACAACCAACGACCAGAATAAACCCCCGCGGTCGGATAATAGGCAGCCCGTGGCCAACAGCCAACCCCCCCAGCGCAACAGATGGAAAGGTACAACTACACTCCCCTTAATACTACCTTCTCTAGTATTCTAGTATTCTATACGAGATTAGGGGGGAGGAAGATATTCAGTGGCCCAAAAAGATGAAAGGCAACGGTCGGAAGAGTAACACCAATAAGTATTGCCATTATCATGGTGACCATGGTCATACCAGCGATGAATGCCACCATCTTAAGGAAGAAATAGAGAGATTGGCCTGGCTCGACCATATTGATAAATACCTTCAGAACCCTCGACCGACCCTCAAGTCCGAAGTGCAAAGGTCGATTGGATTGTCTCATCAAGTAAATTAGAATCCCTCCACCTCCGCAACTGAGCAGGCAAAAGCACCTGCTGAGGCAAGACAGTCCCAACTAAAAAGTCGGATACTCTTTTAAGGATCGCCGGGAGTATTGGCGTAATAGTCGGGGGATTAGCCTTAGGAAGACCCACTTTATCAGGGCAAAGAGCATACGCAGCTCAGGTTAACGTGGTGGAGACCCCGGCGAAGAAGCCTGAAATCCCGCTAGGCAACCCAAGAGGGGCGTGAATTGGGTTTCTTTAAAATGCTTATCCTCTTCAAAAACTCTTCACCATAATTACTCTAGTTTTAACTTTTCTCAATCAAGTTAATTTGATTAATTAAGCTTAATAGTAATTATGTAAACTTCATTTCCTAGTTGATTTTATAACTTGATTAGAATGATGAAAGGCTTAATTAGTAAGAGATGAATATGCAATTTCAACTTAAGTGCTAATCACTCACTCAAGCAAGGGTATGAATATTAAAGCACATACAAGAGAGAGTAAGAGAGATATGTACCAATCACCAATCAAGAGAAGGAGGTAGAGAGACACGAGGCTTTGACACAAGGGCTTTTATAGTGGTTCGGTCTTAAACCCAAGACCTACTCCACTCTTCTCAAGTTTGCTCTCCTTGAGGTATCCACTATCTTCCAAGGAACTCAAATACGGTGTTCCTTTCGGCTTGTACAATCCGAGTGTTCAAGCTCTAAGGGTCTTAAATATGGCGCCCTCTGTTGCCAAATACAATGAAGAGAAGAAGGTGTTGTTCACTTGCCTCTAGATAGGCTAATACAAAGTAAAGCTCACAATGCACTCTCAAAGATGATTACAAGTAATGCCTAAACCAATCTCAAATAATTTTCTCAAATCAATGCACAAGAGGTTGGTGAGAGAAAATTAACCCAAAAATAGTTTCAAGTAGTTTTCTAGGGTTATTTAGAATTGGAGCATTATCATCTAATCTTTTGGACCATTTGAATGGGTATATATGAAGTCCCAACTCCATATGACCGTTTAGGGGGCAAAACAGTCAAAACTGGGTCAAAAAGTCAACTAGCCGTTGGGCCTCCAACGGCTATATTTTTTTTGAACAAATACACTGCTCGGAGTTCCGAGCTCGGAGCTCTGAGGGTATTCTCGGAGTTCCGAGAAACCAAACAGGGATTTAATTTTAAGAACCTGGAGCATTTCTCGGAGTTCCGAGACTGGATTTCCAACAATCAGTGTCCAACTTGAAAAATTCATATCTCCTTCGTTTCTATTGGATTTCGACTGTCTTATACTCTATGGATATGAGAAAAATGAGAGCTATCTGTTAAAAATATTTTCAAAAATATTTGAAAATTTTTTAAACACGTTCGGATAGGATTTAGTTGCTGGTCCAGGTTGTTCACTTGGAACTCTGTTTTGTTCAATGTTATGTTGAATGCCATATGGGACCCAACATGTTGGTGCACCACCATGGCCATTCACTTATCCATTTAAGTCTTTAAACAGTGTGTTAGTCTCTTTGAAAAATATATTTTTAGGGGTTTTAAGATGTGCCTTGATCAAGAGAAAACACAAGAGAGAAAGGTGATACATACTACCATTCTAAGTACTCTCTTGTTCTCTTGAGCCAATCTTCATTTGATCTTCAATGGTGTGCTTGGCTTGCTTTGGGATCTTCAAGGTTGAGCTTCTTTGCTTGACACCTTCCAAGGATGATGTCACCATTTGGTTCAAGCTCCTTTGCAAGTTGTTGATCCACAAGCTTTGGCCTTCATTGATCTTCCTTTGTTTGTGCAATGCTTTGAGATGGTTGTTGGAACTTCTCCTTGGTTGATCCTCCAAGGTATGGTTTGTCCAAGTATGCTCTAGCTTCTTTGTCCTTTGTTTGGTTCATCTTCAAGCATAGGTCATCAATGGTGTGTGCTAGCATGGATTGACATGTGAATTCCCTTTGTGTAGCACAACACTCAAGGCAAACAATTAGTCCATAAAAGACTAATCAATTTGTATTTGTTAATCATCAAAACAAGGTGATTGATGAACCCATGGGGCACCCTTGGGCTTACAAAGCCTCGTTCCGAGTCTACAGATAATGAGGATCTGATAACTTTCTCGGAGCAAGACTACGGAACAATTCAGCGGGATCAGGATCGAGGCAGTTGTATCTACGCCTCACCTCAAGATCAAATTTCCTATGAGCGCGGGCGTTGGGGAAGTGAAATGAGACCAGGAAAAGGTCAGAAAATGCTACACTGAATACATAAGGATTGCAAAGAGAGGCGAAGAAGCACTCCATATCGCCACCACTGACCCTCGGTCAGACAACTGAATGACTCGGGGAGAGCTGGTAGAGGAATTGGACCTAGTACCCCTCTTCGAGGAAGATTCGATACAGACGGTTCAGATCGGATCCCTCCTTACTGGTAAGTCCCGAACCAACTTAGTCAGTTTTTTTAGGACTAACACCAATATTTTTGCCTAGTCTACTTTAGATATGCCAGGTATACCAACAGGTGTAGCTGTGCATTTACTCAGCATCGATCCATCCTTCCGGCCAGTAAAACAGAAGAAACAGAACTTCGTGCCAGAATGCCGAAAGGCCATAAAGGAAGAGGTCGATAAACTCCTACAGGCAGGATTCATTAGGGAAATCCATTACCCAGAGTGGTTGGCCAGCATGGTGATGGTCAAGAAAGCGAGTGGGAAGTGGCAATATGTGTTGATTTTACCGATCTAAATCGCGCCTGCCCAAAGGATCATTATCCTCTCCCTCGGATCGATATGTTGATAGACGCTACGTCCGGTCATCAGATGCTGAGCTTTATGGACGCCTTCTCCGAATACAATCAGATACAGATGTATTCTCCCGACATCCTTAAGACATCCTTTATCATAGAACAAGGGTTGTTCTGTTACAAGGTCATGCCGTTCGGCCTTAAGAATGCGGGAGCAACGTATCAATGATTGGTGAATAAGATCTTCACTTCACAGATCGGTCGGAATATGGAAGTATATGTCAATGACATGCTCGTCAAAAGTCTAGAAACCTCCAGCCATATTATCGACCTCCAAGAAGCATTCTCCATGCTACGGAAGTATCAGATGAAGTTGAACCCCTCGAAATGTGCTTTCAGGGTAACCTCCGGCAAGTTCCACAGTTTTATGGTAAGTCAGCGAGGTATTGAGGCCAATCCAGAGAAAATTCGAGCCATCCTCGATATGGCACCACCAAAAAATATAACTGAGGTACAGCGACTCAACGGGAGGGTAGCGGCTTTAAGCCGGTTTATGTCAAGGTCTGCTGAGAAATGTTTTCCCTTCTTCAAATATAAAAGACTTCCAGTGGACAGACGAGTGTCAGGAAGCTTTTGACAAGCTGAAGTCGTACATCCAGACTCCCCCGGTACTCACTAAGCCCACATCATCTGAAGAGTTATACCTCTATCTGCCAGTCAGTCCGTTGCAGTCAGTGTTGTCCTAGTCAAGCAAGAAGGCAAGGCTGAACAACCAATTTAACAACCAATTTAACAACCAATTTACTATGTTAGCCGAGTCTTGCATGACACCGGGACTAGGTCCCAAACCATTGAACAGTTCGCCTTTGCTGTGGTTGTGGCCGCTAGAAAATTACGGCCGTACTTTCAGGCCCACACCATAGTGGTCCTGTAGACACCCCATTTTGACCGTACCTTGAGCCTCCCGTGTTTGAGTAAAAACCCCATCAAATCAACTAGGTAGGGTCCCAAACTTCACCCTAAGCTTGCTTAAGGTCCCTGCAAAATTTCGTCGAAATCCGAGCGCGTTTGCCTAGCGAATGAGCTGAGAGAGGATCGCAGTGCAAATACGCAAAAGGGGGGTGGATTATCCGGAGCGGTGCAGATCGTGGTCTTAATAAGACACGATAGAACCGCGCGCCCATCAATTTTTGCGTCAACCGCGCGCCCATCAATTTTTGCGTCAACCGCGCACCAATCAAAAAGCATAGTGCCAATATCAACTCTGTTATTTTCTTATAAAAGTAAAAAAAAATCATAAAAAAGGAGGAGGCCTCATTTTCGTTTTATAAAGGATTAGAGAGAGAGATCCCCAAAATCACAAACCCTAATTCCCCGTCGTGAATCATCTTCTCCGGCAAGCTTGGCCGGATTTCGGCCAATTCTCATCGACGGCAAGTTTTTCTTCTTCCTTCTTAGTTAGCCTCTGCTGCTATTTCCCTCCTTTTATAACTTCGAAACCCTAGATCTGCATAGATCTGTGAGACTGAGGGATCGGATTTCTTTTTTTTCTTTTAAAAATCTAGAGAAATAGAGAGAGAGAGAGAGAGAGAGAGAGAGAGAGAGAGAGAGAGAGAGAGAGAGCTAAGGTTTTAGGGTTTCATCATCTCCGTTTTCTTCTCCGGCGAATTTGGCCGAATTCCGGTCAACCTTCCGGCCATTCTTGCTTCAGATCCGCAAGTGATCTACAAATTGCATGCTCGTATCACACTATGGCTAGCTCAGATCTGATGTTTGGAAAGCTTCAGTGATATAAGGAGAGATCGAGAGATTGAGAGAGAAGAAAAGAGCAGAAAGGAGAGTTTTTGAAAGAAAATTTCAGAGAGCTTCATTTTCATATCAAAGAATTGGAGAAAGAGGAGAGAGGAATCTGTACTAAATCTAAAATATATGGCTACTTTTGCTATTTTCTCCATCTTCGAATCTCAGATCTACAATTTGAAAACCTAACTAAGAAAGGAAGAGCTGAGGAAAAGAAGAGAATTCAATGGCCATTTCAGAGTTTTTTTCTGCCATATAATCGTTTCAGAGAGAATTTAACATAGGTATTTTTTAATCTAATTCAAATTTTTTTTATGAACTATGTGTTAAACGTCTGCGTTAATCTTTGTCCGTATGAATGGTACTTAATCCTTACTTGACTTCATGTTTTAGTCATGATTTTTGTTTTGAATGAAAATTATCATAGTTGTGATGCCATTATTCTAGAGTTTCTTGGAATTCATGTCTTCTTTAACCTAGTGTAAAGATGGTGTCATGAGAGAATCCTACAAATTTTTGTGTATTTGGTGGTAGCTGGTTTAGGGTCTTACCTGTCCTTTGGATTTGCTTGTTTAGCTTCTGAGATTTGTATTAAATTCTACCTGATTCGTGGAATGTTTTTATTGAACCAGCTTCATGTGTACTAAATGGTTGTATAAACACTCAGCTTATTTGGATTATAGGCTCATGATTATGTCTTAACTGTGTTCATACGCTCACGCAAATTTGCATAAATTTAGCATATGTATCACTTTATCTCTTCTTTAATGTTCTTTCTATTTATTTGATTGTCCAGGTTGGTGTATTTAACACCATAATTTTGAGCTTGTATATATGCTTCTTTTAATATGTCTAGATAGTACAGGAATGCAGTGTATATTTTCATCTATGGGTTTTTCTTCACTAGGGCCTAGTTAAGTTTAGTAGCTTATTCTAATTCAGCTCGAACTAGTTCAGATTTGGGGAAATAACTTTGTACAGATTATGCATTAGTTGTCTTCTTTTACTGGTTACATATAATGGCTTACTCTTTCATCTAATTCCCTTTGAGCTAAAAAGTAGATGAGTTTATTTGGTCATTTGACTGGTTGTGGAGCTGTGATGTTATCTTTGCATTCTTTTGCCAAAGTATTTAGATCTTATGTTAGAGTTACTTAGAACTTTTCATTTCCTTGGTGATTTTGATACTCTACATAACTAATTCATTACTAATCTGTTAAATGATTCAAATGTTATGGAAAAAATTGTCAAAAGGGCTGATCTCTGTACTCTTTTACTTTAATAATATCAGTCCTACTATTATTTTCTATTCATTTCAATAGGTGTGAAGAGCCTCTACCCCATTGAAAAGTACCGAAATGAGAGTGGGTAGCAGAAAGAGTAGTCATATCGGGTTAATGTATTTGTATTGTTCCTTTTTGTTCAAACCATTATACTAATTCTCTATGTGGTCTAAGAATACCAAAAGAAAGAGTCCATGTCAATAGCTTATTGTTTGGTCTCTCATTCAAGTCTTCTAAGAGTATAAAGCTTACTTGATTTTCTAATTAGAGTTCTGAGTTTGCTTTGTAAAATCCCACAGTTGATGTTCACTCATGTATATTCCCATTGTGAGCATCTCAGCTGTATCATATCCTTTAGACAAATTTTGTATAGTTTAGATTTTTAGAAGCTTTGGGTTCTGATAGATTGTAACACGTAAATCCAACATGTACCTTGATAGTGGCAGCCCTCACACCAAGGCGATGAAGGCGCTAGCCCAAGCCCATCATTAGGGGACTTGCTCAGTCCAAGTAGCACTCCCCTCTTCTTTTCAAAAGACTTGACCAGTCTTTTATATGTGTATCTCCTAGACATTAGCAACCCTTTCATTACAAGGGTAATGAAAAAGTTCTCTAGAGCCCTCTTAGGAGACAAGCTATGTCTCGTGCAGTAATGTCTTACCTCTTTAATAGACAGGCTTTGTCTCATTAGTGAGTCGCACATAGGAGGCTTGCTTAGCCTCATCATTAGAAACTCCCTTCTTAGTTGAAGACCGACTTGGTCTGTTAAAAATCATACCCTTCTTATCTCCTCTTCTCTAGGAGACATGCTATGTCTCATTAGCACCTCTCTTTGAGTCATTTTGTTTTGAGTCAGTCTTTAGCATAGGAGTCAGTCCTTCAGTCTTTCAGGAGTCTGTCCTATCATCATAGGGGTTAGGATTCTTTCCAACCTCTCATCAAATCATGTGATTTTTATCCACTCTTGCAAGGTATAGTATGCTGTCCAATCTTTGCAGAGTCGTGTCTTTTCCCCTGTAAAGCATAGGATGCTGTCCAACCTTTGCGGGATATTCAGGAGTCTGTCCTCCTCTTATGATGATAGGATTCTGTCCTCTTGTATCAAAAACATTTGAAAAAACCAAAAATCTCAAAAATCTTGAGTCATTTAAGAGAAGTTAGGAAATCTATTCCGAACTACGTTGGCTTGATCCCTTTCAACAGGGTACGTAGTGCAGCTTGGGATCCACACCCCAAGTCCAGCCAAACCTTTAAAAATAAACATTTCAAACTTTTCAAAATACAAAAATTCTTCAAAAACTTTTCAAAAAGATCTTCCCCTAGAGTTACGAGTATGTCCTAGCTGTTTAGGGTGTTTTAGAATTAGGAGTCTGTCTTGATTTGTATTGATATGGTGTGTCCTGTCGTGTGAGTGTCCCTAGAGTTAGGAGGCCTCGAGTTGATCGGTTAGACATTTAGTCGAACCGATGGCTAGACTAGGAAGCATATAGTCAGCCCATGGTTTCTTTAGGATGCACAGCCTAGTTACACATAGGATATAAGGCCCACCTGCATTAGCTTAAGGCTAATCAACTTGCATTAGTTAGGGCATATAGAGTCCCAAAAATTACAACTCACATGAACTTAAGCAATTGTACAAAAAAGCTTTAAAAATCAGTCGAGTCTAGTGGATCGAGTCTAGGATAGCGGGTCTAGATGGTTAGGCATAGTAGTTTAGAATAGGGCATCGAACTACGTTGACTCCGATTCTTCCCGAGGCCAGGATACGTAGAGCAGCTGGGATGGACGGCCATCTTGGTCCGAGTCAAGTCGCATTAGAGTTTTAGGATTCATTTTGTCCAGTCATGTATAGAATTGAATTGTATTGTGTGTTTTGCTGTGTTTTCTTACTTTCATGTACAGATCCTATACCTTTAGCTCTAGCATGCATCTGTTTGCATACCAGAACTCAGACACCAATTAGGTATGACACTCATAACCTAGCTATTATTTGGCGACACTTCTTTCATCCTTTTTATGTGTGCTTATTATTCATCTCCGAGACATGCATGATTAGATAGACGTCTTCTCGGAGATATTCGTTCCCATTTCAGATGACTTTTGCCCAAAACTCTTCAAAATCAATAAATAAATGGCATAAGAGACCAGGTGTTTGCACTTGGGCGGACGAGGTGCTCTTCGGACCTTCCAAATTCGTAACCAGGCACTGACCTTTCTTTTATAATCTCTAATTATCCATTGCAACAGAGCATAGTATGGGATCCTTGGCCCACTTCCTTGGATGACGACTCTTCTTTGTTTAAGGTACGCCTCGAATCTGGGCTAGTCCCCGAATAGAGAGGTATCTCACCTTTGTATCGCCACTCATGCTGTGAGAGGCACTTCTTTCGAGACTTCCTTGGTAGAGCTCTCCATTCACGTGGATGATCCATAGAGACTTAGCGTGTGGGGACCCGTCCCCCGCCTCTCTCGGATCGGGGTCCACAGGTCCTTACCAACCAACCGCTCTGCAAGATTCTCCAAGGGTCAGAGACATCCGGATGAATGATTAGTTGGGTGGTAGAGTTGGGGGAATTCAATATACAGGTGAACCACGCCCCGCTATAACCTCCCAAGGAATGGCGAATTTTATCGTCCAATGCACGGGACCGATACAAGACTCTAGGCACAGGGGGAATCACTAGCCAAATAACAAGATAAACAGTACCCGTGGATGCTATTTGTCGACGGATCAGCCAATTCGGGAGGAAGCGATGCTGGATTAGTCTTGACAGGTCTCGACAGATTCTTGGTCTAGTACGCCTTGAAACTCGACTTCGATGCTTCAAACAACGAAGCCAAATATGAGGCACTCCTAGCCGGGCTATCACTCGCCCTAGAACTAGAGGCCGATAGACTCAAAGCACACACCGACTCTCAGTTGAGTGTAGGACAGATCAATGGATTCTATGAGGCAAAAGATCCGAGGATGCTGAAATACTTGGAAAAGGTCAGAGGAAAAATCTCCCTATTCAAATAACTTGAAATCGTTCAAATTTCAAGAAATCTTAATTCAAGGGCGGAGACTTTGTCCAAGATGGCTTCCTCAGAAACCACGAATTGGGGTAAGGTGTATACTGAAGTACTCTCTCGCCTCAGCATTGAGAGAGATGAGGTTGCCCAGATTACGCCTGAGCCCAGTTGGATGGACCCTATAGTACAGTACCTCAAGGACGATACTCTACCTAAGAACCGAAAGGAAGCGCAAAAAATTACTGCTAAGTCCGCCTTATACGTCTTGAAAGGCGAGGTACTTTACAAACAGTCATTTTCATGGCCGCTACTCAAGTGCCTACGACCTTCGGATGCTGACCGAGCAATGGCTGAAGTACATGAAGGCATATGTGGCGATCACTCGAGGGGCAAGGTGCTGGCCCACAAAATCCTTCGCCGAGGATTCTTTTGGCCGACAATATTGGACGATGCTCAGAACTATGTGAAGAAATGCGAGCAGTGCCAAAAGTTTTCATCAGTACCGTGACAGCCCGCCACTCAGGACATTCCCATTTCCAGCCTCATCCCCTTTGCTATGTGGGGAATGGACCTATTGGGCCCCTTTCCTCCATCGGTCAGTGGACATACGATGTTGTATGTCGCGATAGACTACTTCACCAAATGGGTAGAGGCCAAAGCGGTAAAGAAAGCCATTTCCAAAGTAACAGAGACCTTCTTTTATCATGACATTATCTGCAGGTACGGGATACTGATGGTGTTAGTTACCGATAACGGGCCACAGTTCGCGAGCGAACAATTCAGAAGTTTCTACGACGGGCTCGGAATCGAACAAAGATTTACTTCGGTCGGTCACCCTCAAGCAAACGGACAAGTGAAGGTCAGCAACTATATCCTTCTTCAAAGCTTCAAGAAGAGGGCGAAGATGCCAAGAGCACTTGGGCATCAGAATTACCGAATGAACTCTGGGCCTACCGTACTACTCCTAGAACCGCAACAGGGGAATCTCCATTTAACTTAGCATTCGGGGTGGAAACAGTTATACCGGTCGAGATAGTGATCCCTTCTCCGAGAGTCGAGAGCTATGATGAGCATCTGAACAATGAACTGATGAGGAGTAGCCTCAATCTCATTGAAGAAAGCAGGGAAAAAGCTCGGGTCCAAACTGCCGCATACCAACAAAGGGTTGCTAGGTACTACAACCGTCGGATGAAGGAAAGGGCCCTTAAAGAGGGAGATCTGGTGCTCTGTCGGGCAGTGATATCAGACCCAAAGAGCTCCGAAAAACTCGCCCCTTCATGGGAAGGTCCCTACTGAGTTATAAGGATCCTACGCCCAGGAGCTTACCAATTAGAAAGTCTAGATGGAACACCGGTACCTAGGATCTGGCACATGCAGAATCTGAGAAGGTACTATCAGTAAGTTGATTTCATTTATTTTCCGCCGTTATCTTGTTTTTCTTGTTTTCTTTTTTTAGATGCAGGAATAAGTAGAGACAGTTCTCCTACAATGATGTAATAAGGAATCACTTTAATGAAATAAAGTTGAAATTTGTTTCAAAATGTTCGTGTTATATTTCTACTTGTGTTTGAAAAATGTTTGATGTTATTTAAGCTTTGTAAATATAATCCCTGATGATTGTGTATATAAACTAATCTAGCACGATAAGGCATTCGTCTAATCCCTAAAACGGAAAGACACAAGGTCGATAAATTTCTTTACTAAAAAATTTATACATATGTTAACCTTATAAGGTCAGCGCCCACCGACAGAGAGTATAAACCGGTTGAAGTAGGATGAGGCACTTGTCTGACCCCATCGGCTGGAGGACCCGATGCCCAGATCTTCGGATCAAGCAGATGATACATAGGTGCAACTGAGGCTGATCACCCTGGATACCACCACAAACATCACTGGATAATAAGGCCCCTCTTTTCAAGGACGGGCGGGTCAGTCAACTTCGAACTGATCGATCGAAGGACGGCGACCGACGTGCAAAGCACAAAGGGAATACCCAATAGAGCGTATACCGTAACTAAAATGGGGGAAGCGGAATAGGACTGAACGTCCGGCCCACCCTCACATGGATTCCCCTTCTTATTCTTAAATAAGCATGAACGAAGGAACAACCAGAACAATACAAAGTAAAGCCTTGCCCCTCATAGAGGAAAGGCATGAGACTCAATATATATAAAAGAAAAAAATAAGTTCCATCCCCACCACAGAGGTGGGAATAAAGCCTCTGTATAAGTTAAGAGGTACCTATAGGTACCGAACAAACAGTGCCAACATAAGCACCAAAGTATGCACCCCATCTGGAGGTAAGTAATACAGACCAAAAAAGTAAATAAGTCTTTGCACCATAGTGCACCCAAAACAGAATTTATAACATGGAAAGAGAAAGAGTTTAGGAGTCAAGCTCGGCGATAGTTGGGGTTTCAGCCGAGGCGCTGCCTGAGGAATGTGAAGGCGCTCGACGGGGAAATTTGGCATGATCTCTAATACTTGTTGTTTGCATTTGGCAAACCTCTTTACCTCGAAGTCAAGGGCTTGGAGAGCCACCTCAAAAGCAAACTCTTCACTCCCTTTGAACATGGCCAGCGCCTGCGCCTCTACCGACTCCCGGTCCGCCGCCGATTTTTGCAAAGTTTCCCTTAACTCAGATACTGTCTTTTTCTCCCCTTCTAAACTCGTGCGTAAAGCTGCTACCGCACTTTCGTCTTCCTGACCCTTTTGCTCCAACTCCAAAACCCGAGTCTCCAGAAGCGTGTTCTTCTCCGTTAGTTCATTGACGGTGTTTTTGAGCTTCAGGATCTCGGCTAGCCCATCCATGATCATATTGGAAGCTGAGGCACTGAGATCGCTTACCTGGAACAAGGGAAGAAAGATTAAGGAAAGCACTCGAAAAAAATTGCGACTACGTAATAAACGGGCTGCCTTCTTTTGCTCATGTAGCAGTGTGCGACTTAAAACTCCGGGGCTCCAGGTTTTTAGTTCGACCCTGTCTATTGGGAGAAGACTGGTTAGGCTCATCTCTACCCCGTCCCTCTGGTTGTGTCGGGCCGAGTCTTTATCCCCTACCTTCCAGGAGGGATTAAATTGATCTCCCTACATCTGCGCATGCTTTTCAGGAATGTCAATGTGGTGGAAAAGAAGTCGGGTCCATGCACACCCATCAATAGAAAGTGGAGAAGGGACACTGGGAGTTCCATCGCTCGAAAACTCAATAATGGTCTCTCTGAGCTTCTTACTGGGGTCAGACCTCTCCCCCTCAGGGAACTCTGTGGACTGACCGAAAAGACTCTGCAGAGGTGGGGCGGTTGAAAACTGGACCCCGAACTTGCTTTCCGAGCTCTCTCCAACACTGATGAGGAAATCACAAGGCCTGACTCGGAAGGAGCCTCAACTCTCTTAGGGGCCTGAGGCTGCTTGGAGGGTTCAGCCTTTTTAGGAGACTCGGTAAACTTTGGAGCTTCGGCCTTCTTTGGAGGTTCTATCCGTTTGGGATCCTCGCCTTTCTACCTCGGCTTTCTTGGGAGCTATGGCCTTAGTAGAACCCCCAGTTTGTTGGGAAGCCACTCCTGCATAAAGAGGGAAGACAAAGAGCTCTCCATTAATTCAGGCGCGATTGATCAAATTAATGTAAGGAAATAGGAATTACCGCTCTTTGAAGAGCCAACGGCCTTGATAGAAATTTTGGGACGAGAGACCTTTTTGCATAAGCCGTACTCAACAAGCTTTTCTTATCCTTGAACCCGCAAACATCTATGTTAAAGCCCGAAGAAACGGACTTAAATATCTTTGTACCCAGTTCTCCTAGCATCGGAATAATTTTTAGTCGGTCAGCTGAAGGTGTCCTCTAGTCGAAAGGAAACCGCCAGCCGGCATTGGCAGGGGGACGGAAGAAGAAAAACTGGTTCTTCCAGACCTTAATTGAGGAAGGAGTCTTCGCACCAATCATTATTTTTCTTCGATGAGTAATGGTCAGCTACTCTCCGTCGTATACGAGTTTAAAACACTGGCGGAAGATATCTATCGATACCTCGGCATTCAGAATATGACTCTTGGCCAAGTAGGCCAGGAGGTTTCTCCAACTATTTGGAAAGAGTTGTTGAAATCCCAGGGTGATGGCAACCCAAGAGGGGGGGGTGAATTGGGTTTAAAAACTTTGCCAAAAATATTGCGGAATTAAAAACTAAATGGCAATTTAAACTTTAAGCACAAATGCACAAAAATATAGAGAGAGATAGAAAGAGTGCACCCGAGATTTATAGTGGTTAAGTCACTACCAAGGACCTACTCCACTCCACCAAGACTTCATGGTGATTTCAACCATGGATTCCCTTAATGGCGGGTAATCAACCCAATTACAACTTGGTTCGGCTCCGCCTCACAAGACTCGCCACGAACCGGAGAAAGCTTCACGTCTCCTTGCACTCGCTCTCGTGGAAATGGCTCTGCGACTCCACGCTCACTTGCCAAATACAATGATCTTTAAACAAGAAAGAAAACTAAAATCCCTTCAAGAGGGTTACAAAGGATGGTGTGGGACCCAATCCTGTGAGAGAGTCGCGAGCGCGCGAGGCGCTACACTCTCTTTTGGTCTCTCGTACCCACGCGAATGACGTGTGCTTTTTATTATTGATTTTAATTACCCAACCAAGCCGGCAGCAACCAAGCCATAGGGTGCAAACAAACGTGTAACCCAGCACCCATAAGGGCACGGGTAAGCCGCCGAGCCTAGCAAGGTGTGATTTAATTCATCTTTTCCATGAACTTGGGATCACTAAGGCAATGCGAATTCCACGCAAAAGAGAGTGACAAAGTTGCCACCTAGATGAGGGATCTAGGACCCATAATTGACCAGAAATCTAGACTCATTACCTGGTTACGAGAATAGAAGGTATGGGGAGTTATCACCACATGCACCATTCCTGCCTGATAATCGGTCTTCAATTCCAAAAGTTAACTCCTTTGAATTTCTTTTAAATGGCTCATTTAACTCTATCTTAATGTGTGAACCACGTGACATGCATCCTAAGATCTAATTTTAATGTATTTCCTAATGTGTATCTTGATTTTCTTAATTTCTTTGAATTCAATCTAAGTGAATATTATCCTAAAATGCCAATTTAAGGGAAATCCTACATATTCTAATTAAGAATTTATAAAAAAAACTAATATACAAAACCCCACCATTTATGTGTGGGGCCAACTCGTGATTGGTATGCCATCAAGCATCAAAGCTGCCTACGTACCCAAGCCTCACTGGGATCAGAGTCGACGTAGTTCGGTGCACCTAAACTAAGCTACTTATACCTAACTCATCTACGACACCGATGTAGAATGGATTGGCTGTTTTAACAGTTTAAGAGAAATTATTTAGTTCAAGTTGAAGATTTTATTATCCTAGGACTTCATCTAAGATGCTATATGATCCTAGCTAAGTGCAAGACGTCCCTTAGACTAATGCAGGTTAACCTACACCCTAGGTAACTAGGTTTGTCCTAGGAAAAAATTGGGTGACTAGTGTAACTAGATCTATGGCACGGTTGCTATCCAAAGCAAACGGCCGTGATGAGGCTAGACTCCTAACTCTAGGACTCCCTAAAACTTAGGACACAACGTGACGTAAGTGTTCCTAAGGAGCCCTAAAGGTTCCTACGATAGGAGACCGTAATCCAACGGCTCCTAAGACGTGGATCGAGTTAATTCGATTTGTTGAACTTAATGATTTTTGATTTTTGAGGATTTTTTATTCCTAAACATCTAAGGAATACCAAAGGCTCTATGGTTCGCAAGTTTCGGCCTTGAGTTGCATCCATGGAAGGGAATCATGCGCTCTTCCCTTGCGCAATTTAATACTTAAGTTATAGCACGTTATTGCCTGACATGTTTCTCAGGATTTTCGTAGACAGTGGACCTCGGAACCAATAAGATACTATAATTTAAGTACTCAAATTGTCAATGATCAATTGCAATTGGGATACAATTATGGATGCAGTGTCGGCATCTAAATTATCCTAGCATGTTATTTTACAAAGGAAATCTATTACTCCTAAGATTTCTGTTTCAAATGGCTTAACGATTGAATACATGATGAAAATTTAGAGTTCTCTAAAAATTTTCAAGGTGCTTTGAATTAATTTGGATTTTTAGATGAATTTATCACAATTGAATCAGATTAATGATTTTACAAAGAAGCCTATAGTTAATTAAGTTATCTGTTCCAGAAAATGTAGGATATGATGTTGTCTTTCAAAATATATTCTTCTTGAATTTTTCATGATTTTAGATATTGAAATTAAATTTTTAATTGATTTTCCACTTTCAGGTCAGATTGTTAATATTACACTAACAAATATAGCAACTTAATTCCAAATCCAACTCAACTTTTACTAGAACATTCTTGGACAAATATAAAATTATGTGAAAATTTTCAGACATTATTTCGTTACTTTTCTATTTTTAACAGATATATTTATGTTCTGGTCAGCGCAATTAAAACTCAATAAAAATATTAAAATATGTCCAAAATTCCTGAGAAATTCATAATATGATTTTGACTAGTCAATTCATCTTGCTACCAAATTTCAGCTTTTCAGAAGTTTGTGTAATGATATGTCCTTCATATACTTGAAAATCAGTGATTTTACCAAAACAATTCCAATAAAAATAATAAATGAACTCCAAATCTTTTGAGAATTTTCGTATGATATTGAAACATTAAAATTATTCTGAGGACCAAATTTCAATCAGTTTTGAGTTGTTTTGTTATATGAACGATTTTTAGAACCATTAAAATCTTATTTCCGGATTTTATTTAAACGAATTTTTGAGCCATCAAAACAAATGAAATCTACCGGAATTTTTTAATTTTTGGGGTTCTTTTAACTTCATTAAGTCTCAGAAAATATAGCTTCGCGAAAAACCCTTGGTTTTAAAACACTCACTTTGTAAAATGATTCAAAAGCCACTAGATATCCCAATCGGTTAAACACCCAATTTACTCATATAACGATTCCTTTTTTTACCAAAATCGATAATCAAATAAACTGACCCACCAAAATCATATTAGATCATGCATGGTAGCTTTTACAAAAATCATGAAGAAAACAAAGAAGAAACGGCCATAAGCATGCTTTTCAATCTTTGATATTATAAAAATGGAGGAACCTACCGTTGATCGCGCTCCTTGTCTCTAGGGTGCGTAAATCCGAGGTATACGCTTTATCGCACCCTTTTATACGCTCTAGAAAAGCCCCTTTTGATGACGCTTTGATAGGAAATCGAGAGAACGTTAATCCGAGAGCGTTATTTGATGCCAAAATTCAATATCAATTGAATGGAGTAGATGAGGGCCGCCAATATCAATTGATGAGAGGGCTGCTAATTTTCAAATGAATAAGAAGGCTACCAATATCCAAGTGATCAAAGGGCTGCCAATATCCCAAAGGAAGCAAGGGACAATCGTTGAAGAAGACGGGTGACACAAGAGCTTCATCCCCCAAGTGTGTGAACGAGATCTTCTCCCCCAAGCGTATGAAAACCTCCCAAACAAAAGTTTCAGCCCACAATATTGATCATAGAGGTGAAAGTGATGAGAGAGAGGGAGATACACATCCCAAAAGTAATTGTTTTTTTTTTTTTTTTGTTGGCCTACCCTCTCAATTTCTCTTTATATCTGTCTCCCTTAGAGTCGAATTTCCCAAGCCTTTTCATTGCTGGCCAAAAAAAGTCGTGATATCCAAGCATAGGAGTTGCCAAAATTCAACCCAAAGAGAGTTTCAAAGAATAAAGAAACTACCCCAAAATTCCCCAAGTGTATCCATGTGATATTGGAAAATAACTTTTCTAAAAAAGTTTCCAATAATAAAAAAAAAACTTCAAAGCTACTGTTTCCAATAACCAATAGCTTTTCCTTAATTATGAAAATGCCATGCCATCTTTGTAAATCTCCACATACGGAATCCTATGTCAAGATAGAAACTTAATAAAATTTAATACTTAACACTAATTTCCGTGTAAATTTCAAAAACCAGTATCTCAAAAAAAAAAATTGTAAAGTTTACGTGTGATTGACAAAAATCTTGGCTATAGCTACAATTAAGAGTGGCAAATACCAAAACCAAGGAGTGGGTTTCCCAAGATATATTTTACTTTTAGCAACTGAATTTCCAGGGAATAATGTGCATATGGAAACTCACGGATTTCTACTCGTGTGATGCAAGGGAAGAAAGACACAATTATCAAAAGCCATCCATTTGAGAATGTCCCCTTTCTATTCTAGTAGCCTTCTTCATTTGATATTCAACTCCTCAAAAGGTACAACCAAATTTGGCTGACCGCTTTATAAATATGGTGATGGGCCCACACCATGTTGGGCGCATGTTGAGCCCCATCCCATGGCTAAAACACATGGGTACATCTCATAGAAATCAATTTTTCAATGTTGATTCCAAGTAAAGCAAAAATGCATTTTTTTATGGAAAAGTGTACGGCTCCATTGCTTGACCCAAATTTAAGCAAGATGAAAATGTGGGCCCTACTTATTGTTACCGAATTCCTTTGAATAAAATTTTATATTTTCTTAAAAAAAACATGTCGATCATCCCCGGATCCAATGGAATAGAATTTTTCAAAGATGGGTGGACCCCACTTGGGTTGCGCCAAATAAGATTAAAAATTCAATTTCCCTTATCTCTTTTTTATTGTGGCCCACACCAAGTTGGAAACATTCCATTAGAATTTGAACATGGCAGACCCCACTCCTTGGCCGAACATCCTAGAATAAAAATCCTATTTTATAATGGTGAATTCGACCCCCAAATTCAAAAATCAACATTGGCGGGCCCCATTGGCCGAATTCCATACCCTTTTAGCCCATCTTCAAATTGGTCAAATACCCATGGTACAAAAATTAGGATTCTTGTATTTGGTAGACCCTACACTGAGTTGGACAAATGCTATGTGGAATAGATTTAGTGCTTTTGATACAAGTGGGCCCCCTCTATTCGACCTAATGAAAATTGATTTTTACACTTTGCTAGGCCCACTTATTCAGTAAAAATTCATGAATTGAGAATACGGCTGGCCTTACTAATTTGGGTAGAGACTCATAATGAAATTTACATGGAAATTAGACGGACCCATTATTATGTTTGGAATCAATAACAACGGCCCCACACCCAATTTTTGATAAAAAAAAATGAAATCCATAAAAAAAAACTCCAGAAATTTGGGAATGATCTGAATTGTCCGTTTGTTGAACCACAAAGCCTTAAGTTATCCCGCCAAAATCAATCTGAATAAATGATCCAAACCATTGATTAATGGGCTACAATGGATATTGGCAAAATATATATGGACCCCCTAGAGACCTTTAGGATTGTGGATCAACTTCCAAACACCTAAAATTAGATGAAATTTACCTTAAAATGCATGGATGCCTAATCTATTGTGGAATATGGACTCAAGACTCGACAGAGCAACTAAATCTTTTGCTTTCTTAAGGCGTAACAAAATGGGGGTGTCTACAGATGGACTCAAGACTCCACATCCCTGCTTAGAGATGAGAGAGTCACTTAAACACTTTGATTTTCTCTTTTAGATCTTCAAGATAATGCCAAAAGATAATTTACAAAGGTTTAGATAGTGTATATATAGCCCATTTGAAAATATGACCATTTGGGGGTAAAACTGTAATAAAATGGTTGAAAAAAGTCAACCTGCGCAAGCCCCAATGGCTAGTTTGCCAGGCTGCGGCGATCGACCAGGCCACAGCGGTCGCCCGCCCTTATCGGGCGCCTTTTTTATTTTTAAATTTCTACCGTCGCGGTCGACCGGCCCAATGGCGGTCGTCCGGCGAGGACTACCCTCGATCAAAATTTTAAGCTCAAAACCTTTCCGCGATCGACCGGCCTATGGCGGTCATCCTCCCAAACTATGCTAGATTTGTTTCTGTGAAACAGAAACTTATCCGCGGTCGACCGGCCCGCTATTGGATAGAAGGTGCTGGATTTCCAACACTGCTTTCGCGGTCGCCCAGGACGCCCCCGGTCGACCGGCCCTGTATAAAATTCCTTTATTACTTTTAAACTTCGGGGGCTTTTAGGCCATGGTCTTTGGGCTTTAGTCCTAGGTTTTCAAATACATTTTAAGCCTTTATTAAGTGCCTTTGACTTCTCTAAAAACAAAGGAGAGGAGTACAAACTCTACAGACTTGAAAAGCACTTCAATCTTCTCTTGAACTTCAAGACTCAAGTCAACTTCACTTCTTGGATCTTCCTAGCTTTGGTACTCCAAATGCTTTCCAATTAAGCTTCTAGGCCTCGATCTAAGCTTCCTCGAATGCATACTAATGGGATCTACAACTAAAGACAATCAAACTCATTACTGATACAAAATCACTTGAGATTGGAATCATCAAAACAAGAATGAGATGCCAAGGGTGGGAACCATTGGGCTTACACTTGTGAAGGTGCTATACCATAGAATTCAAAAAGGGGATCGATTATGTCATGAAGAGGGAATCTCAGACCGCCTTTGAAGGCCTCTACGTAAAAGGCTGTCTCACCCTCGACCGAACTCTCACAAGCCCTCTCCTCAGAAGTCGGTAATGGAATGACAGTCATTATGTATATGATATTCACTCCAAAGATCAGAATATCCTTAGAAAGGAGATTGCAAACCAAAGAGGTAACAATTTTCGGTCTAATGGGTGCTCCAAGATCACCCATAACTTTGTAGTGATCGGCTTACTCTTACACCAAACAAGCGTGTTGTTCATCTATTGACTCTCTAATTAGCAGATTAGAAAGGATTTGGCCAGGCCGATAACTGCTTATAGTTGCCTCCGAATCAGTCTTCGCCTTTTTGGACTTCATCGGGACCCTCTCCTTTTTACTGGGATTCCTCTTTTTAGTAGGTTCTTTTGGAGCCTGGGGCTCACAAGTACTCGCCTCATCTCTATCCTCTTGGGGAGATATTGGAGGGGATTCAGAATCCTCCATATGTTCCCCGCTACCGGAAGGATTTTGAGAATCCGTAGCTTGAGGCATTGTTTAGCAAGTGAGTGGGTATAGAAGAAAAGAGAAGCAGGAACAAAAACTCACCGGAGAAAGGAGAAAAGATCACCTAAATCCCGTCCAAGACAAACGTGGATGGCGCCGAATACTACTCGTCCCAAAAGTTGAATTTTCAGAGAAAAGATGAAAAATCTTGGAGTAAAAGTAAAATGGTAAAGTGAAAACTACTGGGAGAAATGAGGCAGCCCCTTACGTGCTTACACGTGTCAAAAACCTAAAGGCTGACGCTTCAAATCTCCCATCATTGCACGCAAAATTAATGACGGTTGCCATTATAAGAAGGGCACAATTCTCCAAGTAACAATTGTTAAGGTTTTCGCAAAGGCGGTTCTGAGAAAAATTGGTCGGTGCCGATTCTCTCCAACCGTCGGATGGATCATAACTACTTGAGAAAAATGGTGACATATATTTTTAGGTATGTTTGTACCTCGTTACTGCTCCACTACAAGGGTTAACGGATTCTGGTAAGTGATCCAGTAAAGCTTTAAGGCGATTAAGGTCATGTCTCGGTAACTATCTCTTCTCAAAGGTAAACATCGAACAGACATGAATTCTAATGCTCAAGTCACATGGAATTCCAAGTTTTACCTCGGTAACGATCCACTACAAACGACAACTCCTAAGTAACATATGTTTACTCATTGCTGTGGTAGAACCTTTACAAGTTACCAATTAAAAAGAAAATTGAACGAGACAATTCATACAAGTAAAAGGGAAATTTCATTGATTTGTCAGTTAGTTACATTGGGGGGCTTCAAGGCCAAAAAGTGTGAAATGCAAAGAAAAGAAAAAAGACTGTAAAGACAGGAAGATGATGAAGGTAGCTGAAACGCCCGCGCCATGGCCAAAAAGAAGCTTCCCGGATTGATAGGGAAGTACAAAGAACAATATCTCGCCTTCTTGATAACGAGATCAGAATCCGGGGGTGCCGAGGGAAGTCACTCGGCAGGAGGTGATTCGGGAGGAACTTCCGAAGAATGGGCTCCACCCGATGACTCCCAAAGGCAGGCTTTCAAAACTGCGTTCTCTCCCTCCAGTAGGGCCACCTTCATCTGGAGGTCACACAGCTCCTCTGCTAGCTTCACGAACTGGGCAGCGAACTCCAAACTCCAATCCCGGGCACGCCTCGCCAAGCAACGGAAGTCACGGGCATAAGCCCGGAGCTCCCTCATCTCATACATATTGCACGTTTCCTCCGGTGGCACACGAGACAAGGAAGCGGCTTTCGCCGGTGCCGGCCTTTTGTTGGCTGCCGGCGGTGAAAGGGCGATAACTGCGGTGGGCTCCTCCTTCTCCTCCTCCTCCTCCTCTTTCTTCTCCTCCTCCCTCTTCACCACCTCCTTCCCCATGGAGGCCCTTCTGGTTCTTTTCGCCACCGGTTCCATGGGCGGCTCCGGTGGAGGCGTTAGGATAACCTCCTCTGGCATGGCCTCAACATCTACTATTTGGGCCTCGAAGAGCCCGGGAGTGGAAAGGTCTAAGTCTTGTGCCATGGAACTTGCAGAGAAGGTAGAAGAAGACGAAGGGAAAGAGAGAGAAAAAGAAAAGAGGGAAAAGGAATGAAGAAGTCACTATCAAATAGATTTGGTGAATAAAATAAAGGGGGATGTGACCCTATATATAGAGTTTGAAAGGAGGCGAAAAGGTAATCAAATGCCATTTGGGTTTTTCCCGTCTCTTTGCCATGTGGCAAGGTATCACTTGCCCCGGAAACACTGCCAATTATGGCAAGCGTCTCTTCCCATCACATCATTACTATGTCTCCATCGTTTCTCTTTCCAAGAATGATTTGACTGTTCTTCATGATGTCCAACGAGGAACGAGAAGAGTAAATGGGCTTGCGCCCATAAAGCTCGGTCTCACCTCTAGTGACCGACCGAGTAATTTGAAAGATCGGATTGATCACTGAAAGAGACTCATGCAATCATCGGTACCGACTAAAGCGTTAAAAACTACCGACTAAAGCCTTAAAAACTAGAAAATTCCTGAACTACTTCGCCGACCCAAATGCAGCCCGAGGAAGTGGGGGGCAATATGTTGGGCGTAAAATCGGCACTAACCGTTGATGATAGACATGTGGCATTTCCGAACAAGTAGAAACCGACTCACTGGTTTTAGAAGGAAAGATAATGGAGTATCATCCTTCCCTTTTAAATAGCAACGTCCCTAGTTGGGAAATCGTCCCTCAAAAGAGGTAGTATGGACTAAGGCAGTGACTTTCCACCTATGGGAATCCTATTAACAGTAACTTACATGTTCAGGGAAATAGGATATCTATTAAAAATAGATATAAACTTATCTCCCGGGGAAGTCAACCAATTAAGCAAGACTCCTAAAACAATAAGTTTCTTATCGTTGTGGACTCCTCTCTCTATATAAAGAGACCCTCTAAATCAAAACAGGGATGGACAATCGTTGGTAACACTTGCTAACTTCTTCCTTTTCCTTCCGTTCTAGTTGTGGTACCGATTTCGGACTTGAGTGTCGAAGTGGACGCCCGAAGCCACAACTCTGGGTCCACTAACTTTGTTTCTGTGAGTGCAAGTTCATCATTGGAAGAACTCTACCACTGTTAGATCGTGAAAGACGGATTTCGGCATCATCATCACCTGGGATTGGATTTCAAGCAATTTAGAAGAAGAGGTGAACGACACTTCTTCCTTGGACTCCTCTGCCTTTACACAGATGAAATAGACTTTTCACAATACAGATGTGATGCCAAATGTCGAGATGTCAACACATGAAAAATGTGAACGACATGGCAACATAGGAAGAATGTGAATGACTCATGATTGGTCAAATGTTAATGTGCCTGGAACGGAAACGGTTTCGTTAATGCCTTCAGATTGCAAATGACTCTCATGGGTTGACAGACCGTCTTACTCATGCTAAACGACAAAACGACACCAAGAAAATGCCAGTGTGAGGGATAGCTGAATTAAAGAAAAAGACTCACCTAGGAAAATGAATTCATTAATTCCTTAATCTACATAAATGCTACAACTACAGAAAAGTAAAAAAGTATAGTGCTGAAAAGATAATGACAAAATGCTAAAATATGTTTGGATTTGATTTTGGAACATCTTCCTTGGAAACAGATGGCTCCTTATATAGCTTTTTTAACCTAGACTTTTCTAGGAACCCGGGACGAAACCTTAAATTTTATTAATGAGAAAAAATAGTGACAAGAGGAGGACATCAAACCTTGCCTCTAACCCAAACAAGATACACGAAGAGGAAAAAAGAATAAACCCTTTGCACCTTTATTTCTTAACAAAGAAACAAACAATTTTTATTTAGTGTGAATATAAGGAATACATAATCGGTCGCATCTAACAACTCTTGTAGGGTTATTGGGAGTGAAACCCATTCTCAAAAGGATGCATTAGTGTTGGTGTCACAAGCATGATTGGCCAAGTTATCCGAATCCACAACAAGATTACCTTCCTTGAAAAATGTGAGTAATAGCAAAAACCATAAGAGATAGTGTATACCTTATCTCTTTTATAATATAGTGGATGTGCCACAGGATACTGCCTTTACATTTGATGATATTGACAAGGACAAGACTCCAATCCAGATTTTTTTAATACTTAAAGCAACACAATAACGAAGACCATTTCTCATATCTCTAGCTTCTACTAGCATGTTAGCATTCACATCATAGAAATGAGAGAAGCAATTACGACCCGACTAATATTATCCCTGATAATACCTCAGCCCCTAGCACTACTAGGATTTCCATCGACGTTCAACTTCAAAAAATTGCCACTAAATTTTGGGAATTGCTAGCGTCTTTTGTCTCCATTCACAAGGTGGGTGGTCTGACATGCGACAGACCATCTGCGAAATGCCTTCTACGAAGGACCCTAGCAAATCCCCTAGGTTTTTCAGTAAACCAAAGATAATTTTTCCGATAGAACTGTTCTAGAGATAATCTTTCCATTAGGTTGCACTTGGACATTGTTTTTGCATTATTTCCTTGATCCCTAAACCATGTTGTGATTTTTCTTTTAATATGATTAGTATCTGTCTTTTGATTTTCCATTCTTCTTTTGCATCTTTCTAACCGGATTTCCCATATTATAATGGAGGGGACAATTTTGACGAGTATGTGTCCTTATATATAGCTTTGTTTGGGTAACTGCTCCTCATTTCCCCATGTTCTTTTATAAGGAACTTTTTGGTAACTATCTATGTTAAGCTCTGTTATTCTCACGTCCTCCATTTTTCAGGTGGTTATCATCCACCTTTCCACGATTTGCAATTGTGATGCCACATCTTTTAATCAGTCCATCAAGATGGTGTCCTGACAACTCAGTCCCATTTGCCTAATAACCTTAAAGATAAACATATTCTAAGGAAGAGTCTGAAATACAGGTGTGACAATCCAAGAGGGGGGTGAATTGGTCAATTAGAAATTTTAGGCCTAATTAAGGGAGATTAAAAATTAATCTTCTAATTAAGCACTAATTAGTCTAACCGTTGTTTAAATATGTATATCAATAAAATCTAGGATGTAGACTTTCTAATCATGAACATTTACTAACCCTTGTTCAAATGGATATCATAATGCAATTAGGGTTTATAACTTTTAACACAAGTGCATTTACTAACCCTTGTTCAATTAAAGCATAAACACAAGTAAGATTAGAGATTACCAATCACCACACGTGCAAGAGAGAAGGAAAAGAGACATCCACAAGGAACACAAGATTTATAGTGGTTCGGTCGCAACTTGACCTACTCCACTCTTCCGAGTTTACTTCCTTGGGATCTCCACTAAAATGATGAAGCTGCACACCCGACTCATTCATCCCCAAAGGGAACAAACCCTTGCTTTTCCATTCTCAAGGGCCAAAGCGAAGCCCCTCGCAAGAAGCCTTTGGCAAGGGAACAAACCCTCATATGCCGTTTTCACCTTTCTTAGGCCGAAGAGGAGACCCTTGTCTTCACGTTTCTTCACGGGCCGAAGAGAAGACCCTCTTCTTCATATTTCTTGCTGGGCCGAAGAGAAGACTCTCAATGAAGAACAAAGAAAATGAAAAACACTCAGTGCCTCTTAATAGTATGATTACAACTTTAATAGCTCACAATAACTCTAAGAAAATACAAGTGTAAAGCCCTATGAAGTGCCTCTTGAAAGAATGTGAAAATACAAGTTCAAAGAGGTTTTTGCTTTTGAATAAAAAGTTAAAGCTCAAAGAGAAATGGGATTTGATCTTGTAAGCCCAAGGGTCTAGCCTCCTATCTTGTTTTGATGATTCTAAACATAATTGATTATGTTCTTGAATACTAATCAATTTGCCTTGATGTGTTGTGTTAAGATAGGTTGATCATTGAAGAAACCAACACACCACATGGTCATGCTTGAAGATGTACCACACAAGAGTCAAAGGAGCTAAGTGGAGCTCACATTATCTCTCAAGCAAGCATATACAAAATGGAAGACCAATTGAAGACCAAGGCTAAAGAGAAGCTGAATGTTACCTAGATTTCATTGTACATCTTTTCTCTTTAGATTTCTAAGTCAAGGCAAAGTTTTTAAAAATAGTTTCTAAAACAACTTAAGAACTAAAATGGTTAAGTGAATGGTTATGTGGTGGACCAACATGTTGGATCCCTCATAAACATTCCAAATTATCATAGGAATTGAGTTCCAAAAGCCCAAAATCAAATAAGCAATAAAAACATAAAAATCTGCTTATTTTAGGCTTCTCGGAGCTCCGAGCTCAGAACTCCGAGAAGTTCCCTCGGAACTCCGACAAATGGTCCAGTAGTATTTACAACTTCTGGCCATTCTCTCGGAACTCCGAGAAATGGTCCAGTAGAATTTTCCTTCTTCTGGCCGTTCTCTCGGAACTCCGAGAATTTGTCTCGGAACTCCGAGATTTTCTCGGAGCTCCAAGAAGGTTCTCGGAACTCCAAGAACGTCGCGACAGCATAGAAAAGAGCCGTTGGGATTTGAATTAAAATTTAGTTTTTGATATTAACACCCCCAAACGGTGATATTTTGTCAAGAGGCTATAAAAACACATTCAAGATGTTTATTTTTCTCTCTAGAATATTTTGAAAAACCTCCTTAAGCATTCAAACAACTTGCAACTCATTTTAGCTTAAGAATTTATTTTTCTCCCCAAACTTGCCTTGCACTTGCAAATCTTTTGAGTTTGGATTTAGGGCTTTCATTTGCATTCTATCGTGGAGAAGCATTCAAGGGGACTACATCGTGCATCAAGCTTTCAAGAGAAGCCAAGCATTTCATCTTCTATTCTTGTAAAGGTGGCTAGGACATCCAATCTTAATACCTTAGGGAGTATCGCTTAGAACTCGGCGAAGAAGGAGAGTCGGTGTAAAGGTGTCAAGGGCATCCTCATTTAATATCCCTTGGAAGTGTAATTGCCTCAGAGCCGGGCATCGTGGAGGTCTCGCATAGTGGAAACCCTTAAGGATGATCTTAAGAAGAGTGGGGAGTTCCTGCATTCACCTGCCTATCATGTCACTCCACACACACCTCATAATCAATTTTGTTTGTCATCATAAAAAAAGGGGAGATTGTAAACCCAAGGGTCTACTCTCCTATCTTGTTTTGATGATTCTAAACAAAATTGATTATGTTCTTGAATACTAATCAATTTGCCTTGAAGTGTTGTGATAAGATAGGTTGATCATTGAAGAAACCAACACACCACATGGTCATGCTTAAAGATGTACCACACAAGAGTCAAAGGAGCTAAGTGGAGCTCACATTATCTCTCAAGCAAGCATACACAAAATGGAAGACCAATTGAAGAACAAGGCTAAAGAAAAGTTGAAGGTTACCTAGATTTCATTGTACATCTTTTCTCTTTAGATTTCTAAGTCAAGGCAAAGTTTTTCAAAATAGTTTCTAAAACAACTTAAGAACTAAAATGGTTAAGTGAATGGTTATGTGGTGGACCAACATGTTGGGACCCTCATAAACATTCCAAATTATCATAGGAATTGAGTTCCAAAAGCCCAAAATCAAATAAGCAATAAAAACATAAAAATCTGCTGATTTTAGGCTTCTCGGAACTCCGAGATTTTTCTCGGAGCTCCGAGCTCGGAAGTCCGAGAAATGGTCCAGTAGTATTTTACAACTTCTGGCCATTCTCTCGGAACTTCGAGAAATTTTCTCGGAACTCTGAGAAATGGTCTAGTAGAATTTTCCTTCTTCTGGCCGTTCTCTCGGAACTCCGAGAATTTGTCTCGGAACTCCGAGATTTTCTCGGAGCTCCGAGAACGTCGCGACAGCACAGAAAATAGCCGTTGGGATTTGAATTAAAATTTGGTTTTTGATATTAACACCCCCAAACGGTCATATTTTGTCAAGAGGCTATAAAAACACATTCAAGAGGTTTATTTTTCTCTCTTGAATATTTTGAAAAACTTCCTTAAGCATTCAAACAACTTGCAACTCATTTTAGCTTAAGATTTTGTTTTTCTCCCCAAACTTGCCTTGCACTTGCAAATCTTTTGAGTTTGGATTTAGGGCTTTCATTTGCATTCTATCGTGGAGAAGCATTCAAGGGGACTACATCATGCATCAAGCTTTCAAGAGAAGCCAAGCAATTCATCTTCTATTCTTGTATAGGTTGCTAGGGCATCCTATCTTAATACCTTAGAGAGTATCGCTTAGAACTCGGCGAAGAAGGAGAGTCGGTGTCAAGGTGTCAAGGGCATCCTCATTTAATATCCCTTGGAAGTGTAATCGCCTCGGAGCCGGGCATCGTGGAAATATTTAAGGATGATCTTAAGAAGAGTGGAGTAGGGCTTTGCCCGAACCACTATATATCGGTGTGTTCTTTCTTTGTCTTGGACTTTCATTCTTGATTTTGGTTTGGCATTTCATTTTGTTTGATCTTATTTTGAACTAACCAAAATCTAATCAAGAGAAGAAAAATCAAATTAGGTTTAATACTTAAATTTAAAAAGGCATAAATTAGTGTTAAAACCAATTCACCCCCCCTCTTGTTTATTTCAGATCTTTCTCAAATGTTCAAAAGCTTTTATAGATAAGTTTTAATCATGTATATATAGTGTATTTGAAAATATGACCGTTTGGGGTAAAACTGTAAATAACTGGCTTGAAAAAGTCAAGCTGAAAACGCCCCAACGGCTAGTTTGCATGACTGCGGCTGTCGACCGAGCCATCGCGGTCGTCCGCCCCTATCGAGCGCCCTTTAATATTGTCAAATTTCTTACCGTCGCGGTCGACCGGCCCCATGACGGTCGCCCTATGAGGGCTAACACTTTGTTCAAAATTTTGGCTCATAAAACCTATCCTGGTCGACCGACCCACAACGGTCACCCGTCCTAGACCAAATTGGATTGCTTCTGTAGAAACAGAAGCGCATTCGCGGTCGCCCGGATCATCCTGGTCAACCGGCCAGATAAATTCTGAGATGCCCTGGATTTCCAGGTTCCATCCTGCGGCTGCCCGGAAGAGCCCAGTCGACCGGCCCTTTGTGAAATTCCATTTTTAACTTCAAAAATTAGGGGCTTTTGGGTTATGGTCTTTGGGCTTAAGTCCAAGATTTTCAAACACATTTTTGGCTGTGCTAATAGTTTTCAAAGATGTAAAATGTTAAGTATAAAAATCATTTGAAAACCTTTTGAAAGTGCATTTAAACATAAAATCAAGAGGACTCTAAATACATTCTAAAAATAAGAATCTTGAGTCTTCTTGGAATGTCTTGGCTCCTTTGCACTTTCTTGGACTTCTTTGGCTTGTGAGTGAACTTCTTGACCTTGTTTGGCTCTTGTGACTTATCCTCCAATCTTCAATGCATGTTGAGGTACATGAAGTGTCACCAATGACTAGTTCAACTCGAAGCTCCTTCTTGACACTTGCTTAAGAACTTGTGGGATCTTCATGTTGAGCTTCTTGACTTGAGCATCTTCAAATGGGGATGTCTCCAATGTAGGTGCAAGCTCTTGGTTCCTTTGCTCCTTGATCCACAAGTCATGTGATTTGAAGAGTTATGTAATGGCGATAATGACATGAAATTCCTGTATACAACACAACACCTCAAAGCAACACATCAGTCCATAAATGCTAATCAATTTGGTTTGCTAGCATCAAAACAAGAAGGTAAGGTGAATGATTAACCCATGAAAACCCTTGGGCTTACAAAATCTTATAGTAAGTATCTAACCTTTGTAGTATACGCACGTTCCCCCACATGTTTGTCAAATGCCAGCGTGGCATATAACTATATCCACTCTGTCTAAACAAGTCGCCACTTGGAGATTTGGTCTTCATGACCAATTATGTCCAAAATGGGTGCAAACAACCTTATACTTTTTTGGGGGCGTTGATAAATTCAAACCCCCCTCCAGATGACTTGATCCCCTTTTACCCCTTTTTACCACACAACCGGTATAACACAGTACCATTATTGTCTCTCTGTACAACCATCACACATTCACACTCACTTACTGTAGACACCCAATTTTGTCAAGGAATTATTAGTGATAGGTGACGCAAGGAAGAACCTTATGACGAGTTCCAGAGCACCAGTTGTGTTTCTCTCAATCTCTCTTTAGAGCAAAGAACTATTTCTAAAAACTGTTTTAGCCACCGAAAGCCTGTTTTAACACAGCACCCGCCTTTTTCCGGCAAAACCAAAAGCCTGTCTACACAGCACCCGCCTTTTACGGCATAAACCAGTGAGCCTGTAAACACCCCGATTTTGCTATACTTTAAAAAGCAAAAGATTTGGTAGTTTGTCAAGTTTCGAGTCCGTATTCCATCTAGGATTAAGCATCTGTGCATTTTAGGGTAGATTTTGCCTCGTTGAAGGAATTCTGAAGTTGATTCGTGATCCTAAAGGTTTCTAGGGTGTTCCAATGGTATCTAGAAGATGAAAATTCAAGTTTCCAACCAACTGAAAAAAACCTGTTATGTTTAGAATTTTTGGGGTTTCCCTCATTTTTGCCCATTTTTACACTACAGGGGTATTTTGATCATTCCCGATGTGTCTCGTTTGACCCCCGAGTTATATTTGAGAAATCGTGAGTGATTTTACAAATTTTGAAAAGGCTGCTATTTTTAGAAACTCATGGGGCTTCCACATTTTCATCATCTTATGAATATTTCAATCATTTCTCATATATCCAAAACCATCTCGAGGGTACGGCTCATGGATTATGAGTAATTTCGTAAGATTTGGAAAACCTGCTAAATTTAGATCTCTCAAGATTTTCTCTTATTCTTGCACTTCGGGGGTATTTTACACATTTCCAACATATCATTTTTGGTCCCTAAGTTGTGTCTAAGAAATCTTGAGTCCGTTTATAAATTTTCGAAAATCTGCTATTTTTGGAATTTCTGAGGGTTTTCCCTAGTCTCGCCAAATTCTAGCACATCGGGGTAGTTTGGTCTTTTCCTGTATAATTCTTTTGATCCCCGATATATGTCTGAGAGATTATGAATGATTTTCTGAATTTTTGAAAACCTGCTAAATTTAGAATTTCTCAGGGGTTTCGCTTAATTTGGAAATTCTAAGTGTTGAGGGCATTTTGGGTATTTTCAGGGGATGCCAAATGATCCTGTTTAATATTGCTCACCGAAAGGACCCAATTGTAAAAGTTTCTATTTTTGAAGTTTGACCACAAGACTTTCCATTTTTAATTTTTCCCTTTAGGGGTAAACCAATCTGAGGGTATTTTGGTCGCATTTGGATGTCTAACAGTCAAATAGGGGCATTTTGGTCCGAAAAGTTGTTTTTCAAAAAAGATGGTTCGATCATGTGTGAGGGATCCACCATAAATGTCAAATGGGTTGGGTCTATATATAGAATGTTGAATTTAGAAAGATTTTATTGAAATTTTACGGAAAAACCCGAAACCCGTGTGAAATGTCCCATTGGGCTAAAGCCCGCAAAGATGGAGCTCATGTGGGTTCACCCACAATGGTTGGAATAAGCATGTCTTGATTGACAAGAAATTAAGATTTGAATCAAATCCAATTTGGAAACAAGAAAGAAAGAAAGCAAGAGGGAAAAATTGGAAACAAGCCAAAAATGGGAGCTCTCACTTTGGAAACTACTATTTCTCTCTTAACCCTAGTTTTTTTGTATAAAAATAAAACAAAACAATCCTAGGAAGGATCCAAAAAAAATCCAAAATCGTCATTTTTCTCTCTCCTCCCAAAAAAAAAAGAGAAACAAACCTCTTCTCTCTTGAAGTGTGTTCATCTCTCTCAAGGGTTCTTCACAAAAGGGATTCTTGAATTCCATTTTCTTCTTCAACAAATCACACGTCAAGGATCTTTGGGGTGTTCTTTGGGTCTTCTTCATCATATAAAATGGTGCGACAAAGCGTATACCTCGGATCTACGCACCCTAGAGACAAGGAGCGCGATCAATGGTAGGATCTTTATCTTTGTAATATTAAAAGTAGAAAAGCATGCTAGGGTTTTACTTTTGATAGATAAAATCAATGAATTTTTTCTTGAAATTCCAGTATGTTATAATATATATTATAAGTTTTCAAAATCCAAATTTTCACAAAAAAATTAATTTTCCTCCATTTAATAATGATTTCCTTTCGTTTTTTATTCAATATGGATTTAAATCGGATTATCAAAGAAAGTGTTTGAAAACGTGAGTTTCTTTAAAAACTGATATTCTTAGGGATATTTATAGAATAAAATACTGCTGGAAACTTAATTTCTAATCGTGGTTTGACCGTTTTAATTTTCATTCTATTTTTCAAAAAATAACCACGAAAGGGGTTAGTTCTTTATGAACGAAGCCAAAAGTATATCAAACCATGTCCAAAATTTGTGAAATCTTGTTTCAAAACCAATGTTTTGATTTCCAGACCACCCAAAAATTTTCCTATATTTTTGAATTTGTTTAATCCGGTTTTAAACTATTTTAAATTTTGGCCATTTTTAATAAATATCAAAAGGTATTAAAAATTGATGAAACTCTCCAGAATTAATGTTCAATAATAAATTGAATTTCCCATAAATTGTTTTTTTAAAAAAAAGTTTTTTTATTTGTTTTCTAATCACTTCGTCGTTTTACGTGTCGTAATTCTTTTTTGTATTAAATTAATGAAATTTTGAATCTTTTTCCTACAAACTAGTAGTTTAGGCCATTATAAGGTTAGTGAAAATTTTTTAAAAGATTTTACAAAGGTTTAATATGATTTCATAATTTTCTTTTAAAAAAACAGGTTTTAATTCCTAGGAAACGAAATCCTCTTTTTATTCCAAAAATAATTTTATAGAGGAACATTAATTATTAGGTCTTGAAATTTTGACAGTAAATCATATAACCTATTTTATATATACTGGAATTTGTACATGATTTTAGGATACCATTTAATCTACTTTTTAATTGATTCATTGATTTTATCCGAATTTTGTGTGAATTGTAATTGGCATCAAATCTTGATAAACACCTTTGAAAATTTTACAGTAGTCTAATACCATAATTCTATCTATACTGTAACATGTTTACAGATTTGCGATTCGTATGCTATGAGTTGCTGTGTTAATCTACAATCTGACTTGAATTTTGAAAAATTAGAACTTGTTTAGTAAATCTTGATGAAAATTCATGAAATATTATCTGTAAGCTATAATCATTCATATCTTGTTACTACAAAAGTTTCAATTGATTTGAAGTTCGATTGCTTAGGGTTACTGTGTAATCTTACCAATCTGGTCTTAATGTTAATAAATGACAACTTAATAGCAAATCAACACAAAAGTTAGTGAAAACTTTCAGAAAATCCTAATTTTTATCATATATTTAACCTTAAAATTTTTTGAAACAGAAACCCTAGAGGTTATAGATTCCCTTTGTAAATTGACTATGCCGAGACGGTTTAACTGCCGAGATCGCATTCATAATCGTATACTAATTGTGATTGTTCCTGCATAATTTGAGCATGTAAATTATAGCATGTTGTTGGCTGCGAGGTCCACTGTCCACGGAAATCCTGAGAATCATGCCAGGTAATAATATACTATAATTTATGTGTTAAATTATACAAGGATTGAGAGCACGATGCCCTTCCATGGATGGAACTTAAGGCTGAATTTGCCAACCATAGAGCCTTTGGTATTCCTTCGATGTTAGGAATCGAAAATCTTTGAAAAATTAAAAATTATTTACTTAATAAATTAAGATCATTTGATCAATGCTTTTGGAACCGTTGGATAACGGTATCTCTTCGTAAGGACCTTTAGAACCAATTAGGAACACTTATCTCGCGTTGTGTCCTAGGTTTTAGGGTGTCCTAGAGTTAGGGAGTTCAGCCTCATCACAAATGATTGCTATTATTAGCAATTGAGTCATAGATCTAGTTACACTAATTACCCCTTTTTCCCATAGGACAAGCCTAGTTACCTAGGATGTAGGTTCACCTGCATTAGTCTAAGGGATGTCTTGCACTTAGATAGGACCATATAACATCTTAGATGGAGTCCTAGGATAATAAAATCTACTCAAATTGAACTAAATAATCTCTCTTAAATTGTTGAACGAGTCCTTCCAGTCTAGATTGGTGTCCTAGATGAGTTAGGCATAAGTAGCTTAGTTCAAGTGCACCGAACTACGTCGACTCTAATCCCAGTGAGGCTTGGGTACGTAGGCAGCTTGGATGCTTGATGGCATACCAATCACGAGTTGGCCCCACACACAAATGGTGGGGTTTTGTATATTAGTTTTTTTTATAAATTCTTAATTAAAGTATATAGAATTTCTCTCAAATTAGTATTTTAGGAGAATATTCACATAGATTGAATAAACAAATTAAGAAAATTAAGATACACATTAGGGAATACATTGAAACTAGATCTTACGATGCATGTCACGTAGTTCGCACATTAATATAAGAGTTAAATGAGCCATTTAAAAGAAATTCAAAAGTGTTAACTTTTGGAATTGAAGACCGATTATCGGGCAGGAATAGTGCATGTGGTAGTAACTCCCCATACATTCCATTCTCGTAACCAGGTAACTAGTCTAGATTTCTGGTCAATTATGGGTCCTAGATCCCTCATCTAGGTGGCAACTCTGTCACTCTCTTTTATGTGGAATTCAGATTGCCTTAGTGATTCCAAGTTCTTGGAAAAGATGAATTAAATCACACCTTGCTAGGCTCGGTGGCTTACCCCTGCCCTTATGGGTACTGGGTTGCACATTTGTTTGCACCCTATGCCTTGGTTGCTGCCTGCTTGGTTGGGTAATTAAAATCAATAATAAAAAGCACACGCCATTCGCGTGGGTACGAGAGACCAAGAGAGAGCGTGGCGGCTCGCGCCTCACCCCTCTCGCGGGATCGGGTCCCACAGAGCCCGTCCCTGCACACGGCATCCCATTCGGTAGGTTAACCTAGGGCCAAAAACTCTCTTTTAGGCACCCAAAGGACACCCTGTCTCTCGCAAACACTCGATTTTTGGACCATTGGAGAGCCTTGAACACAACGAATCCAACAGACCAGACCGCGTGCGAATTAGAGTCCAATCGGAAGAGATATGGACGACCAAATGCATTGTAAGGGACGACAACACCACCACCCGAAAGCCCATTTTAACACGGCAAACGCCATTTTAACACGACAAATGCCTTTTTCGGCGAACCAAAAGCATGTCCACTCAGCACCCGTCTTTTACGGCACAAACCAGTAAGCCCGTCTGCACACGGCATTTCCAATCCGTAGGTTAACTTTGTATCTAAAACTTTCTTTTACCATCCAAAGGACACCCTGTCTCTCAAAAGCACCCAGTTTCTAGTTCATTGGAAAGCCTTGAACACAAGGAATCCAACGGACCTGACCACGTGAGAATCAGAGTCCAATCGGAAGAGATATGGATGATCGAACATTTCGATAAGAGACGAAACCACTACAAAACAAAATGGAGAAGAGTCGAACTATCACGACGACCGAGGACGACATCACCCAGATATTTATGGGTGATGTCATCCTCCAATTCATCCCAAACGAATTTTGGTTCGACCAGATATTTTTTATCCCCTGGAGGGGGGTAAGAGTTTAACACACCTCTTCTCTCTTTCTCCCCTCAGGTGTATACACCATTCCTTCGTTGTATTTCTCCCTATTTTCAAAGCCTCGAACCCCTGCAGAAAATCAGACAGAAACCCTAGCTAGCTTGCTTTAGAAGAGAGAAAGTAGAGAAACACTAGGTAATTCTTTTCGAATGTCGGCATTCTGCCGAACTTCTAAGGTTCAGAGCATCGTTTCTTTTTTTGCGCTGTTGTTCTGCCGAATTTCGCAGAACTACGAGCTACTCCTCCATAGTAGCATCGTTGTTCTGCCCAAATCTCGGTAAACTTGGAGGCAAATTGGCTATACAGTGCCGTTGCATCGCCGATTTCTCCGCAACCTCAGGGCTCCCTTTCCAACACAGCGCGGTAGCACTGCCGAATTTCAGAGAACCCAACACCCTATTCTCAATATAGTGCCATGGTTCTGCCGAAACTTCGGCAATCCTTAGAGTCTTATTCTCAAAACAAGTGCGGTTACGCTGCCCAACTTTCCAGTGGTAAGATAAAAACCTAAAAAATGTAATCCATTTACTTTTCTGTCGTAAAGTAAGTTGCGAAATCAGGCTCTGCTGAAAGCAACTTACAATACAAAGCTAAAAGATATAATTCCTTTACTTGCTTCTGTTGCTTTCATTTTTTTTTCATTTTGGCAAGTTTGCAAAAGATATGAAGCGGGGTACTCCGATCGTAGTCAGCTTAGGGGTATCTAAGATATTCTGATGATAGTAGACGATCAGGATCAGAGAAATCACCTCTTCTTTTCATCTTTGCTTGTGCTTTTACTGCTATACTTTACAAATTCAGCATTTTACTACTTTCTGTACTTTTTACATTTCATAGTACGGTACGAGGTTGAGGGGTCAAAAAGACTTGTTCCGCTACGGACGAGCGCTTCAGACATTATTCCCTCCGACTTGTTTTTATTTTCTGTACTTTACTGCTTTACGAAAGTAAGGTATGTGGTGGGTAATAAGTTCCCGGCCCACGGCAAACTTATATAAACCCTGCTATCTTTCTTTTGTTTTACTTTCTGTACAGTTATTTTCCGTTTGATTTAACTTAACCTGTGCTGTGAGTAAGTTGCGATATCTGGATCTTCCGTAAGCAACTTACAATATCAATCAAGTTAATTATCGCTTATTTCTTATTTCTTTTGTAAATTCAATTCATTTACATTCGGAATTAAGCGTAATCTAACAAGGCAAATAAAATCAAATTATTTCATTTTAAATCCTTCGAAAATGCCAATCTAAGTTAAGAGACCGGATTAAACCGGGCAAGAGGGGTGCTTCACACTTTACCAATTGTAACCACAACCCTTACCTAGATATCTGTAAGGACCTCGCCTTAAAAAACAAAGCAAAATATAAGGTTCACAAGCCCAGAGCAAACGAACCCCGTTCATTTCTATTCTTTCAACGAAATTCGAGCCCAATGCTCATTTTCTTGAAAGAACAGACATGGGTCCTAGGCCCAAACCTAGGTGGCGACTTTGAAACCTCTCTATCTTGCGAAGTTAGGACCTCAGTCCTGCGTTCGTAAGATATGCAGATCAAATAACACCCCCTACTATAGAAATCCCAATCGTGCGTGATCCCCCACCATCCTGTGCAAATGAGGGAAAAAACCAGCTCCCATATACTGGCGAGTTTGCTGGGGAGAACTTTAAACATGATATTCCCTCGGGAGAACTTTAAACATGATATTCCCTCTCAAGCAGAGCCCGTTATCAAAATAAAATAGTTTGTAGCTCTATATAATCAAATTGGCATTTTTCAAGAATTTAAAATCAACTAATTTGATTTTTTTTCTCCTTTCTTGGGTTATCCTTAACCCGATATAGCCTTCAGGAATATTCGCAAGCTGCGAACTTTTTCATAAGTTGCGAACGCTCCCGACGAGCGGAAAAAAACAGCAAGTGTCGGATTTACTTTCCAGAATATATATATATATATATACACACACACTAGCTGCACTTTTTCTACATGGATTGCAAGAGCTAAAGCTCAAAATTGCTAAGAGCTGTGGGACATGATCCCGCGAGAGGGGTGGGGCGCGAGCCGCCGCGCTCTCTCTCTTGGTCTCCCGTACCCACGCGATTGGCGTGTGCATTTAATTATTGATTTGAATTCGTCTTTCATGTGAACTTGGGATCACTAAGGCAATCCGAATTCCACACGAAAGAGACTGACAGAGTCGCCACCTAGATGTGGGATCTAGGACCCGAAATTAACCAGAAATCTAGACTCGCTACCTGGTTACGAGAATGGAAGGTATGGGGAGTTATCCGCCACATGCACCATTCCTGCCCGATAATCGGTCTTCGATTCCAAAAGCTAACTCTTTTAAATTTATTTTAAATGGCTCATTCAACTCTATGTTAATGTGCGAACTAAGTGACATGCATCCTATGATCTAATTTCAATGAGAATCCTAAATGTGTATCTTGATTTATTAATTTGTCTGGATTCAATCTAAGTGAAGGTTCTTCTAGAATTCTAATTTCATGGAAAGCCCTAAGTGATTTGATTAAGTATTTACAAGAAAATTAATATACAAAACACCACAATTTGTTGTGGTGCCGACTCGCGGGTGGTATGCCATCAGACATCCAAGCTGCCTACGTACCCAAGCCTCACTGGGATCAGAGTCGACGTAGTTCGGTGCACCTAAGCTAAGTTACATATGCCTAACTCAACTAAGACACCGACCTAGACGGGATTGACTGTTTCAACAGTTTTAGGAGAAGTTATTTAATTCAAGTTGAAGATTTTATTATCTTAGGATTTCATCTAAGATGCTATATGATTCTCATCTAAATGCAAATGGTCCCTTAGACTAATGCAGGTTTGCCTTACATCCTAGTTTACTAGGCTTGTCCTAGGGAAAGATTGGGTGACTAGTGTAACTAGACCTATGGCACGGTTGCTATACATAGCAAGCGTCCGTGATGAGGCTGGACTCCTAACTCTAGGACTCCCTAAAACTTAGGACACAACACGACACGACACCATTGTTCCTAAATTGGGCTCTAAGGGTTCTTACGACGGAAACCATAATCCAATGGTTCCGAGAGACACGAGATGAATCGAGATGATGAATAGTGTGAGGGAATGGGAAAGATAGAGAAAGGTGCGACTGAACTTGGGAGTGCCAAATTGCCTACGTACCCCGTGATGGGGATCAAGCCACACGTAGTTCCACTGGGGAGGTTGCTTGGATTTTGGAAGACAGAATTGGTATTTGGATCTGGAATCGGGTTTGTATTTGAGCATTGGACTTGAGATTCAGAAACATTGATTTATCAATGGGATTTTGGAATTGGGAATTTGCATCAAAGAATTGAGCATATAGGAATCATCAAGGGTTTGAATTTTGGGAATTCAAAATGGGCGGGCTTATGAGATTCGGCCAAATGGATTCAGACATGCGACTCGGATTGTGTTGGGATATTACTTGGTTGGATTGGGTTAATGGTTAGGGTCAAGTGAGTCGGGTCTAAGTTAGGAGCAAACCCGATACTAGCCATGGTCTAACTAGGAGGAAGCAGGGTACAAACCAGGGTGCGGACCAGGGTGCACCAGGGTGCGAACCAGCAGGGAACCAGGGTGCGAACCAGCAGGGGAACTAGGGTGCAACCAGCAGGGAACCTGGGTGCAACCAGCAGCGAACCTGGGTGCGAACCAGCAGCGAACCAGGGTGCGAACCAGCAGGGGAACCAGGGTGCAACCAGGAGGGAACCTGGGTGCAACCAGCAGCGAACCTGGGTGCAACCAGGGTCTAACCAGAGTGCGAACCAGCAGGGAACCAGGGTGCGAACCAATATCGAACCAGGGTGCGAACCAGTAGGGAACCAGGGTGCAACCAGCAGGGAACCAGGGTGCAACCAGTAGGGAACCAGGGTGCAACCAGCAGGGGAACCAGGGTGCGAATCAGTAGGGAACCAGGGTGCAACCAGCATCGAACCTGGGTGCAACCAGCAGCGAACCTGGGTGCAACCAGGGTCTAACCAGAGGCTAACCAGGGGGAAAACGGACCCTACATGCTTCCTAACATGGTTTTTCTTTTAAAGTAAAAGATATGCATGAAAACAGACCCTACATAGAATTGAAATAAATGCCTACCTCTTTGGAAACCCACTTTGTGTTTGATTTTTCTTTGATGTTAATTCCTTGAAGATGATTCCTTGCTTGATAATGACTGCTTTTGATATATATCACCCAACGTATAAAATCACCCGATCCGGCAAGGATGGCCGAACCCTTGAAGAGATGAGGGAGAGAGATGAATTTTCTAAGAGAGGGGTTTTCTTTTCTTCTCTTTTTCTGGATGGTGGGATGAGAGGGTATTTATAGGAGAATGGGATAGGAGGTTAGGTGAGGTTAGGTGAGGTTAGGTAAGGTTAGGTGAGGTTAGGTGGTTAGGTGAGGTTAGGTGAGGTTAGGTGAGGTTTGGATGGTTAGGATGAGAGGAGAGGTTAGGTGAGGTTAGGTGAGGTTTGGATGGTTAGGATGAGAGGAGAGGTTAGGTGGTTTTGGATGGTTAGACCCAGGTCAAGATCTGCCATTGATCTAACGATTTACGGAAATCGGGTCTCGGAATGGAATCAGGGTTCGGGCTATGAAGTGACCCTATCTTATTTTGTCCCGATTGATGATCCGTAAAGTCAGATCAAGATATTAATGACCTAAAACATATATTAGGTTATTGTTGGTTAAAGTAAAGCAAAATGTGGGTGTCTACAGATGCCCCTCTTTGGTAGAGACGACGTAGTCATCGAATACCAAAGTTAAAATGACAGAACCATTTTGCGTAACTTTAATCGACAAAGGAACCCCCTAAACACAATGCAACCTAATATAATGCAAGACCTTAGATGAAATCCTAGAATTGGAATGCAATAAAACAAACCCGCTGCGGTGCCGCTGGCAACGAGAGAAATGGGATACCATTTTCAAATGGATTTTCGGAGGGAAAGGAATATCGCTTTTGAACAGCTTCAGAGGAAATGAGACGTCATTTTCAAATGGTCTCAGAGAGAATAATGGATGACTTTTGAAAGATTCTTAATGAAAATGCAGCATCATTTTTGAATGGGCTTGGGCAAGATAAAATACCGTATTTATACGGATTCCAAGGAAATGAGACATCATAGTTGTATGATGTTCAAAGGGTATAAGAGATCATTGTTGTATGGACTTGAAGAGAATGAAATACCGTATTTGTACGGATTCCAAGGAAATGAGACATCATAGTTGTATGATGTTCAAAGGGGATAAGAGACCATAGTTGTATGGACTCGAAGAGAATGAAATACCGTATTTGTACGGATTCCAAGGAAATGAGACATCATAGTTGTATGATGTTCAAAGGGTATAAGAGACCATAGTTGTATGGACTCGAAGAGAATGAAATACCGTATTTGTACGGATTCCAAGGAAATGAGACATCATAGTTGTATGATGTTCAAAGGGTATAAGAGACCATAGTTGTATGGACTCGAAGAGAATGAAATACCGCATTTGTAAGGATTCCAAGGAAATGAGACATCATAGTTGTATGATGTTCAAAGGGGATAAGAGATCAAAGTTGTATGGACTCGAAGAGAATGAAATACCGTATTTGTACGGATTCCAAGGAAATGAGACATCATAGTTGTATGATGTTCAAAGAGGATAAGAGACCATAGTTGTATGGACTTGAAGAGAATGAAATACCGTATTTGTACGGATTCCAAGGAAATGAGACATCATAGTTGTATGATGTTCAAAGGGGATAAGAGACCATAGTTGTATGGACTCGAAGAGAATGAAATACCGTATTTGTACGGATTCCAAGGAAATGAGACATCATAGTTGTATGATGTTCAAAGGGTATAAGAGACCATAGTTGTATGGACTCGAAGAGAATGAAATACCGTATTTGTAAGGATTCCAAGGAAATGAGACATCATAGTTGTATGATGTTCAAAGGGGATAAGAGACCATAGTTGTATGGACTCGAAGAGAATGAAATACCGTATTTGTACGGATTCCAAGGAAATGAGACATCATAGATGTATGATGTTCAAAGAGGATAAGAGACCATAGTTGTATGGACTCGAAGAAAAGAGGCACCGTTCACAAACGGGCTCAAGGAGAAGACAAGACCATTCACAAATGGACTCGAGAAATGAGGCACCATTCACAAACGGGCTCAAGGAGGACGATACCATTCACAAATAGATTCGAGAAAAGAGGCGCCATTCACAAATGGGCTCAAGGATAAGACAAGACCATTCACAAATGGACTCGAGAAATGAGGCACCATTCACAAACGGGCTCAAGGAGAAGACGAGACCATTCACAAATGGATTCGAGAAATGAGGCACCGTTCACAAACGGGCTCAAGGAGAAGACAAGACCATTCACAAATGGACTCGAGAAATGAGGCACCGTTCACAAACGGGCTCAAAGAGGACACGAGACCATTCACAAATGGACTCAGAAAATGAGGCACCGTTCACAAACGGGCTCAAGGAGAAGATGAGACCATTCACAAATGGACTCAGAGAATGAGACACCGTTCACAAACGGGTTCAAGGAGAAGACGAGACCATTCACAAATGGACTTGAGAAATGAGGCCCCGTTCACAAACGGGCTCGAAGAATTTAGAGATATTTTATGAACTTGAATTTGACGTAGGATTGGATTTTTTTTATTTTTTTATTTTTTTTTTTTAATTAAGGATTTGGATTTGATAAATTTTTTTATTTTTGGAAAATGAGGTACCGTCCGCAAACGGGCTCAAGGAGAAGATGAGACCATTCACAAATGGCCTCGAGAACAGAGGCACCGTTCACAAACGGGCTCAAAGAGGACATTAGAGCATTCACAAATGGACTCAGAGAATGAGAAACCTGTTCACAAACGGGTTCAAGGAGAAGACGAGACCATTCACAAATGGACTCGAGAAATGAGGCACCTTTCACAAAAGGGCTCAAAGAGGACATGAGATTTTTCATGAACTTGAATTTGACGTAAGATTGGATTTGTTTGAATCGGGGATTGGATTTGATGAATTTTGGATTTTTTTTTTTTTTTTTTTTTTTGAACTCAATGAAATCGGGGACATTATAGATCGTGCCCAGTAAAGATATTGGAAACCAAGACTTTGACGAATGATGAGACGACCAACCTTATGAACGAAGAACCATTAGTAACAAGAATGGATTAGGAACACTTTTATGAAACTTCAACAAGATTTTTCTCAATGAGACTGTTGGTCTTGTCTTCTGGGGATTTTGATAACTGAAACCTTGAACAAGATACTTGAAATTGGTAATTTAGAACAACGGCTCTCTAACATGGAAAAGCGGGATCTGTTTTTTGACAGGTGCTTAGATGAACATTTCTTGACCAGGATAGTATTTAACTAACCGGAAGGAAATTCTGAATTTTAATGGTTCATCTTTCTGAGAAATTGGCTCAACCACCATTGCATCTGGGGCTCTTCCAAGCTTAAGGTGCCTTCCTGGGGTATGATCTTTTTACGGAAGCTGGGCTTTCTGATGTTTCTACTTCTGAACTCTTCTGAGTTGATCTTCTTTGAAATGTAGCTGTTTGACTAGATTCTCGAACCCTTTCAGGTATAATTGCAGGGAGCTGCCTAGGCCGGGCCTCCTTCACCAAGACAGTTACATCATTTGGACATAGGAACGACGATTGACTCTTTCTAAAGAGAAAACTTAGATGAAAGGCACTACTCAAAGGATTGAGCAGCCCTGAAGGAGTGAACTTAGAATAACAAAGATTGACTGACTATACTGACAAACACAGTGATGCTTCTGACTTAGTTAATATTTTGTTTGGTAAGTCTATCCTTTCGAGGAATAGTTTTTCAATTGGTAAACACTGGACTTTTTCCTTAAAACAGTAATGCCTCAAGGATTTAATTACGCCCCCTAAGATTGCTTAGCTTCAATGCCCCCAGTTTTGAGGATATCACTTGAATTTGCTTGAACTTCAGTTGATCTTCAGTCTTGATACCAGCTGTAGCCTTCTTATAATGATTCTCTTACCGTGACCAAGTCACCTCTTCGGGGTTTTTAACTTGGCGGACCGCGCTAGCCTTAACTTTTGCCTGAACCACCATTCTAGGTTTTCGATCCAGCAGGCTATCCCCTTAGCTTTTGCCTAAGCCGCCCTTTCGGGTTTTCAACTTAGCAGGGGAATGATCTTAAATTTTGCCTAGACCGCCCTTTCAGGTTTTCAGTCTAGCAGATCTTCAAACTCCGTTCGTTTTCTTATTCATCATTTTTTTTTATTGTGTCTCGGGACCTAGCTCATTAGTTCTGAACACCAGAAGGACTTTATAGGTAGGATAGGGCTTTTCAAAGAATGGCTTAAGGTTCAACAAAGATTTCGACCGAACCTGTGAACAGGTTGCCTACATATCCCAAGGTAGGAATCAGGTCGTGTGTAGGTCAAGGCGAATGCCCCTAGTTTGAAGATCAATTGTTTGAAGGTTAATTGATTTTTTTCCTTTTTTCTTTTCTTTCTGGAACAATTAACTTCTCTTCTTTTGGAACTTGTCCCTCTTTTTTTTTCTGGAACGATTGATTTTTCTTTTTCTTTTTTTTTGAATCGACCGAACTCGGTTTAACTGAGCTGCCTACGTACCCCAGTGTAGGGATCAGATCTCGCGTAGTTCGGGGCGGATGCCCCTAGTTTGATGGGTTTTCAAGAAAATTTGATTCAGGCTCGAAGGGTTTGCAAACCGGTATTCTTTTGACGTTGGGTTCTGATTTTGGGATTTATTCGGCCAAAGGAGGCCTTCCGATGTTCAAATTGGGAATCGATCTAGGTTACTAGGGTCCCTCTGGTACTGATTATTTATTTATTTTTTCTTTTCTTTTTTTTCACAGAATTTGACGGCATTTCCAGGTAAGAGATAATGGATCTTCTTCTTCCAAGATTCTAATACGTGCTTTTGATTTTCATAGAGTGAAACTTGTTCTTTGACATCCTCCATCTATGGATTCGTACTCTCGATATCTGATGATCACTTTTCATTGTTTGCTCTTGAACTTTTCATCTTGAATTTGTTGGCTTTATGTTATGAATTTGAGAACCAAGGTCATTGATTGGAAATATGAAAGTTGTTTCCACTCTATGCCCCTTGTATAGCATATATCTTCTCACTTTCTTCATTTTCTTTGAGCTTTCCATCTATGTCTTGCCCCTGGTATCGGTTGTAGCTTTTCTAGACAATCTTCTTATTCTTGAAATAATTTTATCAATTCTTCACACTCTTTAGAGGGTAATGTATTTTCAATCGGCATTCACTGAATCAAAGTTTCAGTGCCAGTGTTTATCATTTCAATTTCATCTTTGAAAGGTTGGGATTGGCGCTCCTCCTCTCGTTCAAGTAATTGCTGTGACTCAAGTGGAGTTTCGTCAATTTTGTCCTCATTTGAAGAGGGAGTCTTATTTTAAGATCAGAAGCACACTTAAGAACAGACACAAGTGAACTTTTTGGAACTGACTGAAATTTTATTTAAAGAAAAGCTATTACATCAGACGACCTATCCTGAACATGCTCAGGATTCACAACTCTAAATAAGAAAGGGAAACAGAAGATAACTTGCCTGGACTAGGCATTGACCTTTAACTGTAAGACCGGACTCAACAATTATACTGACCATGATGACTGACTCAACATAAAATAGTAAGTGACTAAAACTTTAACTGCTGCAACTGTTTGGCGTTGAAGGCTCGGCGAAGGCTGGTTCGTTCTGAACATCATCATGGCTGATACTTTCAATTTTGGACAATGATGACTGATTCGCATAGGGAAATGCCCCTAGCTCAAGGATTCTGAGAGTGAACTCTGAAGGACTTAGCAAAATAATCTTGAAAAAGGTAGCCCCTAGAGGAGGAACAGACCAGGGGTACAAGCAAGATTGGATTATCTGGACCAGGCATGATCAGATCATGAGAACGCATAATCGAAAGATTGTGAGATTCTGCATCTGCCAGTTAGGGGATGGCATGAAGATACGATCGAATCGTATGACAGAAGAACGAAAGGCGCACGATCAAAAGATTAGATGAGATAGCATAAGATTGCTTTCAACGGATAGATCATGAATGACTAATCCTATGAGATCTTTGGAAATGATGGGATTTATATCCTAACCCAAAGGGAATTTTTTTTTTTCACATTTTATCAGTGTTACCTGAAGGCATCAACCTTAATCCTAATCTATCGGAGTGGAGAGAGAATCTCGACTCATGACTTTGTTCGTGTATATAAGGACCGATCGTGACCATTGGAAGATGGACCACGGCCTAATCTAGACACCAATGGGTAGGATATCCTAAACTAGGCTCACACACGTGATGCACATGTGTTCGTATACTACATGCATGTGTAGGTTAATCTAGGGGTAAGGCCAAAAGTTCCCTTAGCGCGAATCCCTGCTCGATATACTGTACCAGTGTCCGGCGTATCAGTACGTGAACAAGAGATCCGTTTACGTACCATAAAGGTACCAGGCTAAGGGTGGAATGCTTCTCTAGCACAGAGGCACCAGGTGATGAAATCCCAGTCAACCATGCTAGATAACACTCCGGGTTCCTAAAATAGGACGTGTGTGCACGTGAGATGCAAGAGTTTAGATGCAAGTGATGTAAGTGTGTGCAATATGTTTGCGCAATCTACGATGCCTTCAGGTTTTGTTAGATTAAGTTCAAGTAAAATGTGATGAGAAAATAAAACAAGACAAAGTAATCTATCAAGTATAGAGTTTTTATGAGCCAGTTAAATTAAATTCAAATGAATTATCTTTTGAAATTTTAATGAAGTTAGGTGATCCCCAGCAGAGTCGCCAGACTGTGGGACATGATCCCGCGAGAGGGGTGGGGCGCGAGCCGCCGCGCTCTCTCTCTTGGTCTCCCGTACCCACGCGATTGGCGTGTGCATTTAATTATTGATTTGAATTCGTCTTTCATGTGAACTTGGGATCACTAAGGCAATCCGAATTCCACACGAAAGAGACTGACAGAGTCGCCACCTAGATGTGGGATCTAGGACCCGAAATTAACCAGAAATCTAGACTCGCTACCTGGTTACGAGAATGGAAGGTATGGGGAGTTATCCGCCACATGCACCATTCCTGCCCGATAATCGGTCTTCGATTCCAAAAGCTAACTCTTTTAAATTTATTTTAAATGGCTCATTCAACTCTATGTTAATGTGCGAACTAAGTGACATGCATCCTATGATCTAATTTCAATGAGAATCCTAAATGTGTATCTTGATTTATTAATTTGTCTGGATTCAATCTAAGTGAAGGTTCTTCTAGAATTCTAATTTCATGGAAAGCCCTAAGTGATTTGATTAAGTATTTACAAGAAAATTAATATACAAAACACCACAATTTGTTGTGGTGCCGACTCGCGGGTGGTATGCCATCAGACATCCAAGCTGCCTACGTACCCAAGCCTCACTGGGATCAGAGTCGACGTAGTTCGGTGCACCTAAGCTAAGTTACATATGCCTAACTCAACTAAGACACCGACCTAGACGGGATTGACTGTTTCAACAGTTTTAGGAGAAGTTATTTAATTCAAGTTGAAGATTTTATTATCTTAGGATTTCATCTAAGATGCTATATGATTCTCATCTAAATGCAAATGGTCCCTTAGACTAATGCAGGTTTGCCTTACATCCTAGTTTACTAGGCTTGTCCTAGGGAAAGATTGGGTGACTAGTGTAACTAGACCTATGGCACGGTTGCTATACATAGCAAGCGTCCGTGATGAGGCTGGACTCCTAACTCTAGGACTCCCTAAAACTTAGGACACAACACGACACGACACCATTGTTCCTAAATTGGGCTCTAAGGGTTCTTACGACGGAAACCATAATCCAATGGTTCCGAGAGACACGAGATGAATCGAGATGATGAATAGTGTGAGGGAATGGGAAAGATAGAGAAAGGTGCGACTGAACTTGGGAGTGCCAAATTGCCTACGTACCCCGTGATGGGGATCAAGCCACACGTAGTTCTACTGGGGAGGTTGCTTGGATTTTGGAAGACAGAATTGGTATTTGGATCTGGAATCGGGTTTGTATTTGAGCATTGGACTTGAGATTCAGAAACATTGATTTATCAATGGGATTTTGGAATTGGGAATTTGCATCAAAGAATTGAGCATATAGGAATCATCAAGGGTTTGAATTTTGGGAATTCAAAATGGGCGGGCTTATGAGATTCGGCCAAATGGATTCAGACATGCGACTCGGATTGTGTTGGGATATTACTTGGTTGGATTGGGTTAATGGTTAGGGTCAAGTGAGTCGGGTCTAAGTTAGGAGCAAACCCGATACTAGCCATGGTCTAACTAGGAGGAAGCAGGGTACAAACCAGGGTGCGGACCAGGGTGCACCAGGGTGCGAACCAGCAGGGAACCAGGGTGCGAACCAGCAGGGGAACTAGGGTGCAACCAGCAGGGAACCTGGGTGCAACCAGCAGCGAACCTGGGTGCGAACCAGCAGCGAACCAGGGTGCGAACCAGCAGGGGAACCAGGGTGCAACCAGGAGGGAACCTGGGTGCAACCAGCAGCGAACCTGGGTGCAACCAGGGTCTAACCAGAGTGCGAACCAGCAGGGAACCAGGGTGCGAACCAATATCGAACCAGGGTGCGAACCAGTAGGGAACCAGGGTGCAACCAGCAGGGAACCAGGGTGCAACCAGTAGGGAACCAGGGTGCAACCAGCAGGGGAACCAGGGTGCGAATCAGTAGGGAACCAGGGTGCAACCAGCATCGAACCTGGGTGCAACCAGCAGCGAACCTGGGTGCAACCAGGGTCTAACCAGAGGCTAACCAGGGGGAAAACGGACCCTACATGCTTCCTAACATGGTTTTTCTTTTAAAGTAAAAGATATGCATGAAAACAGACCCTACATAGAATTGAAATAAATGCCTACCTCTTTGGAAACCCACTTTGTGTTTGATTTTTCTTTGATGTTAATTCCTTGAAGATGATTCCTTGCTTGATAATGACTGCTTTTGATATATATCACCCAACGTATAAAATCACCCGATCCGGCAAGGATGGCCGAACCCTTGAAGAGATGAGGGAGAGAGATGAATTTTCTAAGAGAGGGGTTTTCTTTTCTTCTCTTTTTCTGGATGGTGGGATGAGAGGGTATTTATAGGAGAATGGGATAGGAGGTTAGGTGAGGTTAGGTGAGGTTAGGTAAGGTTAGGTGAGGTTAGGTGGTTAGGTGAGGTTAGGTGAGGTTAGGTGAGGTTTGGATGGTTAGGATGAGAGGAGAGGTTAGGTGAGGTTAGGTGAGGTTTGGATGGTTAGGATGAGAGGAGAGGTTAGGTGGTTTTGGATGGTTAGACCCAGGTCAAGATCTGCCATTGATCTAACGATTTACGGAAATCGGGTCTCGGAATGGAATCAGGGTTCGGGCTATGAAGTGACCCTATCTTATTTTGTCCCGATTGATGATCCGTAAAGTCAGATCAAGATATTAATGACCTAAAACATATATTAGGTTATTGTTGGTTAAAGTAAAGCAAAATGTGGGTGTCTACAAGAGCCAATGCTCGCAATTATCGCATAAATTGTTTGAGCCAATGCTCGCAATTTAATTACGAAAATGCCCAGGGAGGCACCTAGGTTTACCCTCTTTTTTTAAAATTTCACTCACACACCATGGGAGTACATCGCCCACTTGCATACCTATTTACCCGGGCGTAACTAGCCCTTGGAACGGATTTAGTACCACTTTGGATTTCATCACCTGAAGTGCAGCTAATCCCGCATCCATTTGAGGTGAAAGCACCACCTCTTTGCACGTCGCCCTTGTGGCGGAGTTAAAACGATGGTGTATTAACTTCACACGGCGTTGGGTCACCCCTGACATGTGTTGTTATGCACATTGGCAAGAGGGACTTTGAAGCCTTCATCCCCTGCATAGCCCAGCATATTGTGCACTTAGATGTAACCGTGTCCTGTCTAAGGACATGTTGAGCTTAGAGTTAGGTAATCCTACCAGTTACTCTCGAGAGATGTGAGTATCATCTAAAGAGGGATACACTAAACCCCCAGCCCACCTTAGGCATGTTGAGCGAGTCTTGAAAGGTGTCCCCGGGTTGCCTCAATTCTTACCCTAGCCCGATGCGCAAACGGTCGCAGCTTCTCTTACCCAAATTTAGGGGTTATGTCTAACCTCTAGTTTTGTCCGAAGTCATGTTTGCAAACCCATATCATCGCATTCCTTGGCTAAGCAAACCATTGTACTCTGGAAGAATGTCCGTCTTACGGTTAATGCGCTTAACCAAAAGATGTCTTCATTCTGGTACCATCCACCAAAGTTATTATAACCCCTCAACCATTTCTCTTCAAAACCATACCAATTTGGTTTTTGCCATGTCAGGGTCTACTATTTTTCGCACTTCTATTTTTGACTATCGGTATAGCCAAGGCGACAAATAAAGTCTACCCCGTTCAAGGTTATTCTCTCCACACAGAGATAAACCTTTCGTGACCCCTCTTGTGGTCAAATAGCGGCAAAGCTCTGCCCAATTTTCTGTCAAGGTTATCTCTCCACACAGAGATAAACCTTCCTTGACCCCTCTTGTGGTCAAATAGCGGCAAAGCTCTGCCCAAATTCCTGTCAAAGATTATCTCTCCACACAGAGATAAACCTTCTGAGACCCCTCTTGCGGTCAAATAGAGGCAAAGCTTTGCCCAATTTCTTGTCAAGGTTATTCTCTCCACACAGAAATAAACCTTCCTTGACCCTTCTTGTTGTCAAATAGCGGCAAAGCTCTGTCCAATTTCCTGTCAAGGTTATCTCTCCACACAGAGATAAACCTTTCCTGACCCTTCTTGTGGTCAAATAGCGGCAAAGCTCTGCCCAAATTCTTGTCAAGGTTATTCTCTCCACACAGAGATAAGCCTTCCTTGACCCCTCTTGTGGTCATAGCAGCAAAGTTGTGCCAAAATTCCTGTCAATGGTTATCTCTCCACACAGAGATAGACCTTCCTCGACCCCTTTTTTACGGTCAAATGACGGCGAAGCTCTGCCCAATTCAACCCGTCTTCTGGTACGAAGATACCCCTGTCTAAGCCATTTGTTATGGTCACAGTACCCGAGCCCTGTTAGTCTTTTCATAGTATTTGACTTATTCTTAACCAGCTCATTGTGACAATTAAGGGCAAAACTCTGCCAGATTTGCCTTTATCTTCTTTCTTGGAATGCCCATCTTCTTGATCTGTTACGTTCAAAATGTCAGGTCTCTGTGTATGTACCTTCTGATAAGAAGATATTTCCAGCCAAATCTTGGTCGTAACCAGGTATCGGACCTTTGTCTGTTTATCATCTTAAGGTCAGGATTAGATCTTTATCTAAAGCCTGTTTGAGCTTAGCCTCCGAGGGATGTTTCCCAATTTTCAAATCGCCAGGGCAGATATTGCTGTCTTACCCTAATTCGTGATTCGTCCATAAATTTGTAAAAATTACAAAAAAGTGCTAACCAAAATACAAGAAGAAAAGTTGCTTTCTTTACGGTTGCTTTACCGAGTTTTTGGTTCTCTGTCTATTGTGTAGATAAATCAAGAACTACCGGGAAGAATTGGATGATTGGACCTACAACTGCTACAATGTCGAGAATTTTGATTTCAGCCAATGGTTCACCAACGCCTTCGAGCAGTACTTTCCTTTGCTTTCGTCCATCTAAGTTGATTGGAATTTCCTCCGAGCATCCGTTCAATTTTGGGACAAAGATAATCATGTTTTTCGATTCGGATTAGAAGAAATCTGCCCCCACCTATGAGGAATTATGTACCCTAATAAATGTACCTGAGGATGGACCCACTGTCAAACCTGTTGACAGGCTAGGTTATGTCAGGCAAGTCATGAAGCACTTCTGCTTCCAAGGACAAATCCCCTCAGATTTCATGACTTCAGAAGGAGTTCTCGTTAATCAGTTGATTGAGGCTTTTTCTTCAGTTCGAGATATGGATGATCTTGCTTACCAAGCAGCTCGTCACAAGGCTCTCTTGTTCTGCATTTATGCTAAGTATCTCACTAGACAAGAATCTGGCGAAGCTTCCTTTCGCATTCTCAGCATACTGGACCAGGTTCCTGACGGAGCAAATCCGGTACCCATAATTCTAGCCGAAACTTTGACGGATTAGACAAAAATCAAGATAATCCCTCTCGTCAGTTTACAAGCTTTCCTATCCTACTTGCATCTGTCTTTGTTTAAAGCTTTACATCGCCACCCTAGGATCCCGATTAGATGTTTCTATATACAGCTTCCATAATTGGCATCATTTCCAACATTTGGAATCGGTATCTGGTTGGCTCGCTCGAGTGTCAGGTTTAAAAGCCGAGGGCATCTATTGGAAGATACATGGGTATTGCCCTAGTATTTTTATCTCCAGGATCCTCTTACATTCAGCTCTTTTGTCTCGAAGACACTTCGTTCTATATTCCAAGCCGCATCATGCGTCAATATGGAGCCAAGCAGGAGATCATCGAACCAATCACCCATTTATATCCTCCAAGAGAGTTTTCCAATGAACTCGTCAAGATTGTCGCTTCGAAGTGGAATAAGAAAGAAACCCTTTCCTCTCATGATCTACCCTCTTCACATTTAAACGAAGTGGCAATCAACTACTACTCCGAACTCGAAGCAGAAATCCTTCCTTCAGCTTCCTCCACCGGTCACTGATCGAGCTTAGGTAGAAGACAGAGAGCACCGTTTTTTTTTTCTTTTCTTTTACCGATTTCACTTTGTAAATAGCCTGTTCAAGGCCTGTGTAAAAGAAAAAAAGAAATGTGAATAAATAAAAAGTATGTGTAGACACCCCTATTTTGCTACGCTTTTAAAAGTAAGAGATTCAGATGTTTCATTGAGTCTTGAGTCGGTCTTCCGCATTAGATTAGGTATTCTTGCATTTTTAAGGAGTTTTGAAGTTGATTTGCAATCTTAAAAGTCTCTAGGGGGTTCCATTGGCCTCCGGAAGATGAAAAATCAAGTTTTTGATCAAGTAGGAAAATCTGCTATTTTTTGAATTTCTCAGGGTTTTCCCTATTTTTCATCAATTTTTGCACTACAGGGGTATTTTGGTCATTCCAGTGTGTCCCATTTGGCCCCCAAGTTGTGTCTGAGAAATCTTGAGTGATTGCATGATTTTAAAAAAAACCTTCCAAATTTAGAACTTCTCAAGGGCTTCACTTGATTTCGAATTTTTGTGAGACGATGGCATTTTGGGCATTTTTAGGGGATTTCAAGTGATCCTATTTGATATCACCCACTAAAAGTAGCAAACTTAAAAACTTTCTACTTTAGAAGTTTGACCATGAAGACTTTCCTTTTTTTACTTTCTCCTTCAAGGGCAATTAGGTTGGAGGGCATTTTGATCACTTTTTTATATGTGTTGATCACACGAGGTCATTTGGGCAAAAATAATTTTTCCAAGGGGTGAATGAGGATAGGCCTTGTGTGTAGGATCCACCATGTGCATCACATAGTGTGGGCCCACCATTATAAATTTTGAATTATTCTTTGAAATGGGTTGAATTTCATAAAAGATGAGAAAAAGAAAAAGGCTAATATGGTCACGTTACTAAAATGGCCATAACTTTTTAACCATTCATCAGAAAAATTACTACTTATACTTGTTAGAAACATCTTGAGAAGCGCTATAACTTTCTAGTTTACTACTTCTCGTGATTCTTCCACGAAATAAATAAACAATGAGCTTTAAAATCAGGAAATTTGGATGGGAATTCTAGCCCACTAAAATTGTAATAACTCTTCAACCGATTGGCCAAATTTAAAGTATAAATATGCGTTGGAAAGGTCTTTCAAAGGGATACAACTTTGTAGTTTATGACTTTTCATACTTTTGCCTATAAATAGGCCAAAAATGAGTTTCAACGTTGGGCAGTCCTTTTTAGACGAGAATATTTCATAAAAGGGTGTGTTTCCCATATGTGAAAGCTTGTAGACTAATCTTGAAAGTTCTCTTTTGGTATAATTAGAATGGAATTCTTGCTTAGTAAGGAATCCTAATTAGAAAACAACTCTATTTTAGAAAGTAAAGGAAAGAAAGAGAGAGGAAAATATTGAAAACTTACTAAATATGGAGTCCTCACAAAGGAAACTTCTTATTTAATTCAAACTCTTGATTTTCTATATAAACAACACACCAAACCCTAGATGGGGATCATCAAAAAAATCGTCCACCCTAGCTCCCTCCCTTGGAAAACTGTCCAACTTTGTTTGGTTGGTTTGGGTTATCTTCCATACTTCATCTTCTCCAAAGATCAGTCATATTTCTTCCTTTCTTCTTCTATATTCATCATATTGGAGGTTATTTGATCAATCTTTGAGGTTTTCTAGTGTTTATAAGGGTCTGTCAAACCGTATATCTCGGATATACACACCCTAGAGAGAAGGAAAGCGATCAACAGGTAGTGTTCATTCTCTTAATAATCTAGAATCTAGAAAAGCATGTTAAGGTTGATTTTAGGGTTTTATTTTCATATATGATGCATATGGATGTATTTTTAATTGAATTTTTAGTATGATGAAATATGGATCATAAGATTTTAAATTCCAGATTCTTGTTGGAAAATTAATTTCCTTCGTTAAAAATCAATTTTCTTTTGATTTTCTTTTGATATGGTTTTAAATTTCATCTTCAAAGCAAGTGAATCTAATCACGGAATTTTTCCAAAATTAATATTTTCTGAGATTAAAATATATTCAAAAATCTCTGAAAAACCTAATTTCCAGCCGCGTTTGATTCGTTTTGATTTTGATTCCATTTTTCGAACGGTAACCTAGAAAAGGGGTATTTTTCGACGAATAAAATCAAATACCTAACAAAACAAGACAAAACGGAATGAAATTTTGTTTCCAGTCATTTTTTCATATTTCCAGATCACTCAAGAAATTTTGAGAATTTTCGAATTTATTTGAGCCTATTTTAAATTATTTTAAAATTGATTAGATTTTAATAAATATCAAACAAATTCAAAAACTCACAAAAATTTCCAGATCATGAGTTTAAACATATATAGAATTTTTTGCAAAATAAAATTTTAAAAAATTTATTTATTTCATTGTTTTATATTTAAATCTTCGTTTTGGGTGCAGTAATTGTTTTTCATATTGAAATTAATATTTTTCATAATTTTCTCTTCAAACCAGTAATACATATTACTGGTATGATGTGAAATTTTTTTATGAATTTTCATGAAGTTTTGATTTGGATTTTTAATTTTTTATGATAAAACGGCTTAGAATTTCAAGAAAACCATTGATCTTTTTCATAAAAATTTAGTTTCTGAAGATATATCAATTTTCTAGCTCTGAAATTTGAAAGAGAAATATTATGATTCATATTTAGTGTAACTTGATTTGTTCATGATTTTATGATTACAGTAAATATGCTTTATGATTGATTCTTTCAAAATAACCAGTTATTGATGGATATGGAATTGAAAGCAAATCGTAATGAAAATTGATGAAATTTTTACACGAAGCTTATATCATGATGATAATGTTACTGTAAAATTTTGGATTGATTTGGAATCCATTTGCTATGTGTTGCTCTGTAATGTTGCTAATTTGACCTAATTTTGGAAAAATCATTACAAATCAAATTTAATTCTTAAAATCATAAACAATTCCAGAAAATCATAATGTTCCTGAATACATCTTATGCTTAAGTTTATGAAATAGATACCTTAAATATCTATTGGATGCTTTGTAAAATCACTAATCTGATCTAACTTGAATAAAATCATTTAAAATCCAATTTAATTCAAAGTGTTATGAAAATTTCAAGAATTCTCTAATTATTTAGTATGTATCCAATCCATAAGCCACTTAAACAAAAACCCTAAAAATTCAAGACTTCCTTTGTAAACTTGCTATTCTATGTTAGTTTGAATGCAAGGGTTGAATAATTCATAATCGTTTACTTATTGCGATCGGCCCTTGACAGTTTGGCATCTAAATTATATTATGTTGTTAGCTCCGAGGTTATTGTCCATGGAAATTCTGAGAATATGTGAGGCAATAATATATTATAACTTATATGCTAAATTGTTTAAGGGTGGAAAGCACAATTCTCTTCCATGAAGGCAATCCAAGCATGAGACTTGTCAGCCCTTAAAGCCCTAGATCTTCCCTAAATTTTAGGTATTAGGAACCCTTAAAGAACTGAAAATCATTAACTTGATAATTTGGATTGGGCAAACCCAAGTTCAAATTAATTTTGGAACCATTGGATTACGGTCCCACCTCGTAGGAACCCTTAGAGCCGCCTTAGGAACACTTACGTTACGTTGTGTTCTAAGTTTTAGGGTGTCCTAGAGTTAGGAGTCCAGCCTCATTACGGCCGGTTGCTATTATGAACAATCGACGCTTAGACTAGTTTCACTAGTAAAACCCATTTTTCTTATAGAACATGCTTAGTTAACCTAGGATGTAGGACCCACCTGCATTGGTCTAGAGATTGTTTTGCACTTAGATAGGATCATATAGCATCTTAGATGAAGTCCTAAGATAATATAAGGTAATCAGCTTGAATTAAATAATCTCTCCAAAACTGTTGAAGCAGTCTGTCCGGTCTAGATCGGTGTCCTATATGAGTTAGGCATAAGTAGCTTAGTTTAGGCGTACCGAACTAAGACGACTCTGATCCCAGTGAGGCTTGGGTACGTAGGCAGCTTGGATGATTGGATGGCATTCCTTGCACGAGTCGGCCCTACACACCTCAGTAGGGTTTTTGGGGTTTTATTTTGTTTATTTCTTTATCATTTTTCAAACCCTAAATTAAATTGATAAAACACTTAGGATTTTCTCAAAATTAGATCTTAGGAGAACTTTCACATAGATTGAATCAAACCAATTTAAGAAAATCAAAAGATGCATCTAGGAACCATATTGAAACTAGATCATCTAGGATATATGTCCCGTAGTTTGCACATCAAGAGAGTTTAAATGAGCCTTTTAAAAGAAATTTAAATGAGTTAATCTTTCGAATTGAATACCGGATTATCGGGCAAGAATGGTGCATATGGTGGTAATCCGCCATATCTTCCATTCTCGTAATCAGGTAACGAATCTAGACTTCCGGGATCGCAGATTATTGCAGTGTCACTTATGGGTCCTAGGTCCCTTACCTAGGTGGCGACTCTGGTCATTTTCTTTTTCGTGAAATTCAGATTTCTTCTGTGATCCCAAGTTCACAGAAAAGATGTTTTATATCAATAATAGAAAGCACACGTCATTCGCATGGGTACGAGAGACCAAAAGAGAGGCGATTCGCGCCCCTCTCGCGGGATCGGGTCCCACATACTGGTGACTCTGCTGGAGACCACCTAACTTCATTAAAATTTTAAAGGATAACTCAATTGGATTTATTTTAATTGGGTCATAAAAACTCTTTCTTATATCTTTATGTTGCTCTTTGCTAGATTAGTTTGTATGTTATGCTTTATTTTCTTATCACACTATACTGCAAACTTAATCTAACAAAATCTGAAGGTGTGGTACCCGGATCCCGCGAGAGGGGCGGGGCGCGAGCCGCCACGCGCTCTCTCTTTTGGTCTCTCGTATCCACGCGATTGGCGTGTGCATTTTAATGTTGATTTGAATTAATCTTTCCTGTGAACTTGGGATCACTAAGGCAATCCGAATTCCACACGAAAGAGACTGACAGAGTCGCCACCTAGATGTGGGATCTAGGACCCGTAATTAACCAGAAATCTAGACTCGCTACCTGGTTACGAGAATGGAAGGTATGGGGAGTTATCCGCCACATGCACCATTCCTGCCCGATAATCGGTCTTCGATTCCAAAAGCTAACTCTTTTAAATTTATTTTAAATGGCTCATTCAACTCTATGTTAATGTGCGAACTAAGTGACATGCATCCTAGAATCTAATTTCAATGTGAATCCTAGATGTGTATCTTGATTTATTAATTTGTCTGGATTCAATCTAAGTGACAGTTCTCCTAGAATTCTAATTTCATGGAAAATCCTAAGTGATTTAATTAAGCATTTACAAGAAAATTAATATATAAAACACCACAATTTGTTGTGGTGCCGACTCGCGGGTGGTATGCCGTCAGACATCCAAGCTGCCTACGTACCCAAGCCTCACTGGGATCAGAGTCGACGTAGTTCGGTGCACCTAAGCTAAGTTACATATGCCTAACTCAACTAAGACACCGACCTAGACGGGATTGACTGTTTCAACAGTTTTAGGAGAAGTTATTTAATTCAAGTTGAGGATTTTATTATCTTAGGATTTCATCGAAGATGCTATATGATTCTTATCTAAATGCAAGTTGTCCCTTAGACTAATGCAGGTTAGCCTACATCCTAGTTTACTAGGCTTGTCCTAGGGAAAGATCGGGTGACTAGTGTAACTAGACCTATGGCACGGTTGCTATACATAGCAAACGTCCGTGATGAGGCTGGACTCCTAACTCTAGGACTCCCTAAAACTTAGGACACGACACGACACCAGTGTTCCTAAAGTGGGCTCTAATGGTTCTTAAGACGGAAACCATAATCCAATGGTTCCGAGAGACACAAGACAAATCGATTTAAATTCTCGAGGTTAATGAATTTTAGATTTCAAGGATTTTCAGTTTTTGGACATTCAAGGATTACCAATGGTTCTAGGGTTCACCAGTTTCGGCCCAGGATAGCATCCAAGGAAGGGAATCGTGCGCTCTTTCCTTGCGCAATTTAATACTTAGGTTATAGCATCTTATTGCCTGGCATATCTCAGGATTTTCGTGGACAGTGAACCTCGGAGCCAACAACGTGCTATAGCTTAAGTATTCAAATTGTCAAAGATCGGTTGCAATTGGGATACGATTATGGATGCATTGGCCATTTTTCCAGGGAAATCTAAAGATCCTAAGATTTCTGTTTCAATGGATTAAGGATTTAATATATGACAAAGATTTAAGGTTCTTTAGAGATTTTCAGGTGATTTTCAATTAATTTCGGATTTTCAATGGATTTTATCAATTTTAAGCATATGAGTGATTTTACAAGTGAAATTGTTGCAAACGAATTCGAAATGAGTTGAAACTTATACAGAAGCAAGATATGATGAGATGTAGCTTGCTGGAAGATTTTTACAGATTTTTACATTAAGCTCATATTTAATTTTGATTTAACAATTAATTGACCAGATTGCAAAAATAGCACAGAAACTACTAGAAATAGAAATCTAAATTCCATGAAATTTCTACATTAGTAAGATATAAGTGAAATTAGCATGCTGTGAGATTTTCATGAATTTAAAAAACTATTTACTATCAGTTTCGGATTTTTCAATTGTTAGACCAGATTATGAATTAACACTACATCCCATGTAAAACAAGATCCAAAGTAATTGAAACTTTTATAGAAGCAAGAAATTTGAAATATAAGACTACTGTAAAAATTTTAAGAATTTTCTTTGTGATCTGATGTCAGTAAAAATTCCCCCAAAATCTGCTGATTTTCAAAGAAAGCATAAAATTATATACCAAACAAAATCCAAAAATTCTCACAAATTCATGGTAGAATGTATCATTATCATATTATTTTCCCACGAAATTTCATTATTTTTGGAATCTGTTTAGTATAACGTTTAGTTTTCTTTGTTAAAAATCATGCAAAAATCCGAAAATATACCAAATAATTCTAAAAAAATTCCGAGAACGGTGTACCTACCTGTGATCGAAATCCTCGCCGAATCCGAGAGCCGAAAAACTCGAAAATCCCGCCTCCGTGCGATCGCTTCCGCTTTCTTTCTCTTTTTTTCTTCTTTTTTTGTTTCTTTTTCTTCTTTTCTTGTTTCTTTTTCTTTCTTTTTTTCTTTTCAACCCCACATAGCCACTTTGTTAGAACTCATGATAGAAGAGAAATGAGTTCTCTCTCTTACTCACCCTCATTGAACCATTTATAGCAAAGGAATGGGAGGGTGGTGGCCACCATTGTGGACTTATTCCATGGTAGGTGGCCACCATTGTGGACATATTCCATGGTAGGTGGCCACCATTGTGGACATTGAATTTTGACATGTGTGTGGCCCCATGCATGTTTTTTTAAAATCCTTTTGAGTAGGTAAAAGATAACCCAAGTGGGTCCCATATGTGACCAAATTCCCAATTGTGCATAAAATCATATGCCCCACTCCAAAGTATGATCGGAACCGTTCATTTGATGGGCAACAATGTGATTTAATTTGTGCTCCGCTAATCAATCCTATGGGCTGATCCAAGCCATCCAATAGATCAAAATGTGAATATGTTACCCCATTTTTAAATCACTCCCATTTGATGATCCGAACCGTCCATTTGATGGGCGACAATTGATGATCTTGACCGTTCAAATAGTGGGCTGCGATGTGATTTAATTTGTGCTCCACTAATCAATCCTATGGGCTGATCCAAACCATCCAATAGATCAAAATGTGAATATGTTACCCCATTTTTAAATCACTCCCATTTGATGATCCGAACCGTCCATTTGATGGGCGACAATTGATGATCTTGACCGTTCAAATGGTGGGTCGCAATGTAAATTGGTTGTGCCCCCTTAAATCATTCCTCTATGACGATCCAGACCATCCAATTGATGGGTCCCCTACCTAAGTAGGTTGTGTCCTCCTAAATCATTTCAATGGGCTGATCCGAGTAACTCAACCTGATGATCGTAACAAAATTGGTTGTTAAAACGACTTCTCTGAGATCTTGACCGTTCTCTTGATGATCATCTTTAGGTGTTGGATCGAAGTAGGTTCAAAACTCATTTTTCACTAAAACAATGCGCGGGCCACCCTGTTTGATCCAAATCTAAACAAATGCTCAAGACGGGCCCATCAATCGGATCCAAATTCTCTCTTGCTCGGATTCTTGGGAATAACCTTTCTCAACAATTATCAGGACGACACAAAACATGACAAAAATAACCAAAAAGATCGAGAAAACAAGAGGAGCGGACACGGGAATGGAAAACACTAAAGGAGACTGATAACAAGAACACTAACTTCTTTGTTGATTAAAACAAAACAAAATGGGGTGTCTACAGATGCCCCTCTTTGGTAGAGATGACGTAGTCATTGAATACCAAAGTTAAAAATGACAGAACCATTTTGCGTAGCTTTAATCGACAAAGGACTCTACACAAAACGGAACCGACGCAAACATTTACTACCTAATGCAAGACCCTAAACGAAGTCCTAGAATTGGAATGCAATAAAAAAAAATCCCGCTGCGGTGCCGCTCACAAACGGGCAACGAGAGAATGAGATACCGCTCACAAGCGGGCTCAAGGAGAAGACGAGACCATTCGCAAATGGACTCGAGAAATGAGGCACCGTTCACAAACGGGTTCAAAGAAAAGACGAGACCATTCACAAATGGACTCGAGAAATGAGGCACCGTTCACAAACGGGCTCAAGGAGGACCTGAGACCATTCACAAATGGACTCAGAAAATGAGACACCGTTCACAAACGGGTTCAAGGAGAAGACGAGACCATTCACAAATGGACTCGAGAAATGAGGCACCTTTCACAAAAGGGCTCAAAGAGGACCTGAGACCATTCACAAATGGACTCAAAAAATGAGACACCGTTCACAAACGGGTTCAAGGAGAAGACGAGACCATTCACAAATGGACTCGAGAAATGAGGCACCTTTCACAAAAGGGCTCAAAGAGGACATGAGACCATTCACAAATGGACTCAGAAAATGAGACACCGTTCACAAACGGGTTCAAGGAGAAGACGAGACCATTCACAAATGGACTCGAGAAATGAAGCACCTTTCACAAAAGGGATCAAAGAGGACATGAGACCATTCACAAATGGACTCAGAGAATGAGACACCGTTCACAAACGGGTTCATGGAGAAGACGAGACCATTCACAAATGGACTCGAGAAATGAGGTACCTTTCACAAAAGGGCTGAAAGAGGACATGAGACCATTCACAAATGGACTCAAAGAATGAGACACCGTTCACAAACGGGTTCAAGGAGAAGACGAGACCATTCACAAATGAACTCGAGAAATGAAGAACATTTCACAAAAGGGCTCAAAGAGGACATGAGACCATTCCAAATGGACTCAGAGAATGAGACACCGTTCACAAACGGGTTCAAGGAGAAGACCATTAACAAATGGACTCGAGAAATGAAGAACCTTTCACAAAAGGGCTCAAAGAGGGCATGAGACCATTCCAAATGGACTCAGAGAATGAGACACCGTTCACAAACGGATTCAAGGAGAAGATGAGACCATTCACAAATGGACTCGAGAAACGAGGCCCCATTCACAAATGGGCTCGAAGAATTTAGAGAATTTTTATGAACTTGAATTTGTCGTAGGATTGGATTTTTTTGAATTAAGGATTTGGATTTGATAAATTTTTTATTTTTGGGAAATGAGGTACCGTCCGTAAACGGGCTCAAGGAGAAGACGAGACCATTCACAAATGGACTCGAGAAATGGGGCACCTTTCACAAAAGGGCTCAAAGAGGACATGAGATTTTTCGTAGGATTGGATTTTTTTTTGAAGTAAGGATTTGGATTTGCTAAATTTTTTTATTTTTGGAAAATGAGGTACCGTCCGTAAACGGGCTCAAGGAGAAGACGAGACCATTCACAAATGGCCTCGAGAAAAGAGGCGCCGTTCACAAACGGGCTCAAAGAGGACATGAGATTTTTCGTAGGATTTGAATTTTTTTTTGAAGTAAGGATTTGGATTTGCTAAATTTTTTTATTTTTGGAAAATGAGGTACCGTCCGTAAACGGGCTCAAGGAGAAGACGAGACCATTCACAAATGGCCTCGAGAAAAGAGGCGCCGTTCACAAACGGGCTCAAAGAGGACATGAGATTTTTCGTAGGATTTGAATTTGACGTAAGATTGGATTTGTTTTTTATTTTTTTTTTGAATTGGGATTTGATTTGATGAATTTTTTATTTTTTGGAAATGAGGTACCGTCCGTAAACGGGCTCAAGGAGAAGACGAGACCATTCACAAATGGCCTCGAGAAAAGAGGCACCGTTCACAAACGGGCTCAAAGAGGACATGAGATTTTTCGTAGGATTTGAATTTGACGTAAGATTGGATTTGATGAATTTTTGATTTTTCAGAAATAAGGCACCGTCCACAAACGGGCTCAAGAAGGACATGAGACCATTCACAAATGGACTCAGAAAAATGAGACACCGTTCACAAACGGGTTCAAGGAGAAGACGAGACCATTTACAAATGGACTCGAGAAAAGAGGCACCGTTCACAAACAGGCTCAAAGAAACAAGATAGCTTTGATTGATGAATTCAACAACGAAGAATTTAGAGATTTTTCATGAACTTGAATTTGACATAGGATTGGATTTGATGAATTTTTGATTTTTCAGAAATAAGGCACCGTCCACAAACGGGCTTAAGGAGGACATGAGACCATAAATGGACTCAGAAAAATGAGACACTGTTCACAAACGGGTTCAAGGAGAAGACGAGATCATTTACAAATGGACTCGAGAAAAGAGGCACCGTTCACAAACGGGCTCAAAGAAACAAGATAGCTTTGATTGATGAATTCAACAACGAAGAATTTAGAGATTTTTCATGAACTTGAATTTGACATAGGATTGGATTTGATGAATTTTTGATTTTTTGAACTTAATGAAATCGGGGATGTTATAGATCGTGCCTGACAAAGATATCGGAAACTAGGACTTTGACGAATGATGAAACGGCAAACCTTAGGAACGAAGAACCATTACTAACAAGAATGGATCAGAAACACTTTTATGAAACTTCAACAAGATTTTTCTCAAAGAGACTGCTGGTCTTGTCTTCTGGGGATTTTGATAACTGAAACCTTGAAGAAGATATTTGAGATTGGTAATCTAGAACAACGGCTCTCTTGGATATAATCAAACTAACTGGAAGGAAATTCTGAATTTTAGCGGTTCATCTTTCTGAGAAATTGGCTCAACCATCTTTGCATCTGAGGTTCTTCCAAGCTTAAGGTGCCTTCCTGGGGTATGATCTTTTTACGGAAGCTGGGCTTTCTGATGTTTCTACTTCTGAATTTTTCTGAGCTGATCTTCTTTGAAATGAAGTTGTTTGACTAAATTCTCGAGCTCTTTCAGGTATAATTGCAGGGAGCTGCCTAGGCCTGGCCTCCTTCACCAAGACAGTTACATCATTTGGACATAGGAACGACAATTGACTCTTTCTAAAGAGAAAACTTAGATGAAAGGCACTACTCAAAGGATTGAGCAGCCCTGAAGGAGTGAACTTAGAATAATAAAGATTGACTGACTATACTGACAAACATAGTGATGCTTCTGACTTAGTTAATGTTTTGTTTGGTAAGTCTATCCTTGCAAGGAATAGTTTTTCAATTGGTAAACACCGGACTTCTTCCTCGAAACAGTAATGCCTCAAGAATTTAATTACGACCCCTAAGATTGCTTAGCTTCAATGCCCCCAGTTTTGAGGATATCACTTGAATTTGCTTGAACTTCAGTTGATCTTCAGTCTTGATACCGGCTGTAGCCTTCTTATAATGATTCTCTTACCGTGACCAAGTCACCTCTTCAGGGTTTTTAACTTGGCGGACCGCGCTAGCCTTAACTTTTGCCTGAACCACCTTTCTAGGTTTTCGATCCAGCAGGCTATCCCCTTAGCTTTTGCCTAAGCCGCCCTTTCGGGTTTTCAACTTAGCAGGGGAATGATCTTAAATTTTGCCTAGACCGCCCTTTCAGGTTTTCAGTCTAGCAGATCTTCAAACTCCGTTATTTTTCTTATTCATCATCATTTCATTTTTTTATTGTATCTCAGGACCTAGCTCATTAGTTCTGAACACCAGAAGGACTTTTATAGGTAAGATAGGGCTTTTCAAAGAATGGCTTAAGGCTCAACAAAGATTTCGACCGAACCTGTGAACAGGTCGCCTACATATCCCAAGGTAGGAATCAGGTCGTGTGTAGTTCAGGGCGAATGCCCCTAGTTTGAAGATAAATTGTTTGATTTTTTTTTTCCTTTTTTCTTTTCTTTCTGGAACAATTAACTTCTCTTCTTTTGGAACTTGTCCCTCTCTTTTTTTTTTTTGAAAGGATTGAATTTCTTTTCCTTTTTGAATCGACCGAACTCGGTTCAACCGAGTTGCCTACGTACCCCAGTATAGGGATCAGGTCTCGCGTAGTTCGGGGAAATGCCCCTGGTTTGATGGGTTTTCAAGAAAATTTTACTCAGGCTCGAAGGGTTTGCAATCGGTATTCTTTTGACGTTGGGTTCTGATTTTGGGATTTATTCGGCCAAAGGAGGCCTTCTGATGTTCAAATTGGGAATCGATCTAGGTTACTAGAGTCCCTCTGGTACTGATTATTTTTTTTTCTCTTTTGTTTTTTTTTTCGCGGAGTTTGACGGCATTTCCAGGTAAGAGATGATGGATCTTCTTCTTTCAAGATTCTAATACGTGCTTTTGACTTTCATAGAGCGAAACTTGTTCTTTGACATCCTCCATCTATGGATTCGTACTCTCGATATCTGATGATCACTTTTCATTGTTTGCTTTTGAACTTTTCATCTTGAATTTGTTGGCTTTATGAATTTGAGAACCAAGGTCATTGATTGGAAATATGAAAGTTGTTTCCACTCTATGCCCCTTGTATAGCATATATCTTCTCACTTTCTTCATATTCTTTGAGCTTTCCATCTATGTCTTGCCCCTGGTATCGGTTGTAGCTTTTCTAGACAATCTTCTTATTCTTGAAATAATTTTATCAATTCTTCACACTCTTTAGAGGGTAATGTATTTTCAATCGGCATTTACTGGATCAAGGTTTTAGTGCCAGTGTTTACCACTTCAATTTCATCTTTGAAAGGCTGAGATTGGCGCTCCTCCTCTTGTTCAAGTAATTGCTGTGACTCAAGTGGAGTTTCGTCAATTTTGTCCTCATTTGAGGAGGGAGTCTTACTTTAAGATCAGAAGCATACTTAAGAAACAGACACAAGTGAACTATTGAAACTTGGAATTTTATTTAAAGGAAAGGCTGTTACATCTGACGACCTATCCTGAACATGCTCAGGATTCACAACTCTGAATAAAGAGAAAAGCAAACGATAACTTGCCTGGACTAGGCATTAACCTTGAACTGTAAAACCGGACTCAACAATTGCACTGACCATGATGACTGACTCAACATAAAATAGTAAACGACTAAAACTTTAACTGCCGCAACTGTCTAGCTCCGGAGGCTCGGCGAAAGCTGGCTCATAAGTGGTACTTTCAACTTCTGATTCTTTTCATGGCAACCGGGCCTGTGCTTCTTTGAACCCTCAGTTATCTAAGCATTGCGATCGGCTGGCGGCAGTACTGCATGATTCGGGTAGGCTAATTTTTTTTCATCAATCAACTTTTGGATCCTGAATTTTAAGGCAATGCAATTATCAGTAAGGTGGCCAGGGCCTCTATGGTATTCACAATACTGGTCCATTCTCCAATTTGCTGGTAAAGGATTAGGAGGAGCCCTAATGCCGGGTAGGGTAATGTGACCTGAAGCTAACCCTTGCTGCAAAATGACTGATGGTGGAAATGGGAGAGGGGTAAATTCCTTCTTGAGCGCTTGCTTAGGTGTTGCCGTTAACTGATTGTATTTGAATACCATAGGGTTTTGTAACTCCTTGATTTTTTTCGAAGTAAAATTGCCTCTGTTATAAACCCCATGTATTGTGGCCACTTTGATTTCCTGACCTATGGAGACCGGGCTCATCACTGTACATTGCTGGTCGTGATTATCGTGAGACTTTCTCTTCATTTGCTCAAACCACGGTTTGTGGTCATCAGGAAAGGATGAAGCTTCGCCGCTTGACAAAAGATTTTGAGGGTCGAGGAGCCCCATGTCTATAAGGTCTTGAATATCATATTTCAAGCTGAGGCATTTATCAGTTGCATGACCATGACGTAAATGATAATCACAAAATTCTTTCATTTGGAAGGTCCCAGGACTGGGAAGAGGATTAGGAACAGGCTCTGATTCCAATAGTGTTATCATTCTTTCCTTGAGCAACCATTTCAAAGCATCAGGTCGCGAGATCGGCAAGTCAGTGAATTCTCTTTTAGTAGTCTCAGATGGTGGCTCTTGGTTATATTCAAGAATTAAGGGCCCAATAAAATCCTGCTGGTGCTGAGAGATAGAGTTTCTGGTAACAACACCTTGGACTTTGGTATTTTTGTCAGCGAAATGCTTCGAACTTTGGGACTGACAATACCAGGTTTGCATTTGTTGCTTCATCTGATGAACTTCTTCTGTTAGCGCAGCCATTTGTCTAGAGAGATTCACAATTAGTTCTTCCAAACCCATAACCATGGAGAGGCTCGGATTTTTGCCCTTAGAGACAACAGTGGTTGGACCAAATTTCTCAGTAAGTTGAGCTTTGATGAATTGATTTTCTTCCTTCAATTCCTTCATCAGTTGGACGAGCTGGGCCAGGGTTTCTGTGACATGAAAGAGCTGAAAATTTTCCATAGAATCGGCCATCGGTAGGAAAAAGTGGATAGAGAGACTTCCAAAGAAAATGGGGAAATAGCTTCTTCACTGGCCACGAATAGATTCAAACCCAAGAAGCTTTCCTGGATTTTCAGCAGTGAGCAATCCTGACATAGGAACAATAAACACGAGATGCGAGCTTGAAATTCAGGGAATTTCTCCTTTCTATGATTGACATGATAATTATGATACGACTAGATAAGGAACGAGAGGTAAAATGATGGTTCCTCAAAACAAATACACACAGCAATGATGACATGACAGCACGCGGGGAATGCCCCTCGTTCAAGGATTATGAGAGTAAACTCTGAAGGATTCAGCAGAAATATTCTTGAAAAAGGTATCCCCTAGAGGAGGAAGAGACCAAGGGTACAGGCAAGATTGGATCATCAAGATTGCATGATCAAATGATTGAGACACAATTTCCGCCAATGAAGACACAATCGAATCCCACAAGAGACGAATGATAGACACATGATCAAAATGTGAGATTGCATAGGATTACTTTCAACGGGTAGATTAAGAATAACTAATCCTATGAGATCTTTAGAAATGATGGGATTTATATCCTAACCCCAAAGGAAAAGTTTTTAGTCTTCGCACATTTTAACAGTGTTACCTGAAGGCATCAACCCTAATCCTAATCTAGCGGAGTGGAGAGAGGATCTCGACTCATGACTTTGTTTGTGTACCTAGGACCGATCGTAGCCATTGGAAGATGGACTACGGCCTAATCTAGACACAAATGGGTAAGATATCCTAAACTAGGCTCACACATGTGGTGCACATGTGTTCGTATACTGCATGCATGTGTGGGTTAATCTAGGGGTAAGGCCAAGAGTCCCCTTAGCGCGAATCCATGTTCGATATACTGTACCAGTGTCCGGCGTATCAGTACGTGAACAAGAGATCCGTTTACGCACCATAAAGGTACTAGGCTAAGGGTGGAATGCTTCTCTAGCACAGAGGCACCAGGTGATGAAATCCCAGTCAACCATGCTAGATAACACTCCGGGTTCCTAAAATAGGACGTGTGTGCACGTGAGATGCAAGGGTTTAGATGCAAGTGATGTAAGTGTGTGCAATATGTTTGCGCAATCTATGATGCCTTCAGGTTTTGTTAGATTAAGTTCAAGTAAAAGGTGATGAGAAAATAAAACAAGACAAACTAATCTAACAAGTATAGAGTTTTTATGAGCCAGTTAAATTAAATTCAAATGAATTATCTTTTGAAATTTTAATGAAGTTAGGTGATCCCCAGCAGAGTCGCCAGACTGTGGTACCCGGATCCCGCGAGAGGGGCGGGGCGCGAGCCGCCACGCGCTCTCTCTTTTGGTCTCTCGTATCCACGCGATTGGCGTGTGCATTTTAATGTTGATTTGAATTAATCTTTCCTGTGAACTTGGGATCACTAAGGCAATCCGAATTCCACACGAAAGAGACTGACAGAGTCGCCACCTAGATGTGGGATCTAGGACCCGTAATTAACCAGAAATCTAGACTCGCTACCTGGTTACGAGAATGGAAGGTATGGGGAGTTATCCGCCACATGCACCATTCCTGCCCGATAATCGGTCTTCGATTCCAAAAGCTAACTCTTTTAAATTTATTTTAAATGGCTCATTCAACTCTATGTTAATGTGCGAACTAAGTGACATGCATCCTAGAATCTAATTTCAATGTGAATCCTAGATGTGTATCTTGATTTATTAATTTGTCTGGATTCAATCTAAGTGACAGTTCTCCTAGAATTCTAATTTCATGGAAAATCCTAAGTGATTTAATTAAGCATTTACAAGAAAATTAATATATAAAACACCACAATTTGTTGTGGTGCCGACTCGCGGGTGGTATGCCGTCAGACATCCAAGCTGCCTACGTACCCAAGCCTCACTGGGATCAGAGTCGACGTAGTTCGGTGCACCTAAGCTAAGTTACATATGCCTAACTCAACTAAGACACCGACCTAGACGGGATTGACTGTTTCAACAGTTTTAGGAGAAGTTATTTAATTCAAGTTGAGGATTTTATTATCTTAGGATTTCATCGAAGATGCTATATGATTCTTATCTAAATGCAAGTTGTCCCTTAGACTAATGCAGGTTAGCCTACATCCTAGTTTACTAGGCTTGTCCTAGGGAAAGATCGGGTGACTAGTGTAACTAGACCTATGGCACGGTTGCTATACATAGCAAACGTCCGTGATGAGGCTGGACTCCTAACTCTAGGACTCCCTAAAACTTAGGACACGACACGACACCAGTGTTCCTAAAGTGGGCTCTAATGGTTCTTAAGACGGAAACCATAATCCAATGGTTCCGAGAGACACAAGACAAATCGATTTAAATTCTCGAGGTTAATGAATTTTAGATTTCAAGGATTTTCAGTTTTTGGACATTCAAGGATTACCAATGGTTCTAGGGTTCACCAGTTTCGGCCCAGGATAGCATCCAAGGAAGGGAATCGTGCGCTCTTTCCTTGCGCAATTTAATACTTAGGTTATAGCATCTTATTGCCTGGCATATCTCAGGATTTTCGTGGACAGTGAACCTCGGAGCCAACAACGTGCTATAGCTTAAGTATTCAAATTGTCAAAGATCGGTTGCAATTGGGATACGATTATGGATGCATTGGCCATTTTTCCAGGGAAATCTAAAGATCCTAAGATTTCTGTTTCAATGGATTAAGGATTTAATATATGACAAAGATTTAAGGTTCTTTAGAGATTTTCAGGTGATTTTCAATTAATTTCGGATTTTCAATGGATTTTATCAATTTTAAGCATATGAGTGATTTTACAAGTGAAATTGTTGCAAACGAATTCGAAATGAGTTGAAACTTATACAGAAGCAAGATATGATGAGATGTAGCTTGCTGGAAGATTTTTACAGATTTTTACATTAAGCTCATATTTAATTTTGATTTAACAATTAATTGACCAGATTGCAAAAATAGCACAGAAACTACTAGAAATAGAAATCTAAATTCCATGAAATTTCTACATTAGTAAGATATAAGTGAAATTAGCATGCTGTGAGATTTTCATGAATTTAAAAAACTATTTACTATCAGTTTCGGATTTTTCAATTGTTAGACCAGATTATGAATTAACACTACATCCCATGTAAAACAAGATCCAAAGTAATTGAAACTTTTATAGAAGCAAGAAATTTGAAATATAAGACTACTGTAAAAATTTTAAGAATTTTCTTTGTGATCTGATGTCAGTAAAAATTCCCCCAAAATCTGCTGATTTTCAAAGAAAGCATAAAATTATATACCAAACAAAATCCAAAAATTCTCACAAATTCATGGTAGAATGTATCATTATCATATTATTTTCCCACGAAATTTCATTATTTTTGGAATCTGTTTAGTATAACGTTTAGTTTTCTTTGTTAAAAATCATGCAAAAATCCGAAAATATACCAAATAATTCTAAAAAAATTCCGAGAACGGTGTACCTACCTGTGATCGAAATCCTCGCCGAATCCGAGAGCCGAAAAACTCGAAAATCCCGCCTCCGTGCGATCGCTTCCGCTTTCTTTCTCTTTTTTTCTTCTTTTTTTGTTTCTTTTTCTTCTTTTCTTGTTTCTTTTTCTTTCTTTTTTTCTTTTCAACCCCACATAGCCACTTTGTTAGAACTCATGATAGAAGAGAAATGAGTTCTCTCTCTTACTCACCCTCATTGAACCATTTATAGCAAAGGAATGGGAGGGTGGTGGCCACCATTGTGGACTTATTCCATGGTAGGTGGCCACCATTGTGGACATATTCCATGGTAGGTGGCCACCATTGTGGACATTGAATTTTGACATGTGTGTGGCCCCATGCATGTTTTTTTAAAATCCTTTTGAGTAGGTAAAAGATAACCCAAGTGGGTCCCATATGTGACCAAATTCCCAATTGTGCATAAAATCATATGCCCCACTCCAAAGTATGATCGGAACCGTTCATTTGATGGGCAACAATGTGATTTAATTTGTGCTCCGCTAATCAATCCTATGGGCTGATCCAAGCCATCCAATAGATCAAAATGTGAATATGTTACCCCATTTTTAAATCACTCCCATTTGATGATCCGAACCGTCCATTTGATGGGCGACAATTGATGATCTTGACCGTTCAAATAGTGGGCTGCGATGTGATTTAATTTGTGCTCCACTAATCAATCCTATGGGCTGATCCAAACCATCCAATAGATCAAAATGTGAATATGTTACCCCATTTTTAAATCACTCCCATTTGATGATCCGAACCGTCCATTTGATGGGCGACAATTGATGATCTTGACCGTTCAAATGGTGGGTCGCAATGTAAATTGGTTGTGCCCCCTTAAATCATTCCTCTATGACGATCCAGACCATCCAATTGATGGGTCCCCTACCTAAGTAGGTTGTGTCCTCCTAAATCATTTCAATGGGCTGATCCGAGTAACTCAACCTGATGATCGTAACAAAATTGGTTGTTAAAACGACTTCTCTGAGATCTTGACCGTTCTCTTGATGATCATCTTTAGGTGTTGGATCGAAGTAGGTTCAAAACTCATTTTTCACTAAAACAATGCGCGGGCCACCCTGTTTGATCCAAATCTAAACAAATGCTCAAGACGGGCCCATCAATCGGATCCAAATTCTCTCTTGCTCGGATTCTTGGGAATAACCTTTCTCAACAATTATCAGGACGACACAAAACATGACAAAAATAACCAAAAAGATCGAGAAAACAAGAGGAGCGGACACGGGAATGGAAAACACTAAAGGAGACTGATAACAAGAACACTAACTTCTTTGTTGATTAAAACAAAACAAAATGGGGTGTCTACAGAAGGCATCTTAGATTGCGCAAACTTATTTAACACACTTACTCACTTGCATCTAAAAGCCTGCATCTCACTTACACGCACGTCCTATTTAGGAACCTGGAGTGTTATCTAACATGGTTGACTGGGATTTCATCACCTGGTGCCTCTGTGTTAGAGAAGCATTTCACTCTTAGCCTAGTACCTTTATGGTGCGTAAATGGATTTGTTGGTTCATGTACTGCTACTCTGGACACCGGTAGAGTATAACGAACATAGATTCACGCTAAGGGAACTCTTGGCCTTACTTAGATTACCACACACATGCATATAGTACGAACTCACATGCATCATATGTGTGAGCCTACATTAGGATATCCTACCATTTTGTGTCTAGATTAGGCCGTAGTCCATCTTTCAATGGCTACGATCAGTCCTTAGGTACACAAACAAAGTCATGAGTCAAGATCCTTTCTCCACTCCACTAGATTAGGATTAGGATGTGATGCCTTCAAGTAACACCAGATAAGATGTAAGAAGATTAAAAGCTTTTCCTTTGAGATTAGGATATAAATCTCATCTTTCCCAAGATCTCATAGGACTAGTCTCTTCTTGATCTACTCATTGAAAGCAATCTTGTGCAGTCTCACCTAATCTTTTGATCATATGTCCATCCTTTCTATCTTATGAGATTCAAACATGTCTTCGTTCCTTCTCTCAATTGGCAGGAACTGTGTCTCAATCCTTTAATTATGCAATCCTGATGATATGATCATACTTGATCTTGATGATCTAATCATACTTGTATCCTTGGTCTCTTCTTACTCTAGGGGTAACCTTTTTCAAGATTACTTTGCTAAGCCCCTCAGAGTTCATTCTCATGATCCTTAAACTAGGGGCATTCCCTTGCATAGTCGTGTCATCATTATCATATTTCAGTCATTTAGGGTTCATTCTATCATCCCCCATTGCGTGCCTAGCCCATAATTATTTTTTTTCAGTCGTTAAGAAGAAACACTCATTGAATGTCAAGCTCATGTACCATTTTCATTGTTACCATATCAGGATTGTTCACCATTGAAGATCCAGGAAAACTTCTTGGGTTTGAATCTATTCGCGGTTAGTAAGGAAGCTGGTTCCCTATTTTCTTTAGAAGCGTCTCCAATCTCCTCTTTCCATCCTCATGGCAAACTCTATGGAAAAGTCCCAGCTCTCTTACATCATGGAAGCCTTGGCCCTGCTTATCCAACAGATGAAGGAACTGAAAGAAGAAAATCGATCCATCAAAGCTCAACTAACTGAGAAATTTGGTCCAACCACTGTTGCTTCTAAGGGCAAAGCTCCTAGCTTCCCCTTGGCAAATGAGTGTTCTCGGAATTCAATAGTTATGGGTTCTGAAGAACTGATCGTGAATCTCTCTAGACAAATGACTGTGCTAACACAAGAAGTTCATCAGAAGAAGCAACAAATGCAAACCTATTATTCTGAACATTTCGCAAGAAAAAATATTAAAGTCCTGGATGTTGTTGCAAGAAACTCTGTCTCTCAGAATCATCAGGATTCTGTTGGACCTTTAATTCATGAATATGGCCAAGAACCACCATCTGAGACTCGAGGAAGAGAATTCACCGACTTGCCGATCTCGCGATCTGATGCTCTGAAATGGTTGCTTAAAGAGAGAATGATAACACTATTGGGACCGGAGCCTATTCCTATTCCTCTTCCCAGGTCCTTCCAAATTAAAGAATTTTGTGATTACCATTTACCTCCTAGTCATGCTATTGATAAATGTCTAAATTTGAAACATGACATTCAAGACCTTATAGACATGAAGCTCTTCGACCCTCATAATATTTTGTCAAGCTGCGGAATCACATCCCTTCATGATGACCACCAACCATGGTTTGAGCTAGTTGAGGAAATGAAGAGGAAGTCTTACAATAATCACGACCAGTAATGCACTATGATGGGTAATAATATATTGAACCTGATCTCTACAGGTCAAGAAATCAAAGAGGCCACAACATATGGGGCTTATAATAGGGGCAATTTTACTTCAAAAGATATCAAGGAGCCTACACTAGATCAGATTCCCGAGATAAGAAATGTATCAAGGACTAACCAGTCGCAAAATCCTATGGTATTCGGATACAATCAAACAAGGGCCACACCTCGGCCAAAGGTCTAGACAGAATTTACCCCTCTCCCCTTCCACCATCAGTCATTTTGCACCAAGGGTTAGCTTTAGGCCACATTACCCTACCCGGCATAAGGGCTCCTCCCAAATCTTTGCTAGCAAATTGGCGAGCAGACCAACACTGTGAATACCATAGAAGTCCCAGCCATCTCACTGACAATTGTGTGGCCCTAAAATTCAGAATCCAAAGATTACTCAACAATAAAGGCCTTGCCTTCCAGCAAAGACCCAGTACTGTCATAATCCTGTGCTGATTCACGCAGTACCGCCACCAGGAAATCTCATTGCTTAGACAACTCAGGGTTCAAAGAAGGACAGGTCTGGCTGCAATGAAAATAATCGGAAGTTGGAAGTATTAGTTATGAGCAAGCCATCTCCGAGCCATCAAAGCCAGACAGTTGCAGCAGTTAAAGTTAAAGTTTTTACTATTTTATGTTAGATTAGTCATTATGGGTAGTCCAGTTGTTGAGTCCAGTCTTACAGTTCAGAGTCAATGTCTAGTCCAGGCAAGTTATCTTTGCTTTTCTTTTCGTTTTAAAAGTTGTGAATCCTGAGCATGTTCAGGATAGGTTATTTGATGTAATAGTCTTTTAAATGAAAATTTCAGTTCTGATAGCCCATATGTGTTTGTTTCTCAAGTATGCTTCTGATCTTAATAACAATAAAAATAACACTCTCTCCTCAAATGAGGAAGAGATTGACGAAATTCCTCTTGGGTTGCAGCAAATGCTTAAACAAGAGGAGAAGCGCTGGCTCGGCCTCTTAAAGAGGAAATTGAAATGATAATCATTGGCACGAAAATTTTAATCCAGTAAAAGCCAATTGGAAATGCATTACCCTCTAAAAGAGCGCGAAGAATTAACAGATCTATTTCAAGGATAAGAGGATTGTTTAGAAGTGCTACAACCGATACTAGGGGCAAGACCTGGATAGAATGCTCAAAAGAATAAAGGAGGTGAGTGACACATACTATACAAGGGGCATGGATTGGAAACAACTTTCATATCTCCAGTCAATGACCTTGGTTCCCGAACTCATCATGTGATAAAGTGAAGCTAATAAATTGATGATAAGAAAGTTCAAGAGCAAGCATCGAAAAGCGATCATCAAATATCAAGAGTTACCAATTCATCAATGAAGGATGTTAAAGAATTAGTTCGCTCCGAAAACACATATCAGAATCTTGAAGGGAAAAGACCCATTATCTCTTACCTGAAAATGCCGTCAAACTCAAAAAAATAATAATAAAGAAAATTTATCAACCTAGATCAATTCCAAACCTGAACATTGGAAGGCCTTCTTTGGCCGAACAAATCCTAAATTCATGACCTAGTGTCAAAAAGAAATACCCGTTTACAAACCCCTTTGAGCCTGAATAAAATTTCTTTGAAAACCCATCAAACTAGGGGCATCTGCCCCGATTTACGCGAGACCTGATCCCTACATTGGGGTATATAGGCAGCTCGGTCAAACCGAATTCGGTCATTTTAAAAGAAAAAATTCAATCGTTCTAAAAAGAAAAAAAGAGAGTCAATCAATCAGAAAAAAAATTCAATCGTTCTAAATAGAGAAAAAGAGGAGTCAATCAATCAGAGAAAAAGAAGTCAATCGAAAAAGAAAAGAGAGTCAATTAAGAAAAAAAAAGAAAAATTAATTTACCTTCAAACTAGGGGCATCGGCCCTAAACTACTTGCGACCTGATTCATACACTCGGATACGTAGGCAACCTGTTTACAGGTTCGGTCAAAATCTTTGCAAAGCCTGAAAGCATTTTCTTTGAAAAGCCCCATCTTACCTATAAAGTCCTTCCAGTGTTCAGAATCAAGGATCTAGGTCCCAAAACAAACAAAAAAGAAAGGAAGAAAAGAACAGAGTTTGAAGATCTGCTATACTGAAAACCTGAAAGGGCGGTCTAGGCAAAATTTAAGATCATTCCCCTGCAAAGTTGAAAATCCGAAAGGGGGGCTTAGGCAAAAGCTAAGGGGATAGCCTGCTGGATCAAAAATCTAGAAGGGAGATTCAGGAAAAAGTTAAGGCTAACAGAGTCCACCAAGTTAAAAACCCTGAAGAGGTGACTTGGTCGCGGTAAGAGAATCATTATAAGAAGGCTGCAGCCGGTATCCAGACTGAAGGTCGAAAAGAAGTTCAAGCGAGTTCAAGTGTCATCCTAGAAACTGGGGGCATTGAGATCAAATCTTTGAGGCTTTACTGTTTTAAGGAAGAACTTCAGTGTTTATCAATTGAGAAACTACACTTCGAAAGGCTAGACTTACCAAACAAAATATTAACTAAGTCAGAAGCATCAATGTGTCTGTCAATGTAGTCAGTCGATCTTTGTTATTCTATGTTCACCTTTTCAGAGTTCCTCAGTCCTTTGAATAGTGTCTTTTACCCAAATTTTCTCTTTAAGAAGAGTCAGCCGTCGTCCTTGTGTCCAAATAAAGCAATTGTCTCGGTGAAGGAAGCCCGGCGTCGTCAGCTCCCTACGATTGTACCTGAACCAAGTTAATCCTAAAGGAAAGACCTCGAGAATCTAGTCAAACAGTTTCATTTCAAAGAATATCAGCTCTGAAGAATTTAGAAGTAGAAACATCAGAAAGTGCAGTTTCCATAAGAAAACCATGCCTAAGAAAGGCACATCTGGCTTGGGAGAATTTCATAAGTGATGATTGTTGGGCCAATTTCTCAGAAAGATGTACCATTAAAATTTAGAATTTCCTTCCAATTAGTTGAATACTACCATAGTCAACAAATGCTTGTCAAAACACATGTCAAAGGAAAAATCCCACTTTCCAATTTCAGTATCCAAGACAGCCATTGTTCTATATGACCAGGTCCAGGTATTTAGATCAAGGTTTTAGTTATCAAAATCCCCAGTAGAAAAGAGCAACATTCTTTTTGCAAAAAATCTTGTTGAGGCTTCATGAAAGCGTTCGTAAACCATTCTCGTTAGTCATGCTTCATCGTTCCTAAGGTTTGTCGTCTCGTCATTTTCGTCAAATTCTTAGTTTCCAATATCTTCATCGGGCACGATCTCTATTGTCTCCGATTTCATCCTTCACTAAATTCAAGCATCTAAAATTCATCAAATTTAAGTTTACCTCGAATTCAAGTTAATGAAAAATCTCCAAATTCTCCATCGTTAAAGCCATCAATTCGTCTAAATCAAAGTCGTCGCAAGCAATCAATAATTGATCAATCAAGCAATCTGAGTTTTTAATCTCACTCTTCATTAAGCAGAATCCAATCTAATTTCTTGGCCCCAGGCTTGCTCGTAGCCAGGCCAATCCTCTTTGATTCCCGTCTCGTTGGCCGCGTCTCAATCGCAGACAAGTCAATTTCGCAGACAAATCAAATTATCTTTAGCTCCCGTCCCACTGACCCTGTCTCATTCGCAGACAGGTCAATTTCGTAGACTAGTCAATTTCGCAGACAAATCAAATTATCTTTAACTCCCGTCCCGCTGACCTGTCTCATTCGCAGACAGGTCAATTTCGCAGACAAGCTATTTTTATCTGGCCATCTAGGCCAATACTCTTTGATTCCCATCTCACTGACCCCCAGTCCCGCTGGCCGCGTCTCATTCGCACACAGGTGAATTTCGCAGACTGGTCAATTTTGCAGACAAATCAAATTATCTTTAGCTCCCGTCCTGCTGACCCTGTCTCATTCGCAGAAAGGTAAATTTTGCAGACAAGCTATTTTCATCCGCCATCTAGGCCAATCCTTCTAATCTCCCATCTTGCTCGCAGACAAATCAAATTATCTTTAGCTCCCATCCCGCTGACCCTGTCTCATTCGCAGACAGGTCAATTTCGCAGACAAGCTGTTTTCATCCAGTCATCTTGGCCAATCCTTCTGACCTCCCGTCTGGCTCGTAGACGGGACAATCATCTTGACCCCAGGCTCGCTCACAGTCAGGTCATGTAGACACCCCCATTTTGCTACACTTTAAAAAAATAAAGGATTTGGTAGTTTCTCAAGTTTCGAGTCCGTATTCCACCTAGGATTAGGCATCTGTGCATTTTATGGTATATTTCGCCTCGTTGAAGGAATTTCGAAGTTGATTCGCGATCCTAAAGGTTTTTAGGGTGTTCCAATGGTATCTAGAAGATAAAAATTCAAGTTTCCAACAAACTGAAAAAACCTGTTATTTTTAGAATTTTTGGGGTTTCCCTCATTTTTGCCAATTTTTACATTACAGGGGTATTTTGGTCATTCTCGATGTGTCTCGTCTGACCCCCAAGTTATATTTGAGAAATCTTGAGTGATTTTATAAATTTTCAAAAAACTGTTAATTTTAGAAATTCACGGGGCTTCCACATTTTCATCATCTTATGGATATTTCAATCATTTCTCATACATCCAAAACCATCTTGAGGGTACGACTGATGGATTTGGAGTAAATTCGTAAGATTTGGGAAACCTTCTAATTTTAGATCTCTCAAGATTTTCTCTTAGTCTTGTCCTTCAGGGGTATTTTAGACATTTCCAACATATCATATTTGGTCCCTAAGCTATGTCTAAGAAATCTTGAGTCCGTTCATAAATTTTCAAAAATCTGCTATTTTTGGAATTTCTCAGGGTTTTCCCTAGTCTTGCCAAATTCTAGCACCTCGTGGTAATTTGATCTTTTCCTGTGTAATTCTTTTGATCCCCGAAATATGTCTGAGAGATTATAAATGATTTCTTGAATTTTGGAAAACCTACTAAATTTAGAATTTCTCAGGGGTTTCGCTTAATTTGAAAATTCTGAGTGTTGAGGGCATTTTGGGTATTTTTAGGGGATACCAAATGATCATGTTTAATATTGCTCACAGAAAGGACCATAAATGTCAAATGGGTTGGGTCCATATATAGAATGTTGAATTTAGAAAGATTTTATTGAATTTTTACGGAAAAACCTGAAACCCGTATGAAATGGCCCATTGGGCTTTAGCCAGCAACGATGGAGCTCATGTGGGTTCACCCGTATGGATCGACCACCATGGTGGGCGCCCCACATGGCTGACCCACATGAGTTGAACACCCAACCTTGATGATGTCACAATGGTATGGTGACATCATATTTGTTAAAAGAAAAATAAAAAGAATAAAAAATAAAAGAAGGAAAAAAGGAAAAGATGAATGATTGCTTAAAAAAGTTTTCTTACAAATAAGCAATGTGGAATGAGAATAGCATGGCTTGATTGACAAGAAATTAAGATTTGAATCAAATCTAATTTGGAAACAAGAAAAAAAGAAAGCAAGAGTGGAAAATTGGAAACGAGCCAAAAAGGGAGCTCTCACATTAAAAACTTCTATTTCTGTCTTAGCCCTAGTGTTTTTGTATAAAAATCAAAGCAAACAATCTTAGGAAGGATCCAAAAAATATTAAAATTCGTCATTTTTCTCTCTCCTCAAAAAAAAAAAAAAAACCTATTTTCTCTTGAATTGTGTTAATCTCTCTCAAGGGTTCTTCACAAAAGGGATTTTTGAATTTTCTTTTCTTCTTCAATAAATCACACATCGAGGATCTTTGGGGTGTTATTTGGGTCTTCTTCATCATACCCAAGGGTTAGACAAAGCTAATATCTCGGATTACCAACTCAAGAGACACTAATCGCGATCGAGGGTAAGAATTTCCCTTCTTTGCGAATTAGAAAAGCATGCTAGGCTTTTTTTTTTTGAAACATCAAATCTATGAGTTTTCCTTTAAAATTCAAGTATGTTATAACATAGATTATAGGCTTTTAAAATCTAAAATTTTGCCCGAAAATTAATTTTCCTCCACATAAATCTTGAATTTCTTTCTTTTCTTTTCAATATGGATTTAAATGGAATTTTCAAAGCAAGTGTTTGAAAAAAAGGATCTTTTTCAAAAAACGAATTTTTTTAGGGTTCTAAAAATTCTAAAACTACTGGAAATAATGATCTTTGACTATATATTGACCGCCTCGGTTTCCGTTTTATTTTTCGAAAGTTAACTCAACAAAGGGTTATTTCTTGAAGAATAAAATAGAAAACGGGTCCAATCAAGTCCAAAATTCATGAAATTTTGTTTCCAAACCAATTGTGGATTTCCAGATTACCCTAACATTTTCAGAATTTTTTAATTTTTTTTAATCGGATTATTAATTATTTTAAATTTCGGCCATTTTTAATAAATATCAAAAGGTTGTAAAAACTGATGGAAATTTTCATAATTAAAGCTTAATAATAAATTAAATTTTCCATTGAAAAAAAGTTTGAAAAACATATGGTCTTTACTGTTTTCCAATCACCTCCCCGTTTTACGTGCCGTAATTCTTTTTCATATTAAATTAATATAATTTCAAAATTTTCTTTGCAAACCAGTAAATTAGGTTACTAGAATATTAGAGAAAAATTTTCAATTGATTTTGCAAAGCTTTCATAAGGTCTTACAATTTATTTTAATAAATGGGTTTTAATTCCTAGGAAACAAATTGATCTCTTTTACTTAAAAATCGATTTCAGAGAGGAGCTTTAATTTTTGAATTTTTAAATTTTGAAAAATCATCATCTAATCTATTATATATCTACTGGAATTTTTACATGATTTTAGGATTCCCTTTAGTCTACCTTTTAATTAATTCATTGATTTTATCAGAATTTTGTGTGAATTTTAATTGGCATCAAATCTTAATACAAACCATTGAAATATTTACAGTAGTCTAATACCATAATTCTATCTATGCTTTAAACGTTTTACTTGATTTACGATTCATATGCTATGAGTTAATTTGTTAATTTACAATCTGAACTAAATTTTGGAAATTCCGACATTGATAGCAAAACTTGTTCACAATTCATGAAACTCTTCCAGTAGTCTAAACTCATGCATATCTAGTTACTAGAAACGTTTCAATGAATTTGGAGTGTGATTACTTAGGGTTACAGTCTAATCCTAACAATCTGGTCTTAATGATATTAAAGCACAATTTAATAGCATATTAACACAAAAATCAGTAAAAATCTCCAAAGAACCCTAACTTTCCATCATGAATTCAATTCCTAGCTTGTTTGAAATAGAAGTCTTAGGATTCATAGATCCCCCTTCGAAAATTCGCCATAGCGCGACAATTTACTAGCCGAGATCGCAACCATAATCGTATACTGATTGCAATCGATCCTGCATAATTGCAGTGTGTAAATTATAGTATGATTTGGTTCCGAGGTCCACTGTCCACGAAAATCCTGAGAAACATGCCAGGCAATAAAATACTATAACTTACGTGCTAAATTATACAAGGGTTAAGAACACGATTCCTATCCATGGTCGCGATTCAAGGCCGAAACTGGCAAACTATAGAACCTTTGGTATCTCGTAGATATTTAGGAATCGAAAATCCTTGAAAATAAAAAATCAGTTAATCTAAAAATCACCAATATCAACAAATTGAATTAATTTAATCAAAGTCTTAGGAGCCGTTGGATTGCGGTCTCCTATCGTAGGAGCCTTTTACAGCCCCTTAGGAACACTTACGTCACGTTGTGTCCTAGGTTTTAGAGAGTCCTAGAGTTAGGAGTCCAGCCCCATCACAACCGTTTGCTATGGATAGCAACCGTGCAATAGATCTAGTTGCACTAGTCACCCAATTTTCTCCTAGGACAATCCTAGTTTTTTAGGATGTAGGTTAACCTGCATTAGTCTAAGGGTCGGCTTGCACTTGGCTAGGACCATATAATATCTTAGATGAAGTCCTAGGATAATAAAATATTCAACTTGAACTAAATAATTTCTCTTAAAACTGTTGAAACAGTCAATCCAGTCTAGATTTGTATCCTAGATGAGTTAGGCATAAGTAGCTTAGTTTAGGTGCACTAAACTACGATCGACTCTGATTCGAGTGAGGCTGGGATACGTAGGCAACTTGGATACTTGAGTGGCATACCAAGCCCGAGTCGGCTCCACACATAAGTGGTGGGGTTTTGTGTATTAATCCTTAAATTAAAAGTAATTAAATCACTTAGGACTTTTCATGAAATTAGAATTTTAGGAGAACTTTCACTTAGATTGAATTCAAACAAATTAAGAAATTTAAGATTCACAGTTAGGAATTACATTAAAATTAGATTTTAGAATGCATGTCACGTAATTCGCATATTAATATAGAGTTAAGTGAGCCATTTAAAAGAAATTCAAAAGAGTTACTTTTGGAATTGAAGACCGATTATCGGGCAGGAATGGTGCATGTGGTGGTAACTCCCCATACCTTCCATTCTCGTAACCAGGTAACAAGTCTAGATTTTTGGTCAATTATAGGTCCTAGATCCCTTATCTAGGTGGCACCTCTGTCACTGTCTTTTGTGTGGAATTCAGATTATCTTAGTGATCCCAAGTTCACGGAAAAGATGAATTAAATCACACCTTGCTAGGCTCGGCGGCTCACGGGTCATTCCCCTCTCGCGGGACCGGGTCCCACAGTTTGGCCACTCTGCTGGGGACCACCCAACTTCATTAAAATTTCAAAGGATAATTCGTTTGAATTTATTTTAACTGGCTCATAAAAACTCTATCTTATATCTTATATACTTGCTAGATTAGTTTGTATGTGTTATTTTCTCATCACATCATACTCAAACTTAATCTAACAAAACCTGAAGGCATCATAGAATCGCGAGAACTTATTGCACACACTTACATCACTTGCATCTAAACCCTTGCATCTCACATGCACACACGTCCTATTTTATGAACCCGGAGTGTTATCTAGCATGGTTGACTGGGATTTCATCACCTGGTGCCTCTGTGCTAGAGAAGCATTCCACTCTTAGCCTAGTACCTTTATGGTGCGTAAACAGATCTCTTGTTCACTTAGTGATACGCCGGACACTGGTACGGTATATTGAGCACGAATCCGCGCTAAGGGAACTCTTTGCCTTACCCCTAGATTACCTCACACATGCATATAGTTCGAACACGCGTGCACCACGTGTGTGAGCCTAGATTAGGATAACTTACCCATCTGTGTCTAGATTAGGTCGTAGTCCATCTTCCAATGGCTACGATCGGTTCTTAGGTACACAAACAAAGTCAAGAGTCGAGATCCTCTCTCTACTCCGCTAGATTAGGATTAGGGTTTGATGCCTTCAGGTAACATTGTTAAAATGTACGAAGATTAAAAAACTTTCCCTTTGGGATTAGGATATAAATCCCATCTTTCCCAAGATCTCATAGGATTAGTCCATTCTTTATCTATCCGTTGAAAGAAAAAGTAATCCTACGCAATCTCATCTCATCTTTCCCAAGATCTCATAGGATTGGTCTATTCTTGATCTATCCGTTGAAAGTAATCCTATGCAATCTCACCTAATCTTGTGATCGTGTGTCTTTCATTCTTCTATCATACGATTCGATCATAACTTCATACAAATCTCACCATCCCCTAACTGGTAGGAACAGAGTCTCACGACCTCTCGATTATACAATCTCAAGATCTGATCATACCTGGTCCAGATGATCCAACCTTGTTTATATCATTTATATATCATTGGTCTCTTCTTACTCTAGGGCAACCTTTTTCGATTATTTTGCTAAACCCTTAAGAATTCACTCTCATGATCCTTGAACTAGGGGCATTCCCCTATACGATTCTGTCATCATTGTCATGTCTTGGTCCTTTAGGATTCATTCTATTGTCCCACTTACTTGCTTAATGTGTAATTTTTTTTCAGTCATTGAGAAGGAACACTCCTTGAATGTCAAGCTCATATACCGTTCTTATTGTTTCCATGTCAGGACTGTTCACAACTGAAAATCCAGGAAAGCTTCTTGGGTTTGAATCTATTTGCGGTCAGTGAGGAAGCTAATTTCCCATTTTCTTTGGAAGCATCTCTAATCCTCTCCTTCCATACTCATGGCAGGCTCTATGAAAAATTCATAGCTCTCTTACATCATGGAAGCCTTGATCCAGCTCGTCCAACAGATGAAGGAATGGAAGGAAGAAAATCTATTCATCAAAGCTCAACTGATTGAGAAATTTGGTCCAACCACTATAGTTTCTGAGGGAAAAAGTCCTAGCTTCTCCATGGTTATGGGTTCGGAAGAACTAATTGTGAATCTCTCTAGACAAATGGCTGCGTTAACAGAAGAAGTTCATCAGATGAAGCAACAAGTGCAAACCTGGTATTGTCAATTCCAAAGTTCTGAACATTTCGCTGACAAAAATATCAAAGTCCAGGATGTTGTTACCAGGAACTCCGTCTCTCGGCACCATCAGGATTCCGTTGGGCCCTTAATTCTAGAATATGACCAAGAGCCACCATCTGAGATTCCAAAAAGAGAATTCACCGACTTGCCGATCTCGCGACCTGATGCTTTGGAATGGTTGCTCAAGGAAAGAATGATAACACTATTGAGACCAGAGCCTGTTCCTAATCCTCTTCCCAAGACCTTCCAAATGAAAGAATTTTGTGATTACCATTTACGTTCTGGTCATGCTACTGATAAATGCCCCAGTTTGAAATATGATATTCAAGATCTTATAGACATGGAGCTCCTCGACCCTCAAAATCTTTTGTCAAGCGGCGGAACTTCATCCTTTCCTGATGACCGCAAACCATGGTTTGAGGAAATGAAGAGAAAGCCTTACGATAATCACGACTAGCAATGTACAATGATGGGTTAGAATATATTGAGCCCGGTCTCCACAGGTTAGGAAATCAAAGAGGCCACAACACATGGGGCTTATAACAGGGGCAAATTTACTTCAAAAATTATCAAGGAGCTACAAAATCCTATGGTAATCAAATACGATCAATCAGGGGCTACACCTAAGCAAGAGCTCAATAAAATATTTACCCCTCTCCCGTTTCCACCGTCTATCATATTACAACGAGAATTGGCTTCATGCAATATTTATTTACCTCCCATTAAACCTCCTCCTAATCCACTCCCTAAGACATGGAGGGCGCAGGATCACTGTGATTTTCACCGAGGACGGAGGCATAGCACTATTTAGGGTATAACTCTGAGGCATGTGATCTAGAAGTTGATCGATGAGCACAAGCTACCATCTCAGCAAGCGCCAAATATTGTTGATAATCCTATGCAAAATCATGCTGTACCGCCGCTGGATGATGTTTAGACACTTGGGGTTTGAGAAACTCAAGTCTAGTTGCAGTGAAAAGGGAAGAACCAAAAGTTAAAAGGCACTTGTTATGACGATGATTCAGTTTTCACCGAGCCTCCAAAGCCAAACAGTTGCAACAGTCTTAGTCCTTTTGTTATTTTAATTAAGTCCAGTCATGATGTCAAGTCCAGTTATCAAGTGCAGTCTTCTAAAAGTTTGAATAAATTTCTAGTCCAGTTGAGTCTTTTCTTACTTTTATTTTTGAGTCAAGAATGTGAATCCTGAGTCTGTTCAGGATAAGTTTTATCAGATATAGTCATTTTCAATTGAATGAAACTTGCTTTCTCTATACATTCCAACGTGTGCTTCTGACTTTAATAAACAATGAGAATAATACTCCCTCCTCGAATGAGGAAGAAGATGCCGACGAAACTCCTCTTGAGTTGCAGCCTATGCTCAAACAAGAGGAGGAGCACCGAACCCAACCTCTAAAAGAGAAAATTGAAATGATAAACATTGGCACTAAAACATTGATTCAGTAAATGCCTATTGGAAATACACTGCCCTCTGAAGAGTGTGAAGAATTGGTAAACCCATTCGAGGATAAAGAGATGGTCCAGTAAGCGCTACCAATAATGTTAGGAGAAAGACCTAGATAGAAGGTTCAAGAAAGAATGAAGGAAGTGAATATCACATGCTATACAAGGGGCATGGATTGGAAACAACTTTCATATCTCCAGTCAATGGCCCTGGTCACTGGTTTCACCAGTGACAATGTAAAGCCATCGAATTCAATATGAAAAGTGCAAGAGCAATCATCTCAGAGCGATCATCAAAATATCAAGAGTCACGGATTCAAAGATGAAAGGATGTCTAAAAACCAGTATGCACTCTCAAAGTCAAAGTACTTATCAATATCCAGAAGGAAGAAGAATCATTATCTCTTAACAGGAAATGCCGTCAAACTCCGTGAAAAAAAATAAATAAATAATAAATAATCAGTACCAGAGGGACTCTCATAACTTAGATCGATTCCCAATCTGAACATCGGGAGGCCTCCTTTGGCCGAATAAATCCCAAAATCATAACTCAGCGTCCAAAGAATACCGGTTTGCAAACCCTTTGAGCCTGAATGAAATTTTCTTGAAAACCCATCAACTAGGGGCATCCGTCCGGAACTATGCTTAGCCTGATCCCTACACTGGGGTACGTAGGCAGCTCGGTAAAACCGAGTTCGGTTATTTCAAAAGAAAAGATTCAATGGTTCCAGAACCGAAGAAAAAAAAAGGAGGGATAAAGTTCCAAAAGAAAAAAAAAGGACAAAGTCTTAGAAGAAAAATAAAGCAATCAGAAGACAAAAAGAAACAAAAAAGAGAGGAAGAACCAAAAGAAGAACAATCTACCTTCAAACTAGGGGCATTCGCCCTAAACTACGCATGACCTGATTGCTACCCTGGGATACGTAGGCTAACTGTTCACAGGTTCGGTCGAAATCTTTGTTCAACCTTAAGCCATTCTTTGAAAAGCCCTATCCTACCTACAAAGTCCTTCAGATGTTCAGAATAAAGGATTTAGGTCCCAAAATTGAAAAAGGAAGAAAGAAAAGAACGGAGTTTGAAGATCTGCTAGACTGAAAACCTGAAAGAGCGGTCTAGGCAAAATTTAAGATCATTCCCCTTCTAAGTTGAAAACCTGAAAGGGCGGCTTAGGCAAAAGCTAAGGGGATAGCCTGCTGAGTTGAAAATCAGAAAGGACGATTCAGGCAAAAGTTAAGGTTAACACGGTTCGCCAAGTTAAAAATCCTGAAGAGGTAACTTGGTCATGCTAAGAGAATCATTATAAGAAGGCTACAGCCGGAATCAAGACTGAAGATCGAAAGGAAGTTCAAGCAAGCTCAAGGGTCATCCTAGAAACTTGGGCCGTGAAAACAAAGGAATTAAATCCTTGAGGCATTACTGTTTTAAGGAAGAAGTTCAGTGTTTACCAATTGAGAAAATACTCTTTGAAAAGCTAAGACTTATCAAACAAAACATTAACTAAGTCAGAAGCATCACTGTGTTTGTCAGTGTAGTCAGTCAATCTTTATTATTCTAAGTTCACTCTTCCATAGCTCCTCAATCCTTTGAGTAGTGTCTTCTATCCAAACTTCCTCTTTAGGAAGAGTCAATCATCGTCCTTGTGTCCAAATGATGCAATTGTCTCAGTGAAAGGGGCCCGGTGTCGTCAGCTCCCTGCGATTGTACCTGCGCCAAGTTAATCCTGAAGGAAAGATCTCGAGAATCTAGTCAAAGAGCTTCGTTTTAAAGAACATCAGCTCAGAAGTATTTCGAAGTAGAAACATCGAGAAGTGGAGTTTCCATAAGAGGACCATGCCCCAGAAAGGGACTTGAGGCATGGAGGATTTCATATGTGATGATGATTGGGCTAGTTTCACAGAAAGATGAACCCTTAAAATTTTTAATTTCCTTCCTGGCAGTTGAATACTATCTTGATCAAGAAGTGTTTATCTAAACACCTGTCAAAGGAAAAATCCCACTTCCCAATTTTCAGTATCCAAGAGAGCCTTTGTTCTAAATTACCAATACCAGGTAGTTAGATCAAGATTTCAGTTATCAAAATCCCCAAAAGAAAAGACCAATAGTCTCTTTACGAAAAATCTTGTTTAAGCTTCCTGATAGCGTTCCTAAACCATTCTCGTTAAGCATGCTTATTCATTCCTAAGGTTTGTCGTCTTGTCATTCGTCAAAGTCTTAGTTTCCAATATCTTCATCGGGCACGATCTCTATTGTCCCTGATTTCATCATTCATTTATTTCAAGAAACTAAAGTTCATCAAATTCAACATCACATAGAATTCAAGTTCATGAAAAATCTCCACATTCTCCATCGTCAAAGTCTTCAATTAATGAACAATTGATCAACCAAGCAATCAGAATTTGATCTCCCGTCTCGTTTGCAAACAAGTTAAATCTCTCTGAGTCCGTATAAATACGGTATTTCATTCTCTCCGAGTCCATACAACTATGGTCCCTTATTCTCCTTGAGCATCATACAAATATGATGTCTCATTTCCTTGAGCTCTGTATAAATACGGTATTTCATTCTCTCTGAGTCCATTCGAAAATGGTCCCTTATTCTCTTTGAGCATCATACAAATATGATGTTTCATTTCCTTGAACGCCGTATAAATATGGTATTTCATTCTATCTGAGTCCATTAAAAAATGGTCTCTTATTCTCTTTGAGCATCATACAAATGTGATGTCTCATTTTCTTAGAATCTGTATAAATATGGTATTTCATTCTCTTCGAGTCCATACAACTATGGTCTCTTATTCTCTTTGAGCATCATACAAATGTGATGTCTCATTTCCTTGGAATCCGTATAAATACGGTATTTCATTCTCTCTGAGTCCATTAAAAAATTGTCTCATATTCTCTTTGAGCGTCATACAAATGTGATGTCTCATTTCCTTGGAATCCGTAGAAATACAGTATTTCATTCTCTCTGAGTCCATTAAAAAATGGTCTCTTAATTCTCTTTGAACATCATACAAATATGATGTCTCGTTTTCTTGGAATTCATAAAAATACGGTGTTTTATTATTTCTAAATCCATTCAAAAAATGATCTCTTAATTCTCTTTGAACATCATACAAATATGATGTCTCATTTTCTTAGAATCCGTAAAAATACGGTATTTCATTCTCTCTGAGTCCATTAAAAATGGTCTCTTAATTCTCTTTGAACATTATAAAAATATGATGTCTCATTTCGTTGGAATCCGTAAAAATACGGTATTTCATTTTATCTGAGTCCATTAAAAAATGGCCTCTTAAATCTCTTTGAACATTATACAAATATGATGTCTCATTTCCTTGGAATCTGTATAAATACGGTATTTCATTATTTCTAAATCCATTAAAAAATGGTCTCTTAATTCTCTTTGAACATCATACAAATATGATGTCTCGTTTCCTTGGAATCCGTAAAAATACGGTATTTCATTCTCTCTGAGTCCATTCGAAAATGATCTCTTATTCTCTTTGAGCATCATACAAATGTGGTGTCCAATTTCCTTTACGAACTGTACAAATACAGTATTTCATTATTTCTAAATCCATTAAAAAATGGTCTCTTAATTCTCTTTAAACATCATACAAATATGATGTCTCATTTGCTTGGAATCTGTTAAAATACGGTATTTCATTCTCTCTGAATCCGTTTAAAAATGGTCTCTTAATTCTCTTTAAACATCATACAAATATGATGTCTCATTTCCTTGGAATCCGTAAAAATACGGTATTTCATTCTCTCTAAGTCCATTAAAAAATGGTCTCTTAATTCTCTTTAAACATCATACAAATACGATGTCTCATTTTCTTGGAATCTGTAAAAATACAGTATTTCATTCTCTCTGAGTCCATTCAAAAATGGTCTCTTAATTCTCTTTGACCATCATACAAATACGATGTCTCATTTTCTTGGAATCCGTAAAAATACGGTATTTCATTCTCTCTGAGTCCATTCTAAAATGATCTCTTATTCTCTTTGAGCACCATGCAAATATGATGTCTCATTTCCTTGGAATCCGTATAAATACGATGTTTCATCTTTCTGAGTCCATTAAAAAATGGTCTCTTATTCTCTTTGAGCATCATACAAATATGATGTCTCATTTCCTTAGAGTCCGTATAAATACGATATTTCATTCTCTCTCAGTCCATTCGAAAATGGTCTCTTATTCTCTTGAGTCCATATGACTATGGTCTCTCATCCCTTTTGAGCCTGCATGAATACAGTATCTCATTCTTTCCAAGCCCTTTTAAAAATGATCTCTGAGCATCATATCAATATGATGTCTCATTTCATTAGAACCGCACAAATACAGTATCTCATCCTTTCTGAGTCCATTAAAAAATGTTCTCTTATTCCTTTTGGAATCCATACAAATATGGTATCTCATTTTCTTTGGGAACTGTACAAATACGGTATCTCATCCTTTTTCGGTCCATTCAAAAGTGATCTCTTGTTCTCTCAATGCCATTCGAAAACAGCGTTGCGTCCCTTCCTGACTGGCAAAATTTTGGCAGTCAGATTGAATCCACTTTTCCCATTATTCTGAACTACCAAACTTAGGGTGTTCAAAGTAAATGATTCTTTAAACCTTTTAATTCTAGGACTTTATCTAGGGTCTTGCATTAGGAAGCATTTAAGTTGCATTGCGAGTTGTGAATATTTTGTTGGTTAAAGCTATGCAAAATGGTTATGTCACTTTTGCTTTGGTATTCGATGACTACGTCATCTCTACCAAAGAGAGGCATCTGTAGACACCCCCATTTTGCTACACTTTAAAAAAATAAAAGATTGGTAGTTTGTCAAGTTTGGAGTCCCTAGGATTAGGCATCTGTGCATTTTAGGGTAGATTTCGCCTCGTTGAAGGAATTCTGAAGTTGATTCACGATCCTAAAGATTTCTAGGGTGTTCCAATGGTATCTAGAAGATAAAAATTCAAGTTCCCAACAAACTGAAAAAACCTGTTATTTTTAGAATTTTTGGGGTTTCCCTCATTTTTGCCCATTTTTACATTACAGGGGTATTTTGGTCATTCCCAATGTGTCTCGTCTGACCCCCGAGTTATATTTGAAAAATCTTGAGTGATTTTACAAATTTTGAAAAAGCTGCTATTTTTAGAAATTCACGGGGCTTCCACATTTCCATCATCTTATGGATATTTCAATCATTTCTCATATATCCAAAACCATATTGAGGGACGGCTGATGGATTCAGAGTAATTTCGTAAGACTTGGGAAACCTGCTAAATTTAGATCTCTCAAGATTTTCTCTTAGTCTTGCTCTTCGGGGGTATTTTAGACATTTCCAACATATCATATTTGGTCCCTAAGTTGTGTCTAAGAAATCTTGAGTCCGTTCATAAATTTTCAAAAATCTACTATTTTTAGAATTTCTCAAGGTTTTCCCTAGTCTCGCCAAATTTTAGCACCTCGGGGTAATTTGGTCTTTTCCTGTGTAATTCTTTTGATCCCCAAAATATGTCTGAGAGATTATAAATGATTTCCTGAATTTTGGGAAACCTGCTAAATTTAGAATTTCTCAGGGGTTTCGCTTAATTTGGAAATTCTGAGTGTTGAGGGCATTTTGGGTATTTTCAGGGGATACCAAATGTTCCTGTTTAATATTGCTCACCGAAAGAACCTATTTTTAAAAGTTTCAATTCTTGAAGTTTGACCACAAAGACTTTCCATTTTTAATTTTTCCCTTTAGGGGTGAACCAATCTGAGGGTATTTTGGTCGCATTTGGATGTCTAACAGTCAAATAGAGACATTTTGGTCCGAAAAGTTGTTTTCCAAAAAAGATGGTCCGATCATATGTGAGTGATGCACCATAAATGTCAAATGGTTGGGTCCATATATAGAATGTTGAATTTAGAAAGATTTTATTGAATGTTTACGGAAAAACCCGAAACCCGTGTTAAATGGCCCATTGGACTTTAGCCCGCAAAGATGGAGCTCATGTGGATTCACCCATATGGGTCGACCACCATGGTGGGCGCCCCACATGGCTGACCCACATGAGTTGAGCACCCAACCTTGATGATGTCACAATGGTGACATCATATTTGTTAAAAGAAAAATAAAAGAATAAAAAAAAGAAAAGAAGGAAAGAAGGAAAAGATGAATGATTGCTTAAAACAGTTTTCTTCCAAAGAAGCAATGTGGAATGAGAATAACATGTCTTGATTGATAAGAAATTAAGATTGGAATCAAATCCAATTTGAAAACAAGAAAGAAAGAAGGCAAGAGAGGAAAATTGGAAACAAGCCAAAAAGGGAGCTCTCACATTGGAAACTACTATTTATCTCTTAACCCTAGCTTTTTTGTATAAAAATCAAAGGAAAAAATCTTAGGAAGAATCCAAAAAAAATCTAAATTTGTCCTTTTTCTCTCTCCTCCAAAAAAAAAGAGAAAAAAACCTCCTCTCAAGGGTCCTTCACAAAAGGGATTCTTGAATTTTCTTTTCTTCGTCAACAAATCACACATCAAGGATCTTTGCAGTGTTCTTTGGGTCTTCTTCATCATACCAAAGGGTTGGACAAAGCAAATATCTCGGATTACCAACCCAAGAGACACGGATTGCGATCGAGGGTAAGAATTTCCCTTCTTTGCGAATTAGAAAAGCGTGCTAGGGTTTTATTTTTTTTAAATATCAAATTTATGAGTTTTCCTTTAAAATTCCAGTATGTTATATTATAGATTATAGGCTTTTAAAATCTAAAATTTCACCCGAAAATTAATTTTCCTCCACATAAATCTTGAATTTCTTTCTTTTCTTTTCAATATGGATTTAAATGGAATTTTCAAAGCAAGTGTTTGAAAAAAGGATCTTTTTCAAAAAATAAATTTTTTTAGGGTTCTAAAAATTCTAAAACTACTGGAAATAATAATCTTTGACCATGGTTTAACCACCTCGGTTTCTGTTCTATTTTTTTGAAAGTTAACCCAATAAAGGGTTATTTCTTGAATAATAAAATGGAAAATGGGCCCATTCAAGTCCAAAATTCATGAAATTTTGTTTTCAAACCAATTTATGGATTTCCATATCACCCTAAAATTTTCAGAATTTTTTGATTTTTTTAATCAGATTATTAATTATTTTAAATTTGGGCCATTTTTAATAAATATCAAAAGGTTGTAAAAATTGATGAAAATTTTCACAATTAAATCTTAATAATAATTTGAATTTTTCATTGAAAAAAAGTTTTAAAAACATATGGTCTTTACTGTTTTCCAATCGCCTCCCCGTTTTACGTGCCATAATTCTTTTTCATATTAAATTAATATAATTTCAAAATTTTCTTTACAAACCAGTAACCTTTGAAATTTTTACAGTAGTCTAATACCATGATTCTATCTATGCTGTAAAAGTTCTACTTGATTTTCGATTCATATGCTATGAGTTAATTTGTTAATTTGCAATCTGAACTAAAATTTGGAAATTCCGAAATTGATAGCAAAACTTGTTCAAAATTCATGAAACTCTTCCAGTAGTCTAAAATCATTTATATCTAGTTACTGAAAACATTTCAATGAATTTGGAGTTCGATTACTTAGGGTTACTGTCTAATCCTAACAATCTGGTTTTAATGATATTAAAGCACAATTTAATAGCATATTAACACAAAAATCAATAAAAATCTCCAAAAAACTCTAACTTTCCATCATGAATTCAATTCCTAGCTTGTTTGAAACAGAAGTCTTAGGATTCATAGATCCCCCTTTGAAAATTCGCCATAGCGCGATAATTTACTAGCCGAGATCGCAACCATAATCGTATACTGATTGTGATCAATTCTACATAATTACAGTGTGTAAATTATAGTATGATATTGGTTCCGAGGTCCACTGTCCACGGAAATCCTGAGAAACATACTAGGCAATAAGATACTGTAACTTACGTGCTAAATTATACAAGCGTTGAGAGCATGATTCCCATCCATGGTCGCGATTCGAGGCCGAAACTGGCAAACCATAGAACCTTTGGTATCCCGTAGATATTTAGGAATCGAAAATCCTTGAAAATAAAAAATAGGTCAATCTAAAAATCACCAATATCAACAAATTGAATTAATTTAATCAAAGTCTTAGGAGCCGTTGGATTGCGGTCTCCTATCGTAGGAACCTTTTAGGGCCCCTTAGGAACACTTACGTCACGCTGTGTCCTAGGTTTTAGAGAGTCCTAGAGTTAGGACTCCAGCCTTATCACGGCCATTTGCTATGGATAGCAACCGTGCCATAGATCTACTTACACTAGTCACCCAATTTTCTCCTAGGACAATCCTAGTTACCTAGGATGTAGGTTAACTTGCATTAGTCTAAGGGACGTCTTGCACTTGGCTAGGACCATATAGCATCTTAGATGAAGTCATAGGATAATAAAAATTTCAACTTGAACTAAATAATTTCTCTTAAAACTGTTGAAACAATCAATCTAGTCTAGATCGGTATCCTAGATGAGTTAGGCATAAGTAGCTTAGTTTAGGTGCACCGAACTACGATCGACTCTGATTCCAGTGAGGCTGGGATACGTAGGTAACTTGGATACTTGAGTGGAATACCAAGCCCGAGTCGGCTCCACACATAAGTGGTAGGGTTTTGTATATTAATCCTTAAATTAAAAGTAATTAAATTACTTAGGACTTTCCATGAAATTAGAATTTTAGGAGAACTATCACTTAGATTGAATTCAAAAACTTTAAGAAAATCAAGATATACATTTAGGAATTACATTAAATTTAGATTTTAGGATGCATGTCACGTAATTCACATATTAATATAGAGTTAAGTGAGTCATTTAAAAGAAATTCAAAAGAGTTAACTTTTGGAATTGAAGACCGATTATCGGGCAGGAATTGTGCATGTGGTGGTAACTCCCCATACCTTCCATTCTCGTAACCAGGTAACAAGTCTAGATTTCTGGTCAATTATGGGTCCTAGATCCCTCATCTAGGTGGTGACTTTTTCACTCTTTTTTGTGTGGAATTCGGATTACCTTAGTGAATTCAAGTTCATGGAAAAGATGAATTAAATCACACCTTGCTAGGCTCGGCGGCTTATCCCTTCCCTTATGGGTACTGGGTTGCACGTTTGTTTGCACCCTGTGGCTTGGTTGTTGCCTGCTTGGTTGGGTAATTAAAATCAATAATAAAAAGCACACGCCAACCGCGTGGGTACGAGAGACCAAGAGAGAGTGTAGCGCCTCGCGCGCTCGTGACCCTCTCGCGGGATCGGGTCCCACAGTTCAATCATTTAGCTTTCCGTCTCATTCGCAGACAAGCTAATTCCTTCCGGCCTCCCGTCTCGCTCGCAAACAGGTCAATCATCTTGACCGCAGGGTCGGTCGCAGTCAGGTCAATCCTACGTCTCATTCGCAGACAAGCTAATTCCTTCTGACCTCCCGTCTCGCTTGCGGACGGGTGAATCATCTTGACTCAGGCTCGCTCGCGGCCGGGTCAATCCCTTTGCCTTACGTCTCGCTCGCAGACAGGCAAAATTCCTAATCTCTCGCAGACAAATCAAATTATTTTTAGCTCCCGTCTCGCTGACCATGTCTCATTCGCAGACAGGTCAATTTCGCAGACAAGCTATTTTTATCCGGCCATCTTAGCCAATCCTTCTGACCTCCCATCTCGCTCGCAGAAAGGTCAATCCTCTCGATCCCAGGCTCGCTCGTAGCGAAGTCCATCCTTTAGCTTCCCGTCTCACTTGAAGACAAGCTAATTCCTTCCGATCTTCCGTCTTGCTCGCAGACAAGTCAAACCTCTTGATCCCTAGGCTCGCTCGTAGCCAGGACGACCCTTTGGCCATTCGTCTCACTTGCAGACAGGCAAATTCCTTCTGATCTCCCGTCTCGCTCGCAGACAGATCGATCTTCTCGACCCTCGGGCTCGCTCGCAGCCATGTCAATCCTTTAGGTTCATGTCTCGCTCGCAGACATATTAATCTTTCATTCTAGGTTGCACAATTTTTGCTCCCAGATTGAATCTTGTTCTCCATTATTCTGAACTACCAGCTCAGGGTGGTAGGAATAAATGATCTTGAATATGTTCTATGACTTCGTCTAGGGTTTTGCATTAAGAAGCATTAAGCGTCTAGGTCCTTTGTTGATTAAAGCTGCGCAAAATGGGTCTGTCACTTTTGCTTTGGTGTTCGATGACTACGTCATCTCTACCAAAGAGGGGCATCTGTAGACACCCCATTTTGCTACCCTTTTAAAAGCAAGAGATTCGGAAGTTTCATCGAGTCTTGAATCGGTTTTCCGCATTAGATTAGATATTCTTGCATTTTAAGGAGTTTTGTAGTTGATTTGCAATCCTAAAAGTCTCTAGGGGTTCCATTGGCCTCCGGAAGATGAAAATTCAAGTTTCCGATCAAGTAGAAAAACCTGCTATTTTTCAAATTTCTCAGGGTTTTTCATATTTTTCATCAATTTTTACACTACAGGGGTATTTTGGTCATTTCCAGTGTATCCCATTTGACCTCCCAAGTTGTGTCTGAGAAATCTTGAGTGATTCCATGAATTTTTTAAAAAACCTTCTAAATTTAGAACTTCTCACGAGTTTCACTTGATTTGGAAATTTTGTGACACGAGGGCATTTTGTGCATTTTCAGGGGATTCCAAGTGATCCTATTTGATATCACCCACTAATGGAGCCAACTTAAAAACTTTATATTTTAAAAGTTTGACCATGAAGACTTTCCATTTTTAACTTTCTCCTTCAAGGACAATTCGGTTAGATATTTTGGTCACTCTTTGATATGTGTTGATCACACGCGGTCATTTGGACAAAAATAATTTTTCCAAGGAGTGAATGAGGTTAGGCCATGTGTGTAGGACTCACCATGTGCATCACATGGTGTGGGCCCACCATTATAAATTTCAAATTATTCTTTGAAATGGGTTGGATTGAAGTAGATTGCTTTTCATTTGTCAAAACATGTCACTTATGTCAGATCCATGCTAACCTAATACATGTGTCACCGTCAGAGCTTCACTCGCTCACATCTCCGTGGCCGTTCTCAGTATGTGGTATTGACATCATTGGCAAAGTCTCTCCCAAGTCTCCGTGGCCGTTCTCGCTAAATGGATCGAAGCAAAATCGTACGCTTCATTATCATCTGCATCAGTCGCAAAGTTCATCAGGGCCAACATCATCTGTAGATGTGGAGTCCCACATGAGTTAATATCAGACAATGGTTCGCATTTCAAGAAAGAATTAGCTTCATTGTGTAAGGAATTCAGAATCAAGCACCATAAGTCGTCTCCATACAGACCTCAGACTAATGGCGCTGTCGAAGCAGCTAATAAGAATATCAAGACTATTCTTCAGAAAATGACTCGATCCTACAAAGATTGGTTGAGTAAACTCCCGTTCGCACTTTAGCATACAAAATGTCTGTCCGCACATCTACTGGAGCCACTCCTTATTCGCTCACATATGGCATGGAAGCTGTCCTACCCATTGAGTTGAAAATCCCGTCACTCAGAATTCTGATGGAAAGTGATCTACTAGAATCTGAATGGGCCCGTAATCATCGTCAAGAGTTATGCATGATTGATGAGATAAGGTTGGAAGCAGCGTCTCATGTGCAGGGTTATGGTGCTTAGAGAATGTTGAGCTTCTATCTTCGACCCACGGGGAAAGTTTATACCTAACCTAACTGGTCTGGCCCCTATGTCGTTGATGAAACCTTGCCCGGAAAAGCCGTCAAACTTCTTGACCAAAATGGGGATAGAATTACTGAACCAACTAACCTCGATCAGTTAAAACGATACTACTCCTAAAAACAATAATCAATTTTAGTGAACTACGCAAGACCTGATCCCAACCTTTTTCTTTGGGGTACGTAGGCAGCCTGACAAACCCAGGTTCGGTCAACCCATTTGGCAAAGCCAAAACACCCAATTAGTTCCCCGTAGAAAGCCTCAAACTACGCGGAACTGATCCCAACCTTCTTTGGGGTACGTAGGCAACCTGATCATCTCAGGTTCGGTCACCGTTGGTAAAACCAACAAACCTCATTCAGGATTACCACAAATCTTCTAAATATTCACAATAAGAAGATCTGAAGATCCGCTAAGTTAAAAACCTGAAACGGCGGCTTAGGCAAAAGTTTGGATCATCATACGTGTAGAAACTGAAACCATGTTTCTAGCAAAAGTTAAGGTACAAACGGTCCGTCAAGTTGAAAAGTTGCAACTATTGACAGGGCATATCCTTGAAAAGACTATGCAATGATTTCTTTAATCCAAAACAAGATGAGTTAATACTTCAAACAATCTAAATGGTCTTTGGACCATATTAAAAAAAACAGAAGCAGAGAACACTGCTTATGCATAAGAACCTTCAACCTCATCTATCTAGGGTTTCGCTTACCTAAATAAAAAAAAGTATTTGTTTCAGTAAAGTCAGTCCTCTCTTTTTTCCTCCCTATATGGGAATCCAGAAATAAAAGCTCATTTTCCTCAGCCAGGTCATTTGCCCAGCGAAGGTAATCATACTTCAAAGAAAAACACAGCGGATTCGTTCTAAGGCACAGAGGAGGGTGAGAGGGTCAAACTCAGAATCTCCTATGGTTATGGCATTAATGGCAGCAGGAGGATTGGCATGACCAGGTAGCGGGTTTTGGGTAACATTGGGTCTTAGTTGGAATGCAATGCCTTTCTCATCAATGAGTTTCTGAATTCTAAATTTCAAGGCAATGCAGTTGTCAGTAAGATGACCAGAACCCCTGTGATACTCACAGTGTTGGTCAGCTCGCCAGTTTGCAGGTAGAGGATTGGGGGGAGGCCGGATGGCAGGTAAGGTTATGCGACCTGAGGCAAGACACTGCTTAAGTACCTCTGAAGATGGAATAGGAAGAGGGGTAAATTCTACCTGGGTTCGTTGTCGAAGTGCAGCCGCGGGTTGGGCATAGTCCATCATTAGAGGTTCTTGGGACCTAGATGACTGAGCATTGGAAGGAGAAATATTACTAGCTTGGGCTGGGGGAAACTTTTTGAAATCTCAGGTGTTTGGGTTACTACGGTTGAATACACCTTGAGCCATAGCCTCCTCTATTTGGGTGCCTGCCACGATGAAATGTTTGAAATCCGGATAATACTGTAAAGACATGTGATACTGGAGTTGAGGGGAAATATTCTTCATAATTATTTGGACCTGCTCTTCCCCAGAAGGGCGCTCCATCATTTGCGCTGCTAGTCTCCTCCATCTTTTCACAAAGGTTAGAAAAGATTCATTCGAGTCTTGCTTGGTTCTCTCTAAATCCTTTCTAGTGATTTCCGTCCCATCATCATATTTGAACTGCTTGATGAATTGTTCACCGATGTCCTTCCATGTCTTATAACGGGTTTTGTCTAGGACCATGAACCATCTCCTAGTAACTTTAGTGAGCGAAACGGGGAATAGTTGGGCCATCTGCTCAGGAGATAAGCCTTGAGGCTGACACATGATGGTAAACATCTGTAAATGGGTGATTGGACAAACCACACCATTATATTTATCAAAATCCGGCATTTGAAAATTGGCAATGAGACGGATTTCTGGAAACAATGTAAGATCACTTGGGTTGAAACCACCTTGGTCCTGAAGCTGGATGTCTTGAACTTTTCTGGTAAGACTTTCTAATTTCTACATAACTGTCTTATCAATCGTTGACTGAGAAGGCTTACTGCGGTCCTCACTGTACTGTTCTTTTTCTAAGTCTTCTTCGGTTTTATCAGGGATATGGATGAACACTGGTTGGGCAGGTGCTGCTGAAGTAGCTGTATGGTGCATAGGCCCTTTATCTTTGGAAGACGACGGCCCCAACTTCTTAGAAAGCTGAACCTTGATAACCAGGTTCTCCTCTTTGAGCTCTTGAAGTTGCTGTAGAATTAAGGTGAGAGTATCGGTAACAGCAACGGGTGGAGGATTATCTTGGTTTTCTGCCATTGGCGATGATGAGGGTGAGAAAGAAGCAGATGACGGGGTCCTCAGAGAAGGTGGTGGAGAGACAGATTTCCTCTCCAACCGTGTAGAAATCTGAACCTAAGGAGTATTAGGCTTAGCTATGGTGTTACTACCCTGAAATATTTGAAAGACATATTTTAAAATCACAGAAGGAAGCAGACAATGATACATACATAGACCAGGATAATGAGAGAGAAAGATGAACTTTATTGATCAATCATTAAAGCTTGAGTACATGGTTCACTCTTATTAAATCACAGATAAACTGACAGGACTAAAAAGACTAAACATTCTTTCTAGACTTTTTCTTCGGAGGATAATCTTCCTCAACTGACTCCTTTAAAGGTTTGATGATTTTGAAATCCCAAGCAGATAAAACGGCTCTGACGATCTTGGGCTTGAGATCCTCAGGCGGATAAAAATGACGACGGGGAGGCACAATAGATTGCTCCCTTCCATACTGACGCAGAATCCTGGCAGGAACATAAAATGAAGTCTTTTTGAGACCAAGAAGGCGAACGTAGTTAGCTTCTCCAGTGTTGAAGACAGCTTCTTGAATTCTAGAAATTTGCCAACAAATCTGATCTTGTTGGCGAGAACTTAACCAATCAGCCCAATCGCTTTTATGATCGAAGGAAACATCATGACGCCACTCGCTAAAGGTATACAATGTATGATCAAAATGGACAGGAGCTGCAATTTTTAACTTGTGGCACAACCACACCTGGAGTAATGCAAAACATCCTGAGAAGGACCCATTGAAAGAGCGAACATAACGACCTGGATCTGAGCTAGCACGAAGGCGAGCCATATCATCTAACCCATTGAAGGTTTCTGCAAGTATAGTAAGAATTGGATTGACACCACGATCCATTTGATCAACGAGATCCAAAAGAACAGCTGACGCTAAGCGAGAAGGCTGGACAGTGAGGAACCTAACAAAGGAGGAGAATCTCAAAGCGCGACGTCGGGCCTTTTGAATATCAACAGCACCAATGTGTCCAATAGGAGGGTAAATGTCGATCAGCTGTTGCATGGACACTTCTTGGCCTTTTATGAAAGAGTCCATGGATTCATCTGGATTATTCATTAAGCAAAGGAACAAAGGACGATAATCCGGCACACAGGATGGCTTCACCAGAGGGCCATCCACAGGATATTCCAACAAGGCACACCAATCTTCAAAAGTGGGAAATATTTCTTGGTTGCCAAAACGGAAGACATGATTATTGGGATCCCAACACTCTGATGCGGCATAGAGTAATCCCCAATTGAGCTTAATGGTTGCTATGTAGCCAAAGAGATTTTTCTCTTGCTCACTTATGGCATAGATGTGTGATTCCTTTAATGTACCACGGATCCAATCGAGAATTTTACGAGTAGACATGGTGCCTGTAAGCCAAGAGAAGAGATACAAGAAGGATCAAGATTACATGAACATGAGATTGGGACAAGTTCCTACCAGTTTAAAGAAAGTATGAAGACATGATCGAATCGTATGAATGAAAGACACCTGATCAAAAGATTAGATGAGATTACATAAGATTACTTTCAACGGGTAGATCAAGAATGACTAATCCTATGAGCTCTTAGGAAATATGTGATTTATATCCTAACCCCAAAGGGAAAGTTTTTTAATCTTCGTACATTTTAACAGTGTTACCTAAAGGCATCAAACCCTAATCCTAATCTAGTGGAGTGGAGAGAGGATCTCGACTCATGACTTTATTTGTGTACCTAAGGACCGATCGTAGCCATTGAAAGATGGACTACGGCCTAATCTAGACACAAATGGGTAGGATATCCTAAGCTAGGCTCACACACGTGATGCACATGTGTTCGTATACTGCATGCATGTGTGGGTTAATCTAGGAGTAAGGCCAAGAGTTCCCTTAGCACGAATCCATGCTCAATATACTGTACCAGTGTCCGGCGTATCAGTACGTGAACAAGAAATTTGTTTACGCACCATAAAGGTACTAGGCTAAGAGTGGAATGCTTCTCTAGCACAGAGGCACCAGGTGATGAAATCACAGTCAACCATGCTAGATAACACTCCGGGTTCCTAAAATAGGATGTGTGTGCATGTGAGATGCAGGAGTTTAGATGCAAGTGATGTAAGTGTGTGCAATAAGTTTGCGCAATCTATGATGCCTTCAGGTTTTATTAGATTAAGTTTGAGTATTATGTGATGAGAAAGTAAACAAACTAATCTACCAAGCATATAAGATAGAGTTTTCATGAGCCAAATAAAATCAATTCAAATGAGTTATCCTTTGGAATTTTAATGAAGTTAGGTGGTCCCCAGCAGAGTCGCCAAACTGTGTGACCCGATCCCGCGAGAGGGGTGGCGCGTGAGCCGTCTTCCCCTCTCTTGGTCTCTCGTACCCACGCGAATGGCGTATGCTTTTTCTTAATTATTTTAATTACCCAACCAAGCAGGCAGCAACCAAGCCATAGGGTGCAAACAAACGTGCAACCCAGTACCCATGAGGGCAGGGGTAAGCCGCCGAGCCTAGCAAGGTGTGATTTAATTCGTCTTTTCCGTGAACTTGGGATCACTAAGGCAATCCGAATTCCACGTAAAAGAGAGTGACAGAGTCGCCACCTAGATGAGGGATCTCGGAGCCATAATTAACCAAAAATCTAGACTCGTTACCTGGTTACGAGAATGGAAGGTATGGGGAGTTACCACCACATGCACCATTCCTACCCGATAATCAGTCTTCAATTCCAAAAGTTTACTCTTTTGAATTTCTTTTAAATGGCTGATTTAACTCTATATTAATGTGCGAACTATGTGACATGCATCCTAAGATCTAATTTCAATGTAATTCCTAAATGTGTATCTTGATTTTCTTAATTTGTTTGAATTCAATCTAAGTGAAAGTTCTCCTAAAATTCTAATTTCATAGAAAATCCTAAGTGATTTAATTACTTTTAATTGAAGGATTAATGTACAAAACCCCACCACTTATGTGTGGAGCCGACTCTTGATTGGTATGCCATCAAGCATCCAAGCTGCCTATGTACCCAAGCCTCACTGGGATCAGAGTCGACGTAGTTCGGTGCACCTAAACTAAGCTACTTATGCCTAACTCATCTAGGACACCGATATAGACTGGATTGACTATTTCAACAGTTTAAGAGAGATTATTTAGTTCAAGTTGAAGATTTTATTATTCTAGGACTTCATCTAAGATGATATATGGTCATAGCTAAGTGCAAGTTGTCCCTTAGAGTAATGCAGGTTAACCTACATCCTAGGTAACTAGGTTTGTCCTAGGAAAACGTGGGATAACTAGTGTAACTAGATCTATGGCACGGTTGCTATCCGTAGCACGCGGCCGTGATGAGGCTGGACTCCTAACTCTAGGACTCCCTAAAACTTAGGACACGACATGACGTAAGTGTTCCTAAGGGGGCCCTAAAGGTTCCTACGATGGGAAGCCGTAATCCAACGGTTCCAAAGACATGGAGTGAGCTAGTTCAATTTGTTGAACTTGATGATTTTTTATTTCAAGGATTTTCGATTCCTAAACATCTAAGGAATACCAAAGGCTCTAAGGTTCGCAAGTTTCGGCCTCGAATCACAACCATGGAAGGGAATCGTACTCTCAACCCTTGTATAATTTAGCACGTAAGTTATAGTATCTTATTGCCTGGCATATTTCTCAGGATTTTCGTGGACAGTGGACCTCGGATCCAATAACATACTATAATTTACACACTCCAATTATGCTAGATCGATCACAATTAGTATACGATTATGGTTACGATCTCGGCATCTAAATTATCCAAGCATGTTATTTTACAAAGGAAATCTATTACTCCTAAGATTTCTGTTTCAGATGGCTTAGTGATTGAATACATGATGAAAAGTTAGAGTTCTCTGAAAATTTTCAAGGTCCTTTGAATTAATTTGGATTTTCAAATGAATTTATCACAATTGGATCAGATTAATGATTTTAGACAGAAGCCTATAGCTAATTAAGTTATCTATTCCAAAAACTTTAGGATATAATGTGTTCTTAAAAAATATATTCTGCTTTAATTTTTCATGATTTTAAAGATTGAAATTCGATTTCTAATTGATTTTCCACTTTCGGGTCAGATTGATGACATTACACTAACAAATATAGCAAATTAATTTCAAATCCAACCAAACTTTTACTAGACCATTCTCGGACAAATAGAAAATTATGAGAAAACATTCAGACATTATTTCGGTAATTGTCTATTTTTAACAGATATATTCATGTTCTGGTCAGAGCAATTAAAAATCAATAAAAAATATTAAAATATGCGCAAAATTTCCAATAAATTCATAATATGATTCAAAATGGTCAGTTCATCTTTCTTCCAAATTTCAACGTTTAAGAAGTTCGTTTAATGATATGTCTTTCATATACATGAAAATCAGTGATTTTATCAAAACAATTCCAGTAAAAATAATAAATAAATTCCAAATCTTTTGAAACTTTTTGTATAATATTTAAACATTGAAAATCGACTGAGGACCAAATTTCAATCAGTTTTGAATGGTTTTGTTATATGAACGATTTTTAGAACCATCAAAATCCTATTTGCGGGTATTATTTAAACGAATTTTTGAGCCATCAAAACAAATGAAATCTACAGGAATTTTTAGATTTTTGGTGCTATTTTAACCACATTAAGACTCAGAAAACATAGCTTAACGAAAAACCCTTGGTTTTAAAACACTCACTTTGTAAAAACGATTCAAAAGCCACTAGATATCCCAATCGGTCAAACACCCAATTTTCTCATATAACGATTCCTTTTTTTTTTTAACAAAATAGATAATCAAATAAACTGACCTACCAAAATCATATTAGATCATGCATGGTAGCTTTTACGAAAATCATGAAGAAAACAAAGAAGAAACGGCCCTAAGCATGCTTTTCAACCTTTGATATTATAAAAATGGAGGAACCTACCGTTGATCGCGCTCCTTGTCTCTAGGGTGCGTAAATTCGAGGTATACGCTTTGTCGCACCCTTTTATACGCTCTAGAAAACCCGTTTGATGAAGTTGCAAACCGAAGCTATGCGCGAAAACCCGTAGAAAAATGGATGAAGGATTCAGAGAGAGATATATGAGAGAGAGAGAGAGGGAGATGAGATGGCTGCTATGGATTTATCCCGGGAATGAGAGAGATGAGAGAATTTACTTGAGAGAGTGAGTTATGTGAGAGAGCGAGAGAGGGCGAGAATGATGAGAGAGCGAAAGAAACAATAAGATAGCGAGAAAAAGAGGGCTGTAAGGGAGAGACTTTAGAGAGAGAGGGCTGCACGATCCTTTTGTTTTGTTTTTTTTTTGTTAGTGCTACCCAGAAGGAACGAATATTGGGAATGAAAGAAAAATATTTTGAAGAGAGAGAAATAATGAAGCCTCCAAGAAAATCCAAAATTCCGAGAGAAGTTTAATTAAGAGAGCAATCGGGTACATCTATAAAATGTCCTTCCATTTGTCTTGGCTCTTCTCACATTTATTGCCAAAAAAAATTAATTAGAAACCTCTAAAACAGTCCGATGCTTTCCCGAATTATGCTTGCTAAAAAAAAATGACTATCCAAGGCTACCATTTTCTCTTTTCACCATATAGCATATTTCTATAATAGATAGCCATTAAGATCTTTACATTCTCCATTTGTCTCTTTATAGAAACGACACATGGCTTGGAATCATACCATATAAAAGCACCCCATTAAAACAGTAAGAAATCTTTGTTCCATACAAACCGTCTAAACCAGTGAATAGAAACTTTTGTTGAAAATATAGCTTTGGCAGGACCCACTTATTCCCATGCACGTATATCTTTTTGGGTTTTTGTAAAAATAGAAAACAGAGAAGCTTTCCCCAAATATCCCTCTTTCATTGCCATATGTCAAATGAGTGGAGAAGCAAAAGTCCAACAACATTTCTTTTTATATTAGAAGGAGGTGATGGTTGTCTTCACCAAAAGTGACCTCCTTTTCTCATTGAATCCCCTCCTCCAAAATAATTTTTCTAATAAGGAAAGAGAGCTCAACAGACTTTGCTCATTTAGCCATTTCACAAACAATTTTAATAAGCTTTTTTTTACTTGTCTTTTTCTTGGTGGGATCCACACAAGATGCTTTTATAAACCCCCAACCCAAAATTTTCATCCGATTCCTCCTTCACCAAGTCCTATTATTATTATATTTTTTTTTTAATAAAACAAAACACAAAAAGTCTTGTTCTCATTTAGTTCAAGATGCTATATTTTACTCAAGACAAGATGGGGGGCCCATCTAGGATTGACCACTAGAATTGGACCTCTTTGGTGTATCTCTTTATAATATGGACAATCCCTTCCTTGGCCGAGAAACTCACATTCCCCTAAATTTGGTGGACAATCAATTTTCCAAATGGAACCTACTTTCTGGCCAACTTCCATTTCCCACAAAATTCGAATTTCATGTATTTAAATACCATGCAAAAATTGTAAGTGGGCCCATCTAAACTGTTCATTTAATGGGCCGCAACACAATTTGGGCGTGCCCCCCTCTGAACCATTTCCGAAAGATGATCTGAACCATCCAATTGTTTGGTCACAATATTAAGGATGTGCCCACCAAATTATTTCCATTGGGTGATCCAAACCATCCAAACGATGGGCTATAATGTAAATCAGTTGTATTCGCTTCCATGGGACGATCCCAACCGTTCATTTGAACTTAGTTAATTCAATCCCTTTGGAAACCAAATTCGAATTATTAGTGGGTCCCATGCCAAGTAGACGAATGAGTGAATTTAGCTTGATGAGAGTCTCACCTCTTTTGAATTATTGCACAAAGGAATAGGAGACAGAGAGTTGGGTTCAGCTAATTTTTCCAAGAGAGAGGACGAAGAGGTATTGTTGCATAACCTGCCCCATGGAATGATCCAACCCTCCCAAGTGATGGCTGCAACACGAATTGATTGCACTTCCAAAAAATCATTTCCAAAGAATGATCTGAACCGTTCATTTAACAAGACAACTTGATGATCTCGACCGTTCAGATCAATGCATCCAATCATGCGAACAATGTAGAACTGGGCCCACCACGTATTTTTAAGAAAGGAGCATAAAATAAGGCCTAGTTGAAGGCTGCTCATCTACATTCATCAAGGTCGTTCATCCAACGACATACTCTTGTCGCTACGAACATAATGATTGGGACCATGAATATGGTTAACCATCATGAATCAAATTCTATAAAATAGACGATTCAGATCACTCAAATCTAGAACCCATAGTAAGTGTATTACAATGACCCAAACACTTTATCTAATGGATCCCATAAGAATCATTTTCGTTAAATCTCTAAACATATGGTGGGCCCAAACAAAGCCAAAATCTCATTCTAAATGTACCCTTTTATTGGAAGCTACGTGTGAGCCCACTTGCTCAGCCCAATCTGCTCCTCTCAATTTTCCATGGAAAGTCAAATTCCCTATGAAAAATACACTATAGAAATTGATATTGGCACCACTATGTTAAATTTGTATCAGTTGAGGTCCACTCCCATGGTTAAATTCCATGAAATAATTTAATCTCTAGAAAATCAGTGGGTCCACACATATGACCAAATTCTCACTCATTTGGATTCTTGCGAATAACCCTTCCCAAGACCTAACGGAAAAATGCAAAACCTGACGGAAACGACCAAAAATATTTAGAAATGTAACAGATGGACGCGGAAAGGAAAGACATTGGAAAAGACCGATAGAAAAACACTAATTTCTTTGTTTATTAAAGCGGAGCAAAATGGGGGTGTCTACACCAGTCAAACAGAAAAAAGAAATTTTGCCCCAGAGAGGCAGATTCATATAAAAGAGGAAGTGGATAAGCAGTTGAAAGCTAACTTCATAAGAGAGATCCATTATCCTGAATTGCTTGCTAATGTTGTTATGGTAAAAAAGGCAAATGGAAAGTGGAGAATTTGTATCGATTACACAGATCTTAACCAAGCATGTCTAAAGGACCACTTTCCTCTTCCAAAGATAGATGCATTAATTGACCCCACCTCTGGATTCCAACTGTTGAGCTTCATCGATGCATTTTCCGGTTACAATCAGATACAAATGTATACTCCGGATATCCCAAAGACTTATTTCATCACAGAACATGGATTATTCGGTTACAAAGTGATGCCATTCGGCTTAAAGAATGCAGGGGCTACATATCAGCGATTGGTTAATAAGCTATTTCAAGAGCAAATCGACCGAAATATTGAGGTTTATGTAGATGACATGCTGGTAAAAAGCATGTTAGCAGAGAATCATATCTCTGACCTCGAAGAAACTTTTTTAACTCTGCAAAAGCATCAGATGAAATTAAACTCCAGTAAATGTGCTTTTGGGGTTACATTAGGAAAGTTCCTGGGGTTTATGGTGAGTCACGAAGGGAATGAGGCTAATCTTGAGAAAATTAAGGCTATATTGGACATAGCCTCACCCAAGAGCATTGTTGAAGTACATCGTCTTACTGGGAGGATAGCGGCTCTAAGCCGTTTCATGTCAAGGTCGGCTGAAAAATGCCTCCCATTCTTTAAAACCCTCCGAAATTTGCAAGACTTTAAATGGATTGAAGAATGCCAAGAATCATTCGAACGATTGAAGCAGTATCTCCAGTCACCACCCCTATTGACAAAGCCTAACCCGGGAGAGGACCTCTACTTATACTTAGCAGTCACCCCGGTGGCAGTAAGCGCAGTTCTGGTTAATAAGAGAGAGTTGTATGAGCGGCCAATATATTACGTAACCTGAGCACTACATGCTGCCAAGACGGAATACCAGAATATAGAAAAGTTTGTGTATGCTCTTGTAATTGCCGCCCGGAAGCTTTGTCCTTATTTTCAAGCGCATTCTATAATTTTGCTCACAGATCAACCCCACTGAAAGATCGTTCAAAAACCAGATACTTCTGGTAGGCTCATCATATGGGCTGTCGAATTGGGAGAATTCGACATTCAGGTCCGCCCTAGACCATCCATTAAGTCACAAGTTCTAGCCGATTTTGTTGTGGAGTGGTCAGTACCGACTCAAAACTCGAGGTGGGGGGGGGGGGCAGGATCAGAGTGATGTTGAAAATAAGAGCTACGATAATCCGGTTGCTACCTTAGAGCCTCCCTCCGCTAACCCGTGGATGCTGTATGTGGATGGCGCTGCTAGTTCGAAAGGTCTGGTGCTGGTTTAATATTGGTCGGTCCCAATAGTTTCCTTATGGAATATGCAATAATGTTAGAGTTTAAGGCTTCTAACAATGAAGCCGAATATGAAGCATTCTAACAATGAAGCCGAATATGAAGCACCCTTATCAGGGCTTGACTTGGTGTCTCAGGTGAAGGTTGATTGTTTGAAAGTTCATAGTGATTCGCAATCGATAGTGGAGCAAGTGAATGGTGTGTATGAAACTAAAGAACTCAGAATAGATAAGTATCTAGAAAGAGTAAGAGAGAAGTTGAAACAATTCCGAATGATTGAGGTAGTTCGGATCCCGAGAGCTATGAATGCCAGAACCGATGCCCTTTATAAAATGGCGGCTTCAGGTGTTACTGATGTTGGAACGGTTTACTTGGAAGTTTTAAAGCAATCAAGAATTGAACAAGAAGAGATCTTGGAGATCGAATTTGAACCAAGTTGGATGGATCCAATAATAAAGTATATCAAGGACGGTATAGTACCTGAAAATTAGAATGACGGCCGTCGTCTAAAAGCCAAAGCAGCCCAGTACATTTTCGATAGTAAGAATTTGAATAAGCGGTCTTATTCGTGGCAATATTTGAAATGTTTGGGACCCTCGCAAGCAGAATATGCCTTGAGGGAAGTTCATGAAGGCATTTGTGGAGATCAAATAGGAGGCATCACTTTAGCTCAAAAGATTCTTCGGCATCTGGCCAACTCTTCTTGAAGATTCAAAGAATTTAGTGAAAAAATGTCAGAGTTGCCTACGGTTCGCCAAGGTGCCTCGTCAACCTTCTGCCCGATACACACCCGTCTCAAGCCCCATCCCATTCGCAATGTGGGGAATGGATCTCCTCAGACCGTTCCCTCGTTTCAAAGGAGTTTTCACAATGTTGTATGTAGCAATAGACCACTTCACTAAATGGGTGGAAGCAAAGGCGGTTGTGAAGGCTGATTCCAAAGCCACAGAGAAGTTAGCCTATCATGATATTATATGTCGATTCGGAATACCACGAGTTCTAGTGACTGATAATGGGACACAATTCTCTAGTGAATATTTTGAAAGTTTCTGGGAAAGGTTGGGTATCGAACAAAGGTTCTCCTCAGTGGGCCATCCACAAGCAAACGGACAGGTGGAGATAACTAATAGAACATTATTGCAAAGTTTTAAGAAATGATTGAATGATGCAGGAACTTCCTGGGCCGAAGAAGTACTGAATGTATTATGGGCTTACAGAACTACTCCCCGAACTGCCACTGGAGAATCACCATTTAGTCTTACGTTTGGAGTTGAAGCAGTTATTCCGATTGAAATCGGGATCCCCTCACCATGTGTAGAAGCTTAAGACGAGCAGAGAAACTCTGAACTCTTAAGACACAGTCTTGACCTTGTGGAAGAAAAGAGAGAGAGCGCCAGAATCAGGAACTCTGCTTAACAACAACGAGTTGCCATGTATTATAACTCCCGGATGAAAGAATGATCTCTCAGAGTGGAGCATCTAGTCCTTAGGATAGCGAAAGTTTCGGAGCCTCGAAACTCCAGGAAGCTTTCCCCAACCATGGAGGGACCATATCATATCGCTAGGGTTTTAAGGCTAGGTGCATACCGGCTCAAACGCTTGGACGGTTCGCCTATTCCCCGAAGCTGGAACACCGATAATTTGAAAAAGTACTACCAGTAAAAGGTCAATTCCTTTTTGTAATTACTATGGTTTGTTTCTGTTCTGTTTGTATTTGTTTCAGGAAATTTCAACAAAGAGTGTGTTTTGTATCTCCCTTCCATGTCTTTTGAGGAATCCCCTGAGTTGTTTCCATTACGTATCTCGCCAATTGGGAATGGCAGAGCCAATCAATTAAGCTCTTAAGCTAATTGAAGATAGCAAGAGGGAGTGTTTTACATTCTTCGAACTAAGGCCCTATCCTTCTCAGGATAGCCGGGCATGCCAACTCCGAGCTGATCACTCGAGAGGATAGGCTGCTGACATGTTACAAAACACAAAAGGTATACCCAGACACCAAGCCTCATAAGGCATGGTAGAGGTATCCTTTCTCCAAAAGAAAGTTATGGGAAGAGGAAGAACTGAATATACTCTCCGGGATGATCTTCAAACGGTTTTCTCCAAATACCAAAAGTTTGAATACTTATAAACTGTTACTTAATTGGAAATTCTAAAACCATGAGATTTGCAACAAGACCGAATTAAATAGGGACAAGTAGTATATCTACATAGCAAACCAACAGCATATGCAATATCAGGTGTAGTGCAATCTGTAGCATATCTTAAACTACCAATGATATTGGCGTAGTCTTTTTTATTTTCACTATTAGCATCACTAGAATACAATCTAATACTTGGATCAAGAGGAGTACAAACAGGTTTACAATCAAAATACTTATATTTTTTAAGTATTTTCTCAATATAATAGGATTGATCAAGTGAAATACCATTTTCAGATCTAGTTATTTTTATTACCAAAATTACATTTACTTCACCAAGATCTTTCATATTAAAGTTTTGCATAAGCAAGCTTTTTGTTTTATTAACTACTTCTAAGTTAGAACAAAAAATCAAAAGATCATCAACATGCAAGCAAATGATAATGCAACATGAATCAAATACTTATAGTAAATGCGTTTATTACTTTCATTTATCTTAAACCCATTTGATATAACAATATTATCAAATTTCTCATGCCATTGCTGCAACCCCATTTGATATAACACATTAGAAGGGACTCCTGAGCTTTGGAGTAAAGCATTTGTAAGTTCAACTAATGTTCTATTCTTCCTTTCTGCAACCCCATTCGAAGCAGGGGAGTAAGGAGCAGTGGTTTCATGTATAATCCCTAGAGATTTCACAAAATCAGTAAACTTTAGTGATTCATACTCACCACCTCTATCACTTTTAAGTCTCTTGATTTTCATGTGAAACTGGTTTTCAACTTCTAACAAATATCATTAAACTTTTTTAAAGATTCACTCTTTTGTCTTATCAAATAAATGATTGAATATTTAGAAAAATCATCTATGAAATTTATGAAATATCTTTTACCACTGCGGGTTAAGATACCATCTAACTCACAGATGTCAGTATCAACTAGCTCTAATAACTCTGAATTTCTTTCAACACTTTAAAAAGGCTTTCTAGTTATTTTGGCCATACTACAAGTTTCACACTTTTGAAAATCTTCTAAATTTATTTTTGGGATTAAACCAAGTGTACTCATACTAGGGGTGGCCAGAACCGAACCAGAACCGAAGAACCGAACTGTAAAAAAATATTTTTGGTCCGGTTCGGTTCCACTTATGAAGAACCGAACTTATTCGGTTTGGTTCCGGGTCTAATGTTCTCGGTTCGGTTCCGGAACCGAAGAACCGAACTTCGAATATATATATATAATATTTTTATATTTCTATTATACATATACTTAATAATATAAATTACTTATAATATTAATAAGTAATAGTTAATACTATTCTTATAATAAGAAAGTAACTTATATTATAACTTTAATTAAAAGTTTTTATAAATTATAATTAATAATTAATAATTAGCCATTAGAACCGAAGAACCGGACCGAACCGATTATGTTCGGTCCGGTTCGGTTCGGTCCTACTGTGTACTACGGTTCGGTTCGGTTCTTACGGTTCATGGAACCGAGAACCGAAAAAAAGGAACCGAGAACCGAGAACCGAACCGGTTGGCCACCCCTAACTCATACCATACACATACTTCTTATTTATGTGACATAATCTAGCATGCTATGAATTTACACAAGCAAGCTGTAGACACCCCATTTTGACTGAACCCCCAATAATTTCGTTTGATTAGAAAACATGTCAAATGAATGTTTTAGAATCCCCAATAGCACCATAAGATAGATTAGGGTCCCCAGAGAGTCCCCACAAAACTTTGCTCAAATTCGTTAAGGTTTGCATAGCCAACGAGTGGGGTGTGATAGAGGGTATATTGTAAAAGAGTGCAGGAAGAAGTGGGGTGAGTTTATCTTGGAAGGGGCAGAGCAGGGATAGAATAATACGCGATCAGTTCTGCGCTTATCAAAAATTGCATAAATGGTGCTCCCATCAATGGGGAGTGCTAATATCAATCACCCCTTTTAGGGTATTGTAGACACCCCTATTTTACTTCGCTTTAAAAATCAAAAGATTTGGTAGTGTCATCGAGTCTTGAGTCTGTATTCCGCATTAGATTAGGCATTCTCGTTATAGGAGTTTTGAAGTTGATTCATGATCCTAAAGGTTTCTAGGGTGTTCCAATGGTATCTAGAAGATGAAAATTCAAGTTTCCAACCAACTGCAAAAACCTGTTATTTTTAGAATTTTTGGGGTTTTTCTCATTTTTGCCCATTTTTACACTATAGGGGTATTTTGGTCATTCCGGATGTGTCTCGTCTGACCCCCGAGTTATATTTGAGAAATCTTAAGTGATTTTACAAATTTTAAAAAAGCTGCTATTTTTAGAAACTCATGGAGCTTCCACATTTTCGTCATCTTATGGATATTTTTCATCTTGAGGGTACGACTGATGGATTAAGAGAAATTTCGTAAGATTTGGAAAACCTGCTAAATTTAGATCTCTTAAGATTTTCTCTTAGTCTTGCACTTCGGGGGTATTTTAGACATTTTCAACATATCATATTTGGTCCCTAATTTGTGTCTAAGAAATCTTGAGTCCGTTCATAAATTTTCGAAAATCTGCTATTTTTAGAATTTCTCAAGGTTTTCCCTAGTTTCGCCAAATTCTAGCACCTCGGGGTAATTTGGTCTTTTCCTGTGTAATTCTTTTGATCCCCGAAATATGTCTGAGAGATTATGAATGATTTCTTGAGTTTTGGAAAACATGCTAAATTTAAAATTTCTCAACGGTTTCGCTTAATTTGGAAATTCTGAGTGTTGAGGGCATTTTGGGTATTTTCAGGGGATACCAAATGATCCTGTTTAATATTGCTCACCGAAATGACCCAATTTTAAAAGTTTCTATTTTTGAAGTTTGACTACAAAGACTTTCCATTTTTAATTTTTCCGGGGTGAACCAATCCGAGGGTATTTTGGTCGCATTTGGATGGCTAACAGTCAAATAGGGACATTTTGGTCCGAAAAGTTGTTTTCCAAAAAAGATGGTCCGATCATGTGTGAGGATACACCATAAATGTCAAATGAGTTAGGTCCATATATAGAATGTTGAATTTAGAAAGATTTTATTGAATTTTTATGGAAAAACCTAAAACCTGTGTGAAATGGCCCATTGGGCTAAAGCCTGCAAAGATGGAGCTCATGTGGGTTCACCCATATGGGTCGACCACCATGGTGGGCGCCCCACATGGCTGACCCACATGAGTTGAGCACCCAACCTTGATGATGTCACAATGGTGACATCATATTTGTTAAAAAAAATTTTAAAAAAAAAAGAGAAAAAAACCTCCTCTCTTGAAGTGTATTGATCTCTCTCTTAAGGGTTCTTCACAAAAGGGATTCTTGAATTCCCTTTTCTTCTTCAACAAATCACACATCAAGGATCTTTGGGGTGTTCTTTAGGTCTTCTTCATCATACCAAAGGGTTGGACAAAGCGAATATCTCGGATTACCAACCCAAGAGACACGGATCGCGATTGACGGTAAGAATTTCCCTTCTTTGCGAATTAGAAAAGCATGCTAGGGTTTTATTTTTTTGAAATATCAAATCTATGAGTTTTCTTTTAAAATTCCAGTATGTTATAACATAGATTATGGGCTTTTAAACTCTAAAATTTCGCCCAAAAATTAATTTTCCTCCACATAAATCTTGAATTTCTTTCTTTTCTTTTCAATATGGATTTAAATGGGATTTTTCGAAAGTTTCCGTTCTATTTTCCTCGGTTTCCGTTCTATTTTTGGAAAGTTAACCCAACAAAGGGTTATTTCTTAAAAAATAAAATGAAAAACGGGTCAACTCAAGTCCAAAATTCATGAAATTTTGTTTCCGAACTAACTTTTGGATTTTCAGATCACCCTAAAATTTTTAGAATGTTTTGATTTTTGTTAATCGGATTATTAATTATTTTAAATTTTGGCAATTTTTAATAAATATCAAAAGGTTATAAAACTTGATGAAATTTTCCATAATTAAAGCTTAATAATAAATTGAATTTTTCATTGAAAAAGAGTTTGAAAAATATATGGTCTTTACTGTTTTCCAATTGCCTCCCTGTTTTACATGCTGTAATTCTTTTTCATATTAAATTCATAAATTTTTAAAATTTTCTTTACAAACCAGTAACTTAGGTTACTAGAATGTTAGAGAAAAAGTTTCAATTGATTTTCCAAAGCTTTGATAAGGTTTTACAATTTATTTTAATAAATGGGTTTTAATTCCTAGGAAACAAATTGATCTCTTTTACTTAAAAATCGATTTTATAGAGGAACTTTAATTTTTGGATTTTTAAATGTTGGCGAAAAATCATATAATCTATTATATATCTACTGAAAATTTGACATAATTTTAGGATATCTTTTAGTCTACCTTTTAATTAATTCATTGATTTTATCCGAATGTTGTGTGAATTTTAATTGGTATCAAATCTTGATAAAAACCTTTGAAATTTTTACAGTAGTCTAATACCATGATTCTATTTATACTGTAAAATATTTACTTGATTTGAGATTCATATGCTATGACTTAATTTGTCAATTTACAATCTGAACTAAATTTTAGAAATTCTGAAATTGATAGCAAAACTTGTTCAAAATTCATGAAACTCTTCCAGTAGTCTAACCTCATTCATATCTAGTTACTGGAAACGTTTCAATGAATTTACAGTTCGATTACTTTGGGTTATTGTGTAATCCTAGTAATCTGGTCTTAATGATATTAAATCACAATTTAATAGCATATTAACACAAACATCAGGCAAAATCTCCAAAAAATCCTAACTTTTCATCATGAATTTAATTCCTAGCTTGTTTGAAACAGAAGCCTTAGGATTCATAGATCCCCCTTGAGAATTCGCCATAGCGCGATAATTTACTAGCCGAGATCGCAACCATAATCGTATACTGATTGCGATCGATCCTGTATAATTGCAGTGTGTAAATTATAGTATGATATTGGTTCCGAGGTCCACTGTCCACGAAAATCCTGAGAAACATGCCAGGCAATAAGATACTATAACTTACATGCTAAATTATACAAGGGTTGAGAGCACGATTCCCATTCATGGTTGCGATTCGAGGCCGAAACTGGCAAACCAGAGAACCTTTGGTATCTCTTAGATATTTAGTAATCGAAAATCCTTGAAAATAAAAAATCAGTCAATCTAAAAATCACCAATATCAACAAATTGAATTAATTTAATCAAAGTCTTAGGAGTCGTTGGATTGCTGTCTCTTATCGTAGGAACCTTTTAAGGCCCCTTAGGAACACTTACGTCACGTTGTGTCCTAGGTTTTAGGAAGTCCTAAAGTTAGGGAGCTCAGCCTCATCACGACCGATTGCTATTATTAGCAATTGAATCATAGATCTAATTACACTAGTTACCCTTTTTTTCCCATAGGACAAGCCTAGTTACCTAGGATATAGGTTAACCTGCATTAGTCTAAAGGACGTCTTGCACTTAGCTATGATCATATAGCATCTTAGATGAAGTCTTAGGATAATAAAATCTTCAACTTGAACTAAATAATTTCTCTTAAAACTGTTGAAACAGTCAAACTAGTCTAGATCGGTGTCCTAGATGAGTTAGGCATAAGTAGCTTAGTTCAGGTGCACCGAACTAGTCGACTCTGATCCCAGTGAGGCTTGGGTACGTAGGCAGCTTGGATGCTTGATAGCATACCAATCACGAGTCGGCTCCACACATAAGTGGTGGGGTTTTGTATATTAATTCTTAAATTAAAAGTAATTAAATCACTTAGGACTTTTAATGAAATTAGAATTTAAGGAGAACTTTCACTTAGATTGAATTCAAACAAATTAAGAAAATCAAGATACACATTTAGGAATTATATTAAAATTAGATTTTAGAATGCATGTCACGTAGTCCGCACTTCAATAAAGTTAAATGAGCCATTTAAAAGAAATTCAAGAGAGTTAACTTTTGGAATAGAAGACCGGATTATCGGATGAGGATGGTGCATGTGGTGGTAACTCCCCATACCTTCCATTCTCGTAACCAGGTAACGAGTCAAGATTTCTTGTTATTTATGGGTCTTAGATCCCTCATCTAGGTGGCCACTATGTCATTCCCCTTTGTGTGAAATTCGGATTCCTTTAGTGATCTCAAGTTCACAGAAATGATGAATTAAATCACACCTTGCTAGGCTCGGCGACTTACCCCTGCCCTCGTCGGTACTGGGTTGCACGTTTGTTTGCACCCTATGGCTTGGTTGTTGCCGGCTTCGTTGGGTAATCAATAATAATAATAATAAAAGCACACGCCAATCGCTTGGGTACGAGAGACCAAGAGAGAGCGTGGCGGCTCGCGCCCCACCCCTCTCGCGGGATCGGGTCCCATAGGGATAAAAACTATTGAACGAAAAATATGAAAAAGGGGTTTTTCATTTTCGTGCAAATTAAGAGAGATAGAGAGAGAGAGAGAGAGAGAGAGAGAGAAGAGAAGATCTTCATTTTTTCCGGTGACATTGCCGGAACTCCGACCGATTGTCATTCTCTGGCCACAATCTCTATTTGGAGTTGCTTTCTCAGCAGATCTAAAGGAAGAATTAGGGTTTTATTTACCTAATTGAGAAAGAGAGAGAAAGAGGGGTAGTTGCATAAACCCTAACCCAAGCTTATGCTCCGATCAAATTCCTTCTTCTCTAACAATATCTGGTAAATTCCAGCCAATCTCCGGCCTTCTTTTGTCACTCAATTCAGTTATGAATCTGGTAGATCCACGATCCTTTCATCTTTTCTTCATTTTTAGCCATCAAAACAAAACCCTATTTCATTCTTCATTTTTTTGACTATCTTCATCTTCTCCTCAGGCGAGTTGTGCTAGAATTCGGCCCAACCGCATCATCATTGCTCCCAAAAACCCTCTGCCTTTGCTTCCATCACAACCACCACAAGCCACAGCCACTATCTCCATTTCAATTTCTACCTTCAAAACCCTAGATCTAATGGATTTCCTTTATTTCCACCTTTAGAAAAGCATAGGCCCAACCCGATTGCCACCATCTCCACCATCTTTTATGCTCCCCTTAGCAAGTAGTCTCCTCAACTGTGCCATTTTTCTAGGGTTTTAGAACCTAATAAAGTGAGATTGAAGGGATCTGACAGGAGAGATCGAAAGAAAGAAAAAATTGTAGAGAAGGAGAGATCAGTAGAGAGAGTAGAAATTCAAACAAAAGAGGAGAAAATGGCCGAGCAAAGGAGAACTTTCATCTTCTCTGGTGGAAATCCCGTAGGAATCCAGTGACGTCGCCCAAGATTCATTAATTCCGGCAAGATTCCCAAATCCGGCACCCTGTATTCCTCCTCTGATTCTCATTTTTTTTAAAACCATTTCTTTCTGAAGAAGTTAGAGATCAGTCATCAAAGGTAATTCCTACAATTTCAAGTTTATTTTTAGATCTGTGAATGATGTGTGTGATAGATCATTTCTAATTTTTGTTCATGATCTATTTTCCATTTTTGGTTCGAGATTTCATTATTTTCGGCTTAAGGTCTTGATGTCTGCATGTTTTGTTTTGGATTTCTAAATTGTAGGTTCATCATGGTAAAAAAATTCATTTAGTTTTGCTTTCTCTGAATATCATCCCCCTTTGCTAGGTAATCATCTTTTCAATTTCAGGAAGATAATGTTTTAACATTGTTATTTCAACTCATAATGCTTTCTTATCTCAATTTAGCATATGAGACCAGCTGCAGGTGGAATGAATAAGACAAAATGAATTTGTGGAAGGTAGTGGCAATATCTTTTTTTAAGATGATTCTAAGGGCAGATATTGGCACCACTATATTTCAAGGGTGGCTCCAATCTATTGTTTTACATTTCCACGATTAGCCTTTAATAACCATTTTGCATAGGTGATATTCCATTGAGAAATTCAGTTGGACGTGTGTATAGCAGAACATGTGATAGCATTTCAGCCTACCTTTTTCCTTGTTCCCATATTGGGGGCCTTTACTTTACATTTGGACCCTAATCATAACCCAATGTTCACTCATCTGAATATGGTATCAGTTTAGTCATTTGGGGATGGGCTGTTTCATGGACATTTAATGATGTGAACCCCCTGTCCCTCAACCACCGAACAATGTGAATTTCCTTTGTTGGGTCATCAGGTGGTGTGGGCCAATTTGTTTGGTCTCCAATTATTGTTCGCCATATGCTGTCATGATAAAGACATGGTCCCTGAAGAGTTATTTAAGTCATTCAATTAGTTTGGATGTGCTTGGTGATGATAGAGGGTCATAGCAAAATATCGCACTGTTGAAAAGATTGTCGGCTGATAAACCCTCACCATTTTGATATCGACAGCCTAAATTGCAAGGGCGATGAAGGCGTTAGCCCAAGCCCACTCTTTAGGGGGAGTTACTTAGTCTCGGTAGTATCCCCTTCCTTCTTCCCCTCTTTATAGAGACTTTCTTAGTCTTTTAGACAGCCTCAAATCATTAGTTTTCCTCTCATTGATAAGGCGATGAAGGCGTTAGCCCAAGCCCATCTTTAGGGGACTAGCTTAGTCTGAGTAGCTTTACCCCTTTTAGTTTAGTAGACTTGCATAGTCTCTTAGACACCTTTAGATGATAGTTCTTCCTTTTCATTGCAAGGGTAATGAAAGACTCATCTAGAGCCCCCACTAGGAGACACATTATGTCTCATTAAGGCAGTTTCCATTTGGAGACAAGCCTTATTGTTTAGAGCCCATCCCTTAAGGAGTTTGCTTTAGTTTTAGTAGAGAGTTTACCCATAGGAGGCATGCCTTGCCTCATTTATAGAACCCTCTCTAAGTTGTACCTCAACTTCTACCTCGTACTAGTTGAAGGCCAACTTGGTCTGTTAGTTGCCTTAACCTTTTTATCATTGCAAGGGCAATGAGAATGTTACTTGGAGCCCACTTTTGTGTCCAGGAGACTCGCCCAGTCTCACTGGCACCTGTCTTGGTAGTGTTATTAGAGAGTTTTTGACTTGTTTCCTCTTATTTTGGAAGTGTTATTAGAGAGTCTCTAACTCATTTGTACTCCCTCTCTAGTATTATTAGTTAGAAGTTTTTCTATTAGAGACTATCTTAGTCATATAGAGCCTTCTTTGTTTGAGATTTTAGATCGTTTTTTCTGTTCTTGAGACACTAGTTTACTTGTTGTGGATCGTCTCTTTGAGACATCAGTTGCTCATTCGGGGTTTCCCCTTTTGCTTTAGCGCCTTGCCATCGTTTGTGGTTATGCTTGCGTGTTCCCTTTAAGAGTGAAAGCATTTAAAGGTCCTAAAACTTTGAAGAATAGGCATCCCACCTCGAGGAAGGAGAACAACTCTTGCAACCCAATCTAAATTTATGGAGTTCAAATGTGTCCGATGGCCAGCGAGTCGGTTTGACACTCCAACAGTCACTTCTTAGGTATACGAAGCTGCACCGAACTCGAATTGGATTATTTAAGCCTCCTCGAAAAGATCTACCGAAAACCGGTCATTCCAGTAGGCTTGCTTCATCCCTCAATGCAAGAAATTGGGACCGAGGTGGCACTAACTAGAGAACAAGTGCAAGAGATAGCAATTGGGTTAGAGCAATCCCAATTGCCCTTCATTTGGGCACTTCGAAGGCCGCCGTTCTTGCCCGATGACTTCGACATGTTGCCACCGGGGTTCAAGGACCGGACCCATAGTCAAGGAATTGTTCACATGGGTTGGGTTGCTCAACATAGGATCTTGGAACACGGTTCAGTCGGCGGGTTTTTGACTCATGCGGGTTGGGGTTCAATCATTGAGGGTCTTGGGTTCGAAAAGGCCCTAATCATGTTGCCGATGTTGGGGGATCAGCCTCTGAATGCTAGGTTGATAGAAGAGAAAGAGATTGGGATAGAGGTGGGGAGGAATGAGAAAGATAGGTCATTTACAAGGGATGAAGTGTGCAAGTCATTGAGGTTGGCGATGGTGGAAAAACAGGGGGAGGGATTGAGGACCAAAGCTAGGGAGATGAGAAAGGTGTTTGGTGACCAGGGATGTCAGGATGGGTATGCAGATGGCTTTGTTCACTACCTCAAAGATCATATACAACAAAAGAGGTTATTTTAGTATGTAGTTGATTTATTTCACCATGAAATGTAAGTTGTTAAGCTATAATTTTGAAATGACAAGGAGTCGTTTCTTTGCATTTGTGGGTAAAAGTTGATGGGTGAAAATGAATTTTCTAGTGTTTAGCAAATTTATGTTCGGGGTTCTAAAAAATACAACCTATGATATGATATGGTGAATTATTGAATAACCACCACTTGTTTGAGGATATACAAAAGATCACATATTAGCTGTAGTTCAAAGTCAATAAGGCCACCTGCTGCGAAGTTGGTGACGGGAACTAGAATGACTTCAATACCATCATTTTCATTAGTAGATTAAATTACCCTTTCTTAGTCATTGGAAATTTATTATTTTAAACAAAATAAAGTATTCTTTAAGACCTTATGGAACAAAAGAAGTTATCTTAATATGTAATTAATTGTTTCCCATGAAATGTAAGTTCTTTAGCTAAACTTTGAAATGACAGGGTTGTTCCTTTGCATTTGGTGGTAAAAGTTGATGGGTGAAAATGATTTTTTTTTTTAATGATAAGGAATATTTATTAATAGAAAAAGGATGGGGATGAACCCTGACGACCGAAATAGTCAGTACAATACGATAGAGAAAACATAGAGGTAGAATACATAAGATTTTGAGCTCTCTAGGAGGGACTACATCTGACATCTCTAGACCTTCAATTTCAACACGTGCTTTGGCTAACCTGTTGGACCCGTCATTGGCCGATAATTTTACATGCCAATAGGAAATGGATGCACCCGTCTAGGGGTGTCAGTTTGGGCTTGGGCTCGGAAGCTCACTCGAGCTCGGCTCCATAAAGGCTAGGTTCGAGCTCGGCTTGAATCCTTAACAAGCCGAGCCCGAGCTAGGCCAGCTTCAGCTCGGCTCGGCTCGTTAAGAATTTAATATATTTAAATATATATTATATATATAATTTTATAATTTATAACCCTTAATCCCTTACAGGTTATGTAATTATTTAATTTGAATCATTTGATTGTACAGGACAGGTCAAAAAAAGCCCAAAATATGTAGGATTTTGGGGCCCAATTGGCCCATTAAAGAGCTCGGTAAGGCTCGTGAGCCTGACCAAGCCGAGCCTGAGCTCAGGTGTTGAGCTTAACGAGCCGAGCCGAGCCGAGGTGGGCCAAGCTCGGCTCGGCTCATTTACACCCCTACACCCGTCACTCACTCATGGATCTCATCAAACTAATGTGCAAATCTCCATGGAAAGGAATGACTCCCGTTCCGCCACCTAATGACAATGAGGGAATCTCCCTCTACAATTAGCCAATCCATGATAGTACTCTCTATGATCCTCATGCTCTGGAGAACCGCTCTCACCTCCACTTCATTGAAATCTGTGATTCTAATAGGTCCTGAGAAGACACACCTCATCACTAGCTCCCTACTCATCTCTCAATAGGCCTCCTACTCCTGATGGCTCAGGGTGGCTAAAGCTAGATTCATCAAAGTTGAATTTCATCTTTCCAGAGTCTTCCCATCCAAGAGTAGGGCTGGCAACGGGGCGGGTCGGGGCCGGATGTTGGGGTCCCCTACCCCTTCCCCTCTGCGGGGAATTTCCCCCCTCCCCTTCCCCTCCCCTCCCCGCGGGGAATATCTAATCCCCTTCCCCTCCTCGCATCCTTCGGGGACAAAATCCCCGCGCCCCGCCCCAACATCACCCCCTCTTTAGTCATTGATACACTAATGCTGGGTGTCCTTAATCAACTTGATGCAATTTCAATATATAAAAATGTTATAAACTAACAATCGATAGGCTAGCTGTTAATTAAATTAGCAAGAGATTGGTATAAGGAGTTTGTCTTCTCTTCTTTATATATTGATTGAAATGCTGGGCAGCAACGAACGTCCAGATTTCACTTGTTTGCAGTGTTTTTTTACTTGAAGATTTAATAAGAGAGGGCAGATCCATATTCGGTATTTGTGTGTGGACGATGGATGGATGGACCCATTGGACCGACATTAGCTGTTGTTGGATGATGGGATTTCCGCACATTGCTAATTGGATTCGATCCAACTTCAATTTTAGATCAAGTGGTATCATAGCCTGCCACTTAGAGTACCCAACATCCAAACCCCATTTTGGATCATTAATTTTAGGAAATGTTATGAGCACTACTGTATTCTGATGATCGCACTCCTGACTTTATTAAAAGTAAGGTATGGCCCGCACCATAGGATGATCCAAACCGTCTATTAGATGGTGCACACCCTAAATAGGTTGCGCCCAAAAAATCATTTCCTTAGGTTGATCCTAACCCTCCGATCTGTAGAGGTACTGAATGATCCTATTCCTCTATAGATCGGAGGGTTACGATCAACCTATGGAAATGATTTTTGGGGCACAACCTATTTAGGGTGTGCCCCATCTAATGGATGGTTTGGATCATCGTATGGTGCGGGCCATACCATACTTTTAATAATAAAATGCAATTTATTTTGGCTACCGATGTTGGCACTACGATTTTTTGATAATTGCATACACTCACTCACTCAACTTGTCTTTATTATTTCAACATCTGTCAAAAGGTTCTTATAGTTCCCAAAATGCTCTCAGAAGCTAATTAAAAGGAAAAGACAAGCTAAGTCTATGTTTGGGGGAATCTTGTAGCCGATCCACAGAGTTTCTAGTAGTTTTCCTAAAAAAAAAAACACTTAAAAATATAAAAAAAAATGGCATTGATTAACGGGGCGAGGTGGGGCGGGGTGGGTCGGGGCGGGGAGGGGACAACTCCATCCCCTTCCCCTTCCCCTCCCCGCACCGGGGAATTTTTAAAATCCCCTTCCCCTTACCCTTCCCCTCTCAAATCGGGGAATCCCCTCCCCAAACGGGGCGGGGCGGGGCGGATCCCCGCTTTTCGGGTGAAATTGCCAGCCCTATCCAAGAGATGGAGACGCCACCTGCTCGCGGCTGAAGCATATCTCTCCATCCATTCCATAGATCACAGGCTAACACGAACTTGAAGCTCAGGAGTTTCTTTACCCAAGCGATGGTTAAGGTGATCATGTTAGTAAACAAAATGCGTAGTATTAACAAAGCCCTTAAAAATCCGAGAATTCATTCCTTCCAGAGGACCCATAATGTTGCCAGCAAGATTAAATTCTAAAACTTTTTTTTTTTTTTAACAGTTAGGGGATGTAGGGCCAGCCCACTAAGAGGTTGATCAACATATGGGAAGACCCATGTTATGCCAAATCTACCCAAAATCTTACTTCTCTGGCCATCCTGCAATGAAGAAAAATGAGGTCTACAGAGAACGTAAATGGTCCATAATCAGCATCGGCCGATTGCACAAGTGGTCTACTCTTACGATCGTGTTGAGAAAGTCCATCCAAACACAGGGACCTTGGGGGCACCGAAATGCCCCGCACTTAGGCATGAAGCAAAGATCCAAGGTCGGGGATCAGCTTATGGCAGAAAGATATGACCTTGAATTTCCCAAGGGAGAACCATGTTGAAACTCTTTTATCTTCACAAGTCCTCTTGACGTAACCGTCCTGTATCTCAAATATGCTTTCTACCCGATCCAACTTCATGTCAAAAAATATTTCTCGTGAAATTTATCTTCCATGAAATCCCCTCTTCCACCTACTATAGCCACTCCTTAACAAACACCTCCTCATCCACGACCACAAAAAATAAATCTGGAAACATATCCTTTAGAGGGTCTTCTTGGCAGCACTTTTCATGCCAAAATCAAATCTTGTCACCCGAATGCACTATATATTCGATCCCTTCATGGACCTTTTGTTTTTGTTTCGAAATGTCACTTCACTATGTCTAAGCCTACCCTCAGATAACCAGTAACCCAGCGTACACCCGTCATTGCAATCTCTGACCCTGGTTCATAGTTGGTGTCTTTTCTCCCCAAATCTCCAAAGCCACTTCTTCAGCAAAGTCTTATTATAACCTTTACACCTTTTGATGCCTAGGCTGCCAGCCCTAATAGGCTTGCAAACCTCCTCTCAACTAACTTGGTGTAATTAATGATTCTCATCCGATCCAGCCCATAGGAATTTCCTCTGAATCTACCCAATTCTATTAATTAAACTTATTGGGCGTTAAACACTAAAGGCTGACAAATGATGTTGTTCGCTATTACTGTATGTTTTAGTGTGATTCTCCCTCCTCTCCAAAGAAACCAAGTTTCACTTCCATGTACCCAATCTTTTTTCCACCTTTTTGAAAATTGGATCCCACTCCTTCCCCGCCCTTCCCACACATGGGTGTAGTTGTAACTTAGTCAATAGAACCCTATCCACAGTACAACCGAGAAGACTCGTCATTCCCTCTATGTTGTCAAATATGTGGAAACAGAAGAGTCTATATTCGAGAAAATTAGATCTTTGACTAGTAACCATATCATAGCATTTGAGAATTGCCTTCAAGTTGAGAACTTTATCGACTTTAGGAATTCTGAAAATCTAAGTATCATTTGCAAACTAGAGATGGGAAACCTCTAGCTACTGATTTCCCAATTTGAAGCCTTCAAATAGACTCTAATTTTTTCCTTTCTCAATCAGTCTGCTTAGTATCTCTACAAACTATCACATATAGGAAACGGGAGAGGGGGTCACTAATGCAGAGCACAACGGCAAAAGAAAATTTTATCTTCAAACAGATTTCATATGATATGGAAATTTCCAAATCTTGCAGGATTTCTTCATAAATGAATTAGATCTGTAACTTCTTTCTTCCATACATTCATAAAATTTCCAGTAAATTTCAAATTGAATGGAATAGAGATTGAAAGTTGTTGAAATACTTGCATATAATTTTTTTGGATTGTTGTAGGAGATATGGAGCTTGGTCTTGCCATGAGCAATGGAACGCAAGAGATCGGATCAAGCACGGAGTCGGGGAAATGTAATTCTTTCATTCAACAAGAAAGATCAATGCATGTTTGTAGACACCGCATTTTTACAAGATCGGACTAACGATAGTTTTCCTTTTCCATAATGATGGTCTCAATGATGAATCCATTCTAGGCAAGAATCTGTCCCAGTGATGAATCTGTTCTAAGGATGAATTTGTCTTAGTGATGAATACATCCCCAATATGAGTCTGGAAAGCTTCAGAACTCTCTGGACAAATTGATTGATTGTCTTTTATAGATGACAAAAGTGGAAGAATTTCCAATACGAGTGCAACTCGGGTCAGGTTGAGGCCAACTTGAACTCAACTCGAGGAACCATTTACTCAACCTGAACCCGACACGACCCGAGTTCCAACCCAATGAGGTTCAACTCGACCCAAACCGAGGAACCCTTTTTTCCAACCTGAACCCTACCCGACCCGAGTTCAACCCAACCCAACACAAGTTTTTAATCTTACTAAAAAATAATGATAGAAAATGTCGAGTTTAGTGTTTTTAATCTTACTAGGTTGCCCAAGCCCTCAATCCGAACTCAACATGGGTGGGGAAAACTCAACCAAACCCAAACTCGACTTTTGTTCAGGTTGAACCCGACCCGAGTTGCACCCCTAATTCCAAAACCATTACTTTGTGACCTAGAAAATACCCTTTAAACTCAGTTCAAGTTTGGCCAAACCAAATTACAAATACAGCCCAGAGTTTGCTAATCTGAGATCACTGAGATCAAGCCAAAAAACCAGCAAAACAGCCCCGTGCTAGCCAATTATTGAAGTTTTTCACCAAACGTACGATTGTAAGATTCATGAGTGTAGACACCCAATTTTGTCAAGACGGTACTAATGATAGGTGTAGCGAGGAAGAACCTTATGACGAGTCCCAAAGCACCTATTGTGTTTCTCTCAATCTCTCTTTAGGGTACCAAACAATTTCTGAAAGCCGTTTTGAAACAAAAAGCCTGTTTTCACAAAACACCCGCCTTTTTCGACAAACCAAAAGCCCGCTTTGGGTCAGAAACTTCTGATTACACCCAAAGGACACTCCGTCTTCCGAACACGTACAATATTAGATTCATTGGAAAGCTCCTGGAACAATAAATCCAATGGATCTGACTGTATATGAATCGGAGTTCAATCGGAAAAGTTACGAACAATCAAAACTATCCGATAAAGAGACGAAAACCACTAAAAACAAAACGGAGAAGAAACGAACTATCGAGCGAACTGGGGACGACATCACCCAACTTTATCTGGGTGATGTCATCCCAAAATTCGCCTCGGGCGAATTTGGGTTCGACCCTGATATTTTTTACCCCCCACCTATAAATAACTGGGGGGTAAAGGTTTTTTTACACCTTCTCTTTCCCCCTTTGTTTTGGTGTATACACCCTCCTTCGGTGTGTCTCTAGCCCCGAACCCCTGCAGAAATCCAGAAAAAACACTAGTTAGCTTACTTTTCTGGAAAAGAGAAAGTAGAGAAACACTAGGTAGCTCCAACCGGGCGCGGCATTCCGCCAAAATTCCGAAGGTTCGTAGCGACATCATCTTTTTGCGTCGTGCACTGATGCTCAAAAGATTAGTCTTGCCTTATTTTTGCTAGTAGGGGAGGTAGGAGTCTGGTGGAGATCTATAGAGGAAAATTATCCGAATGCAGTGAATGAAACTTGGGCACAATTCAAAACCCGCTTCAACAATCAATTCTTCCCTATGCATGTCAAGGATCGGCTGGCAAAGGAATTTGCTGGGTTGAAGCAGGGTGCGATGTCAGTCGCACGGTATGGAGCTAAATTCAGGAGATTATCGCGCTATGTGCCTGGTTATGCATCCACGGAGGCAGATAGAGTACGAAAATTTATTGATGGTCTACGCCCTTCTTTAATGGAGAGCATTATTAACCTTGGGTCACAAACTTTGGCAGAGGCTTATGAGAAAGCAGAAATAGCAGAGTAGAGCGAGAAAATTGTGCAGGCAACAAGATCTCAGTCATGCAATAAGTTGCACCAAGGCCAGTGTTGGAGGACTATGAAGGTGTGTTATAACTATGGGGACCCAAATCACAAGAAAAAGGATTGCTCAAAAGGAAATTATCAGCAGAGGCAGTAGAACAATAGGCCAGCAAACCCAAAGTTTAATCAGTAGAATGCCAACCAGAACTTTAGAAGTAATGGGAATCAACAACAGAATCAGCCTCGACTCCCACCTCAGCTTCAGCAGAATCAATGGAGAGGGAACCAGAATCGCCCTTAGAATCAAGGAAAGGGCGCACCACCTGCACCTATGAACCGAGTCTTTACCATTTCTCAGCAGGATGCAGATGCATCTGACACCGTCATCGAAGGTCAGCTTTTCATTAATAAGATGACTGCATTCATATTGTTTGATTCCGGTTCTTCGTTAACTTTTATATCACCTGCATTTGTGAAAGAATTGGATTTGAAACCCTCATCTTTGCAAAAACCGTTGAAAGTTATGACACCAGTTGGGCAAGTAGCAATAACCAGTGAAGTATGTTAGGGTTGTGTAGTGAAGTATGTAAGGGTTGTGTAGTGAAGATTGGAGATCATGAGCTCCTTGTGGACTTAGTTTTATTGGCTATAAGTGACTTTAAGGTCATTTTGGGTATGGATTGGCTAGCTTCCTACCATGCTAGTGTTGATTGTTTCCACAAAACAGTCAGTTTTAAAATACCTGGGGAAAAAGAATTTATATTTGAAGGGGTAAAGCGTCCCAAGGAGATTAAGTTGATTGCAACTCTAGAGGCACAGAAGTTGATAAAGCAGGGTTGCGAGTGTTATCTTGCCCATGTAGAGGTAGAGAAGGATGTTGGATGTAAGCTTTCTGCAGCCGACATCCCAGTGGTGAGAGAGTTCCTCGATGTATTTCCCGAGGACTTGATGGAGTTACCTCCACATCGTGATATCGACTTCACCATTGATCTTGAACCAGGGTTGGCCCTATCTCTAAAGCACCATACATGATGGCCTTGTAAAATTAAAGGAGTTGAAGGAACAATTGTCAGAATTGTTGGAAAAAGGGTTTATCAGGCCGAGCTCTTCACCCTGGGGAGCTCCCGTTTTATTTGTCAAGAAAAATGATGGTAGCTTGCGCTTATGTATTGATTATCGGCAATTGAATAAGGTCACTATTAAAAATCATTATCCTTTGCCTAGGATCGACGATTTATTTGATCAGTTGCAAGGTGCTAGTTATTTCTCTAAGATTGATCTTAGATCGGGATACCACCAGCTTAGAGTCAGAGAAGAGAATATTTCGAAAACTACATTCAGGACTCGCTATGGGCACTACGAGTTTGTGGTGATGCCTTTTGGGTTGACCAATGCTCCAGCAATCTTCACGGATGTAATGAATCGTGTATTTCGATCCTTCTTAATTCAGTTTGTCGTAGTATTTATTAAGGAAGCATGATTCTTCCCTGGGAGGGGGGAACCTCGATTCCCCGGTTCTCGAATCTGAAACGGGAATCTTCTCGAATCCCCAAAAACTAGAATCCCGGTTCGGATTCGCCAGAAACTCGATTCTCACTTTTGGGAATCGCGGTTTATGATTCTCCGGAAATGTGATACCCACTTTTGGGAACCGCAGTTTATTATTATGTGAAACACAATTTTCCGGCGATTCCCCTGAGATTCCTTGGTGATTCCCAACTCCCCAACTATTCCCGGCGACTCCTCGACGAATATCCGGCGACTTCACGATTCCCGCTTCTGACCACTCTGTAGACCTGGCAAATGGGTGGGTCGGGCCGGGTCAACCCGCAGGTGATGCGGGTGAGGGTCCACGGGTCGGGTGAGGAAATGACCCGCATTTTTGCGGGTCAGAATTTAGGTGACCCGCGCGGCCCGCGGGTGGGACGGGTCAACCCGTGGGTCACCCGCAAATATGGCGATTGTAATAATTCTCTTGATTTGACCGCATCTGTTTTTTCCGTAATTGTCATAACTTTCTATATTTTATTGGTATTTTTTCGTAATTTTACAACTTTATAACCATTTCTAGGTAATTTTCCATTTAAAACTTTATAACTTTAGCCATTTTACTTTTTATGTGTAATGATTACTTTTTTTTTGTTTGCTAGCAACATTTGCCATGTGCGCATCTTTGCACCACGATGGCCACATGCCGAGAAGTTGCCAAAGGAGAAGTTTGGTAGCAAATTCTTATAAAATAAAAAACAGAAGGAAATGTTATCAACACTAGTGTTTCTTATGAGCGCACTCTCACTTTATTAAAAGTATGGTATGGCCCACACAATAGGATGATCCAAACCGTCCATTAGATGGGCCATAGCCTAAATAGCTTATGCTCCAAAAATCATTTCCATAGGATGATCCTAACCCTCCAATCTGAATGTTAGAGGGTTGATCCTAATCCTCTATAGATCGGAGGGTTAGAATCAACCAATGGAAATAATTTTGGGGCATAACCTATTTAGGCTATGGCCCATCTAATGGACGGTTTGGATAAAATCCTATGGTGCGGGCCATACCGTACTTTTTATAAAGTGAGGAGTTCCCTCATAAAAAACAGTAGTGCTGATAACATTCTCAAAAAAAATTAAAAAATACGGTAAAAATGCGGGTGCCCGCGGGTTGACCCGACCCGACCCGTGTTTTTGCGGGTTGGGTCACCTTGTAGACACCCCAATTTTGCTCCGCTTTAATCAACAAAGAAGTTAGCGTTTTGCTATCGGTTTTTCAGTACTTTCCTTTCCGTTTCCGTCTCTTACATTTTTAAATCTTTTCGGTCATTTCTGTCATGCTTCGTGTTGTCTTGCTAAGTGTTGAGAAGGGTTATTAGCAAGAATCAAAACAAGAGAGAATTTGGACCCACTGGGTGGGCCCGCATTGAACATTTGTTTAAATTTGGATCAAACAGGGGGCCCGCATATTGTTTTAATGAAAAATGAGTTTTGAACCTACTTCGATCTAATGCATAAAGATGCCCATCAAGGGAACGGTCAAGATCTCAGAGAAGTCATTTTAACAACCAATTTTTGTTGCGACCATCAAGTTGAGCTATTCAGATAACCCTTGGAAATGATTTTTGAGGCACAACTTTATAAATTAATGGTTTGGATCATCCCATGGGGGTGATATTTGGAGGATACAAGTTGTCCATGCCATGGCCTGTCAAAGTGAACGGTTTAGATCATTCTATTGTGAATTATTGTGTGTGTGGGGGGGGGGGGGCAGGCAATTTGATTTTTGCTTGTTAATCGGAGAATTCAGATCATTATATTTTGAAAATGATGAATTAAAAGCAGAGGATTTTGAGTTGATTTGGTGGGGCCTACTGAGGTTTAAGAAGATCAAATTTTAAAAGGAGTAGTGGTTCGGTCAATGGTAGTAGCCCATCGTTTGGACGTTTTTGATCAACCTAATAAAATGGACCCATGTTTAAAAAGAAAATCATACGGCTATTTCAAATGGGGGATTCTGCCAATTACAAATGTTACCCATTAGATGGAGGGTTCAAATCAACCTAAGGAAATGGTTTGGAGTGAACAACTATTCATTTGATGGCTCAACAAACTAGACCGTTTGGATCATCTTATGAGGATGGTTTGGATCATTCCAAATGGGTTCCATCCCAAATTCGGCCACCATGTGTGGGCCTTGCTTATTGTGCAACCTTCCATCCCAAATTCGGCCACCATGTGTGGGCCTTATTTGAGAATATTCCCGATGAAGAGCTAACTGTTTGGGATTAGGTTTCCCAAATAAAATTCTATCTTTAGAAGGAGGTAATGCTAGAATTGAAAGGGACACATTAGGAATTCTAAAAAAAAAAGACTAGTACAGTTGTGCCTTCTATAAGCCGGCAATTTTGAGATTGTTCTATTGTGGGAATTGCGCATGAAACAGGCAACTCCTTGACTGGTATTTGGCAAGCGAATTTGGCTCTCTCTATTCTTGGGGAAGCAACTAGCGGTTTTCTTGGGAGGCAATTCTCTCTATGATCTCATTCGGAAACCTTTTATACGGGGCAGCTTTCATCAAAACAGGAGGTCCAAAAGAGAAAAAAAAAAAAGAAGCTCTGGTCTCTGTTGGCTGTAGGAAAAAGCTCTGATTCTGGTATTTTTATTTTTACTCAGTTCTCTCCCATTCTCATCCACGCTCAATAGCTCTTTCCATCTCTCCCTCTCCATCTCACTCTCAACTTCTCACCATCTCAAGATCTCACTCCCATTCTCACCCACGCTCAACAGAGCATCTATATTTCCATCTCCATCTCACTTTCACCCACTCCAAACAGCCATCCCATCTCTCTCATCCTCTCTCAACAACCCCTCTCGATTTCTCCCTCAACAGCTGCCCCTCTCCATCTCACTCTCACCTTCTCTCTAAAAAAAAAAAACAGAGCATCTCTCTGTCGTCTCTTATTCTATCTCCCTCTCCATATCATTCTCACCTCTCTGTTTCTCTCCCTTTGCTCTCCACAGCCCTCTACCTCTCTCTCAACTCTCCCTTTGCTCTCCACAGCCCACTCACTCTCATCTCCCACTCTCATCTCTTTCAACAGAGCAGCCACTCTCACTCTCTGTCTCTGTCTATCTCTGTCTATCTCTCTCTCTCTCTCTCTCTCTCTCTCTCTCTCTCTCTCCACAGTGAGAAAAACAGAAAGAAAAAAAAACAAAGAAAGAAAGAGAAGAAAGAAGATCGGATCAAGCGTCGACGAGATTTTATGGATTCTTCGGCTCTTGGATTTGGCGAGGATCTCGGTCAAAGGTAGGTGCACTATTCTCAGATTTTTCTAGAATTATTCGGTTTTTTTTTATATATTTTTGCATTGTTTTAGCATTTAATTCTATATTACATGGGTATGCTCAAAATCGTGTTTTACATGAGTGTTTCAAGTACGATTCGTCTCAAAATTTAATACGTTGATCTATTTGAATAGACTAAAAGAACTGTCGGATCGGATCAGACATTGGACCAAAGGATTTCGAAAATTTGAGTGAAGAATGGAATTTCATTTAAAATAATAACTGAGAAATTAAGAAATTGGAAAAAATAGCTATCTCAGGATGATTTATTTTTTAGAATATTAAAATTTTTTTATGTTCATCATATCAAAACAAGGTTAAAGGACATTTTCCGAAGTCGTAATTTTCTCAAAAATCATGTTTTAAAAATAGAAAACTCTTCAAAAACATCTTTTTTGAAGAAGAAAAATGGAAAATATACTAAATAGGTTCCAAAATTAATGAAAATTTGTGAGAAAATAATATGGTACTGATACATTCTACCATGTATTTTTAAGGATTTTTGGATGTTATTTGGTATATTATTTGATGCTTTCTTTGAAAACAATCAGATTTTGTGAGATTTTTTACTAACATCAAATCACAATTAAAATTCTCAAAATATTTAAAATAGTCTTATATTTCATATTTCATGCTGCTGTAAAATTTTCAATTGATTTGGAATTTTTTCCCCGAGGGATGTAGTGTAAATTCATAATCTGGTCTGAAAATTCAAAAATCCGAAATCAATAGTAAATAGTATCTACAATTCGTGAAAATCTCACAGTATACTATGTTTACTTATATCTCACTACTATAGAAATTTCAATGAATTTAGATTTCTATTTCTAATAGTTTCTGTGTTATTTTAATAATCTGGTCTCATTGTTATTAAATCAAAAATTAATAGGAGCTTAATATAAAAATCCATAAAAATTTTCCAGTTAGCTACATTCCTTCATATCTTGTTGCTGTAAAAATTTTGATTTATTTAGAATTTTTTTGCAATGAGTTCAATTGTAAAATCGCTCAGGTAGTCTGAAATTGATAAAATCCATTAAAAATTGAAATCAATCAAAATCATTATGAAAATTTCTAAGGAACCTTAAATTTCTGTCACATATTCATTCCTTAATCCATTGAAACAGAAATCTTAGGAGTCTTAGATTTTCCTTGTAAAATGGCCATAGCGTCCATAATCGTATCCCAATTGCAATCGATCCTTGACAATTTGAGTATTTAAGTTATAGCATGTTATTGGCTCCGAGCTGTACTGTCCACGGAAATCCTGAGAGATATGCCAGGCAATAAGTGCTATAACTTAAGTATTAAATTGCACAAGGGAAGAGCGCACGATTCCCTTCCGTGGATGCCATTCAAGGCCGAAATTTGTGAACCGTAGAACTTTTGGTAATCCTTAAATGTTCAGAAACCGAAAATCCTTGAAATCTGAAATTCATTAACTTCAAGAATTCGAATCGATTTACTCCATGTCTTTGGCACCGTTGGATGGCGGTTTCCATCGTAAGAACCATTAGAGCCCTATTTAGGAACACTTACGTCATGTCGCGTCCTAAGTTTTAGGGAGTCCTAGAGTTAGGAGTCCAGCCTCATCACCGACATTTGCTATGGATAGCAACTGTGCCATAGGTCTAGTTACATTAGTCACCCAAATTTTTCCTAGGACAAGCCTAGTTACCTGGGATGTAGGTTAACCTGCATTAGTCTACGGGACAACTTGCACTTAGATAGGATCATATAACATCTTAGATGAAATCCTAGGATAATAAAATCTTCAACTTGAATTAAATAACTTCTCTTAAAACTGTTGAAACAGTCAATCCAGTCTAGATCGGTGTCTTAGTTGAGTTAGGCATAAGTAGCTTAGCTTAGGTGCACCGAACTACGTCGACTCTGATCCCAGTGAGGCTTGGGTACGTAAGCAGCTTGGATGCTTGATGGCATACCAATCACGAGTCGGCTCCATAACAAATTGTGGGGTTTTGTATGTTAATTTTCTTGTAAATTCTTAATTAAATCATTTAGGACCTTTCATGAAATTAGAGTTTTAGGAGAACTTTCACTTAGATTGAATTCAAACAAATTAAGAAATCAAGATACACATTTAGGATCTACATTGAAATTAGATCATAGGATGCATGTCACGTAGTTAGCACACTAACATAGAGTTAAATGAGCCATTTAAAAGAAATTCAAAAGAGTTAACTTTTGGAATTGAAGACCGATTATCGGGCAGGAATGGTGCATGTGGTGGATAACTCCCCATACCTTCCATTCTTGTAACCAGGTAACGAGTCTAGATTTCTAGTTAATTATGGGTCCTAGATCCCACATCTAGGTGGCGACTCTGTCACTCTCTTTTGTGTGGAATTCGGATTGCCTTAGTGATCCCAAGTTCATATAAAAGATGAATTAAAATCAATAATAAAAGAGCACACGCCATTGGTGTGGGTACGAGAGACCAAGAGAGAGCGTGGCGGCACGCGCCCCACCCCTCTCGCGGGATCGGGTCCCACAGTTTGGCGACTCTGCTGGGGACCACCTAACTTCATTAAAATTTCAAAAGATAATTCATTTGAATTTATTTTAATTGGCTCATAAAAACTCTATCTCTTATATGCTTGTTAGATTAGTTTGTCTTGTTTTATTTTCTCATCTCATCATACTCAAACTTAATCTAACAAAACCTGAAGGCATCATAGATTGCGCGAACTTATTGCACACACTTACATCACTTGCATCTAAACTCTTGCATCTCACATGCACACACGTCCTATTTTAGGAACCCGGAGTGTTATCTAGCATGGTTGACTGGGATTTCATCACCTGGTGCCTCTGTGCTAGAGAAGCATTCCACCCTTAGCCTAGCACCTTATGGTGCGTAAACGGATCTCTTGTTCACGTACTGATACGCCGGACACTGGTACAATATATCGAACACGGATTCGCGCTAAGGGAACTCTTGGCCTTACCCCTAGATTAACCCACACATGCATGTAGTATACGAACACATGTGCATCACGTGTGTAAGCCTAGCTTAGGATATCCTACCCCATTTGTGTCTAGATTAGGCCGTGGTCCATCTTCCAATGGCTACGATCGGTCCTTAGGTGCACAAACAAAGTCATGAGTCGAGATCATCTCTCCACTCCGCTAGATTAGGATTAGGGTTCGATGCCTTCAGGTAACACTGTTAAAATGTACGAAGATTAAAAACTTTCCCTTTGGGGTTAGGATATAAATCCCATCATTTCCAAAGATCTCATAGTATTGGTCTATTCTTGATCTATCCGTTGAAAGCAATCCTATGCAATCTCATCTGATCTTGTGATCGTATGCCTTTCATCCTTCTATCATGTGATTCGATCATGTATTCATATTTTCTTTATACTGGCAAGAACTTATCCCAATCTTGTGTTCGTGTAACCCTGATCATTCTTGTATCCTTTCTCTTGGCTTACAGGCACCATGTCTACTCGTACAATTCTTGATTGGAACCGTGGTACATTAAGAGAATCTCACATCTATGCCATAAGTGAGCAAGAGAAAAATCTCTTCGGCTACGTGGCAACCATTAAGCTCGATTGGGGATTACTCTATGCCGCATCAGAGTGTTGGGATCCCGATCATCATGTCTTCCGTTTTGGCAACCAAGAAATGTGTCCCACCTTTGAAGAATGGTGTGCCTTATTGGAATATCCTGTGGATGGCCCTCTAGTGAAGCCATCCTGTGTTCCAGATTATCGTCCTTTGTTCCTTCGCTTAATGAATAATCCAGATGAATCCATGAACTCTTTCATGAAAGGCCAAGAGGTGTCCATGCAACAACTGATTGACATTTACCCTCCTACTGGACACATTGGTGCTGTTGATATTCAAAAAGCCAGACGTCGCGCTTTGAGATTCTGCTCCTTCGCCAGGTTCCTCACTGTCCAGCCTTCTCGCTCTGCGTCAGCTGTTCTTTTGGACCTCGTGGATCAAATGGATCGGGGCGCCAATCCAATTCCTACTATACTTGCAGAAACCTTCAATGGATTGGATGATATGGCTCGCCTTCGTGCCAGCTCAGGTCCAGGCTCTTATATTCGCTCTTTCGTGGGTCTTTCTCAGGATGTCCTGCATTACTCCAGGTGTGGTTGTGCCACAAGCTAAAAATTGCAGCTCCTGTCCATTTCGATCATACGTTATACACCTTCAGTGAATGGCGTCATGATGTTTCTTTCGATCATAAAAGCGATTGGGTTGAATGGTTAAATTCTCGCCAACAAGATCAGATTTATTGGCAAATTCCTGGAATCCAAGAAGCTTGCTTCAACACCGGAGAAGCTAACTACGTTCGCCTTCTTGGTCTCAAAAAGACTTCCTTTTATGTTCCTGCCAGGATCCTGCGTCAGTATGGAAGGGAGCAATCTATTGTGCCTTCCCTTCGTCATTTTTATCCACCTGAGGATCTCAAGCCCAAGATTGTCAAAGCCGTTTCATCTGCTTGGGATGTCAAAATTATCAAACCTTTAAAAGAGTCACCTGAGGATGATTGTCGTCCGAAGAAGAAGTCTAGAAAGAGTGCTTAGTTTCATGTTTAATCTCATCAGTTTATCTTTGAAAGAGTGAACCATGTACTCAAGCTTTAATGATTGATCAATAAAGTTCATCTTTCTGCATATATCATTGTCTGCTTCTTTCTGTGATTTTAAAATATGTCTTTCAAATATTTCAGGGCAGTAAAACCATAGCTAATCCTACTACTCCTTGGGTTCGGATCTCTTCACGATTGGAGAGGAAATCTGTCTCCCCGCCACCTTCTCTGAGAACCCCAGCATCTTCTTCTTTGTCATCCTCATCCTCACCAATGGCAGAAAACCAGGATAATCCTCCACCTGTTACTGTTACCGATACCCTCACCTTAATTCTCCAGCAACTTCAAGAGCTCAAAGAGGAGAACCGAGTTATCAAAGCCCAGCTTTCCGAAAAGTTGGCGTCATCGTCTTCCAAAGATAAAGGGCCTATGCACCAAGCAGCTACTTCAGCAGCACCTGCCCAACCAGTGTTCATCACTATCCCTGATAAAGCCGAAGAAGACTTAGAAAAAGAGCAGTACAGTGAGGATCGCAGTAAGCCTCCTCAGTCCACGGTTGATAAGACAGTTATGGAAAAATTAGAAAGTCTTACCAGGAAAGTTCAAGACATCCAACTTCAAGACCAGGGTGGTTTCAACCCAAGTGATCTTACACTGTTTCCCGAAATCCGCCTTCCTGCCAATTTTCAAATGCCAGATTTCGACAAATATGATGGTGTGGGTTGTCCAATCACCCATTTACAGATGTTTACCATCATGTGTCAGCCTCAAGGTCTATCTGCTGAACAAATGGCTCAATTGTTCCCGGTTTCTCTAACCAAGGTCGCTAGAAGGTGGTTCATGGTCCTAGACAAGACTCGTTATAGGACACAGAAGGATATCGGTGAACAGTTCATCAGGCAATTCATATATGATGATGGGACGGAAATCACCAGAAAGGATTTAGAGAGAACCAAGCAAGACTCGAGGGAATCTTTTCTAATCTTTATGAAAAGATGGAGGAACTAGCAACCCAGATGATGGAGCGCCCTTCTGAGGAAGAGCAGGTTCAAATAATCATGAAAAATATTTCCCCCCAACTCCAGTATCACATATCATTGCAATATTATCCAGATTTCAAGCACTTCATTGTGGCAGGCACCCAGATAGAGAAGGCTATGGCTCAAGGTGTATTCAACCGTAGCAACCCAAACCCCAGAGATTTGAAAAAGTCCCCGCCAGCCCAAGTCAGTAGTATCTCTCGTTCCAATGCTCAGTCCTCTAAGTCCCAAGAACCTCTAGTGATGGACTATGCCCAATCCGCGACCGCACCTCGGCAACGAACCCAGGTAGAATTTACCCCTCTTCCTATTCCATCTTCAGAAGTGCTTAAGCAGTGTCTTGCTTCAGGTCGCATAACCCTACCTGCCATCCGGCCTCCCCCCAATCCTCTACCTGCAAATTGGCGAGCTGACCTACACTATGAGTATCACAGGGGTCCTGGTCATCTTACGGACAACTGCATCGCCTTGAAATTTAGAATCCATAAACACATTGATGAGAAAGTCATTGCATTCCAGCCAAGACCCAATGTTACCCAAAACCCGCTACCTGGTCAGGCTAACCCTCCTGCTGTCGTTAATGCCATAACCATAGGAGATTCTGAGTTTGACCCTCTCACCCTTATATGTGCCTTAGAACCCATTTCTGAACCCCAAATCATCTTCTGTGATGAGTCATACCTAAGAGAGTCGATACCTCCCTTGGTAATCACCTATGAGCCACAAGTCCCTCAAGTTATCACTTATGATAAGCCAGAATTGGATGAAGTCAGACATGTTACAAGGGGTGAAAGAATTTTCAAACCTGCTGAATTGAGAGCCGAAAATCCAGGGGCATTGGCTCGAGAAAAGGAGCCGCAATATGTGAAAGACCCAGATGATGAAGTTGTGCAACAGTTGAAGAAAACTCAGGCTGTTATATCTGTTTGGGGGTTGTTGATAGCATCAAAGAAACACAGAGAGGCTGTGTTAAAGGAATTGAATACAACACAGGTGTCCTCAGAAATATCTCCAGAGCAACTGGCTGAAGTTGTCGCTCTGACCCAGGCCACCAGAGTCATTAGTTTCTTAGATCAGGAGCTGCCTCCTCAAGGTTGGAATCATGCTAGAGCTCTTCATGTCACTATTGTCTGTGAAGGCAAGAAAGTACCATCTGTGTTGGTAGATAACGGATCCGCGTTGAATGTGTGTCCATTGAGAACTACCATTACCTTGGGTTTCGGTCCCACTAATTTCGCCGAATCAACCCTTGGAATCCTCGCATATGACAACACCCGCAGGAATGTAGTCGGGGTCCTTACCACCAAGATTGATGTAGGCGGTCAAGAATTTGAGGTTGAGTTTCAGGTTATTGATATCAAGGCCTCGTTTAATATGCTTCTGGGACGTCCCTGGTTGCATAAGGAAGGCGTTGTTGCTTCAACCCTTCATCAAAAATTGAAGTTCATCAAAGATGGGAAGTTGATCACTGTCAGAGGTGATGAAGAGCCAGAAATAGGACAAATAACAGGAGAAACTCTGATCCTTCCAGTTGCAAAAGCAGAAGACTACAACTTGAATGGTTTTGCGTTCGACATTGTTGCTATTTCCTATGAAGAGGCCTCTCGGGAGGAGTTGTATTTACCTTTTGCCATCAGTCCTGTGGTTGCCAAGATGATGAGAAAAATGAATTACTTTCCTAGTATGAATTTGGGCCGTGATCCGAGCAAGGCATCTCACTGGCGCCCAATCAAAGTAAACCATGGAATTTTCGGTCTTGGATATGTACCTACTGAGGAGGAGGAAGAAGCCATGGAAGAATTGTTGAGATTGAAGGAAGAAATCCGCCGCACCGGAAGGGTACTCCCAATGGCTCCATATTCCTTATCGATGAATGGTCACTTTGTCAAAGAAGGCGAGACTTCTCCATACTATGGGTTTTCCGAACCATGGTATGACTCGGTGACAGGAATCATGATACCTGGTTTTGAAATATTCAGTGGCCTTGCTCTCCCAGAAACAGAACCGCCAGTATATTATGTTGAGAAGACTGTTGAGGACTGGTTAGTCTACCTTGAGCAAGATGTGTTGGGATCCTTGTTTGAAAAAGATGAGCCTGATGTTGCTTGGCAGGAGTTGCCAGTTTTAGACCATTCTGAAGAACAAGAAGAGACAGACTGTGAAGATGTGCTAGTAGCAGTTATTCAGAGTGATGATACCTTTACCGAACCTCAGAGTCAGATTGCACCTGCAACAGAAAATCTTTCAAACTGGAGTTCTGATGTTTTTCCTACTGATTTTATTGCTAAGTCGAGTCCAGTCAAGTCAATTAAATCCGTGTCAGTGCCTAGTCCAGGCGAGTCATTTTCTGATTTTATTTTCAATGTGAATCCTGAGCCTGTTCAGGATGAGTCCAATGATAATGATGTAATTTCTTTCCAGTCAATGAAATCTGATTCTCAGTATGTCTCTGTGTTTGCTTCTGACTTTAATAATGATAACACTCCCTCCTCAGACGAGGAAGAAAGGATCGACGAAACTCCCCTTGAATTGCAGCAAATGCTCAAACAAGAGGAGGAGCGCCGAGCCCAGCCTCTTAAGGATGAAATCGAAATTATAAACATCGGAACAGAAGATTTAATACAGGAAATAAGAATTGGAAATACTCTATCTCCTGAAGAGCGCGATGAATTAATAAACCTACTTAAGGAATATAAAGAAGTTTTTGCCTGGTCCTACAAAGATATGCCCGGATTGAGTGAAGACATTGTTCAGCAGAAGCTACCTTTGTTACCAGGAATTAAACCTAAAAAGCAGAAGCTAAGGAGAATGAAGCCCGAGTGGGTCTTGAAAGTAGAGGAAGAAGTTACTAAGCAGTTGAATGCTGGGTTTCTGCAAGTAGTGGAATATCCAGAATGGCTCGCAAACATAGTACCTGTACCTAAGAAAGATGGAAAGGTGAGAATGTGTGTAGATTTCAGGGATTTGAACAAGGCAAGTTCAAAAGATGATTCCCATCTACCACATATCGACATCCTGGTAGACAATACAGCCGGGCATGAGTTACTATCTTTCATGGATGGTTTCTTGGGCTACAATCAAATTAAGATGGCACCCGAGGACATGACTAAAACCTCGTTCATTACACAATGGGGGACCTATTGCTATCGGGTAATGCCATTTGGTCTTAAGAATGCCGGTGCGACATACCAAAGAGCAGCTACAGCCTTACTCCATGACATGATACATAGAGAAGTCGAAGTTTATATCGATGATATGATTGTAAAAGCCAAGGAAAGGAGAGATCATATCCCGAACCTTAAGAAGTTCTTTGAAAGAATTCTCAAATACCAGCTTCGCCTGAATCCTAGCAAGTTTGTGTTCGGAGTTACTTCTGGTAAGCTGCTAAGATTCATGGTGAGTCAAAGGGGCATAGAGGTAGATCCTCAGAAGATTAAGGCTATCCAGGAGATGCCGCCACCTAAAACTGAGAAGGAAATTCAGGGATTCCTAGGAAGGATACAGTTCCTAAGGCAATTCATCGCTCATCTAACATCAACTTGTGAACCTATCTTTAAGCTCCAAAAGAAAAATACTTCCAAAGAATGGACAAAGGAATGCCAGCAGGCCTTTGAGAAGATAAAACAAAGTTTGGCTGAACCACCGATAATAGCACCAGTAATACCGGGACATCCATTGCTGCTTTACTTGTCAGTAACAGAAACCACCATGGGTTGTATTTTAGCACAGCAAGATCCAGAAACCAAGCATGAAAAGGCTGTATATTATCTTAATAAGAAAATATTGGAGTATGAACAGAAGTACACTGTCCTAGAAAAAACCTGCTTAGCTTTGGTTTGGGCTACTCAACGACTCAGGCATTATCTTTTATCACATAAGGTTCTGCTTTTGTCAAGGATGGATCCTCTGAAGTATCTCTTTGAAAAACCAGCCCTGACAGGCAGGACCGCCAGATGGTGTGGACCCCGATCCGAGGACGAGTGCCGAGGGACGCGAGATCCCTCCTACAATCCTCAAAGATCTCCACAATGGAAGAGAGCTCTGCCAAGGAACTCTCGAAACGGATGCCACCCTCACAGCATAGCATAAGTGGCGATATAAAAGGAAAGAGATACATCCTGATCCGGAGCCAGGGCTCGAAACCAAGATATTTCTAAAAATAACTCAGAGTCGCCATCCATGGATGCGCCATGGAACCAAAACAAATGCTCTGTTTGCAATGGAAAACCAGAGATACTAAAGGTCCGTGCCTGGTGACGAATGGAGAAGGTCCGAAGAGCGCCCCCAATTCGCCCGAGTGCGAACACTTGGTCTCTTATGCCATTTATTATTAACCTCGAAGAGTTTTGGGCAAAAATCATGTGAAATGGGAACAATCATCAGGAGTCGTCTATCTAAGCATGCATTTCCTGAGAATAAAAATAATAACCACACAAAAAATAAATGAGAGAGGTGCCACCTAAATATTGCTAGGTTATTAGTGACATGCCTAATAGGTGCCTAAGTTCTGGTGGACAAACACATACAAGCTACAGCTAAAAGTATAGGATCAGTACAAGAAAGTAAGAGAACATATCAAAACATACAATAACAACACCACAAATCCTAAAACTCTAAACGATTTAGCCCGAGTCCTCGTATGGCCTGATGTTCATCCAAAGAAGCCTACGTATCCCCGCCTCCACGAGAATCAAGGCAACGTAGTTCTTCGCACCTATTCTAAGCTAGGATGCCTAAGACACCTAGACCTCTATCTTAGACTCGATCTAAAAGACCGGACTAATTATTAAAGCTTCTTGAACAATTATTTAAATTCCAGTGAATTGTAGATTTTAGGACGCCCTATATGCCCTAACTAAATGCAAGTTAGCCTTAAGCTAATGCAAGTGGTTCCTACAACCTACGTGTAACTAGGCTGTATTTCCTAAGAAAAATAATGGGATCACTAACGCATCTTAGACCTAGTCATCAGTCGGCGATCTGAATCGCCAACTGACCGGACGGAGGCGCTCCTATAACTCTAGGACAAACCCCTAACTCTAAAACAAACACAAACAAGCACACAACACATCAAAGACGAACTCCTAACTCTAAAACTCTCTATCTAGGACAAACTCCTAACTCTAGAGGAAGATTTTGTTGAAAACAAGGTTTTGAAGAAAAAAGGTTAAAGCATTTATTTACAAAGTTTGGCTGGACTTGGGATGAAGATCCCAAGCTGCACTACGTACCTCGGAAGAGGATCAAGCCAACGTAGTTCGAAAATCAAACTCTCGAACTACGCTTCTAAAAGAAACACTCAGCACTTTAGATTTTCTTTAAGGGTTTTTGAGGTTTTCAAATGTTTTTGACGTTTTAAATTTCTAATGTTTTTGAGTTTTCAAATATTCCAATACTTTTGGACTTTAAAATGTTTTCACTCTTAAAGGGAACACGCAAGCAACACCACAAAACTAGGGCAAAGCCCTAAATCTAAAGGGGAAACCCCGAACAAACAACAAGCAATTAGCGTCTCAAAGAGACGGACCACAATAAGAAAAGTAGTGCCCCAAGAACAGAGAAAACGATCCAAGATCCCAAGCAAGCAAAGCTCTAACAAAACTGAGTTAGTCTCTAATCAAAGTGAAGAAAAAGGTTATCAAGTAAACTCAGATTTCCATTCAATTATTATAAAAATAAATCAAGTGTTAAGCAAAGAAGAATTTTCAATTAAAAAAAATACACAACCTATAGCAATCATAAAATGATAAACAACATAAATTAGTCCAGACCAGCCGCTGGATAGCCTAATAAAGCAAAAACAATATCAAACACTTCTATGCCCAACCACAAACACCACCCCAATATGAGGATGAAATTAGATGATGCTAAAGTAATCATCTGATATCATAATACACATGATAATATTTCTAATCCCGCCTTGAAATCAGACAGTACTCATGTCGATAATATCGAATAGAGTAGTCATCTGATCTCCTTCTTTCCTAAAACAATTTCTTTAAATAAAATTAAACAAATATGATAAGCTTCAAGATAATCTCACCTGAACAGTCCATTCATTATTGTCTTCAGAACCTAACTCAATGCTTAAGATAAGAAGAGATGTAACAATTGTGACACCATACGAAACATGTAACAAGTAAGAACTTCATCTTTGAGTAAGTGAAAGAGAATAACAAATAATAACTTCCTACAAGCTACTTCCAAACAAAAGAAATGACAGGGAAAAGAGATCTGTCTCACTTCAATTAGATTGATCGACACAAGAGCAGTAGCCACAGTCGTGCACAATATTTCTTATTCTAAAGAATTTCAGCCCATTTTTCTGAAAACATAACTACATAATTAAGGGCAGTAGGACATTTTATTTTAAAATTCAGAGAATCAAGTGAATAGCATCCATACCAACCAAAAGAACTCCAACTGAATCTGATAAAGTCATTCTTATCTAGAAATTAATACACATCAAGGGATCATGAATAACAATACAGGGTATGCTTATCTCATTTTTCTCCATTCAAACCAAGAAAAAAATAAATACTTCCACCAACAGTTGATGTTCCCTTAACCGTAAGAAATAATATTCAAACCACATACTCAGACACATCAACGAGAAAAACTCAGTTAACAATGATGAAGGGGCAATCAACAAGAAATATTAGCATATTCAAATCCGCGGTTGAGTGAGGGATACCATGAAACAGGCCTCTTGAATTAAACTTGTTACCATCAAGACATTTACCAATCATCATCATTAGAATACTCGAGGGTTAACATCCATTTTCAAACTACAACCAACTACAATTAACAAAAAGGCCCAGAACATAATATAGCATTCAAACAAGATGAACAGAGTAATTACTCACCTGAATCAGAAATGGGATGAGCTAGAAAATTGAAGAAGCAAAGCACACCTTGTGAACCAATCAAGCTATCGATTCGACCCTCCTCCCCCCTTCAATAAATGATCGCGATGGCGGCGAAGAGATCAGATCCAAGGTGTTTTTCTTTGAATTGGTTAAGGCTCCAAATATCAGGTAAGTGGTGGTTGGATTTGGGTTTCCAGACAGCGGAGGAGCTCGCCTTAGTTGATCGCCCGAACTGGTGGTGATGGCTTCTCTCAGCCGACACTCCCAACCCCGCACAACCCCCTCTTTTTTTCTTCTCTACTCCTCCCAATCTCTATGCCCAACCCTCTTCTTCTATTCTTTCTTCCTCCTCTTAAAATCTGCACAGAGAGTGACACACACACAGAGAGAGAGAGAGGCTTAATAAAATGTAAGGAGTTTGTACTGTTGTTGAAGGTGAGGTGGAGGCCTTGGGGTCTGCAAATGGGTGTGAAAAGGGAGTCGGATTTCGGGGGAATGACCGGAGGTAGTGACCAGAATAGGGTGGAGACAAGAATGAGGGTACGATTGAGGTTGATGTGGGTTTGAGATGGTGGGTCGTTGGATTCTGGCAAGGGAACGACCGGAATTAATGGGTTTGAAGGAGGGGATGATTTACAGAGATGGTAATGGTGATGGGTTTAAGTAGGGGTTTAACAGGGGAAATGGGTTTGGGTGGCTCGGCTGGGGGTGGAAAGGGAAGGACGATGGGTTTGGGTGGCTCGGGTTATGGCGGCTTGGCCGGAGATAGTAGAGATGGGGGTAGGAATGAAGTGGGTTTGGTCGGATTTAATGGTGTTCAACCGGATTCCAGTGGGTTTCCCGGAGAAGAAGATAATGGAAATAGGTTTGAGGGTGAGGATGGAGCCGGATTTGCAGGAGGTGGTGGTGGAGTGAAGAAGGTGGAGGAGATGGCTGTCGAAGGTGGATGGAGGTGGAGGAGATGCCCAGAGAAGATGATGGATATGGTGTGGCTGAGATGGAGGATCGGTTGGAGGAGGAAGATGGTGGTGGTGGCGCTAGTCGGACGGATTTTTTTGGGGGGTATGCGGACAGAGGTGGGTTTGTGATTGGACTCCGGCAAGCTTGCCGGAATCAATGGGGATGCTATGGTGGCTGGATTGGGGAAATGGGTGGAGATTGGAGATGGGTTTGGGTGGTCGGATTAGATGGAGGTAGAGGGATGGGGGTTGCCGGATTCCGGTAGGAGGTGGTCGGATTCCGGTGATGGTGGTGGTGGTGCAGATGAAACGAAGAAGAAGAAGAAGAAGGAGAAGAGATTCCGATGGTGTCGATGATGGGGTCAAGCTCCCTATCCTTCTCCCTCTCTCTATCTGTAACTTCCCTCCTTTCTTCTCTGCAAGGATGCGGCTCCCTCTCCTCAGAGAAGAAAAATCAAGAAGCCCCTCTTTCTAGCCCTAATTCGTTGGGTTATATAGGGAGGGGAAAAATTCGCACACCCACTACTTCATGGACAGCCCCCTCTGCAGATAGCTCACCCCCCCTTATACATTCGAACCACGCCTCTTTCCTGGCTCGCCCTATCTGCCATTTCTTGGCAGATTACCGAGTGCTTTTTTCATTACTACATTCTACCAGGTTCTCAATACGTTAGGTCCCTAAGGGAGGTTGCTTCCTAGGAAGCATTTGCTTGCCGTTCTTTTCTCTCTTCTCTTCTGACTTCTAACTTCTTTGCTGAAACTTTACGGGGACCTCGGTGGGACCCTAAGCCACCTCAGGGTTTAATTTATGATCTCAACTCACTGATTTGACGAGGTTAAGCATAAAACATGGAGGTGCAGGCAAACATGGAAACTACTTTTCGCCCAGATTTTCAAATCATGGGGAAACCACTTTTCGCCCAAACTTTCAAATAACGAGGAAACTACTTCTCGCCCGAAACTTTCAATCAACGGGGAAACTACTTCTCGCCCGATCTTCCAAACAAACGGGGAAACTACTTCTCGCCCGAAACTTTCAAACAACGGGAAAACTACTTCTCTCCCGAACTTTCAAATCATGGGGAAACTACTTTTCGCCCAATCTTCCAATCAACGGGGAAACTACTTTTCGCCCAAACAATCAATTCCAAGGCGAAACTACTTTTCACCAAACAAAAATTAAACACGCCACTACTTGGCACCTCACCAAACATCAAAAGATTTCATTTTTTTTCCTGAAAAAAATGCCCCTGGTTTGGGTTTAAAGAAAAAGATTTTTTTGGCCCAAAGGGCTTGCAAACATGATTGATGGGTTTATCGATCTTATATCGAGTTCATTGATAGCATAGCTATCTCCTACCGAGAATAAATGGGAGTGCATGATCATTGCTGAAGACCAGACTCGAAAAACTTGATGGGATTTTTGGATATTGATTCTTTTAAAGAGAGGAAAAGCATTATGCTAAGATTTGAAGATTGCAAAAGTGAATTATAGACTCCGTTGGGTACTAGATTTTCTGAAACATTGACTCTTTCAAAGAATGAGTTCAATTGATGAAATTGATTCAAGAGAGCGTTCAAGCCTCTCTTGCTTCTATTTGCTGAAAATATTTATCTCAATTATCTTGTATTTGATATCTTTTATGACGCAAGTCATAAAAGATGCCCCTAGTATGATTACTTCCATGACAGGATTCATTGGAGAGCAAAACCAGGATAGGTAAGAAAAGTTTATGCTTGCATGGGTTCTTTCTCTGGTATATGGGTAAATGGATATCCACAATGGATGAGTCTGAGAATTTTTTCTTCCATTGCTCACTACTTGAGGCTTTGATGTCTTTGGCAAGTTTGAACAAAATGTATTTTGCCTTTTCCTTGATTTCTAAACCAGGATCCGCTTTGAATTCTCTTTATATTTCAAAAGGTGTACTCTCGCTCTTCCAGTGCCAAACACTTCGGACATTGAGAGAAAAGAAAAAAAAAATGATAAAAATAAGAAAAAGACTTCTAATGACTCAATCAAAGAAGACTCAAATTACTCAAGGGACTTGACTCACTTTTGATTCACCCTTAGATAAAATGTGTTATTTTATTATGGTAAGGCTAGCCACTCTTAGAGTACTCTCAAAAACCATGTCAAGAGGCTCTAATTTCCTCCATCGGAAATCCGTCATGGTTATTACCCCTTTGGGTTGCTCGGTTTTAATGCCTCTAGTTTAAAAGGATATCAAAGTAAGTCTTGTCGACACTACTCGGATTCCAGGATCCTGCCATGTAGTGGTTGCTTCTCCGTCTCCTTGGCGTATCTCTTCAAAAGAAGTCACAATTTTTGTTTTCCAAGTTTTCAGTCTAAAAGACTACTTGTCTCAACTCTTGCTTATTTCACCGGAAGGACTTTCTAGGAAGGCTTCGGTTCAAAAGGGTAGGATATTTAAAGTTCAAACGATTTGGACCAAATCTGGTCTAGCCAGACTACCTACGTACCCCAAAAATGGAGGATCAGATCCGCGTAGTTCGCTTTGGGATTTTTCAAAGAATGGTTTAGCATTTAGCTTCAAAAATTTTGAAAGGGATTTTATCCCAAGGTTTGACCGAACTTGAATTAATCAAGTTGCCTACGTACCCCTGAAGAGATGGGGATCAGGTCCGACGTAGTTCGGGCGCATAATGCCCCTGGTTTATAATGTGTTTGAAAAAGAAATTGTTTAATTTTGCTTTTGCCCTAAAGGGTTTATAGAAGGATTCTTAAACGTTGGGATTTTGCCCATAAAAGTTCAGACGTCCAAGGGTGGCCTCCTGATGTATTTGATGTACAAGCTCTTTTGCTTAAGATTCAAAGACTTAAAATTTTTCTAGGAGTCTGACGGCATGTCAGGCAAAACTTCAACCGCTGTGCTCCACTCCCATCTCGAAGATCTTGAATTTATGCTTAAAGTTCCAAACTCCTTGTCTTTTTCTTTCTCATTTTTTTTAGGGCTCAAATTTATCATACAACTTCCTTGCCAGAAAGTCTTCTCTCAATATTTCATCAGCCCCACAGGATGTCTGATGTTTCACTCTTTAAAATCTTCACTTTTCAACTGGATGTCTAAAGACGATGAAGTCTTGCTTTGCTCAACGACAGGGCATTCCCCTGGTTTATCCTTATAGGATCAAGCAAGACAACCTTAAACCCCTCTAAACAGGTTTATCAACTCTTTGCGTTCCTCGGGAGATCAAGTTTTGCCACTCCATCTTTCTCGAGTTTCGGATTTCGATACCACTATCGATGGCTTCGATTTCTTCTTCAAGTGGCTATGCTCGACGCTCTTCCTCTCGTTTGACCATCTTTCAGATCTCGAGGTGAATTTCGTCTGCATTCTCATCCGAGAAGGGGGACTTTAGTTGTTTTAAACATTAAATCCAAGAGTGAATCACAAAAATTTGAAGATACGAAACCAAATGCTTAATTGAATTGAAAACTTTGAAGTACATAGATGACTCACAGACACGCCTCTGTGGGCTTTACATTTGATTTGACAAAAAATAAAACACTGACTCTGAATACTAAAGACTTAACCAACACGACACACACTTCTTCTTTCTTTTTTTTTTACATTGACATTACAAGACTCACCAACTTTCAATCTAGGAGTTGGTATAAACTTGACAAAAGACGAATCTTGAAACAAGATACTTGACATATGACTCTTGAAATATAACACTTGAACAGAGGCAAGGAATTGGCACTGAAGTTCACAAGTAGCACGCCTTCTTCCATGATAATGCTGGCTAGGGAGTTCGACCCTGGTTCAGAAACCTTGGAAAGGGTGGTCCTCTGAAGTCCTGTTGACTTGGCCCAAATTGTCTTTGAAAACCGGCGGGTGACAGCACCTTCTCTGCCTCAACATTCTCAAGATATTCAAACTCTGACATTTTTTCCTTTCCCTTCAACTTATTCTCCTGCTCTGGAGTGACATAAGTGACGGGATCTCTGCGAGGTTGAATGGTTCTTTCAAGTGTCTGGTTCACAAAAGCATAGATTTCAGCGAGAGCAGAAGAGTCTTTCTCTATCCGGCTCTGGATTGCATGTTTCAAAGCTAAACAATTCTCCGTCAGGTGACCCGGGCCTCTATGATACTCACAGTATTAATCCATCCTCCAATTGTTGGGGAATGGTTCAGGCACAGGTTTAATATCTGGAAGCCTCAAACAACCTTCACTGACCCATTTCTTCATGATGACTATAAGAGAACAAGGCATTTGAGTGAATTCTCTTTCTCGTTTCTGACCCATCTTTTCTTCCTCTATCACTGGCTTCTTTAAAGGTTGGTGAGAAGGTTCAACATTCTTTACCTCTCTCGGAGCAATGAGAGGCTTCTTAAGAGGTTGACGAGAAAGTCTAACACTTCTAACTTCCTTCGGAGCAATGTAAGGCTTTTTCCCATTATGCAAATCAACATATCTATCAAGGATTAAACTCTGAACAGAGGCTTCTTCTGTCATAGTACCCATATCAACAAGCTGCTTTGGAGCAGAGTCGCATTTAATGGACAAGTACTGCATCTGAATTTTCATCTCTCTTACTTCCTCAGTTAGCATAGCCATCTGACCAAAGAGCTTGACCATCCAGTTTTCCATTCTGACAAGTGTAGTCTTCTCAACAGATTCTTCTACAGATTGGGTGCTTGATGGGACAAGTTGGATCTCAGAAATAGGGTGAATGAGAGATGCAGGATCCAAGATTGGTCCTTCAGTAGAAATGACATTTATCGAAGCTAGCGGCGGGACAGCATGAGCATCGAAAGGCTCTTCAATAGTGAGCTCATCTTCATCGATCATATCTTGCACTTTATGCTTCAGAGTATAACATTTATCAGTCGTATGACCCGAGCCACGATGATATGCACAAATTAGATCCTTTCTCCAATTCTTAGGCAGGGGATTAGGGAGGACTCTTTGTTCAGGCAATTCAATCTTGTTGTCCTTGATCAATCTCCTAGAAGGTAGGATAACGAGCAAGGAAGCGGAGTAAATTTTCTTCTTTTCTTTTCTGCTGCCTCTTCCCCTTCCAATACTGTTTTGGCTGGAGTCCTAACAGAATTGACGTTATGTACCTCCTTTGGCTCGACCATAGGTCTTTTCCCTTCTTTGATATCAGATAAAGTCTTGGACCTCAGGCCTTTTACCAAAGCATCTTCAATTTGAGTTCCCGTCTTTATCAGATGATCAAAACTTGGGTAGTGCTGAGGTGCCATGAAATGAAAATATTCGGAGGATAGGCTCTTTACTACCAGTTTGATTTGATCTGCCTCTGAGAATGCTTGACTCAATTGCGCTAACTTTCTTTTCCATCGCCGGATAAAAGAGGTAAAGGTCTCCTGCGGACCTTGTTTCAACTGCTTCAAATCCCTTTTCGTAACCTCTATCCCATCCTCCATCGAAAATTGTTCGACCAGTTTGTTTGCAATAGCCTCCATAGTCCTGACTTCTTCGGGTTTCAAGCGCAAGAACCACTGTTTTGCAATTCCCACAAGGGACACAGGGAATAGTTGTGCCATCTGCTCGGGGTTGAGTCCATGTTGTTGAGAAAGCTTTATGAACCATCCTACATGACCCCGAGGACACCCAGTCCCATCATATTTATCATAGTCAGGGGTTTTGAATTTGGGTGGCAGAATAGCCTCAGGAGGTATCATAAACTCAGAAATGTCGAACTTCTTTGGCCTCTGAAATTTCATACTCTCTACATCTTGAGCCAACCTTCTGAACTTATCGTACATCTCCTTCTCTAACTTGTCATACATCTCTTTCTCTTTACTGACCACAGGTACAAAAAATTCTTCAGCATATTGTTCATCTTCTAAATTAATTTCAAAAGGTGAAACGGTTGGTCTGTTCGAATTTGGAGACGCAACTTGAGGAAATTGGGGGACTGGCCTTCTAGAATTGGAGGCCTTGTCAGTACTTTGAACTTTCAAATGGGTAATCTTTTCCTTCATGCTCGCCATGTCACGGGTAAGATTTTTCAGCATCTCTTGAATGGCTATCATTGGGTCAACTGGGTCAGCCATTGGATGAACCTCTGGTAATTCAGACAACTCAGACAAAGAGAGTAAAGGTATTCTCGATGTAATGGGAGGATCAACCGAGTCTAGATACAGAAGATGGTCTAACCAAGCAGGTTTGGCTAAGATTGTCTTTTTAGGAACAGTGATTTGCACTCTTTAGAATCCTGAAATGGAGGTTAAAACACTAGGTTAAATGGATGATAACGGAGATAAAATATCTTGTACAAATAGAGACAAAAACAGTCCTGAACATGCTTGAATTACAAAACAGGGAGGTCAATCTATGATGGTCAAAGAAAGCTAGGCATTGATAACATGACCTACACCAACAGGATCTCAAGGAATCTTCAATTTATCCCTTTAAGTCTTTTTGAGATATGGCTGCTCTCTTTTGAGGTATGAAAAAGTTAAGAATGATAAACACCCCTAATCTAAATGAGTTTAGACCTCAGCAATAATCATGCACTTGCGACAGATAGGCAAGATTTAGCTAATCCATCAATGATCATGGTATAAGAAGGGTAAATCTATGACGAAAAATATGAATCAATTATATGTACAAAAGATCAAAAAATAGATTATGACTAAAGTCAAGAATCTGATGATAATCTACAAATGGATAAATAAGAATAAATAAAAAGATCACGATACAACAAACTCATGGTCTATCCCTGACTTTGAAGAATAGCAGTTATGCTCAAAATGTTCCAGGTAAAATCCGGCAGCATAACGGCTATACAAGAAGGTCGAAGTAAGGTAAACCCATGGTTTAACTAACTCTAAAGGATAGCCGTCATGCTCAAAATATTCTGCGAAAAAATCGGCAGCACAACGACTAGACAAGAAAGTCGAGGTAAGGTAAACTCATGGTTCTCCTAACTCTAAGAAATAGCGGTCATGCTCAAAAAAATGCTCTGGATAAAATCCGGCAGCATAACGGCTATACAGGGGATCCCCACGGCTCAACAAAAGGGTATATGAATAAAAAAACAATAGAACAGGACTCCTAGCAAAAATATTGATGCTCAAATGACAGTGGCAGGAAAAGCTCACGACCAATAAACAACTCCTGACTACCGAAAAAAGGTAATCAAAAGAAGGACTAACCATAGATGGGAACATGTAACAACGGGTTAGATCCTATGAACAACAGATCGAAGGACAGATCATGGCCAAGGTAATGGCAAGCAAAAGCCACTGACTAGATCTAGATCTGAACAGAGAATGGATATAACCAATTGAAATGAATAACGAACTCTAACTAAGAGGAGAACCCTAATACACATAATCAGTATATATATATATATATATATATATATATATATATATATATATACACATATACACAAATCCTAACCAGGGGCACCAGCCCTAATTCTAATCTAGCGGAGTCAAGGAAGTCTCGACTCAAGACAGACTGATGAGTGAACTAGGACCGCGCTGTAGCCATGTAAAATGAGCTACCCTAGTCTACAAATGGGACAAAGCTCCTAACTCTAGGCTCCACATGTGTGAGCAACACATGTTCGACCCCATATGAATGCAAAATATACATATATAAACACGGGTACTTCCTAGTTGGATTTTACTAAGTCAGTACGTATATACATAATATATAAAACAAAGTAGGGCTCCGGACTCAATCTAATGGGTACTATGCGTATGAAACATACTTAATATGTATAACAAAAGTACGCCCAATGTTATACATAGTATGCTTCATTGCTCATCGGCTGCTGTAAACACAAGTACGCCCAGTGTTTACGGCTGCAGCACCGGCGCATAGCTTGGAAATAGATTCAACAGTACCATCAGGGTGTAATGACATCCCAGTCGGGCACGCATTGAATCTATCCCGTGGAGCCAATAATGAAAACAGATAAAAAAACAATGAAAGGAATAAAAAATATGATAATGCATGATGTGCAGTGTGTGAATCCCTTGTTTTAATTACGCACCTATCTGGTGCCCCTGGATTCTAAGCAAAAAGGTTCCCATTTAAGATGATTTTAACCCAAATTCCTCCAAAGTTAGCAAAAATGGCATTTTAACAGAGTTAGGCAATGTTTCAAGAACTCCCCAGCAGAGTCGCCAGCCTGTGGACCCCGATCCGAGGACGAGTGCCGAGGGACGCGAGATCCCTCCTACAATCCTCAAAGATCTCAACAATGGAAGAGAGCTCTGCCAAGGAACTCTCGAAACGGATGCCACCCTCACAGCATAGCATGAGTGGCGATATAAAAGGAAAGAGATACATCCTGATCCGGAGCCAGGGCTCGAAACCAAGATATATCTAAAAATAACTCAGAGTCGCCATCCATGGATGCGCCATGGAACCAAAACAAATGCTCTGTTTGCAATGGAAAACCAGAGATACTAAAGGTCCGTGCCTGGTGACGAATGGAGAAGGTCCGAAGAGCGCCCCCAATTCGCCCGAGTGCGAACACTTGGTCTCTTATGCCATTTATTATTAACCTCGAAGAGTTTTGGGCAAAAATCATGTGAAATGGGAACAATCATCAGGAGTCGTCTATCTAAGCATGCATTTCCTGAGAATAAAAATAATAACCACACAAAAAATAAATGAGAGAGGTGCCACCTAAATATTGCTAGGTTATTAGTGACATGCCTAATAGGTGCCTAAGTTCTGGTGGACAAACACATACAAGCTACAGCTAAAGGTATAGGATCAGTACAAGAAAGTAAGAGAACATATCAAAACATACAATAACAACACCACAAATCCTAAAACTCTAAACGATTTAGCCCGAGTCCTCGGATGGTCTGATGTTCATCCAAAGAAGCCTACGTATCCCCGCCTCCACGAGAATCAAGGCAACGTAGTTCTTCGCACCTATTCTAAGCTAGGATGCCTAAGACACCTAGACCTCTATCTTAGACTCTATCTAAAAGACCGGACTAATTATTAAAGCTTCTTGAACAATTATTTAAATTCCAGTGAATTGTAGATTTTAGGACGCCCTATATGCCCTAACTAAATGCAGGTTAGCCTTAAGCAATGCAGGTGGTTCCTACAACCTACGTGTAACTAGGCTGTATTTCCTAAGGAAAACAATGGGATCACTAACGCATCTTCGACCTAGTCATCAGTCGGCGATCTGAATCGCCAACTGACCGGACGGAGGTGCTCCTATAACTCTAGGACAAACCCCTAACTCTAAAACAAACACAAACAAGCACACAACACATCAAAGACGAACTCCTAACTCTAAAACTCTCTATCTAGGACAAACTCCTAACTCTAGAGGAAGATTTTGTTGAAAACAAGGTTTTGAAGAAAAAAGGTTAAAGCATTTATTTACAAAGTTTGGCTGGACTTGGGATGAAGATCCCAAGCTGCACTACGTACCTCGGAAGAGGATCAAGCCAACGTAGTTCGAAAATCAAACTCTCGAACTACGCTTCTAAAAGAAACACTCAGCACTTTAGATTTTCTTTAAGGGTTTTTGAGGTTTTCAAATGTTTTTGACGTTTTAAATTTCTAATGTTTTTGAGTTTTCAAATATTCCAATACTTTTGGACTTTAAAATGTTTTCACTCTTAAAGGGAACACGCAAGCAACACTACAAAACTAGGGCAAAGCCCTAAATCTAAAGGGAAAACCCCGAACAAACAACAAGCAATTAGCGTCTCAAAGAGACGGACCACAACAAGAAAAATAGTGCCCCAAGAACAGAGAAAACGATCCAAGATCCCAAGCAAGCAAAGCTCTAACAAGACTAAGTTAGTCTCTAATCAAAGTGAAGAAAAAGGTTATCAAGTAAACTCAGATTTCCATTCAATTATTATAAAAATAAATCAAGTGTTAAGCAAAGAAGAATTTTCAATTAAAAAAAATACACAACCTATAGCAATCATAAAATGATAAACAACATAAATTAGTCCAGACCAGCCGCTGGATAGCCTAATAAAGCAAAAACAATATCAAACACTTCTATGCCCAACCACAAACACCACCCCAATATGAGGATGAAATCAGATGATGCTAAAGTAATCATCTGATATCATAATACACATGATAATATTTCTAATCCCGCCTTGAAATCAGACAGTACTCATGTCGATAATATCGAATAGAGTAGTCATCTGATCTCCTTCTTTCCTAAAACAATTTATTTAAATAAAATTAAACAAATATGATAAGCTTCAAGATAATCTCACTTGAACAGTCCATTCATTATTGTCTTCAGAACCTAACTCAATGCTTAAGATAAGAAGAGATGTAACAATTGTGACACCATACGAAACATGTAACAAGTAAGAACTTCATCTTTGAGTAAGTGAAAGAGAATAACAAATAATAACTTCCTACACGCTACTTCCAAACAAAAGAAATGACAGGGAAAAGAGATCTGTCTCACTTCAATTAGATTGATCGACACAAGAGCAGTAGCCACAGTCGTGCACAATATTTCTTATTCTAAAGCTTCTCTAACATTTAAACATGAGATTCACAAAGAATTTCAGCCCATTTTTCTGAAAACATAACTACATAATTAAGGGCAGTAGGACATTTTATTTTAAAATTCAGAGAATCAAGTGAATAGCAACCATACCAACCAAAAGAACTCCAACTGAATCTGATAGAGTCATTCTTATCTAGAAATTAATACACATCAAGGGATCATGAATAACAATACAGGGTATGCTTATCTCATTTTTCTTCATTCAAACCAAGAAAAAAATAAATACTTCCACCAACAGTTGATGTTCCCTTAACCGTAAGAAATAATATTCAAACCACATACTCAGACACATCAACGAGAAAAACTCAGTTAACAATGATGAAGGGGCAATCAACAAGAAATATTAGCATATTCAAATCCGCGGTTGAGTGAGGGATACCATGAAACATGCCTCTTGAATTAAACTTGTTACCATCAAGACATTTACCAATCATCATCATTAGAATACTCGAGGGTTAACATCCATTTTCAAACTACAACCAACTACAATTGACAAAAAGGCCCAGAACATAATATAGCATTCAAACAAGATGAACAGAGAATTACTCACCTGAATCAGAAATGGGATGAGCTAGAAAATTGAAGAAGCAAAGCACACCTTGTGAACCAATCAAGCTATCGATTCGACCCTCCTCCCCCCTTCAATAAATGATCGCGATGGCGGCGAAGAGATCAGATCCAAGGTGTTTTTCTTTGAATTGGTTAAGGCTCCAAATATCAGGTAAGTGGTGGTTGGATTTGGGTTTCCAGACAGCGGAGGAGCTCGCCTTAGTTGATCGCCCGAACTGGTGGTGATGGCTTCTCTCAGCCGACACTCCCAACCCCGCACAACCCCCTCTTTTTTTCTTCTCTACTCCTCCCAATCTCTATGCCCAACCCTCTTCTTCTATTCTTTCTTCTTCCTCTTAAAATCTGCGCAGAGAGTGACACACACACAGAGAGAGAGAGGCTTAATAAAATGTAAGGAGTTTGTACTGTTGTTGAAGGTGAGGTGGAGGCCTTGGGGTCTGCAAATGGGTGTGAAAAGGGAGTCGGATTTCGGGGGAATGACCGGAGGTAGTGACCGGAATAGGGTGGAGACAAGAATGAGGGTACGATTGAGGTTGATGTGGGTTTGAGATGGTGGGTCGTTGGATTCTGGCAAGGGAACGACCGGAATTAATGGGTTTGAAGGAGGGGATGATTTACAGAGATGGTAATGGTGATGGGTTTAAGTAGGGGTTTAACAGGGGAAATGGGTTTGGGTGGCTCGGCTGGGGGTGGAAAGGGAAAGACGATGGGTTTAGGTGGCTCGGGTTATGGCGGCTTGGCCGGAGATAGTAGAGATGGGGGTAGGAATGAAGTGGGTTTGGTCGGATTTAATGGTGTTCAACCGGATTCCGGTGGGTTTCCCGGAGAAGAAGATAATGGAAATAGGTTTGAGGGTGAGGATGGAGCCGGATTTGCAGGAGGTGGTGGTGGAGTGAAGAAGGTGGAGGAGATGGCTGTCGAAGGTGGATGGAGGTGGGGTCGGATTTGTAAGGTTTTGACCGGATTCTGGCGAGATGCCCAGAGAAGATGATGGATATGGTGCGGCTGAGATGGAGGATCGGTTGGAGGAGGAAGATGGTGGTGGTGGCGCTAGTCGGACGGATTTTTTTGGGGGGTATGCGGACAGAGGTGGGTTTGTGATTGGATTCCGGCAAGCTTGCCGGAATCAATGGGGATGCTATGGTGGCTGGATTGGGGAAATGGGTGGAGATTGGAGATGGGTTTGGGTGGTCGGATTAGATGGAGGTAGAGGGATGGGGGTTGCCGGATTCCGGTAGGAGGTGGTCGGATTCCGGTGATGGTGGTGGTGGTGCAGATGAAACGAAGAAGAAGAAGAAGAAGGAGAAGAGATTCTGTAAGCCCAAGGGTCTACTCTCCTATCTTGTTTTGATGATTCTAAACATAATTGATTGTGTTTTTGAATACTAATCAATTTGCTTTGAAGTGTTGTGTTTGAGATAGGATTGATCATTGAAGAAACCAACACACAACATGGTCATGCTTGGAGATATCCCATACAAGAGTCAAAGGAGCTAAGTGAAGCTCACATCATCTCTCAAGCAAGCATACACAAGATGGAAGATCAATTAAAGACCAAGACTAAAGAGAAGTTGAAAGCTACATAGGTATCATTGTACATCCTTTCTCTTTAGATTTCCAAGTCAAGGCAAAGTGTTTTCAAAATGTTTTTCAAAGAACACTTAAGAACTTAAAATGGATTAGTGAATGGTTATGTGGTGGACCAACATGTTGGGACCCTCATAAACATTCCAAAATAATCATAGGAGATGAGTTCCAAAAGCCAAAAATCAAACAAGAAATAAAATCTCAAAATATGTGGATTTTTAGGCTTCTCGGAACTCCGAGATTTTTCTCGGAGCTCCGAGCTCGGAACTCCGAGATTTTTCTCGGAGCTCCGAGCTCGGAACTCCGAGAAAAGGTCCAGTAGCGTCTGGACATTTTCTCGGAACTCCGAGAAATTTTCTCAGAACTCCGAGACATGGTCCAGTAGAAAAATTCCATTTTCTGGCCGTTGTCTCGGAACTCCGAGAATATTTCTCGGAACTCCGAGAACCCTGCGACAGCTCAGAATATAGCCGTTGGGATTTGAATTAATTCTTGTTTTTTGATATTTCCACCCCCAAACGGTCATATTCTTTTAGAGAGGCTATAAATACAATATGTAGAGAAGTTTTTCACTCACTCTTGATCATTTGAAAACATCTTTGAGCATCAAAGAAAACTTGCAACCTATTATTGCTTGAGATTTTGTTTTCCCCAAACTTGCCTTGCAACTTGCAAATCTATTTGAGTTGGGATTTTAGAGCTTTCACTTGCAACCATCATTGAAGAGCAATCAAGGATCTACAAAGAGTATCAAGCTTTCAAGAAGAAGCCAAGCTATCAATCTTTCATATCTTGTATACGTGGCTAGGGCATTCCGTTTTTAATTCCCTAGAGAGCAACCGCTTAGAACTCGGCGGAGAAGGAGAGTCTTTGTAAAGGTGTAAGGGCATCCTTGTTTAATATCCCTTGGAATTGTAACCGCCTCGGAGCCGGGCATCGTGGAGGTCTCCAATAGTGGAATCCCTCAAGTACGACCTTGAGTAGAGTGGAGTAGGCCGTTGGCCGAACCACTATATATCGGTGTGTCATTTCTCACTCTTGCATTTCCATTATTGTTTGATTTGGCATTTCATTTTGTTTTTCAAATTATATTTGCACTAACCAAATATTTAATTAAGTGAAGAAAAATTCCAATTAGGGTTCATAGGTAATTTTGATAAGGCCTAATATTGAGTTAAATTCAATTCACCCCCCCTCTTGACTATTTCAATTGGTATCAGAGCCTCGTCTCTAATTTTTAGAAAACCCTAACCGGTATAGAGTAAAGATTCTAAAATGGCAAACTACCCTCAACACCATGAAGGTTATTCAAACACTAGGCCACCCTATTTTGATGGAACAAACTATGGTTTTTGGAAAACCAAAATGAAAATCTTTTTAACCCAAGACTATTAAATGTGGAGAGCAATTAATAATGAATACATCTTACCCACAAGAAATTTAAATGATTGGACCGAAGTCGAACAACAAGCTTCGAATTATAATGCCAAAGCCATGAATTCTCTTATTTGTGCTCTATCTCCCGGAGAATTCAATAGAGTATCAAATTTGAATTCGGCTAAGGAAATTTGGGACACTTTAGAAGTCACCCATGAGGGAACCAATCAAGTAAAAGAATCTAAAATGAACCATCTTTTTCGGCAATACGAACTCTTTCAAATGACATCCGATGAAACAATTGCCGACATGTACACTAGATTCACCAATCTTGTAAATGGATTAAGGGGTCTTGGAAAACAATTTTCCAATAGAGATTTAGTGACTAAAATCCTTAGGTCCTTACCTTTGTCTTGGGAATCCAAAACCTCCGCAATCACCGAAGCCAAGGACATGAACACATTGAACCTAGATGAACTAATAGGGTCCTTGATCACCCATGAAATGATTTTCAAAACAAAAGCACCCGAAATCGAAACTAAAATCGAAAAAGGAAAAGGAATTGCTTTTGCTTGTAATGTATGTGAAAATGAAGATGCAAAAGAAGACATGGAAGATGAAGTTGCCCTCCTAACAAGAAGGATCAAATTCTTGCAAAGGAACATGGGAGGGATGAGAAATAGAAGGACAAACCCTCCATTCAAGAAGAAAGAAGAACTCGGTGATGGATCTTCTCAACCACGATGTTACGGTTGCAAGAAGCTTGGACACATTCGCCCGGATTGTCCACTCAACAATGAACCCACTTCAAACAACCGCTTCAAGAGAAGAGAAGGCAAGAAAGGAATGACCGCCACGTGGGATGAAGAAATTGAAAGCGAAGGCGAACAAAATGATGGCGAAGATTGCTTGATAGCAAGGAACGTATGCTTCATGGCCTCAACAAACGACAACAATGAGGTAAACACTTTAAATGATGTTATTGTTTTAAAAGAAGTTCTTGATTCCCTACAAAATGCAAATGATGAACTTGAAATTCAATTTGATAAAATTGCATCACTTGAAAATTCTCTTGCTAACATGACAAAAGAATTTGGTTGGTTAAAAAAGGATCATGAATTTTTAGATGATAAGAATGAAAAATACAAAGTAGAAATTCAGGAGTTAAATGCTTCTATCAAAATCTTAAATAAAAACCGACAAGAACTCTCAAATGAAAACAACAATCTAAAGCATGAAAATGGTAGATTATCTTTTGAGTATGATGAACTAAAGAAACTTTTTGAAAAATTTGAAAATAGTTCATTAAAATTGGATAGGCTTGTAAATCTTCAAAGAATGTCAAGTGACAAAAGTGGACTTGGACATAAATGGAACACCACAATATCCAACTATAAAACTAAACTTGAAAAGGTTTCTTCTAGCGGTACCAAAATTTGCTTTTATTGTGGTCTAGAAGGTCATTACAAGGTTGCTTGCTTACATGCTAAACAAGATAAGATTAAGTTGAACTCTAATGTGAAAACAAATGAACATAGCAAGATTAGGAAGATTTGGGTACCTAAGGGATCTCACTTGCCTATTCATATGTAGGTATGCCTTAAAAGCCATAACAAGAAGAACACATGGTACCTTGATAGTGGATGCTCTAGACATATGACCGGAGACCTTACTCAATTCGCATCCCTATCGCTCAAGGATGGTGGAGACGTTACCTTTGGAGATGATAAGAAAGGAAAAGTCAAAGGTGAAGGCACCATAGGTAACTCTACCTCTCCCATACATGATGTACTATTTGTTGATGGCTTGTCCCATAATCTTATTAGCATTAGTCAATTATGTGATAATGGTTTTGAAGTTGTCTTCAATCCCGATAAATGCATTGTTAAAAATAAGATAAATGGAGAAGTAAAATTCATAGGGTCTAGAGACAATAACATTTATACAATTGGACTCGATGATCTTAGACTCCAAAATGTGACTTGTCTAAATGCCATTAGTGAGGATTCTTGGCTATGGCATAGGAGGTTGGGTCATGCCGGAATGGATCTCATTTCGACCCTCTCCTCAAAAGAAAGTGTTAGAGGATTGCCTAAGTTCAAATTCATCAAGGATCACATTTGTTGAACTTGTCAATTAGGAAAATAATTGAAAAGCTCATTTGCACCTAAAAATATGATTTCAACTTCCTACCCCTTGGAGCTACTTCATATGGATCTTTTTGGACCAATGAAGACTAGTAGCCTAGGTGGAAAGAGGTACGTGTTTGTAGTTGTTGATGACTACTCACGATTCACATGGGTCATATTTCTAGGACATAAAGATGAAACTTATGAAAACTTTCTTACATTGTGCAATCAAATTCAAAATGAAAAAAGTATTGCCATCTCCCACATTAGAAGTGATCATGGAACTGAATTTGAAAATGTACATTTTGACACTTATTGTAATGAACATGGCATAAAACATAATTTTTCCGCACCTAGAACACCTCAACAAAATGGAGTAGTAGAAAGAAAGAATCGAACTCTCCAAGAAATGGCTAGAACTATGTTGCATGAAAATGATCTCCCTAGATATTTTTGGGCGGAAGCGGTTAGCACCGCTAGCTATATCATAAACAGGGTATATCTAAGGCCAATTTCTAAGAAAACACATTATGAGCTTTGGAAAAACTTGAAACCAAATATAAGCTATTTTAGAGTGTTTGGATGTAAATGCTTTATTTTAAACATCAAAGATAATCTACACAAATTTGATAGGAAATCGGATGATGGAATATTCTTAGGGTATTCTTCTCACAGCAAGGCATATAGAGTATTTAATAGGAGAACCCTAGTAGTAGAAGAATCCATACATGTGACATTTAATGAAAGAGAGCCAACACCACAAGAAATGCCACATGATGAGGATGAACCCATTGAACATCTTTTTCCAAAATTGAGTGCTCCTCCTCATGCATCAACAAGTCATACATTACCTAGTGAGGAAGTAGAAAATGAAGATGATGACTCATTGCCTAGGGATAGGAGAACATTGGTAGATCATCCTGAATCCCAAATTTTAGGTGATGCCACATTGCCAGTAAGAACTAGATCATACTATCGTAGTGTGAGTAACAATTTGGCGTTCCTATCCGAATTAGAACCAAAATCCATCAAGGAAGCTGAAAAGGATGAATATTGGTTGATGGCTATGCAAGAAGAGCTAAGTCAATTCAAAAGGAACAAAGTGTGGAGGCTAGTGCCTAGACCTAGTGATCATCCAGTCATTGGCACGAGATGGGTGTATAGAAATAAATTGGATGAAAATGGAATTATCACTAGGAATAAAGCTAGGCTTGTAGCCCAAGGGTACAATCAGGAGGAAGGGATAGATTATGATGAGACATTTGCTCCTATTGCCCGTATGGAGGCTATTAGGATACTTTTGGCATATGCATCTCATAAAGGATTTAAACTATATCAAATGGATGTCAAAAGTGCCTTCCTAAATGGCTATATCCAAGAGGAAGTGTATGTTGAGCAACCTCCAGGTTTTGAAGACTTCAAACATCCAAATCATGTCTTCAGGCTTGATAAAGCTTTATATGGATTAAAGCAAGCTCCTAGAGCTTGGTATGAGAGGCTTTGCACTTTCTTAGTTGAAAAAGGATTCGAGATGGGAAAGGTGGATAAAACCTTATTTATCAAAAGAGAAAATCATGATATCCTCCTTGTCCAAATCTATGTGGATGATACCATCTGTGGCTCAACTAATCAAAAATTGTGTGATGAATTTGCAACCTTAATGAAAAATGAATTTGAAATGAGCATGATGGGAGAGTTAACCTACTTCTTAGGACTCCAAATTAAACAATACAAAAATGGAATATTTTTAAATCAAGAAAAATATACAAAGGAGTTATTAAAGAAGTATGGCATGGATAGCAGTAAGACATCAAGAATTCCCATGAGTACTACTGCTAAGCTAGAAAAAGATGAATTTGGCAAATCTGTGGATCAGAAATTGTATAGGGGTATGATAGGTAGTTTGCTCTATTTGACAGCCAGCAGACCAGACATTATGTTTACTGTCTGTCTCTGTGCTCGATTTCAATCGGATCCTAAAGAATCTCACCTATCAGCAGTTAAGAAGATCTTCAAGTACTTAAGAGGAACCCAAAGTCTAGGACTGTGGTATGAAAGATCATCTTCCTTCTCTCTCATCGGATATTCAGATGCAGACTTTGCTGGATGTAGAGTAGATAGAAAAAGCACTAGTGGGACTTGCCAATTCTTGGGTAAATCACTTGTTTCATGGTTTAGCAAGAAGCAAAATTCAGTAGCTCTGTCCACAACAGAAGCAGAATATGTGGCAGCCGGAGCTTGCTATGCTCAAGTCCTATGGATGAAAAGCACATTGATGGACTATGCAATCAAAATGGAAAATATTCTCATCCAATGTGACAATACTAGTGCTATAAGCTTAACAAAGAACCCCATACAACACTCAAGAACAAAACACATTGAGATTAGGCACCACTTCATCAGAGATCACTCACAAAAAAGGAATATTTGCTTAAAATATATCAACACTGAAGATCAATTAGCGGATATCTTTACAAAACCCCTTAGTGATGATAGAATTTGTTATATCCGAAGTGCCTTAAACATATGGAGTGCGGATCAAATCAAAAAAATTGCCAAATAAATACTTTGTGCCTTTCACCAGCTTATCTCTATAGTGTTTATATATATATCATCTTTGTTTGGTAGTATCTGCATGAATGAGATGTAAAATACTAATCTTAAAAATCACTCAATTGATATTCTTAGCCTTCTTAGTTTTCTAAGTTGGAGAGGTATCTTCACTTTAATTAAAATACCTAACATTTTGACATATGTCAACATCTCGATCATGTACAGGTATATGTACATTACTTGGTTATATATTTTTATACCATAAGCATTGATGTAGGGGGAGTTATCCACTCCTAATTTTTTTTTTACACCCTTTCTGTCGATGACAAAAGGGGGAGAAGTTTGAAATTGATTATCTATTCAATTGACTATATGCACCACATGCTTATAACTTGTATCATTTATATGTGTGCATATATTGAGGGGGAGTTCCAGTATTCACTTGACTACTACTATGTCACTCCACACACACCTCATAATCAATTTTGTTTGTCATCATCAAAAAGGGGGAGATTGTAAGCCCAAGGGTCTACTCTCCTATCTTGTTTTGATGATTCTAAACATAATTGATTGTGTTTTTGAATACTAATCAATTTGCTTTGAAGTGTTGTGTTTGAGATAGGATTGATCATTGAAGAAACCAACACACAACATGGTCATGCTTGGAGATATCCCATACAAGAGTCAAAGGAGCTAAGTGAAGCTCACCTCATCTCTCAAGCAAGCATACACAAGATGGAAGATCAATTGAAGACCAAGACTAAAGAGAAGTTGAAAGCTACATAGGTATCATTGTACATCCTTTCTCTTTAGATTTCCAAGTCAAGGCAAAGTGTTTTCAAAATGTTTTTCAAAGAACACTTAAGAACTTAAAATGGATTAGTGAATGGTTATGTGGTGGACCAACATGTTGGGACCCTCATAAACATTCCAAAATAATCATAGGAGATGAGTTCCAAAAGCCAAAAATCAAACAAGAAATAAAATCTCAAAATATGTGGATTTTTAGGCTTCTCGGAACTCCGAGATTTTTCTCGGAGCTCCGAGCTCGGAACTCCGAGAGTTCCCTCGGAACTCCGAGAGTTCCCTCGGAACTCCGAGAAAAGGTCCAGTAGCGTCTGGACATTTTCTCGGAACTCCGAGAAATGGTCCAGTAGAAAAATTCCATTTTCTGGCCGTTGTCTCGGAACTCCGAGAATTCTCGGAACTCCGAGAACCCTGCGACAGCTCAGAATATAGCCGTTGGGATTTGAATTAATTCTTGTTTTTTGATATTTCCACCCCCAAACGGTCATATTCTTTGGAGAGGCTATAAATACAATATGTAGAGAAGTTTTTCACTCACTCTTGATCATTTGAAAACATCTTTGAGCATCAAAGAAAACTTGCAACCTATTATTGCTTGAGATTTTGTTTTCCCCAAACTTGCCTTGCAACTTGCAAATCTATTTGAGTTGGGATTTTAGAGCTTTCACTTGCAACCATCATTGAAGAGCAATCAAGGATCTACAAAGAGCATCAAGCTTTCAAGAAGAAGCCAAGCTATCAATCTTTCATATCTTGTATAGGTGGCTAGGGCATTCCGTTTTTAATTCCCTAGAGAGCAACCGCTTAGAACTCGGCGGAGAAGGAGAGTCTTTGTAAAGGTGTAAGGGCATCCTTGTTTAATATCCCTTGGAATTGTAACCGCCTCGGAGCCGGGCATCGTGGAGGTCTCCAATAGTGGAATCCCTCAAGTACGACCTTGAGTAGAGTGGAGTAGGCCGTTGGCCGAACCACTATATATCGGTGTGTCATTTCTCACTCTTGCATTTCCATTATTGTTTGATTTGGCATTTCATTTTGTTTTTTCAAATTATATTTGCAATAACCAAATATTTAATTAAGTGAAGAAAAATTCCAATTAGGGTTCATAGGTAATTTTGATAAGGCCTAATATTGTGTTAAATTCAATTCACCCCCCCTCTTGACTATTTTAGATTCCGATGGTGTCGAAGATGGGGTCAAGCTCCCTATCCTTCTCCCTCTCTCTATCTGTAACTTCCCTCCTTTCTTTCTCTGCAAGGATGCGGCTCCCTCTCCTCAGAGAAGAAAAATCAAGAAGCCCCTCTTTCTAGCCGTAATTCGTTGGGTTATATAGGTAGGGGAAAAATTCGCACACCCACTACTTCATGGACAGCCCCCTCTGCAGATAGCTCACCCCCCCTTATACATTCGAACCACGCCTCTTTCCTGGCTCGCCCTATCTGTCATTTCTCGGCAGATTTTGCTGAAACTTTACGTGGACCTCGGTGGGACCCTAAGCCACCTCAGGGTTTAATTTATGATCCCAACTCACTGATTTGACGAGGTTAAACATAAAACATGGAGGTGCAGGGCACGGTCAAAATGGGGTGTCTACAGATGGTTATTATTGTTGTCTGAGTTTGACATCACCCATGTAACCGAAAAATCAGTAAAGGGCCGAGCCATTGCTGAACAATTGGCGGAAGCACCCCGAGAAGAAAGTCAGCCTTTCAAGCCAATGTTCCCAGATGAAGAGATCATGATGGTAGAAGATGAATATCCAGAAACTGGTTGGACCCTCTGATGGGGCACAAATACGGCTACGCTCCCAGATATCGCCACGTGTCATCCATGCACGAGCAGAGCCCAACCATCATGAAGAAGGGTGTTGGAAAACGGCAAAGACCACACATTCATGACACATGTCGCCCTCTCACCACCCAGGCCTCATCATCACAAATTAGGGAAGGAAATGGCCGTAAACTCTAAGAGAAACTGAATTTGCTTCTTAGTCTGATAAGTATTTTTAAAATGGTACAGTCTACCACTCTTAAAATCTTTTGAAAACCGTATTTAAAGGTGTTTCATTCCTTTTTCCGATATTTCCATCATGGTTATTATTCCGTTGGATTGCTTAGTCTTAACCCCTTAGCCTTGAGAGTGTCAGAAGAATTTCTGTCGGTGCTTACTCAGACTTTGAAGTAGTGCTGCCGAAGAAATGAAAGTCTTGTTAGCTTTCAGAGGTTCTGTCCTTTATGAAGTCACTGCCATGACCAAATCGCCTTTTCAGGTTTTCAATTTGGCGGCCCGCATGCCTTAATTTTTGCCTAAGCCGCCCTTTCAGGTTTTCAGCTTAGCGGGCAAATGACCCTAACTTTTGCCTAGACCGCCCTTGCGGGTTTTCAGTCTAGCGGGTCTAAGACTCCATTATTTTTTTTTTATTTTCTTTCTGTTTCTCTACAAACCTGGGCTTAAGTACACCAGAAGGACTTTTAGGTAGGCTTGGGTTCAATCAGGTTAACATTTGGTAAGTTTTCATGTATTTGACCGAATCTGACCCTCCAGACTGCCTACGTATCCCCAAAGAAATGGGAATCAGGTCCGCGTAGTTCGCCCATTTGGGTTTCAAGGATTGTTTGTTTTCTTTCTTTCCCTTTTTTTTTTAAGGATTTGAAAGGTTTGAAGGATTTGACCGAACCTGAATTAATCAGGCTACCTACGTACCCTGTAGAGAGGGATCAGGTCATGACGTAGTTCAGGTTCAATATCTTTTATGACGCAAGTCATAAAAGATGCCCCTGGTTTAAGTTTATCAAAGAAAGAATGTTTTTATTTTTAGGCTCAAAGTGTTTGCAAATGATTTTTGACTTTGAGGTTGTTGGCTTTTAAGCTCTGATCGATCAAAGACGACCTCCTGGTGTATTTAAGCATAATACTTCTTTAGTTGGTCCAGGTTTGTAGGTTCTGTTAATTTTTCTCCATTTTCATTGAGGAGTCTTACGGCTTTTCCAGGCAGGACTTCATCAACAATATAAGGACCAGACCAATTTGGTCTGAACTTCCCTCTGGGATCAAACACCGGTGCCCTGTAAGACTTCAAGACGAGATCTCCTGGCTTCAACTCTCGGACCTTGACTTTCTTATTGAAGGCTCTTTCGATTCTTCTCTGATACCCTTGGATGTGATACAAGGCTCTCAACCTCTTTTCATCAATCATCTGTAATTCCTGATGTCTAGCTCTTGCCCACTCAGACTCTGACAGATTCGCTTCCATCATAACTCTTAGGGACGGGATTCTCACTTCAACAGGGAGGACTGCTTCCATTCCATACACTAGAGAATATGGAGTTACACCTGTAGAGGATCTGATCGATGTCCTGTAAGCCCATAAAGCAAAAGGAAGCTTGTTCGACCAGTCCTTATAAGTCTCGGTCATCTTACTGATTATGACCTTGATATTCTTATTCGCTGCTTCTACAGCCCCGTTTGTCTGCGGTCTGTAAGGAGATGACTTGTGATGCTTGATTTTAAACTCTTCGCACAGGTGCACTACTTCTTTCTTGAAATGAGATCCATTATCAGAAATCAGTTCATGAGGTACTCCATATCTGCAAATGATGTTCGCACGGATGAATTTCGCAACGGTATTGGAAGTTATGGAAGCATATGAAGCAGCTTCTATCCACTTCGTGAAATAATCAATGGCCACCAAGATGTACTCGTGCCCACTTGACGATTTGGGATAGACTTTGCCAATGATATCAATCCCCCATACTGAGAACGGCCACGGAGAGGTCATAGAATGCAGCTCCGACGGAGGCACATGAATAAGATTCGCATAGACTTGGCATTTATGACATTTCTTCACAAATGCGAAACAATCTGTTTCCATTGAGGGCCAATAGAAACCAAGTCTAAGGATTTTCCTTGATAGCATTTTACCATTCATGTGAGGACCACAAACACCTTCATGTGTTTGCTCTACGAGCTCTGCAGCCTGATCTTCATCAACACACAGAAGCTGAATACCGTCAAATGACCTTCTGTACAACTCTTCACCACAAATAATGAAGTTGGCAGCGAACTTCTGAAGAGTCTTCCTCTCTTTGCTGGAAGCTTCAGGCGGATGCCCCTTGCCTGAAATGAAATTTCTGATATCTGTATACCATGGTTTACCATCTGGACACCTGGCAGATATTTCAATGGCATTCACATGTGCTGGAGCCCATTGCAACCTTACAGCTAAAGGTTGAACCTCCATTGTAGCAGAAATGTCCAACATTGATGCCAGGGTGGCTAAAGCATCAGCAAAGTGATTCCTCGTCCTCGACAGATGAGTAAAGGTGACATTCCTGAACTTTTTGACCAGAGATTCGAGATAAGTGTGATATGAGATCAACCTCGCCTCTTTTGTCTTCCAATCCCCATTTATTTGACAAATGATCAGGATTGAATCTCCAAATACATCGATGTCTTGAATTCGCAAAGCTAATGCTGCCTCAAGTCCTGCGATGCATGCTTCATATTCAGCCATGTTATTGGTGCACTCAAATTGCAACTTGATGGATAATGGAATGTACTCCTTCTTTGGAGATACCAAAACTGCCCCTATTCCTTGACCATGATTATTGACAGCTCCGTCAAAGTACATAAGCCACTTGGAACTCGGAGTCTCTTCTTCAATGTCCATGATCTCCTCATCAGGAAAATCAGCCTTCAGAAAAGCATTCTCTTCAACAGGAGCATCAGCCAGCTGCTCAGCGATGACCCGTCCCTTAATTGATTTCTGAGTAACATAAGTGATGTCAAACTCAGACAATAATAGCAACCATCTGGCTGTTCTTCCAGTAAGAGCGGGTTTTTCAAACAAATACTTCAACGGATCCATCCGTGAGAGCAAAAATATTTTGTTCGACAGAAGATAATGTCTAAGCCTTTGAGTCGCCCATACCAATGCTAAACACGTCTTTTCCAAGACAGTGTACTTGATTTCATACTCCAACATTTTCTTACTGATGTAGTAAATGGGCTTTTCTTTCTTAGACCCTGCCTCCTGCTGAGCAAGCATACAACCCATTGCTGTATCCGTGATGGACAAATACATCAACAACGGTTGACCAGGAATGACTGGGGATAAGACAGGAGGCAAAGACAAGCACTGCTTGACCTTTTCAAACGCTTCCTGACATTCTTCATTCCATTTCTTGGAGGAATTCTTTTTCAATAACTTGAAGATGGGTTCACATGTCATAGTTAAATGAGATATGAATCTCCTCAAGTATTGCACTTTGCCAAGAAATCCACGAATCTGCTTTTCTGTTTTTGGTGGTTGCATTTCTTGGATAGCCTTGATCTTCTGAGGGTCCACTTCGATTCCTCTTTCACTGACCATGAATCCAAGCAACTTCCCTGACGTGACCCCAAATACACATTTATTAGGGTTCAAGCGAAGCTGAAACTTTCGGATTCGCTCAAAGAACTTTCTCAGAGCGACTGTATGCTCTGGCCGAGTCCTGCCTTTGACAATCATGTCATCTACATAGACCTCGACTTCTTTGTGAATCATGTCATGAAGAAGAGTAGTCGCAGCTCTCTGATAGGTGGCACCAGCATTCTTGAGACCGAACGGCATCACTCTGTAACAATACGTTCCCCACTGAGTAATAAATGCCGTCTTCATCATATCTTCAGACGCCATCTTGATCTGATTGTAGCCTGAAAACCCATCCATGAAAGATAACAGAGCATGTCCAGCGGTATTGTCAACCAAAAGATCAATGTTCGGAAGCGGGAAATCATCTTTCGGACTTGCCTTGTTAAGATCTCTGAAATCGACACACATCCTGACTTTCCCGTCCTTCTTGGGCACCGGTACAATATTTGCAAGCCATTCAGGGTATTCAACTACTTCGATGAATTTCACTTCGAGTAGTTTCTTAACCTCGTCATGAACTTTCAACTCCCATTCTGTTTTAAGTTTTCGGAGTTTTTGCTTCTTCGGCTTGATGCCAGGGATTAAAGGAAATTTGTGTTGGACAATATCCTCGCTCAATCCCGGCATGTCGTCGTAAGACCAAGCAAAAACCTCCTTAAACTCTTTTAGCAAGGTAATTAATTCTTCGCGCTCCTCAGGAGATAAAATTTTGCCAATTCGTATTTCCCGAATTAAGGTTTCATCACCTATATTTACGGTTTCAATTTCCTCTTCAAGTGGTTTAGCTCGGTGACTCTCCTCTTGTTGAATCATATGTTTGATTTCAAGAGGAGTTTCGTCGGCTACCTCATTAGAGGGGGAGTCTTGATTATCATTATTAGTTACTTGATCAAGTTCAGAAGCAGAATCAGCAGAAGAGACAAGTACAGGAATATAAGCAAAAGAATCTTTTATTTCATCAGAATCAGTGATTACATCAGATGACTCGCCCACATCAGGCGTTACAGACTCTGAAACAGAATGAAAAAATAAGTCGACATCAGTATCGACACAACCAGAAATATACACAGACGAAGAATCAATGAATACGTCCCCAGACTTGGACTCGACACCATCAAGGACAGACTCGTCACTCACTCCAGAGGTAGACCCGACTTCTACAGTACCTGCATCAAAAGAAAAGTTAGAAATGACAGACTCTGGGACGGACTCAGAAACTGACACATACTTTGAAATAACTGACTCTTTTGAAGGGACTAGAATGTACTGAGGGATTACATGGGGTATTGTAGACACCCCATTTTGCTCTACCTTAATCGATAAAGAAATTAGGGTTTGTTTTCCGTCGGTTTTCCAATGTCTTTCTTTCCCGCATCCGTTTGTTACATTTCTAAATATTTTTGGTCATTTCCGTCGTGTTTCGCATTTTCCCGCTAAATGTTGAGAAGGATTATTCAGAAAAATCTAAACTAGGGAGAATTTGTACCCGCTGGTGTGGGACCTGCTAGTGTGGGACCCGTTTGTGTGGGACCCGCTGGTGTGGGACCTGCTAGTGTGGGACCTGCTAGTGTGGGACCCGCTGATGTGGGACCCGTTTGTGTGGGACCCGCTGATGTGGGACCCGCTTGTGTAGGGCCTGCTGATGTGGGACCCGCTTGTGCGGAACCCGCTGATGTGGGACTCACCATTAGCATGACTTAACTTTCTCTACCATTTCCACTAACTTCATTTTTCCCTTTAAAATAACACCATTATCTCCATTACCATTATATATTCCATTATCCCCACCACCATTCCCACCATTACCATTATATATTCCATTATCCCCACCACCATTCCCACCATTACCATTATATATTCCATTATTCCCACCACCATTCCCACCATTACCATTATATATTCCATTATCCCCACCACCATTCCCACCATTACCATTATATATTCCATTATTCCCACCACCATTCCCACCATTACCATTATATATTCCATTATTCCCACCACCATTCCCACAATTACCATTGTTTATTTCCATTATTCTCCACCACACCCACCATTCACATTATATATTCCATTATTCCCCACCACAATTCCCACCATTACCATTATATATTCCATTATTCTCCACCACACCCACCATTATCATTGTTTATTTCCATTATTCTCCACCACACCCACCATTCTCATTGTTTATTTCCACCTCTCCACTAAGTTTTTCACTATATAAAGAGAGGTGATGAGAGGAGGAAAAAAAAAAAAACAACACATTGTTTTTGGATAGTTTTCTCTTTCTCTCCCTCAATATCTCTCACTCTCTCACTCTCACACTATCATTATCTACTTTCTCTCCTTATTTGTTTCTCCCCATCTCTCTCCCTTGTTCCATATAAAAAAAATATAAAAGAAAATAAAACAAAGAAAAAGAGAAAGAAAGCGGAAGCGGATCAAGCGGCGGTGCGATTTTCGAATTTTTCGGCTCTCGGATTCGGCGAGGATTTCGATCACAGGTAGGTACTTAATTTTTAGATTTTTCTAGAATTATTTGGTATATTTGCATGATTTTTAGTATTTAATTGGATTTAGTTGAAAATTAAATATGTATGCTCAAAATCATGATCTCCATAAGTGTTTCGAAAATAAAATATATACTAAATGAATTCCAAAATTAATGAAATTTCGTGGGAAACTAATATGATACCAGTACATTCTACCATGAAATTTTGAGAATTTTGAGAATTTGTTTGGTATATTATTTTATGCTTTCTTTGAAATTTACCAGCTTTTGGAGGAATTGTTACTGACATCAGATCACAACTAAAATTCTTAAATTTTTTATAGTAGTCGTCAATCTCACATTTCTAGTTACTGTAAAAGTTTCAAGTGATTTGGATCTGTTTTCATATGGGATGTAGGGTTAATTCATAATCTGGTTTGAAAATTAAAAAATCTGAAACTGATAGTAAATGGTTTCCAAAATTCATGAAAATTTCTCAGTATGTTATTTTTACTTATATCTTATTAATGTAGAAATTTCATTGAATTTAGATTCATATTTCTAGTGGTTTCTGTGTTATTTGTGCAATCTGGTCAATCAATTGTTAAATCGAAATTAAATATGAGCTTAATGTAAAAATCTGTAAAACTCTTTCCGTAAGCTACATTTCATCATATCTTGCTGCTGTAGAAATTTCAACTCATTTCGAATTCGTTTGCTACAATTTCACTTGTAAAATCACTCATATGTTTAAAATTGATAAAATTCATTGAAAATCCGAAATTAATTGAAAATCATCTGAATATTTCTAAAGAACCTTAAATCTCTGTCACACATTAACTCCTTAATCCATTGAAACAGAAATCTTAGGATCATTAGAATTTCCTGGAAAAATGGTCAGTGCATCCATAATCGTATCCCAATTGCAACCGATCTTTGACAATTTGAATACTTAAGCTATAGCATGTTGTTGGCTCCGAGGTTACTGTCCACGGAAATCCTGAGATATGCCAGGCAATAAGATGTTATAACCTAAGTATTAAATTGCGCAAGGAAAGAACGCACGATTCCCTTCCTTGGATGCTATTCTGGGCCGAAATTGGTGAACCCTAGAACCATTGGTAATCCTCAAGTGTCCATAAATCGAAAATCCATGAAATCTGAAATTAATTAACTTCAAGAATTTGAATTGATTTGTCTCGAGTCTTCCGGAACCATTGGATTATGGTTTCCAATCTAAGAACCATTAGAGCCCAATTTAGGAACACTAGTGTTGTGTCGTGTCCTAAGTTTTAGGGAGTCCTAGAGTTAGGAGTCCAGCCTCATCACGGACGTTTGTTATGTATAACAACCGTGCCATAGGTCTAGTCACACTAGTCACCCAATCTTTCCTTAAGACGAGCCTAGTAACTTAGGATGTAGGCAAACCTGCATTAGTCTAAGGAACAATTTGCATTTAGATAAGAATCATATAGCATCTCAGATGAAATCCTAAGATAATAAAATCCTCAACTTGAATTAAATAACTTCTCTCAAAACTGTTGAAACAGTCAATTCTGTCTAGGTCGGTGTCCTAGTTGAGTTAGGCATAAGTAGCTTGGCTTAGGTGCACCGAACTACGTCGACTCTGATCCCAGTGAGGCTTGGGTACGTAGGCAGCTTGGATGTCTGACGGCATACCACCCGCGAGTCGGCACCACAACAAATTGTGGTGTTTTGTATATTAATTTTCTTGTAAATACTTAATCAAATCAGTTAGGGTTTTCCATGAAATTAGAATTCTAGGAGAACTTTCACTTAGAATGAATCCAGACAAATTAATAAATCAAGATACACATCTAGGATTCACATTGAAATTAGATTCTAGGATGCATGTCACTTAGTTCGCACATTAACATAGAGTTGAATGAGCCATTTAAAATAAATTTAAAAGAGTTAGCTTTTGGAATCGAAGACCGATTATCGGGCAGGAATGGTGCATGTGGTGGATAACTCCCCATACCTTCCATTCTTGTAACCAGGTAGCGAGTCTAGATTTCTGGTTAATTACGGGTCCTAGATCCCACATCTAGGTGGCGACTCTGTCAGTCTCTTTCGTGTGGAATTCGGATTGCCTTAGTGATCCCAAGTTTACAGGAAAGACAAATTCAAATCAATAATTAAAATGCACACGCCAATTGCGTGGGTACGAGAGACCAAGAGAGAGAGCGCGGCGGCTCGCGCCCCGCCCCTCTCGCGGGATCATGTCCCACAGTCTGGCGACTCTGCTGGGGACCACCTAACTTCATTACAATTCCAAAGGATAACTCATTTGAATCTATTTTAACTGGCTCATGAAAACTCTATCTCTTTTATGCTTGTTAGATTAGTTTGTATGCTTTATTTTCTCATCACATATACTCAAACTTAATCTAACAAAACCTGAAGGCATCATAGATTGCGCGAACTTATTGCACACACTTACATCACTTTCATCTAAACCCCTGCATCTCACATGCACACACGTCCTATTTTAGGAACCCGGAGTGTTATCTAGCATGGTTGACTGGGATTTCATCACCTGGTGCCTCTGTGCTAGAGAAGCATTCCACCCTTAGCCTAGTACCTTTATGGTACGTAAACGGATCTCTTGTTCACGTACTGATACGCCGGACACTGGTACAGTATATCGAACAGGGATTCGCGCTAAGGGAACTCTTGGCCTTACCCCTAGATTAACCCACACATGCATGTAGTATACGAACACATGTGCATCACGTGTGTGAGCCTAGTTTAGGATATCCTACCTATTTGTGTCTAGATTAGGCCGTAGACCATCTTCTAATGGCTACGATCGGTCCTAGGTACACAAACAAAGTCATGAGTCGAGATCCTCTCTCCACTCCGCTAGATTAGGATTAGGGTTGATGCCTTCAGGTAACACTGATAAAATGTGCAAAGATTAAAAAACTTTCCCTTTGGGGTTAGGATTTAAATCCCATTCATTTCCAAAGATCTCATAGGATTAGTCATTCATGATCCATCCGTTGAAAGCAATCTTATGCTATCTCATCTCATCTCGATCGTACGATTTTTAATCTTATATTATCTGATTCGATCGAGTATCCATACTTCCTTTATATTGGTAGGAACTCATCCTAATCTCATGTTCATGTAATCCTGATTATCCCTGTATCCTTTCTCCTGGCTTACAGACACCATGTCTACTCGTACAATTCTTGATTGGATCCGTGGTACATTAAGAGAATCCCATATCTATGCCATAAGTGAGCAAGAGAAAAATCTCTTCGGTTACGTGGCCACCATCAAGCTCGATTGGGGATTACTCTATGCTGCATCAGAGTGTTGGGATCCCGATCATCATGTCTTCCGTTTTGGCAACCAAGAAATGTGTCCCACCTTTGAAGAATGGTGTGCCTTATTGGAATATCCTGTAGATGGCCCTCTGGTGAAGCCATCTTACGTGTCGGATTATCGTCCTTTGTTCCTTCGCTTGATGAATAATCCAGATGAATCCATGAACTCTTTCATCAAAGACCAGGAAGTGTCCATGCAACAACTGATTGACATTTACCCTCCTGTTGGGCATATTGGTGCTGTTGATATTCAAAAAGCCCGAGGTCGCGCTCTGAGATTCTGCTCCTTTGCTAGGTTCCTCACTGTCCAGCCTTCTCGCTGTGCGTCAGCTGTTCTCTTGGACCTCGTTGATCAGATGGATCGTGGCGCCAATCCAATTCCTACTATGCTTGCAGAAACCTTCAATGGATTGGATGAGATGGCTCGTCTTCGTGCCAGCTCAGGTCCAGGCTCTTATGTTCGATCTTTTGTTGGGTCCTTCTCAGGATGTCCTGCATTACTTCACGTGTGGTTATGCCACAAGCTAAAAATTGCAGCTCCTGTGCATTTTGATCATACGTTATACACCTTCAGTGAATGGCGTCATGATGTTTCTTTCAATCATAAAGGCGATTGGGCTGAGTGGTTGAGTTCTCGCCATGAAGATCAGATTTATTGGCAAATCCCTGGAATCCAAGAAGCTGTCTTCAATACTGGAGAAGCTAACTACGTTCGCCTTCTTGGCCTCAAAAAGACTTCCTTTTATATTCCTGCCAGGATTCAGCGTCAGTATGGAAGGGAGCAATCCATTGTGCCTCCCCTTCGTCATTTCTATCCGCCTGAGGATCTCAAGCCCAAGATTGTCAAAGCCGTTTCATCTGCTTGGGATGTTCGAGTCATCAAATCTTTCAAGGAGTCAGTTGAGGAAGATAGTCGTCCAAAGAAGAAGTCTAGAAAGAGTGCTTAATGTCATGTTTTCTCTTATCAGTCTATCTTTGAAAGATCGAACCATGTACTCAAGCTTTAATGATCTATCAATAAAAGTTCACCTTTTTCTTTCAGTATCTTCGTCTATGCATTACATTGTGTCTACTTCTTTCTGATTTTAAATATGTCTTTCAAATATTACAGGGCCGTAGACACCATAGCTAACCCTAATACTCCTTGGGTTCGGGTCTCTTCTCGATTACAGAGGAAATCTGTATCCCCGCCACCTTCTCTGAGAACCCCAGCATCTCATTCTTTCCCGTCCTCATCCTCACCAATGGCAGAAAACCAGGACAGTCCTCCACTCGCTGCTATCACCGATACTCTTACCTTGATTCTCCGGCAGCTTCAAGAACTCAAGGAAGAGAACCAAGTTATCAAGGCTCAACTTTCTGAGAAGTTCGGACAATCGTTGTCCAAAGATAAAAGGCCCATGCACCATACAGCTACTTCAGTCGCACCTGCCCAGCCGGCGTTTATCCCCATTACTGATAAAATTGAAGAAGATCTGGAAAAAGAGCAGTACAGTCAGGACCACAGTAACCCTTCTCAGTCCATGGTTGATAAGTCTGTTATGGAAAAATTAGAAAGTCTTACCAGGAAGGTTCAGGACATTCAGTTTCAGGACCAGGGTGGTTTCAATCCAAGTGACCTCACACTGTTTCCCGAAATCCGTCTCCCTGCCAATTTTCAAATGCCAGATTTCGACAAATATGATGGTGTGGGTTGTCCAATCACTCATTTGCAGATGTTCACCATCATGTGTCAGCCTCAAGGCTTATCTCCTGAGCAAATGGCTCAATTGTTCCCGGTTTCCCTAACCAAGGTTGCTAGGAGATGGTTCATGGTCCTAGACAAGACTCGTTACAGGACATGGAAGGATATCGGCGAGCAGTTCATCAGGCAATTCAAATATGATGACGGGACAGAAATCACCAGAAAGGATTTGGAAAGGACAAAGCAAGACTTGAGGGAATCCTTTCTGACCTTTGTGAAAAGATGGAGGAGAATAGCAGCTCAGATGATGGAGCGCCCTTCTGAGGAAGAGCAGGTCCAAATAATCATGAAAAATATTTCCCCCCAGCTCCAGTATCACATGTCGTTGCAGTATTATCCGGACTTCAAACACTTTATCGTGGCAGGCACCCAAATAGAGGAGGCTATGGCTCAAGGTGTGTTCAACCGAAGTAACCCGAATACCAAAGAATTCACGAAGCCTCCATCAGCTGAAATTAATAACCTTTCCCGCTCCAAGCCTCAGCCTTCAAAACCTCAGAACCCCATGGTGATGGATTATACCCAACCTGCTGTCGCACCTCGGCCACAGGCCCAGACAGAATTTACCCCTCTCCCTCTTCCACCATCTGTGATACTCAAGGAGTGTCTAGCCTCAGGTCGCATAATCCTGCCCGACATTAGGGCTCTTCCTAATCCTTTACCAGCAAATTGGCGAACAGATCAACACTGCGAATACCATAGAAATTCTGGCCATCTCACTGATAATTGCATTGCCCTAAAATTCAGAATCCAGAGGTTGCTCGACAATAAAAGCCTTGTGTTTGAGCCAAGTCCCGTTGCTACCAATAACCCATTATCAAATCATGCAGTACTGCCGCCAGCCGTTCGCAATGCTTAAATAACTGAAGGTTCAAAGGGGCACAGGTCCGGTTGCAATGAAAAGAATCAGAAGTCGAAAGTACCATTTATGAGCCAGCTTTCGCCGAGCCTCCGAAGCTAGACAGTTGCGGCAGTTAAAGTTTTAGTCGTTTATTATTTTATTTTGAGTCAGCCATCATGGTCAGTACAATTGTTGAGTCCGATTCTACAGTTCAAGGTTAATGCCTAGTCCAGGCAAGTTATCTTTTGCTTTTCTTTTAGAGTTGTGAATCCTGAACATGTTCAGGATAGGTTGTGAGATGTAGTATTTTTTTTCTTTAAATAAAATTTCAGTTCCAATAGTTCACTTGTGTCTATTTCTTAAGTGTGCTTCTGATCTTAAAATAAGACTCCCTCCTCAAATGAGGACAAAATTGACGAAACTCCACTTGAGTCACAACGATTACTTGAACAAGAGGAGGAGCGCCAATCTCAGCTTCTAAAAGATGAAATTGAAGTGGTAAACACTGGCACTGAAACTTTGATTCAGTGGATGCTAATTGAAAATACATTACCCTCTGAAGAGTGTGAAGAATTGATAAAATTATTTCAAGAATAAGAAGATTGTCTAGAAAAGCTACAACCGATACCAGGGGCAAGACATGGATGGAAAGCTCAAAGAAAATGAAGAAAGTGAGAAGATATATGCTGTACAAGGGGCATAGAGTGGAAACAACTTTCATATTTCCAATCAATGACCTTGGTTCTCAAATTCATAACATAAAGCCAACAAATTCAAGATAAGAAGTTCAAGAGCAAGCATTGAAAAGTGGTCATCAGATATCAAGAGTTACAAATCCATAAATGGACGATGTCAAAGAACAAGTTTCGCTCTATGAAAGTCGAAAGCACGTATTAGAATCTTGAAAGAAGAAGATCCATTATCTCTTACCTGGAAATGCCGTCAAACTCCGAAAAAAAAAAATGAAAAAAAAATAATAATCAGTACCAGAGGGACTCTAGTAACCTAGATCGATTCCCAATCTGAACATCGGAAGGCCTCCTTTGGCTGAATAAATCCCATAATCAGAACCCAACGTCAAAAGAATACTGGTTTGCAAACCCTTCGAGCCTAAATGAAATTTTCTTGAAAACCCATCAAACTAGGGGCATTCGCCCCGAACTACGCGAGACCTGATCCCTACACTGGGGTACGTAGGCAGCTCGGTTAAACTGAGTTCGGTCAATTCAAAAAAGAAAAGCAATTCAATCAATCCAAAAAAAAAAAAAAAGAAATTCAATCCTTTCAGAAAAAAGAGGGACAAGTTCCTAAAGAAGAGAAGTCAATTATTCCAGAAAGAAGAGAAAAAAAAAAGAAAAATCAATAAACCTTCGAACAATTTATCTTCAAACTAGGGGCATTCGCCCTGAACTACACACGACCTGATTCATACCTTGGGATATGTAGGCAACCTGTTCACAGGTTCGGTCGAAATCTTTGTTGAACCTTAAGCCATTCTTTGAAAAGCCCTATCCTACCTATAAAGTCCTTCCGATGTTCAGAACTAATGATCTAGGTCCCGAAAAAAAAAAAATGATGATGAATAAAAAAAAATGAAGTTTGAAGATCTGCTAGACTGAAAACCTGAAAGGGCGGTTTAGGCAAAATTTAAGATCATTCCCTGCTAAGTTGAAAACGCGAAAGGGCGGCTTAGGCAAAAGCTAAGGGGATAGCCTGCTGAATCGAAAACCTAGAAGGGCGGTTCAGGCAAAAGCTAAGGGGATAGCCTGCTGAATCGAAAACCTAGAAGGGCGGTTCAGGCAAAAGTTAAGGCTACCACGGTCCGCCAAGTTAAAAACCCTGAAGAGGTGACTTGGTCATGGTAAGAGAATCATTGTAAGAAGGCTACAGCCGGTATCAGGACTGAAGATCAACTGAAGTTCAAGCAAATTCAAGTGACATCCTCAAAACTGGGGGCATTGGAGCTAAGCAATCCTAGGAGTTGTAATTAAATCATTGAGGCATTACTATTTTAAGGAAAAAGTCCAGTGTTTACCAATTGAAAAAAATATTCCTTGAAAGGATAGACTTACCAAATAAAACGTTAACTAAGTCAGAAGCATTACTGTGTCTGTCAGTGTAGTTAATCAATCGTTGTTATTCTATGTTCATTCCTTCAGAGCTCCTCAATCCTTTGAGTAGTGTCTTTTATCTAAGTTTTCTCTTTAAAAAGAGTCAATCGTCGTCCTTGTGTCCAAAATGATGCAACTGTCTCGGAGAAGGAGGCCCGGCTTCGTCAGCTCCCTGCGATTGTACCTGAAAGAGCTTGAGAATCCAGTCAAACAGCTTCATTTCAAAGATGATAAACTCAGAAGAGTTCAGAAGTAGAAACATCAGAAAGCCCGGCTTCCGTAAAAAGATCATACCTCAAAAAGGCATCTTAAGCTTGGAAGAGCCTCAGATGCAATGATGGTCGAGCCAATTTCTCAGAAAGATGAACCGTTAAAATTCAGAATTTCCTTCCAGTTAGTTAAATACTATCCTGGTCAAGAAATGTTTATCTAAACACCTATCAAGAGGCAAGTCCCACTTTTCCATGATTATATCCAAGAGAGCCGTTGTTCTAGATTACCAATTTTAAGTGTCTTGTTCAAGGTTTCAGTTATCCAAATCCCCAAAGACAAGACCAGCAGTCTCTTTGAGAAAAATCTTGTTGAAGTTTAATAAAAGTGTTTCTAATCCATTCTTGTTAGTAATGGTTCTTCGGTTTGCCGTTTCATCATTCGTCACGGTTTGCCGTTTCATCATTCGTCAAAGTCCTAGTTTCCGATATCTTTGACAAGCACGATCTGTAGCATCCCCGATTTCATTAAGTTCAAAAAATCAAAAATTCATCAAATCCAATCCTATGTCAAATTCAAGTTCATGAAAAATCTCTAAATTCTTCATTGTTGAATTCATCAATCAAAGCTATCTTGTTTCCTTGAGCCCGTTTGTGAACGGTGCCTCATTTTCTGAGTCCATTTGTGAATGGTCTCGTGTTCTCCTTGAGCCCGTTTGTGAACGGCGCCTCATTTCTGAAGTTCATTTGTAAATGGTCTCATGTTCCCCTTCATCCCGTTTGTGAACGGTGTCTCATTTTCTGAAGTTCATTTATAAATTGTCTCATATCCTCTTCAAGCCCGTTTGTGAACGGTGCCTCATTTTCTGAGTCCATTTGTTTATGGTCTCATGTCCTCCTTGAGCCCGGTTGTGGACGGTGCCTTATTTCTGAAAAATCAAAAATTCATCAAATCCAATCCTATGTCAAATTCAAGTTCATAAAAAAAACTCTAAATTCTTCGTTGTTGAATTCATCAATCAAAGCTATCTTGTTTCTTTGAGCCCGTTTGTGAACGGTCCTCTTTTCTCGAGTCCATTTGTAAATGGTCTCGTCTTCTCCTTGAACCCGTTTGTGAACGGTATCTCATTTTTCTGAGTCCATTTGTGAATGGTCTCATGTCCTCCTTGAGCCCGTTTGCGGACGGTGCCTTATTTCTGAAAAATCAAAAATTCATCAAATCCAATCCTATGTCAAATTCAAGTTCATGAAAAAACTCTAAATTCTTCATTGTTGAATTCATCAATCAAAGCTATCTTGTTTCTTTGAGCCCGTTTGTGAACGGTGCCTCTTTTCTCGAGTCCATTTGTAAATGGTCTCGTCTTCTCCTTGAACCCGTTTGTGAACGGTGTCTCATTTTTCTGAGTCCATTTGTGAATGATCTCATGTCCTCCTTGAGCCCGTTTGTGGACGGTGCCTTATTTCTGAAAAATCAAAAATTCATCAAATCCAATCCTACGTCAAATTCAAGTTTATGAAAAATCTCTAAATTCTTCGTTGTTGAAGCTATCTTGTTTCTTTGAACCCGTTTGTGAACGGTGCCTCATTTCTCGAGTCCATTTATGAATGGTCTCATGTTCTCCTTGAGCCCGTTTGTGAACGGTGCCTCGTTTCTCGAGTCCATTTGTGAATGGTCTCGTCTTCTCCTTGAGCCCGTTTGTGAACGGTACCTCATTTTCTGAGTCCATTTGTGAATGGTCTCTTATTCTCCTTGAACCCGTTTGTGAACGGTGCCTCGTTTCTCGAGTCCATTTGTGAATGGTCTCGTCTTCTCCTTAAGCCCGTTTGTGAACGGTGCCTCGTTTCTCGAGTCCATTTGTGAATGGTCTCGTCTTCTCCTTGAGCCCGTTTGTGAACGGTACCTCATTTTCTGAGTCTATTTGTGAATGGTCTCATGTTCTCCTTGAGCACGTTTGTGAACGGTGCCTCGTTTCTCGAGTCCATTTGAGAATGGTCTCATCTTCTCCTTGAGCCCGTTTGTGAACGGTACCTCATTTTCTGAGTCCATTTGTGAATGGTCTCGTCCTCTCCTTAAGCCCGTTTGTGAACGGTACCTCATTTTCTGAGTCCATTTGTGAATGGTCTCATCTTCTTCTTAAGCCCGTTTGTGAACGGTACCTCATTTTCTGAGTCCATTTGTGAATGGTCTCATATCCTCCTTGAGGCCGTTTGTGAATGGTACCTCATTGTCTGAGTCCATTTGTGAATGGTCTCTTATCCTCCTTGAGCCCGCTTGTGAAAGATGTCTCATTTTCTTAAAAAAAAAAAAAAAAAAAAAAAAAAAAAAAACCGCTTGAGAACGATCTTTGTTCTTTCTCTTCGGAATCCATTCGAAAGTGGTATCTCATTCTCTCGTTGGTCGTTTGTAAACGGCACCGCATCAGGATTTCTTATTATGTTCTAATTCTAGGATTTCATTTAGGGCCTTGCATTAGGTAGTAAATGTTTGCGTCTAAGTTCCGTTTTGTGTAGAGTCTTTTGTCGATTAAAGCTACGCAAAATGGCTCTGTCATTTTGACTTTGGTATTCGATGACTATGTCATCTCTACCAAAGAGGGGCATCTGTAGACACCCCATTTTGCTCTACCTTAATCGATAAAGAAATTAGGGTTTGTTTTCCGTCGGTTTTCCAATGTCTTTCTTTCCCGCATCCGTTTGTTACATTTCTAAATATTTTTGGTCATTTCCGTCGTGTTTCGCATTTTCCCGCTAAATGTTGAGAAGGATTATTCAGAAAAATCTAAACTAGGGAGAATTTGTACCCGCTGGTGTGGGACCTGCTAGTGTGGGACCCGTTTGTGTGGGACCCGCTGGTGTGGGACCTGCTAGTGTGGGACCTGCTAGTGTGGGACCCGCTGATGTGGGACCCGTTTGTGTGGGACCCGCTGATGTGGGACCCGCTTGTGTAGGGCCTGCTGATGTGGGACCCGCTTGTGCGGAACCCGCTGATGTGGGACTCACCATTAGCATGACTTAACTTTCTCTACCATTTCCACTAACTTCATTTTTCCCTTTAAAATAACACCATTATCTCCATTACCATTATATATTCCATTATCCCCACCACCATTCCCACCATTACCATTATATATTCCATTATCCCCACCACCATTCCCACCATTACCATTATATATTCCATTATTCCCACCACCATTCCCACCATTACCATTATATATTCCATTATCCCCACCACCATTCCCACCATTACCATTATATATTCCATTATTCCCACCACCATTCCCACCATTACCATTATATATTCCATTATTCCCACCACCATTCCCACAATTACCATTGTTTATTTCCATTATTCTCCACCACACCCACCATTCACATTATATATTCCATTATTCCCCACCACAATTCCCACCATTACCATTATATATTCCATTATTCTCCACCACACCCACCATTATCATTGTTTATTTCCATTATTCTCCACCACACCCACCATTCTCATTGTTTATTTCCACCTCTCCACTAAGTTTTTCACTATATAAAGAGAGGTGATGAGAGGAGGAAAAAAAAAAAACAACACATTGTTTTTGGATAGTTTTCTCTTTCTCTCCCTCAATATCTCTCACTCTCTCACTCTCACACTATCATTATCTACTTTCTCTCCTTATTTGTTTCTCCCCATCTCTCTCCCTTGTTCCATATAAAAAAAAATATAAAAGAAAATAAAACAAAGAAAAAGAGAAAGAAAGCGGAAGCGGATCAAGCGGCGGTGCGATTTTCGAATTTTTCGGCTCTCGGATTCGGCGAGGATTTCGATCACAGGTAGGTACTTAATTTTTAGATTTTTCTAGAATTATTTGGTATATTTGCATGATTTTTAGTATTTAATTGGATTTAGTTGAAAATTAAATATGTATGCTCAAAATCATGATCTCCATAAGTGTTTCGAAAATAAAATATATACTAAATGAATTCCAAAATTAATGAAATTTCGTGGGAAACTAATATGATACCAGTACATTCTACCATGAAATTTTGAGAATTTTGAGAATTTGTTTGGTATATTATTTTATGCTTTCTTTGAAATTTACCAGCTTTTGGAGGAATTGTTACTGACATCAGATCACAACTAAAATTCTTAAAATTTTTACAGTAGTCGTCAATCTCACATTTCTAGTTACTGTAAAAGTTTCAAGTGATTTGGATCTGTTTTCATATGGGATGTAGGGTTAATTCATAATCTGGTCTGAAAATTAAAAAATCTGAAACTGATAGTAAATGGTTTCCAAAATTCATGAAAATTTCTCAGTATGTTATTTTTACTTATATCTTATTAATGTAGAAATTTCATTGAATTTAGATTCATATTTCTAGTGGTTTCTGTGTTATTTGTGCAATCTGGTCAATCAATTGTTAAATCGAAATTAAATATGAGCTTAATGTAAAAATCTGTAAAACTCTTTCCGTAAGCTACATTTCATCATATCTTGCTGCTGTAGAAATTTCAACTCATTTCGAATTCGTTTGCTACAATTTCACTTGTAAAATCACTCATATGTTTAAAATTGATAAAATTCATTGAAAATCCGAAATTAATTGAAAATCATCTGAATATTTCTAAAGAACCTTAAATCTCTGTCACACATTAACTCCTTAATCCATTGAAACAGAAATCTTAGGATCATTAGAATTTCCTGGAAAAATGGTCAGTGCATCCATAATCGTATCCCAATTGCAACCGATCTTTGACAATTTGAATACTTAAGCTATAGCATGTTGTTGGCTCCGAGGTTACTGTCCACGGAAATCCTGAGATATGCCAGGCAATAAGATGTTATAACCTAAGTATTAAATTGCGCAAGGAAAGAACGCACGATTCCCTTCCTTGGATGCTATTCTGGGCCGAAATTGGTGAACCCTAGAACCATTGGTAATCCTCAAGTGTCCATAAATCGAAAATCCATGAAATCTGAAATTAATTAACTTCAAGAATTTGAATTGATTTGTCTCGAGTCTTCCGGAACCATTGGATTATGGTTTCCAATCTAAGAACCATTAGAGCCCAATTTAGGAACACTAGTGTTGTGTCGTGTCCTAAGTTTTAGGGAGTCCTAGAGTTAGGAGTCCAGCCTCATCACGGACGTTTGTTATGTATAACAACCGTGCCATAGGTCTAGTCACACTAGTCACCCAATCTTTCCTTAAGACGAGCCTAGTAACTTAGGATGTAGGCAAACCTGCATTAGTCTAAGGAACAATTTGCATTTAGATAAGAATCATATAGCATCTCAGATGAAATCCTAAGATAATAAAATCCTCAACTTGAATTAAATAACTTCTCTCAAAACTGTTGAAACAGTCAATTCTGTCTAGGTCGGTGTCCTAGTTGAGTTAGGCATAAGTAGCTTGGCTTAGGTGCACCGAACTACGTCGACTCTGATCCCAGTGAGGCTTGGGTACGTAGGCAGCTTGGATGTCTGACGGCATACCACCCGCGAGTCGGCACCACAACAAATTGTGGTGTTTTGTATATTAATTTTCTTGTAAATACTTAATCAAATCAGTTAGGGTTTTCCATGAAATTAGAATTCTAGGAGAACTTTCACTTAGAATGAATCCAGACAAATTAATAAATCAAGATACACATCTAGGATTCACATTGAAATTAGATTCTAGGATGCATGTCACTTAGTTCGCACATTAACATAGAGTTGAATGAGCCATTTAAAATAAATTTAAAAGAGTTAGCTTTTGGAATCGAAGACCGATTATCGGGCAGGAATGGTGCATGTGGTGGATAACTCCCCATACCTTCCATTCTTGTAACCAGGTAGCGAGTCTAGATTTCTGGTTAATTACGGGTCCTAGATCCCACATCTAGGTGGCGACTCTGTCAGTCTCTTTCGTGTGGAATTCGGATTGCCTTAGTGATCCCAAGTTTACAGGAAAGACAAATTCAAATCAATAATTAAAATGCACACGCCAATTGCGTGGGTACGAGAGACCAAGAGAGAGAGCGCGGCGGCTCGCGCCCCGCCCCTCTCGCGGGATCATGTCCCACAGGTATAACCTGTGACGTCCAGTTATCCAGAGGTCCCTCGGCTGGGGTGATATAGTCCTCTGGGTTCAGAAAAGGTGCATCTCTTCCAATCATAGCAATGACTGGTGCCTCAGTTTGAAACAAAGAATTCAGGAGTTCTGGCTCAAAGTTCTCAACCCAGTCTGAGTCTGGTTCCTCTGTCACTACTGCCTCTGTAATCTGCTTACTGTAAAATTCTGCTGGCAGCTCATCTGCAAAGAAAATCTCAAGACCCGGCAGCTTGGTCCCATTCTCATCATACCATGGCTCTGAGAAACCATAATAAGGGCAATCAGCTCCCTCTTTTCGGAATCTACCATTCATGACTTTGCTGAAAGGTCCCATTGGAAACTCTAAACCTTTGCGGCGACATTCTGCCCATTTAAACATGTAGGCTCTCATTTCTCGCACCTCCTTGCGAGTCGGCTTGTATCCCAACCCAAACAACCCATCAGATGCTTTCAACTCGGGCCGCTCAGTCGGACCCTGCATATTCTTCCCCAAACCTGCCCCTGGGAGATATCCAAATCGGCGCATCATCTTGACTACCCGAGTATTGGTGCTAGAGAGAAACATAATTTCTTCACTCATAGCCTCTTTCATGGTGATAGCCGAAACCTCCACTGAAAATCCTGTCAGACTGATATCTCTTGTGTTTTCAGTAACAAGCTCTTGAGATATTTGTCCAACTTCTGGCTCGGGATCTCCCTTGACTGTGATCACCCGATTGTTTCGAATGAATTTTAGTTTTTGATGAAGTGTGGAAGGGATAACTCCAACCTTGTGCAGCCAAGGTCGACCAAGCAACAGACAAAAAGAAGTCTTGATATCTAACACCTGAAATTCAATGTCAAAGGTTTCTCCTCCAATGACAATCTCAGTAGCCAATGTCCCAATAACATCCCTTCGAGTCCCATCATATGCCAGTATGCCTTGCTCAGACGGAATGAAATCTTCAGGCCCAAACCCCAGAGTAGTGGCAGTGCTCAAAGGACACACGTTCAAAGCTGACCCATTGTCTACCAGTACTTCTGATACTTTCTTCTGATTGCAAAGCAGGGTAATCTTGAGAGGACGAGTATGATCCTTTCCTTCTGAAGGCAAGTCCTCATCTGAGAAAGATAAGGCTTTTGAAGCCTTGGTCATGGCCACCAAACCGACCAGCTCGTCAGGAGTGATTTCAACTGATACCTGGGACGAGTTCAATTCACGAAGTACACCCTGTCTGTGCTTCGGCGATGCCATCAATAAACCCCAAATGGACACATTAGCTTGTGTCTTCTTAAGCTGATTCAGCAGGTTATCTTCTTCTTCATCAAGTCTCTGTTTCTGCCTCTGACTATCAACTCCTCTTGCAACTTCAGCGGGATTTTCAACTCTAAGCTCAGCTGGTTTGAAGACTCGTCCACCACGTGTGACGTGGCGGAGCTCATCGCACTGATCATTCAAGAGCAAAAGATCTTCATCTTCTATCTTAAGGATGTAAGGGGTTTTTATCTCTTCTTCCTCATCATCACTCATCTTTAAGACATATAGAGATTCAGAATCTTTCTCCTCATCTTCACACTGGAAAACATATGACTGGTTTGATGGCCCAGCCACATCAGGGTCGTTCCAGGATAGAACATATGGCCTTTCGGATTCTGCCCACTGATTTTCTTCTTCAAATTTCCAGACATAGGGTTCTTCGGATTCCACAGCACATATGAAGGAAGCCGGATCAATGACAGACTCCTCGGCGCAAATGACATTGACCGAGGATGGAGGCGGCATTGCATGCGTAGGAAGGGGGTTTCTAGTTACATTTGGTAACTCGATTGACAGTTCCTTCCTATCGATCATGTTCTGAATTTGGTGTTTCAAAGCTAAACACCTGTCAGTGATATGGCCCGTGTTGCGGTGATAATCACAGAACTGATCCTCTCTCCAGGATCTCGGCAACGGGTTGGGAGGAGGCTTAATGTCAGGCAGCTTGATCTTCCTGTCCTTCAACAGCTTCTTCAAAGCTACGGACAAAGAATATGGAAGGGGATCAAAATGACGAGGAGGCTTCTGCTCCATCGGCGGCCTTCTCACTTCAGTGACTACCCTGGGTGGGGGCCTGACATAATTGACATTATGTACTTCCTTTGGCGCCATCACAGGTCGCTTCCCTTCTCTGACATTAGACGGAATTCTTGATTTCAGGCATTTAGCCAATGCATCTTCTATCTGAGTCCCAGTCTTAATGAGATGATTGAAATCGAGGAAATACTGAATAGCCATATGATGATAATATTGCGGCGATAAATTTTTCACCACAATCTTGATTTGATCCTCATCTGACAGACGATGAGTCATTTGTGCTGCTTTCCTTCTCCATCTGCGAATGAAGGAAGTAAAAGTTTCATTATGGCCCTGCTTCAAAGCCTTGAGATCTCTTTTGGTCACATCGATCCCCTCCTCCATGGAGAATTGTTCGACAAACCTATTTGCAATATTCTCTAGAGTTCTGATCTCTTCTGACTTTAGGCTCAGGAACCACTTCTTAGCTGTTCCAACAAGGGATCTAGGGAATAGAAGAGCAACTTGCTCTGGAGATAAACCATGTTGTTGTAGAAGTGGAAGAACTGACATCAAATGGCTCCTAGGACACCCGGTCCCATCGTATTTATCCATGTCCGAAACTTTGAATCTAGGAGGCAATGTGATTCCCGGATACAACATAAAATCGGCCATGTTCAACTTTTTCGGGCATTGAAATTTTATGTTTTCCATCTCTTGGGCCAGCCTATCCATTCTGTCCGCTATCGCTTTGCCCTCATTGGCTCTATCCAGATTAGGATGATAATTCTCTTCTGCATACTGCCCATCTTCGAAATCGTCTTCGACATTCAAAACTGCAGGCCTGGCCATTGCAGGAGGGGGAGGAGGTATAGCTGAAGGGTGCTGAGCTACATGCTCCTTGGAGGTAGATTCTCTATCATTTTTCAGACGGGCTATCTCCTCATTCATGTTATTCATCTGTTGAAGCATAGCCTTCATCATCTCACTCATCTCAGCTATAGCGTTTGCAGATTCAGCCATCTGTTCAGGAGTAAATTGGACGGGCGAAGGGATTTCCTGAAGATTGGAGAAAGGTAATGCAGGGGAGGTAAAAGAAATTGGTGAGGAAGAAAAACGACTCAGCCTGGAATCAGCGGACTGACGGGACCAGGTTGATTTTGAAACGAGGATTTTCTTAGGAGCAATGGCTGCTCAATCAAGAATCCTGATATGGAAATATAAACACTAGATTAAAATTTTGATAATCGAGATAAACTATTTTGATCAAACAATGACAAAAGAAACAAAAACACACTTTCATTAATAAGATTCCAAATTGTGATTACAACGGATGAAAAATATTAATCTCTAATCACAGCTGGATAAACAGACTGACAATAATGGGAAATGCAGAAAACGGAATAACAAAACATGATACAGATCTTCAAGGCTCCTCAATCCGAGCTTTCTTGCTTACGGGCTTTTCTGGTAACTCTTTCCGCTGGACTTTAGATGATAGAGCAAATCTTTTATATGTAACTTTGTTTCCCCAAGCAGCTACAATGGACTTTATGAGATCGGGAGTAAGCTTTTCACAAGGAGGAGGAGTTACAAATCCGGGAGGACATGGATTTCCCTTGATCTGGTAAAGCAGACGAGTGGGAGCATAAAAGGTTGACTTTTCCAAACCCATAAGGTATACAAATGGATGCGGGTAAGTGCTAGTGATAATGTGTAAACATGAATGACTCACCCAATGGAATTGATCATTCTCCACGTGTTGCAACCAATTATGCCAATCATCATTGGATTGAGGTTTATTAGCCATGGGTTGCCACGAAAGGTGATCCTTGAGGGTGTACTGAAGGGAGCTCCGTGGCCGAAGGATGGTGAGTTTTTCACAAAGCCACAAATAAAGCAATTTGACACATCCGTGGAAATTGTCTTTAACTTCTCGCCGAGCAATAAGGTCTAGCCCAAAGAAGGTTTATGCTAGCATGATTGGGACAGGATTTCTTCCTTCGTTAATTTGGTCGACTACACTCAGTAAGGTCACAGGGGCAATACTGGAGTCTTCACGGATAACGTGACGTGCAAGGACACCAAAGATTAAAGCACTACGCCGACAATTTTGAAAACGGTAATCGGTAGGGTCAATACTTTTAGAAAAACGCTCAATGAGGTCATCGAATTGCACGTACGTGTCCTTGAAATAGGGCATAGCATCAACAATTTTGTTCTCGAAAAGCTTACAGAAAAGGGAACGAGGAGACGCTATACTCGAAGGTTGGATCCAGAGTCCCTCAGGTGGGAGTTCTAATAAGGCGCACCAATCCTCGAATATAGGACAGATTTCAAAGGGACCAAATTGAAAAACATGAAGAATAGGATCCCAGAGTCTTGCAGCTGCTTGAAGAAATTGCCAGTTCACACCGGATGCGCTCAAATTATTAAATGTGCTAATGAATCTGTCGGCCACGCTCCACTCTGCACGCTCGCGCGGAAGAGCTTGAATTGACTCACTTATCCAGCTCCTCATAACCTTGTTCGACATGATTTAACCTAATCACAGATAGGATAAGATCAGAAAAAAGTGAAGATGATCCTGAATAACAAAATGATAGGGATAAATTTGACCGATCATATGGGAAGGATACAACTGGTGACACTGATTTTGTTCATCCATAATCATAGACTTTCGAATAGATCAGAAAGGTAGACCACGGCCACAAAATGACAGAAGTAGGTCATAGACTGGATCTCAAATCTGATGATGAACACTGACAACTATATGATCAAGAGGATCGATAATGATAGATCATGGTCACAGAGATAGCGAACAGGCTATCAACCATATCTAAGACAGAGCATGTAGATAACAAAATCCAACCCAATAAGTAATATCCATACACAACATGGATCTATGACACATCAAAAGAAAAGGTACACAGTCGAAGGATAATATACATACATGACATGGATCTGTGTACACAACATGAATGAACTCACGATCAGAGGGAAATGAAGATCATGGCCACGAAAGCGACAAGTACAAACCGCTAATTAAGTGACTCTGAAAGAATGTATATATTATTGATTAAACCAGGAATCCCTCACTGAAAAAGAGGGTTCTAATCTAACCAACCAACAAAACTGAATATATAGGAGAGATTCGCATAATCTAAAGACAAAATGACAGATATAGTCCCAACAAAAGTGAAAGAAATACTATCGATTGCATCAAAGGAGTGATGAATCAAACCTAGAATACCTACTGCAAAAGAGGCCTGATCTGAACAATTGACTCAACAAATAGGGTATGTACAAGAAGATGACAAAACCGTACATCGACTTAGCGAGTAACACATGTACAAGGAACAACACCACTGTACATTCAGGAGGCAAAACATAGACCATGATCAAAATAAAGACCAGAGAAAATGATTAACCATTTTGAAGACTGGAGAATGAAACTATGTAGCTGATAGTTAGACCAGAAAATTCTATTGACAGACAGATCCTGATCTAACAGATTAACACAAAAACCGATCAGGACAATACGGAATCAAGGATTTGATCATGGCCATAAAAGATGATGAAAGAAAGTCATCGGCTAAACCCACAACTGAAAGAACAAGAAAGCTCTAACTGATGATAATAGATCAAGAAATCTTCTGGACATAAACCTAAGATACTGGAATAATCATATGATAAAAAATCACAGGATAGATCACGACCCAGGTGACGACCAAGTAAAAGCAATGTCATCGATCAGGTCCGAAGGAATACACGACTTGCGATAGATACGGAAACCTAATCTAGGAGACAGGTCCTAATCTACAAATAGATATAATACATGCACGTACATATATACATACATACCCTAACCAGGGGCACCAGCCCTAATCTGATCTAGCAGAGCCAAGAAAATCTTGACTCAAAAGTATCTGTGAGTGTACTAGATAACGCGGCGGGCAATCACGGCGTGACTTGCCCTTCTACACTACATGGGTAGGCTGACTTCTATCCTAGGCTCACATATGCTGGTCGCACATGTTCGTCCTATATGAGTACATATATATAGTGTCCTAGCAAGGGTTCCCTAATTTTGGTTCTAAAGGGATCAACTAATATATATATATATAATATATTGAAATAAAAGTAGGGCCCAGGCATTTCTGCAGGGTACTATGCTTATGACCATACCCTTGATGTATAACGCCAGCACACCCAGCATTATACAGAGTAAGTTCATTGCTCATCGGCTACTGTAGAACACCAGCACACCCAGTGTCTACGTCTGCAGCTCTGGCGCATAGCTTGGAAATAGATACAATAGCACCAGCAGGGTAATGACATCCCATCTGGCACGCACTGTATCTATCCCGTGGAGCCCATAATAATAAAATCAATAAAAGAAAAAATGAAAATAAAATGATGCATGTGGTGCAGTGTGTGATTCCATTGTTTTAAACATCTATTTGGTGCCCCTGGATTCTAAGCGATTAAATTCCCATTTATAATGATTTTAGCTCAAAATTCTTCAAAATTAATAACAAATGGCATTTTAACAGAGTTAGGCAATATCTCGAAAGAGAAAATCCCCAGCAGAGTCGCCAGCCTGTGGACCCCGATCCGAGAGAGAGGCGGGGAACGGGCCCCACACTAAGTCTCAGGATCATCCACGTGAATGGAGAGCTCTGCCAAGGAACTCTCGAAAGAAGTGCCTCTCACAGCATGAGTGGCGATATAAAAGGTGAGATACCTCTCGATTCGGGGACTAGCCCAGATTCGAGACGTACCTTAAACAAAGAAGAGTCGCCATCCAAGGAAAAAGGCAAATGGGCCCTGGATCCCATACTATGCTCTGTTGCAACGGATAACCAGAGATATAAATAAGGTTCGTGCCTGGTTACGAATTCGGAAGGTCTAAAGAGCACCTCATCCGCCCAAGTGCGAACACCTGGTCTCTTATGCCATTTACTTAATAATTTTGAAGAGTTTTGGGCGAAAATCATATGGAATGGGAATGAATATCTCCGAGAAGACGTCTATCTAATCATGCATGTCTCGGAGATGAAATCAAAGGCACACAAGATAAAATAAAAGAAACATGTGTCACCTAAGCATAGCTAGGTTATGAGTGACAAGCCTAATGGGTGTCTAAGTTCTGATGAACAAACACATGCATGACACACCAAAAAGTATAAAGTCTGCGCAATAAAGTAAGAAAACACTGCAAAACATAGAAAAAGACTCGATACCATACAACCCTAAGACTCTAATCTATACCTAGGCCCGAGTCTTTAGATGATCTGATGTTCATCCAAAGAAGCCTACGTATCCCCGCCTCCACGAGAATCAAGGCAACGTAGTTCTTCGCACCTATTCTAAGCTATGATGCCTAAGACATCTAGACCTCTATCCTAGACTCGATCTAAAAGACCGGACTAGTTCTTAAAGCTTCTTGTGTGATTATTTAAATTCCAATGGATTGTAGATTTTAGGACACCCTATATGCCCTAACTAAATGCAGGTTAGCCCTAAGCTAATGCAGGTGGTTCCTATAATCTATGTGTAGCTAGGCTGTAAATCCTAAGGAAAACAGTAGGATCTATCGCATCTTAGACCTAGTCATCAATTGGCAATGTGGATCGCCAACTGACCGGACGGAGGCGTAAAACCCTTAGCTAGGACTCACTCCTAACTCTAACACAAACAAATAAAACACACAACAAACAAACAACGAACGAGGGAGCAACTCCCGACTCAAAAACTCTCTAACTAGGACAACCTCCTAACTCTAGAGGAAGATCCTTTCGAAAAAATAATATTTTGAAAGATTTTTGTAATTTTGAAAGATTTAAAATGCTTGTTTTTAAAGGTTTGGCTGGACTTGGGATGTGGATCCCAAGCTGCACTACGTACCCTGTTGAAAGGGATCAAGCCAACGTAGTTCGGAACAGATTTCCTAACTACTACTAATGACTCAAGATTTTTGAGATTTTTGGTTTTTTAGATGTTTTTGTTGTTTTTAAGTATTTTTGACTCAAGGGGGACAAATCCTATCATCATAAGGAGAGGACAGACTCCTGACATCCCGCAAAGGTTGGACAGCATCCTATGCTTTGCGGGGGAAAAGAACAGAAACACAGCTCTGCAAGGGTTGGACAGCATCCTATACCTTGCAAGAGTGGATAAAAACATGATACGATGAGAGGTAGAATAGAATCCTAACCCCTATGATGATAGAATTTGATTCCTTAACAAGATGATTGACTTTCTAAACTAAGGACGGATTCCTGTGCTAGTGGACTAACCAAACTAAGATAAAGCTCAACAAGTAATAAGGAAATACCTTGTGCATATTTGGCAAAGGTAAAACACCCAGCCGGGCCGGACAGCTACCTAGCCCTAAGGTACAACAAATGTGCAACCTAATACCCATAAGGGTAAGGGGTATGTCGCCAAGCCGAGTAGGATGTTCTCCCAAAACCAAATGAAGCACAAAGAGGAAGATGCTAATGAGACTGGGCAAGTCTCTTAGACATATAGGTAGGATAGAGAAAAATGCTAACAAGGAAAAAGAGACCTTGTGCATATTTGGTTTAGGTAAAACACCCAGCCGGGCCGGACAGCTACCTAGCCCTAGGGTGCAACAAATGTGCAACCCAATACCCATAGGGTAAGGGGTATGTTGCCAAGCCGAGTAGGATGTTCTCCCAAAACCAAATGATGCACAAAGAGGAGGTTTAGCAAGAAAATGAGACTAGGTAAGTCTCTTAGACACAGAGGTAGGATAGAGAAAAAATACTAACAAGGAAAAAGAGACCTTGTGCATATTTGGCAAAGGTAAAACACCCAGCCGGGCCGGACAGCTACCTAGCCCTAGGGTGCAACAAATGTGCAACCCAATACCCATAGGGTAAGGGGTATGTTGCCAAGCCGGGTAGGGTGTTCTTCCAAAACCAAACGACGCACAAAAATGAGGGTTTAAGACCTATGAGACTAGAGGTAGTCTTCTAGAGGTTAACTCAGGTTGATTCATTAATGAGACAATGCCTGTCTCCAAAGATTTGGATCTAAAAGACTAGGCAAGTCTTTTGAGAAAATAGAATGCTATTTGGACTGTGCAAGTCCCCTAGAGATGGGCTTGGGCTAGCGCCTTCATCGCCCTTTCAACGAGAGGGAATTCTAATATCAAAGAATTTTAACAAAATCTATAAGACTGTGTTAGTCTATCAAAAAGAGAAGAAAAAGCTACCAGATAATCGCAAATTTTATTCTAAGAATAAATCAAGTGCTAAGCAAAGAAGAATATACAATCTAATAGCAATCATAAAATGATAAATAACATTAATTAGTCCAGACCAGCCGCTGGATAGCCTAATAAAGTAAAAACAATATCAAACACTTCAAAACCAACCACAAACCCCAATACGGGGACTCCAATGAAATCAGATGATGCCAAAGTAATCATCTGATATCATATACACATGATAATATTTCTAATCCCGCCTTGAGATCAGACAGTACTCATGTCGATAATATCGAATAGAGTAGTCATCTGATCTCCTTCTTCCTATTAACAATTTATTTAAATAATAAGGAATGAATATAAAAAATGAAAGGAAATGAAATCTATGTGATCAATTATAAGTGCTATAAAGTATAGGAAATGATGGACAACAGCTTTATTGGAATGAGCATATTAAAAAAAAATGAAAAGAAATGAAATCTATGTGATCAATTATAAGTGCTATAAAATGTAGGTAATGATGGACAACAGTTATGTGTCTTTGAACTAAAAATATGGGCAGCAGCTATATGTAGCAATAGACAAAAATTAATGTATCTTTGAATTAAAATCTTGGGCAGCAGCCATATATAGCAGTGGACAGAAGTTATATGCTTGTGAAAAAAAGAATTAATAAGCGGCATTTTAAACAACATACAACAGACAATCAGAGGACAGCAGACCAATCAATGGACAGCAGTTATACATATTTGAAAAGAGTTAATGAGCAATTATGTACATGAAATGAACCCCAACTATGGTTCCAACAGGGCAGAAATGTGCTTTGAAATGAGTCAAACCAATGTTCAACATAAAGTGCAGAAAATGATCCAAACTATTACCCAAATAATGTAGAAATATGAGCCAAACCGGTGCCTAAACAGTGCCAAAACAGTGCAGAAAATGAGCTGATGTGGCGCCAAAACAGTGTAGAAATGTGAACTGATGTGGTGCCAAAACAATGAGAAATGTGAGCTAAACCAGTGTCTAAACAGAGAACAGAAATGTGTAGAAAATATGTATAAATCAGTGGGCTAGTTAAACACTGATTATGTAATGGTGTGGTACTTGATGGGTATTAGGTGGGCATTGGACTGGTTATCCATTTAATTGGCTAAGGACTGTTCATATACAAATAAGATGGGCTGAAATAGGGACTAGAATAAAATGAGAAGGAGATTAAACTTAACTAATTATAGATGAATCTTATGATGATGGTGGTTGAAATCCATGAAGAAGAATGAAGAGAATGTAAATGATGGTGATAATAAAACAACGCAAACAGGTTCAAGATAATTTGAATATTATTAAAGCTAAATATTATCGATCAACTTTAAGTAAAAAGACCATGCCATAATTAAGATAAAAAGTAGGCTATAAATATCAAAGTGAAGTGCAAGATACAAACACCCAAGTGGCGGGAAGGCTGTAAATACCAAATAGGGTATGAGGATTATACATATCAAATGGGGTATGAGGACTGTTATCTCTTAGTACCAAATTAATAAAAAACCAAAACTATACATGTTTTTAAAAAAAAAATCAATCATTACAACAGGGGCTAAAATGGGGAAAACTTTGTTGAACAGGGGACTGAAGTGTAGGCAAATCTGTGTATAAAGGGACCAACATATGTGCAGATTTTAATGCCAAACAGGGGATCATATGTACAGATTTTAGCGCCAAACAGGGGTGTTATATGGACAGATTTGAGTGTAGAACAGGGATCTAATTCAAAGACAGATTCTGTGTGCAAATTTTGATATGAAACTAAAATAAGTTTTAAGTGTAAAACTAGACAAAAATTTATGCTCACATTGTGTGCAAAACAGGAACTAAATTGACTATATTTAGGGATACAAGACAGACTTGTACCAAAACAGAAATCTGAAATGAATCCTGAAATGAACGTGTATATGTATGCAATCAAGACATGACTAATCTTATATTATTCCTCACCAAAATACAAGGATAAGCAAAAATCGACTATATGACAAAATATATTTGTCCAAACAAAATTGAAAGTCTAAAAAAAATGAACAAGATATATATGCTAAATCATTAAACTGGGAATAAATAAACCAATTTGTGTGATACAAGGAAGATGATTGTATCACAAGTGAGTGAACTGTTGTGTTGTCTGAATATAGAAATTCCATGGATAATCTGACAATGACTAATGCTTAATTCAGCTAATGGAAACAAATTCAACTTTTGTGTAATGAAAATTGACAGATGAAATGCATGAACACATTTACATATACATTCACACATATTCATTATGTTGCTGCCTTGTTTGGGCTCAGAGAGAATATTATATTGTTACCCCATGCCAAGATAAAGAAGATCTTATCACAAGATCACAAACAAAACAGAATTCAAACCCTAAATTCTGTATCTATACTCCTGCTAGGTGAATATGCTTAAAAAAAAAAACTTAATTGTAATAAACCTCATCATATTTTATTCTGAACTGAAAATTATAATAACTGAAACTAATAATCTCATTCCTTTTAATGATACAAATATATCAACATACAGAATCGAGGTTCATTCATATATTTTTAGAGCTTAAAACAATTAACAAATAATAATAATAATAATAATTAAGGAAGATTAACAAAGTTTAAGAGAGTATCAGGAAGGAAATATCCTTTACAAATCAAAATCAAAATTCACACAAAAATTATTAGAATGTTATTAGAGAAAATCGACTTTATCAGATGATTAAAAATCAAAGGCATGTCATTTGAATCAACTATCATGCTACTACAAAATACAAATTATAAGAAGAAAAATTAGTTAAATCATAAAATTGTGCAAATAAATGGTTCAGATCTTACCTGCAGAAAGCAAATTTTCCACCTTCTTCTCGGAATTGATAAATTCTTTTTTCAGATCTGCATACTTTGAATCTTGACCGAAGATAGCCAAAGAAGATGACCAGATCTGAAGCTCTACACCTTAGATCTAAGGTTAAGGCTTCAATAGCAGAAAATTATGATGGATCAGCGGGAGCTTGGCCAGAGTCGAAGTTGCAACCGGAGTTTCAATCGGAGAAAGAGTAAATTGGCCGGCCGGAGCTTCAGATTTGATCGGAGATGGATCGGAGTTGACAGATCGGGGATATAGGGGAATTTCGGTGATCGAACAAATGACAAGTATCGGCCGGAGCTCCGGCAAGGACAATGAAACGATTGATCGGAAAAGAAATTGCCGGATCTCTCTTTGTAATTGTGCAGATCGGAGAAGGATCGAGTTGCGGATCTCGGATCTGCAGAGGTAGCCGGAAGGGATTGGGAGATGACCGGAGTACAATCGTGCCGGAGAAGGAAAAGGAATGAGATCGGCCGGAGGTAGACCGGAGATGGAATGATGCTGATAACAAGATTACCAGAGGAAAATCTGAGATCCGGTAGATCTGACCGGAAAAGGAAAAAACAATCAGCCGAAAGAGGAGGAGAAAAAGAAAAGGGAAATTGGAACAGCGGTGAGCAGGAGGTCGGAGCAAAGGAAGTTTTGGCCGGAGATCTAAGGAATCAGATCGGAAAATCTGATCAGAAGAAGGAAACCCGAGCTTTCCTTCTCTCCCTTTCTCCCTTCTTTTCTCTGTGATTTTGATTTTTTTGCAACGAACTTTTTTCCTTTTTTTTTTTAGGGTTTTTTGTATATATGGAAAAACTAAGCTGATATTGGCACTCTAGCTTGATGGGCGCACGGATGTGCGACTTCATTTGGCTAAAACACCCCCGCCCACTTGATAACTGCACTAACTCCACTTGTCTTTTCCAAAAAATTTCGTCGAATTTTTCTGAGATTTTGCAGGGGCTTTTCTGAAGTCTCGAGGCTTCTAAATATGCGTTCATGGGCATTTGAATCATTAGGTTGACCTATATTTTCATTAAAAGTAAGGATTTTGGGATAAAAATCAAAACCTAGTGGGCCACCCCTTGATTGCACTACATATACTCTCTCAGCCCGTTTGCTGGGCAAACACGGTCAGCTTTTCCTGAAATTTTGCAGGGGCTTAGCTGGGATCCTAAGCTAGCTTGGGGTGAAATTTGGGGTTCTATCTCATTTATTTGATGAGGCTTTGCTCAAACATGAAGGGATTAGGGCACGGTCAAAATGGGGTGTCTACAGCAGTTGATGATGGGAGATGGGTTTCAGGTGGGTTAGTATTAGGGAAGGTTTAGAAAGGTGGAAGATGAAGATGGGCTTTAAGGGTTTTGTGATAATTATATTGCTGGTACGAAAGGGGTTTAGGTTTGATATGGAGGCTGTTAGGGTAAGATGGTTGGTCAATGTTACGTACTTATTTGGGTCTGAGATATTTGTTATTTTGAGATTTGCTTTGTTATTTAGTTAGTTAGGAGTCTTAGAGATAAGGCTTATCTAGATTAGGGATTTTTAATAAATAACTTGTACGAAGCCTTTCTTTGTTCAATGAAGAAATTTATCCCCAAATTTGTGTTTTGGCTCAGAAAGGAGGAACGACCCTTCCCTCAAAGTGTGTCAAGAGGCTGATCCTCCATCTAAGAAGATCAAATCCGTTACGAACCAATTTAGGTTTGTAACAATTGGTATCAGAGTAGCACGATCCGGCGCCATGAAGAAGAAAATCGAAGGAGCAATGGATCCATGGGATGTGACGATAAGAGAAATCAAAAGGCACATAGCTTCCATGAATGCCAAGTTCAACAAGATGACACTCTCGTTTGGCGTGAAGATAGAAGAGCCCTTATGTTTGAAGAAGTTGAATGAAGAATTCAATAAGAGCATTGTTGAGAAGGTTTGTGTGACGAAAAAGAAAAGAAGAAACAGAAAAGGGGGAGGGGGAGGAAGGAAGAAGACAAAAATAAAGCAGATAAAAGAAAAGGCGAAGAAGACACAAAAGAGAAGTCATCGCTGAAGAGCCCACCGTTCATCTTCTCCTCAATCTGTCCAACGTAATCGAAAAGATTCTCACCCACAGCCATTTGTGCGTTATCATCTAAATCATTCCAAAAGGATGCACCGAAGGAACTTTGATGAACGACACAATGAGATCAGTTCGAAGATGGAGTCGTCTCAACCGTTGATGTCAACTATGTTTTTCGTGAATATGATGCCCAATAAGATTTGGGACCCCGGTGGAATAAATTATCTTCTCTAATGATCAAACCTTGAGGACAAGGTTGATTTCAAGAGGGGAGAAATGTTACGTACTTATTTGGGTCCCACAGTGAAATAAATTGGTTGAGATATTTGTTATTTTGAGATTTGCTTTGTAGTTATTTAGTAATTTAGGAGTGTTAGAGATAAGGCTTATCTAGATTAGGGATTTTTAATAAATAACTTGTACGCAACCTTTCCTTGTTCAATGAAGAAATTTATCCCCAAATTTGTGTTTTTGCGCAGAAACGAGGAACGACCCTTCCCTCGAAGTGGGTCAAGAGGCTGATCTTCCCTCGAAGAAGATCAAATCCGTTACGAACCGATTTAGGTTCGTAACAATTGGTATCAGAGAAGCACGATCCGGCGCCATGGAGAAGAAAATCGATGGAGCAATGGATCCATGGGATGAGACGATAAGAGAAATCAAAAGGCACCTAGCTTCCATGAATGTCAAGTTCAACAAGATGGCACTCTCGCTTAGCATGAAGATAGAAGATCCCCTATGTTTGAAGAAGTTGAATGAAGAATTCAATGAGAGCATTGTTGAGAAGGTTTGTGTGACGAAAAAGAAAAGAAGAAACAGAAAAGGGACAGGAAGGAAAAAGAGAGAAATAAAGCAGATAAAAGAAACGGCGAAGAAGACACAAAAGAGAGGTCATCGCTGAAGAGCCCACCATTCATCTTCTCCTCAATCTGTCCAACGTAATCGAAAAGATTCTCACCCACAGTCATTTGTGCGTTATCATCTAAATCATTCCAAAAAGATGCACCGAAGGAGCTTTGATGAACGACACAATGAGATCAGTTCGAAGATGGAGTCGTCTCAACCGTTGATGTCAACTATGTTTTTCGTGAATATGATGCCCAATAAGATTTGGGACCCCGGTGGAATAAATTATCTTCTCTAATGATCCAACCTTGAGGAAAAGGTTAATTTCAAGAGCGGAGGAATGTTACATACTTATTTGGGTCCCACAGTGAAATAAATTGGTTGAGATATTTGTTATTTTGAGATTTGCTTTGTAGTTATTTAGTTATTTAGGAGTGTTAGAGATAAGGCTTATCTAGATTAGGGATTTTTAATAAATAACTTGTACGCAACCTTTCCTTGTTCAATGAAGAAATTTATCCCCAAATTTGTGTTTTTGCGCAGAAAGGAGGAACGACCCTTCCCTCGAAGTGGGTCAAGAGGCTGATCTTCCCTCGAAGAAGATCAAATCCGTTACGAACCGATTTAGGTTTGTAACAATTGGTATCAGAGAAGCACGATCCGGCGCCATGGAGAAGAAAATCGATGGAGCAATGGATCCATGGGATGAGACGATAAGAGAAATCAAAAGGCACCTAGCTTCCATGAATGCCAAGTTCAACAGATGGCACTCTCGTTTGGCGTGAAGATAGAAGAGCCCCTATGTTTGAAGAAGTTGAATGAAGAATTCAATGAGAGCATTGTTGAGAAGGTTTGTGTGACGAAAAAGAAAAGAAGAAACAGAAAAGGGACAGGAAGGAAAAAGAGAGAAATAAAGCAGATAAAAGAAAAGGTGAAGAAGACATAGAAGAGAGGTCATTGCTGAAGAGCCCACCGTTCATCTTCTCCTCAATCTGTCCAATGTAATCGAAAAGATTCTCACCCACATCCATTTGTTCGTTATCATCTAAATCATTCCAAAAAGATGCACCGAAGGAGCTTTTGATGAATGACACGATGGGATCAGTTTGAAAATGGAGTCGTCTCAACCGTTGATGTCAACTATGTTTTTCGTGAAGATGATGCCCAATAAGATTTGGGATCCCAATGGAATAAATTATCTTCTCTAATGATCCAACCTTGAGGACAAGGTTGATTTCAAGAGGGGAGGAATATTACGACTTATTTGGGTCCCACAGTGAAATAAATTGGTTGAGATATTTGTTATTTTGAGATTTGCTTTGTAGTTATTTAGTTAGTTACGAGTCTTATAGATAAGGCTTATCTAGATTAGGGATTTTTAATAAATAACTTGTACGCAACCTTTCTTTGTTCAATGAAGAAATTTATCCCCAAATTTGTGTTTTTGCACAGAAAGGAGGAACGACCCTTCCCTCGAAGTGGGTCAGGAGGCTGATCTTCCCTCTAAGAAGATCAAATCCGTTACGAACCGATTTAGGTTCATAACAATTGGTATCAGAGCAGCACGATCTGGCACCATGGAGAAGAAAATCGAAGGAGCAATAGATCCATGGATGAGACTATAAGAGAAATCAAAAGGCACCTAGCTTCCATGAATGCCAAGTTCAACAAGATGGCACTCTCGCTTGGCGTGAAGATAGAAGAGCCCCTATGTTTGAAGAAGTTGAATGAAGATTTCAATGAGAGCATTGTTCAGAAGGTTTGTGTGACGAAAAAAAAAAAGAAACAGAAAAGGGAGAGGAAGGAAGAAGAGAGAAATAAAGCATATAAAAGAAAATGCGAAGAAGACACAAAAGAGAGGCCATCGCTGAAAATCCCACCGTTCATCTTCTTCTCAATCTGTCCAACGTAATCGAAAAGATTCTCACCCACAGCCCTTTGTGCGTTATCATCTAAATCATTCCAAAAAGATGCACCGAAGGAGCTTTGATGAATGACACGATGAGATCAGTTTGAAGATGGAGTCGTCTCAACCGTTGATGTCAACTATGTTTTTCGTGAAGATGATGCCCAATAAGATTTAGGACCCCGGTGGAATAAATTATCTTCTCTAATGATCCAACCTTGAGGACAAGGTTAATTTCAAGAGCGGAGGAATGTTACGTACTTATTTGGGTCCCACAGTGAAATAAATTGGTTGAGATATTTGTTATTTTGAGATTTGCTTTGTAGTTATTTAGTTATTTAGGAGTGTTAGAGATAAGGCTTATCTAGATTAGGGATTTTTAATAAATAACTTGTACGCAGCCTTTCTTTCTTCAATGAAGAAATTTATCCCCAAAATTGTGTTTTTGCACAGAACGAAGGAACGATCCTTCCCTCGAAGTGGGTCAAGAGGCTGATCTTCCCTCTAAGAAGATCAAATTCGTTACGAACCGATTTAGGTTCGTAACAATTGGTATCAGAGCAGCACGATCCGGCGCCATAGAGAAGAAAATCGAAGAGCAATGGATCCATGGGATGAGACGATAAGATAAATCAAAAGGCACCTAGCTTCCATGAATGCCAAGTTCAACAAGATGGCACTCTCGCTTGGCTTGAAGATAGAAGAGCCCCTATGTTTGAAGAAGTTGAATGAAGATTTCAATGAGAGCATTGTTGAGAAGGTTTGTGTGATGAAAAAGAAAAGAAGAAACAGAAAAGAGAGAGGAAAAAAGAAGAGAGAAATAAAGCAGATAAAAGAAAAGGCGAAAAAGACACAAAAGAGAGGTCATTGCCGAAGAGCCCACCGTTCATCTTCTCCTTAATCTGTCCAACGTAATCGAAAAGATTCTTACCCACAGCCATTTGTGCGTTATCATCTAAATCATTCCAAAAAGTTGCACCGAAGGAGCTTTGATAAACGACACGATGAGATCTGTTTGAAGATGTGTGGACCCCCGATCCGAGAGAGGCGGGGGATGAGCCCCACACGAGTCTCAGGATCATCCACGTGAATGGAGAGCTCTACCAAGGAACTTTCGAAAGAAGTGCCTCTCACAGCATGAGTGGCGATATAAAAGGTGAGATACCTCTCGATTCGGGGACTAGCCCAGATTCGAGGCGTACCTTAAACAAAGAAGAGTCGCCATCCAAGGAAGTGGGCCAAGGATCCCATACTATGCTCTGTTGCAACGGATAACCAGAGATTATAAAAAGAGGGTTCGTGCCTGGTTACGAATTCGGAAGGTCTAAAGAGCACCTCATCCACCTAAGTGTAAACACCTGGTCTCTTATGCCATTTATTTAATAATTTTGACGAAAGTCATATGAAATGGGAACGAATATCTCCGAGAAGACGTCTATCTAATCATGCATATCTCGGAGATGAATAATAAGCACACATAAAAGAAATGAAAGAAGTGTCACCTAGGGATAGCTAAATTCTGAGTGACAAGCCTAAAGAGCTAAGTTATGAGTGTCATACCTAATTGGTGTCTGAATTCTGGTGTGCAAACACATGCATGCTACAGCTAAAGGTATAGGATCTGTACATGAAAGTAAGAAAACACAGCAAAACACACAACACAATTCAATTCTATACATGATTGGACAAAATGAGTCCTAACTCTAATGCGACATGACTCGGACCAAGATGGCCGTCCATCCCAGCTGCTCTACGTATCCCGGCCTCGGGAAGAATCGGAGTCAACGTAGTTCGATGCCCTATTCCAAACTACTATGCCTAACCGTCTAGAACCGCTATCCTAGACTCGATCCACTAGACTCGACTGATTTTTAAAGCTTTTTGTACGATTGCTCAAATTCAAGTGAATTGTAATTTTTAGGACTCTATATGCCCTAACTAATGCAAGTTGATTAGCCTTAAGCTAATGCAGGTGGGCCCTACATCCTATGTGTATCTAGGCTGTGCAACCTAATGAAAACCATGGGCTGACTATATGCTTCCTAGTATAGCCATCGGTTCGACTAAATGTCTAACCAATCGACTCGAGGCCTCCTAACTCTAGGGACACTCATACGACATGACACACCATATCAATACAAATCAGGACAGACTCCTAACTCTAAAACACCCCAAATAGCTAAGACAGACTCCTAACTCTAGGGGAAGATCTTTTTGAAAAGGTTTTGAAGAATTTTTGTACTTTTGGAAAGTTTGAAATGTTTATTTTTAAAGGTTTGGCTGGACCTGGGATAAAGATCCCAAGCTGCACTACGTACCTCGTGAAAGAGGATCAAGCCAACGTAGTTCGGAACAGAATTCCTAACTACTCTCCTAATGACTCAAGATTTTTGAGATTTTTGGTTTTTCAGATGTTTTTGATGTTTTTGACACGAGAGGACTGAATCCTATCATCATAAGGGGAGGACAGACTCCTGATATCCCGCAAAGGTTGGACAGCATCCTATGCTTTGCGGGGGAATGAACAGAAACACAACTCTGCAAGGGTTGGACAGCATCCTATACCTTGCAAGAGCGGATAGAAGAACATGATCTGATGAAAGGTTGGATAAAATCCTAACCCCTATGATGATAGAATTTGATTCCTGAACAAGAGGACTGACTCTCTAGACTAAGGACGGATTCCTATGCTAGTGGACTATCAAACCAAAATAAAGCTCACAAGTAATAAGAAAAAAAAGAGACCCTGTGCATATTTGGCAAAGGTAAAACACCCAGCCGGGCCGGACAGCTACCTAGCCCTAGGGTGCAACAAATGTGCAACCCAATACCCATAAGGGTAGGGGTATGTTGCCAAGCCGAGTAAGGTGTTCTCCCAAAACTAAACGACGCACAAAGAGGAGGTTTAGCAAGAGAATGAGACTGGGTAAGTCTCTTAGACACAGAGGTAGGATAGAGAAAAATGCTAGCAAGACTGGGCAAGTCTCCTAAGCATAAGGATGAGCTCCAAGTAACCTTATCATTGCCTAAACAATGATAAGAAAATGAGATAACTGACATACCAAGTTGGTCTTCGACTAGAAGAGGGTTTAAGACCTGTGAGACTAGAGGTAGTCTCCTAGGGGTTGACTCAGGTTGATTCATTAATGAGACAATGCCTGTCTCCAAAGATTTGGATCTAAAAGACTAGGCAAGTCTTTTGAGAAAATGGAATGCTATTTGGACTGTGCAAGTCCCTCTAGAGATGGGCTTGAAATGACAAAGGAAAGAAACCTGAAAGACTTAAACAGTCTCATAAAATGAAGAAAAGATTAGAAGGAAAAACATTACTAGGACTATGCAAGTCCTCTAAAATAATAGGCTCGGGATGACTCCTTCATAGCCCTTGCAATGAGAGGGGATTCTAGTATCTAAAGAAAATTAACAGAAATCTATAAGACTGTGTTAGTCTATCAAAGAGAGAAGAAAAGGCTACCAGATAATCGCAAATTCCATTCTATTCTTATAAAAATAAATAAAGTGCTAAGCAAAGAAGAATTTTCAATAAAAAAAATCTATAACAATCATAAAATGATAAACAACATTAATTAGTCCAGACCAGCCGCTGGATAGCCTAATAAAGTAAAAGAAAACAATATCAAACACTTCTATGCCCAACCACAAACACCACCCCAATATGGGGATGAAATCAGATGATGCTAAAGTAATCATCTGATATCATATACACATGATAATATTTCTATATCCCGCCTTGAAATCAAACAGTACTCATGTCGATAATATCGAATAGAGTAGTCATCTGATCTCCTTCTTCCTATTAAACAATTTATTTAAATAAAAAGGAATGAGTATAATAAGTTTTGAGATAATCTCACCTGAACAATCCATTTATTACCGTCTTCGAACCCTAACTCAAAGCTTAGTATGAAAGAGAAGTATTAAATTTATAAATACTGGACTATAGGCTTAATTTTGGAAATCCTTATCGAAATCTTCTCAAATTTTATTTCAAAGTACTCTTTATTCAGTTTTTTTTTATATATTTATCAAGACAAAGAAAAATGATTTTCTCTGCATAAGACATAGCTTGTCTCCCTAAACAGGGACTCTAGAGAACTCTTTCATTGTCCATGCAATGAAAAAAGGAACCAAAGGTCTAAAAGACTAGGCAAGTCTTCTAAAGAAAAGAGATAAAAGAGGGTGTTAGTGAGACTGGGCAAGTCTCCTAAAAGAGAAACGGGATTCCAAGTATCCTTATCATTGCCTCTGCAATGATGAAAGGATTAGGACAACTACCAGACCAAGTTGGTCTTCAAAAAAAGGGAGTTTCTAATAATGAGGCTAAGCAAGCCTCCTACGCGCGACTCAATAATTAGACAAAGCCTGTCTCTTAAGGATTTGAATTTCATGCTGAGACATAGCTTGGCTCCCTAAAAAGGCTCTAGATGACTCTTTCATTGCCCTTGCAATGAAAGGACAAATTCTAAAGGTTTCTAAAGACTATGTAAGTCTATAAAGAGAGAAGAAGAAAGAAGGGGGTACTACCACGACCAGGTAAATCCCTCTAAAGATGGGCTTAGGCTAGCGCCTTCATCGCCCTTGCAATGAATAGGCTACTGATGTTTCAAAGGTATTCAAAAGATGGAGCAAGTTTTAAAACAAAAGGAGGGGAGTGCTATTCAGACTGTGCAAGTCCCCTAAGAATAGGCTTGGGCTATCGCCTTCATCGCCCCTGCAATGAATGGAAGGACCTAATGACTTGAGGGTATCTTTATAAAAAAACCAAAAGAAGAGGGATACTACATGGACCAAGTAGGTCTCCCTAAAAGATGGGCTCTAATGAATTGGAGTATAAAGACATTTAAAAATCCGATGCATACACAACTTCATGCAACTATTGACCAATTTCAAACTACCGAACCTGAGAAATCACACAATTATGATAGAAAGGATATTAGTACAAAGATGTGAAACACACAAACATCCAATTCTCAAAGATCATCTTAGCATTATCTGTTCCTTCTTTAATGAGACATTCTATGACCTTTTTAAGAAATGAAACAGCCATTTGAATAATAAAATTATTTCTACAACTGGAATGATACAAGCCAAAATAAAAACACTTTTCCTCACATTGCTTTGGTCAAATTTTGAGCAACAATGGTGATCAATAGAATAGTGGATAGATGAAAATAAGGTTCAGGACTTGTAGATGATAGCCATTGTGGAGGTTTAAGCAAAAGAATTTGGGGTCTACCAATGATCGAGACATGACACCAAAATGCTAAGATGAATAATAACATTGTAAATGACAAAAAAAAAAAAAAAAACATGGTTGTACTTACAAAAGCAAAATAAACTCATCACTTTTAGGAATGCCAAGCTTTCATACCCTAAAGAATTGACATTAACACAATCATATCTTGACATATATAATGATATATCTCATTCTTTATTATCCAAATGAATTATCGGAATGTCATTCAATCACTTCTTCTTTTTTAACCTTTCAACTAAACATTTTGCATTTTGCCATTCAGTAAATCATCAATATATTACTATAGTTTCAAAAGCAAATTCAAACAAAAGACAAAACTGAGCACTTAAATATCAAAGCATGATAGAGCTGAACTGACAGTAGCATTAATTCTACAGTGTTTGCACTAAACATGTTATCCATTATCCTAAAGAAAAGAAAATTATTACCATTCTCGAGAGACAATAATAAGCTCACTAAAAGACAGACAAACTGAGTCGTACACATATCCAAACATGGTCTAACTGGTACCGAAGACTTAGAATCAAATGCATATCAAAAAATTTTAGTGCTAATATCTTTTGACACAAAAATGGAAAAGAAAACTTTCTTGCTACAGAATAGGATGAGAATCTACTGCTCATAGAATGATCAATCAAGAACTAAAATTCTCAACTCTTTAAAGAAAATGAGTTAAAAGATAAAACTCTGAAAGAGAAGGCAAATTTATTTTCTTAATATTCACAACCAAAGCTATCTTTAAATCCTTTTTTTTATATATATAAACATGAATACAGAACTATCTTCAAACCCAAAGTATTAAACCAATCATCAACTATGCTTAACAAAAATTGTATCAAATCAAGAATTATATCAAATTAGAAGTCTAAAAATGATCTAAAGTAGAAAAACGCAGGGAAGAAATGCAATTAATCACCCACAACTTCTAATAAATCACGGCAAGAAAATCACACCTTCGTCTTAACTTATCAACTTAAACAAGAGGTGATGAACAAAATAATACTTGAGTAATTGATGAATACCAGAATGAGACTGCAAAATTCCCGGGAATTGACTTGATTTGCTGCTTCCTCTTCTTCAAATTAGCTTTTATCCAAGATTTAGGTTTAATCGAAAGAAAAATGAACTGGAATCCAGCAGATCTGGCAGAAAAATCAAAGGCTGAGACGTAAAGTTTCAAATCTCGAGCTTTTCGGAGGTAGGCTGGAGAAGACGAGATCCCCTTTTTTACAGATCTAAGATTTTAGGAACTTTAGCTAGGGTTTGTAATGACTGAGAGTAAAATAGATTTGGAGAAAAAGGAGACAGCAAAGAAATTGATCCGAGGTTGCTATTGGCCGGAACTCCAGCAGATTTGCTGAAAATAAAATCAAATGGAGAAGAAGAAGAGGAGGTTAGGGTTTCGAAATGGACAAAGAAAACCGAAAAATCAACAATCTGTGTGAGGAGTGAGCATTAGCATAAAGAAGAAGTATTCGACGGAGATCAAGCTCGCCAAAAAAAACATGGAATCTAGCCGGAGAAAAAGAGGATTGGATCGGAAGATTAGAGCTTAGAGTTTGGGAAAAATGAAAGAAGAACAAAACTAAATGTCGAGATCCGCTCAAAAAGCTCGAAGATCAGCTAGAATCCAAAGGATTTGTCAAACATTCGGGCCGGATTCCGGTGAAATCCGCCGGAGAAGATGATCAAAGTATACAAATCGATCGGAGAAGAGAATAAAATAGAAAAGAAAAACTTGCAATACGAGTTTATCTGAATTGACCGGAACTTACGCTTGCTGTAGAAGATAAATTGGCCAAAAATTTGATCGGAATCTCGCCGGATCTTGACCAGAGAAAAAGAAAAATGGCGAGATCTGCTCTCTCTCTATAATTCTCGCTCTCTCTCTCTCTAAACGAATTTCTCTTTTTTTTCTCTTTTTCTTTAAAAAAATGAGAAAATCGATATTTAAAGGAAATTCGGAAGTTGATATCCGCACTCCAATTGGATAAAGCGCGCGGAAAGATTGATACAGCGCGCCCGCAAATCTTGTCTTATTCGCATCGGGCACGTCCCATCTAGGATAATCCACCCCCTTTTTTGGTTTACACTACGGACATTCTCCCATCTCGTTCGCTAGGCAAACGAGCTCGGAATTCGACGAAATTTTGCAGGGAGCTTGCTGGGACCCTAACCTACCTTGGGGTGAAATTTGGAGTTTTAAAACATTGGTTTGGTTAGGTTTTGCTCAAAGAATGGGAGGATTAGGGCACGGTCAAAATGGGGTGTCTCCAAGATGGAGTCGTCTCAATCATTGATGTCAACTATGTTTTTCGTGAAGATGATGCCCAATAAGATTTGGGATCCCAGTGGAATAAATTATCTTCTCTAATGATCCAACGTTGAGGACAAGGTTGATTTCAAGAGGGGAGGAATATTACGACTTATTTGGGTCCCACGGTGAAATAAATTGGTTGAGATATATGTTATTTTGAGATTTGCTTTGTAGTTATTTAGTTAGTTAGGAGTCTTAAAGATAAGGCTTATCTAGATTAGGGATTTTTAATAAATAACTTGTACGCAACCTTTCGTTGTTCAATGAAGAAATTTATCCCCAAATTTGTATTTCTGCACAGAAAGGAGGAACGACCCTTCTCTTGAAGTTGGTCAAGAGGCTGATCTTCCCTCTAAGAAGATCAAATCCGTTACGAGCCAATTTAGGTTCGTAGCAGTTAGGGTGTAGAAAATATGTTGGAGATAGCAACTCCCCCACCACCACCAAAAAAAAAAAAACTCAAAGATAATAAGATAGCAGGTTGATGTGGGTGTCTTGAAACTGTTTTGGATGAGAGAGGACTGGGTTTCTGGTGGTTGTTTGGGGCAGTTTCAATAGGCAGAGAAAATTTTCTGGATGATTTTGTTGAGTGGATGATTGGGTAGAAAGGTGGTAGGTTTTGGGAGATGGTCCGCTAGTGACATTTCTGGTTTGGTAACAAGTCTAGAAGAAGGCTGAGAGGTAAGACCGTAAGAGCTTTGAGGAGATAGTGGGGCGGGTTTAGGGTTTAATGACAGTTTTAGAGGGCTGTTCGGATGAAGGAAGGTGGGATCTGTTGACTTACCAACTTCTCCAAAAGCTTAAGCTGTTGGAGAAAGCCGTCATTTATCTTTTATACTTTAACACTCCCCTGCACGTGTGGCCCACTTGGCAAACACATGGCACATGTGGTCCCATTTTGGGCTGACCATTGCATGTGGATTTTTGCTATCCAGGAGGTTTGAACCCAAGACCTTTGGCTCTGGTACCATGTTAAACAACCAGTTACTCCAAAAGCTTAAGCTGTTGGAGAAAGGCGTTATTTATCTTATATACTTTAATACTCCCCCGCACGTGTGGCCCATTGGGCAAACACGTGGCACGTGTGGTCCCACTTTGAGCCGACAATCGCATGTGGATTTTTGCTATTCGGGAGGTTTGAACTCAAGAACTCTGGCTCTGATACCATGTTAACTTTCCAAGATCAAAGGAGTGACTGATTTTGGAAGTGGATTCTGAGATAACGGTGTTGGGCTGTTTTTAGAGGCGATGTGGTGGTGGCTTTGGTGACTTGGTGGACAGATCTTTGGAGACTTCGGAGACCTGGAACCTGGCTCTGATACCAAATTTAATGTAGGGTAGGGAAGAGAAATAGAAGAAGAAGAGAAGAAGAATAGGAGAAGAGAGGAAATTAGGGGAGGAGAGAAATTTGTAGATGGGAGAATCTCAATCAATCTTTAATTCATCAAAAACTTCAAAATCCCTAACAGATAAGGCCTATTTATAGGCTATTGAAAATAAAAGTCCATGGAAAATAAAAGTCCTAAAACTAAAACATAGAAATAAATCCTCACTGTTTCTACCCTCGTTGTTTTCGGTCTGCCCCTACTTAATTTCCGTTTAATTAAGTTTTGTATAAAAGAAAAAAATGACTTTTTCTAAGGACCCCATTTTGCTTTCGGATTACAAGACGCATTTGAAAACCCTTCCATGAGAATGAAGAAGGCTGAGAAGGAGGAGTTCGAACGAATCAAATCTATTTGAACCAGTCAAGAACAATGAATGTGCTTGAGGACGTTTTACTTGCATCGAGGAGAGTGACGACTATAATGAGGATCACATCGACGACTTACCAGTTTTTTATAATAAATATTTTTCATTTGATATTTGAGACTTAGAATTGATATGATCGTGTATCAATTATTATGTTTAAGATTATTATCCAATATGCATTGGTTTGGAGGAGAAACAGATGATCAATATGTGACTAGTTTGTTAGCAAACAATTTGTATTATATGATATCGAATAACTATTCATAATAGTTTCTATTTAAATTGATAGATTTGAATGAAAAACGAGTAATTGACTTTTTTGTTATTCTTTGATTTTTTTTAATTTTACTATATATATACATAGATAGATAGATCATATATAAATCTAAATGAATCTTATGATTTATGATAGGTTTTACGATTCAACCTTATTGTGATTTACGATTTGATTCTGATTTTTAAAACATTGCGTAGAAGTTAGAACAAATTGAGTGAGAAATGTTGGGCAGTTGAAGAAGTGAAAAAAGAGGGCTTAGATGAGCTCATATAGGGTTTTCTTGTTCTGGGAGGCAAAAATATGGAAAATACCCTTCAAAAGGCTATAAAACGGTAATAACAGCCAGATTGGAACAAAATTCACAGCCATAATAAAGCCCAATTTATGTTTTATAGAAGCCCTAAATAAATATTGAAAGTGTATTACATGTTGCTGTCCAAGAAACCTAAAAAAGTACTAAAGCTATAGAGCATCTAAAGCTAATATAGGGTTTTTCTTGTTCTGGGAGGCAAAAAGATGGAAAATACCCTTCAAACGGCTATAAAACGGTAAAAACATCCAGAAGTGAACGAAATTCACAGCCATAATAAAGCCCAATTTCTGTTTTATAGAAGCCCTAAATAAATATAGAAAGTGTATTACATGTTGTGTTCAAGAAACCTACAAAAGTACTAAAGCTATAGAGCATCTAAAATTACTCTTTACTTGCTAAGCTAAATTAAGTATTATTTCCTCTATTACAAGTTACTTTTTAAGTTTATGCCAATTGAATTTATTGGTATCGTATGGATGGTGCATTTTGATAGCAATTGGTGTCTAATACGCTCGCTCTATGGCTAGCAGAATGGAACCCCCGTACCATCTTCCTAGTCAGTTGCCATTAAATATGGAATGCATGACAATGCAACTTTCTCAATTTTAGACAATCGCTGATTTTTTAATGATTTCTTGCCAAATACTCTTTGAGATGGTGTATGCTCTTTAAGTTGGTTATAAAAAAAATTCACATTTAGTTTAACAGCCAGAATGACTTCATCCAATTATTCCATGCCAGACCATTTTTACCTAAGAAATAGCACTAACAACTTTTGAAATTTCTGATATTTCATGAAGCTTATGGGGGTTCATAATATTTCATGTTTGTATGTCCACATGAAGCTTATGGGGGTTCATAATATTTCATGTTTTATCAGACACAGGACTACCAAATCCCCATATGCATTGAGATATCTTTTGCTGATTTTTTTACAGTAACTGATGGACAGTTCCACATGCAATTAGTAGTAAGCACCCGTAAGTCTCTCAACTCACAATTTACTTTATATGTGGGTCGCGGATGTTTATTATATCACTGTGTTGTTAATACCATGAACATAGATTTGCCTTGTGGCCCTCTTTTGTATAGGTGGTTGAGGTGAATCTTAAAGTTGAAGAACCAGGGCAGAGTAATATCCATAATAGTGCATTCTATGCCGAAGAGAAACTGTTCAAGTCTGAATTGCAAGCAATGTGCGACTGTGACCATCTGCTCGACACTGGATTGTGAGTATACTTACGCTGGTCAATGAAGTTCTTGCAAGGAAATTGCATTGACTGTAACTTGGATACTTATATTTGTTGTTCTTGTTTTGGGCAAGTAAGAAGAACTTCATTGGTACTGAAGTTCTTCCCTGGTCAATGTTAAAGTTCTTCATCTGCTCGACACTGGCTGGTGAGTATACTTACGCTGGTCAGGGAAGTTCTTCTTGCTCAGAAATTGCATTGACTGTAACTTTGATACTTATATTTCTTGTTCTTGTTTTGGCAACCACTCCGTTGTACGTCACATATCCAATAACTGCTTAAATTCTGAGATCTCTTTTGAACCTTTTGAAGACGTACATATTTTCCATGTTGTTTTCTATTTTTTCTTTGAGATAGTTTATGTTTTTGCATCTCTTCAAATAAACTCATAACTTTTACATCATATATATTTTTCTCCTATCTTGTATATTCATTTGTGATTTGTCATATATCCATCCCCTCATTCAATGGAGAATATGCCAATGTGACAAGATTCATTAAATTGTATATTTTGAGATCTTTCTAAGTATTACGGCCCGTGCATAGATATGATTGTGTGATTCAATAGTAATTTTGAAAGAAAAAGGAACTTGGGTCCACTCATTAACACGTGTAACATCTTAGAAAAATTTCCTTTCATGGATTTTTTTTTTAATGGCTTCCTTTTTGTGGATATTTTAAAGCTATTTTTTATATGGAAAATCAATTGGTATATCTAGCAAGTTATAAAATTGTAATTTTATTGTCATTCTTCATGTAAACTAGTTTTAAAACTCCCCCACGTCAATGTGGACTCCCCTCAGTCAACTCCGTTTAACCTTGCCGCATTCCGCGTTCCACATTTTGCCCTACAGAGTCAATAAAAACTCCTTTGATTCTCCTGAATTATGACTGCATCACCTGAGTACTTAGCTGCCTCTACGAAGTACTTGACCGCCTTGTGCCTAGTCAACTAGGATTTTCTTTGCCTGCGTTCTACACCGCATCCACGTTTTTAAACATTTATTTCAAGTTCATGTTTTTGTCTCTTCACTTTTCTATAATTGATGACTTCTGCTTGATGTTCAGTTGGCCTGGATAGCTTGGGATAGAGAAATATGTTATCATTTGTGTTTTTGAAGGGAAACTTAATAACTGAATGAAATGGTCAAAATTTATATATTCAGGTCAGGAACACGAGAACTGTCAATCGAACGGGGCAGCTAACAGGCTATAAGCTAGTGCCCGGATCGAATTGCTTGCCATTAGCTGGTCCAGATGCAAAATTCTTGAGAAGATCTGCTTTCTTGAAGCATAATCTTGGGTTACAGCATATAACCGTGATGAGAAGTTTCCTGGAGGAGAATTTCCTAATCAAAATCCACGTCTCAATGAGGGGTTGGCGACATGGGTTAAGCAGAATCGCCCTCTTGAAGAAACAAATATTGTTCTTTGGGCAGTTCCAACTTACTTTTATATTTTAATTAGTGAGACCTATTAAAATTTCTCAATTGCTTTGTGATGTTTCCAGCATGAATATCTTTTGTTTCTTTAATGGTTATAGGCCAGTTGTGGCTGTTCTTGTGTGAATGTTATTAAATTAAACTAAACTCTTTTGTGAGCATGTATGTATGATTAAGAAATACTGGAAATACTGGAAAGTGTAGTGTATTCTTCCTTTCTATCCCGTTATGCCTATGAAAGGTGAATTTCTATATGTTGCAAGGACTATTCTGATCATGGTTGAGACATTCAATTATGAAGATGTTACAATGTCTCACATATTTCCTGTTTTCTGAAGTCACTCTAGATACATGAACCATTCAAACGATGCTGCTCAGTGTCTTGCTATATTTTCTTGGGATTATCAATTATGTTTTTCTTTCAGTGTAATATCAATTATGTTTTTCTTAATGCATTTTTCTTATGCAATATGAATGGACCTGTGTGATCACTTTTGCTTCCCATACTAGCAGGGGCATGGACGCATGGTGTTCTCAGTTGGTTTACTGGATATGCTCTTTGCTGACCGTTAGATTTAATAAATTTGATTTTCATCCAAAGCTCTTCCAATCTTGAAGATCTGTGATCTGTTGACACAGATTTGTGTGTCTACTGTCGACACAGATACAGGGTGTCTGGCATGGTAACCCTTAAAATCCAGAAATGGGGACACTTCCATACACATGTACATTTAAAATTACTGATTACATTCATAATTTGCAACAAAATAAATGTTGTATTTATATAACAAAATAAGAATTCATAGGATTGAGATAGACCAATAGCCACCGACTTATTATCCCATTCTCTTCTGCGACATCTCACAAGTATTTCTCAGTCTTCAACCCACAGCCGGAAAGAGAGACTAACAGGCATACAATGAATATAAAAGTGTCGAGTACATCAGAGTTCAAGATGTCAATTCCAACATTTGTTTTTATGTTAATCGTCCTTAAGCCACAATCATATATTTACTTTGATCCTTCTAAAGAACCCCTCCAAGTTGCTGCCGTATTATTTGTCATCCTGCAGATGGGGAAAAAAAACGTACGCGACATGGTTTATTGCTGATGGATAACATTTGAAATTTTTCCATGATGCAGTTATTGTTTGATGGCTTAAAGCAATTTTTTTTCCTGAATTATTTAAACACATCCACACCTTTTTATTTATGATTAAAGCATACAATTCCAGTTGGGAGGGAATGCAGATCTTGTAAATGTAAATATCATATACATTTCCATCATCATCTAGGTTACTGATGAAATGTGTTAGTTAGGGGTGTGCACGTGATATACCTGATGGCTGGGATGTGTAGAGACCAAGGTTTAAAATCTCGGTTTCGGACCCTGAAATTGAAATTTCGTTCGAAATCTGGTACAAAATCCAAAACCAATATTAAATTAATATTAAAAAACAGATTTTTTGGGTCAAATTTTGGAAAAACCGAAATTTCGACAGAAATTCCCAAATTTCGGCCGAAATAAATGACCGTTTCGGTTTTTATTGATTTCGGTGTCGGTCTCCACCGAAATTTCGGATTTCGGTCAAAATTTAAAACCATGGTAGAGACATAATGTATTGAGTGGTAATTAAAATAGAATGACTAATAAAAACATCTAGGTATGTTTCAATTTCAGTACTGTATTTTAAATTCAGTTGGTTCCTATATAACCTTACGTTGGCTTTAAGCTTGTAACTGAGTCACAAAGAATGTCCTGTAGAGTTATTTGTGCCGTTAATCTTGACTTATAATGCAATCTATTTGTTTTATTGTTTTCTTTTAGCACCTTATGTAATTCTCATGATGGGTTATATTAGCTAGTGCATTGTCTATATGTTTTTCTATATCTATATCCATAGATAGAATGATAAGAGAAAAATGTCCTGTAGAGTTATTTGTGCCGTTGATCTTGTCTTATAATCCAACCTATTTGTTTTACTACATTCTTCTATCACCTTTTGTAAGGTCTTGGTACATTATAAATTTTATAAGGTGTTTTATTTTCTAGTGCAGTGTTTTTGTGGTTAACTATATCTATAGATAGAGTCGTAAGAGTTTTGTGACGAATATGTTGTTAGCAATCTCTGGATTGAATGAAAACCCTTTAGTATTATTAGGCAGCCTTGTCTGGGTAGTCGAGGATTTGAGCAAAATATCTGATACTGTTGCATTGTAGTTTTTTCTTCTTGACAATGAACACTTGCACGAATCTAATTCTGTAGCTTGATATTTTAGTAATCCTCTGTTCAAGAATTTCTTCTTTGCTTGCAACTATTTTTGAAGTCCTTGATACTGACGTTTGGTATGGGTGATAAATTTGCCCCCAAACTTCCCCCATTCGCTCCTAACAGTAAATATTAACAGATGTTAGATGCAATGCCCTTCTACTCTCTTCCTTCTCTTTCCTCAATTAATGTGCCTTCTTTATTTTTCCTCCCTCAACAATAGTACCATCTTGGCCTTCATCTTCTCCACCCATTTCTCACCCTTTACCGATGTAAGGAGACCTTCAACAAACAGGGAGATGATCCATCAAGCGGCTGGCATATTTCCCCAGCAAGACGAATGATTTGCTGGTTTTCAACTCGTCAACGGAGAAGACAAAGAATTTTGTAATCTCTCTCTCTCTCTCTCTCTCTCTCTCTCTCTCTCTCTCTCTCACACACCCTTATGACCATCTCTTGGCAAAAGCTGCCAGCACTCATCAGCCATATTTTCTGCCAATGCAATTTCTTAATGAAGACCATTCACCAATGGATCATTTCATGGAAAAAATTACAAAGCAAACTTGGCCAAAATTATATTTCAGACAGCCAAGGGGTTAATTTTAACTGAGATGGGTTTATTTCATTCAGGCAACAGTCAGTTTCTAGGTCACACAGAGGGAGAAATGGAGAGAAGGGAAGGGGAGGAGAGGAAAAGCAGGATTCTGGAGGTCACCGGTCGATCATCGGTTTCTTGTGGGTTGAGAGAAGAAGGGAAGGGAAGAAGAAAAGGACGTTGAAATCTCAGATATAAGGAAAGTAGAAAGGGATATTGAAATCTCAGATGTCAGCAGAGAATTCAATATCCCAGTGTTTTGGCAGTAACAGGAAAGAAGGGACAACTTTATCCCCATACCTTAACTTCTGTATCTTCTTCAGTGTCGTAAGTGGTTGATTATAGGATTGTAATAATCCTCTGCAATTTTCAGAACATCATTTGTAAATTACATAAATCAGTGACTTGATAATTGCCAAAAATAGTGAAGGATTATACTTAGAAGGACCGTCTATTTATGGTGGCATGAGATGCCTAGAATTCTCTGACCTTAAATGACTCAGTTTTCAACTTTTGGTTACTTCCCCTTCCTGCACTTCTGATGTTTTTAAATTTTTGGACATGGGTGCTGTTCCAGCTGATGCTTGTTCCTGCTATTTCTAAATTGGTGCTTTTATTTTAGGTATGTCTTTGGAATTACACATATTCCTTGTTTGGAGGATTGGCCCGTGATGCCTGTGGAGCGCATTGGGTTAATGATATTCCTCTCTCTTCAATTTTGTCCGAAGCTTTATCTAGATTGTTCTTATATGCATCATGGTTGATTGCAAATATTGATTTGTTACTTACAGTACTAGCCAGTCTATTATATGGTGGCCTTTGGCGTCTGGGAATACATTTCTATCCAACTTGGTGTATGGAGGAAACACCCTTTATTCTAACAACTAATTCCTAATGTTTTTGTGGGGAGTAAAAAATATTACTATCGTATCTACAGAAGTTCATATTCGGTTTCTTCTCTGAAGTGTTCACCTTCAACTTTTTGTAGAATGTAGAACAAATTTGAACTGCAAATATTGTGTTGCATCTCATACTTTATAGTGTGTGTGGAACATGCAGATTAAGCACCAACTTTGTATTCTAGACTGATACTATTAAGTATTAACCCAAAACACTGCTACTTAAGATTTCCAAAATCCATTGAGTAAGCCAGAATTTAGTTGCTATCCATAAAACTCAGATTGTGTGTGCGTGTGTGTATATATATATATAAATAAATAAATATATATATATATATATATTTATATATATATATATATATATATATATATATATATATATATATAGAGAGAGAGAGAGAGAGAGAGAAAACGGTTCCTACACATATGTGTAGATAAGTTATCTACACACTAGCTTAAAATACAGTGGGGGCCACATTATTTGGGTGATCCAAACCATTCATTTTTAAGGCCCTCACATAGATAGGGTGTCCACAAAAAATCAGATCCATAGGATCATCCTAACCATTCGAACTGTGGAGACAAAAAATGGACTAATTTGTGAATGTTTAAAGACATCCATTTTACCTCCACAAATCGTAGGGTTGGGATGATCCTATGGATCTGATTTTTTGTAGACACCCTATCTATGTGAGGGCCTTTAAAATGGATGGCTGGGATCACCCAAACAATGTGGGCCCCCACTGTATTTTAAGCTAGTGTGTAGAGAACTCTCTACACATATGTGTAGGAACCGTTTTCTCATATATATATGAGAGAACATTTCCTACACACTTGTGTAGGTAAGTTACCTACACACTACCTTAAAATATAGTGGGGGCCCACATTGTTTGGGTGATCCAAACAATTCATTTGAATGGTCCTCACATAGATAGGGTGTCCACAAAAAATCAGATCCATAGGATCATCCTAACCCTACCATTTTACCTCCACAAATTGTAGGGTTGGGATGATCCTATGGATCTGATTTTTTGTGGACACCCTATCTATGTGAGGACCATTGAAATGAATTGTTTGGATCACCCAAACAATGTAGGCCCCCACTATATTTTAAGGTAGTGTGTAGGTAACTTACCTACACAAGTGTGTAGGAAATGTTCTCTCTCTCTCTCTCTCTCTCTCTCTCTCTCTCTCTCTCTCTATATATATATATATATATATATATATATATATATATATATATATATATATATATATGAGAAAAGTGTTTCTAAGCACGTGCTTAGGGAGCTCCCTAAGCACAAGTGGCTTAAAAAGCCACCGATTGGTTCATATGGCGGTCCACCTCTGCGGGCTCCACAAAAAGTGACCAATCGGTGGCTTTTTAAGCCACTTGATCTTAGGAAGCTCCCTAAGCACGTGCTTAGGAACACTTCCCTCCCCCCCTCTCTCTCTCTCTCTCTCTCTCTCTCTCTCTCTCTCTCTCTATATATATATATATATATATATATATATATATATATAGAGAGAGAGAGAGAGAGAGAGAGAGAGAGAGAGAGGGGGGGACACCTTACATTCGAAACCTAGAAACTCTTACTCCTACAAGTTATCAACCCCAGTCCAAAAAACCTGCTCTTTCTTAATTTTGAATCTTTCGGGTTTGGTTCCATAATGTGTCCAACGTGTTCTTCAAAACTTTGAAATTGGACACACGTTTCTAGCTCAATGAAACCTCTTACGGTTTTGTAGAATTTACCAACTTTCTCCTAAACTCAAAACACCACATTGGGAAAATTAAGATGATTATGAAATGGGTGAATGTTACCAGGATTCATGATTACATCAGGTTGACCTCGCTGATACAACTCTGTTATGCTCATATGCTGGAATCCCTGTTTTTTCATCCTTTACATGTGTTCCAATAGTCCTTGAAATTAAGATATTAGATCTTGCTGCTATTATGTTAGTTTGAATCTATGCTACCTGGTTCGTCTGTTCTCTTGGTTTGGATCACAGGGAGATTGATTGTGTTCCACTACAGAATGAACTTGTCAACTTGGCTCCCTAAATGTAAAGGTTGATGGAATGTCATTGTAATTTTGAACTCCAATATAAATTGGAAATCCAATGAAAATTTGAAACCCGTCGAAACATGGTTAAATATTAATCACTATTAATCACAGTTTCTATGTGCACTTTTTGTAATTAGCCATTCTTTTTGCACTATTTCAAATTTTGTGAACATGTTGCTATTTTTTTATAATAGAAATTGTGTTATGAGCTGCTTCAAATTTGTGGCAGTAGTCCGTATTTTGCTCGTTTCGTATTGTTGCGAACCGTATTGCATACTGCTTCACAATACGATTGTGTGGCAACCAGACCTGGTAGTACGGGTTTAAAGAATAATTTGGGGATCAGTTGCAAGCCTAATTTGAGATACTTGCATTTTTTTAAAAAGGAATTTGATGCAAATGAGCCTTAACTTCCGCCTCGTTTCAAGCTTGTTTAGTAGCCATGAAAGTTTTGTCCATAGAATATTATTTTATCAAGTGATGGGAGAGGGACAAGAGGCGTGGGAGAGGGAGAGAATTGAAAGGGCATGGGTTAGGAGAGGCTGAGATGTGGCTGGAAAACAGGATAAAGAAAAAACTGAAGTCAAAATAGAGTTTTTGTTTTCCTTATTTTTACTCGCTCATCCCCTTTCAATTATCTCCCTCTCCCACTCTCCCTACGCCTCTCTCAACACTTGGTAAGCTACTATTCCATGGAAAACAATTTCACGGTTGCCAAACCTGTCCTATCTATAGTCTCTCTAAAAAAGTTAGATATTAGCCTGAATAAATATTAAATACTAACTGTCTCATCATTGCCTTGAATAAACATTAGTGCTCTTTCAATCAAGCTTGAAATGGCATTCATATCCATGCATAAATGATTTTCTCATAAATATGGTGGTGTTTAGTTTCAGCCACATGGTTTCTTCTGTTGGACGTTTTCTATTAAATAGTAGGTTTCCAAAATTTTGAAGTTTCTTTTGAAAACGAATTGTGGAACGTTCCATAGTTGCTAACATTCGATAGTTGCTAAAATTAGTTTGTGGCTTTGCATTTATGCAACCTTTCTTTATGTTTTGGCAATCCTTGATATTTAGCAATGTTTGGAAAGGAAAGTAACTCAAAATGCACTTTCTATATTTATGGGAAAGAGGCAAAATGAATTGGGTATTTTAGAAAAGCTCTATGGGAGCTTTTGCCTATAAAAGTGACCCTTAGTCCCTCTTGCCATACATCACAACACTAGAACTCATTGAGAGAGAGAAAGAAGAGGTTTCCCATAGACCTATTGGTGTGCAAGGTAAGAGAAGAACAAGGGGCGTTTTTAGGCCTTTATTGTGCTTAGAAAAGATCAAAGACCCGTTGGATTTCTAGCTTCAAAGTGGCGGTCATGGTGAAAGGTACAGCAAACCCATCTCGTTAAATTCAAGTATTTCTTTAATTTTTATTGCCCAAGATCCAAAGGGATCATTAAGTTAATGTTTAGAATAACATTTGGTATCAGAGCGTAGGTTGTAGGCTATAAAATCAAGGAAAATTCAAAATTTTGGGTTTTATATGCTATGTTAGAGGCCGCCGAAAAAATCATTACCGCCGGCAGCTGGATAAGTTTTCCGGTGAGCGGATGGTACCGGCATGTTCCCCTCTGACCACCGATCATACCCTTAAAGTTTTGTTGTAATTTGGACGGTCGGATTGTGAGATTTTTTTTTCCAAAGATTAATGGCAGTTTTCGTAATTTTCTAACGAAGTTTCAGAAAAACTATTGTCTTCCGCGTGAAGACAAGCACGGGTATTATAATTATTATTCAGGTAGTTTTGAATACTTTGAGTATTTATTGGTTGTTCTCGGCTAGGGGTGGCAAAATTGGCCGAACCGAACCGGAACCGAGCCTAAACCGAACCGAAAATTCGGTTTCGGTTTGGTTAAACCAAACCGATTCAAATTTCAGTTTGGTTCGGTTTGGGGATCAAACCGAACCGAAACCGAATATTTCCAATTATTATGAGTAAGGGGTGGCAAAATTGGCGGAACCGAACCGAAAATTCAGTTTTGGTTTGGTAAAACCAAACCGATTCAAATTTCGGTTCGGTTCGGTTTGGGGATCGAACCGAACCGAAACCGAACCATTGCCACCCCTATTCTCAGCACTTTTAAGAAACACCTTACATTGGTAGTTTTCCAGAAATCACCATCGTTTGGTAGTTTTTAAGAAACTACCATACTTTCATAGTTTTTTAAACATTTAACTTTAAAGCGAAAACAAAGGAAACTTTTATGACGCACGCCCAGAAGGGGGTGAATTTATCCTTTGGGAGTTGGAAAACATAAGGGGGGTGAATTTATCCGATACCGGAACCTTTCCGGGGGGCGGTTCGGCCTTCTCCCGGCCGTTTCTTGGCGAACCGAGACTGGTTCTGGGACCCTCTAGGTCCCCTCTACCTTGTGTAAAAATTTCAGGGGCACCGACTTCCGTTTTCTACTAAATCTGAATTTTTTTTAGATATTTGGCATCCCCTACTATAAGCTTTTCAAACCCATTATGAGGAAATTTTCATAAGAAAGGATTGTTTCCTAAGGTTTTCCGGTGTTCTGGATCCATTGGCGTAGGTTTCGAACCTATCTGAGGATCGGATCTTATAGCTCATGTGTAAATGTGCTTGTGGGCCTCCCTTTGTGAGTAGGTTTTGGACCTTTTAGAGTTGCAGTTTTCGGTTCCACAAGTGATACTTGTTTGGTCTTACTTAGAAACATTAGTTGCACAAAATATCTTCTTGTGATATGCATGTCTGATTTATAAAAATATACATTATGTATGTTGAGTATGCCCCTACTTGTCTTTTAACCATTTTGATTCAAAACCCGAGTGATAGAACGGCTCAATAAAGTTCTAGGCTACATGGATAGACTATACATTGCTGGAAGACACACGCACCAAAATTCACAAATGGAAGAAACTTGTGAATAGTTGGAGTACACTAATAGTATTAGTCTAAGAACTTCATTTATGTCTGCAATCTGAGATACTTGTTCTAATTTGGAAGCAAAGGAGGTTGTGAATGTAGCCGATGAGTTTTTCAGATGATTGTTCAAGAAACTCGTGAGTACCCTTAAGATAAGTTTGGATAACCCTAAAGTCAGTTGACCAAAGAGGTCTTTATTAGCATGTTTTTGAACTCTTGGAATTCACACCCTTGATAATACTCACTATGGAGTCATTTCAAAGGCAACATATCGAGGCCGGCAGATATGGTGACCCAACAGGGTCAATTGGTTAGAGATTAAGACTTGGTATTTAGTGTCGCCCTTGTGGTAGGAGGATGACATATCAAGTAACAATACCTTAAATTTGTGATTGCTGGAAAATGTGATGGGACCCTATTTTTCTCTCATAGAAACAAATTCATGAATAGATTCAAATCTTACTATCCAAATTTAAGTTTCATGTGAGGATTCTTATGAGTAGATTTCAAGTAGAGAAAAATTGGATCAATACATTAGGGAATGAGAATAAAGTACAGATTGAGGCCATTACTGTTTTCTGTTAATTTTTCTAAATACGAGTTTCATTAGTTTCAGAAACTTTATTTTAGGAAATTTGATTCTTTTAGCTATGAATCAAAGTTCGGAAGCATGGCGGGTTCTTCCTAGTTTTTTATTCACATTCAGTATGTAAGTGGTTCTTTTCCAAAGGCAATCCATAAAGATTCAGATTGGTTTCTTCTTATTATCATACTCGAATTTCCTTACATGAGAATAAGATAGTCAGTTTAGTTGGAAATTAGCAAATCAAGTGAATAAGAGCTTATCCAATCAGTGGCTCAAACATTTGGCCATATATATATGTTTAATAGATTGGTTGAAAGGAAAGCTCCAAATTCATTTGATTTTACTGATTACAGTGTTTGTATGTGGTCAATTAAAGAAAAACATATAAAGACAAGGGTCTAAGGGTGTCACTTAGAGTATCGCTCCACTAGAGATCATTTAGATAAGATCAGGAGACCTTTTCTGAATCTGAAGGTTAGTGGAAGAGATCATTAAACCCTTATAGTTGAATTTTTCAGTTGTTGTTGTTTATCTCTTTAAATGAAGGCTAGAAGATGTGGTCTGAAGGGTTTTTGTCTCATATCTGCAAGAGAACAGTATTGCTGAAAAGTGAGACCGTACTCTTATGAACAAGATGATGAGCATGTTGTGCAAATCATCTTTACTTGAGGGGAGATGCCTTAAAGACGGCAGTGCAAATCCCAACTCGAATTTCCTTATATAGTTACACTTGAGACCCTTTTAGTCTCAGTAGGAAACCAGTGTTAGGGTATTTGCTCATATGAGGATTTATTGGCCTAGGCTAAAGTCTACAATTCCTTAAAGTAAGGAGTTGATATTTAAGTGGTTATCCTAAAAGGTTGAAGGGGTTTTGGTTTTCTTGTCCTACAGAACTTGTATTTTAAAGATTAGATATGCCGAGCTTGGAATAATGGCGACCTTAGTGGGAGTGCCATGATCCCATCTTTTTCCGTCCAACCATAATGGGTGATCATTCGGCACAGTGGCTTGACGTCATGAAGGAAGAGCTGCTCTCAATAGAAAGGAACCAAATTTGGAAACTCAATGAGTTGCCAATGAAGTCAAGCTAGTTGGCTATAGGTGAATATTTTAAGATCAATATTTGACTCCAAGGATGACTTTGAGATGCATAAAGTAAGGCCGATTGCAGAAGGCTGTACTTTGAGATCCTAATAAATAAAGTTTTCTGCTTTTTCCTTATTTGTATTGTGCACATTAGATGGATGTTTTGTAAGCAGAGTGTCGGTAATGACATAAAGTGGACCATATCTTGTTCATGTTGGTAAGTTTACTAACTTTGTGACCATGGGAAGATTATTGGATAATGAATCCAATGATTACATGATCCGTTATTAGTATAACTTATTGAACGGAATGGAAAGATAGTTAATAAGAAAGGTGTAAAGCCCATGCAAGCCAAGTGGGAGACTGTTGGACATTTTCCATAAAATAGGAGGTTTCCAAAATTGTGAAGTTTCTTTTGAAAACAAATTGTGGAATGTTCCATGGTTGCTAACATTCTATAGTTGCTAAAATTATTTTGTGGCTTTGCATTTATGCAACCTTTCTTTATGTTCTGGCAATCCTTGATATTTAGCAATGTTTGGAAAGGAAAGTAACTCAAAATACACTTTCTATATTCATGGGAAAGAGCCAAAACGAATTGGGCATTTTAGAAAAGCTCTATAGGAGCTTTTGTCTATAAAAGAGACCCTTAGTCCCTCTTGCCATACACCACAACAGAAGAACTCATTGAGAGAGAGAGAGAGAGAGAGAGAGAGAGTTTACTTTTGAGAGGTTTCCCATAGACCTATTGGTGTGCAAGGTAAGAGAAGAACAAGGGGCGTTTTTAGGCCTTCATTGTGCTTAGAAAAGATCAAAGACTCGTTGGATTTCAAGCTTCAAAGTGGCAGTCATGGTGAAAGGTACATCAAACCCATCTCGTTAAATTCAAGTATTTCTTTGATTTTCATTGCCCAAGATCCAAAGGGATCATTAATTTAATGTTTAGAATAACATCTTCAACTGCTCGCAGGCAGTGGATGTTCCACCTAGTGTTAGTGAGATGGAGCTCAAGGACAGTGGGGTGTCAAAGCCAATGCAGAATGGGCTCCTTGCAAAGGTTTGAAGGGATTCCATCTCATCCTTGATACCCATGTACTAAGAGGGCTACTAGTGTAGAACTCATTTATTTAAAATTATAAAAGAAAAATCATTTTGTAGGATTTATTAGGAATTGATAAAACCGTACATTACAAGTTTTTGGGAAATTAAAAGTCCCTTATATATGTTTCATTTGTGACCAAAAAATACAAAAATGCTGGAATAGAAGTATGTCTATAGAAAAAAAAAAATGAATAACTAAAAATGGGTGTCTCAAGGTAAAACACGGTGCATAAATATATGTAAAGATTACGTTATTTATTTCCCCCTGTTTTTTTTTTTTTTTTTTTTTTTTTTTTTGTGTGTCTTGTTTTCTTTCTTTGCAGCAACCTTCATAGTGGGTTTTTGCAGGTTTTGAAACGTGAGATTTGGGCATGGAAAAATCGTGGAATTGAAATGGGTAATGTACATACCACTTTAATTTTATTTTTTTTCTTGTATCTTGCTTCCTTGGTCTGCAGAAACCCTATATTCATTTTAACGTAGATGTGGGTTTTGCAGGTTTTGGAGCGTGAGATTGGGCGAGGAAGAAATCGTGAAAAAGCAATGGGTTTTACAGAATAAACGGAGAGGGTTTCATCGCATACACGGTTTGGGGATGCAATTCCATGGCTTCCAAAAAGGTAGAAGTTGCCATGGAACTGAGGGTGGTTATTTGATCAAGAAATTTCAAGAAAACCCAAAATACGCATACCTCTCTGCTGTGGTGAATGGGGAAGACGAAGAAGCACGATGGGTTTCCCGGCCAAGAACCGTCCGAGCCTCTCTTTTTCTTCGTCTCTCTCACTGTACTCTTTCCCTTTTCTTTTCTTGTTTTTGTTTTTGATCTTAACAATATGGTGGTGTAAATGATTTGGTGGGATTTTTAAGATTTTCAAAGCAAGGATGTTGGTTCCACAAAATATACGTTCATATAGAAATCTTCCGTTTTGCCCATTCTTCTTTCCATTTTAGGGATCGTGATTTCCAACTATTTTCTTTTCCTTTTTCAACCTTATTAACCTTCTTAATTTAGCCACCAAATGACCCTAATTACTTCCCTTAATAATGTGTATTGAATGGCTTTTTGAACGTTAGATAAATTTTACAGCAAGACCCACCACAACATTGGATTTTTAAAAAAGAAAAGAAAGATTTTCAATTGATTTCGCACTCCTTAAGGAAAGTGCACACGTTTTTCCCATAAGAGGGAAAACGATGGACTCTCCACTTGCTATGATAATCTCGACTCTAAATTTTTGATTCAATGGTTTAGAATTTACAGTTTTAAAAATAACTTTATAGATTTAACTAGGGTAGTCGTTACATGTTTTTCATGCTTGTTCTTATTAGCTGCACAATCCTAAGTCCTGACAGTACTTTACACATAAAAACATTGGATTGCATATTTCTTTTTTGAGTTAGTGTTTTCTTTTATTAAGGTTCTTCATATTTATCCTTTTCTTTTATTTGTATTTTTTCAAATATAGCTATTCTGGTTCCTTTCGCTTAAGGAACCAAATAAGGCCTCTCTAACACGGAATCATTTGGGGAGTTTACTTTTTGTATTCTATAGGAGAGCATCGTTTAAGATGGTTTGGGCATATCCAACGTAGGCATTTGGATGCTCCAGTGAGAAGAAGTGACTTGTGCCAAGTTGATGGAGTAAAAACAGGTAGGGGCAGACTGAAAACAACTTGGGTAGAAACAGTGAGGAAAGACTTGATGGCTAGGAACATAATAGAGAACATGACCTTGGATAGGAGGGAATGGAAGAAAATGATCCATGTAGACGAACCCAACAGGTGTCAGGATTAGACTTAGTTACTTTGAGCCGATTAGATTCTTTCACCTTCTTCATGAAAATTTTCTAAAGGTTTCATTAGCCGTCCCCAACTAGTTTGGGACAAAGGCTTAGTTGAGTTGAGTATACTATAGGAGGGTTCAAAACATATGTTTATATACATGTGAATACACCAGTGCTATTAAGTTATTACCGGTAGTTGTATATATTATTTACTTTGCTCTAACTTTTAGCTAGAAAGAGAGGCAGTCTAAATGTTTATGGAGTTTTGTGACTTTGTATCAACATTGTTCTCTTTTCAGTCTCTTCGCAATCATGTACACATAATTATTACAATCCAATATTTCATTTTCTTTGTTTTGAACTCTAGGATGTTGTGGAATATGCTGAATGTGAAGCCGTTGTTAAGGACCATCCCCCATTTAGAGAGGCAATGAGAAAGAGGGGCATTGAGGATATGGATCTTGTGATGGTGGATGCCTGGTTAGTTAACCCTGCATGTTTGATTTGTTCCTCTGATACACTATGGATAAATTTTAAGATTAGGTGTTTTTAGTATTCAGGTGTTCTCTTAAAATTTTCCATTCAAACGTTTTTTCACAGGTGTGTTGGTTATCATGGCGATGCTGATGCTCCTAGATGCAGACTTGCCAAACCACTTATTTTCTGTAGAACTGAGATTGACTGCCCTATGGAAAATGGTTTTGCCCGTCCAGTTGAGGGCATTTATGTACTTGTTGAAATGCAAAACATGGTGGTAGTTGAGTTTGATGATCGAAAACTGGTTCCTCTACCGCCAGCTGATCCATTATACTTCTGGACAAACCCGAGTGGGTGTTGACCGGAGTGACGTGAAACACTTACAGATTATTCAGCCTGAAGGTCCAAGTTTCCATGTTAGTGGTTACTTTATTGAATGGCAGAAGGTATTGTGGAAATGGTATTTTCCTTGTAGTTTTTCCATAGTAGTTCAAACTTAAGATGATGTTTTGAACTTATCTTGTTCTTCTTTCCAATGAACAGTGGAATTTTCGGATTGGTTTCATTCCTAGGGAGGGCCTAGTTATCTATTCTGTTGCATATATTGATGGCAGCCGGGGTCGAAGGCCGGTAGCCCACAGGTTAAGTTTTGTTGAGATGGTTGTTCCCCCAGGAGATCCGAATGAGCCACCTTACAGGAAGAATGCATTTGATGCAGGGGAAGATGGCCTGGGTAAAAATGCGCATTCTCTTAAGAAGGTCAAAATACTATATATTTTGTTCTTTCTTTTTGTGCCTTATTCTTCCATTTCGTGTGATTTCAATTAGCCCTTTTTTCTGAAATGGTTTTATCTGTGCAGGGATGTGACTGTTTAGGCTGTATTAAATATTTTGATGCTCATTTTACAAATTTCACTGGCGGTGTCGAAACTATTGAGAATTTTGTTTGTTTGCACGAAGAAGATCATGGAATCCTATGGAAGCATCAGGATTGGAGGACAGGATTAGCAGAAGTGCAGCGGTCAAGACGTCTAACAGTGTCTTTTATATGTATTGTTGCTAATTATGAGTATGGATTCTTTTGGCACTTTTATCAGGCAAGTTTGGATCGTTCCAATTTTGTATTTCAATAATTTTTCCTTTATTACTATTCTGGCGTATGATTTCCATTTTCATGTCCTTTTGAATTTGTACAACAAATGGCGATTGAATGCTGATTTTAAATGGCATCTTTTAATTTTCTTCACGTTCTAGCTAAGTAACAAGGAAAATAATTTTGCGTATTTCCTAAAAAAAAAAAGGCTAATAATATTCCTACTGTCAGGTTTTGACAGTGCTCACTTTGTCTTTTATTATTTTAACGGGCTGTCAAAGGCTATCACAATTCCCTAAAAGCTCTCAGCAACCTATCAGAAAAGAAAAGACAAGGTGAGTACGTTCACTTATCAAAACATTGTAGTGGGAATATCAGTAGCCAAAAAAATTATAATATTTGCCACAATGTTTGAAAATTTGATTACCATTAAAAAAAAAGTTCGAAAATTTGATGCCACACATGCATTTAACATTTCTAGTGTTGCCTTCTATTACCAATCTTTTCATATTTCTCTGTTTTAAAATTCTATTGGGCCTTGCAGTTGAAGCAATTTTTATTTTCTAAATTGTCTTAATAGGTGTCTTAAATGTTTCATTAAAAAAATCATATCTTAGACATACATTCTTCGCTTCATTTATTGTGAATGAATGTAAAATAGTTTCAGATTTACAAATTAGAGTCGATACATAGTTGCCCTTGCTACACAATATAAGCTACAACGTGTTTTAATTCTGTTCAATACTGCTACATACTTTGCTATCTCCTCACGTCCTGTTAAAGTTTTAAATTTCTTATATTGCATATTTTCAAGGTTGTTTCCATAAGTAACACATAAAATGCTATTTTGATCCTAATTAGTTTGTATGACGTGGGATCATTTTGCTACTTGTGTAATGATGAAGAGTTAAACAGGATGAGGGGCCCCATCATTAGTCCTAAAAGTGTCTTTTTTTTTAATCTCAAGAAGTTATAAATGAGTTGTTTAATTCAGTTGAAGGCATTAGGGTTATTTGAACCCTTTTTATTTAGTTCACTAAGTCACTTGAGTATTTTTGAAATCAGATATGGCCCATCTATTTCCCATGACATGTTTTAGTTGTGGAGTTCAAGGGGAGCTTTTATTTTTGGGATAATTACATTTACACCCTCTCTAGTTTCTGACACATCCACTTCAACACCTATAGTTTAAAAAGTGACAAAGACATCTCCTCTAGTTTCGTTTTGTTTAAGGTTTGCCCTCTCAGCTGAAGGTTCGTCCGTAGATTGAAGGGTTAGGATGATCCGATGGAGCTGATTTTTTGGGCACACCCTATCTATGTCAGGACCCATCAAATGAACGCTTTGGATCATCCAAATAATGTGGGCCCATACCCGAATCCAAAGCGTTTGGTAGTGTTTGGAAATAGATATTGTAAAGGCCTTATGGAGGTCTATAGATATTGTAAAGGCCTTATGGACGTCATTATGAATGATAAGCTTAAGGGTTGTTCTCCATCGATCTTGGTGTGCTGCCCTGGTTAACCATAGAGGTGTGATGCCCTGGTTGACCATCAATGTAGGCTACAATGCATGTTACAGAGCGTGTTCTCTTTGTCCTAGGGCTAATTGCATGCATTTATTGTTATTTCTTTAAGCTTGATAGTATTTAATACCACCTCCGTGGACGTTGGGCAATGAATGTTATATAAACTATAGGATCACATATGCACGGTTTAAACTTTGGCCAAAACGTGTCGCTTTTGGCTGAGATGTGTCGGTTTTGATGGGGACAAAAGCCTAAAGTTTGATTCATTGCTGTACATACATTAATAAAAAACCCAATTATTTAGGAGATATTAATGTCCATTCCACTAATAAGATGGGTACGTTGAAAAGTAAAAAAAAAATGGCACCATCATCAACATTAAAACATGTGAAATATCTATATTGAGCATTAACCTTATTGTTCTTGACATGCGCATCAACGCATGCCACTAGGTGTTTGATCCTGCTAAACCATTATGGACGGTTGTCTTGCATATGTAATGTTTTCTAGCTATCCATTTGTACTTTTTTTATGACATAGGGTATCCCCACCCCATTTTAGGGCGGGACTAATCCCTATGGATGCCCTCAATCACCCGTAACCATGTGCATTGGGTCACTCCGAGGGGACTCGAACTAGCGTCTATGGGGAGCAAACCCACGATGCTAGCCTACATGCAAATCCATTTGTACTAATTCTAGCATTTCCTAAAGTTTGATCTTAATTTTCACGTACTTAACTTTCATGAATTACTTCCATTTTCGTGGGGACTTAATCTTATACCAAAACCAAAGTTTGATTTTTTGTTAGTATGTGTGTTTTGGTTACAGGATGGATAAATTGAAGCTGAGGTCAAACTTACAGGAATTCTCAGCTTAGGAGCATTGCAGCCTGGGGAATCCCAAAAATATGGTACAACTATTGCTCCACGACTATATGCACCAGTTCATCAACATTTCTTTGTTGCTCGTATGGATATGGCTGTTGATTGTAGGCCTGGCGAGACATTTAATCAGGCATGTTACTATAAATTCATAGGATATTTTATTATTTTTTAAGGCTTGTTTATGTTTCTTTAGTAGGATTTGATATTTTTCTTTAGTAAGATTTTGATATCTTTTACATAGAATATCCTCTATGTTATCTATCTTAATTTCACCATATTGCATTGGCTTTCACTTTAATTTGTAGTCTAATCTTAAATGGAATTCCGGATCAAAGAAATTCTAATTTCGTTTCATTTCCACTAATATTGCTTTTCAAGATGCTCCTTTTTTTAATCATATTGAAGATATAAAAAATATATTAAAAAGGGAAACAATGCGATTCTGAATCAAATGGGATTCTCCTTTAGATGATATTATCATTCTTTTTAAATCCATAAATATTCATGCAATAAAGGTTAATTTTTTTTTCATAGAGGAAATATTGGGTAAAAAATCTATTGAAAAAAATCAACATGTTTGTGATACTTGGATGATCAATATGTTTAAAACCTTGCTAATTAGTGGGTGGGAGTAGCATTCCATAATGCCTTCACCTGCTCGCTTGTTCTCTTGTGGAGAAAGATTAATGCCCGACTGTCAAACACTTTCAATCTCTCCTTGATTTTGCAGAGGTATACATCTTTCTTTTTCGGTATATATTTTAACCTTTGGCTTACTACGATCGCACGTACATGATGGTGGCAATGATGCCCTTGTGGTGTAGTTTGCTTCTTCAATTGGACTATAGTTTTCAAATCAAAAGGACACGGACACCTTGCGTGAGAGACAAAATCGGATAAAGCTTGAACTCTACGTTGATGGGTATGTGGTGTTGGAGACATTTCACTAACCACAATAAATTAAAGATTCAAGTTAAGAAACAAATTATGAAAAGTGCCATAGGTTTATTTACCTTGATGGCTGGAACTCTTGTGCTTCTTCGGTTTGGAGTGACATGAAAATGGAATTTTAGACATTATATAGGATATTTAGGTTCAAATTGGGCAATGGAAATAGTGTATTCTTTTGGTGGGGGAAAAATGGTGCGGTGATGCCCCACTCATTGTAGTTCATTAACATCTTTTATATCCTTAAACTGTAAATCTTTGAACCTTGAGCACTTGGATTCTTTTGATCCCAAGGCTATTAGGAACCCTGTTGTGCCGGATCCGGGAGGATGTCCCTTCATGACCTCTGAGAGTGGTGTAGCTCGAGTCGCTCTTTTTTGGATTAGTGATTATTGATAAAAATTTCTTTTTCTGTGAATTTGGGATTACAAAGCAATCCGAACTTCACACAAAAGAGAGGGCTAAAGTCGTCACCTAGGTAAGGGACCTAGGACCCATAAGTGACCCTGCTAAACTAGTCTGTGTTCCCATATGTCTAGGTCTGTTACCTGATTACTCGAATGGAAGGTTTTAGGCACTATTCTCACCCCGTAAACCTGTCTTCAATTTCGAAGACTAATTCACGTAAACTCGGTTATAAGGCTTGTTTAATTCTTAAAAGTGTGGGCTACACGACATGCAACCTAAGAGACTCATTTCCATTCGATGTTCTTAACATATAGAGCTTGTCCCTCTATTGATTAGAGGGTTAGGATGAAACATACAGACAGCCACAAACCATAGAAATCTCCTCAGCTATTTCAACTTTTGGCCCAAAAATCATATCCAGATTTTTTTGTAGGTATTCATGTAGAAATGGAAACTTCCATTAGTGACTGGGTAAGAGAGTATTAGAGAGAGAGTTAATTGCATTAATTTCGTTTGTTGTTGAGGGATTTTGGAAACAAATGCTATAAAAAAGGGCCTTTACGAAAATTTTGAATTGATTTCAGTTGCCAGTGGAGAGAGGAATTAGGAAAAAAAAGGCTATAATAAAGGGTTTTACTAAAATCGGAGAAACTTTTCCCATTTTTTTAAATTAACAGCAATCAAATAAGAAAAAAAGAAGTTCGTATTTTTCACATTTATAGGATTAAACAAAGGATTCACAAATAAAAGCACTAATGCCACGACCAAGTAAATCAATGAACAGTCTTGGTCGTGCTATTGGAAATACCAGTGGAAGTGAAGACCTCATTATAAATGATACGGATAAAAACATTCATAGTTGGAGTGATAGTGGATATTATCGGGGGGTCCGTGAAGATCTAATATAGTGCCTTTTTCTCTCCACGAGGATCAAGCAATGCATTTATCAAATTCAAAGTGGATTCGACCACGGAAACGCTCTAATGTGATCGATTTTTTAACAAAAAAGCCAATAATTCAACGGAAATTTTCATATTTTCAGGGGGTTGGGTCAAACGGGAATTTCGGCCGAAATTTGTTACTCAAATTATTATTTTTACTTTTTAAAGAAAAAATTTGGTATATTAAATTTCAACCGAAATTATTGAAATTTCGTACATTTTGGTCGAAATTTAATATACAAAAAAAACTAATTTTTTTACCTATGATTTGGCTGACACTTTGAATTTATTACCGACTCACGTGTCCAGCCGTGTCCGTCATGACATGCGTGTCCACACGTGTCGACACTCCTTTGGACACTTTTACTTGTATTGCTGGAAGTGGTAGACTTAATGTGGGCGTGTGGACATGTTTTTGTAGCGTGTCAAGTGTGACATTCTGTTTTTTTATTGAATATTGTGTTTACCTCATTTAGACAACTTGTATCCATGGCGAAACTGGACACACGAATCCATATCCACAAATCATGATTACATATACTTTCATTTTAGCCGTGATCCCGTTTCTAAAGTTTGGGGGTTTGCCGTGTCCGACACTCCGTGTCCGTGTCGACACACGACACTCGTGTCTGTGTCCACAAATCATAAATTTTTACGAATTGCAAGGGATTTTGAGCGTCGGTCGAAATTTCGGTTTCGGAAAGGGGTGAAACCAGTATCGAAATCGAAATTTCAAACCATGCTTGTAACAATAGGTAATCAGTCACTAGAGTTGGTGTAACCAGTAACTTGCTATTACCGGTAAACAAGTGCAGGGCAACTTGCCTTTCAAAATGGTAACTTGTTAAAACTAGTTACCAAGTAACTTAATGCGCAAGGAGGTCACATGTTATTCCTTTCAAGGAGACTTACAACTTCACCGACTATCCTTCTTCCGCACGACAGTGAATGAAAAGGAAATTGAAAATTTTAGAAACCCTTGGGTTTCCTTCTCCCCCCCGACACTGCCGGGAATGAGATGATGCATACGGCGGGAGGAACGGAGTAGAGACGTGCAGCAGCAGTTGATGATGGGAGATGGGTTACAGGTGGGTTAGTATTAGGGAAGGTTTAGAAAGGTGGAAGATGAAGATGGGCTTTAAGGGTTTTGTGATAATTATATTGCTGGTACGAAAGGGGTTTAGGTTTGATATGGAGGCTGTTAGGGTAAGATGGTTGGTCAATGTTACGTACTTATTTGGGTCTGAGATATTTGTTATTTTGAGATTTGCTTTGTTATTTAGTTAGTTAGGAGTCTTAGAGATAAGGCTTATCTAGATTAGGAATTTTTAATAAATAACTTGTACGAAGCCTTTCTTTGTTCAATGAAGAAATTTATCCCCAAATTTGTGTTTTGGCTCAGAAAGGAGAACGACCCTTCCCTCAAAGTGTGTCAAGAGGCTGATCCTCCATCTAAGAAGATCAAATCCGTTACGAACCAATTTAGGTTTGTAACAATTGGTATCAGAGTAGCACGATCCGGCGCCATGGAGAAGAAAATCGAAGGAGCAATGGATCCATGGGATGTGATGATAAGCGAAATCAAAAGGCACATAGCTTCCATGAATGCCAAGTTCAACAAGATGACACTCTCGCTTGGCGTGAAGATAGAAGAGCCCTTATGTTTGAAGAAGTTGAATGAAGAATTCAATAAGAGCATTGTTGAGAAGGTTTGTGTGACGAAAAAGAAAAGAAGAAACATAAAAGGGGGAGGGGGAGGAAGGAAGAAGACAAAAATAAAGCAGATAAAAGAAAAGGCGAAGAAGACACAAAAGAGAAGTCATCGCTGAAGAGCCCACCGTTCATCTTCTCCTCAATCTGTCCAACGTAATCGAAAAGATTCTCACCCACAGCCATTTGTGCGTTATCATCTAAATCATTCCAAAAAGATGCACCGAAGGAACTTTGATGAACGACACAATGAGATCAGTTCGAAGATGGAGTCGTCTCAACCGTTGATGTCAACTATGTTTTTCGTGAATATGATGCCCATTAAGATTTGGGATCCCGGTGGAATAAATTATCTTCTCTAATGATCAAACCTTGAGGACAAGGTTGATTTCAAGAGGGGAGGAATGTTACGTACTTATTTGGGTCCCACAGTGAAATAAATTGGTTGAGATATTTGTTATTTTGAGATTTGCTTTGTAGTTATTTAGTAATTTAGGAGTGTTAGAGATAAGGCTTATCTAGATTAGGGATTTTTAATAAATAACTTGTACGCAACCTTTCCTTGTTCAATGAAGAAATTTATCCCCAAATTTGTGTTTTTGCACAGAACGAAGGAACGATCCTTCCCTCGAAGTGGGTCAAGAGGCTGATCTTCCCTCTAAGAAGATCAAATCCGTTACGAACCGATTTAGGTTCGTAACAATTGGTATCAGAGCAGCACGATCCGGCGCCATAGAGAAGAAAATCGAAGAGCAATGGATCCATGGGATGAGACGATAAGAGAAATCAAAAGGCACCTAGCTTCCATGAATGTCAAGTTCAACAAGATGGCACTCTCGCTTAGCGTGAAGATAGAAGAGCCCCTATGTTTGAAGAAGTTGAATGAAGAATTCAATGAGAGCATTGTTGAGAAGGTTTGTGTGACGAAAAAGAAAAGAAGAAACAGAAAAGGGACAGGAAGGAAAAAGAGAGAAATAAAGCAGATAAAAGAAACGGCGAAGAAGACACAAAAGAGAGGTCATCGCTGAAGAGCCCACCGTTCATCTTCTCCTCAATCTGTCTAACGTAATCGAAAAGATTCTCACCCACAGCCCTTTGTGCGTTATCATCTAAATCATTCCAAAAAGATGCACCGAAGGAGCTTTGATGAATGACACGATGAGATCAGTTTGAAGATGGAGTCGTCTCAACCGTTGATGTCAACTATGTTTTTCGTGAAGATGATGCCCAATAAGATTTGGGATCCCGGTGGAATAAATTATCTTCTCTAATGATCCAACCTTGAGGACAAGGTTGATTTCAAGAGGGGAGGAATGTTACGTACTTATTTGGGTCCCACAGTGAAATAAATTGGTTGCGATATTTGTTATTTAGAGATTTGCTTTGTAGTTATTTAGTTAGTTGGGAGTCTTAGAGATAAGGATTATCTAGATTAGGGATTTTTAATAAATAACTTGTACGCAGCCTTTCTTTCTTCAATGAAGAAATTTATCCCCAAATTTGTGTTTTTGCACAGAACGAAGGAACGATCCTTCCCTCGAAGTGGGTCAAGAGGCTGATCTTCCCTCTAAGAAGATCAAATCCGTTACGAACCGATTTAGGTTCGTAACAATTGGTATCAGAGCAGCACGATCCGGCGCCATAGAGAAGAAAATCGAAGAGCAATGGATCCATGGGATGAGACGATAAGATAAATCAAAAGGCACCTAGCTTCCATGAATGCCAAGTTCAACAAGATGGCACTCTCGCTTGGCTTGAAGATAGAAGAGCCCCTATGTTTGAAGAAGTTGAATGAAGATTTCAATGAGAGCATTGTTGAGAAGGTTTGTGTGACGAAAAAGAAAAGAAGAAACAGAAAAGAGAGAGGAAAAAAGAAGAGAGAAATAAAGCAGATAAAAGAAAAGGCGAAAAAGACACAAAAGAGAGGTCATTGCCGAAGAGCCCACCGTTCATCTTCTCCTTAATCTGTCCAACGTAATCGAAAAGATTCTTACCCACAGCCATTTGTGCGTTATCATCTAAATCATTCCAAAAAGTTGCACCGAAGGAGCTTTGATAAACGACACGATGAGATCGGTTTGAAGATGTGTGGACCCCCGATCCGAGAGAGGCGGGGGATGAGCCCCACACGAGTCTCAGGATCATCCACGTGAATGGAGAGCTCTACCAAGGAACTCTCGAAAGAAGTGCCTCTCACAGCATGAGTGGCAATATAAAAGGTGAGATACCTCTCGATTCGGGGACTAGCCCAGATTCGAGGCGTACCTTAAACAAAGAAGAGTCGCCATCCAAGGAAGTGGGCCAAGGATCCCATACTATGCTCTGTTGCAACGGATAACCAGGGATTATAAAAAGAGGGTTCGTGCCTGGTTACGAATTCGGAAGGTCTAAAGAGCACCTCATCCACCCAAGTGTAAACACCTGGTCTCTTATGCCATTTATTTAATAATTTTGAAGACTTTTGGGCGAAAGTCATATGAAATGGGAACGAATATCTCCGAGAAGACATCTATCTAATCATGCATATCTCGGAGATGAATAATAAGCACACATAAAAGAAATGAAAGAAGTGTCACCTAGGGATAGCTAAATTCTGAGTGACAAGCCTAAAGAGCTAAGTTATGAGTGTCATACCTAATTGGTGTCTGAATTCTGGTGTGCAAACACATGCATGCTACAGCTAAAGGTATAGGATCTGTACATGAAAGTAAGAAAACACAGCAAAACACACAACACAATTCAATTCTATACATGACTGGACAAAATGAGTCCTAACTCTAATGCGACCTGACTCGGACCAAGATGGCCGTCCATCCCAGCTGCTCTACGTATCCCGGCCTCGGGAAGAATCGGAGTCAACGTAGTTCGATGCCCTATTCCAAACTACTATGCCTAACCGTCTAGAACTGCTATCCTAGACTCGATCCACTAGACTCGACTGATTTTTAAAGCTTTTTGTACGATTGCTCAAATTCAAGTGAATTGTAATTTTTAGGACTCTATATGCCCTAACTAATGCAAGTTGATTAGCCTTAAGCTAATGCAGGTGGGCCCTACATCCTATGTGTATCTAGGCTGTGCAACCTAATGAACCATGGGCTGACTATATGCTTCCTAGTCTAGCCATCGGTTCGACTAAATGTCTAACCAATCGACTCGAGGCCTCCTAACTCTAGGGACACTCATACGACATGACACACCATATCAATACAAATCAGGACAGACTCCTAACTCTAAAACACCCCAAATAGCTAAGACAGACTCCTAACTCTAGGGGAAGATCTTTTTGAAAAGGTTTTGAAGAATTTTTGTATTTTTGGAGAGTTTGAAATGTTTATTTTTAAAGGTTTGGCTGGACCTGGGATAAAGATCCCAAGCTGCACTACGTACCTCGTGAAAGAGGATCAAGCCAACGTAGTTCGGAACAGAATTCCTAACTACTCTCCTAATGACTCAAGATTTTTGAGATTTTTGGTTTTTCAGATGTTTTTGATGTTTTTGACACGAGAGGACTGAATCCTATCATCATAAGGGGAGGACAGACTCCTGATATCCCGCAAAGGTTGGACAGCATCCTATGCTTTGCTGGGGAATGAACAGAAACACAACTCTGCAAGGGTTGGACAGCATCCTATACCTTGCAAGAGCGGATAGAAGAACATGATCTGATGAAAGGTTGGATAAAATCCTAACCCCTATGATGATAGAATTTGATTCCTGAACAAGAGGACTGACTCTCTAGACTAAGGACGGATTCCTATGCTAGTGGACTATCAAACCAAAATAAAGCTCACAAGTAATAAGGAAAAATAGAGACCCTGTGCATATTTGGCAAAGGTAAAACACCCAGCCGGGCCGGACAGCTACCTAGCCCTAGGGTGCAACAAATGTGCAACCCAATACCCATAAGGGTAGGGGTATGTTGCCAAGCCGAGTAAGGTGTTCTCCCAAAACTAAACGACGCACAAAGAGGAGGTTTAGCAAGAGAATGAGACTGGGTAAGTCTCTTAGACACAGAGGTAGGATAGAGAAAAATGCTAGCAAGACTGGGCAAGTCTCCTAAGCATAAGGATGAGCTCCAAGTAACCTTATCATTGCTTAAACAATGATAAGAAAATGAGATAACTGACAGACCAAGTTGGTCTTCGACTAGAAGAGGGTTTAAGACCTGTGAGACTAGAGGTAGTCTCCTAGGGGTTGACTCAGGTTGATTCATTAATGAGACAATGCCTGTCTCCAAAGATTTGGATCTAAAAGACTAGGCAAGTCTTTTGAGAAAATGGAATGCTATTTGGACTGTGCAAGTCCCTCTAGAGATGGGCTTGAAATGACAAAGGAAAGAAACCTGAAAGACTTAAACAGTCTCATAAAATGAAGAAAAGATTAGAAGGGAAAACATTACTAGGACTATGCAAGTCCTCTAAAATAATGGGCTCGGGATGACTCCTTCATAGCCCTTGCAATGAGAGGGGATTCTAGTATCTAAAGAAAATTAACAGAAATCTATAAGACTGTGTTAGTCTATCAAAGAGAGAAGAAAAGGCTACCAGATAATCGCAAATTCCATTCTATTCTTATAAAAATAAATCAAGTGCTAAGCAAAGAAGAATTTTCAATAAAAAAAATCTATAGCAATCATAAAATGATAAACAACATTAATTAGTCCAGACCAGCCGCTGGATAGCCTAATAAAGTAAAAGAAAACAATATCAAACACTTCTATGCCCAACCACAAACACCACCCCAATATGGGGATGAAATCAGATGATGCTAAAGTAATCATCTGATATCATATACACATGATAATATTTCTATATCCCGCCTTGAAATCAGACAGTACTCATGTCGATAATATCGAATAGAGTAGTCATCTGATCTCCTTCTTCCTATTAAACAATTTATTTAAATAAAATGGAATGAGTATAATAAGTTTTGAGATAATCTCACCTGAACAATCCATTTATTACCGTCTTCGAACCCTAACTCAAAGCTTAGTATGAAAGAGAAGTATTAAATTTATAAATACTGGACTATAGGCTTAATTTTGGAAATCCTTATCGAAATCTTCTCAAATTTTATTTCAAAGTACTCTTTATTCAGTTTTTTTTTTATATATTTATCAAGACAAAGAAAAATGATTTACTCTGCATAAGACATAGCTTGTCTCCCTAAACAGGGACTCTAGAGAACTCTTTCATTGTCCATGCAATGAAAAAAGGAACCAAAGGTCTAAAAGACTAGGCAAGTCTTCTAAAGAAAAGAGATAAAAGAGGGTGTTAGTGAGACTGGGCAAGTCTCCTAAAAGAGAAACGGGATTCCAAGTATCCTTATCATTGCCTCTGCAATGATGAAAGGATTAGGACAACTACCAGACCAAGTTGGTCTTCAAAAAAAGGGAGTTTCTAATAATGAGGCTAAGCAAGCCTCCTACACGCGACTCAATAATTAGACAAAGCCTGTCTCTTAAGGATTTGAATTTCATGCTGAGACATAGCTTGTCTCCCTAAAAAGGCTTTAGATGACTCTTTCATTGCCCTTGCAATGAAAGGACAAATTCTAAAGGTTTCTAAAGACTATGTAAGTCTATAGAGAGAGAAGAAGAAAGAAGGGGGTACTACCACGACCAGGTAAATCCCTCTAAAGATGGGCTTAGGCTAGCGCCTTCATCGCCCTTGCAATGAATAGGCTACTGATGTTTCAAAGGTATTCAAAAGATGGAGCAAGTTTTAAAACAAAAGGAGGGGAGTGCTATTCAGACTGTGCAAGTCCCCTAAGAATAGGCTTGGGCTATCGCCTTCATCGCCCCTGCAATGAATGGAAGGACCTAATGACTTGAGGCTATCTTTATCAAAAAACCAAAAGAAGAGGGATACTACATAGACCAAGTAGGTCTCCCTAAAAGATGGGCTCTAATGAATTGGAGTATAAAGACATTTAAAAATCCGATGCATACACAACTTCATGCAACTATTGACCAATTTCAAACTACCGAACCTGAGAAATCACACAATTATGATAGAAAGGATATTAGTACAAAGATGTGAAACACACAAACATCCAATTCTCAAAGATCATCTTAGCAGTATCTGTTCCTTCTTTAATGAGACATTCTATGACCTTTTTAAGAAATGAAACAGCCATCTGAATAATAAAATTATTTCTACAACTGGAATGATACAAGCCAAAATAATAACACTTTTCCTCACACTGCTTTGGTCAAATTTTGAGCAACAATGGTGATCAATAGAATAGTGGATAGATGAAAATAAGGTTCAGGACTTGTAGATGATAGCCATTGTGGAGGTTTAAGCAAAAGAATTTGGGGTCTACCAATGATCGAGACATGACACCAAAATGCTAAGATGAATAATAACATTGTAAATGACAAAAAAAAAAAAAAAAAAACATGGTTGTACTTACAAAAGCAAAATAAACTCATCACTTTTAGGAATGCCAAGCTTTCATACCCTAAAGAATTGACATTAACACAATCATATCTTGACATATATAATGATATATCTCATTCTTTATTATCCAAATGAATTATCGGAATGTCATTCAATCACTTTTTTTTTTAACCTTTCAACTAAACATTTTGCATTTTGCCATTCAGTAAGTCATCAATATATTACTATAGTTTCAAAAGCAAATTCAAACAAAAGACAAAACTGAGCACTTAAATATCAAAGCATGATAGAGCTGAACTGACAGTAGCATTAATTCTACAATGTTGGCACTAAACATGTTATCCATTATCCTAAAGAAAAGAAAATTATTACCATTCTCGAGAGACAATAATAAGCTCACTAAAAGACAGACAAACTGAGTCGTACACATATCCAAACATGGTCTAACTGGTACCGAAGACTTAGAATCAAATGCATATCAAAAAATTTTAGTGCTAATATCTTTTGACACAAAAATGGAAAAGAAAACTTTCTTGCTACAGAATAGGATGAGAATCTACTGCTCATAGAATGATCAATCAAGAACTAAAATTTTCAACTCTTTACAGAAAATGAGTTAAAAGATAAAACTCTGAAAGAGAAGGCAAATTTATTTTCTTAATATTCACAACCAAAGCTATCTTTAAATCCTTTTTTTTATATATATATAAACATGAATACAGAACTATCTTCAAACCCAAAGTATTAAACCAATCATCAACTATGCTTAACAAAAATTGTATCAAATCAAGAATTATATCAAATTAGAAGTCTAAAAATGATCTAAAGTAGAAAAACGCAGGGAAGAAATGTAATTAATCACCCACAACTTCTAATAAATCACGGCAAGAAAATCACACCTTCGTCTTAACTTATCAACTTAAACAAGAGGTGATGAACAAAATAATACTTGAGTAATTGATGAATACCAAAATGAGACTGCAAAATTCCTGGGAATTGACTTGATTTGCTGCTTCCTCTTCTTCAAATTAGCTTTTATCCAAGATTTAGGTTTAATCGAAAGAAAAATGAACTGGAATCCAGCAGATCTGGCAGAAAAACCAAAGGCTGAGACGTAAAGTTTCAAATCTCGAGCTTGTCGGAGGTAGGCTGGAGAAGACGAGATCCCCTTTTTTACAGATCTAAGATTTTAGGAACTTTAGCTAGGGTTTGTAATGACTGAGAGTAAAATAGATTTGGAGAAAAAGGAGACAGCAAAGAAATTGATCCGAGGTTGCTATTGGCCGGAACTCCAGCAGATAAACTGAAAATAAAATCAAATGGAGAAGAAGAAGAGGAGGTTAGGGTTTCAAAATGGACAAAGAAAACCGAAAAATCAACAATCTGTGTGAGGAGTGAGCATTAGCATAAAGAAGAAGTATTCGACGGAGATCAAGCTCGCCAAAAAAAACATGGAATCTAGCCGGAGAAAAAGAGGTTTGGATCGGAAGATTAGAGCTTAGAGTTTGGGGAAAATGAAAGAAGAACAAAACTAAATGTCGAGATCCGCTCAAAAAGCTCGAAGATCAGCTAGAATCCAAAGGATTTGTCAAACATTCGGGCCGGATTCCGGTGAAATCCGCCGGAGAAGATGATCAGAGTATACAAATCGATCGGAGAAGAGGATAAAATAGAAAAGAAAAACTTGCAATACGATTTTATCTGAATTGACCGGAACTTACGCTTGCTGTAGAAGATAAATTGGCCAAAAATTTGATCGGAATCTCGCCGGATCTTGACCAGAGAAAAAGAAAAATGGCGAGATCTGCTCTCTCTTTATAATTCTCGCTCTCTCTCTCTCTCTCTAAACGAATTTCTCTTTTTTTTCTCTTTTTCTTTAAAAAAATGAGAAAATCGATATTTAAAGGAAATTCGGAAGTTGATATCCGCACTCCAATTGGATATAGCGCGCGGAAAGATTGATACAGCGCGCCCGCAAATCTTGTCTTATTCGCATCGGGCACGTCCCATCCAGGATAATCCACCCCCCTTTTTTGGTTTACACTACGGACATTCTTCCATCTCGTTCGCTAGGCAAACGCGCTCGGAATTCGACGAAATTTTGCAGGGAGCTTGCTGGGACCCTAACCTACCTTGGGGTGAAATTTGGAGTTTTAAAACATTGGTTTGGTTAGGTTTTGCTCAAAGAATGGGAGGATTAGGGCACGGTCAAAATGGGGTGTCTACAAGATGGAGTCGTCTCAATTGTTGATGTCAACTATGTTTTTCGTGAAGATGATGCCCAATAAGATTTGGGATCCCGGTGGAATAAATTATCTTCTCTAATGATCCAACCTTGAGGACAAGGTTGATTTCAAGAGGGGAGGAATATTACGACTTATTTGGGTCCCACAGTGAAATAAATTGGTTGAGATATATGTTATTTTGAGATTTGCTTTGTAGTTATTTAGTTAGTTAGGAGTCTTAGAGATAAGGCTTATCTAGATTAGGGATTTTTAATAAATAACTTGTACGCACCCTTTCGTTGTTCAATGAAGAAATTTATCCCCAAATTTGTATTTCTGCACAGAAAGGAGGAACGACCCTTCCCTTGAAGTTGGTCAAGAGGCTGATCTTCCCTCTAAGAAGATCAAATCCGTTACGAGCCAATTTAGGTTCGTAACAGTCAGGGTGTAGAAAATATGTTGGAGATAGCAACTCCCCCACCACCACCAAAAAAAAAAAAAAAACTCAAAGATAATAAGATAGCAGGTTGATGTGGGTGTCTTGAAACTGTTTTGGATGAGAGAGGACTGGGTTTCTGGTGGTTGTTTGGGGCAGTTTCAATAGGCAGAGAAAATTTTCTGGATGATTTTGTTGAGTGGATGATTGGGTAGAAAGGTGGTAGGTTTTGGGAGATGGTCCGCTAGTGACATTTCTGGTTTGGTAACAAGTCTAGAAGAAGGCTGAGAGGTAAGACCGTAAGAGGTTTGAGGAGATAGTGGGGCGGGTTTAGGGTTTAATGACAGTTTTAGAGGGCTGTTCGGATGAAGGAAGGTGGGATCTGTTGACTTAGCAACTTCTCCAAAAGCTTAAGCTGTTGGAGAAAGCCGTTATTTATCTTTTATACTTTAACACTCCCCTGCACGTGTGGCCCACTTGGCAAACACGTGGCACATGTGGTCCCATTTTGGGCTGACCATTGCATGTGGATTTTTGCTATCCAGGAGGTTTGAACCCAAGACCTTTGGCTCCGGTACCATGTTAAACAACCAGTTACTCCAAAAGCTTAAGCTGTTGGAGAAAGGTGTTATTTATCTTATATACTTTAATACTCCCCCGCACGTGTGGCCCATTGGGCAAACACATGGCACGTGTGGTCCCACTTTGAGCCGACAATCGCATGTGGATTTTTGCTATCCGGGAGGTTTGAACTCAAGAACTCTGGCTCTGGTACCATGTTAACTTTCCAAGATCAAAGGAGTATTTTGGGACTGATTTTGGAAGTGGATTCTGAGATAACGGTGTTGGGCTGTTTTTAGAGGCGATGTGGTGGTGGCTTTGGTGACTTGGTGGACAGATCTTTGGAGACTTCGGAGACCTGGAACCTGGCTCTGATACCAAATTTAATGTAGGGTAGGGAAGAGAAATGGAAGAAGAAGAGAAGAAGAATAGGAGAAGAGAGGAAATTAGGGGAGGAGAGAAATTTGTAGATGGGAGAATCTCAATCAATCTTTAATTCATCAAAAACTTCAAAATCCCTAACAGATGAGGCCTATTTATAGGCTATTGAAAATAAAAGTCCATGGAAAATAAAAGTCCTAAAACTAAAACATAGAAATAAATCCTCACTGTTTCTACCCTCGTTGTTTTCGGTCTGCCCCTACTTAATTTCCGTTTAATTAAGTTTTGTATAAAAGAAAAAAATGACTTTTTTCTAAGGACCCCATTTTGCTTTCGGATTACAAGACGCATTTGAAAACCCTTCCATGAGAATGAAGAAGGCTGAGAAGGAGGAGTTCGAACGAATCAAATCTATTTGAACCAGTCAAGAACAATGAATGTGCTTGAGGACGTTTTACTTGCATCGAGGAGAGTGACGACTATAATGAGGATCACATCGACGACTTACCAGTTTTTTATAATAAATATTTTTCATTTGATATTTGAGACTTAGAATTGCTATGATCGTTGTAGACACCCCATTTTGACCGGACCCAAGTTCGCTATGCTTGGGAGAAACCCCATCCGATCATTTCCGCCATGTTTCGCATTTTTCCGTGAGAGGTTGAGAGAGATTATTCATAAGAATCCAAGCGAGGGAGAATTTGGACCCGTTTGGTGGGCCCGCATTGAACATTTGTTTAAAATTCGAATCAACCGAGGGCCCACATTGTGGGGCCCACGTTGTGGGGCCCGCGTTGTGGGGCCCACATTGTGGGGCCTCAGTAGGGCCTCTTGTGAGGCCTCTTATGAAGAACAATAATGATGGATTCTCCACTAAAGAAACATGATGGGCCCTCCACTAAGAACAATAATGATGGATTCTCCACTAAGAAACATGATGGGCCCTCCACTAAGAAGAATGATGATGGATTCTCCACTAAGAAACATGATGGGCCCTCCACTAAGAAGAATGATGATGGATTCTCCACTAAGAAACATGATGGGCCCTCCACTAAGAAGAATGATGATGGATTCTCCACTAAGAAACATGATGGGCCCTCCACTAAGAAGAATGATGATGGATTCTCCACTAAGAGGGACAACATGATGAGCTCTCCACCAACACATCTCTCTCTCTCTCTTTCTCTCCCTATATATATCTTCCTTCCCATCCATAAAAAAGAGGAGAAAAAAAGGAGATTTACCTTCCATTATCTCTTTCTCTTCCATTATCTCTTCCAATCACTCCCTCAAATCCCTTTCCCTATATTCTTCTTCCATTATCTCTCCCAATCACCTCCCAATCCTTCCCTCTAAGAGAAAGCGAAAGACGGCGGATCGGATCGGCGGCGGCAAGATCTTCACCACAGGTAGGTGCATTTTTCTCAAAATATTTCTGTATTTTTCCGAATTTTTCTGATTTTTTCCGCAAATTGTGTTTTAAAAATAGAAAACTCTTCAAAAAAACATCTTTTGACGAAGAAAAATTAAATTATATACCAAACAGATTCCAAATTTAATGCAATTTCGTGGGAAATTAATATGGTACTGATTCATTTTACCATGAATTTTTAAGGATTTTTGGAGTTTATTTGGTATATTATTTAATGCTTTCTTTGAAAATTATCAGATTTTGTGAGACTTGTTACTGACATCAAATCACCCTTAAAATTCTTAAAATTTTTACAGTAGTCTTATCTTCCATATTTCTTGTTACTGTAAAATTTTCGAGTGATTTGGATCTGTTTTCATATGGGATGTAGTGTTAATTCTTAATCTGGTCTGAAAATTGTAAAATCCGAAATCGGTAGTAAATAGTCTTTATAATTTATGAAATTCTCACCGTATGCTCATTTTATTGATATCTTATTTCTGTAGAAATTTCATAGAATTTATATGTCTATTTCTTGTAGTTTCTGTGTTAATTTGGCAATCTGGTCATTTAATTGTTAAATCAAGATTAAATATGAATTTAATGTAAAAATCTGCAAAACTCATCTATTAAGCTACATACATTCCCATCTTGCTGCTGTAGAAATTTCAACTCATTTCGAATTCGTTTGCAATAATTTCACTTGTAAAATCATTCATATGCTTAAAATTGATACAATCCATTGAAAATTTGAAATTAATTACTACCAAGTGATTTTCAACATTCGAAATTCGAAATTAAAATTGATAAAATCCATTGATAAAATCACATTTACTCAAACTTAATCTAACAAAACCTGAAGGTATCATAGATTGCGCGAACTTATTGCACACACTTACATCACTTTCATCTAAACCCCTGCATCTCACATGCACACACGTCCCATTTTAGGAACCGGAGTGTTATCTAGCATGGTTGACTGGGATTTCATCACCTGGTGCCTCTGTGCTAGAGAAGCATTCCACCCTTAGCCTAGTGCCTTTATGGTACGTAAACGGATCTCTTGTTCACGTACTGATACGCCGGACACTGGTACAGTATATCGAACACGGATTCGCGCTAAGGGAACTCTTGGCCTTACCCCTAGATTAACCCACACATGCATGTAGTATACGAACACATGTGCATCACGTGTGTGAGCCTAGTTTAGGATATCCTACCCATTTGTGTCTAGATTAGGCCGTAGTCCATCTTCCAATGGCTACGATCGGTCCTAGGTACACAAACAAAGTCATGAGTCGAGATCCTTTCTCCACTCCGCTAGATTAGGGTTAGGGTTGATGTCTTCAGGTAACACTGATAAAATGTGTGAAGATTAAAAAACTTTTCCTTTGGGGTTAGGATGTAAATCCCATTCATTTCCAAAGATCTCATAGGATTAGTCATTCATGATCCATCCGTTGAAAGCAATCTTATGCTATCTCATCTCATCTTGATCACAGATTTTCAATCTTCTATTATATGATTCGATCGCGTTTCCATATCTTTTAGAGAGTCTTTTGACTCATCTGTCTTTAGCTGTTGTCAGTGGAGTCTTTGACTCGTGTTTTCTTTTCCTTTAGAGAGTCTTTGACTCATATATCCTTTAGTTGGTGTTAGTGGAGTCTTTGACTCGTGTTTTCATCTCTTTTAGAGAGTCTTTGACTCATTTATCCTTTAGTTGGTGTTAGTGGAGTCTTTGACTCGTATTTCTTTTCCTTTAGAGAGTCTTTGACTCATATATCCTTTAGTTGGTGTTAGTGGAGTCTTTGACTCGTGTTTTTCATCTCTTTTAGAGAGTCTTTACTCATTAATCCTTTAGTTAATGTTAGTGGAGTCTTTGACTCGTATTTCTTTTCCTTTAGAGAGTCTTTGACTCATTTATCTTTTAGTTCGTGTCATTGGAGTCTTTGACTCGTGTTTCCGTTTTTAGAGAGTCTTTGACTCATCTGTTTTATTTGCAGTATTATTAGAGAGTCTTTGACTTCGTTATCTCATTTCAGTGTTATCAGTTGCTCTTATTAGAGAGTCTTTGACTCGTTTATCCTTTAGTCGCTTTTATTAGAGAGTCTTTGACTCATTTATTCTCCAGTTACTGTCATTAGAGAGTCTTTGACTCATTTGCTCTTATAATAGTATTATTAGAGCATAGTTGATTTGCCGTAAGTGTTTGATAGGTAGAGAGTTCGTTCCGAACTACGTTGGCTTGATCCTCTTCCACGAGGTACGTAGTGCAGCTTGGGATCCACATCCCAAGTCCAGCCAAACCTTTAAAAATAAAAATTTTAAATCTTTCAAAGTTACAAAAATATTCAAACCATTTTCAAAAAGATCTTCCTCTAGAGTTAGGAGTATGTCCTAGCTGTTTAGGTTGTGTTCTAGAGTTAGGAGTTTGTCTTGATTTGTATTGATATGGTATGTCCTGTCGTGTGAGTGTCCCTAGAGTTAGGAGGCCTCGAGTCGATCGGTTAGACATTTAGTCGAACCGATGGCTAGACTAGGCATATAGTCAGCCCGTGGTTTTCATTAGGTTGCACAGCCTAGTTACACATAGGATTGTAGGAACCACCTGCATTAGCCTAAGGCTAATCAACTTGCATTAGTTAGGGCATATAGGGTGTCCTAAAATCCACAATTCACTGGAATTTTAATAATCATACAAGAAGCTTTAATAACTGGTTCGGTCTTTTAGATCGAGTCTAGGATAGAGGGCTAGATGTCTTAGGCATCATAATTTAGAATAGGGCATCGAACTACGTGGGCTCCGATTCTTCCCGAGGCCGGGATACGTAGCGCAGCTAGGATGGATGGCCATTCTGGTCCGAGTCCAGTCCTGCATTAGAGTTAGGACTTGTCTTGTCCCGTCATACATAGCATAGATTTGTGTCTCATGTTTTGATATGTTTTCTTACTTTCTTGTACTGATACTATACCTTTGGTTGTAGCTTGCATGTGCGTGTCCACCAGAAACTTAGACACCCATTAGGCATGTCACTCATAACCTAGCTTTGCTTAGGTGACACATTTTTCATTTCATTTTACGTGTTTATTTCTCCATTCTCAGGAAATGCATGCTTAGGTAGACGATTCCTGAGGATTGTTCCCATTTCACATGATTTTTACTCAAACTTCTTTGGAATTAATGAAAATGGCATAAGAGACCAAGTGCTTGCACTCGGGCGAATTGGGGGTGCTCTCAGACCTTCCCCATTCGTAACCAGGCACGAACCCATATATATTTCTGGTTATCCATTGCACAGAGGATTTGATTTTAGGGTTCCATGGCCTATCCATGGATGGCGACTCTGAGTTCTTTTTAGGTACATCTCGGTTTCGAGCCCTGGCTCCTGATCAGGATGTATCTCATTCGTTTTGTATCGCCACTCGTGCTATGCTGTGAGGGTGGCATCCGTTTCGAGAGTTCCTTGGCAGAGCTCTCCTTCACATTGTGGAGATCTTAGAGGATTGCTGTGGGGACCTCGCGTCCCTCGCCGCACTCGTCCAGTCCTCTCCGGATCGGGGTCCACAGGCTGGCGACTCTGCTGGCTTGATCCGTGTTGGTGTTAGTAGAGTCTGTAGACACCCCATTTTGACCGGACCCAAGTTCGCTATGCTTGGGAGAAACCCCATCCGATCATTTCCGCCATGTTTCGCATTTTTCCGTGAGAGGTTGAGAGAGATTATTCATAAGAATCCAAGCGAGGGAGAATTTGGACCCGTTTGGTGGGCCCGCATTGAACATTTGTTTAAAATTCGAATCAACCGAGGGCCCACATTGTGGGGCCCACGTTGTGGGGCCCGCGTTGTGGGGCCCACATTGTGGGGCCTCAGTAGGGCCTCTTGTGAGGCCTCTTATGAAGAACAATAATGATGGATTCTCCACTAAAGAAACATGATGGGCCCTCCACTAAGAACAATAATGATGGATTCTCCACTAAGAAACATGATGGGCCCTCCACTAAGAAGAATGATGATGGATTCTCCACTAAGAAACATGATGGGCCCTCCACTAAGAAGAATGATGATGGATTCTCCACTAAGAAACATGATGGGCCCTCCACTAAGAAGAATGATGATGGATTCTCCACTAAGAAACATGATGGGCCCTCCACTAAGAAGAATGATGATGGATTCTCCACTAAGAGGGACAACATGATGAGCTCTCCACCAACACATCTCTCTCTCTCTCTTTCTCTCCCTATATATATCTTCCTTCCCATCCATAAAAAAGAGGAGAAAAAAAGGAGATTTACCTTCCATTATCTCTTTCTCTTCCATTATCTCTTCCAATCACTCCCTCAAATCCCTTTCCCTATATTCTTCTTCCATTATCTCTCCCAATCACCTCCCAATCCTTCCCTCTAAGAGAAAGCGAAAGACGGCGGATCGGATCGGCGGCGGCAAGATCTTCACCACAGGTAGGTGCATTTTTCTCAAAATATTTCTGTATTTTTCCGAATTTTTCTGATTTTTTCCGCAAATTGTGTTTTAAAAATAGAAAACTCTTCAAAAAAACATCTTTTGACGAAGAAAAATTAAATTATATACCAAACAGATTCCAAATTTAATGCAATTTCGTGGGAAATTAATATGGTACTGATTCATTTTACCATGAATTTTTAAGGATTTTTGGAGTTTATTTGGTATATTATTTAATGCTTTCTTTGAAAATTATCAGATTTTGTGAGACTTGTTACTGACATCAAATCACCCTTAAAATTCTTAAAATTTTTACAGTAGTCTTATCTTCCATATTTCTTGTTACTGTAAAATTTTCGAGTGATTTGGATCTGTTTTCATATGGGATGTAGTGTTAATTCTTAATCTGGTCTGAAAATTGTAAAATCCGAAATCGGTAGTAAATAGTCTTTATAATTTATGAAATTCTCACCGTATGCTCATTTTATTGATATCTTATTTCTGTAGAAATTTCATAGAATTTATATGTCTATTTCTTGTAGTTTCTGTGTTAATTTGGCAATCTGGTCATTTAATTGTTAAATCAAGATTAAATATGAATTTAATGTAAAAATCTGCAAAACTCATCTATTAAGCTACATACATTCCCATCTTGCTGCTGTAGAAATTTCAACTCATTTCGAATTCGTTTGCAATAATTTCACTTGTAAAATCATTCATATGCTTAAAATTGATACAATCCATTGAAAATTTGAAATTAATTACTACCAAGTGATTTTCAACATTCGAAATTCGAAATTAAAATTGATAAAATCCATTGATAAAATCACATTTACTCAAACTTAATCTAACAAAACCTGAAGGTATCATAGATTGCGCGAACTTATTGCACACACTTACATCACTTGCATCTAAACCCCTGCATCTCACATGCACACACGTCCTATTTTAGGAACCCGGAGTGTTATCTAGCATGGTTGACTGGGATTTCATCACCTGGTGCCTCTGTGCTAGAGAAGCATTCCACCCTTAGCCTAGTACCTTTATGGTACGTAAACGGATCTCTTGTTCACGTACTGATACGCCGGACACTGGTACAGTATATCGAACATGGATTCGCGCTAAGGGAACTCTTGGCCTTACCCCTAGATTAACCCACACATGCATGTAGTATACGAACACATGTGCATCACGTGTGTGAGCCTAGTTTAGGATATCCTACCCATTTGTGTCTAGATTAGGCCGTAGTCCATCTTCCAATGGCTACGATCGGTCCTAGGTACACAAACAAAGTCATGAGTCGAGATCCTTTCTCCACTCCGCTAGATTAGGGTTAGGGTTGATGCCTTCAGGTAACACTGATAAAATGTGCGAAGATTAAAAAACTTTTCCTTTGGGGTTAGGATGTAAATCCCATTCATTTCCAAAGATCTCATAGGATTAGTCATTCATGATCCATCCGCTGAAAGCAATCTTATGCTATCTCATTTCATCTTGATCACAGATTTTCAATCTTATATTATCTGATTTGACTCGTGTTTTCATTTCCTTTAGAGAGTCTTTGACTCATTTATCCTTTAGTTGGTGTTAGTGGAGTCTTTGACTCGTGTTTCTTTTCCTTTAGAGAGTCTTTGACTCATATATCCTTTAGTTGGTGTTAGTAGAGTCTTTGACTCGTGTTTTCATCTCTTTTAGAGAGTCTTTGACTCATTTATCCTTTAGTTGGTGTTAGTAGAGTCTTTGACTCATGTTTCTTTTCCTTTAGAGAGTCTTTGACTCATTTAGCCTTTAGTTGGTGTTAGTAGAGTCTTTGACTCGTGTTTCTTTTCCTTTAGAGAGTCTTTGACTCATATATCCTTTAGTTGGTGTTAGTGGAGTCTTTGACTCGTATTTTCATCTCTTTTAGAGAGTCTTTGACTCATTTATCCTTTAGTTGGTGTTAGTGGAGTCTTTGACTCGTATTTCTTTTCCTTTAGAGAGTCTTTGACTCATATATCCTTTAGTTGGTGTTAGTGGAGTCTTTGACTCGTATTTTCATCTCTTTTAGAGAGTCTTTGACTCATTTATCCTTTAGTTGGTGTTAGTGGAGTCTTTGACTCGTATTTCTTTTCCTTTAGAGAGTCTTTGACTCATATATCCTTTAGTTGGTGTTAGTGGAGTCTTTGACTCGTGTTTTTCATCTCTTTTAGAGAGTCTTTACTCATTAATCCTTTAGTTAATGTTAGTGGAGTCTTTGACTCGTGTTTCTTTTCCTTTAGAGAGTCTTTGACTCATTTATCTTTTAGTTGGTGTCATTGGAGTCTTTGACTCGTGTTTCCGTTTTTAGAGAGTCTTTGACTCATCTGTTTTATTTGCAGTATTATTAGAGAGTCTTTGACTTCGTTATCTCATTTCAGTGTTATCAGTTGCTCTTATTAGAGAGTCTTTGACTCGTTTATCCTTTAGTCGCTTTTATTAGAGAGTCTTTGACTCATTTATTCTCCAGTTACTGTCATTAGAGAGTCTTTGACTCATTTGCTCTTATAATAGTATTATTAGAGCATAGTTGATTTGCCGTAAGTGTTTGATAGGTAGAGAGTTCGTTTCGAACTACGTTGGCTTGATCCTCTTCCACGAGGTACGTAGTGCAGCTTGGGATCCACATCCCAAGTCCAGCCAAACCTTTAAAAATAAAAATTTTAAATCTTTCAAAGTTACAAAAATATTCAAACCATTTTCAAAAAGATCTTCCTCTAGAGTTAGGAGTATGTCCTAGCTGTTTAGGTTGTGTTCTAGAGTTAGGAGTTTGTCTTGATTTGTATTGATATGGTATGTCCTGTCGTGTGAGTGTCCCTAGAGTTAGGAGGCCTCGAGTCGATCGGTTAGACATTTAGTCGAACCGATGGCTAGACTAGGCATATAGTCAGCCCGTGGTTTTCATTAGGTTGCACAGCCTAGTTACACATAGGATTGTAGGAACCACCTGCATTAGCCTAAGGCTAATCAACTTGCATTAGTTAGGGCATATAGGGTGTCCTAAAATCCACAATTCACTGGAATTTTAATAATCATACAAGAAGCTTTAATAACTGGTTCGGTCTTTTAGATCGAGTCTAGGATAGAGGGCTAGATGTCTTAGGCATCATAATTTAGAATAGGGCATCGAACTACGTGGGCTCCGATTCTTCCCGAGGCCGGGATACGTAGCGCAGCTAGGATGGATGGCCATTCTGGTCCGAGTCCAGTCCTGCATTAGAGTTAGGACTTGTCTTGTCCCGTCATACATAGCATAGATTTGTGTCTCATGTTTTGATATGTTTTCTTACTTTCTTGTACTGATACTATACCTTTGGTTGTAGCTTGCATGTGCGTGTCCACCAGAAACTTAGACACCCATTAGGCATGTCACTCATAACCTAGCTTTGCTTAGGTGACACATTTTTCATTTCATTTTACGTGTTTATTTCTCCATTCTCAGGAAATGCATGCTTAGGTAGACGATTCCTGAGGATTGTTCCCATTTCACATGATTTTTACTCAAACTTCTTTGGAATTAATGAAAATGGCATAAGAGACCAAGTGCTTGCACTCGGGCGAATTGGGGGTGCTCTCAGACCTTCCCCATTCGTAACCAGGCACGAACCCATATATATTTCTGGTTATCCATTGCACAGAGGATTTGATTTTAGGGTTCCATGGCCTATCCATGGATGGCGACTCTGAGTTATTATAGGTATGTCTCGGTTTCGAACCCCGGTTCCGGATCAAGACATATCCCTTTTTTTTTATATCGCCACTCGTGCTATGCTATGAGGGTGGCATCCATTTCGAGAGTTCCTTGGCAGAGCTCTCCTTCACACGTGGATGATCCAGAGGACGGTGTGGGGGCCTGTCCCCTCACCTCATCGTCCTCTCCGGATCGGGGTCCACAGGCTGGCGACTCTGCTGGGGAGTTCTTGAAACATTGCCTAACTCTTTAAAAATGCCATTTTTATTAACCTTGGAGAAATTTGAGCTAAAATCATTTTAAATGGGAACTCTATCGTTAGAATCCAGGGGCACCAGGTAGGTGCGTAATTAAAACAAAGGATTCACACACTGCACATCATGCATTGTCATATTTTTTATTTTTTTATTTTTTATTATTTTTCATTGTTTTTCATTATTGGCTCCATGGGATAGATTCAATGCGTGCCTGACTGGGATGTTATTACATCCTGATGGTACTATTGAATCTATTTCCAAGCTATGCGCCAGCGCTGCAGCATATTAAGTATGTTTCATACGCATAGTACCCATTAGATTGAGTCCGGAGCCCTACTTTGTTTTATATATATTATATATATACTTACTGACCTAGTGAAGCCCAACTAGGGAGTACCCGTGTGTATATTGCATTCATATAGGGTCGAACATCTGTTGCTTACACATGTGGAGCCTAGAGGAGCTTTGCCCCATTTGTAGACTAGGGTAGCTCATTTTTACATTGCTACAACACTGTCCTAGTACACTCACCAGTCTGTCTTGAGTCGAGACTTCCTTGACTCCGTTAGATTAGAATTAGGGCTGGTGCCCCTGGTTAGGATTTGTGTGTATGTGTATTTACTTATATATACTGATTATGTATATTATGGTTCTCCTCTTAGTCAGAGATTCCTTATTCCTTTCAGTCGGTTATATCCATTCCGAATTTAGATCTAGATCTAGTCAGTGGATTTTGACCGTCATTACCTTGGCCGAGTTTAGCCCTTGATCTGTTGATTATAGGGTTTGACCCATTGTTATATATTCTCACCTTTGGTTAGTCCATCTGTTGATCACCCTTCTCTAGTAACCGTTATTCATACCTTTCGATTGAGCTAGGGTGATCCCTTGTATAGTCGTTATGCTGCCGGATTTTATCCAGAACATTTTGAGCATGACGGCTACAGAACATTTTGAGCATGACGGCTACTCTTTAGAGTCAGTTTACTTAGTCTGGACCTTGACCTCCTCGTATAGCCGTTATGCTGCTGGATTTTATCCAAAAGTATGTTAAGCATGATTGCTATCCTTTGGAGTCAGTCTGCCTTGTCTTGATTCTCATGTATACATCATTTAGTAGGATTAGATCCTTATTTGTCAACCTGTTTGTCTTGAGATCTGGCCGATAGCTCGTTTGCTGTCCTTATGACCATGGTCTATCATTTCATCTCATATTGATCGTACAGTTGTTGATATCCATCATTCAGATTTTAGATCTGGTCTTTGACCCTACTTTTGTCATTCTTATGGCCATGGTCTATTATCTGAGCCATTGATTTTTTGATCCATGTTTACCTATCACATATCTTTTACCCTTGGATCATATCGAAATCATTAATGGAAAAGTTTGATCTTACCTGTATTCTTTGAGTGCATGATCATTGCTGAGATCGAAATTTATTTTGATTATGGATGTTTATCGTTCCTGACTCTTTCATTCCCAAAAAGAAGAGCAGTTATACTCAAATGAGACTTCAAGGTGTGGATTGAGAATTCATTGAAACCCTGTTGATGTAGGTCATAATATCACTGTCTATTTCGCTTTGACCTTCATAGACAATATTTCTTTGATTTTTAGAATAAAATACCCTTTGGTGTATTTCAAGATTACTCTTTTCTCTGTTTATTCAGAATCTTTATCCCATGACTATTGATCTAGTGTGTGTGCTTCCAAGTCAAGAGTCTGTGTTTAGCGAAAGGCCATTCTTTCTAAAGACTGACAATTTCCAATCATACTTGATCTAGGCAGTCTATTATTTTACCCACATTGTCAACATAAGCCTTTTGTTGCCCCATTTAACCTAGACCTTGTGGAGTTGCTTTTTCTGTGATTTCTACTCCGGGATTGAACTTTATAGTTATCATTATCATGAGGAAAGGTGTATCACCTATAAGCTTTCAGTGTCAGTTCACTACCTTTGAAGAAGTGTCCTGTATCTTTAGATTTGTCTTTCATTGAGTGTACATCAACTTTCTTCTCTCTAAGTTGAAAAAGTTCAGTTACGTAGATGTTAAAAAAAAATAAAAATGAAGTCATGTCTGTCAATCTTTCTTATACAGAGTCAGTATTCTGTTTTCTATCAGAACTGTTGAAGAGCCCATTGAGGTGTGTCAAAAATCATCAATGTACTTACAGTCTTCAATTCAATAAAATTGTTGATTTCGTATCTTTGATACTCTATGATTCACTCTTAGATCTAATGTTTAAACAACTAAAGACCCCCTTCTCGGATGAGAATGCAGACGAAATTCACCTCGAGATCTGAAAGATGGTCGAACGAGAGGAAGAGCGTCGAGCATAGCCACTTAAAGAAGAAATCAAATCCATTGATAGTGGTATCGAAATCCGAAACTCGGGATGGATGGATTGGAAAAACTTTATCTCCTAAGGAGCGCAAAGAATTGATAAACCTGTTTAGAGGGGTTTGAGGTAGTTTTGCTTGATCCTATAAAGGATAAACCAGGGGAATGCCCTGTCGTTGATCAAAGCAAGACTTCATCTGCTTTAGACATCCAGTTGAGGAATAAAATTTTAAAGAGATAAGCGTCAGGCATCCTGTGGAGCTGATGAGATATTGAGAGAAGATTTTCAGACAGAGTTGTGGAATCTTGAGCATAAATTCAAGATCTTTGAGACGGGAGTGGAGCACAGTGGTTGAAGTTTTGCCAGAAAACCACCAGACTCCTCAAAAAAAAAAAAAAATTTTTTCAAAGGCTTTGAACCTTAAACAAAAGGGCTTGTACATCAAATACATCAGGAGGCCATCCTTGATCGTTTGAGCTTTTATAGCCAAAATCCTAATGTTTTAAAATCCATTTGTAAACCCTTTGGGCCAAAAGCAAAATTAAAACAACTTCTTTTCAAACACATTATAAACCCGGGGCATTTATGCACCCGAACTACGTCGGACCTGATCCCCACCTCTTCAGGGGTACGTAGGCAACTTGATTAATTCAAGTTCGGTCAAACCTTGGGATAAAATCCCCTTTGAAAATTTTGAAGCTAAATGCTAAACCATTCTTTGAAAAATCCCAAAGCGAACTACGCGGATCTGATCCTCCATCTTTGGGGTACGTAGGTAGTCTGGCTAGACCAGATTCGGTTCAAATCTTTAGAACCTTAGGTATTCAACCCTTTCGAACCCAAGCCCACCTAGAAAGTCCTTCTGGTGAAACAAGCAAAGGTTCGAGGCGAATGAAAAGAAAAACAGAAAGAAAAGAATGAGAGTCTGAAGACCCACTAGGTTGAAAACCCGAAAGGGCGGCCTAGAGATATACATTTGCTAAGTTAACAGCCAAAAGAGTTAGCTTATGCAAAAAGTCAGGGTAGTGGTCTGCTGGATTGAAAACTTGAAGAGGTAATCCAGTCAAGGGCAAAGACTTCCCATGAACAGTTGAGTTGAATAGAAGCAGAAGGAGTTCCTCAGTTACGTAGAATTCCCAAGTTTGAGTACAAGCAAAAGTTGAGATAAGTGGTCTTTCAGACTGAAAGCTTGGAAAGCAAAAGTTATGACTTCTTTTGAAGAGAGAAATCAGGGAGACGGAGAAGCCACCTCTGCACAGGGCAGAATCCTGGAATCCGAGTAGTGTCAGCGAGACTTATTTTGACACCTTTTTAAACTAGGGGCATTAAGACCGAGCAATCCGAAAGGGGTAACAACCATGACAGAGATCCCGATGGAGGAAAATAGGTCATCTTGACATAGTTTTTGAGAGTGCTCTAAGAGTGGCTAACCTTACCATAACAAAATAACACATTTTATCTAAGGGTGAATCAAAATTTAGTCAAGTCCCTTGAATATTGTAAGTCTTCTTTGAAAGAGTCATCAGAAGTCTGTTTCTGGTTTATCATTGTTTTTCTTTTAGAATCAAAAGTGTTTGGCACTGGAGAGAATGGGTGTATACCTTCCAAAGTGAAAAGAAAATTCAAAGTAGATCCTGGTTTAAGAATCAAAGAAGGGCAAGAGATTTGTTATTCAGACCTGCCTGAAACATCAAAGCCTCAAGCACTGAGCAAAATGAAGAATTCTTACATTCAGCCCTTTGTGGAGATGGTTTTACCACTATACCAAAGAAAGAACCCATGCAAACTCAAATTTTTTCTACTTACCTTGCTTTTGCCTTCTTAAGACTTTGTCATGGAAGCACATCATACTAGGGGCATCTTTTATGACTTACGTCATAAAAGATATTACACAATGATAACTGGGATATCTATTCTTAGCAAATAGAAAGCAGAGAAGCTTGAACATGCTCTTTGAGTTGAATTCCTTGATCCAATTGTTTCTTTTGGAGTCAGTTTCAGAAACTTTAATTCCCAGCGGAGTATAAAATCTACTCCTGCATCCTTCAAACCTCATCAAAATGCTTCTCACCTGTTAAAGAGAGTCAGCACCTGAAAATCTCATCAATCTATTTGAGTTTTGCTTTCAGCAAAGATCATGCGCTCCTAGTTATTCTTGGTAAGAGATGACTGGCCCATTAGTGAAATCGATCAAAGATGGTAAATTCTTCATTCCTTTTGAAAGATTTTAACAGAGTTTGAAATTACCGAACTTGCGTTACGCGGTTTGGTCTTTTTGAAAGATTTTAACAGAGTTTGAAATTACCGAACCTGTGTTACACAGTTTGGTCGTTTTGAAAGTTTTTAACAGAGATAGAAATTACCGAACCTGTGTTACACTGTTTGGTCCTTTTGAAAGATTTTAATAGAGATGGAAATTATCGAACCTGTGTTACACGGTTTGATCTTTTTGAAATGTTTTAATAAGGAAAATATTTCCGATCCTGTGTTACACGGATTGGTCTTTTCTTCCTTCTCCCGGGTATTTAGTACCCCGATGATTAGTAGTGTAATGTCAAGTAGTGACTTACCTAATCATCGTCCCGCAATGTGCAGCTTCTTAACGAGTTAGGAGTCATGTGTATCTGCGAAGAGGTTTGTAGGGGACTGTTTAGCAGGACCTACGAATTTGGGTTTATGTGGAACTGTTTAGCAGAACCGCGTGATCCGGAGTGATTCGCTACCTTGAAAGAGAGGAGTCAGAGTTACTCGGATAGTTAAACAGATTTATTTTCAGTAATGATCTGTATAACTATCGCTAGGCTTGAGACTTAGTCTCGCCTCTGGTACTTAGTACCCAGATGATTAGTAGTGTAATGTCAAGTAGTGACTTACCTAATCATCGTTCCGCAATGTGCAGCTTCTTAACGAGTTAGGAGTCATGTGTATCTGCGAAGAGGTTTGTAGGGGACTGTTTAGCAGGACCTACGAATTTGGGTTTATGTGGAACTGTTTAGCAGAACCGCGTGATCCAGAGTGATTCGCTACCTTGAAAGAGAGGAGTCAGAGTTACTCGGATAGTTAAACAGATTTATTTTTAGTAATGATCTGTATAACTATCGCTAGGCTTGAGACTTAGTCTCGCCTCTGGTACTTAGTACCCAGATGATTAGTAGTGTAATGTCAAGTGGTGACTTACCTAATCATCGTCCCGCAATGTGCAGCTTCCTAACGTGTTAGGAGTCATGTGTATCTGCGAAGAGGTTTGTAGGGGACTGTTTAGCAGGACCTACGAATTTGGATTTACGTGGAACTGTTTAGCAGAACCGCATGATCCGGAGTGATTCGCTACCTTGAAAGAGAGGAGTCAGAGTTACTCGGATAGTTACACAGATTTATTTTCAGCAATGATCTGTATAACTATCGCTGGGCTTGAGACTTAGTCTTGCCTCGGGTATTAGAAGTTTGAGTTTAGCTTGAATATTCGATTACCCTAATAATTGGTCGAGTCTTTGACTGATCGGCATGATTTAAAAAAAAAAAAAAAAAAAAAACTCTTTGAGTGTTTGGTTTTGAACTTGTTTTGGACGAGTTTCAATACATTGGTCTTTGGCCTATTTTTGTAGGTTTCTAAAAAGAAAAAAAACTCTTTGAGTGTTTGGTTTTGAACTTGTTTTGGACGAGTTTCAATACATTGGTTTTTGGCCTATTTTTGCAGGTTTCTAAAAAGGAAAAACTCTTTGAGTGTTTGGTTTTGAACTTGTTTTGGACGAGTTTCAATACATTGGTCTTTGGCCTATTTTTGCAGGTTTCTAAAAAGGAAAAACTCTTTGAGTGTTTGGTTTTGAACTTGTTTTGGACGAGTTTCAATACATTGGTCTTTGGCCTATTTTTGCAGGTTTCTAAAAAGGAAAAACTCTTTAAGTGTTTGAGTTTGTGCTTGTCTTAGACAAATTGCAACGTGGTTTCTAAGAAAAAAAAAATGAAAGCTCTTTGAGTAATTGAAGTGATTGGTTTGTTTGTTTGGTTTGTGCTCTTTGAGCAATTGTTATGTGTACTTTGGCTTAGCCTGATATATAAAAAAAAAGAAAAAGAAAAAATATTTGTGTTTTTGTAATCGTTCGTTCGTTTTTTATTAATTAGTCGAGTCATGAGTATTAGGGAGAGACTATCTCTTTGAGATGTCTTAGTTGCCGAGTTAAGAGTCGGTGAGAGACTATCTCCCTATTGTTAGTAGAGTTTTATCTTTGTGAATATCGTTTTAAAACTGAAAACCCAAAAATTTGCTTTGTTTTGGTTTCGGGTCAGTCAAAATGTGTCGTCTGTTCAGCTTTGCCATTCGCGTGTTACACACGCTCTGCCAAAGAGGGGCATCTGTAGACACCCCATTTTGACCGGACCCAAGTTCGCTATGCTTGGGAGAAACCCCATCCGATCATTTCCGCCATGTTTCGCATTTTTCCGTGAGAGGTTGAGAGAGATTATTCATAAGAATCCAAGCGAGGGAGAATTTGGACCCGTTTGGTGGGCCCGCATTGAACATTTGTTTAAAATTCGAATCAACCGAGGGCCCACATTGTGGGGCCCACGTTGTGGGGCCCGCGTTGTGGGGCCCACATTGTGGGGCCTCAGTAGGGCCTCTTGTGAGGCCTCTTATGAAGAACAATAATGATGGATTCTCCACTAAAGAAACATGATGGGCCCTCCACTAAGAACAATAATGATGGATTCTCCACTAAGAAACATGATGGGCCCTCCACTAAGAAGAATGATGATGGATTCTCCACTAAGAAACATGATGGGCCCTCCACTAAGAAGAATGATGATGGATTCTCCACTAAGAAACATGATGGGCCCTCCACTAAGAAGAATGATGATGGATTCTCCACTAAGAAACATGATGGGCCCTCCACTAAGAAGAATGATGATGGATTCTCCACTAAGAGGGACAACATGATGAGCTCTCCACCAACACATCTCTCTCTCTCTCTTTCTCTCCCTATATATATCTTCCTTCCCATCCATAAAAAAGAGGAGAAAAAAAGGAGATTTACCTTCCATTATCTCTTTCTCTTCCATTATCTCTTCCAATCACTCCCTCAAATCCCTTTCCCTATATTCTTCTTCCATTATCTCTCCCAATCACCTCCCAATCCTTCCCTCTAAGAGAAAGCGAAAGACGGCGGATCGGATCGGCGGCGGCAAGATCTTCACCACAGGTAGGTGCATTTTTCTCAAAATATTTCTGTATTTTTCCGAATTTTTCTGATTTTTTCCGCAAATTGTGTTTTAAAAATAGAAAACTCTTCAAAAAAACATCTTTTGACGAAGAAAAATTAAATTATATACCAAACAGATTCCAAATTTAATGCAATTTCGTGGGAAATTAATATGGTACTGATTCATTTTACCATGAATTTTTAAGGATTTTTGGAGTTTATTTGGTATATTATTTAATGCTTTCTTTGAAAATTATCAGATTTTGTGAGACTTGTTACTGACATCAAATCACCCTTAAAATTCTTAAAATTTTTACAGTAGTCTTATCTTCCATATTTCTTGTTACTGTAAAATTTTCGAGTGATTTGGATCTGTTTTCATATGGGATGTAGTGTTAATTCTTAATCTGGTCTGAAAATTGTAAAATCCGAAATCGGTAGTAAATAGTCTTTATAATTTATGAAATTCTCACCGTATGCTCATTTTATTGATATCTTATTTCTGTAGAAATTTCATAGAATTTATATGTCTATTTCTTGTAGTTTCTGTGTTAATTTGGCAATCTGGTCATTTAATTGTTAAATCAAGATTAAATATGAATTTAATGTAAAAATCTGCAAAACTCATCTATTAAGCTACATACATTCCCATCTTGCTGCTGTAGAAATTTCAACTCATTTCGAATTCGTTTGCAATAATTTCACTTGTAAAATCATTCATATGCTTAAAATTGATACAATCCATTGAAAATTTGAAATTAATTACTACCAAGTGATTTTCAACATTCGAAATTCGAAATTAAAATTGATAAAATCCATTGATAAAATCACATTTACTCAAACTTAATCTAACAAAACCTGAAGGTATCATAGATTGCGCGAACTTATTGCACACACTTACATCACTTGCATCTAAACCCCTGCATCTCACATGCACACACGTCCTATTTTAGGAACCCGGAGTGTTATCTAGCATGGTTGACTGGGATTTCATCACCTGGTGCCTCTGTGCTAGAGAAGCATTCCACCCTTAGCCTAGTACCTTTATGGTACGTAAACGGATCTCTTGTTCACGTACTGATACGCCGGACACTGGTACAGTATATCGAACATGGATTCGCGCTAAGGGAACTCTTGGCCTTACCCCTAGATTAACCCACACATGCATGTAGTATACGAACACATGTGCATCACGTGTGTGAGCCTAGTTTAGGATATCCTACCCATTTGTGTCTAGATTAGGCCGTAGTCCATCTTCCAATGGCTACGATCGGTCCTAGGTACACAAACAAAGTCATGAGTCGAGATCCTTTCTCCACTCCGCTAGATTAGGGTTAGGGTTGATGCCTTCAGGTAACACTGATAAAATGTGCGAAGATTAAAAAACTTTTCCTTTGGGGTTAGGATGTAAATCCCATTCATTTCCAAAGATCTCATAGGATTAGTCATTCATGATCCATCCGCTGAAAGCAATCTTATGCTATCTCATTTCATCTTGATCACAGATTTTCAATCTTATATTATCTGATTTGACTCGTGTTTTCATTTCCTTTAGAGAGTCTTTGACTCATTTATCCTTTAGTTGGTGTTAGTGGAGTCTTTGACTCGTGTTTCTTTTCCTTTAGAGAGTCTTTGACTCATATATCCTTTAGTTGGTGTTAGTAGAGTCTTTGACTCGTGTTTTCATCTCTTTTAGAGAGTCTTTGACTCATTTATCCTTTAGTTGGTGTTAGTAGAGTCTTTGACTCATGTTTCTTTTCCTTTAGAGAGTCTTTGACTCATTTAGCCTTTAGTTGGTGTTAGTAGAGTCTTTGACTCGTGTTTCTTTTCCTTTAGAGAGTCTTTGACTCATATATCCTTTAGTTGGTGTTAGTGGAGTCTTTGACTCGTATTTTCATCTCTTTTAGAGAGTCTTTGACTCATTTATCCTTTAGTTGGTGTTAGTGGAGTCTTTGACTCGTATTTCTTTTCCTTTAGAGAGTCTTTGACTAATATATCCTTTAGTTGGTGTTAGTGGAGTCTTTGACTCGTATTTTCATCTCTTTTAGAGAGTCTTTGACTCATTTATCCTTTAGTTGGTGTTAGTGGAGTCTTTGACTCGTATTTCTTTTCCTTTAGAGAGTCTTTGACTCATATATCCTTTAGTTGGTGTTAGTGGAGTCTTTGACTCGTGTTTTTCATCTCTTTTAGAGAGTCTTTACTCATTAATCCTTTAGTTAATGTTAGTGGAGTCTTTGACTCGTGTTTCTTTTCCTTTAGAGAGTCTTTGACTCATTTATCTTTTAGTTGGTGTCATTGGAGTCTTTGACTCGTGTTTCCGTTTTTAGAGAGTCTTTGACTCATCTGTTTTATTTGCAGTATTATTAGAGAGTCTTTGACTTCGTTATCTCATTTCAGTGTTATCAGTTGCTCTTATTAGAGAGTCTTTGACTCGTTTATCCTTTAGTCGCTTTTATTAGAGAGTCTTTGACTCATTTATTCTCCAGTTACTGTCATTAGAGAGTCTTTGACTCATTTGCTCTTATAATAGTATTATTAGAGCATAGTTGATTTGCCGTAAGTGTTTGATAGGTAGAGAGTTCGTTTCGAACTACGTTGGCTTGATCCTCTTCCACGAGGTACGTAGTGCAGCTTGGGATCCACATCCCAAGTCCAGCCAAACCTTTAAAAATAAAAATTTTAAATCTTTCAAAGTTACAAAAATATTCAAACCATTTTCAAAAAGATCTTCCTCTAGAGTTAGGAGTATGTCCTAGCTGTTTAGGTTGTGTTCTAGAGTTAGGAGTTTGTCTTGATTTGTATTGATATGGTATGTCCTGTCGTGTGAGTGTCCCTAGAGTTAGGAGGCCTCGAGTCGATCGGTTAGACATTTAGTCGAACCGATGGCTAGACTAGGCATATAGTCAGCCCGTGGTTTTCATTAGGTTGCACAGCCTAGTTACACATAGGATTGTAGGAACCACCTGCATTAGCCTAAGGCTAATCAACTTGCATTAGTTAGGGCATATAGGGTGTCCTAAAATCCACAATTCACTGGAATTTTAATAATCATACAAGAAGCTTTAATAACTGGTTCGGTCTTTTAGATCGAGTCTAGGATAGAGGGCTAGATGTCTTAGGCATCATAATTTAGAATAGGGCATCGAACTACGTGGGCTCCGATTCTTCCCGAGGCCGGGATACGTAGCGCAGCTAGGATGGATGGCCATTCTGGTCCGAGTCCAGTCCTGCATTAGAGTTAGGACTTGTCTTGTCCCGTCATACATAGCATAGATTTGTGTCTCATGTTTTGATATGTTTTCTTACTTTCTTGTACTGATACTATACCTTTGGTTGTAGCTTGCATGTGCGTGTCCACCAGAAACTTAGACACCCATTAGGCATGTCACTCATAACCTAGCTTTGCTTAGGTGACACATTTTTCATTTCATTTTACGTGTTTATTTCTCCATTCTCAGGAAATGCATGCTTAGGTAGACGATTCCTGAGGATTGTTCCCATTTCACATGATTTTTACTCAAACTTCTTTGGAATTAATGAAAATGGCATAAGAGACCAAGTGCTTGCACTCGGGCGAATTGGGGGTGCTCTCAGACCTTCCCCATTCGTAACCAGGCACGAACCCATATATATTTCTGGTTATCCATTGCACAGAGGATTTGATTTTAGGGTTCCATGGCCTATCCATGGATGGCGACTCTGAGTTATTATAGGTATGTCTCGGTTTCGAACCCCGGTTCCGGATCAAGACATATCCCTTTTTTTTTATATCGCCACTCGTGCTATGCTATGAGGGTGGCATCCATTTCGAGAGTTCCTTGGCAGAGCTCTCCTTCACACGTGGATGATCCAGAGGACGGTGTGGGGGCCTGTCCCCTCACCTCATCGTACTCTCAGGATCGGGGTCCACAGGAGCCTGTGGACCCCGATCCTGAGGACGAGTGCGGCGAGGGACGCGAGGTCCCCACAGCAATCCTCTAAGATCTCCACAATGTGAAGGAGAGCTCTGCCAAGGAACTCTCGAAACGGATGCCACCCTCACAGCATAGCACGAGTGGCGATACAAAACGAATGAGATACATCCTGATCAGGAGCCAGGGCTCGAAACCGAGATGTACCTAAAAAGAACTCAGAGTCGCCATCCATGGATAGGCCATGGAACCCTAAAATCAAATCCTCTGTGCAATGGATAACCAGAAATATATATGGGTTCGTGCCTAGTTACGAATGGGGAAGGTCTGAGAGCACCCCCAATTCGCCCGAGTGCAAGCACTTGGTCTCTTATGCCATTTTCATTAATTCCAAAGAAGTTTGAGTAAAAATCATGTGAAATGGGAACAATCCTCAGGAATCGTCTACCTAAGCATGCATTTCCTGAGAATGGAGAAATAAACACGTAAAATGAAATGAAAAATGTGTCACCTAAGCAAAGCTAGGTTATGAGTGACATGCCTAATGGGTGTCTAAGTTTCTGGTGGACACGCACATGCAAGCTACAACCAAAGGTATAGTATCAGTACAAGAAAGTAAGAAAACATATCAAAACATGAGACACAAATCTATGCTATGTATGACGGGACAAGACAAGTCCTAACTCTAATGCAGGACTGGACTCGGACCAGAATGGCCATCCATCCTAGCTGCGCTACGTATCCCGGCCTCGGGAAGAATCGGAGCCCACGTAGTTCGATGCCCTATTCTAAATTATGATGCCTAAGACATCTAGCCCTCTATCCTAGACTCGATCTAAAAGACCGAACCAGTTATTAAAGCTTCTTGTATGATTATTAAAATTCCAGTGAATTGTGGATTTTAGGACACCCTATATGCCCTAACTAATGCAAGTTGATTAGCCTTAGGCTAATGCAGGTGGTTCCTACAATCCTATGTGTAACTAGGCTGTGCAACCTAATGAAAACCACGGGCTGACTATATGCCTAGTCTAGCCATCGGTTCGACTAAATGTCTAACCGATCGACTCGAGGCCTCCTAACTCTAGGGACACTCACACGACAGGACATACCATATCAATACAAATCAAGACAAACTCCTAACTCTAGAACACAACCTAAACAGCTAGGACATACTCCTAACTCTAGAGGAAGATCTTTTTGAAAATGGTTTGAATATTTTTGTAACTTTGAAAGATTTAAAATTTTTATTTTTAAAGGTTTGGCTGGACTTGGGATGTGGATCCCAAGCTGCACTACGTACCTCGTGGAAGAGGATCAAGCCAACGTAGTTCGGAACGAACTCTCTACCTATCAAACACTTACGGCAAATCAACTATGCTCTAATAATACTATTATAAGAGCAAATGAGTCAAAGACTCTCTAATGACAGTAACTGGAGAATAAATGAGTCAAAGACTCTCTAATAAAAGCGACTAAAGGATAAACGAGTCAAAGACTCTCTAATAAGAGCAACTGATAACACTGAAATGAGATAACGAAGTCAAAGACTCTCTAATAATACTGCAAATAAAACAGATGAGTCAAAGACTCTCTAAAAACGGAAACACGAGTCAAAGACTCCAATGACACCAACTAAAAGATAAATGAGTCAAAGACTCTCTAAAGGAAAAGAAATACGAGTCAAAGACTCCACTAACATTAACTAAAGGATTAATGAGTAAAGACTCTCTAAAAGAGATGAAAAACACGAGTCAAAGACTCCACTAACACCAACTAAAGGATATATGAGTCAAAGACTCTCTAAAGGAAAAGAAATACGAGTCAAAGACTCCACTAACACCAACTAAAGGATAAATGAGTCAAAGACTCTCTAAAAGAGATGAAAACACGAGTCAAAGACTCCACTAACACCAACTAAAGGATATATGAGTCAAAGACTCTCTAAAGGAAAAGAAAACACGAGTCAAAGACTCCACTGACAACAGCTAAAGACAGATGAGTCAAAAGACTCTCTAAAAGATATGGAAACGCGATCGAATCATATAATAGAAGATTGAAAATCTGTGATCAAGATGAGATGAGATAGCATAAGATTGCTTTCAACGGATGGATCATGAATGACTAATCCTATGAGATCTTTGGAAATGAATGGGATTTACATCCTAACCCCAAAGGAAAAGTTTTTTAATCTTCACACATTTTATCAGTGTTACCTGAAGGCATCAACCCTAACCCTAATCTAGCGGAGTGGAGAAAGGATCTCGACTCATGACTTTGTTTGTGTACCTAGGACCGATCGTAGCCATTGGAAGATGGACTACGGCCTAATCTAGACACAAATGGGTAGGATATCCTAAACTAGGCTCACACACGTGATGCACATGTGTTCGTATACTACATGCATGTGTGGGTTAATCTAGGGGTAAGGCCAAGAGTTCCCTTAGCGCGAATCCATGTTCGATATACTGTACCAGTGTCCGGCGTATCAGTACGTGAACAAGAGATCCGTTTACGTACCATAAAGGTACTAGGCTAAGGGTGGAATGCTTCTCTAGCACAGAGGCACCAGGTGATGAAATCCCAGTCAACCATGCTAGATAACACTCCGGGTTCCTAAAATAGGACGTGTGTGCATGTGAGATGCAGGGGTTTAGATGCAAGTGATGTAAGTGTGTGCAATAAGTTCGCGCAATCTATGATACCTTCAGGTTTTGTTAGATTAAGTTTGAGTAAATGTGATTTTATCAATGGATTTTATCAATTTTAATTTCGAATTTCGAATGTTGAAAATCACTTGGTAGTAATTAATTTCAAATTTTCAATGGATTGTATCAATTTTAAGCATATGAATGATTTTACAAGTGAAATTATTGCAAACGAATTCGAAATGAGTTGAAATTTCTACAGCAGCAAGATGGGAATGTATGTAGCTTAATAGATGAGTTTTGCAGATTTTTACATTAAATTCATATTTAATCTTGATTTAACAATTAAATGACCAGATTGCCAAATTAACACAGAAACTACAAGAAATAGACATATAAATTCTATGAAATTTCTACAGAAATAAGATATCAATAAAATGAGCATACGGTGAGAATTTCATAAATTATAAAGACTATTTACTACCGATTTCGGATTTTACAATTTTCAGACCAGATTAAGAATTAACACTACATCCCATATGAAAACAGATCCAAATCACTCGAAAATTTTACAGTAACAAGAAATATGGAAGATAAGACTACTGTAAAAATTTTAAGAATTTTAAGGGTGATTTGATGTCAGTAACAAGTCTCACAAAATCTGATAATTTTCAAAGAAAGCATTAAATAATATACCAAATAAACTCCAAAAATCCTTAAAAATTCATGGTAAAATGAATCAGTACCATATTAATTTCCCACGAAATTGCATTAAATTTGGAATCTGTTTGGTATATAATTTAATTTTTCTTCGTCAAAAGATGTTTTTTTGAAGAGTTTTCTATTTTTAAAACACAATTTGCGGAAAAAATCAGAAAAATTCGGAAAAATACAGAAATATTTTGAGAAAAATGCACCTACCTGTGGTGAAGATCTTGCCGCCGCCGATCCGATCCGCCGTCTTTCGCTTTCTCTTAGAGGGAAGGATTGGGAGGTGATTGGGAGAGATAATGGAAGAAGAATATAGGGAAAGGGATTTGAGGGAGTGATTGGAAGAGATAATGGAAGAGAAAGAGATAATGGAAGGTAAATCTCCTCCTCTTTCTCCTCTTTTTTATGGATGGGAAGGAAGATATATATAGGGAGAGAAAGAGAGAGAGAGAGATGTGTTGGTGGAGAGCTCATCATGTTGTCCCTCTTAGTGGAGAATCCATCATCATTCTTCTTAGTGGAGGGCCCATCATGTTTCTTAGTGGAGAATCCATCATCATTCTTCTTAGTGGAGGGCCCATCATGTTTCTTAGTGGAGAATCCATCATCATTCTTCTTAGTGGAGGGCCCATCATGTTTCTTAGTGGAGAATCCATCATCATTCTTCTTAGTGGAGGGCCCATCATGTTTCTTAGTGGAGAATCCATCATCATTCTTCTTAGTGGAGGGCCCATCATGTTTCTTTAGTGGAGAATCCATCATTATTGTTCTTCATAAGAGGCCTCACAAGAGGCCCTACTGAGGCCCCACAATGTGGGCCCCACAACGCGGGCCCCACAACGTGGGCCCCACAATGTGGGCCCTCGGTTGATTCGAATTTTAAACAAATGTTCAATGCGGGCCCACCAAACGGGTCCAAATTCTCCCTCGCTTGGATTCTTATGAATAATCTCTCTCAACCTCTCACGGAAAAATGCGAAACATGGCGGAAATGATCGGATGGGGTTTCTCCCAAGCATAGCGAACTTGGGTCCGGTCAAAATGGGGTGTCTACAGATGCCCCTCTTTGGCAGAGCGTGTGTAACACGCGAATGGCAAAGCTGAACAGACGACACATTTTGACTGACCCGAAACCAAAACAAAGCAAATTTTTGGGTTTTCAGTTTTAAAACGATATTCACAAAGATAAAACTCTACTAACAATAGGGAGATAGTCTCTCACCGACTCTTAACTCGGCAACTAAGACATCTCAAAGAGATAGTCTCTCCCTAATACTCATGACTCGACTAATTAATAAAAAACGAACGAACGATTACAAAAACACAAACATTTTTTCTTTTTCTTTTTTTTTATATATCAGGCTAAGCCAAAGTACACATAACAATTGCTCAAAGAGCACAAACCAAACAAACAAACCAATCACTTCAATTACTCAAAGAGCTTTCATTTTTTTTTTCTTAGAAACCACGTTGCAATTTGTCTAAGACAAGCACAAACTCAAACACTTAAAGAGTTTTTCCTTTTTAGAAACCTGCAAAAATAGGCCAAAGACCAATGTATTGAAACTCGTCCAAAACAAGTTCAAAACCAAACACTCAAAGAGTTTTTCCTTTTTAGAAACCTGCAAAAATAGGCCAAAGACCAATGTATTGAAACTCGTCCAAAACAAGTTCAAAACCAAACACTCAAAGAGTTTTTCCTTTTTAGAAACCTGCAAAAATAGGCCAAAAACCAATGTATTGAAACTCGTCCAAAACAAGTTCAAAACCAAACACTCAAAGAGTTTTTTTTCTTTTTAGAAACCTACAAAAATAGGCCAAAGACCAATGTATTGAAACTCGTCCAAAACAAGTTCAAAACCAAACACTCAAAGAGTTTTTTTTTTTTTTTTTTTTTTAAATCATGCCGATCAGTCAAAGACTCGACCAATTATTAGGGTAATCGAATATTCAAGCTAAACTCAAACTTCTAATACCCGAGGCAAGACTAAGTCTCAAGCCCAGCGATAGTTATACAGATCATTGCTGAAAATAAATCTGTGTAACTATCCGAGTAACTCTGACTCCTCTCTTTCAAGGTAGCGAATCACTCCGGATCATGCGGTTCTGCTAAACAGTTCCACGTAAATCCAAATTCGTAGGTCCTGCTAAACAGTCCCCTACAAACCTCTTCGCAGATACACATGACTCCTAACACGTTAGGAAGCTGCACATTGCGGGACGATGATTAGGTAAGTCACCACTTGACATTACACTACTAATCATCTGGGTACTAAGTACCAGAGGCGAGACTAAGTCTCAAGCCTAGCGATAGTTATACAGATCATTACTAAAAATAAATCTGTTTAACTATCCGAGTAACTCTGACTCCTCTCTTTCAAGGTAGCGAATCACTCTGGATCACGCGGTTCTGCTAAACAGTTCCACATAAACCCAAATTCGTAGGTCCTGCTAAACAGTCCCCTACAAACCTCTTCGCAGATACACATGACTCCTAACTCGTTAAGAAGCTGCACATTGCGGAACGATGATTAGGTAAGTCACTACTTGACATTACACTACTAATCATCTGGGTACTAAGTACCAGAGGCGAGACTAAGTCTCAAGCCTAGCGATAGTTATACAGATCATTACTGAAAATAAATCTGTTTAACTATCCGAGTAACTCTGACTCCTCTCTTTCAAGGTAGCGAATCACTCCGGATCACGCGGTTCTGCTAAACAGTTCCACATAAACCCAAATTCGTAGGTCCTGCTAAACAGTCCCCTACAAACCTCTTCGCAGATACACATGACTCCTAACTCGTTAAGAAGCTGCACATTGCGGGACGATGATTAGGTAAGTCACTACTTGACATTACACTACTAATCATCGGGGTACTAAATACCCGGGAGAAGGAAGAAAAGACCAATCCGTGTAACACAGGATCGGAAATATTTTCCTTATTAAAACATTTCAAAAAGATCAAACCGTGTAACACAGGTTCGATAATTTCCATCTCTATTAAAATCTTTCAAAAGGACCAAACAGTGTAACACAGGTTCGGTAATTTCTATCTCTGTTAAAAACTTTCAAAACGACCAAACTGTGTAACACAGGTTCGGTAATTTCAAACTCTGTTAAAATCTTTCAAAAAGACCAAACCGCGTAACGCAAGTTCGGTAATTTCAAACTCTGTTAAAATCTTTCAAAAGGAATGAAGAATTTACCATCTTTGATCGATTTCACTAATGGGCCAGTCATCTCTTACCAAGAATAACTAGGAGCGCATGATCTTTGCTGAAAGCAAAACTCAAATAGATTGATGAGATTTTCAGGTGCTGACTCTCTTTAACAGGTGAGAAGCATTTTGATGAGGTTTGAAGGATGCAGGAGTAGATTTTATACTCCGCTGGGAATTAAAGTTTCTGAAACTGACTCCAAAAGAAACAATTGGATCAAGGAATTCAACTCAAAGAGCATGTTCAAGCTTCTCTGCTTTCTATTTGCTAAGAATAGATATCCCAGTTATCATTGTGTAATATCTTTTATGACGTAAGTCATAAAAGATGCCCCTAGTATGATGTGCTTCCATGACAAAGTCTTAAGAAGGCAAAAGCAAGGTAAGTAGAAAAAATTTGAGTTTGCATGGGTTCTTTCTTTGGTATAGTGGTAAAACCATCTCCACAAAGGGCTGAATGTAAGAATTCTTCATTTTGCTCAGTGCTTGAGGCTTTGATGTTTCAGGCAGGTCTGAATAACAAATCTCTTGCCCTTCTTTGATTCTTAAACCAGGATCTACTTTGAATTTTCTTTTCACTTTGGAAGGTATACACCCATTCTCTCCAGTGCCAAACACTTTTGATTCTAAAAGAAAAACAATGATAAACCAGAAACAGACTTCTGATGACTCTTTCAAAGAAGACTTACAATATTCAAGGGACTTGACTAAATTTTGATTCACCCTTAGATAAAATGTGTTATTTTGTTATGGTAAGGTTAGCCACTCTTAGAGCACTCTCAAAAACTATGTCAAGATGACCTAATTTCCTCCATCGGGATCTCTGTCATGGTTGTTACCCCTTTCGGATTGCTCGGTCTTAATGCCCCTAGTTTAAAAAGGTGTCAAAATAAGTCTCGCTGACACTACTCGGATTCCAGGATTCTGCCCTGTGCAGAGGTGGCTTCTCCGTCTCCCTGATTTCTCTCTTCAAAAGAAGTCATAACTTTTGCTTTCCAAGCTTTCAGTCTGAAAGACCACTTATCTCAACTTTTGCTTGTACTCAAACTTGGGAATTCTACGTAACTGAGGAACTCCTTCTGCTTCTATTCAACTCAACTGTTCATGGGAAGTCTTTGCCCTTGACTGGATTACCTCTTCAAGTTTTCAATCCAGCAGACCACTACCCTGACTTTTTGCATAAGCTAACTCTTTTGGCTGTTAACTTAGCAAATGTATATCTCTAGGCCGCCCTTTCGGGTTTTCAACCTAGTGGGTCTTCAGACTCTCATTCTTTTCTTTCTGTTTTTCTTTTCATTCGCCTCGAACCTTTGCTTGTTTCACCAGAAGGACTTTCTAGGTGGGCTTGGGTTCGAAAGGGTTGAATACCTAAGGTTCTAAAGATTTGAACCGAATCTGGTCTAGCCAGACTACCTACGTACCCCAAAGATGGAGGATCAGATCCGCGTAGTTCGCTTTGGGATTTTTCAAAGAATGGTTTAGCATTTAGCTTCAAAATTTTCAAAGGGGATTTTATCCCAAGGTTTGACCGAACTTGAATTAATCAAGTTGCCTACGTACCCCTGAAGAGGTGGGGATCAGGTCCGACGTAGTTCGGGTGCATAAATGCCCCGGGTTTATAATGTGTTTGAAAAGAAGTTGTTTTAATTTTGCTTTTGGCCCAAAGGGTTTACAAATGGATTTTAAAACATTAGGATTTTGGCTATAAAAGCTCAAACGATCAAGGATGGCCTCCTGATGTATTTGATGTACAAGCCCTTTTGTTTAAGGTTCAAAGCCTTTGAAAAAAATTTTTTTTTTTTTTTTTTTTTGAGGAGTCTGGTGGTTTTCTGGCAAAACTTCAACCACTGTGCTCCACTCCCGTCTCAAAGATCTTGAATTTATGCTCAAGATTCCACAACTCTGTCTGAAAATCTTCTCTCAATATCTCATCAGCTCCACAGGATGCCTGACGCTTATCTCTTTAAAATTTTATTCCTCAACTGGATGTCTAAAGCAGATGAAGTCTTGCTTTGATCAACGACAGGGCATTCCCCTGGTTTATCCTTTATAGGATCAAGCAAAACTACCTCAAACCCCTCTAAACAGGTTTATCAATTCTTTGCGCTCCTTAGGAGATAAAGTTTTTCCAATCCATCCATCCCGAGTTTCGGATTTCGATACCACTATCAATGGATTTGATTTCTTCTTTAAGTGGCTATGCTCGACGCTCTTCCTCTCGTTCGACCATCTTTCAGATCTCGAGGTGAATTTCGTCTGCATTCTAATCCGAGAAGGGGGTCTTTAGTTGTTTAAACATTAGATCTAAGAGTGAATCATAGAGTATCAAAGATACGAAATCAACAATTTTATTGAATTGAAGACTGTAAGTACATTGATGATTTTTGACACACCTCAATGGGCTTTTCATCAGTTCTGATAGAAAACAGAACACTGATTCCATATAAGAAAGATTGACAGATATGACACTTCTTTTTTTCTTTTAACATCTATGGAACTGAACTTTTTCAACTTAGAGAGAAGAAAATTGATGTACGCTCAATGAAAGACAAATCTAAAGACACAGGACACTTCTTCAAAGATAGTGAACTGACGCTGAAAACTTATAGGTGATACACCTTTCCTCATGATAATGATAACTATAAAGTTCAATCCCGGAGTAGAAATCCCAGAAAAAGCAACTCCACAAGGTCTAGGTTAAATGGGGCAACAAAAGGCTTATGTTGACAATGTGGGTAAAACAATAGACTGCCTGGATCAAGTATGATTAGAAATAGTCAGTCTTTAGAAAAAATGGTCTTTCGCTAAACATAGACTCTTGACTTGGAAGCACACACACTAGATCAATAGTCATGGGATAAAGATTCTGAACAAACAGAGAAAAGAGTAATCTTGAAATACACCAAAGGGTATTTTATTCTAAAAATCAAAGAAATACTGTCTATGAAGGTCAAAGCGAAATAGACAGTGATATTATGACCTACATCAACAGGGTTTCAATGAATTCTCAATCCACACCTTGAAGTCTCATTTGAGTATAACTGCTCTTCTTTTTGGGAATGAAAGAGTCAGGAACGATAAACATCCATAATCAAAATAAATTTCGATCTCAGCAATGATCATGCACTCAAAGAATACAGGTAAGATCAAACTTTTCCATTAATGATTTCGATATGATCCAAGGGTAAAAGATATATGATAGGTAAACATGGATCAAAAAATCAATGGCTCAGATAATAGACCATGGCCATAAGAATGACAAAAGTAGGGTCAAAGACCAGATCTAAAATCTGAATGATGGATATCAACAACTGTACGATCAATATGATCAGAAATGATAGACCATGGTCATAAGGACAGCAAAAGAGCCATCGGCCAGGTCTCAAGATAAAACAGGTAGACAAAGACAAGGATCTAATCCCACTGAGTGATGTATATATGAGAATCAAGATAAGGCAGACTGACTCCAAAGGATAGCAATCATGCTTAACATGCTTTTGGATAAAATCCAGCAGCATAACGGCTATACGAGGAGGTCAAGGTCCAGACTAAGTAAACTGACTCTAAAGAGTAGCCGTCATGCTCAAAATGTTCTGGATAAAATCCGGCAGCATAACGACTATACAAGGGATCACCCTAGCTCAATCGAAAGGTATGAATAACGGTTACTAGAGAAGGGTGATCAACAGATGGACTAACCAAAGGTGAGAATATACAACAATGGGTCAAACCCTATAATCAACAGATCAAGGGCTAAACCCGGCCAAGGTAATGACGGTCAAAATCCACTGACTAGATCTAGATCTAAATTCGGAATGGATATAACCGACTGAAAGGAATAAGGAATCTCTGACTAAGAGGAGAACCATAATATACATAATCAGTATATATAAGTAAATACACATACACACAAATCCTAACCAGGGGCACCAGCCCTAATTCTAATCTAACGGAGTCAAGGAAGTCTCGACTCAAGACAGACTGGTGAGTGTACTAGGACAGTGTTGTAGCAATGTAAAAATGAGCTACCCTAGTCTACAAATGGGGCAAAGCTCCTCTAGGCTCCACATGTGTAAGCAACAGATGTTCGACCCTATATGAATGCAATATACACACGGGTACTCCCTAGTTGGGCTTCACTAGGTCAGTAAGTATATATATAATATATATAAAACAAAGTAGGGCTCCGGACTCAATCTAATGGGTACTATGCGTATGAAACATACTTAATATGCTGCAGCGCTGGCGCATAGCTTGGAAATAGATTCAATAGTACCATCAGGATGTAATAACATCCCAGTCAGGCACGCATTGAATCTATCCCATGGAGCCAATAATGAAAAACAATGAAAAATAATAAAAAATAAAAAAATAAAAAATATGACAATGCATGATGTGCAGTGTGTGAATCCTTTGTTTTAATTACGCACCTACCTGGTGCCCCTGGATTCTAACGATAGAGTTCCCATTTAAAATGATTTTAGCTCAAATTTCTCCAAGGTTAATAAAAATGGCATTTTTAAAGAGTTAGGCAATGTTTCAAGAACTCCCCAGCAGAGTCGCCAGCCTGTGGACCCCGATCCTGAGGACGAGTGCGGCGAGGGACGCGAGGTCCCCACAGCAATCCTCTAAGATCTCCACAATGTGAAGGAGAGCTCTGCCAAGGAACTCTCGAAACGGATGCCACCCTCACAGCATAGCACGAGTGGCGATACAAAACGAATGAGATACATCCTGATCAGGAGCCAGGGCTCGAAACCGAGATGTACCTAAAAAGAACTCAGAGTCGCCATCCATGGATAGGCCATGGAACCCTAAAATCAAATCCTCTGTGCAATGGATAACCAGAAATATATATGGGTTCGTGCCTGGTTACGAATGGGGAAGGTCTGAGAGCACCCCCAATTCGCCCGAGTGCAAGCACTTGGTCTCTTATGCCATTTTCATTAATTCCAAAGAAGTTTGAGTAAAAATCATGTGAAATGGGAACAATCCTCAGGAATCGTCTACCTAAGCATGCATTTCCTGAGAATGGAGAAATAAACACGTAAAATGAAATGAAAAATGTGTCACCTAAGCAAAGCTAGGTTATGAGTGACATGCCTAATGGGTGTCTAAGTTTCTGGTGGACACGCACATGCAAGCTACAACCAAAGGTATAGTATCAGTACAAGAAAGTAAGAAAACATATCAAAACATGAGACACAAATCTATGCTATGTATGACGGGACAAGACAAGTCCTAACTCTAATGCAGGACTGGACTCGGACCAGAATGGCCATCCATCCTAGCTGCGCTACGTATCCCGGCCTCGGGAAGAATCGGAGCCCACGTAGTTCGATGCCCTATTCTAAATTATGATGCCTAAGACATCTAGCCCTCTATCCTAGACTCGATCTAAAAGACCGAACCAGTTATTAAAGCTTCTTGTATGATTATTAAAATTCCAGTGAATTGTGGATTTTAGGACACCCTATATGCCCTAACTAATGCAAGTTGATTAGCCTTAGGCTAATGCAGGTGGTTCCTACAATCCTATGTGTAACTAGGCTGTGCAACCTAATGAAAACCACGGGCTGACTATATGCCTAGTCTAGCCATCGGTTCGACTAAATGTCTAACCGATCGACTCGAGGCCTCCTAACTCTAGGGACACTCACACGACAGGACATACCATATCAATACAAATCAAGACAAACTCCTAACTCTAGAACACAACCTAAACAGCTAGGACATACTCCTAACTCTAGAGGAAGATCTTTTTGAAAATGGTTTGAATATTTTTGTAACTTTGAAAGATTTAAAATTTTTATTTTTAAAGGTTTGGCTGGACTTGGGATGTGGATCCCAAGCTGCACTACGTACCTCGTGGAAGAGGATCAAGCCAACGTAGTTCGGAACGAACTCTCTACCTATCAAACACTTACGGCAAATCAACTATGCTCTAATAATACTATTATAAGAGCAAATGAGTCAAAGACTCTCTAATGACAGTAACTGGAGAATAAATGAGTCAAAGACTCTCTAATAAAAGCGACTAAAGGATAAACGAGTCAAAGACTCTCTAATAAGAGCAACTGATAACACTGAAATGAGATAACGAAGTCAAAGACTCTCTAATAATACTGCAAATAAAACAGATGAGTCAAAGACTCTCTAAAAACGGAAACACGAGTCAAAGACTCCAATGACACCAACTAAAAGATAAATGAGTCAAAGACTCTCTAAAGGAAAAGAAATACGAGTCAAAGACTCCACTAACATTAACTAAAGGATTAATGAGTAAAGACTCTCTAAAAGAGATGAAAAACACGAGTCAAAGACTCCACTAACACCAACTAAAGGATATATGAGTCAAAGACTCTCTAAAGGAAAAGAAATACGAGTCAAAGACTCCACTAACACCAACTAAAGGATAAATGAGTCAAAGACTCTCTAAAAGAGATGAAAACACGAGTCAAAGACTCCACTAACACCAACTAAAGGATATATGAGTCAAAGACTCTCTAAAGGAAAAGAAAACACGAGTCAAAGACTCCACTGACAACAGCTAAAGACAGATGAGTCAAAAGACTCTCTAAAAGATATGGAAACACGATCGAATCATATAATAGAAGATTGAAAATCTGTGATCAAGATGAGATGAGATAGCATAAGATTGCTTTCAACGGATGGATCATGAATGACTAATCCTATGAGATCTTTGGAAATGAATGGGATTTACATCCTAACCCCAAAGGAAAAGTTTTTTAATCTTCACACATTTTATCAGTGTTACCTGAAGGCATCAACCCTAACCCTAATCTAGCGGAGTGGAGAAAGGATCTCGACTCATGACTTTGTTTGTGTACCTAGGACCGATCGTAGCCATTGGAAGATGGACTACGGCCTAATCTAGACACAAATGGGTAGGATATCCTAAACTAGGCTCACACACGTGATGCACATGTGTTCGTATACTACATGCATGTGTGGGTTAATCTAGGGGTAAGGCCAAGAGTTCCCTTAGCGCGAATCCATGTTCGATATACTGTACCAGTGTCCGGCGTATCAGTACGTGAACAAGAGATCCGTTTACGTACCATAAAGGTACTAGGCTAAGGGTGGAATGCTTCTCTAGCACAGAGGCACCAGGTGATGAAATCCCAGTCAACCATGCTAGATAACACTCCGGGTTCCTAAAATAGGACGTGTGTGCATGTGAGATGCAGGGGTTTAGATGCAAGTGATGTAAGTGTGTGCAATAAGTTCGCGCAATCTATGATACCTTCAGGTTTTGTTAGATTAAGTTTGAGTAAATGTGATTTTATCAATGGATTTTATCAATTTTAATTTCGAATTTCGAATGTTGAAAATCACTTGGTAGTAATTAATTTCAAATTTTCAATGGATTGTATCAATTTTAAGCATATGAATGATTTTACAAGTGAAATTATTGCAAACGAATTCGAAATGAGTTGAAATTTCTACAGCAGCAAGATGGGAATGTATGTAGCTTAATAGATGAGTTTTGCAGATTTTTACATTAAATTCATATTTAATCTTGATTTAACAATTAAATGACCAGATTGCCAAATTAACACAGAAACTACAAGAAATAGACATATAAATTCTATGAAATTTCTACAGAAATAAGATATCAATAAAATGAGCATACGGTGAGAATTTCATAAATTATAAAGACTATTTACTACCGATTTCGGATTTTACAATTTTCAGACCAGATTAAGAATTAACACTACATCCCATATGAAAACAGATCCAAATCACTCGAAAATTTTACAGTAACAAGAAATATGGAAGATAAGACTACTGTAAAAATTTTAAGAATTTTAAGGGTGATTTGATGTCAGTAACAAGTCTCACAAAATCTGATAATTTTCAAAGAAAGCATTAAATAATATACCAAATAAACTCCAAAAATCCTTAAAAATTCATGGTAAAATGAATCAGTACCATATTAATTTCCCACGAAATTGCATTAAATTTGGAATCTGTTTGGTATATAATTTAATTTTTCTTCGTCAAAAGATGTTTTTTTGAAGAGTTTTCTATTTTTAAAACACAATTTGCGGAAAAAATCAGAAAAATTCGGAAAAATACAGAAATATTTTGAGAAAAATGCACCTACCTGTGGTGAAGATCTTGCCGCCGCCGATCCGATCCGCCGTCTTTCGCTTTCTCTTAGAGGGAAGGATTGGGAGGTGATTGGGAGAGATAATGGAAGAAGAATATAGGGAAAGGGATTTGAGGGAGTGATTGGAAGAGATAATGGAAGAGAAAGAGATAATGGAAGGTAAATCTCCTCCTCTTTCTCCTCTTTTTTATGGATGGGAAGGAAGATATATATAGGGAGAGAAAGAGAGAGAGAGAGATGTGTTGGTGGAGAGCTCATCATGTTGTCCCTCTTAGTGGAGAATCCATCATCATTCTTCTTAGTGGAGGGCCCATCATGTTTCTTAGTGGAGAATCCATCATCATTCTTCTTAGTGGAGGGCCCATCATGTTTCTTAGTGGAGAATCCATCATCATTCTTCTTAGTGGAGGGCCCATCATGTTTCTTAGTGGAGAATCCATCATCATTCTTCTTAGTGGAGGGCCCATCATGTTTCTTAGTGGAGAATCCATCATCATTCTTCTTAGTGGAGGGCCCATCATGTTTCTTTAGTGGAGAATCCATCATTATTGTTCTTCATAAGAGGCCTCACAAGAGGCCCTACTGAGGCCCCACAATGTGGGCCCCACAACGCGGGCCCCACAACGTGGGCCCCACAATGTGGGCCCTCGGTTGATTCGAATTTTAAACAAATGTTCAATGCGGGCCCACCAAACGGGTCCAAATTCTCCCTCGCTTGGATTCTTATGAATAATCTCTCTCAACCTCTCACGGAAAAATGCGAAACATGGCGGAAATGATCGGATGGGGTTTCTCCCAAGCATAGCGAACTTGGGTCCGGTCAAAATGGGGTGTCTACAATCGTGTATCAATTATTATTTTTAAGATTATTATCCAATATGCATTGGTTTGGAGGAGAAACAGATGATCAATATGTGACTAGTTTGTTAGCAAACAATTTGTATTATATGATATCGAATAACTATTCATAATAGTTTCTATTTAAATTGATAGATTTGAATGAAAAACGAGTAATTGACTTTTTTGTTATTCTTTGATTTTTTTAAATTTTACTATATATATACATAGATAGATAGATCATATATAAATCTAAATGAATCTTATGATTTATGATAGGTTTTACGATTCAACCTTATTGTGATTTACGATTTGATTCTGATTTTTAAAACATTGCGTAGAAGTTAGAACAAATTGAGTGAGAAATGTTGGGCAGTTGAAGAAGTGAAAAAAGAGGGCTTAGATGAGCTCATATAGGGTTTTCTTGTTCTGGGAGGCAAAAATATGGAAAATACCCTTCAAAAGGCTAAAAAACGGTAATAACAGCCAGATTGGAACAAAATTCACAGCCATAATAAAGCCCAATTTATGTTTTATAGAAGCCCTAAATAAATATTGAAAGTGTATTACATGTTGCTGTCCAAGAAACCTAAAAAAGTACTAAAGCTATAGAGCATCTAAAGCTAATATAGGGTTTTTCTTGTTCTGGGAGGCAAAAAGATGGAAAATACCCTTCAAACGGCTATAAAACGGTAAAAACATCCAGAACTGAACGAAATTCACAGCCATAATAAAGCCCAATTTCTGTTTTATAGAAGCCCTAAATAAATATAGAAAGTGTATTACATGTTGTGTTCAAGAAACCTACAAAAGTACTAAAGCTATACTTGCTAAGCTAAATTAAGTATTATTTCCTCTATTACAAGTTACTTTTTAAGTTTATGCCAATTGAATTTATTGGTATCGTATGGATGGTGCATTTTGATAGCAATTGGTGTCTAATACGCTCGCTCTATGGCTAGCAGAATGGAACCCCCGTACCATCTTCCTAGTCAGTTGCCATTAAATATGGAATGCATGACAATGCAACTTTCTCAATTTTAGACAATCGCTGATTTTTTAATGATTTCTTGCCAAATACTCTTTGAGATGGTGTATGCTCTTTAAGTTGGTTATAAAAAAAATTCACATTTAGTTTAACAGCCAGAATGACTTCATCCAATTATTCCATGCCAGACCATTTTTACCTAAGAAATAGCACTAACAACTTTTGAAATTTCTGATATTTCATGAAGCTTATGGGGGTTCATAATATTTCATGTTTGTATGTCCACATGAAGCTTATGGGGGTTCATAATATTTCATGTTTTATCAGACACAGGACTACCAAATCCCCATATGCATTGAGATATCTTTTGCTGATTTTTTTACAGTAACTGATGGACAGTTCCACATGCAATTAGTAGTAAGCACCCGTAAGTCTCTCAACTCACAATTTACTTTATATGTGGGTCGCGGATGTTTATTATATCACTGTGTTGTTAATACCATGAACATAGATTTGCCTTGTGGCCCTCTTTTGTATAGGTGGTTGAGGTGAATCTTAAAGTTGAAGAACCAGGGCAGAGTAATATCCATAATAGTGCATTCTATGCCGAAGAGAAACTGTTCAAGTCTGAATTGCAAGCAATGTGCGACTGTGACCATCTGCTCGACACTGGATTGTGAGTATACTTACGCTGGTCAATGAAGTTCTTGCAAGGAAATTGCATTGACTGTAACTTGGATACTTATATTTGTTGTTCTTGTTTTGGGCAAGTAAGAAGAACTTCATTGGTACTGAAGTTCTTCCCTGGTCAATGTTAAAGTTCTTCATCTGCTCGACACTGGCTGGTGAGTATACTTACGCTGGTCAGGGAAGTTCTTCTTGCTCGGAAATTGCATTGACTGTAACTTTGATACTTATATTTCTTGTTCTTGTTTTGGCAACCACTCCGTTGTACGTCACATATCCAATAACTGCTTAAATTCTGAGATCTCTTTTGAACCTTTTGAAGACGTACATATTTTCCATGTTGTTTTCTATTTTTTCTTTGAGATAGTTTATGTTTTTGCATCTCTTCAAATAAACTCATAACTTTTACATCATATATATTTTTCTCCTATCTTGTATATTCATTTGTGATTTGTCATATATCCATCCCCTCATTCAATGGAGAATATGCCAATGTGACAAGATTCATTAAATTGTATATTTTGAGATCTTTCTAAGTATTACGGCCCGTGCATAGATATGATTGTGTGATTCAATAGTAATTTTGAAAGAAAAAGGAACTTGGGTCCACTCCTTAACACGTGTAACATCTTAGAAAAATTTCCTTTCATGGAAATTTTTTTTTTAATGGCTTCCTTTTTGTGGATATTTTAAAGCTATTTTTTATATGGAAAATCAATTGGTATATCTAGTAAGTTATAAAATTGTAATTTTATTGTCATTCTTCATGTAAACTAGTTTTAAAACTCCCCCACGTCAATGTGGACTCCCCTCAGTCAACTCCCTTTAACCTTGCCGCATTCCGCGTTCCACATTTTGCCCTACAGAGTCAATAAAAACTCCTTTGATTCTCCTGAATTATGACTACATCACCTGAGTACTTAGCTGCCTCTACGAAGTACTTGACCGCCTTGTGCCTAGTCAACTAGGATTTTCTTTGCCTGCGTTCTACACCGCATCCACGTTTTTAAACATTTATTTCAAGTTCATGTTTTTGTCTCTTCACTTTTCTATAATTGATGACTTCTGCTTGATGTTCAGTTGGCCTGGATAGCTTGGGATAGAGAAATATGTTATCATTTGTGTTTTTGAAGGGAAACTTAATAACTGAATGAAATGGTCAAAATTTATATATTCAGGTCAGGAACACGAGAACTGTCAATCGAACGGGGCAGCTAACAGGCTATAAGCTAGTGCCCGGATCGAATTGCTTGCCATTAGCTGGTCCAGATGCAAAATTCTTGAGAAGATCTGCTTTCTTGAAGCATAATCTTGGGTTACAGCATATAACCGTGATGAGAAGTTTCCTGGAGGAGAATTTCCTAATCAAAATCCACGTCTCAATGAGGGGTTGGCGACATGGGTTAAGCAGAATCGCCCTCTTGAAGAAACAAATATTGTTCTTTGGGCAGTTCCAACTTACTTTTATATTTTAATTAGTGAGACCTATTAAAATTTCTCAATTGCTTTGTGATGTTTCCAGCATGAATATCTTTTGTTTCTTTAATGGTTATAGGCCAGTTGTGGCTGTTCTTATGTGAATGTTATAAAATTAAACTAAACTCTTTTGTGAGCATGTATGTATGATTAAGAAATACTGGAAATACTGGAAAGTGTAGTGTATTCTTCCTTTCTATCCCGTTATGCCCTATGAAAGGTGAATTTCTATATGTTGCAAGGACTATTCTGATCATGGTTGAGACATTCAATTATGAAGATGTTACAATGTCTCACATATTTCCTGTTTTCTGAAGTCACTCTAGATACATGAACCATTCAAACGATGCTGCTCAGTGTCTTGCTATATTTTCTTGGGATTATCAATTATGTTTTTCTTTCAGTGTAATATCAATTATGTTTTTCTTAATGCATTTTTCTTATGCAATATGAATGGACCTGTGTGATCACTTTTGCTTCCCATACTAGCAGGGGCATGGACGCATGGTGTTCTCAGTTGGTTTACTGGATATGCTCTTTGCTGACCGTTAGATTTAATAAATTTGATTTTCATCCAAAGCTCTTCCAATCTTGAAGATCTGTGATCTGTTGACACAGATTTGTGTGTCTACTGTCGACACAGATACAGGGTGTCTGGCATGGTAACCCTTAAAATCCAGAAATGGGGACACTTCCATACACATGTACATTTAAAATTACTGATTACATTCATAATTTGCAACAAAATAAATGTTGTATTTATATAACAAAATAAGAATTCATAGGATTGAGATAGACCAATAGCCACCGACTTATTATCCCCTTCTCTTCTGCGACATCTCACAAGTATTTCTCAGTCTTCAACCCACAGCCGGAAAGAGAGACTAACAGGCATACAATGAATATAAAAGTCTCGAGTACATCAGAGTTCAAGATGTCAATTCCAACATTTGTTTTTATGTTAATCGTCCTTAAGCCACAATCATATATTTACTTTGATCCTTCTAAAGAACCCCTCCAAGTTGCTGCCGTATTATTTGTCATCCTGCAGATGGGGAAAAAAAAGTACGCGACATGGTTTATTGCTGATGGATAACATTTGAAATTTTTCCATGATGCAGTTATTGTTTGATGGCTTAAAGCAAATTTTTTTCCTGAATTATTTAAACACATCCACACCTTTTTATTTATGATTAAAGCATACAATTCCAGTTGGGAGGGAATGCAGATCTTGTAAATGTAAATATCATATACATTTCCATCATCATCTAGGTTACTGATGAAATGTGTTACTTAGGGGTGTGCACGTGATATACCTGATGGCTGGGATGTGTAGAGACCAAGGTTTAAAATCTCGGTTTCGGACCCTGAAATTGAAATTTCGTTCGAAATCTGGTACAAAATTCAAAACCAATATTAAATTAATATTAAAAAACAGAATTTTTGGGTCAAATTTTGGAAAAACCGAAATTTCAACCAAAATTCCGAAATTTCGGCCGAAATAAATGACCGTTTCGGTTTTTATCGATTTCGGTGTCGGTCTCCACCGAAATTTCGGATTTCGGTCGAAATTTAAAACCATGGTAGAGACATAATGTATTGAGTGGTAATTAAAATAGAATGACTAATAAAAACATCTAGGTATGTTTCAATTTCAGTACTGTATTTTAAATTCAGTTGGTTCCTATATAACCTTACGTTGGCTTTAAGCTTGTAACTGAGTCACAAAGAATGTCCTATAGAGTTATTTGTGCCGTTAATCTTGACTTATAATGCAATCTATTTGTTTTATTGTTTTCTTTTAGCACCTTATGTAATTCTCATGATGGGTTATATTAGCTAGTGCATTGTCTATATGTTTTTCTATATCTATATCCATAGATAGAATGATAAGAGAAAAATGTCCTGTAGAGTTATTTGTGCCGCTGATCTTGTCTTATAATCCAACCTATTTGTTTTACTACATTCTTTTATCACCTTTTGTAAGGTCTTGGTACATTATAAATTTTATAAGGTGTTTTATTTTCTAGTGCAGTGTTTTTGTGGTTAACTATATCTATAGATAGAGTCGTAAGAGTTTTGTGACGAATATGTTGTTAGCAATCTCTGGATTGAATGAAAACCCTTTAGTATTATTAGGCAGCCTTGTCTGGGTAGTCGAGGATTTGAGCAAAATATCTGATACTGTTGCATTGTAGTTTTTTCTTCTTGACAATGAACACTTGCACGAATCTAATTCTGTAGCTTGATATTTTAGTAATCCTCTGTTCAAGAATTTCTTCTTTGCTTGCAACTATTTTTGAAGTCCTTGATACTGACGTTTGGTATGGGTGATAAATTTGCCCCCAAACTTCCCCCATTCGCTCCTAACAGTAAATATTAACAGATGTTAGATGCAATAACTTTCTATACCATCTTGGCCTTCATCTTCTCCACCCATTTCTCACCCTTTACCGATGTAAGGAGACCTTCAACAAACAGGGAGATGATCCATCAAGCGGCTGGCATATTTCCCCAGCAAGACGAATGATTTGCTGGTTTTCAACTCGTCAACGGAGAAGACAAAGAATTTTGTAATCTCTCTCTCTCTCTCTCTCTCTCTCTCTCTCTCTCTCTCTCTTATGACCATCTCTTGGCAAAAGCTGCCAGCACTCATCAGCCATATTTTCTGCCAATGCAATTTCTTAATGAAGACCATTCACCAATGGATCACTTCATGGAAAAAATTACAAAGCAAACTTGGCCAAAATTATATTTCAGACAGCCAAGGGGTTAATTTTAACTGAGATGGGTTTATTTCATTCAGGCAACAGTCAGTTTCTAGGTCACACAGAGGGAGAAATGGAGAGAAGGGAAGGGGAGGAGAGGAAAAGCAGGATTCTGGAGGTCACCGGTCGATCATCACTTTCTTGTGGGTTGAGAGAAGAAGGGAAGGGAAGAAGAAAAGGACGTTGAAATCTCAGATATCAGGAAAGTAGAAAGGGATATTGAAATCTCAGATGTCCGCAGAGAATTCAATATCCCAGTGTTTTGGCAGTAACAGGAAAGAAGGGACAACTTTATCCCCATACCTTAACTTCTGTATCTTCTTCAGTGTCCTAAGTGGTTGATTATAGGATTGTAATAATCCTCTGCAATTTTCAGAACATCATTTGTAAATTACATAAATCAGTGACTTGATAATTGCCAAAAAATAGTGAAGGATTATACTTAGAAGGACCATCTATTTATAGTGGCATGAGATGCCTAGAATTCTCTGACCTTAAATGACTCATGATGGGGTGTAAAAACTCCAGCCTCTCACAAGCCGCCACCTGTCCTGGGGGTAGGTGAACTCCAGCCTCTCACAGGCCGCCACCTATCCCAGAGTAGGTGAACTCCAGCCTCTCACAGGCCGCCACCTGTCCCAGAGTAGGTGAACTCCAGCCTGTAGCAGGCCGCCACCTGTCCTGGACGCGTCATCGAGTTTCCCCCTATAAATAGGGGTTCAAAGCTCAAACCAACGGGTAATACGAAAAACCCTCTCCACCCAAAAAAAACTCCTAAAACTAGCTCTGCACTCCTGCTCATACTGACTTGAGTGTCGAAGGGCCTGTCCGGAGTAAAACCCGAGTTGGTCTTTTGACCTCGCTTGCCTTTGTGCAGGACTCAGCTCCCTCAGCAGAACTCAGCAACTTCACTCCCTTTCACTCCGGTCCCTCAGGACTCAGCTCCTCGGGTCATCCAACTCAGCTCTTACGTCACTGTCGTACCTGTTACCGATTTTCGGCCTAACAGATTGGCGCCATCCATGGGACCCAGAACTAAAAGCCGTTCTCAGACATCTCACAAAAATGGCAGGGCGCAAGAGTGCGCGGATACCTACTGCACGGACTACCCAAACCGTGCTGCTCCGCAGGACCCAGAGCGAGTGAATCGCCTCGCTGGTAGTAGCAGCTTCTGCTACAGCCGAGCAGAGCCCTGCTCGCTCAGAACACCTGAATCCCCTGCCCACTCCGGAGCAAGTTCAAGCTCTTTTTCAACAAATGACAGCTCTTGTTGGGCAGTACCAGCAACTACTTCAGACACCTCCGCAACCTCCTCCAGAAGCTCCGCGATCTGTCCAAGAAAGGCCAGACATCCACAGGGGAGAGTCATCGCGCCATGGAGAGGATCGAACTCACCACTCCACCAGACAAGTCCATCACCCCACAGCGAGGCATGCCCAAACAGAGCATCGCCGCCGTCAAAGGTCGCGGTCTCGCTCCGCACAAAGGCGCCGAGCTCATGAAGATCGTGCACCACCAGTGAAGTCCCGGCCTCGTCATAGGAGCCCGGAGAGTCAGTCCGGCTCCGCGGCGAGCAAATCTGTGGGAAGAATCAGGTCCTTGGAACATAGAACGGATCCGCTCCTACAGAGAATGGAGGAAATGGACCACCGAATAGAGGAACTGGCGAAGGTCAGAACCGGCCCGCCTCCAGGGCGTTCTCAAGCAGAACGCCGTTCACTGATGATGTCCTGGGTGCCTCAGTACCCAGAGGGTTTAAAATGCCCGCCGTCCCGCAGTACGACGGGACTACTGACCCCGTGGACCATTTGGAGACATTCAGAACAATGATGCTCCTCCACGGCGCCTCCGACGGCTTCATTTGCAGAGCGTTTCCAACGACGCTAACTGGTGCGGCAAGAGACTGGTATTCCAGAATCAAACCGAACTCTATCAGTAACTTCGATGATTTCGGAGAGGATCTGGTCCGTCACTTCATGAGTAGCCGCAGGCCGAGGAAAACAACAGCATCCCTGATGGCCTTGCGGCAGGACGACAATGAGCCCTTGAAAGTATTCGTCCTCCGCTTCAACAGGGAGGCACTTCAGGTGCCAAATCTAGATCCCTCAGCAGCTATGAATGCGCTCCTCGCGGGTGCCAGGTCTAATGATTTTCGTCGGGCTGTAGCTCGACAAAATCCGCACTCACTGGCAGATCTCATGGCCGGGGCAGAGGAGTATATAACGGTGGAAGAAACACTGGCAGCTCTTAATTCAAATCGGAGGATAACCTCTGAAGAGAAAAATCCCCCCAAGCAGCGCAGGGAGGATAAACCTCCAAGAAGAGAGAAGTCCCCACTTCCGCAAAGAAGAGAAGAGAACTTCACACCTCTCAACACCTCCAGAAAACATATATTGGCTGCGATCAGCGAAGAGGAATTCGTGAAGTGGCCTGCTAGAATGATCTCCAAAGGAAACAGGAGAGATCCATCAAAATACTGTCGGTTCCATAAGGACCACGGTCACGACACAGATGAGTGTTGGCAGCTCAAAGAGGAAATTGAACAGCTGATCAACCGGGGTTATTTGAAAAAGTATATCCGAACTGACGGCCGCAAGCAAGAGCGCAGGGAATAGAGCCCCCAAGGCCGCAGCCCTCGAAGATCACAGCCGCCCCCTGCTCGGAACAAAACCTCTCAGCCGGCCAATACGCAGCCAGAGGCACCACGATCTCAGCCAAGGGGGGTCATTGGTACAATCATGGGTGGACCCGCCGCTGGGGGCACGTCCTCCGCTGCTTGCAAAGCGTGTGCACGACGGATCAACGCCGTGCACACGACCAACAAGAAGACAAGAACAGAGAATGAGATCTCCTTCTCAGATGCAGATTTGGACAACCTCATACTACCTCACGACGATGCACTAGTGGTAACCATGCTCGTCGCCAACTGGGAAATAAAGAAAATCCTCGTGGACAATGGGAGTTCGGCGGATATCTTATACTATCACGCCTTTCTGAAGATGATGATAGGTGACGACCGCCTGAAGCTGGCAAGCTCAGACCTGTTTGGCTTCTCCGGAGAGGTTGTGAAAGTAGAGGGGCAGATTGAGCTCCGAGTCCTTGTCGGAGAGCCACCTTTCCAAGCGTTCGCCATGGTCAACTTCCTGGTAGTAAGGGCCACTTCGGTCTATAATGCTATTATGGGACGGCCTGGCCAGAACCTGATTCATGCAGTGGCTTCGGCCTACCACCAAAAGATGAAGTTCATAATGCCCAATGGCGTGGGGCAAGTTCGAGGAGATCAACCTCAATCCAGGGAGTGCTATGCGATGGCACTCAAAGGCAAAAATGCAGCGGAATCACTGCCGATCGAACTGCTCGATGTAAGGGACGAGCTCAGGGGGACTCAACCCGCTGAAGACCTCATCTCCATCCCACTATGCCCAGAAGATAGTGAGAAAGTCGCTCTGATCGGTTCCTCTCTCAGCAGCAGCATTCAGCACCAGCTCACTGAGTTTCTCCAAAACAATGCAGATGTCTTTGCATGGGTTCCCGCTGATATGCCCAGCATTGATCCAGAGATCAGTACGCACAGGCTTGGTGTTGATTCAACCTGTAGACCGGTTAAGCAGAAGAGGAGGCATTTCGCTTTTGAAAGGCGACAGGCAATAAAAGAAGAAGTGGAGAGGCTTCTGAAAGCTGACTTCATTCGCGAGATTCGATATCCGGACTGGTTGGCAAATGTAGTCCTAGTCAAAAAGACAAATGGAAAATGGAGGACCTGCGTCGATTTCACCGATCTGAATAAGGCCTGCCCTAAGGACAGCTATCCGCTCCCAAAGATCGATCAACTTATCGACGCCACTGCGGGTCACGAACTGTTGAGCTTCATGGACGCCTTCTCCGGATACAACCAGATCAGGATGTACGAATCAGATATACCAAAGACCTCCTTCGTCACAGATCAAGGGACTTATTGCTACCGTGTTATGCCCTTCGGCCTCAAAAACGCCGGAGCTACTTACCAAAGGCTAGTGAACCGACTTTTCCAGAACCAGATCAGCCGCAACATGGAAGTATACGTGGACGATATGCTGGTCAAGAGCCGGACTGCGCAGGATCACGTGTCTGATCTCAGAGAAACATTCCAGGTCCTGAAAAAGTACAGCATGAAGCTTAACCCCACCAAGTGCACATTTGGTGTCAGTTCAGGGAAATTTTTAGGGTTCATGGTAAGCCAACGCGGGATAGAAGCAAATCCGGAGAAGATTAAAGACGTGATGGAGCTCACCGCTCCAAAAACTATCAGAGAAGTTCAGCGGCTCACGGGAATGATAGCCGCACTGGGGCGCTTCATCTCGAAGTCAGCGGAGAGGTGCCTGCCCTTCTTTAGCGCGGTCAAAGGACTCAAGACTGCGCCCTGGACGGAGGAATGCCAGACCGCATTCGAGGAGTTGAAGAAATACCTGTCCTCCCCACCACTATTAACAAAGCCGGAGTCGGGCGAGGAGCTATTTCTGTATCTCTCCATTAGCTCCACGGCTCTGGCAGCTGTCCTCGTCCGCGAAGAGCACCGCCAGCAAAAACCTATCTATTATGTCAGCAAGGTTCTTCACGATGCAGAAATAAGGTACCAGCGGGTCGAGAAATTGGCTTACGCGCTGGTAATGGCGGCCAGGAAGTTAAGGCCGTACTTTGAAGCCCACACCATAAAAGTCTTGACTGATCAGCCACTCCGGCAAGTACTCCATCGACCAGATATCTCCAGGCGACTTGTGAAATGGGCCGTGGAGCTAAGCGAGTTCGATATACAGTACGCACCTAGGCCAGCCATCAAGGCTCAAGTACTGGCCAACTTCGTGGCTGAGTGCACCATCCCCCAGCAGTTCGTCGATTCTGAAGCTGTGCAGTTCCCAGTTGAGGAGGAAGCAGCTCCAAAAGAATGTATAGCGGAGGGAGCTGAAACAGAAATCGTTCATCTGCCAGCCAAGCAAGACTCCACAACCAGCTCGCTAATCTGGGAAGTACATGTCGACGGGTCTTCGAATAAGAGTGGTTGTGGAGCCGGCCTCGTCCTCACCGGGCCTGATGACTTCACTGCAGATTATGCCCTGAGTTTGGATTCCGCGCATCCAACAACGAGGCAGAATATGAAGCTCTCCTCGCCGGAATGAGCCTCGCAATCCAAACCGGCGCCCGGGACTTAAAAGCATACTGTGACTCTCAGCTAGTTGCAAACCAGATTCAGGGGGTCTACGAAGCTCGAGACGAGCGTATGATCAAGTACGTCGCCAAGGTCCACCAACTCGCCAGCAAGTTCGAAAGTTTTAAGGTCATCAAAGTCCCCAGAACAGAAAATGCCAAGGCAGATGTGCTGTCAAAACTGGCTGCCTCCGGATATACCACCCTTGGGAGCATACGCATGGAGTTCCTGCAAAGATCCAGCATCGAAAGTAAAGCCGCGGAAACAATGCAGGTGGAGAATGAGCCGTGCTGGATGGACGAGATCATCAGTTATCTGTGCGATGGTAAACTCCCCGAGGTTAAAAAGGAAGCCCGCAAGGTGATACAGAGAGCTGCCCGATTCTCCCTCAGCAGTGACATCTTGTATAAGAGATCCTATACTCTCCTATACCTGAAGTGTCTTAGGCCGGGCGACGCCGCATATACACTCCAGGAGACGCACGAAGGAATTTGTGGAGAACATCTGGGGGGCAAAGCTCTGGCAATAAAAGTGCTGCTCAGAGGTCTGTATTGGCCCACCATAAGGCAGGATGCGCTGAGTCTGGTTAAAAGGTGTGAGAGGTGTCAGAAATTCTCTCCCACCATCCGCCAGCCCGCCGTGGCGATGGCCCCAATTATTAGTCCACTCCCCTTCGCAGTATGGGGGATGGACATCCTAGGCCCCTTCCCACCGGCCTCCGGAAAGTGCATGTTTGTGGTAGTAGCGATCGACTATTTTACTAAGTGGGTGGAGGCGGAACCTCTAGCACAGATCACAGAGCAAAATGTGCAGAACTTCTTCTGGAAATCAGTAGTTTGCAGATTTGGGATTCCTCGTGCCTTGATAACGGACAACGGCAAACAGTTCGATTGCCGGAACTTTCGGAAGTTCTGCTCTGATCTAAAGATTGAACAGAGGTTCACTTCAGTAGCTCACCCCCAGACCAACGGGCAAACAGAAGTGACTAATAGGATCCTGCTTCAGGGAATAAAGAAAAGACTGGATGAAAAAGCTGGCCGCTGGGCAGACGAGCTTTATCACGTTCTATGGGCATACCGCACTACTCCTCGCACGCCAACTGGTGAATCACCATTCAACCTCTCCTTTGGAACAGAGGCTGTGATACCGGTCGATATAGGCACTCCGTCTCCCAGGGTCACCAGCTTCAACGAGCAGCTTAACAGTGACGGGCTCTGCGCCAATCTCGACTTACTAGAGGAGATCCGGGAAGAATCTCGAATCCGAGTCGCCGCCTACAAGCAGAGAGTATCCAACTATCATGACTCCAAGATACGTCCCAGAGAATTCCGGACAGGAGATTTAGTCCTGAGGAGAGCAGTCGTCTCCCAACCAATGAAAGTCGGGAAACTCTCCCCGACTTGGGAGGGGCCATATCGAGTGAAAGAAGTTATCCGCCCAGGTAGCTACAAGCTAGAGACACTGGAGGAGCGTCTATTACCCCACGCATGGAACTCCAAAAACCTCAGGAAATATTATCAGTAGGCACATCGTCTGGTGTGAGAGGTGACTTTGTAAATTACGTTTATGATAATATGAATAAATAATTCTTTTTGCAGATTCAAATTTTCCTCTTATAATTGGAAACCCAGTTCATAAAACTTGGGTACTCTCTGGAAACCCAGTTCATAAAACTCGGGTACTCTCTGGAAACCCAGTTCATAAAACTCGGGTACTCTCTGGAAACGCAGTTCATAAAACTCGGGTACTCTCTGGAAACCCAGTTCATAAAACTCGGGTACTCTCTGGAACCCAGTTCATAAAACTCGGGTACTCTCTGGAAACCCAGTTCATAAAACTCGGGTACTCTCTGGAAACCCAGTTCATAAAACTCGGGTACTCTCTGGAAACCCAGTTCATAAAACTTGGGTACTCTCTGAAAACCCAGTTCATAAAAACTCGGGTGATATCAATCGTCTACAATCCCAGGTTATTAAAACTAGGGGGCAAGCCGGGCAAGTCACTCAGCTAGAGCTTATCAGAGACGGAGGAGGACAGAGGAGCACAGATATGGACAAGTATAATTTCATTGATCAAAATGTGGGGGCCTCGAGGGCCATTACAGAATTAGCCTTGAAAGGCTGTCAAAAAAAAAAAGGAGATCCTGGGGTCTCAAGGACCATTACAAAAAGAAACAGAAAATACTAAGAGACATCCGGGACAGAGGCAGTGTCGACAGCGGCATCAGCAGCGGCATCAGCAGGGGCCTCCAGATCCTCCTCGACAATTGTCGGCCTAGCAGGAGGAGTCATGTCTGTCATCACCAAGTTTGGGTTGCATGCTTTGAGTTGCTCAAGGCAATCATAGTACCCAAGACTATAGCCCTCGCTGGACAGACTGAAGAGTTCGGCCTCTTTCTCCTCTGCGGCCTTCTTCACATCGATCCTTTGCCTCTCTTTGGCTCTCTCCCTCTGGGCGTTCATGGCTTCGGCAGCCTCATCCAGCTTCTGCCTTTCGAGGGCCAAATCCTCCGCCAGCAGCTTCTTTTCAGCCTCCACCCGTAGCTTCTTTTCAGCTTCCACCCGTCCGATGCTCGTTTGGAGCTCCTTGACCTCAGTGGCCAGCTTCCCGTTCACCTCTTCAGATTTGGTGATGGCTTCGGAGAACTTCTTGCTCTTCTCCTTGAGATCGTTGTAGTATATTCCAATCTACAGACAGAAACAAGCATCAGTATAGGAAGAAAGCAAAAGACGGACATAAAGTAAGCAAATTCATTACTTGATAAAGCGAAGAGAACACCGCCTCTTTGCTAGTAGCCGGCGGCTCGTGGATGACCTGTTGCTTGTCCTTCTTAAGGAGACACTTGCTCACGATCTCAGCCACTACTCGGCTCTCGCCAGGGCAGTATCGTCCTTCTGAACGGCCCAATTGGGCCGAAAAACATTGTCACTCAACCTCACGGGAGGACGGGCTCCAGCTCCAGTTCCAGTGGATGTACCACCAGATTTAGAAGAACCACCTCCCTGAGCAAAGGGGCCCACTAGCCTCACTGTGGTTTTTGCCTTCTGAGCCGGGGGTGGCGCAGTGTCTCGTGACGGGGCCGGACTCGCCAGCTCAGCCGCCTTTCTCTTTTGGCTGTTGAGCCCCTTCCTGCGCCCTTGGCTGGGCTCCTTGCCTTATCTTCTCGACTGTTGATTGTTTCTTCATTTCTGCAAGTAAGCAAGCAGTCAAAAGCAAATAAAAGAAAAAACAGCAATTTTAAGAGTCTAGCTACATACGTGCCGGAGTCGCGGTACTTATACCAAGTCCGACCAGAATATCTTCTCCTGAAAAGTTCGAACAGTGAATGAGACCTGTTCGCTCCACCTCCTCCCGCATCAGGGTTAACGTCCTCCTATCGTCGCCCTCAAGAAGCGGCTTGCGGCTCAGCCCGGTGGTATTCGGAGTATCCCACACTAGAGGAACTGGCCAGGCTTCGCTGGACTCTGTGTCCTTGACGTAGAAGAACCTATTCTTCCACGAGTGTATCAACGAAGGGATACCAGTAATGATTTTCAAATCAGGGCGCTGGCTAATATAAATCTAGCCCCCTTCCTTGTGCCTCTTCAGGTGTGCACAAGCACGGAATAAAGGCACGGACACGCCCCTCTCTAGCCGGCCATGAACAAGGTACAAAAACCCAGTCAGTATCCTCCATGAGTTCGGAGCCATCTGGGCAGGAGCCAATCCATAATATCGGAGCACCGCGACAAAGAATGGGTGCAAAGGAAAGCGAAGCCCTGCTCTCAACGACTCTTCATAAATGCAAAGATCCGAGCTTTCGTTACACGCCCTATCTCCCTCTATTGCTGCTCTCAGCTCGAACGATGGGTGCACACAATATTTATCTCTAATGTCCCTCAGCATGGACTCGGTAAGGTGATTTTCCTCAATTAGAGCCCGCATGTTGTACTTAGGGTTGGCCTCCATCCGTGCTCTAGCGATGACCTCCACGGCCCGGCCAGGAAGGAACGTTGTCGACGCCTCAGCAACGTCACTACCCCCACTCCCCCCTACTCGGTGGAGACTATCAGTCGGGAGTGGGGTGGCGTTCAGATCTAATATCACTTCGTCCTTGTCCCCTCCTTCGTCACTGTCTATAATATCTACTCTAGCGGCTGGACTAGCCATTACAGGCTTCTGAAGCGGCCTAAGTTCTGAGCTACTACTGGTGGAAGACTCAGAACCGGACTCGGAACTTGAACTACTATCAGACATGTAGAAAAAAGAGGGGCTGAGAAGAATACCGGTGAGTAGGGAGCTCCTAGATCCACGCGCAACTCCAACCACGAACTACGAAGTCGAACTGCGAAGCCGAACTCGCAGAGCAAGAGAAGAAGAGGAGAAGGAGAGAAGATAAAAAGTGAAAAGTGAAGAATGAGATGTAAAAACCTCATTTTATAACTTTTTGAGGGCGGTGGGGCATTAAATGCGATGCACGCGTTTCGAGGACCTTCAAAAGATGCCACGTGTCCCTTATTAATGACAGACACATTCTCCCAGACAAAGATGTGATTGAGCACGCGCTTATGGATACGCGCGTATGTACGCCTGTTTCCAAAGGACGACCGGACTGGATGTCCGCACTCCGGAATGGATTTTCGCACTTCAGACTGGATATAACGCGTTTCTACAAAACGACAAAAACCAGTCCGGCCCAAGCCGGACTGGATATAACGCGTTTCTACAAAACGACAAAAACCAGTCCAGCCCAAGCCGGACTGGATATAACGCGTTTCTACAAAACGACAAAAACCAGTCCAGCCCAAGCCGGACTGGATATAACGCGTTTCTACAAAACGACAAAAACCAGTCCGGCCTAAGCCGGACTGGATATGACGCGTTTCTACAAAACGACAAAAACCAGTCCGGCCCAACCCGGACTGGATATGACGCGTTTCTACAAAACGACAAAAACCAGTCGGGCCCAAGCCGGACTGGACACAAGACGACAAAAACCAGTCCGGCCCAAGCCGGACTGGATATGACGCGTTCGCTAAACGACAAAAACCAGTCCGGCCTAGGCCGGACTGACGAACTCCGGACTGGCTCAACTCCGGACTGGATTTCCGCACTCATCCCCAGCCGGACTGGCTCAACTCCGGACTGGACCTCCGGACTCAAATCCAGCCGGACTCCGGACTGGATTTCCAGACTCAAATCCAGCTGGACTCCGGACTGGATTTCCAGACTTGTTTCCAGCCGGACTCCGGACTGGACCTCCGGACTCAAATCCAGCCGGACTCCGGACTGGACCTCCGGACTCAAATCCAGCCGGACTCCGGACTGGATTTCCAGACTTATTTCCAGCCGGACTCCGGACTGGACCTCCGAACTCAAATCCAGCCGGACTCCGGACTGGACCTCCGAACTCAAATCCAGCCGGACTCCGGACTGGACCTCCGGACTCAAATCCAGCCGTACTCCGGACTGGACCTCCAGACTGAACCCTCCGATTCACTTCCACACGGTGCCTGCCCGTCCAGATAATCGATCAACCACACTTTCCCAAGTCACTCAATGACTTGGAAAACTGGGGGGCAACTGATGGGGTGTAAAAACTCCGGCCTCTCACAGGCCGCCACCTGTCCTGGGGGTAGGTGAACTCCAGCCTCTCACAGGCCGCCACCTGTCCCAGAGTAGGTGAACTCCAGCCTCTCACAGGCCGCCACCTGTCCCAGATTAGGTGAACTCCAGCCTGTAGCAGGCCGCCACCTGTCCTGGACACCTGTCCTGGACGCGTCATCGAGTTTCCCCCTATAAATAGGGGTTCAAAGCTCAAACCAACGGGTAACACGAAAAATCCTCTCCACCCAAAAAAACTCCTAAAACTAGCTCTGCACTCCTGCTCATACTGACTTGAGAGTTGAAGGGCCTGTCCGGAGTAAAACCCGGGTTGGTCTTCTGACCTCCCTTGCCTTTGTGCAGGACTCATCTCCCTCAGCAGAACTCAGCCACTTCACTCCCTTTCACTCCGGTCCCTCAGGACTCAGCTCCTCGGGTCATCCAACTCAGCTCTTACGTCACTGTCGTACCTGTTACCGATTTTCGGCCTAACAACTCAGTTTTCAACTTTTGGTTACTTCCCCTTCCTGCACTTCTGATGTTTTTAAATTTTTGGAGATGGGTGCTGTTCATATTATGATGCTCTTCCAGCTGATGCTTGTTCCTGTTATTTCTAAATTGGTGCTTTTATTTTAGGTATGTCTTTGGAATTACGCATATTCCTTGTTTGGAAGATTGGCCCTTGATGCCTGTGGAGCGCATTGGGTTTATGTTAATGATATTCCTCTCTCTTCAATTTTGTCCGAAGCTTTATCTAGATTGTTCTTATATGCATCATGGTTGATTGCAAATATTGATTTGTTAGTTACAGTACTAGCCAGTCTATTATATCGTGGCCTTTGGTGTCTGGGAATACATTTCTATCCAACTTGGTTATAAAGGAAACACCCTTTATTTTAACAACTAATTCCTAATGTTTTTGTGGGGAGTTAAAAATATTACTATCGTATCTACAGAAGTTCATATTCGGTTTCTTCTCTGAAGTGTTCACATTCAACTTTTTGTAGAATGTAGAACAAATTTGAACTTGCTAATATTGTGTTGCATCTCATACTTTATAGTGTGTGTGGAACATGGCAGATTAAGCACCAACTTTGTATTCTAGACTGATACTATTAAGTATTAACCCAAAACACTACTACTTTAGATTTCCAAAATCCGTTGAGTAAGCCAGAATTTAGTTGCTATCCATAAAACTCAGATTGTGTGTATATATATATATATATATATATATATATATATATATATATATATATATGAGAGAACATTTTCTACACACTTGTGTAGGTAAGTTACCTACACACTACCTTAAAATACAGTGGGGGGCTACATTGTTTGGGTGATCCAAACAATTCATTTGAATGGTCCTCACATAGATAGGGTGTCCACAAAAAATCAGATCCATAGGATCATCCTAACCATTCAAACTATGGAGGCAAAAAATGGACTAATTTGTGAAGGTTTATACACGTCCATTTTACCTCCACAAATCGTAGGGTTGGGATGATCCTATGGATCTGATTTTTTGTGGACACCCTATCTATGTGAGGACCATTCGAAATGTTTTCTCATATATATATATATATATATATATATATATATATATATATATATATATATATATATATATGAGAAAAGTGTTTCTAAGCACGTGCTTAGGGAGCTCCCTAAGCACGAGTGGCTTAAAAAGCCACCGATTGGTTCGTATGGCGGTCCACCTCTGCGGGGTCCACAAAAAGCGACCAATCGGTGGCTTTTTAAGCCACTCGTGCTTAGGAACACTTCTCTCTCTCTCTCTCTCTCTCTCTCTCTCTCTCTCTCTATATATATATATATATATATATATATATATATATATATATATATATATATATATATGAGGAAAAGGATTATGAGCTTGAGCACTGGATCCTTATGGTGCGCTTGAGCTCTCAAACCCATGTGGCCCACATTGTTAGGATGATCCAAAGCATTCATTTGAAAGGCCCTTACATAGATAGAGTGTGTACAAAAAATCAGCTCCATAGGATCATCCTAACCCATCCATTTGTGGAGGTCAAAATGGACAGACCACAAATCTGCCCATTTTTGCCCTCCACTTTTGGAGGGGTTAGGATGATTCAATGGAGCTGACTTTTGGTACACACCCTATCTATGATAGGGCCTTGCAAATGAATGGTTTGGATCCTCACAAAAATTATGGGACCCATGTGATTGGTGCACTCAAGCGCACCATTTCATTACAGCGCTCAAGCGCACCAACACACACACACACACACACACACACACACACACATATATATATATATATGAGGAAAGTGAAGCTACACCGCCGGTGTAGAATTGTAAGGGCATGGGTTAGGAGAGGCTGAGAAGTGGCTGGAAAACAGGATAAAGAAAAAACTGAACTCAAAATAGAGTTTTTGTTTTCCTTATTTTTACTCACTCATCCCCTTTCAATTATCTCCCTCTCCCACTCTCCCTACGCCTCTCCCAACACTTGGTAAGCTACTATTCCATGGAAAACAATTTCACGGTTGCCAAACCTGTCCTATCTATAGTCTCTCTAAAAAAGTTAGATATTAGCCTGAATAAATATTAAATGCTGACTGTCTCATCATTGCCTTGAATAAACATTAGTCCTCTTTCAATCAAGGTTGAAATGGCATTCATATCCATGCATAAATGATTTTCTCATAAATATGGTGGTGTTTAGTTTCAGCCACATGGTTTCTTCTGTTGGACGTTTTCTATAAAATAGTAGGTTTCCAAAATTTTGAAGTTTCTTTTGAAAACGAATTGTGGAACGTTCCATAGTTGCTAACATTCGATAGTTGCTAAAATTAGTTTGTGGCTTTGCATTTATGCAACCTTTCTTTATGTTTTGGCAATCCTTGATATTTAGCAATGTTTGGAAACGAAAGTAACTCAAAATGCACTTTCTATATTTATGGGAAAGAGCCAAAATGAATTGGGCATTTTAGAAAAGCTCTATGGGAGCTTTTGCCTATAAACGTGACCCTTGGTCCCTCTTGCCATACACCACAACACTAGAACTCATTGAGAGAGAAAGAGAGTTCACTTTTGAGAGGTTTCACATAGACCTATTGGTGTGCAAGGTAAGAGAAGAACAAGGGGTGTTTTTAGGCCTTCATTGTGCTTAGAAAAGATCAAAGACCCGTTGGATTTCTAGCTTCAAAGTGGCGGTCATGGTGAAAGGTGCATCAAACCCATCTCGTTAAATTCAAGTATTTCTTTGATTTTCATTGCCCAAGATCCAAAGGGATCATTAAGTTAATGTTTAGAATAACATTTGGTATCAGAGCGTAGGTTGTAGGCTATAAAATCAAGGAAAATTCAAAATTTTGGGTTTCATATGCTATGTTAGAGGCTGATGGAAAAATCATTACCGCCGGCAACTGGATAAGTTTTCTGGTGAGCGGATGGTACCGGCATGTTTCCCTCTGACCACCGATCATATCCTTAAAGTTTTGTTGTGATTGGACGGTCGGATTGTGAGATTTTTTCTTCCAAAGATTAATGGCAGTTTTCGTAATTTTTTAACGAAGTTTCAGAAAAACTACTGTCTCCCGCGTGAAGACAAGCACGGGTATTATAATTATTATTCAGGTAGTTTTGAATACTTTGAGTATTTATTGGTTGTTCTCAGCACTTTTAAGGAACACCGTACATTGGTAGTTTTCCAGAAATCACCTTCGTTTGGTAGTTTTTAAGAAACTACCATACTTTCATAGTTTTTTAAACATTTAACTTTAAAGCGAAAACAAAGGAAACTTTTATATACGTTGGCATCACCGTGACCCCGAGTCACGGTGACGCACGACCAGAAGGGGGTGAATTTATCCTCTGGGAGGTGGAAAACATAAGGGGGGTGAATTTATCTGAGGCCAGACCCTTTCCTGGGGCCGGTTCGGCCTTCTCCCGGCCGTTTCTTGGCGAACCGAGACTGGTTCTGGGACCCTCTAGGTCCCCTCTACCTTGTGTAGAAATTTCAGGGGCACTGTCTTCCGTTTTCTACTAAATCTGAATTTTTTTTGGATATTTGGCATCCCCTACTATAAGCTTTTCAAACCCATTATGAGGAAATTTTCATAAGAAAGGATTGTTTCCTAAGGTTTTCCAGTGTTCCGGATCCATTGGCGTAGGTTTCGAACCTATCTGAGGATCGGATCTTATAGCTCATGTGTAAATGTGCTTGTGGGCCTCCCTTTGTGAGTAGGTTTTGGACCTTTCAGAGTTGCAGTTTTCGGTTCCACAAGTGATACTTGTTTGGTCTTACTTAGAAAAATTAGTTGCACAAAATATCTTCTTGTGATATGCATGTCTGATTTATTTTTATGCACCCAAATATACATTGTGTATGTTGAGTATGCCCCTACTTGTCTTTTAACCATTTTGATTCAAAACCCGAGTGATAGAACGGCTCAATAAAGTTCTAGGCTACATGGATAGACTATACATTGCTGGAAGACACACGCACCAAAATTCACAAATGGAAGAAACTTGTGAATAGTGGGAGTACACTAATAGTATTAGTCTAAGAACTTCATTTATGTCTGCAATCTGAGATACTTGTTCTAATTTGGAAGCAAAGGAGGTTGTGAATGTAGCCGATGAGTTTTTCAGATGATTGTTTAAGACACTCGTGAGTACGCTTAATATAAGTTTGGATAACCCTAAAGTCAGTTGACCAAAGAGGGCTTTATTAGCATGTTTTTGAACTCTTGGAATTCACACCCTTGATAATGCTCACTATGGAGTCATTTCAAAGGCAACATATCGAGGCCGGCAGATATGGTGACCCAACAGGGTCAATTAGTTAGAGATTAAGACTTGGTATTTAGTGTCGCCCTTGTGGTAGGAGGATGACATATCAAGTAACAATACCTTAAATTTGTGATTGCTAGAAAATGCGATGGGACCCTATTTTTCTCTCATAGAAACAAATTCATGAATAGATTCAAATCTTACTATCCAAATTTAAGTTTCATGTGATGATTCTTATGAGTAGATTTCAAGTAGAGGAAAATTGGATCAATACATTAGGGAATGAGAATAAAGTACAGATTGAGGCCATTATTGTTTTCTGTTAATTTCTAAATACGAGTTTCATTAGTTTCAGAAACTTTATTTTAGGAAATTTGATTCTTTTAGCTATGAATCAAAGTTCGGAAGCATGGCGGGTTCTTCCTAGTTTTTTATTCACATTCAGTATGTAAGTGGTTCTTTTCCAAAGGCAATCCATAAAGATTCAGATTGGTTTCTTCTTATTATCATACTCGAATTTCCTTACATGAGAATAAGATAGTCAGTTTAGTTGGAAATTAGCAAATCAAGTGAATAAGAGCTTATCCAATCAGTGGCTCAAACATTTGGCCATATATATATGTTTAATAGATTGGTTGAAAGGAAAGCTCCAAATTCATTTGATTTTACTGATTACAGTGTTTGTATGTGGTCAACTAAAGAAAAACATATAAAGGCAAGGGTCTAAGGGTGTCACTTAGAGTATCGCTCCACTAGAGATCATTTAGATAAGATCAGGAGAACTTTTCTGAATCTGAAGGTTAGTGGAAGAGATCATTAAACCCTTATAGTTGAATTTTTCAGTTGTTGTTTATCTCTTTAAATGAAGGCTAGAAGATGTGGTCTGAAGGGTTTTTGCCTTATATCTGCAAGAGAACAGTATTGCTGAAAAGCGAGACCGTACTCTTATGAACAAGATGATGAGCATGTTGTGCAAATCATCTTTACTTGAGGGGAGATGCCTTAAAGACGGCAGTGCAAATCCCAACTCGAATTTCCTAATATAGTTACACTTGAGACCCTTTTAGTCTCAGTAGGAAACCAGTGTTAGGGTATTTGCTCATATGAGGATTTATTGGCCTAGGCTAAAGTCTACAATTCCTTAAAGTAAGGAGTTGATATTTAAGTGGTTATCCTAAGAGGTTTAAGGGGTTTTGGTTTTCTTGTCCTACATAACTTGTATTTTAAAGATTAGATATGCCGAGCTTGGAATAATGGCGACCTTAGTGGGAGTGCCATGATCCCATCTTTTTCCGTCCAACCATAATGGGTGATCATTCGGCACAGTGGCTTGACGCCGTGAAGGAAGAGCTGCTCTCAATAGAAATGAACCAAATTTGGAAACTCAATGAGTTGCCAATGAAGTCAAGCTAGTTGGCTATAGGCGAATATTTTAAGATCAATATTTGACTCCAAGGATGACTTTGAGATGCATAAAGTAAGGCTGATTGCAAAAGGCTGTACTTAGAAGGAAGGGATATAAAATAAAGGGACTTTCTCTCCAGTTTTAAAGAAAGATTCTTTATATATAATCATGGTTTTTGTGGCTATTTTTGTTCTAGAGTTGCACCATATGTCTTGGTAGTTATACTTAAAGTTTCACATATTAATTATAGGATTTGGGTTCAATAAAGATGTCATGGATAAATGAATATATCTTAGGGGACAGTGGGAGTGATATCATCATTTTGGTATTTGTGGGTTGATGGTGTACTACTCTTTAGTAGTATCATTTTGTCCATGTTGCATTGAACCGAGCAAGCGCAGGCTCTTGGCCTGGGTAATTCTTCTGCCCAAAGGTGATGAATTACTCTAGTGTCATATTGATTGTGTCTTGGAAGGAAACATTGTATAAAAGATCTACGTGGAACATTTTAATCTATGTTCACCTAATTGGGATTCAAGGATTACTGATATTATCTCAGAAGGCCTATAATGAGAATGTCCTCGAATTATCAACATGGATAAGTGCCCCAATAGTGATTCCTCTTGTAGTTAATGATGATATATTCAGTCAAGTTTGTAGGTCCCAGGATTAGATAGGAGCAAATAAAAGAGAATTTTATATAGTTCCGCATTTGAGAATCTCATAAATGCTTGAGTTTGCACCTATCTCTACATAACTTATGTGGTGGGCCAGCTTAGAAGGTACTAATGTGATCCTATGAATGGATCATTAGGAAGCTGCCAAGAAGGTTGTGTGTAAGGGGCTGAAGGCTCACATGTAGGAGATCAAATGACCCTAATGAAATTGGTTAATCTAATTCTGACTTTATAATTGTTGGACACATAAAGTTCTGCTTAAGGATATTTTGATAGAAATTCTTGAATCGTGAAAGAACGTAAGATATACAGCATTAGTTGCTTCCAGATTGTTTATAATTCATGGTGTATTGCAAGGCCTTAAGCTATGCCTTGTAGTTGTGGAATTTTGACTCAGGGTGTTACCTTGTTGATAATCAACAAGTTACTGAGAATATGTTGTGATAATTCCGTTGCGGTTTTACTTTTTCAAGAACGACTAATAAAGTAAGGAGTCAATGTGTTGACATATTGTCGTGAGGAAGATAATTCAGGATCAATTAATGTCTATTGAGTACATAAGTACTGCACTTATGTTAGCAGATCCGATAACAAAAGGCTTACCACTTGAGGTCATTAATGACCATAAAGCGCGCATAAGGTTAGTGGGTAAGGCCGATTACGTTGTTTGGTGGGAGTCTGCATAAAGGTTATAGACATGGCAATGTGATCACTTTTGAGATCCTGATAAATAAAGTTTTCTGCTTTTTCATTATTTGTATTGTGCACATTAGATGGATGTTTTGTAAGCAGAGTGTCGGTAATGACATAAAGTGGACCATATCTTGTTCATGTTGGTAAGTTTACTAACTTTGTGACCATAGGAAGATTATTGGATAATGAATCCAATGATTACATGATCCGTTATTAGTATAACTTATTGAACGGAATGGAAAGATAGTTAATAAGAAAGGTGTAAAGCCCATGCAAGCCAAGTGGGAGACTGTTGGACATTTTCCATAAAATAGGAGGTTTCCAAAATTGTGAAGTTTCTTTTGAAAACGAATTGTGGAACGTTCCATGGTTGCTAACATTCTATAGTTGCTAAAATTATTTTGTGGCTTTGCATTTATGCAACCTTTCTTTATGTTTTGGCAATCCTTGATATTTAGCAATGTTTGGAAAGGAAAGTAACTCAAAATACACTTTCTATATTCATGGGAAAGAGCCAAAACAAATTGGGCATTTTAGAAAAGCTCTATAGGAGCTTTTGTCTATAAAAGAGACCCTTAGTCCCTCTTGCCATACACCACAACAGTAGACTCATTGAGAGAGAGAGAGAGAGAGTTCACTTTTGAGAGGTTTCCCATAGACCTATTGGTCTGCAAGGTAAGAGAAGAACAAGGGGCGTTTTTAGGCCTTCATTGTGCTTAGAAAAGATCAAAGACTCGTTGGATTTCAAGCTTCAAAGTGGCGGTCATGGTGAAAGGTACATCAAACCCATCTCGTTAAATTCAAGTATTTCTTTGATTTTCATTGCCCAAGATCCAAAGGGATCATTAATTTAATGTTTAGAATAACATCTTCAACTGCTCGCAGGCAGTGGATGTTCCACCTAGTGTTAGTGAGATGGAGCTCAAGGACAGTGGGGTGTCAAAGCCAATGCAGAATGGGCTCCTTGCAAAGGTTTGAAGGGATTCCATCTCATCCTTGATACCCATGTAATCTCTCCCCCTTCTTCTTTTGGCATTGAATAAAACTCAAATTAGATTACTTGTTGGATTTTATTCTCGATGACAAGTGTGTTTGTACATTCATAAAACCTGTGACAATTTCTTCATATTCTAGTTAGTAGTGATATTAAGAATGGTTTTTAATCATTTTTTCCATGTGTTGTTTTTGGATAGAATCCGGACCATCGGATTCAATCCAACGATCAATTGTTGGGTCCACGTGGTGACGTGGTTGCAATTGAGACCACGAGGCAGCCCATACTCGGGTCCCACGCTGAACAGACATCCCATCACTATGGTAAAATGCCTAGTAAAATCAATGGTCTTACTTTTCTTGGTGGAACCCGAGTGAGGTTAAACCCATCGGCTTTTGGTTGGGCCAGACCCTGGTTGCACCCCTCGTGATTATTGCCTGGGAAGTGATAATTCTCTTCTTCTTTTTTTATCATTTTTTCCATTTTTGTTTGTCCTTTCGGCTCCGTTACTTTTTGGTGCCTCTTCTTGGAAATTAACTTATTTTCAGCAAAAGACAAACAGAAGCTGTAGAAATGCTGAGAAATTGTATTGAAATATCATTCCCCTTGTCATAAATGCACTAGTTGGGGCTGTATCAAGGGGGGGAAAAATGGAGGCGAATATATCACTTCGGGGCTGTTTGGATACGCGTATTTTAGAATCATGGATTTCCTCAAAATCATAGATGGGAGACGAGAGGAGACTGTCACATGTTTCCAGGTTTTTAAAATCTCTCCAGGTTTTAGAATTCTCTGTATGGGGAAAGATTTCTAAAACCTGGATTTTTTAATTAGAATCCAAGATTCTAAAGAGAAGCAAAACGATCGGTCTCCTCCTCGTCTCCCATCAAGGATTTTGAAGAAATCCAAGATTCTAAAATCTGCATATCCAAATGGCCCCTTCCCTTTCATGCATGCATATGTATCTGTTTTTAATGAATGACATGTCTTGCCAGCAGAGTTCCATGTGTCAAACTGGGATTTGATACTCCCACTTTCTTTTGTTAACCGCATTCTTCTTCTTTCACTTTTGCAACTGGCTATTAAGAGGCATCTCCTCAAAAGCTAAAATATATTTTAGAATTGTTAGGGGGAGCAATACAATTCTAGGGGGTGTTAGAGTATAAAAGATGAAATAACGCCATCTCCAACTGCTTAAGCTTTTGAAGTAACTGGTTGTTTCACACATCCCTCTTCCCATTGCCTATACAAGACCAGCTGACAGATCGGTGGTGTACGCAAGGGACGACGGCTTAGGAGACCAAAAATTGTTGACGTTTTTAGTGGGGCCCACATTGGTGGGACCCATTTGAAGAGAAAACGTTGGTTTTCTACTCTCTTTAGCCACATAAGTTCTATTCACAAAAGGGAGAAATTATAGACTGAAGGGAGCCCTTGCAAAAAAGAGGTGAAAGGGCTCTCCTATTGGCTACACATCACCATCATGCATTAATAATGCTTGAAAGTCAAACATGATGGTGATGTGCAGCCAATGGGGGAGCCCTTTCACCTCTTTTTTGCAAGGGCTCCCTTCAGTCTAGACTTCCTCTCACAAAAGGAGTCTAAGAGATAAATCTCAAGTGTTTGAAACTTTGTGAAACACAAAGTGTTTGTAGTGTGGGAGGATACGTGAGATCCAACCTCTATATATATGAGTGCACGTTTAATGGGAACACATTCATGCCATATAGCTAAAGTTCCATCTAAAGAGGGTCCCTAATCTGAAAAGAGAAGAGTGCTTGTGATTCCATCGATCGAGCCTTAAGGTCTTCTTAAGATTAGATCTCTCTTCTCTTGTTCGTGTGCGCAACAGATATCGTGTTCGTGGTTCGTCGAGGAGTCGAGGTTCAAGGGAGTCGTGATCTTCGATTCTAATCGCCATGGCCGGAAGTAAGTTTCGCATTAATTTGGTTCAATAAAGTCTAACAGTTGGTATCAGAGCCACCATTCGGTTGTGGCGATTGACCATGATAATGTCAATTCGTTTTGAACAGAGGATTCAAATCAATTTTCAAGATAACTGTCGTCTTAAATTAAATTCTATTCGGTTATGATTGAACTAAATGGTAGGCTATTAAAAGTTGGTTGAATCATAGAGTTCATGTTTTCTGGTGAAGAAAAGGGGAAATCGCCATTAAAATCTATTGAAATCTACATGTTTAAAGTTACTGTAATTTTAGTCGGACTATAAAGATGTCTAACCTATGATCGGATGGTGCTGTTGTGGAGAAGGCGGTCCCATGGTTCAAACGCCACCAACGGCGGGTTGATCTGACGGTTAGATCAAAACTTATAGAGGTCCAAAGTTTACAGAAAACACAATTTCAAAGTGGATTTCGACTGAAGAAGAAGACCAGTTGGTGACGCACTCCCTGACGCCGTAAAAGTGTGGGTGCGTCACTAACTCACATTAATAAAAATAATATATAAATATATTTATATATTAAATTTGGTTCGGGCATCAATTTAACCCCTTAAATTTGAGATTCGGGAAAAGTGGTGAACTGTAACTTATATTTTTTCGGCGTTCCGGACGCAACGGTACTGGTTTCGGAACAATCTTAGACCTATAGATTGCTTTTCTGCAAATCTCCACTTTTCTTGGGCACTGGATATTCCAAATTTTCTTGGGTTTAAGATCATAATTATAAAAAGGTTCTGAATTGAACCCTAAACTTTTTTAGCGTTTCGGACGCAATGGTATAGTTTTCAGAACAATCTAAGATCAGTAGGTTGTTGTTCTCTTTATTCCCACTATAAAAGGGCTTCGGATTTTGTCCCTAGGGTTTGGGAAACACTCCTAAATTTTAATAGAATGTTACCAGCACCCAAAGGTACTCTGTGTACCAGTTTCAGACCGATTGGATTAATGGATTTTAATTTTAAAGAGGTTTATGTTGTCTGTGGTCAATTTTACCTACAGTGTAAAGGCTCTTGAAAATTGAATTTGGATTTTCCATTAAGGTAATCTGATCAATCTAAAACTTCTACATTAAAATTAATAATTGTTTAAAATTATACAATCTGAATTTAAAGTGTTTTTGCTTAAGTTTTAATTTATATGCATATTTCTTTAAATTCAGTTGTGGTTATTCTATGCAATTCCATTAGTTGTATTGGATGTTTGCAATTATGTTAATCATACCCCATAAAGTAAAATGTTGTAATATGACATAAAGGCCACTCATACTCCCAAAGATACTGTTATAAAGAGGTATTTGATTAGTCTGGGAGGGCCACAACATCCTATGACTATGAGGATACCGGTGACAATTAGTGCATTTATAGTGCCCATTGACATATAAAGTGCAACTTTTCAGTTGCTTTGCTCTAATGGTATCTTAGATTGCAATAGATTTATAATGCATAGTCGCTTGGCCCCAAGGAAGGCGGTTGTGTGTTGTGAATCGATTGGAATCGTGAGATTAATTGGGTTAGATCGAGGCTCTTATCCTAGCCCACATGTATGGAGAAGAGACTAAATTCTAATTCGATTAATCGATGAGATTGCTAAGGGTAAATCTAATGCGTGTTGTAACTCGGCCCACGGGAGGGTTACATTGATGTGATGCATTTACAACAAAAAATGTCAACATGGGTTGGCATTTTGGTATTATGGCTTAATTGGAATTTAGCACGTAGTAAGCATGTTTTTATTTTATATTTTGCAGCAAATAAGTCAGCTTTTATGAATTATGAATCTACTAGGATTCCTTTCCTTACTAGGTATAATTTTTCTGAGTGGAAAGATAGAGTTATGCTCACTCTAGGCTGGATGGACCTTGATCTTGCTCTTAGAGTGAATGAACCACCCACTCCTACATATGAGAGTACGCAAGATGAGAGGGACCATTATAAAGAGTAGGAGAGATCCAACCGCTTGAGCTTATTTCTTATTCAAAGTCACATTGCTCAAAGCATAATGATGCCTCTTCCGAAGACTACCAATGCCAAGGAGTTTCTGGAAGCTGTTCAAGAATAGTTTGTCACTTCAGATAAGGCATTGTCAGCTACTCTTATGGGCGGGCAAACTTATATCTTTGAAGCACACTGCGGATAAAGGAGTGAGAGAGCACATCATGGAAATGCACAATGTAGTTGCACAATTGCATGCCCTGAAAGTTGAAATCTCCGAGTCGTTCTTGGTATTCTTTATCCTCAACTCCCTCTATGTTGAATATAGTCAATTTAAGATTGGCTGCAATATTCATAAGGGCAAATGGTCTCTCAACAAACTTTTGACCATGTGTGTATAGGAGGAAAGGAGTGTTCTTATGACAAAAGAAGCTGGAAACAACCAATCTTGTCGTTCGAGAAAAGAATAAAGGAAAGAAAGGCAGGAGTGTTCTTATGAAGAAGAAAGCAAATAACTCGTCAGTTAACCAAACTAGCGCTAAGGAAGTTACGCAAGTGAAATGCTTCTTCTGCAGAAAGAAGGGACACGTAAAGCAAGACTGCATCAAGTACAAGAAATGACTCAAAAAGTGAGGTAATCTGATTTTCTTTGTATGTTTTGAACCAAATATGGTTAATATTCAAAATGACACATGGTGGATTGACTCTGGTTCTTCAATCCATGTTGCCAACACCTTGTAGGGAAAGGTCAGCCAGCGAACCCCAACGGACAGTGAACGCTTTATCTTCTCAGGAAATAAGATGTGTTCATGGGTGGAGGCTGTAGGGACCTACCAACTTAGATTACCTTCTGGATATGTTTTGCTTTTGGAAAAGACCTTCTATATTTCATCTTTCTCTAGGAACCTTATTTCAGTTTCTAACCTTTTGAATTTGGATATGAACCTCAGTTTTAGTTCTTCTTCATTTAATATTGTTAAAGATTCAGTTATTATTGGCAATGGTAGCTTGATTGATGGTTTATATCGTTTCAATTTGGATTCTTTTCCTAATAATACCCTAGTTGTTCAAATGGTGTTGGCATTAAACGTGGTCATGAGAGCGTGGTTCCTCTAAATTATGGCACAAGAGATTAGGTCACATCTCCATAGAGCGTAATAAACGATTAGTAAAAGATGGTGTCCTAGAGACTCTTGATTTTGCTAACTTTGGAACTTATGTGGACTGCGTAAAGGAAAAGCAGACAAACAAGTCCAAGAAGGGTGCCAAGAGGAGTTCAGAAATGTTAGAGATCATACATACTGATATTTGTGGGCCGTTTCCAACTCCTTGTGTGAATGGTAAAAAATATTTCATCTCTTTTATCAACGATCATACGATATATATGTATCTCTATCTTCTCTTTGAAAAGAGTAAGGCACTAAGTGCCTTTAAGGTTTACAAAGCAGAAGTAGAGAGACAATCTGGAAAGAAAATAAAGATCATTAGATCAAATAGAGGAGGCGAGTATTACGGTTGATACATTGAAATGGGACAAAGGTCAGGTCCATTTGCGGGATTCCTTAAGGAAGAGGGCATTATTGCTTAATATTCCATGCCGGGAGGAATCACACGCTAATGGATATGGTTAGAAGTATGATTAGTCACTTGACTCTCTCATTGAATTTGTGGAGCGAAGCCTTAAAGACAGCCGTGTATATTTTAAATAGGGTTCCCAGTAAAGCAGTCCCTAAAACTCCATTTGAGTTGTGGAAAGGTTGGAAACCCAGTTTAAAACACTTAAGGATATGGGGCTGTCCAGCTGAGGTTAAAGTGTTCAATCCACATGAGAGGAAATTGGACCTAAAGACCGTTAGTGGCTATTTTATTGGCTACGTTGTAGGGTCTAAATGTTATAAGTTTTATTGTCCTAATCACACTACTAAATTTGTTGAAGGAAAGAATGCCGTCTTTCTTGAGGAAGGTGACAACAGTGGGAGCGAACCACCTTGAGACTTAGTTTTCGAGGAAGTACGAATTCCAGTTTCTATTTTTGCACCTCAAGATCAATTAGTCGGAATTCATGACCAAGTGGTTATGGAGGACGGACCAATAGATGGTTTGCCATCCCAAGAGGATGTTGTCATTGAAAATGCCAACAAGAATCCACAAGTAGTGGAGGATGTAGTGGCACCAAGAAGATCTTCAAAAATAAGGAGACTGGCTATCTCTTCAGATTATATTGTGTATCTTCAAGAAGTTGACCAAGAGTGTGCGAATGATGGAAACCCTTTGACGTTTTCACAAGTTATGAGTGGTGAGGATTCTAATTTATTGCATGGGGCCATGAAGGATGAATTAGAGTCTATGGCTAAGAACCAAGTCTGGGATCTTGTCGAATTGCCTAAAGGGGCTAAAGCCATTGGTTGTAAGTGGGTCTATAAGATTAAAAGAGACTCTGCGGCAATATCGAAAGATATAAAGCAAGACTTGTAGCCAAATGATTCACTCAAAAAGAGGGTGTAGATTATCATGAGACTTTTTCGCCAATTTTGAAAAAGGACTCATTAAGGATTATAACGACCCTTGTAGCTCATTTTGATTTAGAGTTATATCAAATGGATGTGAAAACGGCTTTCCTCAATGGTACTTTGGAGGAAGAGGTATACATGAATCAACCTAAAGGGTTTTCGTCGGAAAATGGTAGTCATAAAGTTCGCAAATTAAAGAGATCTATATATGGACTAAAGCAGGCCTCCCATCAGTGGTATCTCAAGTTTCATGACGTGATATCCTCTTTTGGATTCATTGAAAACATTGGGGACCAATACATATATCTTAAAGTCAGTGGGAGTAAATTTATCTTTTTAGTTTTATATGTAGATGATATTTTGTTGGCTACTAATAATTTGGGAATGCTAAATGAGGTGAAACAGCTCCTAACTCAAAACTTTGATATGAAGGATATGGGTGAAGCCTCATATGTCATTGGCATTGAGATTCACAGAAATAGATCTCAAGGTATCTTGGGACTATCTCAGAAGGCCTACATTAATAAAGTCTTGGAAATGTTTAGGATGCAGAACTGTTCACCAAGTATAGCACCTATCCTTAAAGGTGATAAACTCAATGAGGAAGAATTCCCTAAGAATGATTTGGAAAGAGAATAGATGAAGAGTATTACATATGCTTCTGCGATTGACAGTTTGATGTATGCACAAGTCTGTACTAGACCAGACATCGCATATTCTGTTGGGATGTTAGGAAGATACCAAAGTAATCTAGGAATTGATCATTGGATAGCTGCAAAGAAAGTTTTACGGTACCTTCAAGGTACAAAGGATTACATGCTTACATACAGACGGTCAGATCTCTTGGATGTGATCGGATATTTGGATTCGAATTTTGCTGGGTGCCTTGACACTAGGAAGTCGACATCGATTATGTCTTCTGAAATACAGGTGTGACAGTCCAAGAAGGGGGTGAATTGGTCAATTAGAAATTTTAGGCTTAATTAAAGGAGATTAAAAATTAATCCATTTAATTAAACACTAATTAGTTTAACCCTTGTTCAAATAGGTATATCAATAAACTCTGAGGATTAAACTTTCTAATCCTGCACATTTAGCTAACCCTTGTTCAAATAGATATTATAATGGAATTTAGGGTTTAGACATTTATTTTAAGTGCATTCACTAACCCTTGTTCAATTAAAACATAAACATAAGTAAGGTTAGAGATTACCAATTACCATATGTGCGAGAGAGAGAGAGAGAGAGAAGAGCAAGCATCCACAGGGCACAAGATTTATAGTGGTTCGGTCACAACTTGACCTACTCCACTCTTCCAAGTTTACCTCATTGGGATCTCCACTAAAATGATGAAGCCGTACACCCAACTCCTTCATCTCCAAAGGGAACAAACCCTTGCTTTTTCATTCTCAAGGGCCAAAGCGAAGCCCCTTCACACGAAGCCTTGACAAGGGAGTCAAACCCTAGCACATGATTCACCTTTCTTCACGGGCCGAATCGGAGACCCTTTTCTTCACCTTTCTTTACGGGCCGAAGATGAGACACTCACATGAAGAACACATAAAAATGAAAACTCTCTTGCCTCTTGATAGGCAGATTACAACATTGAAAGCTCACATTCACTCCAAGAATATACAAATGTAAAGCCCTATGGAGTGCCTCTTGATAACATGTAGAAATGGAAGATCAAAGAGGTTTTTAGCTTTTGAGATAAAAAGGTTGAAGCTCAAAGAGAAATTGGATTTGATCTTTCTCTAATGTTCAAAAGCTTAAAGAGATAGGTTTTAATGATGTATATATAGTGTATTTGAAAATAGGACCGTTTGAGGTAAAACTGTAAATAAACGGCTTGAAAAAGTCAAGCAGAAAATGTCCCAACGGCTAGTTTGCTCGACCATGGCGGTCGCCCGCCCCTATCGAGCGCCCTATTCTATTTTCAAATTTCTTACCGTCGCGGTCGACCGACCACATGGCGGTCGCCCGGCGACGGCTTACTGTTTCCTCAAATATTTTCGCTCAAAAATCTATCTCGGTCGACCGACCCACGGCGGTCGACCGACCTAGACCAAATTGGATTGTTCTGTTTGAAACAGAAGCGCATCTGAGGTCGCCCGGCTTAACCCGGTCTACCAGCCCGATAAAATTCGAGATGGCCTGGATTTCCAGGTTCCATCCCGCTGTCGCCCGGCCTAGCCCGGTCGACCGGCCCTGAGTGAAATTCTATTTTAACTTTAAGATCTAGGGGCTTTTGGGCTATGGTCTTTGGGCTTAAGTCCAAGGTTTTTGAACACATTTTTGGGTGTGTTGATGGTTTTCAAAGATGTAAAATGTTAAGTGTAAAAACCTTTTGAAAGTGCATTTAAACATAAAATCAAGAGGACTCTAAATACATTCTAAAAATGAATACCATGAGTCTTCTTGGAATGTCTTGGCTCCTTTGCAGTTTCTTGGACTTCTTCGGCTTGGGTGAACATCTTGACCTTGTCTTGGCTCTTGTGACATCCTTCAATCTTCACTGCATGTAGTGAGGTGCATGAGGTGTCACCAACAGTATGTTCAGTTCCAAGCTCCTTCTTGACACTTGCTTAGGAACTTGTGGGATCTTCATGTTGAGCTTCTTGAGTTGAACATCTTCAAATGAGGATGACTCCAATGTAAGTACAAGCTCTTGGTTCCTTTGATCCTTGATCCACAAGTCATGTGTTGTGAAGAGTTGTGTAATCGCGATTATGACATGAAATTCCTGTATACAACACAACACATCAAAGCAACACATCAGTTCATAAAGGCTAATCAATTTGGTTTGCTAGCATCAAAACAAGAAGGTAAGGTGAATGATTATCCCATGGGAAACCTTGGGCTTACATCTTCCTACTTGTTGGAGGTGCCATTTCGTGGAAAAGCATAAAGCAAAGGTTAACAGCTTCTTCCACTATGGAAGCATAGTTCATTGCGTGCTATGAGGCGACAATGCACGCATTATGGTTGCGGAATTTTATCACTAGGCTTAGGATTATGGATTCCATATCTAAGCCATTAGTTATTTACTGTGATAATTCTGCTGCAGTGTTTTTCTCTAACAACAATAAGAGTGGTAGTCGAAATAAGCATATCGACATAGAGTACCTCAAAGTTAGAGAAAATTTAGTGAATCATCGAGTGGCTATTAAGCACATTTCTACCATGCAGATGTTAGCAGATCCCATGACTAAGGGGCTTCCGCCCAAACTGTATAAAGAACATGTGGATCGTATGGGTCTTATTGTATTTGGTGCTTAGTTACGTTTGTCACTTTTTGTTGCAACATAATGTGGATGATTCTGTTTATATATTTTACATATATATTCTGTTTTGTATAACACATTGAGGTTTGATAAGACAGACTGTCCATGAGGACAGATAAAGTTGGACCCAAATGTCCATTTGCGGGCCTATTCAATAAAGTTTTAAACCACACATAAAGTGTACATTAGTGTGAATCGATGTATGTGATACATAGAAGGCAGCATTTCCGGTTGGAGGTGTATGCTGCTATGATTCGTACATTTGAGACATACTATAAGGGTGTACAATAAAGATAAAGTTAAAGATACTTGAGATTAATGATTTTTCCAACTATGGCCATAAAGTTTTCAAAATTAATATCTTAAGACTAAGTTACTTTGTGAGTATACCAATGTGGACCAAGTGGGAGAATGTTGACGTTTTTAGTGTGGCCCACCGGCCACATTGGTGGACCCACTTGAAGAGAAAACGTTGGTTTTCTACTCCCTTTAGCCACATAAGTTCTATTCACAAAAGGAGTCTAAGAGATAAATCTCAAGTGTTTGAAACTTTGTGAAATACAAAGTGTTTGTAGTGTGGGAGGATATGTGAGATCCAACCTCTATATATATGAGTGTCCGTTTCATGGGAACACATTCATACCATATAGCTAAAGTTCCATCTAAAGAGGGCCCCTAATCTGAGAAGAGAAGAGTGCCTGCGATTTCATCGATCGAGCCTTAAGGTCTTCTTAAGATTAGAAGATCTATCTTCTCTTGTTCGTGTGCGCAGCGGATATCGTGTTCATAGTTCGTCGAGGTTCGAGGGAGTCGTGATCTTCTATTCTAATCGCCATGGCCGGACGTAAGTTCTACATTAATTTGGTTCAATAAAGTCTAACAAAAATACCTCCCGGGAATGTTAGCATATGCCATTGTGTACGCAATGGAAAACGCTCCCAAGTTCATAGGGGTCATATAGGGCTCCCTCAATCATATTCCAAATTGTGTCCGACTTAGTGCTCCAAAGTAATATCCTCATTATGCTTTAAATAGAATCAATATGAAGGGATATTTCATATGGCCTCAAAATAGCTAAACCGAGTCTTTTAGAACTTAGTGAAACACTAAGGCAATTTTTTATTTCAAGAGTCTATTAGAGCATATACACTCACCTAATACTAAAATTAAAAAGTAATTTTTTACTTTTTAAAAGATTATTTGTGCTTTTGAGTTTCCTACCCAAATTTGAAGTTTTCAAAGAGATTCTCTTACTTGTACTTTTCCTAGCAAAGAATTCAAATGTTTTGAAGAGAACTCTCTTACCTCTTTGAAAAAAAATAGTCCAAGATGGGAAAGTGAGAAAGATTTCTACACCCATATAAGAGGGAGTGTTGAGACAAAGTCTTGGGCCTTTCAAGGGCATTCAATTTGTTTGCCTTTGGGAATTTTAAAAAGAACAACAAGAAACAAATAAAAACACACGCGTGCGAGCCGAGCCGAGCCGTGTCGGGTCGGATCGGGTCGGGGTGTTGGCGCGGGGCGCGGGTGCGCGTGCGTGTAGGTTGGGTTGGGTTGGATTTTCCTTATACGAGATTATTTTTTAAACACCAAGAGTTGTGTCTCTTTGTTTTATTTTAAACGTGTTTTTCTCTTTAATAAAACCCAAAAGCACTTCCGTGCTTTTTCAAGTGTAACCATTAAAACCCTTTTTAAAACGTTTTAACAAACGGCTCTAATTTTGAAATAACGTTTTAAGAGTTGTAACTCTACGGGTTTTAAAAGGTACGTTTCTTAAAGGGTGTCTTTAACAGACATGTTTTGCTTATAAATTTGGATTTTTGCCAACATTTTTTAACACACAATTCTCTTTGTCTTCTCTCTTACTGTTCTTAACAGAACTTCTCTCCCTTCTGTTGTTAATAGAACAGTATATTTGCTTTATGTATTTCAAACTATCTTGTTTTCTTCTATCTTCTATCTTCTATCTTAGTTGGGCAATCAAAGTGTTCACCGTTTCGTTTAGATCTACCTGATCGTGCACTTCATATAGATAGCGACGGTGCGTTAGGCTGTTGTATCCTGGGGGTGATTGTGTTCGAATCTGTTGCATCGGAGGCTTTTCCGCAGAGGCGCAAAATCACCTTAAAGAGAGCAACCTAGTTCGTGCCTCATCTCGCCGTATCGAAAAGGTTATACTAATCATCTATTCTTTCTGTTTTTCACATAAGCCAGCAATCAGGTACGCCATATTATTTATATTTGGAGGAAATTTTCACAGTAATTTTAAGGTAATTTTATGTTTCTGTTTTCCTCTTTCTAAAATATGGCATCCCATGATGATCTTATGTCGGATTCTTCAAATCCGAACAAGCCTTTTCGATTCAGTGGTGCTAATTTTAAGACATGGAAGAAGCCTTTTCGATTCAGTGGTGCTAATTTTAAGACATGGAAGAAGAAAATATTTTTCTATTTATCCACTAAGAAAGTATCCCATGTTTTGGATGACCCAAGGCCTTGGAGATCAGAACTTGAAACCGTTAGGTCTGTTATGAAAAAGAATTGGAAAGATTCTGATTTCCTTTGCCAAAATTTTATTCTCAATTGCCTCTCCGACGAACTATATGATTTTATAGTGACTATAAGGATTCCATTACCCTTTGGGAAGCCTTGCAAAAGAAATATGATACGGAAGAGGCTGGGTCTAAGAAATATGCGGTTAGTAAGTATTTCAGATATTATATGGTGGATGAGAAGACGGTGATTTCTCAAACCCACGAGTTGCAAAAACTTGTTCACGACATTCTTGCAGAAGGAATGACTATAAGTGAACAATTTCAAGTTGCAGCCGTGATTGACAAATTACCCCCTTCTTGGAAAGAATTTAGAAACTCCCTTCTTCATAAAACTAAAGAACTATCGATGGAGGGTTTTCTTGTTCGTCTTCAGATCGAAGAAGAAAACCGAAACCAAGATAAGAAAGAAGGGAATACTGAAAATGTAACCAATGAGAATGCCATCTCTGTTGTTAATAATCAAAACCAGAAACCGCAAGTGAATCTGAAGCCCAAAAAGAAGTTGAAGAAAAAACAACAGAACCCAAACCGAGGTACCTTCAAGTGTCAGAACCAAAACACAACTTCTAGAAAGAATGACTATTCCAAAGTTGTGTGTTATATTTGTGGTCTCAATGATCATATTGCACGGATGTGTCGACGTAAGAAAAATGTGTCAATCCCTCAAGCCAACGTGACAGAAGAGCCACTTGTGGCTATGATCACTGAAGTTAATATCATTGAAGAATCTAAAGGATGGTGGGTCGACACTGGTGCGTCCCGCCATGTGTGTTTTGACAGGAAGTGGTTCAAGACGTATGCTCCTGCAGATAATGAGAATAAGGTTCTTCTAGGGGATTCGCATACTACAAAGGTACTCGGTGTTGGGGACATTGAGCTTTGCTTCACTTGAGGGCGGAAAGTAATGCTGAAGGATGTTCTTCATACTCCAGACATGAGGAAGAACTTAGTTTCTGGTTTTCTTCTTAATAAGGCTGGTTTTAAACAAACCATAAAGTCTAACCAGTATGTTGTAACCAAGTTTGGATTCTTTGTTGGTAAAGTATATGCATGTGATGGAATGTTCAAACTGGATGTTGAAATAATGAATGAAAGTGATTCTTCTGTTTACATGCTTTCTTGTGTTAATTCATGGCATGCTAAGTTGTGTCATATAAACAGAAAATATGTACATAACATGAGTGTACTAGATATGATTCCTAAAGTAGTCTTAGAAGATTTTAAAAAATGTGAAACATGTAGTAGGGCTAAAATTTCTAGAAAACCTTTCAAAAGTGTTGAAAGGAATTCAGAACTTTTAGACTTAGTCCATAGTGACATGTGTGAATTAGATGGTATCTTGACCCGTAGTGGTAAAAGATATTGTGAACCTTGATAGATGATTTCTCTAAGTATACTATCATCTATTTAATTAGACGGAAGAGTGAAGCCTTTAAATTGTTTAAGGAATACCTATTAGAAATAGAGAACCAATTCAATAGGAAGATTAAGAGACTAAGAAGTGATAGAGGAGGTGAATATGAGTCATTAGAATTCACTGAATTTGTTAAGTCCTTAGGAATTATACATGAAACAACCGCTCCTTACTCTCTTGCCTCAAATGAGGTTGCAGAAAGGAAAAATAGAATGTTAGTGGAACTTACGAATGCTTTACTCCTAAGTTCAGGAGTCCCCTCTAACTTATGGGGAGAAGCAATTCTAACTTCCTGCTATGTTCTTAATAGAATTCCTAATTATAAAACTAAAGTCTCACCTTTTGAATTATGGAAAAATAGGAAACCAAATGTGAGTTATTTTAGAGTTTGGGGCTGTTTAGCTTATGTAAGGCTTCCTGATATTAAGAGACCCAAACTTAGGAAGTAGAGCCATAGAGTGTGCTGTTATGGGGTACTCACTTACAAGTAAGACATAGATTTTTAGACCTTAATAACAATGTAATAGTAGAGTCTGTGGATGTTGAATTTTTTGAAGATAAATTTCCTTTTAAATCTAGACATAGTGGGGGTACTGTGACTATTGGAGATAGTTGGGGTACCAAGCCTAGGTTAGAGGCAAACTCTGAAGTTGAGATTGAACCTAGGAGAAGTAAAAGACCTAAAATAACCAAGGATTTTGGTTCTAATTTCTATGTCTTTAGTTTGGAGGGAGATCCTTCTTCTTTAGAGGAAGCTTTATCCTCTTCAGATGCCGATATTTGGAGAGAAGCCATCAATGACGAGATGGAGTCATTGATGTCAAACCAGACTTGGAAACTAGTAGATTTACCACCAGGATTTAAGACCATAGGATGTAAATGGGTTCTTAGAAGAAAATTGAAACCAGATGGAACCATAGACAAATATAAAGCTAGGCTTGTTGCTAAAGGCTTTAGGCAAAAAGAAAATATAGATTTCTTTGATACATACTCTCCGGTTACTAGGATTACATCCATTAGAGTTTTGATTGCAGTGGCTGCAATCCATAATCTGGTAATTCAACAAATGGATGTAAAGATAGCCTTTTTAAATGGTAGTCTAGAAGAGGAGATATATATGGACCAACCTAGTGGTTTCATATCTCCATGTCAAGAAAATAAAGTATGTAAGTTGATGAAGTCAATGTATGGACTTAAACAAGCACCAAAATAGTGGCATGAGAAATTTGATAATGTCATTATATCAAATGGTTTTAAAATCAATGAAAGTGATAAATGTATATATTATAAATATTTTGATACTTATTGTATTATTATTTGTTTATATGTGGATGATCTTTTAATTTTTGGTTCAAACTTAAAAGTGGTTAAAGAAACCAAAAATTTGTTAATGCAAAACTTTGACATGAAAGATATAGGAGAAGCTAATGTAATTTTAGGGATTATAATTACAAGAACTGATAGTCGTATATCTTTAGATCAGTCTCATTATATAGAAAAGATACTTAAAAAGTATAAGTACTTTTATTGTAATCCTGTATGTACTCCTTTTGATCATAGTATTAGACTATATTCTAATGAAGGTGAGAGTGTTAATAAAAAAGAGCTAGTATTATTGGTAGTTTAAGGTATGCTACAGACTGTACCAGACCTGATATAGCATATGCAGTAGGTATATTATGTAGATATACTAGTAATCCTAATATAGAACACTGGAATGATATATCAAGAGTCATGCGATATCTTAAACGAACCATTAATAATGGGATTCACTACCAAAGATTTCCTGTTGTCTTAGACGGTTTCAGTGATGCCGATTGGAATACTTTGTCAGAAGATTCCAAGGCTACCACTGGTTATGTTTTTACTATTGGTGGTGGTGCAGTTTCTTGTAGATCCAAGAAACAAACTATCATTGCTCAGTCCACTATGGAATCTGAGCTGATTGCTCTAACCTCTGCGTGTGAAGAGGCTAGTTGGTTAAGAAACTTGTTATCTGATATACCCATTTGGGAAGACCTGTTCCTGTTGTTTTGATTCATTGTGACAGCACGGCTGCTATTGGAAGAGTACATAATAAGTACTATAATGGAAAGTCACGACAGATATGGCGAAAGCACAGTACTGTGAGAGAGTTGATCTCTAATGGATCAGTTACCATTGACTTTGTAAGATCTGGTGATAATTTGGCAGATCCCTTAACTAAGGCCTTGTCAAGGGAGAAAATCTGCAATACATCAAGCGGGATGGGACTAAAGCCCATTTGTAAATAGTTACCTATGATGGATACCCAACCTAGGTATTGGAGATCCCAAGAACTAGGTTTTCAATGGAAAAAAGAGTCATAGTGTAACTGACGATCATGCTGATTTCGAGTTTATCTCAATGTCCATCCCTATGGTGTAACCCAAGCATGATATCCTGAAGTGTTTGTAAGGTTGAGTTATTATTCTTAATGAGATCTATAGATCGTATGAGTGGGATGTCTAGGCTACAGGAGCATCCTTGATAAACTCACCTACATGTTAGCGCGGAAGTGGGCCACTTCCAAAAGAGAAGATGGCTTATTCTCTTATGCTTCAATGGAAATTGGGATGTAGCACATGGCCATAATGTGCGAGCTTTTTGGAACCAATTGAACATTTTAGTATCATGTGTGTGGTGCACGTCTCTCTGTACCCAAGGATTGTAGTTCAAGACATAGTCACTATCAATTCCTTACAGTTAGAATGCACTTACACTAAGTAAAGGTTCAAGAAATAGTCACCTTTATTATACGTGATACTTTGCTGATTGCCCAGCATTAAGTTTTACTAGTAATTTTTCTATTAAAATAAGTAGGGTATTGTTAGTATTTTAATACTAAAATTAAAAAGTAATTTTTTACTTTTTAAAAGATTATTTGTGCTTTTGAGTTTCCCACCCGAATTTGAAATTTTCAAAGAGATTCTCTTACTTGTACTTTTCCCACCAAAGAATTCAAATGTTTTGAAGAGCTCTTACCTCTTTGAAAAAAAATAGTTCAATATGGGAAAGTGAGAAAGATTTCTACACCCATATAAGAGGGAGTGTTGAGACAAATGCTTGGGCCTTTCAAGGGCATTCAATTTGTTTGCCTTTGGGAATTTTAAAAAGAACAACAAGAAACAAATAAAAACACACATGCAAGGGCTGAGCCGAGCCGTGCCGTGCTATGTCGGGTTGGGTTGGGTTGGTTTTTCCTTAAACGAGATTATTTTTTAAACACCAAGAGTTGTGTCTCTTTGTTTTATTTTAAACGTGTTTTTTCTCTTTAATAAAACCCAAAAGCCGTGCTTTTTCAAGTGTGACCGTTAAAACCCTTCCTAAAATGTTTTAACAAACGGCTCTAATTTTGAAATAACGTTTTAAGAGTTGTAACTCTACAGGTTTTAAAGGGTGTGTAAGTTTCTTAAAGGGTGTCTTTAACAAACACGTTTTGCTTATAAATTCGGATTTTTACCAACGTTTTTTAACACACAATTCTCTCTGTCTTCTCTCTTATTGTTCTTAACAGAACTTCTCTCCCTTCTGTTGTTAACAGAACAGTATGTTCGCTTTCTGTATTTCAAACTATCTTGTTTTCTTCTATCTTCTATCCTAGTTGGGCAATCAGAGTGTTCACCATTTGGTTTAGATCTTCCTGATCGTGCACTTCAGATAGATAGCGACGGTGCGTCGGGCTGTTGTATCCTGGGGGTGATTGCGTTCGGATCTGTTGCACCGGAGGCTTTTCCGCAGAGGCGCAAAATCACCTTAAAGAGAGCGACCTAGTCCGTGCTTCATCTCGCCGCATCGAAAAAGTTATACTAATCATCTATTCTTTCTGTTTTTCACAGAAACCAGTAATCAGGTACGCCATATTATTTATATTTGGAGGAAACTTCCACAACAAATCCTTTGACTTGAGATCCTAAACTTTTCAGGGACCTTGGAATTCCCCCGTACAAATGGGAGCTATGGCAAAGAACCTACTTCCAATTATTAGGGCCTTACACATGCTCTTACGATCTTATTTTTGCAATAGTGACAAAAATTTCACCATCCCATTCTAATTTCTCTACATATTCATGGATTTTATTAATCTCACTTCTCAAGACCTTCCCATGTTCATATACTTCCTTGAGTAACATACTTCATTTGATTACTATATATAAGGTATTCCTTTATCCTAGCTTGTGTTTGCAGCTCGTTTATTTTCAAGAACTGTATCAATTCATTGTTTGGGATCTTCTACTTTTGCACCAAATGATAACTAAAGCTAGTTGATTTTATGACAACAAACTAGTGAATGCTGATAGAGAGGGTGAGCCTTGGCGCAACGGTAAGGTTGCTTCACTGTGACATGGCGGTCACGGGTTCGAGTCACAGAAATAGCTTCTATGCAAAGCAAGGGTAAGGCTACGTACATCTAGCCCTCCCCAGACCCTGCAATGGTGGCAGCCTCATGTAGTGAATGTTGATGTAGCAGACTTTTCCGGAATTTTTTAATGGAAATTAAGCTTTCCAGAGTTTGGTAAACTCTTTTCTATAAGTTCTTTTTTTTCTAAAATTTCAAAATTTTCTTGTTTTTTCCAAGGAAAACTGCAAACCTACTAGACCCTAGAATTTTATTTGATATGTAATAATTTCTTCAAGAAATATATTATTTTCCTTTATTTTCTTTCCTCTAAAACCAAACACCCCCTTAGTGGTAGGGTAAATAGTGAATCATTCATTCACCTCCCACTAGATATATTTTATTTTCACAATGAATTACAATGTATAGAGAAAAATTTTCAATTTGAAAAATAAAGGCCTCTTCTAAAATTATTTGCATATAATCTTACATGCACATGATTTAGAGATTGATTTATAGTTATGTGCAAATAATGGTTAAAAAGGTTTTATAAATGATATAGTTAATGGGTTATAGCCCTACGTCTCTCTCTCTCCTTTCATATTTTTTGAAAACCCTCGAAAGTGAGATGCCTGCAGTGGATGAAAGGCAAGGCAACCACCAGAGCGGTCATAACGAATTAAAACGGACTAAAGCATTTTTCGCTTAAGATTAGGAACTGATTGTGAGTCCAAAACGAATTATTGGACTCAAATTAAATTTGAGACCAATAATTCATTTTGGACTCACAATCGGTTTTCGGGCCAGATTGAATTCACTCTAAACGACTCCACCTATGGAATACCTAAGATCGTCATAACATTATTCGCTCATCTCCCTCTCTAATCTCTATCAAATAAACTTCATGTTACATCTCTGTCTCTGTCTCTCTCTTCTTTATTGGCAAATCCACTAGAATGAAAGCTCCTAATATTGAATTGAAGGCGAGGTATTCACTCATGTGAATCCAGAAGAATTAGTTACCGTCCAACTGGTAATGATCATCCAAATATTTTCATCAACAGATTATTACAAGTTGATATAAGTAGGAAATATTTACTTGCATCCATCTCATACATTTTAAATTAATAATAGTTAAGGAATTGCTAGCTTCCATTGCAAAAGGCATTTCGTGGCTAGTCTGTCGCCTGTCAGACCGTCCACCTCGTGAATGGAGACAACAGCTTTTGTCTTCATTAACAGGGTGGCTGGTCTGACATGCGACAGACCAGCCGCGAAATGCCTTTTGCGATGGACCCTAGCAAATCCCTAAATTCATGATGATAATCGATAGAAATTAATGAGAATTAATTAAACGAGTTTGAAAATGATATGGGGTCAGTTTTCAAATCCGCGAAATGCCTTGCACCTTCCAACTACTTAAACAATTCGCATACCTATTTTTGAAGGGGCGGTTCTCAATTCCGTACATTGTTCATTCAAACAAACACTATGCAATTTAAATCTTCCTATTAATAGCATTCCCAATAACAAAAGGATTGGATAGAGGGGATCATCCTTCCCTGATCACCCCACTGTGGTGCCAACAAGGTGACTCTGCTGTTTGGCAACCATGAAAAATTATTCCACCGAATAATTGTAAGATTAGTTGTGAGCATGGTTTTATATTTCGACCGAAATCCGAAATTTTGGACCGAACCAACACCGAAATCACTAAAACCCGAAATGGTATTTTATTTCGACCGAAATTTCAAAATTTTGATCGAAATTTCATTTTCCCCCCTAAATTTTACCCTAATTTCGACCGAAATTTGGTACGAATAAAATAGTGTTTTTATCGTTTCGCCGGATTATCATTTAGCCGGATTTTGGCCTAAATTTTGAAATTTAGGTCGAAATTTCGATTTCGATGGGGTCCAAAACCGTTACCGAAACCGAAGTTTAAAAACATGGTTGTGAGAGATGGGTGGAGAGGGAGAGATTAGAGAGGGTGAGTGAGGGCAGCATGAAAAGCTCCTAAAAAGAAGGGGAAAAACCAATTTGAAGTAGCGATTTTTATTTTTTTTTACAGATTTATAATGCTCTCTTCACTCATACCCTCCTGAGGGTCTCGGCCGTCTCCTCACCTCTGTAACAATTGGGGCAACGAATATTCCATGGAATAATTTTTCATGGTAACTTTGACAATTGGGCCAATGAATATTCCATGGAATAATTTTTTATGTTGCCATATATGCCCTAAATTTTGAGATTTGTACAAGGATTTCCCTTTCCGTCATTCTGCTCAGATTATTTGGGTCGTGGCTAATTTTTAAAATTTTAGATATTGTTGCTTTCTATTGGCTAATTTAGCACAGTCGCTCAAAAAAGGGGTGCCTCAAGAAAGAGCTCCCCTTCCCGAAAAATGGCTTAATTCCCCGGAGGACTCTCCTGCTGAAAAAGCAGCTCAATTCGCCCCTAAGGACTCCCCGGTCGAAAAATCAGCGTAGTTCGCCCCTGAGGACTCCCCTGCCGATGTGGTATGGAACCCAAGGAAAAAAGAAAAAATCAACACAATTCGCCTAGAGAACTCCCCTGCCGATGTGGTATGGCGATGTGGTATGGCACCCATGGAAATAGGAAAAATCGGCACAGTTCGCCCAGAGGACTCCCCTACCGATGTGATATGGCACCCATTAAAAAGGAAAAATCAGCACAGTTCACCCAGAGGACCCCTCTGCCGATATGTTATGGCACCCATGAAAAAAGAAAAAATCAGCGCAGTTCGCCCAGAGGACTCCCCTGCCGATGTGATTTGGCACCCAAGGAAAAAGGAAAAATCAGCACACTTCGCCCAGAGGACTCCCCTGCCGATGTGGTATGACACGCATAGAAAAAGAAAAAATCAGCGCAGTTCACCCAAATGACTCCCCTGCCGATGTGATATGGCACCCATGGGAAAAGAAAAAATCAGCGTAGTTCGCCGATGTGATATGGCACTCATGGTAAAGAAAAAATCAGCACAATTCACCCCAGAGGAATCCCTGCCGATGTGGTATGGTACCCACGGAAAAAAGTAAAAATCAGCACAATTCGCCCAGAAGACTCCCCTGTCAGTGTGGTATGGCACCCATAGAAAAAGGAAAAATCAGCGCAGTTTGCCCAATGGACTCTCCTGCCGAGGTGGTATGGCACTCATGGAAAAAGAAAAAATCAGCGTAGTTCGCCCCATAGGACTCCCCTGCCGATGTGGTATGGCACTCATGGCAAAAGGAAAAGAGGACTCCCCAGCCGGTAAGGTATGACACCCATGAAAAAGAAAAAATCAGCGCAGTTCGCCCCAGAGCACTTTCCTGCCGATGCGATATGACACCCGTGAAAAGAAATCGCAGCTCGCCCCAGAGGACTCCCCTGCCGATGCGATATGGCACCCTTAGAATAGGGCTGGCAACGGGGCCGGTCGGTGCCGGATGTTGGGGTCCCCTACCCCTTCCCCTTTGTGGGGAATTTCCCCCCTCCCCTTCCCCTCCCCTCTGCGGGGATGGTGGGGAATTCCCCTCCCCTCCCTGCGGGGAATATCTAATCCCCTTCCCCTCCCCGCATCCTTCGGGGACAAAATCCCCGCCCCGCCCCAACATCACCCCCTCATTAGTCATTGATACACTAATGCTGGGTGTTCCTAATCAACTTGATGCAATTTCAATATATAAAAATGTTATAAACTAACATACTTATAGACGAAGGAGATATATTTCTTACTCTTCAGAAGATAGCAAACCATCCCATAAGTTGGTCTATAACATACTTATAGACCATTGGTCCAAGACCACGGTGCTTTGATGATCCCAACCATCCCATAAGTTTTTAGATCAAGTGGTATCATAGCCACTTCGAGTACCCAATATCCAAACCCCATTTTGGATCATTAATTTTGGGAAATGTTATGAGCACTGCTATATTCTGATGATCGCACTCCTGACTTTATTAAAAGTAAGGTATGGCCCGCACCATAGGATGATCCAAACCGTCCATTAGATGGTGCACACCCTAAATAGGTTGCGCCCAAAAAATCATTTCCTTAGGTTGATCCTAACCCTCTGATCTATAGAGGTACTGAATGATCCTATTCCTCTGTAGATCGAAGGGTTAGGATCAACCTATGGAAATGATTTTTGGGGCACAACCTATTTAGGGTGTGCCCCATCTAATGGATGGTTTGGATCAGCGTATGGTGCGGGCCATACCATACTTTTAATAATAAAATGCAATTTATTTTGGCTACCGATGTTGGCACTACGATTTTTTGATAATTGCATATACTCAGCTTGTCTTTATTATTTCAACATCTGTCAAAAGGTTATTATAGTTCCCAAAATGCTCTCATAAGCTAATTAAAATGAAAAGACAAGCTAAGTTTATGTTTGGGGGAATCTTGTAGCCGATCCACAGAGTTTCTAGTAGTTTTCCTAAAAAAAAACACTTAAAAATATACAAAAAAATGACATTGATTAACGGGGCAGGGCGGGGACAACTCCATCCCCTTCCCCTTCCCCTCCCCGCACCGGGGAATTTTTAAAATCCCCTTCCCCTTCCCCTCTCAAATCGGGGAATCCCAGCCCCAAACGGGGCTGGGCGGATCCCCGCTTTTTCGGGTGAAATTGCCAGCTCTACCTTAGAAAGGCCTCACAAAGTCTGTCTGTCATCTATGATTAAAGACCACCTACAAATTTGCCTGCTTTGCAATTTAAAAATCTCCTATAAAGTTGCTTAATTGGAAAAATGAGGTCTCAGCTCCTCCAAAAGATGAGGACGTGGGAGGAATGCTCTAGTCGCCATGCACAAAAAAAGGGAGTGATAAAATGATATAATATATATTACATTCATTTTAGGGATTCATAACCAATCTCTAAAGCTAGCAAGCAAGGTTTCTCAGTATGGGTCTGGTTTCCCAACAGACACCAATTTAGCCAAGGGTTAGTGAAGTTTCCTTCATACCCTAATCAAGGAAAGGGTGACTAGTTATATCCAAACAATCCCATCAATATCAAACTAAATAAACAAGATTGGATGGGCACTGAAAAGCTTAAAACAAGCGGGAAGGCTGATTGGATTAGCAATTTTGATGAAAAGAACATTGGCCTTAGAACCAACTGTACCATAAGTACTGTGGTATTGAAACTTTATGGGAGCTGAGGGAAACAGTAATAGTACCTGCTCTGCTACCATAGTTGGGAGGAATCAATAGTTCAATACAACCTTCATGACTTTCCCACCAAGTATGATGATGTTTTCACAAAAATATTAAGTATAGTGCAGGCAAGCACATCGAATGGGACTGAAAGGATTGACAGTGTTTACCAAGATGCTCAAATGGCTAGTGTTGAAGTTACTGATATGAAGGTAATGTATTTGGTGTGCAGAAAAGGTGACGTGTTTGTTGCAACGGAAAGGAGTGGGGCCTTTAGTGAAAGAACCACATTACATCATTCTCTAGCACAGCATTTACAGACTGAAGGACAATGCCCCTATCACTGTTTCGATTATTGAAAACAGGAAGGTCAGTCTCTAAAGAAAAAAATTGTGCTACAGCACAACCATGCGAAATAAATGATGTTCAAGTCTTTGACGACAGTACTGCATTCAAAATACTTGAAACAAATACTACAAACACCTTTGGAAGTGGGAATCAATGGGCAGGTAAACTCCACCAAAACGGTTGATATGCTTCTACTCGCTGCACATCCTATTAGAGTTGTAGCTTAGGAAGCCATTGAGGTTGAAAGTCATCTGTAGTGCCAATGAAAACTCAACGGATTCCAGGCAATTGAACCCAAAGAAGTCACATTCAGAGGCTTGTATTGCTGATAGTGAGGCAAAAGTGGGTGCTGAAAATAAGACTGAGAAAAGAAAACGCGGTGAGCTTGCTGTTCTCCAAGCAACTAAAGTTCAAAAGCCTGAGATGAAGAAAATCATCAAAGAGTTAACCGGAGTAAAACATTCAAATAAAAAAGCAAACATGGATAATACCGCAGCAAAGAAGACAAGTCGGAAAATCAGACGAGTCTAGCCCTAAAAATAAAAAAATCAGTCTCTCTTGTTGATAAATTATTTCAGTTCATAACTGTATCAATCGGAGCCTTGTTGATAATGGTGGCGGTGGTGATGATGAACCCGCTTTCTTCAAGAGAAATTAGCTCTTTAAAAAAGAAAGCATGGAAAGGAAAACTCTCACTCGCCGAATAAAGTAGTTGTTTCTTGCAAGAGGTTATTACCTTCAAAAAGAAAGCTTGGAAAGGAGAATCCTTCTGTTGAACAAGGTGGCTTGATGTTGCAATCTAAGAATGTCAAAGATTTGCGCTCCTTCTTGAATAAATTGGTTGTCACTAGCAAGGGGTTAGCGCCATCAAAAGGAACACTTGGAAAGGAAAACTCTTTTGTTGAACAAGGTGATTTGAACTTGCTATGTAAGCCTTTACATGTACGTAATGATCTGAGGTTAGACTGTTGTAAGTCAGGAAAGAAGCAGTAAAAAAATTAATATTGGAATGTATATCGAGGGAGAAACGATGATGGCGGTCTCAATAAGAAGGATGCCTCTTCAGAGAAGGCCTCGAGAATCTATGACATAGATTCTCATTCAAAGCTGGACATACAAGTAGATTTTGATTATGATTTGGAAGACAAGGACTACATTGGTCCTCCGGCATGTCAAGAGCTTTAAGAGCATCCAAGTTGCATGCAGAGATGTGATCAAATACAATGGAACCATGGAACCGTTGATTTTTATTTTTTTGGTAGGTAAGCTGGGGTTAGGCAAGACCCCTACCAGATTTCATTGAAGAAAATAAAGAGAGAACAGCTAAGGGGGCTTAAAAGCCAAGCAAAAGGGAACATGCTCCCATAATACAAGGAAGAACATCATGATGGAAGATAGCATGAAACTACTGTCTTTGGTAGCAGACTCCTTTTCTATCGGAATTGAAGATCGAAAGAGAAGATCGAAAGAAGAGCAGGAGGAGATAGAAGTACATTCAAAGGATTTCCTTTAAAAGGGTAATCTCTTTTTGAGAGAAAATCTGCAGCTGAATTCGCTTCTCTCCAGATATGGGAGATGTGCCAATGATGGAAATGATTTAGAGCATGCCTCATCTGATTCAACAAAGCCCTTTTTTCTATGGGATAGGAGAGTTGCCTTGAATGATATCCACCCCAAATTTTGAGTCGGATTTCATCCATAGGCTCTGGATTCCCAAGGATAATCCTATGTGAATCCCTTGATCAATGGCATTCAGCTCGAGCTCGAAAATTTCATCTTGATTTACGTCATCAGAGAAAGTTGCTACAACCATTCTAGCAGAGTTTCTAATAAGACCTCCAATTCCTGCTCCATCAACTGAAAGTGAGGCATCCGAGTTTAGTTTCATTTCTGTTTCACTAGGGGCAATCCAGGTGCAGGTTCTTTTTGGGGTTATTTCTGGGATGAGCTTGTATCTGAAATTCTGTGCTGACTTAACATTCCAGCTTGATCTCTTGTCTTTTCTCTTCAAGCCATTCATCTTGAGACTAATTTCTGAAAGGTTAGAGTTTAGCAGAAGCCTCTTGTGCCTAGACTTTGCCTCAAAAATGCTCTGGTACGTTCAAACCACAAATTGTGGATCAAAGAGGAAAAACAGAGTTTGAGTGTCGTCGCTGCCTGTCCTTTGCCTTTAGTATTATGTCGAAGCCAATCTTCCTCTTCTTCTAATGTTTTAAGAGATCTTCTGTGGTGGCCCCCTCTCCAGAGAATGGATTTCCATATCCAAGAGGAGTAACTACATCGGAAGAAAAGATGATTTCTTGATTCAGGCTCGGATCTGCAGAGGATGCAAATTGGATCCACATTCATTCCAATGGCTTGGAGCCTGTCTTTAGTACTGAGTTTATTTTTTATATCCTTCCAAGAAGTTAAAACATGACAGGGTGGCCTGCAAACCAAATAGACGAAATCCAAGGAGGCTTTGCTGATTTTTCTCTAGAGGTGTTCCATCCACTTTTGGTAGTGTAGAGTCTGTAGACCCCATTAGTGATAGGCTTCCAAATAGGACAAGTATGCTCTCCTGGGATAATAATGGCTTCATTGAGCCTTTTCCTCTCTGAGGGAGGGCTTGTCCAAAATGGGATTCCATCTTCCATCTTTGCAAATATCGGAGAGAAGGTTTAAAGTTCTGAGAGAAGAGTCTGAGCAAGATCTCAAGAACGGGCTACTTAAGGGACCTGAAGGAAACCATGGCTGATCCCACAAATCAATCTCATTCTCCTCATTGAGCCCAACCTGATAACAAATGAATGGTTTAGCCACCTCTCGAACTTTTAGAATGTTTCTATCGAAGGCATTGGAAATGTCTAGATGTTCCAGCCTTTACAGTATTTCTTATACACCCATCTCGACCAAAGGGATGAAGAAAGGTTTAGCAGGTTCCATAGTAGCTTTATATGGAGAGCTTTACTTATCTCATCCAACTTTCTGATCCCAACTCCCCCTTCATTTTTTGGCTTACATAACTCATTCCAGTTGACAGAATGGAATTTTTTTTCAGAGTCCAAACCACCCCAAATAAAATCCCGAAAAATTTGCTCGAGCTTATGGAGGATTCCCTCGGGAGAGCAAATGCAGAGGCCCAGTATATGTGAAAGGTACTCAAGACAGATTTCACTAACTCAATTCTGCAAGCTTGAGCGAGATTTTTGCAATTCCATTGCTGCATTTTCTTCCTGACTTTGGAGATGAGAGGGGTACAATCATTTGCAGAAAAACGAGAAGAGATTTGAGGTAACCCCAAATAACGGATGAATAATTTTCCCTCTCTGATAAAAAGAGCATTTGAGATTTGCCTTCTAGCTCCACGGCCAGTACCTGCAAAGAAAACTTCACTCTTTTCTTTGTTAATGTCAAGACCTGTAATTTGAGAGAAATGACACAAACAGTTCAGAATTTCAGATGCACACTTCATGTTTCCCTTTGCGAACACCATCAGGTCGTCTGCATACGGGAGGTGAGTGATAGAGACATCACCTTTACTGTTAGGAGTTTCAATTTTTTTTTGAGAGAGGGATTCATCAAAAAGAATGGACAACATTTCCATTGCAATACAGAATAAGAGGGGGATAAAGGATCTCCTTGTCTTAGACCGTTTGTGGAGGAGAAATATCCATGAGGTGTACCGTTTATGAGGATGGAGAAAGTGGGTTTGTTTATACATTCAGTTATCCAGTTGATCCATCTGTCATCAAATCCTTGTTTCCGCATGAAATTCAGTAAGGAAGTCCTATCAATATTGTCAAAAGCTTTGGCAAGAAGGTCCAGCTTTAAACACATGGATTTGGGGATGAAGGGGAATGGAAATTATGCAACAAATCGTGAGTAAGAAGAATATTGTCTTGGATTTGTCTCCCTCTAATGAAGGCTGATTGAGCCGGATGGATAAGGTTGCCCATAACAGTCTTCAGTCTTTCAGAAAGGATTTTCGAGATGGTTTCATATACAAAATTGCACAACGATATGGGGCGGAATCTATCCGTGGAGGTAGCATCTATGCACTTGGGAATGAGGGCAACAAAGGTGGGGTTGATTTTAGATAGAAGGGTGCCTTTTTTGAAGAAGTTAATGATAGCTTTATTAAAATCATCTGCAATGACATACCAGAAAGCCTTTCTCCAACAGCTTAAGCTTTTGGAGAAGTTGGTATGTTAACAGCAGATAACATAATTGCATCGAAGTAATGTGATGTTCATTTCCAAGATTTATTTTTTTTGCCACTTGCAAAGAAGCAAACTTAATTATTAAATTGTAACTTATAACTTACACCAGTTGCAACCATTAAGGCATGTTTTATATTAGAAAAAATAACAAATATTTTAAACTATAAGAAGAAGGATTGGTCTACAAATACATATAATGGTTAAACTGTGTATATGTGTGCAGGAAAAGTTACTTGCATCTAAGTGATGTTGTGTTCATTTCCAAGCTTCCCTTTTCATGGTGGATATTCTACGCCTTCAATAACTATGCTATTGTGATCACATGCCTTTTTTCTTTCTTTTGTGTCCAATTCAATATTTTTTATGTGTTGAAATACAAGCAATGCACTTGAAATTGGTAGCCAACTTTGCAGTATTTTTGTAAATGAAATAAGTTGAAGGACCCTTAGTAATTAAGTCAAAATGTAGAAGGTCATGCATGAACTGAACAACACAACTTTTCAAAAAAAATCCGTTTTCTAAAATGTTTGGTTTCGAAGATCATTTTAAGATCTGCAACATGTATATCTATGGATTTTGTAGGATTTTGCATTTTTGGGACTCAAAATGTGAGTAAGAGTTTAGTGGTCGGATTACCGACAAAATTAGAACTTTAATTAATATCAACAAGAATCATGTGACCAGATCCTTCATGCTTTATTAGAGTCACATGCCACCCAACAGAAAATATATTACCCTGAGCAGGTCAATGTCTGTCAATAAGGTTTGGTTTTCTACCAAAATCCAAACTCCATTTAAGAGTGGTACTAAACTGAATATTTATCGAATGGTCTTCATAGATTTTTTTTCCTTGAATTTCTGGTGGGCAGGTCTTTGAGGATCCAGCAAGAGGAATAATCTGTTTCGGAGATGATTGTGGGGAGGTCATCTGTGAAGGATATAACAAGGGCCTGTGTAAAATTATCAATTGAGAAGTAGAATACAATCAATCAAGAACATCATCTTACTTATGTCTTTACACTTTGCATTGGTACAGAGAACAACGTAAGATGCTTGATTTTCTTCAACAAGCCCAGCTTCAAATTATTGAAGGTTCCGATGTCCCTTGTTTCAATTAGGGTGTGGCTGCTCAAGAGGACTTGGACCATTAAGAACGCTCAGTTAATGAAGTCATCTTAGATTGCTCAAAGACAACCTCAGTTATTTATATCTCCTAATATTTCTTTAGCAAAAGTAAATTAAAGATATCATTAGAAAATGTTTTTCTTCAATCATCCATGTGTATAATGGAGTATAAACCTTGGTGCTTGGTATTTGAAGCTCCAAATGTTGGAATTGCTTTAGAGTGATTTCATGTAGTTCTTCATAAGATGAGGTTAATGTAGTGCTCCATCATGCTTAATTGTTTTTTTGTTTCGTATACTAAGCAATTGTTTCTGTGTGCTTTTTAAATTTTGTAGAGCAATTGCTTTAATCGCTGTTTTTTGTATTAATTTCAGTTTAGCTCAATGGGCGGTCAGCACACAAAAAAAAACAAAAACAAAAGAATTAAATAATTTGAGAACCGATTGCTTCAGTTCTATTCATCTTTTTGGTTTTATGTTAGCAGGGCGTTCTCTCAAATAGACCCAGTGTTTAAAAATGCGGATGTGATGCGGAATGCGGCCAAGAAAAATCCTTGTCGACTCAGCGCGGATGCGGCCAAAAACTCGGTTGATGCGGGTGACACGGTGGAGAGTCAAAAGAGTTTATTGACTCTGTAGGGCAAAATGCTGAATGCGGGTGTGGTGCAACGCAGAACGCGGCCAAGGCAAAAAGGAGTCAACTCAGGCGAGTTCCTTGTCAAGTCAAGGAGTTTTTAAACACTGAATAGACCTACTAAAACTTTTTGCATGGCCGGTGATATGCTGGTTCTGAGAGCACCGGAAAGGGTATCATTTGAATACTGCGGAACAAACTATCATTGAAGATGTGATATGTGGTAGAGGGCCAAGAAGATCCTAAAACAAGGGCAGTTTTGAAGGTTTTCTTATTTCCTCCTCATTAGGGTCTTCTTATTTTTGTTTCACTTTGATGTATCATCTGTATTGACCATCTTGGTCGTAGGGTCCCCCTTATTATTTCTTCTATTAATTCATGTATTTAGTTCATGCATTTCCGATAGCTTAAGCAAGCTGACTGGTGTTATTGAACTCTCAGCTAAGTTGTCAGTATTCTGTTGAAGGATTGCATGCCTCAGTGGCACGCGCACGTGCAACGGTTGCACGTGCACTTTTACTAGTGCCCATAATGGCTGGACGAGAATGCATTTGTAACAAGAGAAAGTTGGCACCTTGGTACATTCCCAACCATCCATTCAAGTAAGCCACTATATCGATTAACTTGTACCCCTAATAATTCCCTTTAGGGTCATCCAAACCGTCCATTCTAATGGCCGCGGTGTAAATTGGTCGCACCCCTAAATTACTTCCCATTAAATGGATGATTCGGATCACTCTATAGTGTGGGCTGCCACGTAAATTGGCCGTGGGCCTTGACTTTTTTTCATATCACAGCCATAGGATGATCCAAACTCTCCAATTGATAAGCCACTTAGTGGAAGCTTACCTTGTCCGGATATTTCAACAAATCCAACGGTCGGGTTGCCCAACGAATGGTCCGGATCATCATATATAGTCAAAATTACCACCCTCTGTCTTACTAAAAAATGGGCCATAAAGTGAATTGATCACGGCCAATTTTATAAGTCTCATAAGACGATCTAGAACATCAATTTTTGTGTTACGAGATAATTTGACTTATGCATAATTCAGCCACCTTGGTCTTTTGTGAAATTCGGCCAACATTGGAAATTGGTTGTTTCTCCTCAATATTTCATATTTTAGCTTTAATTCCTTCAAAATTTCAATTATAACCCTAAAACACTAAAAACACACAAAATACCTTAGTAGTACCGCTCTAAATATAAAATATGCATGTTTTTTTCTACCTACAATTCACACATAAATGTGCTCATTAGGCCCATAGGCCAATAGGACCCCTCAAGTAAAAGGACATGTAAAGAGTTCTGTCTAGTAGAATAACCTTGTTAACTCTTGTCCACCGACTATTATAATATGATCCTATTAAGAGCACGATCCTACCGACACGCCCACTCTTCTTGCTTAGGGTCCACTACCTAAGTGACTGAGATAAGCCAATTCACGACTCGTGCATGTAGGCAAGACTATTGTTGGTTGTGTATAGGAGGAGATGTCTAATCTCGACCATAACTAGGAACTTTTAAAGGTCTACAAGGAACCGATATACCATATCTCCTTGCTCCTTAAGATCTATGAATCCTTGAGCATGGTATTCCTACATTGCTACCTAGGGATGAATATGTGTCAAATAATAAGCACATCACACATATTCAATTAGATAATAGCCAATATATGTCATGAAATGAAACCTTTATAAATACTTAAATGACAATGTTTTGGTTTTAAGGCACTAACTCTAACAATCGTGTACATTTATAGCAAGATTTCTGGGATACGGCAGAGCTTTTGTTTGTTAGGGTATAGTGGAGTCGTTTAGGTGGTGATAGTACTGAGATTTGTCTCTTGTGAAATCTCCTATGAACTGGTGGAGTACAGATTTTCTTGCCACCTTCGGATATTTCTCGATCTTGTACCACGTGTAGCGATCTTGGATGATCGAATCCCACCCTCATCAGTCATCTTGATTGACCTGGAGATTATATTCAAGTGAGAATTTATTTCAATTCCACACGTTTTTAAGGAGACTTGCCTAAAGAAAAATTGTCGTATGCGAAACTGAGAAGTGAGATTTTGGGCTACCTCTTGAGAATTAAACTGGTTTTACCTTCTCCAACTCTGCTAGCTTAGATAACTGAGAAGTTAACGCTTCGACACATAAGATGTAAACAAGAGAGGGAATCCCTTTGTAAGTCATTTGCGTTTGGATAATTTTACCATGAGGGGTTCCTCAGGCGTGTTCAATAACACTTCCCATTCTCTCCCGAAAAACCAGGTGGAAATAGATTAATGAGAATCTTCGAAGTGGTTCTGATCGCTTTAAAAAATTCCATTATTTTGTTGGCAGAAAAAAAAAAGAGAAAAGAAGGAAATCAACTCTGTGGACGGAATGAGATTCACAAGAATTTTTTTTTTCCTTTTCGAACACGTCCTTAGGGAGCGTTTGGATGACTGGAATGAGGAATCAAAATTAGCATCATATTTTGATTCCTATCCAAATTCGCCCGAAAAAAAAATGAAAAAATAGAATAAAAAATTTAATTAGAAAAATTTAAATACAAACTTCATTCCAATTGGGCCGGGCTGAGAGTATAACCTCTTGGGACAAGAAACATATTCCAAGCATTCCCCCATTTAATTCCCCCTCAATGTCATTTTTGCCCCCTCGTTTTTTGTTTAGGTTTTTAAATAAAAAAATAGCCAATGCCTAGCAGAATAGGAATGGGGTGCCAATTCCAACCTTGATTCCTGCAATCCAAACAAGGTCCTCTTTGGATTGTAAGAATTTTTTGGAAAAAGTCTGGAAAGGAAAAATATTTCTAAAATTTCCTACTTTTGTACACGTGTAAAAAAGATAAAATAAACCAACCCTATTCAATTATCAGTTAGAGGGACCTTAATATACCTCTAAATTAACCATAAACATCTAATTTCCTTCTAAATCATTGAAAGAAAAAATTTCCCATGAACAAAATTTCACTTAAAAATGTTTTTCTTGGTACGGGACCATATCTAGGGATGATCTCTCTATAATCCATAAGATGAACGGTTTGGATCACTTGCCCTTGTCCCCTATTCTCACACGTGGAATTTGAGGCTCCATCCAAACGAACAGGTGGGAGATTTTCACCTCTCTTCGCGCTTCCAAAATCCCCCTCTCTGTTCCAACGCCAAAACCCTAAAAATCCTCAATACTCCATGTTAGGGTTTCATCTCTACAAACCCTAATGGACATCCACAAAGGCTCATGGATTCTCGAATTCCTCCTTCGCCAACCAATCGAAGACTGGGTACTCAACAGACTCATCTCAATTCTCCCCACTCGCAAACACGATCTCCGTCTAAAGAAAACAATACTCTTAAGAAGAATCTGTACGTCACTTTTGAAAGGTTCAATCACAGAGAAAATTCTCGATTCCTTGGAATCAATCGAATCGATCGACCGTGGAATCAGAATTAGTGTTTCGGAATCGATGAAGGTGGCGTACTGCGCGGTGGCAGTGGAATGCGCAGCGAAGTATTTTAGGGAGAATTGTGTTAATTCTGTTGAGAGAATTTGGAAAATTAGGGTTTCTGAGATTGAGGGTTTTGGTTTGGGTTCGGAATGGTTGAGGGAATCGAGGGATGAGATAATAGAGGCGATTGGGAATGATATTGTTCGTGATAATTTTTTGATGAAGGATACGTGGAAGGATGCTTTGGAATGTGTTTGGGTTTTTTTAGAGGAGGCTGTGAGAGAATTGGGTCCTTCTTTTTTGGAATTTGCTGCGGAAATGGTTTCTAGTAAGGAGGAAAATGCGCGGATTTTGGTTGGAAATGTTTGTGTAATGGAGTTAGGCGATGGCGTCTGTGGCATGGAATTGGATCCCCCTGTTGAGATGGAGAAGGAAACTGTGCTTGAACCAGCACATATAGGTTGGTTGTCTGATGTTTAATTTTAGTTTTCTGAACTGGAATTGCTTTTTCTCAAGGATACTAATACTGGCACTACCATGTTTTAATAATTGCACAAACTCAGCTTGTCTTCTCTTCTTTAATTGGCTTCCAAGAGCTTTTTGGGAACTATAATAACCTTTTACATCTGTTTAAACAATAAAATTCAATATGAATTAGTGCAATTATAAAAACAATTAATGTTTTCTAACTTGAAATTGCTTTTTCTAAATCTTCCTGTTTAATTGTCATTCTGTGCCGGTTGGATATTCTTACTGTTACGTGCTTAATTGGCTGTAAGGCCTTAACACAACTAAACAAAGGAAAGACAAAAAAGAGAGGGGGAGAGACGATGATTCGAGACAACCGGACCTCCTAACAGTTCAATTCGAGAGGAACCATAACTCTCATGGCAACCGGATCTCCTAACGGTTCAATTCGAGAGGAACCATAACTCTCGTGAAACATAAGCTTCTGCTTTGGTTGCAAATTCTCTACATTTTCATTGAAATACAAGAACTTAAAATACCCACTCCCATGACACATAATAAAAACTAACACCCACAACCTTGACATAAATAACTATCTGATAACTACTTTGTAACTGAAGCATATACTCTATAACATTTATCGGTTACGAACTTGAATCAGTTCGCAACATGATTGATCTTCTTAGTGGGAAGATCAACCTCTGGACCCACTTCGAGTCAAGGTTCTATGCGTAGAAACACAGTTTTGAGTTTGGAATTATTCATTAATTCGGAAAATACTGCTTGCATGTTATTTATAAATAGAGAACCTACTTGACGACTTCCTCTATGACTTCTTTCCAAGAAAATCTAGATAACCCTTATCTCTAAGACTCCTACCCATACCAAACAACTAGGCAGGGAATTCCACAAGCTATTAAAAATAGAAATTAATTTATTCTACCCTAAGTGGGACTATCTAGGCATACAACAGTTATCTGTTTTTGTTATTTTTTTTGTCCTGGCAAGTTTTCTTATCAGTCTTCATTTTGAAATAAAAATTTAAGCAATTGCATGATTGTAACTTATGAGTGTGACTAAGGTAATTTTATATTCTTCATGTTTTGTTTCATTGTTTTGGTGCTAATACACTATGCTTGTTTGTTATTTTATCTTTCTGAATTCCACAATCAATCTGAGAAAGTTTTCTTTTGACATACATTTTCTAGATAAATGTAAAGGGAGTTCACAGCCTAGAGAGAAAGATGTACCCATTGAAGAAATAACTTCTACTGAGGAAAGAGAGAAGCCTAGAGAGAAAGATTTACCCATTCAAGACATAAATTCTACTGAGGAAAGAGAGATTGCAATGCCAAAAGAAGTGGGCATTTCTCACGTTGTGAATCTGGGTAGCTGTGTAATGGGGAATAAATATGATGGCTTGTCTACACCCGATGCAAATAAAGTACGAAAGGACCTTAAATCCAGCTGTTTAAATCTGCAAACAGTTGTGGAAGATCCTCTTCCGGATTCTCTGAAAATGGCTGAAAGAATATTAGTAAATATGCCAACTGAACAAATAAATCAGGAACGTGCTGAAGAAAATCATAATCTGGTAGAGGTAGATGTGTGCAATTCTTCTGTTGATAAGGGTATTGAAGCTACTCATGTCGGGGAAACTAATACGGCAAACCAGATTGACAGACATGATGGAACATCGTGGCCTGGATTTATGGTTCGGAATAGGACTGCCCATACTTATGAGGTAATGATTGCATTGTCCTTTGTTTTGTTATTCATCATTTCTTTTCTGTTTACACTGTTTTTAAGCTTATTGATTAGATATTGCTGCTTTGTAAATGTCATTTAAATATGCAGGGGACTTGAAATTTATATTCCTGCTGATCATAATTTTTTGTTGTTGGAATATGGCCTTCTTCTCAGGCCTTCATCTATAATAGACAGTATACATAAGGGGAAAACATGGGTTTCCATACCCATCTCCCCACGCCATTTAGAAACTTTTGAAGCCATTTATCTATCTATGTCCATCCCTATTCCAATTATGACTAGAGCGTTTGGGTTGCCTTGAACAATCCCTATCTTTAATACCAAATGCAAATAAAATAAATGAAAATTTAGGCTGTTTTGTATCTCTCTATCAAGCCCCTAGGTTATTTAAAACCCTAGATATGCAAATCTCTCTCTATTAATCATCTAGGCTATTTAAAATTCTATAAATGTGAGTCTATCTCTGTTAGGTTCTTAGCTATTCAAAAGATTCAAAACCATATAAATGTAAATCTCTCTCTATTAAGTCTGTTAAAGTATAAAAGATTAAATAGTGCCCTTCTCCAACAGCTTAAGCTTTTGGAGAATTCAGTAAGTTTCTTACATGGTATCAGAGCCAAAGGTCTCGATTTCAAACCTCCCCAATGTCAAAAAAAAATAAAAATCTACATGCAATGGTCGGCCTAAGGTGGGACCACATGTGCCACGTGTTTGCCAATTGGGCCACACGTGAAGGAGAGTGTTACAGTATAAAAGATTAAATACTGCCCTTCTCCAACAGCTTAAGCTTTTGAAGAAGTCGATAAGTTTCTAACAAAGCCCTTAGGCTATTTTTATTTTTATGTATTAGATATGTAATATGTTATTTAAGCCTTATAACTGTAAATTTATATATTAATAATAAATACCTTGCACTTATAAACAATACTATGATGTGATTTAAATGCATGCACATAATAAAGAGAAAAAAAGGAAAGGTGGCTCTAGGCCCCATGCATGTCACATGTATGTCAATAAAAACTCCTTTGACTCTCCCCGATTTATGACCGCATCAACCGAGTACTCGACTGTGTTGTTCCGAGTTGGCTAGGATTTTCTTCGGACGGGTTTTGACCGACATCCACATTTTGAAACACTGTTTTGAACCACAGTAATGAGTAGGCGTCAGCATTAAAGGAAGAGAGAAGCTTTTGAAGAAATGGCTTACAACCCGTCTATGACAGATTTCAAAAAAGTTGGAAGGCCCGCCTCTTTTACTAAGACAAGGGTTCCATATAGATCAATTCCTTATCTGTACCTACTCACTAATCTTCACTTTCTCTTTGATTTTGCCTTGTGAATCTGATGCCCTAATTTGTACTATCATTTCTCTATCTTTTCTATACTCAATTTTTAAGCAGATTTTTACATTTGCTTCTTGAGAAATAGTTTGTGAATATGCATCTTGAACAGAACCAGCAGCGTGCTCCATTCTCCTCAATCCTAGTTTTTAATCGTTCTTTTTTGATATTTTGTCTTTACCTTGTTCTTGATTTCTTTCTTTTTTTCAGTCATCTTTCTTGCCCCGAACTTCAAGCACTCTCTCAAAACCTCAATATCGGACCAAATCACGTCTCTGTAGCTGATTCAATCCATAAAAAAACCTTAGGTGTACTCCATAAGATCAATTAAGCATGGAACTTACGCTTAACAACACTCCAAGGTAGTGGCCACTTCCTCAACAGATCGCTACCATGGACTTACCTTTCCTTTTCATCCATCGTCCTTTGATCTAGTCTTGGCGTAGAATTTACTCTGCATCAATCCCTCCCTATTAGAGAGAATTCGACTTTGAGCTCGAAGAGATGTACTGAAGAAATTCTTCCACAAAGTCAAATACTCAAAGGGAATGATGTGCAGATTCCCTTGTTAATTATATCGGTTTCGTAGCCGAGGCCCATATGAGTTTCCGTTGGCCTTCTTGGTGTTGCTATTATTGTTTTGCTTTATTAATATATTTCACTTGTTCAAAAAAAAAAAAAAAAAACTTGAAGTAGACGCCGTCTTGATTTTTATGACTTTTATATCTAAGATGAATACTTTTTTGCTTAGGAGTTTCCTCAAACAGTTGTACTGCCTTTTCAACTGGATCAAGATTTGTGTGAGCATTAGCAATATCACACTAATAACCAAGCCTCTATTTTGCATTTTATCAAACAATTGATGTACACATGTACAACCATAGGCTTTGTTTTATGATTACTATTTAGTTATGATGGTGTTCGTCCTTTTTCTTGTAGCTTATAAAGAAACCTAGATACTCCCCATCATTCTCGTAGACATCAAATCCTTGTAGAATTTTGGTTGGTGCATCTCCTCATTTGGATATTCATCATAATTGGACTCGTCAGAAATATCTGACAAGGCTGTCATTTTCAGAAATGTCGATTTCTTCTTTTTCACAACCTACTTTCTCCCCCTTTATCTCTCCTATATTTTGTTTCAGAATATGTTGTTTTGATGCCAAGCCTTCCTTACTGCTTCTGTTTGCACTCTCCTTCCCATAAAAAGTCAGTTGTAAACTTTTCATTCTTGATGATACCACTCCGTGTATCTTTAATGACTTCAAAATATATATTAAATTTGTGGATTAGCCGAGCTTTGCTCAATGTTATTCGTTCTTGATTTCTCTTCTTTTATTTTTCGTAATTCCTATTCATCATCGGGATAAAATAACACTGGTTGATGTTTAACACATTTGTTCCCCTCCAACATTTGCACATTTGAAATCTCAAGTTATGGACTTATGTTACACATTTTTTGTTAATCGAGTTGGTAGTTTTTTCTCCATGCAGTGGGATGAAGATTCGATTGAGTCCTCGTCAAAAAATTCACCAAATCGTTCGAGGGAAATTTGTTTGCCTAGCCCAAAGAACAACGCAATATCTCCTTTGAATAAGCGAGGTGGGACGAGCTATAGGAGAAAAAATAAGAGGTGGAGTTTACAAGAAGAAGAGGCTTTAAGAGATGCTGTGCAAAAGTAGGTAGTTGTTTGGGCTAGGAAAAATAGCATCCGAAAATTCCTGTTTATTTTCGATTATTCTTTAACAATTATTGTTAATTGTAGTTTTTGTGTCCATTATAAAGTCATGTTGTAAGTTTACCATCCTTACCTTGACATGATTGTGTCTATTATTAGAATACAATATATAAAAGAGGGGTTGGGCCTCTAGCTCATTGGGTAAGGCTTTGTTCTTTGACTTTGAGTCGGTGGTTCAATCCCAACTTACTTACCAAAAAAAGAAAAAAAATTGATTGTGTCTATATGTCCAATTATCTCGATTTCTCTATCTATTGCTTTGTCTTCTCATTTTCTTGACTAGATTGATGAGGGTAACCTATTGCACTCATGTTTTCTTTTTTCCTGTGAAGGCATGGCACGGGGAGATGGGCATTCATTTTGAATCGCTATATTGAAAACTTCGAGGGGAGAACACCGGTAATTTTGATGTCATATGCTCATTTAAAATCTCTTATGATGTTCTATTTCAAAAAAAAAAAAAAAATCTCTTATGCTGTTTTTGTATTCTCGATGGAGGTGAGTTTGATAATGAACGCTCGCATTGCACAGATTGATTTGAAGGACAAGTGGCGAAATATGGTGCATTAGCTTATTTTATATGCATTTTGTGGTCCTTCAACTTATCAGGTACATTGTCTATTTGTCGTATTTATTTGTGCATTCTCGCTTTTGCTGGCTGTCTGCTAAAGTCCTATTATTGCTGAAAAAGGTATTATAAGTATTTTTGGAATTGGCCTAACTTCTTATTATCTTTTGGAATCTTTTGCTCTGTAAATGCTCAGTTCCTCATATTTGATTGGTTAACATGCAATCCCTTCAATGCGTCTGTAATTACGGAAGTTACCAAGACATCACTTTGTTAGTTTTAAGCAAATCGTTGAGGTTAATCTATTAGTCTTGCCTTTGGTTCTCTAACCTTTGGTTGCATCTTTGTGTGTTGATGCAATCGTTAGCCCCTTGAAGAAGAAGCATTGACATCTCTGTCTTTTCCTTATTGTTCTTAAGGGGGTGGGGGTGGAGGTGTTTCTTTTAGTTCTGTGGGTTTTGGATTTTTCATCATGTTGGTTTTGGGATTTTCATCATGTTGCTGACTTTTTGTTTGTAATGACTTAAGATTTTAGGGACCATCCACTTAAGTCAACCCCTTATAACTAAAGTGATCTTTTAAGTTATATGTGGTGGCGACCATCATTTTAAGTAGTTTACATTATGTTAGTCACTTAAGAAGGATTGTAGGGTTCTCATTAAAAAAAAAAACGAAGGATTGTAGGGTTATATTAGAATAGGTTCAAGGGTTACTTTCTGCAGTCTGCACTAAGATGCTGCACAAATAGTAGCAACACCACTCTTGGTGATTTCAATCTCTCTCTCTCTCTCTCTCTCTCTCTCTCTTACTATTGCCCTTGCGAAGCTTGAACTTCCCCCCTGAAGGGAAAGAGCTCTTGATTCGCTCTGATGAACCTACTCGAAAGAGTGGTTCTGACTTAGCTTTGCTCAAGAGACACTTCTCTTCGAGCCACAAATATTCACTTTCCTTCTAGTGGTATTGTCCTTTATGCTTGCCCGGATCCAAAAGTTTGTGATCTAAAAGGATGGAGTGAATTAGAGGATTGGGAGGTGAATTAGAGGATTGGTTAGTGAAGAGGACTTGATCTAAAGGCCGGAGGAATTACGATGAGGTTACCGATTTTTCGGGAAGATTCATGCCAAAGCCTTACCATGATTAGGAATCAATCACAGAGTTATTTTTAATGGAAATCAAAGACAGGAGAAAGAAATGTGCTCTTTGTGAAACTGAAATTGAAAGAGTTGTGCTTGAGTTTTGGAAGAGGGTTGAAGAGCAATGTATCAGACAAGTGAGGCCTAAGATTCGCACCTGGGAACATATGAGGGCCAAGATGAGGAAACAATTTCTCCTTCCTGATTTCTGATTACATATTATGAATCTATGATGTATCAACATTTTCATAGTTTAATTCAACGTGAAATGAGCGTAGAAGTATAGACATCGGAGTTCAACAACCTGTCCATAAGGGTAGGTCATCAAGAAAGTGACGAACAACTTGATGCAAGTTATTTATCCTGGATCAAGCTGTTGACTCAGGATCAGATGATAGTTATGTGGCTGACTAACCTTGAAGATGCACATCAGTATGCTCTTTGGGTAGGAGAAAGAGTGATCCATTATGCCCCTAAGTTTAATATGATCGGACATAAGCCTACATCTGCAAACACAATGAGTTATAGTGTCGTTGGGGTGTCAAGGATTGACTAAACAGCTAATAGAAGCGATCATGCATCTCCTTTATCAAATTGAACAAGTCCCAGAACTGTTGAAGGGGTTGACCGGACTGTTAAATGAAAGGAACCAGCGCTCATTGGGTCGATGATTCAATGTTTCTCTTGTGGGGACTTAGGACATGCATCCTATTCTTACCCATAAGAGTGTTGACTTTGCTAAAGGTGATGACGACGAAGAGGATCAAATATGGCATATTTATGACCGGTATCGAGACAAAGATGAAGAAATTAACATGATGCCTGTTCGGAACTAGAATTTGGTGGTTCATGAGGAAGTCCTTGCAGTTGTACCATACTATCACAAACACTCAATCCAAGAACATCCTCGCTAATGAACTAGGTATCACTAGTAAAATCTTCGACAAGTCTCCTTACTTTGAACGTCCATGGAAAGTTATGAAGCGATGTGTGACTTGTTAAAGTAAAAAAGATTAAATAACGTGATATACAACAGCTTAAGCTTTTGGAGTAATTGGTTGTATCACATGGTATCAGATCAATTGCTTTGGGTTCAAAACTCCTTAACATTAAAAAAATCCACACATAATGGCCAACCCTAGAAAAGAGGGGGCCACATGTGCCACGTGTAGGCCTTCAAATCAGCTTGTGATTTATCCATATTTGGGTGCTGTGTGAGATGTTGGGAGGTGAGGTTCTTCAGCATCCCCTTGGGAAGGGATTTGAGATTATGACATGAGCGGATAACGAGTTTTATAAGCATGGTAGGAAGCAGTTCTCCTGGTAAGGACACAAGTTGCAGACAGTCATGAATTTTCAGAGATTGGATGGAAGTGAGGTTGTTGGGCAAGATCTCGATATTATCAACTACAAGGGATGTAAGCTTGTTGAGCATCCCCTCTGGGAACGACTTTATTTGAGGACACTTTCTAATTTCCAATCGGTGAAGTTTTGCGATGCCTCATCAACAGATTTGAGATTATCACAACTGATGATATCGAGAGATGTAAGCGTAGCGGGTAGCCTCTCCAATGACTCCAGTTGTGGACACTCAGCAATATGCAATTGATTGAAGGATGTGAGGTTGAGCAAACCATTGGATAGGGATACAAGATTACCACAACTGATGGGCTTGAGAGATATGTGTGGTGGTTTGTAAATTAATATAAAAAATGTGTGCAATCTCTTCAATTCATGAAAGGTCTCAAAAATTTGAGAGAAGTCATCGTGGGCCACATCACTGAGCAATGCAACATCTGCACAGGTACTGCAAGAGTTAATGTCCTCCATTCTAACATATTCATTGCCAAAAATGGATTGAGCAAGGTCACGAATCAAGTCATGCATCTTGTAACATGATCCGTACTTTTCAGCATAATATTGAAAGGACCTCCACATCAATTCATCAAAAATACTCGGAACCTATATCTTACAATCACTTCCTTCCTTCAGGTTGGATAAATCCTTCTGCAATCCATAGCTGTATTAGAGTGTCCTTCTCGAACTTATAATCCTTTGGATATAAAGAACAGCACACAAAGTATTGTTTCATACATGCAGGTAAGTTATCATATCTAGCTTTTAGAATTGGAATAATATTCTTTTCCATCCCTGATATTTCCCACATGTCACTTTCAAGTATATTGTTCCACTTGTTCTCATCAGTGTTTGTGGGTAAGAGACCTCTCAGAGCTTCCATTGCCAAAGACAAGCCTTTGCACTTTTTTGCAATGTCTTTACCAATTGCTATTAAGGTTGGAGGTACATCTGAGCTTCCCACTGTGAATGCTCATTGTGTAAACAAGGACCAGCTATCATCCTCCGCTAAGCAATCCAAATTATAGACAGGCATTGTGTCCATGATACTTGAAACTTCCGGACAAATCCGTAGGGAAAAGTACCAACATCCGTAGGCAATGGTTTTTCCCTACGGATTTTATCTTGCACAACTTCCGTAGGCTAGGTGAGGGAAGGGAAAGTCCTTTCCCTGCGGAAGTTAATAAATACCGTAAGTAAAGTGTACTTTTCACTATGGTTTTTTCCATAGGCATAGATCACATTTCCCTACCGAATTTCAAAAACATTCATAGGGAAAAATGTGCTTTTCCCCCACAAAATTTCAAAAAAAATCCGTAGGGACAGCGTTGTCTCTACCGAATTTCAAAATAATCAATATGTTCTTTTCCCTACAGAATTTCAAAAAAAGTCATAGGGATAGCCTTTTCCCTACAGAATTTCATAATAATATGTAGGGACAATGTGCTTTTCCCTACTGAATTTCAAAAAAAAAATCCGTAGGGATAGCCCTTTCTATATTTTTAATCCATTAAATATCAATTCTTTGTGACCTAGTGTACCTGTACATTCACACACATTATATGTAACATTAAAATTTCCACAGTTATAACATCCATTTTACCCTTAAATATACAAATATATAAAAACTTAACTATTTTAATTGAATATTTTTAAAATTACAAGAATTCATTAATAACAAAAGTCTCGATATTGTTCCCTCAACTGAACTTGACAAAATACAACATTGTTAAACATTCATCATCTAATGATTTATATAACACCATCTTCATCATGTCCTCATCATGTCCTCGATCCTCAACATCAATTACTCCATAACTCAATTACTCCATAACTCCATGTGATTTTCAGTTGAATGTTGGACTCTTTGAGATGGATGGCTGTGCAGGCACCGAACCTCTTTAGGAGCAACGGTATGTGACATATCCTGCCAAACAAAAAGTTAAAAAGAATGACGTTCTGAGCTGATTCTCCGCAAAAATTATATATACAACAATACACAGCATGCATTACGTTTTCAGAATGAATTATCTTCAGAATGAATGATACAGAAACAACTACAACATATAGTAGAAAAAATGCATATGTTGCACATTTATACTACCACAAGAAACACAAGTAATATTAAAAACATCAATGGCCATATTTACAAAAGAGACACATAGGGTAGATTATATATTTTGTTTTATGTAACGCAAGAGCCAAGAAATAGGCTCATTCAATTCAACTCCCTTATATATCACATCAAAATATACATTGAAACTAAGCTAATTCCAAGTATCCCATATTGATGATGATACCTTGACTTGCCAGTGAGCTAAGAAGGGAAGCTATGTGCTGGTCCACTAAGTCCAATTATCGCATCAGTCATTGCAGGAGAGACTAAACTTGACCTTGCTGATCATATGCACACCTATAAATGAATATTGCAAACTAATACATGAATTAACTTTCATTTAATGACCCATGGAGGAGCTATTATCTGAATATTCCATCGCATAGTCACCTTGACAAGAGACAATATCCATGATTCTGATTTCTTTGAAATTTGAGGCACAAAGAATCCCTTGCGGTCACTATTTTCCCTTTGGTAGGCATTTAAAGAGGATGTGGTCCCTCCATAAATTGTCTCCATTAGAGTATGAGTGGTATTTTTTTTTCTGAAACCAATTATCGCAAGAAGACCATGTCTACATTTTACCTGTCAACTCAGACAAGCGAGAGACGAAGTAAACAATTCTTGTACAAGCCTAACAAAAAAGACAGACCATGCATATCCATAGTGTGCACAGGGACCTATCAAAGAGGATAAGGCTGATAAATTGGTTCAAATGTGGCCATCATTCTTCTCACCATCAAAGATTATCATACTTGCAACAAAGCAATCGTGTAATTAAATCTTAGAGTGTGATATCACCTATTAAGTGCTAGTTCATCATTCACACAATTAGACACCACGGTGTCCAGATGGACAAAAAATAATGTTTACGAGTTTGACCACTCGAACTTTAATTAAATGAAGAAATTGGAATTTGATAAGAATCTTGAACTGCCAATTGGAGAGTACCTTGGCACAGCTGCTAGTGCATGGAGCGTCACACTATATCCAAGTTAAATCACTCCCACGACCCATGTCGATATGTAAGGCCTCGGGGGATTCCCAGCAACAATGGAGACACAATACAGTTAGAAATAGGAAATGACAGCAAGCATGTTACATAGCTTTCAAAAAGTGTAATTGCAAGAACAAAATCATCTAGAGTGCAGTAGAATAACTACATATAACTAAATAAAATTAGAAGACATTATATCATAAACTATAAATGGAGGAATGTGAAGTACCAGAGTGAATAGATTCAGTTATAGAAATAGATGTCTGTCAGATGAGCTCTTAGCTTAAACAATATATTCGAGCATTATAATAGTAACATAATTCATATCACCTACTACTATGAGGATTACCCAAGAAATAAATATGTAGTGAAACAAAGGAACTTCACCTTTTATTTTTTTCTCAAAAGGCTGACATTTCGGTGCCACTTTTACTAACCACAAACCTAAACCTCATGAACTTGACTTATTCTGGTAGAAAGCATTATGAGGGTCAAGAAAAATGAATGAGAAGAATAATTGTGAAAACATTGTTTGGCTCACACGGATCATTCATATGCCACAAACCAGCGGGCGACATGGCATTGCGAATGTTCTAAACACCATTAAGAGGCATTGTGAACTATATCAAACAGAGATGCTGAATTGATGCCCTTAACAATGTAAAAAATACCAGTTAACTGAAAAGTAATAAGAGCTATATGCTAAGGCTGTATAGTTCTCATTATTGGCTAATAGCATGATGAATGTCAAATAAACCATGATCAAACCTGATGCAGTTCCAAAGGCTTTCATGTTTTACCTGTTTAGAAAGAAAGGAGGGCCTGAACCCTCTTGGAACCATCCGCCAGACTTGCTAGAATTGGTCTTCCAAAGAACAAAATCATTGAAAACATGCAAAAGACACATACATATAATAAGATAAAAATATTTAAGTTGTAAATGAAACCTCACCAGTGACCAAAAGGATAAGTGGATAAAAATTAAATACTGCATCTGCAATGGAAAATTAATTTCAGAAAACTCAAATTTCAAAATCAAGTTAGAAGTTATTATGAGCAAAATATCTAAACGATGGATAAAGTATTTAAACTCATAAAGTTCCCTAGCAATCCAACAAATGAGGGGCTAACCTCAAGTTGAAGTTCATCATTACTAGGGAAAACAGAATTATAAGGGCATCACCTGTATGGTTTATGACAATCTACTGGGATGGTTAGGATCATCCATGTATGGTCTGTCCTGCTAGGTAGAATCTGAATCAACCGAATGTAGCACTCATTATGTTACCTTGGTCACGCCTTTCCTTGTATACTTGATCCCATGTGCCCATCAAGTTCTAAATTGGAATATTAGTTGGACCTACCATATGTCCACATAGTCCAGCAAGAGGGACCCACCATGGCCAGATAGGTGCTTAAAAGATCAAAAGACTTAGACAGGTCTTATTTCCCAGCTTTGATAGCTTATTAAGAACAAGAAAGAAAGAATTTTAGCTACACTAGTTGCCGCCGCTCCTAATTAATTTTGATCATTTAGTTATCACTCTAAAGTGATCCACATACAGGGATATGTATTGTCACCTAGACAGAAAGGAATTTGTCATATATGTGAATTAGACCCCTTACACACCCCAATTAGCTCCCTGCTATGGAGTACATACATGCTCTATGTTATCTAAAGTTCCATGTGACCAACTTACTATTGCTCATCATTAGGACTTCTGCTAGCCGGCAGACTGAGAAAGACCCATTTAATTCCATCTTTTAGATGCATGTTATGCGCAATCATTTACATACACATCAACCAAACTCGGAACCAGAATAACAATTCTGAAGTCATAAGAATCAAAGATGATCTTTACTGATCGAATGCATAGGCAACACATGAAAAGGGAGAGGAATACCATAACAGATTTTAGAAGTATATAGTGGGGGCTAATCCCTAAGTAAGACATTGGTGTTCCTTGAAAAGGGAAGCAAAACTAAGATAAAATTCTAACATTTTGATGCAAAACTCCATTGTTATGATACAATTGTCTGAAATGAGATCACAGAGTGAATAAAACAAATCATATTCAAAATGGTCTGTCTTAATGGCAAGACATGCATGTAGATAATGACTATGTTTTTTGGTCACCAAAGGATATCTCCTCAGCTAAAAGTTAGTTGCCATTGAAAACACCAAAAAATGACAAAAAGAGTAGCAAAAACAGAGTTCAATGGGTTTTACAAAAAGCCTCTTTGTATTTGCCATCAAGTGCTGACCATAGCAATGAAAATAGAAATTTCAGAAAGAAAGACAAAGCACGAAAGAAAATCATAGGCATCGATTACAGCAATGCAAATAAAAGAGAAAGTACAGAAATAATCAATGACACACCTGAAACCATAAAACTTTAAAGATGAGGAAAACAAAATCCAAGTAAAAGCCCTAGGGTTCTAAGTCCAAAATCCTTCTTATGCAACCCCAAGTCGCTTTCTCGTGGTGATTGAAGTGTATCTCTTTTCTGAGAAAATAAGAAATACAAAAAAAAGAAAATTAGAAAAAACTGAGCACATGAAACATAATGGGCTTTAAACCATTTTTGTGTACTGTTATAAAAAATCAGAAGAAAAGGGGCTGAGATATTAGTAAATAATTTTGAGATTTAATGAGAAAATCAGTTTATGTTTGGGTTGGAGAAGAAAGTCATAGGATTTTTGCTTTGTCTTATTGTTTTCATTTTTCATGGATAAGTGCACTTTCTTTGTGAACTTGAAATTCCAATAAAATGTGTCTGTGTGTGAGAGGAGTAGATGCAAGATGGAAAATTAACAGAGTTTTGATGCTTAGTTCTAACAGAAGTTTAGGGAATGTAATCAATTGCAAATGAAATCATCAATCAAATAACATTTAAAGCAAACCAACGCTAAATAAAAAGAAAGAAGATTTGAAGAGTTGCTACAAGATCACTTAATATGAATGATACCATAGAGTTCAAAACAGAGCATAAATTCAATGAAGCATGTAAGGAAAATTCATCCTAGTTAGGGTTCCTTTTGTCTTAAATAATTTTGAGCTATGATGAAAAATTAAAGAACTTGAAAAAAAATCTCATATGAGTGTCCTTTCTTTATAAAGAATGTAATCAATTGCAAATGAAATCATCAATCAAATAACATGTAAACCAAACCAACACTAAATAAAACGGAAGAAGATTTGAAGAGTTGAAAGCCTAAATTTCAGTTACAAGATGAATTAATATGAATGATACCAAGACAATGACAAGGAACAACTAATGAGTAGTAAGGATAATAAAAATCCATGGTGGCTGGTTTGACTTTGTTAAAAGTTAATTATGCATAGATCTTACATTCATACATTGATGAAATTCTGAAGTAATGTATACAAAGATATTTTTTTCTTTTTTCAAGGATTAGTTGAAACTTATTGAAAAAGGAAGACAGAGAAAAGTACAACAAACACATCAACCAAGGAACAAAAATCGAAGGGCCAAAAACAGAGCATAAATTCAATGAAGCAAATAAGGTAAATTCATCCTAGTTAGGGTTCGTTTTTGTCTCAAACAAGTCATAATTTACTGTACATTAGGTAAGACTAAGACAAAAAATTTTGAGATATAAGGAAAAAATTAAAGAAATGATTGGATTGGGTAACTAAGTTTTTTCTTTCCAATTGCCACTAAGTTGGAGATATATCTGAGCTTCCCACTATGAATGCCCGTCGTGTAAACAAGGACCAGCTCTCATCCTCATCTAAACAACCCAAATTATAGGCGGGAATAGTGCCCATGATTCTTGAAACCTCTGAACTTCGAGTAGTTATTATAATTCTACTTCCGTTTGCCCCAGAACTGAATGGGGACTGTAGCCTATCCCAGTCACTATGATTTGAGACGAGTAGAAATCTCTAGCCACTCAATTCTTCCTTGAGGCTAACTTGAAGTGGATCAATTTCCTTAAGATCACAAGGTTTCTTTGTCACTGATTCCATAATTGCTTTTGTTAGTCCACGCATATCAAAATCTTCAGAGACGCGGACCCATCCTCGAACTGGAAAATGATCTCCCACGCTTTCATCATTGTAAATAAATTGGGCGAGAGTTGTCTTTCCGAGGCCCCCAATGCTGACAATCGGAATAACAGATATATCCTTGGACGACGATGATGACGACGACGATGATGCGGATTCATCCAGTAGCAATTTTACTATCTTCTCTTTATCCTTATCCCGACCGAATATATTTGATTCGTTTATTAAGGAGCTAGTCAGCGATTTCCTTTTTTATTTCACGCCGCCTCCCTCCATCTCCTTGTCTGAAATGAAGGTCATGCCTCTCCTTTGCAATTTTATCCAGTCTCTCCTGAATTTCCTTCATCTTCTGTACTATCGTCTTATCTCGAGACAAAAATGGGATGGAATTCAAAAGAGCAGAAAAGACGTTGTATACCTGATGCTTCCTCTTCCTGAATTGATCTCCGCCTTCCAATTTTAATCGGAGAACTTGGGTTGCAAACTCTTCCACTACATCATCTGTTTCATATGCAACATCCTTAAGCTTTCGAAGCCAATCTTTAATTCATTACTCGTTACTTGCTGTTCCTCAGCATCTTGAAGCACAGCTTGAATTGTGGATAATGTGCTGGAAAAGTTTTTGATCTCCTCATCAATACCCCACCGTAATTTAATCTCTTTAATTTAATCTCTTTTATGGATTCCTCCAATTTGCCAACGATTGCATCAACAAGAGGGGATAGTAAGTAATCTGCCATACTTGTTCTAGTATTGGAGAGACAAACTAACAAATCGTGCTTCAAAAAAAAGTAAGATTAGAACAGTAAGATACGAACTCAAAACACCTCTGGTTTTTTTTTTAGCATAGGGTGGACATGGTTCGGTTCGGTTTTGGGCTAAACCCAGAACCGAACCATATATAATCGGTTCCCTGAAATTGGAACCAGAACCGAACCATATATGTAGGGAACCGAACCGAACCAGAACCATATATAATCGGTTCGGTTCGGTTCGGTTCTGGGTTTACCCAACCTTCACCAATGGCCCTGTGACCCCTGTTTAGTGTTTAGTAGATGTCCATTCTGCTAAACATCTACATGTGTAATGCGACAAGGCGCAAACCATAGTAACAGTAATAGTAGTGGGCTAGTAACAGCCTGGGTGATATTTATTATTTTTGGTCGTCATTTTACATTTGATTAAGGCATGAAAAAGCAGAAAATGAACGGTTTGGATATTCCTATGAAGTGGGCCAACAAATGAACGGCTTGGATATTCCTATGAAGTGGGCCGTACATTACTTTTTTGAAAATACTAGATTTTAGGGCCACACCCCACACCCTATAAAATCTCGTGGAAATGATATTTCCATCCCCTGCATGAATTAAAACTTATAGGGGGTGAATTAAAATGGTGGGGTGATTTTATCAAATGAGGAGGTATGGAACTTAAGGACTTAAGGTGAGGGTCAGTTCTCGGTTCGGTTTTCGGTTCCGGAATCCCAAACCCAGAACCGAACCGAATTTGCTCCGGTTCCCGGATTTCGGAACCGAACCATATAGAAATGGAACCGAACCGAACCGAACCGAACCATATGTGCCGGTTCGGTTCGGTTCCTCGGTTCGAACTAGAACCATGTCCACCCCTAATAGAGAGCCTCTTGCAGTGGGGGAAAACAAGTAATGAATCATTATTTTCCTCATGTTCAATATGGCCCACAAAGATCATCACACAATACCCACATTAAAAGCACTGTTTCTACTTTCTTTCGACGAAAAATGAGCGTATAACAAATTTTACACGGAAAGAAGGACAGTGATAAATTCACCCCTTCTATGTATTCACCCCGTATTTTTCAAAATGGACAGTGCAGCCCACGCCATACGATGATCCAAACTGTCCATTTGATGGGCCAAAACGTAAATAGATTGTGCCCAAAAAAATATTACCATATGATGATTCTAACCCTCCGATCTAAAGAGGGACTCACATTGTGAAAAATTCTATTAGATCGGACAGTTGGGATCATCCTATGGAAATTATTTTTGGGGCAAAATTGAAGTATAATTGTTATACTATACGATTTCATTCCGTTGCGCATAACGATTTTGCCAGAGGGTTCTAACAAGCTGTATCAGAGCAACTAGAGAATAGATTAGAGGCTAACGAACCAAAAATAGATCATGCGGTTACCCACTGTGAGCCCGAACGTTTATGCCGGCTATCCGAGGTTCCTAGTCTTTGTGTGATTTTAATAAACATAGGACTGTTTTTAGAAAACAGCAGATCTAATCTACTTTCTGAATTTTTTTCAGATGATCGCTTTACATGGTTGGATAGTACACTCGAATACGAATCCAACGCATCAAGAATCATCGAAATCCGACAGGCGGATTAGAAGATACGATTTTTTGAAGTTGCATGTAATTTGCTGGAATTGCTGAAATTTTGGTGCGAAAATCAAAATGGGTTTTTTTTATTTTCACCCCAAACAAGTTTGAAAAACTTGTAACCCAGGCATGAATTTTTCAAACAATGTCTTAGGGAGTTTGTAGCATGATCAGAACCATGATAGGTCTTTCAGATAATTGAATCCCACTCAGAATTATCCTAAAGGTCATGCTATCCGGATTATGTCCCCTGCACAGGACGGATTTTTGTTTTTCCTATCAAACGATCTTGTTTTCGTGCAAATTTTTTTATGGTGATTTCTTAGATCATATAAATTTTTTTTATGATGGTTCTAATGGAAATCATATTGGTTGTATATTAATTAAAAATTATTCAACCTATTAAAAGTGCAAAATAATCGCTTAAGGTGAATATTGGGCAGAAAGGGAGTTTGGACCTCAACTTGTGCGCTACAAGCATAAGTTATTTTATAGTTTTATGTGCTGATGTGCAAGTGGTTTATCTTCTCATTCGTTGTTTATTCCACATATTATCCGCAATGTATTAATTTTAATTTTATTTAATTGTTATCTCCCTCTGAGCAGTTGTGCGGACAACTGGTTTCCCATGGAGATTTGATCCTGATGTATAGATTACCTAGGCTAGTGTAGGACACTAGGGTATTGTATTTCATGTTCAAAAAAGCTCAGTTGATGATCGGATCGTTGACAAAGAGGCCGGCGGACGGATCAAATCACCCGTGGCATGGAGATGCTTCAGATGGTCTGGCAGATGATGGCGGCTCTTGATTCGACCAAGGACGGAATTATGCATCAATGTTGCTGATGTACATGGCCTTATATGATGAGGCATATATATGAAATTTATCCCTTTGGATGATTCGCCTTGAGGTCGGCAAATTTTCCTACTGCGAAAGCATTTAGTTGCCCAAAATTCACCCTCAGTTTGGTAATGTGGAGTCGTGGGGATACCCTTATTGTAATAAGGTTAGTGGGAGTTCCCTACAACCCAAATACCAAATTACCAAATTGAGCCTATGGTTTGGATGGATGTGTTCATGTGATGGATGCCTAATGATTGGTTTATGCTTGTTTAATGTGCATGTTTTATTCCATTTGATAGTTGTTTGCTTAAAACATGCAAGTAATGTTATATTTACACTCCCACTATAAAAATACCCTCATTATGATATTAAGTTGATAAATGGAGTTCAAATTGAAAGAATTAAACTCCACGGCCTTCCATAGCCATCTAGTGGTTGGCTAGTCAAGAGAATAGAACGGTCATATGCCAAAGCAGAAGCCGATTCCATTCCCTTGGCTAGAGTAACCGTTAGATTCCCATGGGGATAAGGGAAACATGCAAAAATACAAAAGTCACATGCCAAAGCAGAAGCTTTTGTAAATTTACATTGTTTTTCGAGGCAGTGGGTCTAAGTTAACCAAGCAAAGGGTATTGAAGCCCAAAGGATAATCATACTGCGATGCTTGGAGGCCAAAAGGAAAATTGAATATTATGTGAGACATAATGGATTAGAAGAATCCGCTTGTTCAAAGTTATGAATAGGTTTCCGATACCCATTGGAGAAATTACAAATTTCTCTTGATTCACGAGGTTGAGGGGCTCGTGAATGAGACGTGCAATGAGTGGTACCATCGTAGATCGAAAACCCAGATCCGATGGAAATATATCATGAAATTAATGAACTTAAATTTGGTAGTCTTGCTAATGTATGTCTCTCTTTTTCATTGAATGTAGATCAATGGCTTCCTTCAACCCACTAGCTAGAATCCTAGAAGTTAATAAGTTAACCGGCCCTAATTACATTGACTGGAAAAGAAATTTGATGCTGGTTTTAACAGCTGCGAAAGGTTACTAGGTTCTTACCACTGCTAAACCTGAAGAGCCTACTATCGATGCCCCACAGGCTGAAAGGGACAGGAGACAGAAATGGCCTGATGATAATGAAATGGCTAAGTGTTATATCCTTGGATCCGTGTCTAATGTGCTCCAACAACAACATCTTGGAATGGCTACAGTCACAGAAATAATGCTTAATCTAAAAGAATTATTTGGAGAGCAGAATCGCACAGCTAGACTGATTGCGATAAAGGGCCTTGTATCCACTAAGATGGTAGAGGGAACCCCGGTCAGGGACCATATGTTAAAGATGATGGGTTTCCTTAATGAACTCGACATCTTGGGGGCTATCATGGATGCAAAAACGCAGATAGACATTGTTTTTGCTTCCTACCAGGGTCATTCAACGAGTTTGTGATGACTTATCATATGAACAAGTTAACAATGACATGAACTGAGCTATTAAACCAACTCTAGTCAACTGAAGATCTGAAGAAGGTAAATAACAAGAGTATCTTCTTAGCTAAGGATAATGTGCCTTCAGTCTCCAAACCGAAAGGTAAGGGGAAAAGAAGGAAAAAAGGCCAAGCCTCAAAGAAAAAGGCTCCAGTGGTTAAGAATAAGAAAACTTTTAAGAAAAAGTCAACCAAAAATAACGATGCAAGCTTCCATTGTGGCAACCCTGGACATTGGAAGTGGAACTGCAGGAGCTACTTAGCTAGCAAGCAGGGTGACAAGCCTTCTCAAGGTATGTCGTAAGTTTTTGTTACTGAAACCAATATGATTGATCCTGCTTTTTTCTGGTGTGTAGATACTGGTGCGACCTCACACATCTGCAATGTTTTGCAGGGGCTAAGGATAAGCAGAAGGCTGACTGATGGAGAACTCAACCTACAGGTTGGAACTGATGCAATTGTTGCAGTTCAGGCTGTGGGTGATTACTATTTGGCATTTTCTAGGGGATATTACTATTAAAAGATTGTCTTTATGTGCCTTCTATAAGAAGGAATTTGATTTCTATTTCTAAACTTATTGCAGATGGATATTTAGTAGATTTTAATAAAAGTTCAGTTTTTATTAACAAGGAAAATTCTATTATTGTGGAAGGTGCATTAGTAGATGGTTTGTATCTAATTAACGCGAAAGAGAATGTGAGTAACATTGAGAGTGTTCCAAGCGTTGATGTTCCGAACCTCAAAAGGGCAAGGGAAACGGTAATTCCAACTCAACTTTGGCATCTTTGATTAGGTCGTATTGGTGTAGAGCGGATCACGAGGTTAGTGAAAGATGGTCCATTGGATTCTATTCAAGTGGAACCCTTTCCAACTTGTGAATCGTGTCTACAGGGCAAAATGACCAAAATTCCTTTTAAAGGCAAGAGTGGAAGAAGCGAAAGTGTGTTGTAGTTAATACATACGGATGTTTGTGGACCTCTTTCTCATCGTGTGAGAGGAGGGTTTGTCTACTTTGTGACTTTCACAGATGACCATTCAAGGTACGAATATCTGTATCTAATGCGACGTAAGTCTGAGACCCTTGCAAAGTTCAAGGAGTTCAAGAATGAAGTAGAAAACCAGTTAAATAAGAAAATCAAGACTCTTCGGTCTGACAGAGGGGGAGAGTATCTCTCGAACGAGTTTAAGGACTACTTGAAAGAACATGGAATAACGTCTCAATGGACTCCACCTGCCACACCCGAGTTGAACGGTGTGTCAGAAAGAAGGAATCAAACTTTCTTAGACATGGTTCGATCCATGATGAGTTTTGCCAAAGCACCGCTGTTTCTTTAGGGCTATGCCTTAGAAACAGCGCTCTATATCCTTAATCAAGTCCCAACTAAGTCAGTACCAATGACTCCATATCAGTTATGGACGGGTAGAAAACCCTCATTGAATCACATGAGGATATGGGGTTTTCCTACTCATGTTAAAAAGATAAGTGCTGACAAGTTAGAGACTCGGACCGAAAGGTTCTCTTTATTGGATATCCTAAGGAAACAAAGGGTTATTGGCTTTATAACCCTGGCGAACAAATTTGTGTTGTAAGCCGGAATGCCTCATGCTTGGAAGAAGAGTTCATCCAAGATGCAGGTGAGATGGAGAGGATTGCCTTGGAAGAGCAATATGATAATCCAATAGAGAGATATGAGGAAACTGAGCAAGAATCTAATGAGCCTACTCCGACACTTCGACATAGTATTAGGGAGATCAGAAGACCCCGTAGATATCTCTATATAGGTGAGGAAATTAATCCAAACATGGAAGAAACTGATCCCCTTAACTATAGAGAGGCGATGTTAGATATCGATGCGAGCAAATGGTTAGATGCTATGAAATCCGAAATGGACTCTATGTATTCTAACAAGGTCTGGACTTTAGTCGATCCAGCAGAGGGTATTAAGCCCATTGGATGCAAATGAATCTTCAAGAGGAAGAAAGGCCCTGATGGAAAGGTGGAGACCTACAAGGCACGGCTTGTGGCAAAGGGTTATACTCAAAAGGCTGGAATTGATTATGAGGAAACCTTCTCGCCTGTAGCTATGTTAAAATCCATCAGGATTTTGTTAGCTATCGCTGCACATTATGATTATGAAATCTGGCAGATGAACGTCAAAATCACCTTCTTGAATGGAAACATTCAGGAAGATATTTACATGATCCAGACAGAGGGTTTTAAGGCTCCTGGAGAGGATAATAAGAAAGTGAGCAAGTTGCAGAGATCCATTTATGGATTAAAGCAAGCATCTCGCAGTTGGAATCATCGTTTTGATCAAGCGGTCAAAGAGTTTGGCTTCTCTCAAAATGTTGATGAGGCTTGTGTACACAAGAAGATCAATGAGAGTGCCGTAACCTTTTGGTTCTATACGTGGATGACATTCTACTCATTGGGAATGATGTAGGAATGTTATCTAACACAAAATTATGGCTTTCCAGTACATTTGCATTGAAAGATCTGGGTGAAGCTTCTTATATTTTAGGACTTAAATTGTTTAGGGACCGTAAAAGTAGGAAGCTTGGCTATCACAGGAGGCTTATGTTGATAAGATAATGGCAAGGTTTAATATGACAGATTCCAAGAAGGGATTAATCCCTTTCAGGCATGGAATCAGGCTATCCAAGAAGATGTCTCCAAAGACATCTGAGGAGAAGCAAATGATGAATAAAGTTCCCTATGCTTCGACTGTGGGAAGTCTTATGTACGCCATATTATGTACAAGGCCAGATATCTATCATTCTGTAAGTGTGGATAGCAAATATCAGTCAGACTTTCGTCCTGAGCATTGGATAGCGGTTAAACATATTTTTAAATATCTTAGGAGAACCAAACATTATTGTTTGGTTTATGGGGCAGACGAGTTAGTCATTTCTGGCTTTACCGACACAAATTTTCAATCTGACGTCGATGACATGAAGTCTTCTTCAGGCTTTGTTTTTACTTTGGTTAGTGGAGCGATATCTTGGAGGAGTTGTAAACAAGACACCACAGCAGATTCTACCACTGAAGCAGAGTATATCGCTGCCAGTGAAGTGGCGAAAGAGGCAGTCTGGCTGCAGAAGTTTTTGGAGGACCTTGGCGTTGTTCCCTCTGTTGAGAGACCAATTACGTTGTATTTTGATAACAACGGGGTTATTTCTCAAGCAAAGGAACCAATGTCTCATCAGAAGTCCAAGCACGTCCTTCGGAAGTATCATGTGATACGGGAGATCATTGACAGAGGAGATGTTGCCATAGCAAAGGTGGCTTCATCGGATAACATGGCAGACCCTTTCACAAAGTTCCTTAGTCAAAAAGTGTTTGACAAGCATGTAGAAGGAATGGGTCTTAGATATATGCACGAATGGATCTAAAGTCAGTGGGCGATTACTTTAAATTCCAGTGTACATTGCATTTTTATTAATAAAAAATTATTTCATGACATCTATAGGTGCTATTATGTTCATATGTGAGATGTGCTTGTTTTACACATATTAGTACTTAGGTAGCAAAGTAGGAATACCATGCTCAAGGATTCACAGATCCTAGGGAGCAGGGAGATATGGAATTCCCGTTCTTTGCAAACCTTAAAAGTTCCTGGTTGGGGTGAAGATAGGACATCTCCTCCTGTACACAACCAGCACCGGTCTTGCCGACATGCACGTGTCGTGGAGTGACTTATCTCAGTCACTTGGGTAGTAGACCCTAAGCAAGAAGAGTGGGAGCAACGATTGGGATCACGCTTTGAACTAGATCTCATTGGAATAGCCTGTGAACAGGAGATAGTAAGGATATTCCACCAGATAGGACGTGAGGGATCTTATTAGTCTGTAGGCCCGTCCCGTTATCTTGGTTCATCTTATAATGATTCTCTTAGGAATCATTTGAGGGTGGTACTAGAATCGTTGACAAACCTATGAGACTAATAGTGATACTCGACAAGGAATTCTTCGCCTCATATACATGAGGGTACCATCTACAGTTTTGGTCAGAGCAGTAGGCTTATAAAATACCTGGTCAGGTGGATTTGATAAATATTTTATCAAATATTTTACGAAAATATTTTGAATGGTTTTAGCAAATCCATTTGCGGGCCTAAGCTGCTTAACTGAAAGGTATACCCAGAGTGGGCCCAAGGGGTAGTGTATGTCCACCCCCCGTAGGGCTCAACTCAGTAGATGGAGAACAGAGAAAGGACTTGCACATATTGGATGTGATTAGGGGTAAGATGATTTGACGGTCATCTTCAGAGTTACGTCTCGATGGAGGCCACTACTCAATGCGATTGTGGTTTGCGAACTGTGGAAAAAGGTCACAGTGGGATCTTTCATTGGGTTCTGCAGGATCGACCGTTGAATCCCTGCAACGATCCCACTCACAACTCGATTGACCTCTTTGTATCTACTAGATACGGGTCCCGCATTTATTTGATTGCACAAACAAACTTATTTCGTTGCATTTGTTGCAAAGGGAACAGATATCATAGCGTATGTACACTATGGGATATATTGGAAATACGAAATTGGTTAAGTGTTAACCAAAAGGATATTAAAGGTATTATATAATGTCTAGATGGAGCTTTATTCTCATTGGATGGGAATTATTTATTTAATTGGAAGAATTAAATAAATATTTGAAATTAACCCTATTGGAGAAAATTTCATATTGAGGGCAAGTGGGAGATTGTTAGTCTATGTGCCCTAAAAATAGAATTTTATCCAATAATAAGGGATAGATTTGGAAGATAATAATTGATATTATCTTATTAATTAATAATTAAAACAAATTGCAAAACTAGTTGTATTAGGAAACTAATTTCCTAAGAGATAGCAAAGAGATTTTGTGGGAGATTTTGTAGGAGATTTTGTAGATCTTTATGCAAACAAATTTGTGCTTCAAAAAATCTCACGTCCAACTTGGCAAGCAAAAACGTCCAATAATGATTGGACTTTGTATTTTACAAAGGTGAAAAAGTTGCACACTACTATTTGATAAATCTTATTTGAGATCTTTTAGGATTTCAATAAGGCAAAACAATTAAAACAATAAAGATATGAGAAGAAGTGGACGTTTGTTTTAATGAGTAGTATTGTTTTTGAAAACTCTCCCATAAGTGAAAAACCTCTCTCTCCTTCTCCATTACTTCTAGTTGATCACCATTAAAGCTCCATCATCTACCATTGGATTTCCCATCCAAAGAACTGATTTGGATCAGTTTATAAAACTAGATTGTGCAAAGGTTGTTCTATTGATTGTGCAAAATCAACGGATCCCATCGGATCAACTTGCGGCATTCGCGAAGAAAAGTTTGTTCGTGGCGATTCGGGGAGTAGATCAAGCAGACGATCTTCTTCGTGGTAACTTCTTCAAATGTATGATTTTATCTATTTATTTTATCACCAAAATATAATCTAGTTCCTAGAAATCCGGGATTAAGGGCAAAATTGAAGTATAATTGTTATACTATGCGATTTCATTCCGCTGCGCATAACGATTTTGCCCAGGGGTTTTACGCCCCTTCTAACACGAGTTTCATCCCTGGCAACAAGAACTAACTAGGCAAAACTTAGGTCGATACTGGAATCAAATACAGAAGCTCCAAAAAGAAGATAAGAACTCTAAGATAATAGCTTCTCTACAACGTGATAATGTTTACACTCTTTTTTTAAAAAAAAGATGACCTAAAAAGCTTTTTTTTGGACTATTATTCAAAAATTAGTGGAAAGTTGAAAACGACCAAAGTGCTTTCACTGTTCACACTATTTTAGCGGACAAAATTGCCCCTCCTGCCCATTCACCTGTTAGACACCATTTTAGAGAGAAAAAGTGTTATTTTATCTCTTTTTCCCTTCTTTAGACGTGACTTTCACCTCCACCAAAGCTTTCTTCTTCAACATGTACACGTTTTCCTTTTGCCTCCATTAGAGCTACGTTTGGAGTTTGCAAGCTAGGTAAATCTGTGTAGCTAAGTATGTTTGTGGTTGTGGTTGATTTAAATATATTTATTTTGTGCTTTGTATATTGTGTATGTAGTTTTGTAGAATGTATATAGTTTTGTAGAGTGTTTGTAGTTTTGTGGAGTGTTTTTTGCAGAGTGTATGTAGTTTTGATGTATGTTATAATACTCAATCCCCAAACATGTGTTAAAGTCAATCGTTAAACGCTATTAAATTTGTTAAAATTTTGTTCATTGGATTGGATTCCATGTAGTAGATATTGTCTATTTGGATTGGATTCCATCCTTTAATAATGTTTGATGATTGTTGGAATAGTGGTTGATAACCGTGTAATTAGTGGTAGACAGGGTATATATAGTGGTTGCAACATATATTGGATTGGATTGCATCTACTTTATATTGAGTGATTGGATTGGAATCCATCTACTCCACGAGTGGTTGAGGATTGTTGGAAGAGTGGTTGAAGCTGTGTAATTACTGGTTGAAATGATATCAATAGTGGTTGCAACACTGTGAGTAGTGATTAGTGTGCACAAGGCGTCGTCCAAACTCTTCACACACTGGTTGTCCAAATTTTGTTCATTGGATTGGATTCCATCTACTTCATCACTAGTGGTTGAGGATTGTTGGAATAGTTGTTGAAGTAGTGTAATTACTGGTTGAAATGGTACCAATAGTGGTTGCAATACTGTGAGTAGTGATTAGTGTGCACAAGGAGTTGTCCAAACTCTTCCCACACAGGTCCAGGATTGTCCAAATTTAATTCATTGGATTGGACTACATCTACTTCATATTGAGTGATTGGATTGGATTCCATCTACTCCACTAGTGGTTGAGGATTGTTGGAACAGTGGTTGAAGCTGTGTAATTACTGGTTGAAATGATATCAATAGTGGTAGCAACACTGTGAGCAATGATTAGTGTGCACAAGGAGTTGTCCAAATTGTTCCCACACTGGTTGTCCAAATTTTGTTCATTTGATTGGATTGCATCTACTTCATATTGAGTGATTGGATTGGATTCCATCTACTTCATCACTAGTAGTTGAGGATTGCTGAAATAATGGTTGAAGCTGTGTAATTACTAGTTGAAATGATACCAATAGTGGTTGCAACACTGGGAGTAGTGATTAGTGTGCGCAAGGAGTTGCCCAAACTCTTCCCACACTGGTCCAGGGTTGTCCAAATTTAAATCATTGGATTGGACTGCATCTACTTCATATTGAGTGATTGGATTGGATTCCATCTACTCCACTAGTGGTTGAGGATTGTTGGAATAGTGGTTGAAGCTGTGTAATTACTAGTTGAAATGGTACCAATAGTGGTTACAATACTATGAGTAGTGATTAGTGTGCACAAGGAGTTGTCCAAACTCTTCCCACACTGGTCCAGGGTTGTCCAAATTTAGTTCATTGGATTGGACTGCATCTACTTCATATTAAGTGATTGGATTAGATTTCATCTACTCCACTAGTAGTTGAGGATTGTTGGAACAGTGGTTGAAGCTGTGTAATTACTGGTTGAAATGGTACCAATAGTGGTTGCAACACTGGGAGTAGTGATTAGTGTGCAGAAGGAGTTGTCCAAACTCTTCCCACACTGGTCCAAGGTTGTCCAAATTTAGTTCATTGGATTGGACTGCATTTACTTCATATTGAGTGATTGGATTGGATTCCATCTACTCCACTAATGGTTGAGGATTGTTGGAATAGTGGTTGAAGCTGTGTAATTACTAGTTGAAATAGTACCAATAGTGGTTGCAACACTGTGAGTAGTGATTAGTGTGCACAAGGAGTTGTCCAAAATCTTCCCACACTGGTCCAGGATTGTCCAAATTTAGTTCATTGGATTGGATTCCATCTACTCCACTAGTGGCTGAGGATTGTTGGAACAGTAGTTGAAGCTGTGTAATTACTGGTTAAAATGGTATCAATAGTGGTTGCAACACCGTGAGTAGTGCTTAGTGTGCACAAGGAGTTGTCCAAACTGTTCCCACACTGGTTGTCCAAATTTTGTTCATTGGATTGGATTGCATCTACTTCATATTGAGTGATTGGATTGGATTCCATCTACTTCATCACTTGTGGTTGATGATTGTTGGAATAGTGGTTGAAGCTGTGTAATTACTGGTTGAAATGGTACTAATAGTGGTTCCTTGTGTCGAGTAGTCATCAGAAATTGTTAGATGGGCATAAAACAAAAGAATCATCTCCGGATAAATTGGTTTCTTCAACTCTAGGATGGGAGTCCAACCTTGAAAATAAAAAAAAATAGCGCTATCATAACGATGCAACTCGGGCAGATCTACATATCGTCCAGATAAGTTCTTGCGAAGCTGTAGTTCCTTATACCGCTTTCTCGCTTTGTCAATGGTAAAGAAACGAGCTTGAGCTTGGGATCCACACTTTCTCCGACCACTCGCCGCTTCCGTTGTTGGGTCCGTACTACCCTCGCCTACTTTCTCCTTCCCATTCGCTTCTTAAATAGAGAAGGAAACGAAAGGGAGGTAGGTTAACCCCAATTAATACTAAGTTTAGCCCAATTAATACGATGTTTTGGTTTTCCCTTTTTTTTTGAAAAAAAACCTCAAAGTCGACTCTGGAGTTGACTTTGCAACCACTGTTTTATGCAAAGTTGACTCTGGAGTCGACTTTAAAACCACTGTTTGAATCAAAGTCGACTCCGCAGTCGACTTTCAAAGCACTGTTTCAGTAGAAGTTGACTTTGGAGTCGACTTTGCAACTATTTTAGAAAAAAAAATGTGATCGCCCTTTATGTCCGGATTGCTTTATACAAAGTGATTCCACATACACCAACAAGTGAAACAATATTTGTAATAACCGATAAAAAAAATGACCTCATAGGTGGGTAATCATCGGCCATTACTCATTTTACCCGAGTTAATCGGGCATGAGGACATCTGGCATAATGGGGCTTACGCGGTTTGAACCCGACGCTGAGCGTGGATTGAACGGCTTCCTACCAATAAGCCACCGCCCCAAATGTCAAAAAAAAGAAGAAGTGTAGATATACTTACATATATTAAATATTACCAATAGTCACTATTCAAAGTTACTGTGCATTGACACTATTTACATCACTATTAATATTTACTATTCACAGTAGGACCCAACCAAGTACTATTCACCAGTGGGACCCACCACAAGCGGGTCCCACACAAGCGGGTCCCACCACAAGCGGGACCCATCACTAGTGGGAACTACTGCAAGAAGGACACCGCAATCATTTTCATTAACTCATCGACTAAGCGGGTGAACTCCACAGCCACTATCATTAATGAGTAGTTGCGCTTTACCGACAAAAATAATAATTAAATCATATTAATCATCCTATTACTATTAAAGGAGCCTTTACTATTCATTTATTTATACCTTTACTATTTATATATTTTCGTAAAAGCATTTAAGAGAGTAGTTGAAAAAGTTGACGAAAGTTGTCATTCCCTATTCAGTGTCACTATTCAGTCACTATTCAAATACTATTCATGTCACTATTCACTCCCGCTTTCCCTCTAAATAGAGGAAGAGAAGAAGAAGAAAAACAGAAAGGAAGAGAGAGAGAGAGAGAGAAAAGAAAGAAAAAGAAAAAGTGTTAAGGAAAAGTAGAGAGAGGAGAAAAGAGAAAAAAAGGATTGGGAAAACCACTTTCCCTATAAATAGAGAAGGTCGGTTCTACCACCTATGTTAGATTTTGTTTCTAAAATATTGGGATGAAGCTTGCATAAGAGGCGATAATTCGCTATAGATTATGCAAGTTTTATCATTATATTTAAGAAACTCCTGTGAGAAGTTTTTATTCACAATGGAGGTTTAATTTGTAAAATTGACTTAGTCAGGTGGATTAATAATGCCTCAGGATGCAAGCCTTAAAAATATTTGAACGGTGAACTGCTAGCATAGTAGCCGTGAAATAAACTTAAAGGTAAACTGCTAAGCATAGTAGCCATGAAATAAACTTTAATTAAGGAATTGCAAATTGCTGAGCATAGTAGCCAAGAAGTAAACTAAATCAAAGAATGGTGAACTGCTAAGCATAGTAACCATAAAATAAATTGGACAGAAAGGACACTGCCCTGAAGCATAAATTAGACAGAAAGGACACTATCTGGACAATAAGGACACTGTTTTGAGATTAGAATATATTAAAATTAGAATATATTAAATTTTTACAGGATATTTGCAGTTCGATCCACTCCAAGGTGTAAGCTCGAAAAATCTGTGATCGGAAAATTTTCAGGTAGGGGTTTTCCTTCCTTTGATTCTCTTTTTGCTATAAGGGTTCCCTATCTTCTGATTTCCTCTTTGCTATATTTGATGTAAGGGTTCCCTATCTTTTGATTCTCTTTTTGCTAAACTTGATGTAAGGGTTTTCTTCCCTTTGATTATCTTTTGCTATACTAGATGAAAGTATTTTCTATTCTTTGATTCTCTTTATACGCAATTGCCATAAGAGTTTCTATCCTTCTGAGATCCACAACTGATGAGAATCCAAGGGGGATCCTTTCTTTCAGACCCCATTCCTTTCAGATAAATGATAAAGCTATAATTCTATTGGTATCCTCGAAACTTTGTTTCCTTAAAATATGTTTAGGGTTTATCTTGTGATGCCCTAATTCTGAATATGGACTGAGTTATGATATGATGAGGGGTGGACGCACTATAGTCCTCCATGTGCACGTGGGTAATGATGACTCTAGAGAGTGTAAATCTAGAGGATTATGAGCAGAGGTACGGCTATTAATGGGCTGAGATATGGCTATGAATGAAAGCATCTATGCTTAATGAAGTCCATATATATATATTTCTTGATATCATGTTCTGTAAGTTTTCTCTATACGTTTGGAAAGTTTGTTGTGCTTATTATTTCTTTCCATATTTTAATTTGAGATGTTTTATCTACAAAATATCATGTTCTTATGAGCTTGACAATTCTACATCACTTGCTGTTTATATCCTACTGGGCTATTTGAGCTCACTCTTTTTCCTTATTTTATTGTTCCAGCCCCCAGGTAAAGTAAAGATGAAAGATGAGGAACGCTGGAGTTGAATCCAGAATTGTTCCAAAGGACAAATATGTCTTAACTATGTCTTGAATTAAGATGTAATAAGTTAGACCTAATTTCTGTAAACCCTCTAAACATGGTTGTTGTATTTGAGATCTTGGGAATAATGAAAGTCTTTGAGAAAAATGAAGTAATTTAGTATTTAATATTCTCCTATGCCCCGAGTTATGTATTTCTAAAAATCCAGCTTGTTATAACATTACACAATGAGATTCCACATACACCAATGTATCGACATAGAAAGTGATTCCACATACAGCAACAACTCAAACACCATTAGACAATGTGATTCCACATACACCAATGATGAGGACTGATTAAAAAAATAAGAAATTGCTCAACATTCCCAAAGTCTTATACATTGACACGCCCATACACACCCTCTAAGAATTCATTGAGTATAGTGCTTCTCATCGCAGTAATGTTTGCCTCCCAGAAGTCCAAATCTTCATATTTGCTCAGGTAATCCATTTCCTTAATAACAAATAAGCCACAGTCAAACCTGCAAGAAGGTCAGATAAGATGAAATTAGAACTGACCATATTTTATAGCTATAGGGACAAATTCAAAATATGATACATCACCATTTTTTTCTGAATGGGCCGTTTAGTGGGTTCAACCACTTAAAATGCAGTTAACTTCACATTATGCGTGTCATCGAAGAACTTCTGAAGGTAACTTATCTGTGAAACATCGACAAGTACGTAAGGGTTTCAAAATAAATATGAAATTAAGCTAAGTCTGTAGGGATACGTACCACAGGCAACGCCTCCGGATAATATGTACCATCTTGAAGAGAAATGTACACTACAAAACACTCCTTAACCATATCCAATTCTACTAGGATCCAATGATTCGGGACATTCAAAGGAATGAGGACTCTTCTTAGTTCCGAAGGTGGGATTCCTTGTAGACGTTGAACGTATTTGGCAAGCGTCTCGGGACCAGTATAGCTATTGTCGGTCATACATTGCTATAAACCAGATGGAATCCAATCCAATGAACAACATTTCGACAACCCTTAAGCAGTGTGGGAAGAGTTTGAACAACTTCTGATACACATCAACAACTATTCCCATTGTTGCAACCACTATTCATATCCTTTACCTCTAATGACACAGCTTCAACCACTAGTGAAGTAGATGAAATGCAATCCAATGGCTCATTATGAACCACATGGAATCCAATCCAGTGAACAACATTTGGACAACCCTTCAACAGTGTGGGAAGAGTTTGAACAACTTTGGACACACATCAACAACTACTCCCAGTTTTACAACCGCTATTCATAGCCTTTCAACCACTACTAACACAGCTTCAACCATTAGTGAAAAAGATGAAATGCAATCCAATGACTCATTATGAACTAGATGGAATCCAATCCAATGAACAATATTTTGACAACCCTTAGCAGTGTGGGAAGAGTTTGAACAACTTCTGACACACATCAACAACTACTCCCAGTTTGCAACCACTATTCATAACCTTTCAACCACTACTGACACAGCTTCAACCATTAGTGAAAAAGATGAATTGGAATCCAATGACTCATTATGAACCAGATGGAATTCAATCCAATGAACAACATTTGGACAACCCTTAAGTAGTGTGGGAAGAGTTTGAACAACTCCTGACACACGTCAACAACTACTCCCACTTTTGCAACCACTATTAATAACCTTCAACCACTACTGACACAGCTTCAACCATTAGTGAAAAAGATGGAATGCAATCCAATGACTCATTAAGAAACAGATGAAATCCAATCCAATGAACAAGATTTCAACAACCCTTAATCAGTATGGGAAGAGTTAGAACAACTCCTGACACACATCAACAACTACTCACAGTTTTGCAACCACTATTCATACTCTTTCAACCTCTAATGACACAGCTTCAACCACTAATGAAGTGGATGGAATGAAATTCAATGACTCATTATGAAGCAGATGGAATCCAATCCAATGAACAACATTTTGACAACCCTAATTGCAGTCTGGGAAGAGTTTGATCAACTTCTGACACACATAAACAACTATTCCCATTGTTGCAACCACTATTCATACCCTTTCAACCTCTAATGACACAGCTTCAACCACTAGTGAAGTAGATGAAATGCAATCCATTGGCTCATTATGAACAAGATGGAATCCAATCTAATGAACAACATTTGGACAACCCTTAAGCAGTGTGGGAGGAGTTTGAACAACTTCGACACATATCAACAACTACTCCTAGTTTTACAACCACTATTCATACCCTTTCAACCTCTAATGACACAACTTCAACCACTAGTGAAGTGGATTGAATGCAATCCAATGAATCATGAACCAGATGGAATCCAATCCAATGAATAACATTTGGACAACCCTTAAGCAGTGTGGAAGAGTTTGACCAACTCCTAACACACATCAACAACTACTCCCAGTTTTGCAACCACTATTCATACCCTTTCAACATTTAATGACACAGTTTCAACCACTAGTGAAGTGGATGGAATGCAATCCAATGACTCATTATGAACCAGATGAAATCTAATCCAATGAACAATATTTTGGCAACCCTTAAGCAGCGTGGGAAGAGTTTGAACAACTTCTGACACACATCAACAACTATTCCCATTGTTGCAACCACTATTCATACCTTTTCAACCGCTAATGACACAACTTCAACCACTAGTGAAGTAGATGAAATGCAATCCAATGGCTCATTATAAACCAGATGGAATCCAATCCAATGAACAACATTTGGACAACCCTTAAGTACTGTGGGAAGAGCTTGAACAACTCCTAACACAGATCAACTACTCCCAATTTTGCAACTACTATTCATACCCTTTCAACCACTAATGACACAGCTTCAACCACTAGTGAAGTTGATGGAATGCAATCCAATGAAAGATGGAATCAAATCCAATGAACAATATTTTGACAACCCTTAAGCAGTGTGGGAAGAGTTTGAACAACTCCTGACACACATCAACAACTACTCCGACTTTCATTACTTAAAAAGACACTTTCAACAACTTCAACAGATTTCAACCAAGTTAAACACAAATTCAACCAAAATTTCAAACACATTTCAAACAATAACAACAGATTTCAAATACTATTTCATCTCATTTGACCTAGTAAAATAGATTACACCAATTCCAGCAACTAAAACAACTTTCAACCACTATATCAACCAGTACATCAAACACAAACATATTTCAGCTACTGTTTCAACACATTTCACACACTTCAACCACTAATTCAACCCATTTCAACCCCTAAAACAGATTTCAACGTCTATTTGAACCCATTCCAACCACTACAACCAATTACAACCAGTAATACAACCCATTTCAACTACTAAAACCGATTGCAACAATCCAACCAATGTCAACCACTAATCAGAATTCAACCACTAATTCAACCTCTTTCAACCAGTAAAATATATTTGAACCACTATTTCAACGAATGTCAACCACTAAATCAGAATTTAATCAGTATTTCAACCAATAAAAAAATTCAACCACTATTTCAACTTCTACAACATATTTCAACCATTAATTCCTCACAAAAAACCACTAATTAAACTCAATCTCCACAGACAAAAACCCTTAAAAAAAGTTGATTTTCAAAATCCTAACTACTCCAAATTGATTTACGAAAACCCTAAAAGAATAGGGGTTGAAATTGGTTTATAAAAACCGTAACAAAACCCTCAATAATGGCGGAAATTGGTTTACCAAAGCCCTAACAAATTGCAAAACTACAAACCAATGGAAGATGACAACAGAAAAGAAGTAATGGGTTTTTAATCTCGCACATTTGTAAAACCCATTGATATTTAAAAAAAAAAACTATCACAAGAGGAGAATACCTACTTCAATTTGCTTCAATTATGAGAAGACGTGATGGAGGTTCACCGCCGTGCAAAACCGGCCAGATGAAGGATTGAAACGCGTCAATATATGGCGGTGTGAATGATTCACAGCCGTGAAAATAACGGCAGATTAGTCGGCGTTAAGAAAGGCCCTTTTCTTCTCCGACGAATGGGGTTCACCGGCATGCGATTTCGTCTCCGTCGGAGGGAGGTAAAACGGCGATGGGGCTTTTGCAGTTTGTCGCTTGGTGGGAGGGAGAAGAAGGAGAGAGAACTGTTATGTTTTGAAACTAGAAAATGACCTAAAAAATAATAAAAAGACCCTTTTGTTTTACTCGTATGGAGAGAAGGGCAAACGGTTCCTCAAATTATAATGAACAGTGAAAAGCACTTCAAGTTGGTCGTTTTCAACTCTCAACTTCTTACGTGTCAATAGTCCAAGAAAGAGTGTTTTTTAGGTCATTTTCCCATTTTTTCCTTCCAAATCAATTAAGTTTAGGGCTTTCCAAGAAAAGCTAAGTCGTTGATTTTTTTGGCCTTAGTCATACTGTTTGGCATGAGACCATGACCATGGGCCGATAGCCTCATGGCCCTTCAGATGATAGAAGCAAATCCCCATATGTGACTTTCCAAAGTCTACAAGGGCAGTTGGGACATAGGAAAAGATAAAAAATATCAGTAAAAACAAAAAAAACCAATCTAAGGAAAAATTTTCCATGCTTACCAAACATGTCCTAAATTTTCGACAAAAAAGAAAATTTCAAATTTCACAAAACAAAATCATGGAAAATGAGTCAGCCAATCGTTGGAGAACCTATTTTCAAGGGTACAATCGGGAGAGGTGCAGTTAATTCTCTGGATGTATGGATCTTTGTTTATGTATTGTGGCAAAATGATGAAAGGAAATGGGCCCCATTGTACGACTCGTCGACTACACCCAATTAATTTATCTTAGTTTGTCTATGCTATGTTGTGGCATGAGCACATGTGACCATCCGGGTGTCCCGTTTCAACGTAGAATCGATCAAACCCTATTTTTGCACGAACCTGTTTATTTGTTTTAGTGACCTGTATCTTGGCAGAGTAGTGATCAAGTGGTCTCCTCGTAAAATAGGAATGAAGTGGTTCGGCTCTGTTTGGTTGCACAAAAGCCTAGCTTTTGCAGCTGCCGGTTTCACATCATGAATATTCTATGTTTGGTTGGCATTTGACGAATAAATCCTCCTTCTGCAGTGACATGTCACTCATGTCTTCTACGAACAAAGTCCAAGCAAAGAACTTAAAAAATGTGATTTTTTTGGTTGTATTTCTTTAGGAATGATGCTTTCTCTCTCTCTCTCTCTGTCTTTTACTTTCTTCTCTATCTGTATATTGGTAATGACACCTCCTGCCCTACTTTATGTGGTTGACAACCAAAAACTACATACCAATAGTTTACCAGGTATTCCAGGTAAATCCAAGGCTCTTTCCTCCTTATTCACTACTTACACCACTACTCTACTAGGTAAAACCAAACATAGCCAAGACATCTTCTAGTAGACTTGACAAGTGGTGTATACTTATGCCGACAAGGAGCATCACACAATAGTAACCCACTTTATGAAAAGTAAGCTTGATTGTGCCCACACTACATAAAAGTAAAGGAACAATAATTCTTTTGCCTGGTTCATGTGTTCTAGGAACCAACCACCACACATTAGAAAAAAGTATAGATCGACCGAGAAGCTCCAAAACAAGATGAGAACTCGAAGGCCCAATTTTGTATTTTGAGAACTGATTGCGATTCCAAAACTGATTGTTGGGCTCAAATTTACTTTTAGTTTTGAGTCTCTAGTCAGTTTTGGACCCAAAATCGGTACTCAAAATCCAACACAAATAGGGCATAAGATAACCACGAAGCTGACATTAGACATGAATTGAGAGATGCAAAATCTGCAACGAGTAATTAATCCAACTAGAGTATAAGATTCAAAGTAGGGATATGATAAATTCGCACCCCTTTACTATGAATTGACCTCGAAAAAGCTTTAAAAAGAAGGGTATGTGGCAGACTTTAACGCTTTTTGACATCAATTCCCGTAAAGGGGTGCGAATTATCCAAAAGGGGTGATAATTTATCATCGCCCTTAAAAGTATTTAGAAATATTGATAAGGATGAAGATACATTCATCAATGGAGGTTCCAAGTGAGCACCACATGCGTTCATGTGATAGGATCCGCCAATTCGACCCCACCGTGATCCGATGACTTTAGCCTCTTCGTTCTATTGGACCTCATTTAGACTGTTTGTTTCGGATTTTGAGAATTGCTTGAGTCCGAAAACTTATTATTGGACTCAGAATGGAGTTAAAATTTTAGTTCGATAATCAATTTTGGACTCAGTCAATTCTCAAAATCCAAAACAAAAGGTGCCTAAACTATTGATTTCATAGGCCTTAATCTTATGGACGAGATGTGTAGTTTCCAAGCCTAGAGTTAAGAGAAAGAAAAAAATCTAAGAAGACGGTGTATGTTAGGCTCTTTTTAAATGTTCAATGTTCATATGATAGGATCCATTGATCCGACCTACTTAAAAATTGTTGATTGGGATGTTCGTTCGGCATGAGGCTAGGACCGTGTATGTGGTCAACTAGAACGACCGTCTAGGTCCACATAATGGCATCTGAGGGCACAAGAGTCATTTCACACCTCTTCTAGAAGCCAATCTTAGAAACCATGCCCTAATAGGCAACCTTACTAGCGGAAAGGATAAGTATGGAAACCGACTACTTAGGCAAGTCGGCCAATCACAAGTACTCCATTAAAGGCAAGTTTTCCAAACTACCAGGGACTAGTCAATCAAGGGGGGACCAAACTCCAAAGTATGCATCTCACAACCAAACCATTTGTTTCTCCTCAAGATCTCCCTCCCTTTAGCGTTTAATTTGTATTGTTTGGTACACCATTTTGACTTGAGCATCAGAGCGTGCCGCCAGTGTCCAAACACCAGGCCCTCTAACGAGTTCTCTGTGTTCGCAAGTCATCCTAAACAGCCAAGCTCATCTACAATGCTCCCCCTAGGCTTGAGTCCAGATTTCAGCGTCAACCGGGACCTGTAGATAAATTGTTTTGATCACCGAATGGTTGGACCACCCACTTTTAATATACCTTTGCCACCAGTGGTTTTCCTTGAAAAAATATACACATAAAATATCACATTTTAAGGTTTCTTTGCATTTTTTCTTGAAACAAGGTGAAAACTGCACGTTGGAGAGTTTCTTTATAATGCATAGACAAACCATTTAAAGAAAAAATATGAGCAGGTGAAGTGGAACCCTTTTGTTCAATGATCCAAATCATTTACTTGTTAGGTCTCGTTACGATGGGGCATGCATCAAAATCTACTCACGCCAAAAAATTCTAATACTCTAATGGGGTTGTTCATAGGTAGTGAGAAAACAAAGAAGCAACGAATTAGTTTCTCACATGGGAAAGTTGGAATCGCAATGAGAGTTGATTTTGTAGCATGGACTAGCATCTATAGTTTATAAATCAGGGTGTATCAGTTGATACATGGACATATACAAGCAACGACATACCTTTGATATGGATACATCGATGAAGGTGTTAAGAATATGTCGTTCCACATATCATTGTTCATCAAATATATTGCATTTATATCAGATCCATCAACTTACGTATTTGAGATATACAAAACGATAAAAAATTGTATATTTGAGATGCACTTCTACTTACAATAGGTTTCACATATTGGCCCCACTTTACTTTCATGTAGCCTTTACAAGTAAGCCTAATTCACTATCTTATTTGACCCTCACAAGTAGGCTCCACAAGTACAATCATATAGGCTCACAAGTAAAGCCCTATAATACTATCATGTGAGCACGCAAGTAAAACTATATAATATTTAAGCTTCATTTACTAATTTGTTTATCTAGACAAATTTGACATCAAGATTCTTTATTTTTAGGCTTAGTTCATGGACCACCAGACTCATCATCCTGCCTCTTCGGCGAGCGGCATTCGGCGAGCGGCATTGCTTCCATAGATGATGCACTTGTTAAATCTAATTGTGTGTTCAAACCATAAGCATGCGATTTTATCGAATTGAGAACACAATTTAAGATTAGACATAAATACCTCTATTGGATGCTTTTGTGAATGGCGATGCCCAATCCCTTTGTGACATGAAGCGTCTGCAAAATGAAGAACAATTGATGGTGGTCTTCTACTCTCTCCGAGTTTCCTTATGTGCATTCCAATGGGAAGGAAATAACACCTTGTATTTGTGAGAGTCAACCCCATATTTATATTAAGTAAAGAGAAACCCTGGAGTCTGCCCATTATCGACTCTTGTTCCTCAAATAAGCCCACCAACCTTATTGGGCTTACATCAGGCCCACACATAATGTTAACCCATTACCATACCATTTCTAACGTGAACACACGCGGCTAAGGTGTTCCCGGCTCAAACCTTATTGATCACTAACCGTCTATGAGCCGATCCAGACTACTCTTTACTAATCAAACATTCTCTACAATCTGGTTTTCACAAAATACTATGCAAGTCCACTAAAAACCTTACATTCTCCCACTTGGATTGCATGGTACATTTGAAAGAAAACTTTAACATAAAGTTTTGGTCTAAAAACTTAATGTAAATGTAAAACCTTTAGTTTGTAAATGACTCTCCAGATTGTGATGGCCACAAAGAATGTTGAGAAGAGCGGCACCTTAAACTTTACTTTAATCAAACAAAGCCCCTAATACCCAATCATGAAGGTCGTTACATCATGTTATGACATAGGACCGTACATGTCAAAGTACTAGTAACCTCATCGATACAGGCTATATGTTAAGGAAATTACATGCAAATGTGATCTTTCATGCCTATTTTCAAATTGGTCAAAACTTTATGTCCATTACCAGACCCTAATGCTTCAACAAGTGAAGCTTTTAAGACGTGCAATCCTGATGTCTTAAGTACCTTTATACTTTACTCATAGGTGAGGAACCTTCATATCGTACGAGTAAAGCCTGCCCTGCTTAAAGCTTAAGCTTTAACTGTAACACCTCCAATGAGGCAACACCTCCCATGAGGCATAACTGTATGAAAACAATCATGTGTGCACAAAATAACCATAATTACATTATCGAGAATATACAAACTTTATTCATATAAAGTAGCTGCAAACAATAGAATAATACCGTTGAAACTCCGACTGAATAAAAATATCAAAATTACAAACTAACCCCATATGGGTAACATGCCCATTAAAAGCCTTTGGGGGGTAATCCTTTAGTTAGTGGGTCAGCAAGCATATCTTCAGTACGAATGTACTCAATAGAGGTCTTCAATTCTTGAACTTTCTTTCTAACAAGGAAATACTTTAATTCTATAAGCTTAGAGCCCGACAAACTTTTGTTGTTTCGAGAGAAACAAACTACAACATTGTTATCGCAATATATCTTCAGCTGCTTAGAAATGGAATCCACAACCTGAAGCCCTGAAATGAAGTTTCGTAACCAAACAGCCTGTACTGTAGCCTCATAATAGGCTACAAACTCTGCATGCATAGTCGAGCAACCCAATATTGTCTGCTTGACACTTTTCTAAGATATGGCTCCTCCTGCCAACATAAAGATATAACCTGAAGTAGACCTCATATCATCTGGACAACCAGCAAAATCTGCATCAGTATAGCCAATCACCTGAAGGTGATCTGACCCCCTGTATGTGAGCATAATATCCTTTGTCCTTTGGAAATAATGCATAACCTTCTTTGCTGTTGTCCAATGATCCATACCAGGATCACTTTGAAATCTGCCAAAAACACTGATAACAAAAGCGATATCTAGACGAGTACACACCTGCACGTACATCAAACTTCCTGTGGTGGATGCATAAGGAATCTTTTTCATTTGATCTCTCCCTAGATCATTTCTGGGACATTGAAGTTTAGAAAGCTTATCACCCTTTTGGAAATGTACTATCCCTGGAGAACAGGCATGCATGTTAAATCTCCTAAGAACCTTATCGATGTATGCCCTCTGAGATAGTCCAAGGATACCTCGATGCCTATAACGGTGGATCAGTATACCAATAACAAAAGATGCATCTCCCATATCCTTCATCTCAAAATGACTGGACAACATCCGCTTCGTCCCATGTAAGATACCGAAGTCACTACTAGCCAAGAGAATGTCATCAACATAAAGAACTAGAAAATAAACTTGATCCTGTAGGACCTGATCCCGCGAGAGGGGCGGCGCCACCCGCCTCCCTCTCTCTTGGTCTCTCGTAAGTGACCAGAAATTGATTTAATCATCTTTTCTGTGAACTTGGGATCACTAAAGCAATCCAAATTTCACACAAAAGAGAATGACAGAGTCACCACCTAGATGAGAGATCTATGACCCATAAGTGACCAGAAATCTAGATTCGTTACCTAATTATGAGAATTGAAGGTATGGGGAGTTACCACTACATGCATCATTATTGCCTGATAATCCGGTCTTTAATTTCAAAAGTTAACTTTCTTGAATTTCTTTTAAATGGCTCATTTAACTCTATATTAATGTGCGAACTATGTGACATGCATCCTGAAATCTAATTTCAATGTAATTCCTAATGTGTATTTTGATTTTCTTAATTTGTTTGGATTCAAGTGAATGTTCTCCTAAAATTCTAATTTGTGGGAAATCCTATATATTTTAATTAATTCAATTAAAAAAAACTAACATACAAAACCCCACAATTTGTGGTGGGCCGACTCGTGCTCGGTATGCCATTCAAAGCATCCAAAGCTGCCAAGGTATCCAAGCCTCACTGGAATCAGAGTCGATCGTAGTTCGGTGCCTAAACTAAGCTATATGCCTAAACATCTAGGACACTTGTCTAAATTGGACCAACTCTTTCAACAGTTTAAGGGAATTAATTTAATTCAAGTTGAGTGGCTTTTATTATCCTAAGACTTCATCTAAAATGCTATATGGTCCTATTTAAGTGCAAGGCGTTCCCTAAACTAATGCAGGTGACCCTACACCCTAGGTTAACTAGGCTTGTCCTATAAGGAAATGGGTTAACTAGTGTAGCTAGACCTATGACTCGATTGCTATTAATAGCAATCGGTCGTGATGATGCTAACTCCTAACTCTAGGACACCCTAAAACCTAAAACACAACGTGACGTAAGTGTTCCTAAGAGGCCATAAAAGTCCCTACGATGGGAGACCGTAATCCAACGGTTCCAAAGACACGGATTAAATTAAATTAACGTTTTTTAGTTCTTTAAAGGTTTCCGAATCCAAAAATCTAAGGAATACCAATAGCTCTAATACTCGCAAGTTTCAGCCTTGAATTGCATCCAAGGAAGGGAATCATGCTTTCCACCCTTGCATAATTTAGCACGTAAGTTATAGTATGTTATTGCCTGGCATGTTTCTCAGGATTTTCGTGGACAGTAGACCCCGGAGCCAATAACGTAATATAAGTTACATGCTCAAATTATCAAGGATTGATCACAATTAGTATGCGATTATGAATGCGATCTTGGCAGTTAAACTATCATAATATCGGAAATTTACAAAGGAAATCAATGATTCCTAACGTTTCTGTTTCGATGGTTTAAAGATTGAATACGTGATGTAGCATTAGAATTCTCTGAAAATTTTTATAACAATTTGAATTTATTTCGATTTTCTTAAGGATTTTAAAAAATTTCAGTTAAGATTATAGAATTACACATAAACTTATAGCAAATCTAATCGAAATAAGTTGAAATTTTTATAGTAGCTTTTTCTTGACCAGAGAAGATTACTGTAAAATGTTCATGGATTTTAACTGTGTTTGGCTATCAGTTTAGCAATGTTTAATACAAAGAAAACCCTGAAGAATAATAATATAGCCTCAAATATGTTGAATATGTTGGATATATGAAAGCACTTTGTGTAGAACCACGGGGTGGAGATGAACACCAAAGCACACAAAAAAGTGGAATAAATTCCAAGAGGGAGGAGAGAGAGAGGGACGAATTTTTCAAGGCGAGGGCCAAAGGTTGTGTGTGCTTGCTTTTATAGAAAAGATTAGGGTTGAGAGAAGATTAGTAGTTTTCAATGTGAGAGCTCATTTCTTTAGCTTGTTTCCAAATTGTGCTTTGACTTTCTCATTCTTTGATTTCCATATTGAACTTATTCCTAAACCTTATTTCTTGCAAGCTAACAAATGCTAAATTACACAATAGAGATCCTTCAAGATCAACCTAGAAGCCTTCTCACATAGGAAACTAGTTTTTATGAATGATTTTCGTCCAAAGAGGGCTGCCCAACGTTTGAGATATTTTTTGACCTATTTAGAGGCTGATTTAAGAAAAGTCGTAAACTAGATAGTTGTAGATCTTTTCAAGACGTTCGAAACAAGTATAATTATGAATTTTTTAGATGAGAACGTAAAATGTTATGATCATTTTACTAACCTCACCAAACTAGCCCTTTCTAATTATAACTCGTCCTTCTTTTCATTTTTTTTTCAAAACACATCAAATATGACATCATCATCCCACCTCATTCATGTTCGGCACCCAACTAAGTGGGGCGCCCACTTATGTGGCCGACCCACATGGGGGGTCCACTTGGGGCCCTTCCTATGTGGGCAAACCCCAATGGGCCTTCTCACATGGGTTTTGGGTTTTTTCATAAAAAATTAATAGAATTCTTTTAAATTCAATATTTTATATATGGACCCAACCCTTTGACATTTATGGTGCACCTCTAACACGTGATCGAACCATCTTTTTTGAAAAAACAACTTTTCGGATCAAAATGCCCATATTCGGCCATTACAAATCCAAATATGACCAAAATACCCTCAAATTGGTTCACTCCTAAAGGGGAAAGTTAAAAATGGAAAGTCTTTGTGGTCAAACTTCAAAAATAGAAACTTTTAAAGTTATGTCCTTTTGGTCAGCAATGTCAAACAGGATCATTTGGTATCCCTTGAAAATACCCAAAATGTCATTGACACATAAAATTTCCAAGTCAAGTAAAACTCCTGAGAAATTCTAAATTTAGCAGGTTTTCCAAAATTCATGAAATCATCTAAGATTCCTTAGATACACCCTAGAGGTCAAATGAAACACATTGGAACTGACCAAATTACCCCTGAGGTGCAAAATTTGGTGAAACTAGGGAAAACCCTAAGAAATTCCAAAAATAGCAGGTTTCCTAAAATTCACGAAACGACTCGAGATTTCTCAGATACGGTCCAGGGATCAAATGAATGACACAGGAAAAGATCAAAATACCCCTGAAGTGCAAGAATAAGAGAAACTCTTAAAAATCTAAATTTAGCAGGTCTCCCAAAACTTATGAAATTACTCATGATTCCTCAGGCATACCCTCATGATGATTTTGGATATATTGAAAATGATCAAAATATTCATAAGATGATGAAAATGTGGAAGCCCTATGATTTTCTAAAAATAGTAGGTTTTTTCACTTGAGTTAGAAGCATACACGCTAGAACATATGAAAAAGCAAACTTTATTGAATGAAAAAGATTATATCGTTATAACTCATCCTGAACAGGCTCAGGATTCACAACTTTTAAAATGAGAAGAAAAGCAAAAGATAACTTGCCTGGACTGGGCATTGACCTTGAACTGTAGAACTATTAGACTTGACTCAATAACTGAACTAACAAGATGACTGACTCAAAATAAAACTGTTGCAACTGTCTGCCTCTAGAGGCTCCGTGAAGGCTCCCTCATAACTGGTAATCTCAACTTCTGATTCTTTTCATTACAACTAGACCTGAGCTTAATTGAACCCTGGGTCGCCTAAGCATTATGACTTGCCGGCGGCGGTGCTGCATGAGTCGGCATAGGGTTATTGACAATATTTGGCCTCCGCTGAAATACCAATATTTTATCATTAATCAGCTTTTGGGTTACATACTTCAAAGCTATGCATCGATCAGTGATGTGGCCCGGGCTCCGGTGGTAATCACAGTGGTCTTGTGCTCTCCAATTTTGAGGTAATGAATTCGGAGGAGGTTTAATGGGAGGTAGGGTGATACGACCTGAGGCTAGACATTCTTTTAATACTTCAGATGCTGGAAGAGAGAGAGGAGTGAATTCCTTCATAGGCTTCTGTTGGGGTGCAGCTGCGGGTTGGTCATAATCCAAGACAATGGGGGTCTGAGGTTTGGGATGTATAGGATTGGAACGGAAAAGATTACCAATCTCAGTTGACGAAGACTTCTTGAATTCTCTGGTATTCGGGTTACTACGGTTAAACCTCCCTTGAGCCATGGCTTCCTCAATTTGTGTGCCTGCCACAATAAAGTATTTTAACTCCGGATAATATTGGAGAGAAATGTAATATTGGAGTTGAGGGTAGATATTCTTCATGATTATCTGAGCCTGTTCTTCTTCAGAAGGTGCTCCATCATCTGCGTCCCTAACCTTCTCCATCTTTTCACAAAAGTTAGGAAAGACTCCTTCGTGTCTTGGTTGGTCATCTCCAAATCTTTTCTGGTGATCTTTGTGCCATCATCATACTTGAACTGTTTTATGAATTGTTCGCCTATATCTTTCCATGTCCTATAACGAATCTTGTCTAGGACCATGAACCACCTTCTAGCAACCTTGGTGAGTGAAATAGGGAACAACTGAGCCATTTGGTCGGCAGATAGATCTTGGGACTGACACATGATGGTGAACATTTGCAAGTGTGTGATGGGACAACCAACGCCATCATATTTGTCAAAATCAGGCATTTGGAAGTTGGTTGGCAGACGAATTTCAGGAAACAATGTGAGATCACTCGGATTGAAACCTCCCTGTTCTTGAAGCTGAATATCCTGAACTTTCTTCGTAAGATTGTCTAATTTTTCCATAATTGTCTTATCAACCATTGTCTGAGAAGGTTTAATGTGATCCTCACGGTACTGTTCTTTCTCAAAGTCTTCTTCAGTCTTATCGGGAATATCAATGAACATAGGCTGGGCAGGTGCTTCGGAAGTAGCTGCATGGTGCATGGGTCCCTTATCCTTAGAAAATGAAGATGATGGTGCAAACTTCTCAGAAAGTTGGACTTTGATTACTCGGTTCTCTTCTTTGATCTCCTGAAGTTGTTTAAGAACCAAGGCCAGAGTATCAGGAATGGTGATGGGTGAAGGATTATCTGAGTTTTCTGCCATTGGTGAGGACGGGTGAGAAGGAGAAGATGCTAGAACAATCACAGAGGGTGGTGGAGAAATAGGTCTTCTCTCCAACCGTGAAGAAACTCGAACCCAATGAGTGGTGGGCTTATCTACGGTGAATGTTCCTGTCATGGAAACAAGGAACTCGAGGTATAAGCTTGACATTCAATGAGTGTTTTCTGCTCAATGACTGAAAAATGAATATAGGCTAAACATGTAATGGAGATGATAGGATGAATCCTTAAAGAACCGAGACATAACAATGATGACACAAGTGAGCAGGTGGAATGCCCCTAGTTTAAGGATTATGAAAATGAACTCTGAGGAGTTTAGCTAAGTAATCTTGAAAAAGGTTACCCCTAGAGTAAGAAGAGATCAAGGATAAAAGTATGATCAGATCATCCGGATTGCATAATCAAATGATTGAGACTTTGTCCTTGCCAATTAAGAGGAGGAATGAAGACATGATTAAATCACATACGAGAAAGATGATCGACACATCATCAAAGGTTTAGATGAGATCGTACAAGATTGCTTTGAAGGGTAGATCAAGACTAGACTAATCCTATGAGATCTTAGGAAAAATGGGATTTATATCCTAATCCCAAAGGAAAAGCTTTCAATCTTCTTACATTTTAACAAGTGTTACCTGAAGGCATCAAACCCTAATCCTAATCTAGCGGAGTGGAGAGAGGATCTGACTTTTGACTTTGTTTGTGTTTCTAAAAACCGATCGTAGCCATTGGAAGATGGACTACGGCCTAATCTAGACACAAATGAATATGATATAATCTAGGCTCACACACGTGATGCACGCGTGTCCGTACTATATGCATGTGTGGGATAATCTATGGGTGAGGCCAAGAGTTCCTTTAGCGCGAATCTGTATTCGATATACTGTACCAGTGTCCGGTGTATCAGTACGTGAACAAGAGATCCGTTTACGCACCATAAAGGTACTAGGCTAAGAGTGGAATGCGTTTCTAGCACAGAGGCAACAGGTGATGAAATCCCAGTCAACCATGTTAGATAACACTCCGGATTCCTAAAATAGGACGTGTGTGCATGGGGTTTAGATGCAAATGATGTAAGTGTGTGAAATAAGTTTGCGCAATCTATGATGCCTTCAGATTTTGTTAGATTAAATTTGAGTATGATGTGATGAGAAAATAAAGCAAACAAACTAATCTAGCAATATATAAGATATAAGATAGAGTTTTTTATGAGCCAGTTAAAATAAATTCAAACGAATTATCCTTTAAAATTTTAATGAAGTTAGGTGGTCCCCAGCAGAGTCGCCAGTCTGTGGGACCCGATCCCGTCAGGGGAGCGCGACCCGCCTTCCCTCTTTCTTGGTCTCTCGTACCCACGCAGTTGGCGTGTGCCGTTTATTATTGATTTAATCATCTTTTCTGTGAACTTAGGATCATTAAAGCAATCCGAATTTCACACAAAAGAGAATAACAGAGTCGCTACCTAGATGAGAGATCTATGACCCATAAGTGACCAGAAACTATGACCCATAAGTGGCCAGAAATCTAGATTCGTTACCTGATTACGAGAATGAAAAGTATGGGGAGTTACCACCACATGCACCATTCTTGCCTGATAATTCGGTCTTCAATTTTAAAAGTTAACTCTCTTGAATTTCTTTTAAATGACTCATTTAACTCTATATTAATGTGCAAACTATGTGACATGCATCATAAAATCTAATTTTGATGTAATTCATAATGTGTATTTTGATTTTTTTAATTTGTTTGGATTTAATCTAAGTGAATGTTCTCTTAAAATTCTAATATGTGGGAAATCCTATATATTTTAATTAATTCAATTAAAAAACTAACATACAAAATCTCACCATTTGTGGTGAGCCGACTCGTGCTCGGTATGCCATTCAAAGCATCCTATGTATCCAAGCCTCACTGGAATCAGAGTCGATCGTAGTTCAGTACCTAAACTAAGCTATATGCCTAAACATCTAGGACACCAATCTAAATTGGACCAACTGTTTCAACAGTTTAAGGGAATTAATTTAATTCAAGTTGAGTGGCTTTTATTATCTTAAGACTTCATCTAAGATTCTATATGGTCCTATCTAAGTGCAAGACGTTCCCTAAACTAATGCAGGTGAACCTACATCCTAGGTTAATTAGGCTTGTCCTATAAAGAAATTGGTTAACTAGTGTAGCTAGACCTATGACTCAATTGCTAATAATAGCAATCGGTCGTGATGAGGCTAACTCCTAACTCTAGGACACCATAAAACCTAAAACACAACGTGACGTAAGTATTCCCAAGAGACTATAAAGGTCCCTACGATGGGAGACCGCAATCCAACGGTTCCAAAGACACGGATTAAATTAATTCAGTTATCTGAAATTAACAATTTTTAGTTCTTTAATGCTCTGTTTGGTTGATGGGTTTTTTTTTTACCCAGGATTTATGTGGGTAAAGGTTTAGTGGTCACATCTGCTTTTTCTTGCTGACATCAGCAAAATCTTGTCTTGAAAATGGTGTTCTCTCTTTCTCTCTCTACTCTCTCTCTCCACTCATCATAATATCTTTCTCTAATTAATGCTTGTCCCCTCTTTTGTCTCCTACCTTTACCCACATAAATCCCAGGTAAAAAAAAAAACCCAGCAACCAAACAGAGCATAAAGGTTTCCGAATCCTAAAAACTAAGGAATACCAATGGTTCTAATACTGGCAAGTTTCAGCCTTGAATTGCATCCATGGAAGGGAATAATCATGCTTTCCACCCTTACATAATTTAGCACGTAAGTTATAGTATGTTATTGCCTGGCATGTTTCTCAGGATTTCTGTGGACAGTAGACCTCGGAGCTAATAACGTACTATAAGTTACATGCTCAAATTATCAAGGATTGATCACAATTAGTATGCGATTATGAATGTGATCTTGACGGTTAAACTATCATCACATTACAAATTTACAAACAAAATCAATGATTTCTAAGGTTTCTGTTTCGATGGATTAAAGATTGAATATGTGATGTAGCATTAGAATTCTTTGAAAATTTTTATAACAATTTGAATTTATTTCGATTTTCTTAAGGATTTTAAAAAATTTCAGTTCAGATTATAGAATTACACATAAACTTATAGCAAATCTAATCGAAATAAGTTGAAATTTTTATAATAGCTTTCTCTTGACAAAAGAAGATAAAATGCGCCCCTTTTCATTATTTGGGACACCCAGGTGTAATGTCCGATGCAATGAGGTCCCTTCAACCCTTCCCATGTGAGGTACAACTGCCTCTTTGCAGTCATAGATAAAGTGCACCTGGGTCCCAAGTAATGAAAATGGGTGCATTTATCATTTCCCTTTCTATTTCCATCCTACAGTTACAGAGTATGGATGTGTGAATAGTCGTGTTGATTTAGTCAGGCTACAACATGAATGATGTAGAGTTCAAAAGAATTTTTTTTTTAAATTGACATTTATTATTCTAAAATGTGCTAAATAAGGGACAAGTTGTCCCCTAACAGGCTATAACAGTAACACCCCTTACATACAATAGAATTATCTTACATATCAGCTATATGCTACCCGTCCCCTTTTCCATTACATTACCCAATAGCCTATTTTGTATCATATCCAAACCAAATAAGGGATTCACAACCACATTGCGACTCACCCATAACTGACACTCCAATTAGAAGGAGGATCTCCCTTCCTCATTCGACATACGCGATTTGGGAGGAGATAGCAAATTAAGTAATTGCCTCGTCCCTCTCTTCACAAGGGACACCTTTCTACACTGGTCAAGGAAAAAGGCCCATCCCCATTGCATCAAAACCATTACTTCATTCAAGAGGCCCTATCGATGTCTCCTTAGAGAAATCGTGAATCCCCAACCCACAACCGAGGTTCGATTCAAACCATGGATCTCTTGAGCCCCCCTTCTTGTCAGCCTCTTTTCTGTCATTTTTAGGCTTCCCTATCCTCACTCCCTTGCAGTATGCACCATGTGGCAGGTTCATTCTCTTCGAAACTAACCCCCCATTCAATACCCATTTCCGCCATTCTTCCTTTCTCTTGCGTGAACGATGATTTCGACCCGACTCGTCCTGATACGATGGGTCCGAAAACTCTCTTCCCCAATCTTCTCTGATTCTCCTCACAACATACAAGATCTTATTTGTTTCCGAAGATCTTTGTCTGGGGTATCATTTGAGGATTCAGGTATATCATTTGATGAAAGAGCTTCCATGTTGGCAAGCCCGATTGGGGAATTGGATTCATCCACCTGCACTTCCACTTCCACGTTGGCAAGACCGATTGGGGAATTGGATTCATCCACCTGTGCTTCCACAGTGGCCTCGTCCTTCCCACCATTCATGACTCAGTCCCATAGAGTGATGTATTGCGGGTAGTCTTTTAATATATAATCATATACACAAGCGACTGACTGCCTCGGAGGAGTGCTGATGATCTCCAGCTTAATCATTGTCTTGGCTTTCTATAGCTCTGTCATTGGCTTGATTCTCCTGGTAATAGCTGGCTCAAAGGCGGAGTCATTTTCTCTCTCTGGCTGGACAATATAGTGCTTGGTGAGTGAAATCGATCCTCCATCACTTCAACGATTTCTATAGGATCCTCTGCTGGTATCGACCCCTCAGAGCTTCTTTCCTCACCATCGGAGCATTTCATCGATGGTGAATTAGTGGCCATTTTTTCCCATTTGAGGGATAAATATTCATGGATAACATCTTCTCTGTTATAGGAATCAGGTGATGTATCTTGCAAGTCACATCTGCTTTTTTCTCTATATTTGTTCTTTATTTTTGTCAGCACCCTTGCTTTCTGCCACAACAAGTCAATTGCGCGATTATAGTCTCCAAAATTTTTCGAATGGAAGTCACCCAAGCTTACCATTTCAACAAGCTGATCCATCTTACACCTCACGTCGATTTTTCTCGACTTCGCTTCGGGTGATCTTGCTGTCGATCTCCAGTTAACCTTTTTTTGGTCTCACACCGAAGCCTTTCTTGTTATGGTTATCCCGGGATTTGCTAAGAAGATATCTTTGAGGGTTAGACTTAATCAGAAAAGTTCCCTTGCAATTCGCACCATCGATGCCATCTGTCCTTCTTGAGTCATCGTAGAGAGACACGTGCTTTCGCATTAAAAACTGAGGTAACATGTCATTTCTATTCTCCAGCATTCTCGATGATTCCAGATGATTCCGCTGCTACCCTCCACTTTGTGTGAGTCAAGTTCATGCCCATCCTTTGCATGTGATATAGCCATTTATGTTGACTTTTTGGCAGATTTGTCTTATTCTATCTATCATATGCAAATGATGGGCGGAAGTAGCTTTCTGGAAAGGTGGCTAGCAAATCATGATGTACGAGAAAAATAATCATGAAGTATGGTCTACCAAAAAAATTACAGGAAAGAGGCTTCAAATTATAAAAACTACGCAAAAAACTACCGAAAAAGGCACGTCTGTGGAAAAACTATGAAAAAACTATAGAAAATGTATGAAAATCTAAAAACTACGGGGAAAAAGTTATTTCACTTCTCTACTATGGGCACCCGCGGGTCCACTCAGACTAGCCCAGTTTTTACAGGCCGGGTGGACCCGCGGCTCATTTTCAAACAGGTTACAAATGAGTGACCCAGACCCGGAAAGCACGTAACAGCTTGGTATCAGAGCAGCAAGATCCGGCACCATGGAGAAGAAAATCGACGGAGCAATGGATTCGTGGGATGAGATGATAAGAGAAATCAAAAGGTACTTAGCTTCCATGAATGCCAAGTTTAACAAGATGGCACTCTCGCTTGGCTTGAAGATAGAAGAGCCCCTATGTTTGAAGAAGGTGAATGAAGAATTCAATGAGACCATTGTTGAGAAGGTTTGTGTGACAAAAAAGAAAAGAAGAAACAGAAAAAGGGGAGGAAGGAAGACGAGAGAAATAAAGCAGATAAAAGAAAAGGCGAAGAAGACACATGAGAGAGGTCATTGCTGTAGACTCCAACGTTCATCTTCTCTTCAATCTGTCCAACGTAATCGAAAAGATTCTCACCCACAGCCATTTGTATGTTATCGTCTAAATTATTCCAAAAAAACGCACCGAAGGAGCTTTGATGAACGACACGATGAGATCGAGTTGAAGATGGAGTTGTCTCAACCATTGGTGTCGACTATGTTTTTCGTGAAGATGATGCCCAATAAGATTTGGGACCCTGGCGGAATAAATTATTTTCTCCAATGATCCAACCTTGAGGACATGGTTGATTTCAAGGGAGGAGGAATGTTACGTGCTTATTTGGGTCCCACCTTGGCTGAAATAAATTGGTTGAGATATTTGTTATTTTGAGATTTGCTTTGAAGTTATTTAGTTAGTTAGGAGTCTTAGAGATAAGGCTTATCTACATTAGGGATTTTTAATAAATAACTTGTACGCAGCCCTGCTTTGTTCAATGAAGAAAATTGTTTGAGAAAGTGTGTTTTTGCACGGTAAGGAGGACGACCCTTCCCTTGAAGTGGGTCAAGAGGCTGATCTTCCCTCTGAGAAGATAAAATCCGTTACGAACTGTTTTGGTTCGTAACAGTAAGCGTCTCTCTTTTTTCCTTCCCATTTTTTTCTTTTCTTTTGGAGAGTTCAGATACACCTCTATTCTTCTTCGATGCTGTCGGTTTGGTGATGGGGTGCTTTTGATTTCTTGTGTAATTTTTTGGGTTCTTTCTTTTTTCTAGTAGGGTATTTTGTCTGTGAAAGATGAAAAGGGAGTTGGTTTTTATTAATTTTCTGTGAGTTTACAGTGGATGGTATTGTTTATGTGATTTTGATATTGATACCTAATTTGTGTTTAAAAGAGTTTCATGATTTCAATCGCAGATTTACTCGTGTATTTTTCTTTGTTTTTCCCCAATCGATCGGTTCTGAAAATCCAAAACAAGCAGGGCCTTAATTTTGAGGTCATGTATTTCCCAATCGGTTCTCAAAATCCAAAACAATTCCCCAATCATTAGCTTCTCAAAATCCAAAACAAGCAGGGCCTTAATTTTCGGCTCATGTATTTCCCAGACCGTTCTCAAAACTCAAAACAAGCATGGCCTTACTTATCAGCTCATGTATTTTGAGAAGGGCCTTCATTGTTTTTCACAATTGGTTCTCGACAAAAAGGTAATGATATGAGTAGTTTCAAATGTGAGAAGCACATGAAAACTTCATATAATCCCTCCTACTATTAGGCTGATTTTGTTCCTTCATATTGGTTCCAAATCAATCGGATGTTTTATACTTAATCAATTCAGTTGGGCAATCTTAACCATTCATTATAATCCATCCTAATGTTAGGCTGATTTTGTCCCTTTATATTGGTTCCAAATGAATCTGATGTTATATTCTTAATCAATTAGGCTGGTCAATCTTAACCATTCAATTGACCGATTGCTTAGAACAAAGAAAAAATAATAATTTAATGAAAGAGACACGCATAGTACTGTGTTCTACGCTGTCAAACTAGTGGTCATTGGATCACTGCATTTGTTTTCCATCTCGTTTTACTGTGCGCAATAGATCTAGGGAAATGATATTTATGCCCCTTTCATCACCAGGGACACCCATTTGCCAGTGTACTTTGCAATCAAAGCCACTGAATTTTTTTGACATAAAGTACATCATCTCCTTTTTTGCCATTGATACACTGACATTGGGTGTCCTTGGTGATCAAAAGGGGCGTAAATATCACTTCCCTAGATCTACGGAAAAAAAAAACTTTTACCATGTAAAAGTTTTACTCATGACATTATTTTTATATTTTATGACCGTTTTACTGTGAAAAGTAGAGGACATTCAATTCGCTTTTATACACATGGACCTTACAAAAGAAAAGAGTGAAAAAAACAAACAAACAAACAAACAAACTTGGGTTTGGTTAATCGCGTAGCAGTGGTAGTTGGTGCCGCTAGGGGAGGTTTTTTGGTTTTGGCCTTTGGGTTGGGGTCTCAATGGATCCAGACGGTCCGATGGATCATCTTAATCTGAACGTTAATGAACATGATCTAGGCATAACGGACGGATCCATGGACATGTTTTGGATCCCTATCATAGGATCCAAAAAAAATTCAGATCGGATCGAGTCATAGATCGGATAGTCACAATCCGAAATGTTCTTACAAAAATACCCTCAAAATCACAAAATGTGTATGTGCTATAAGAAGAGTTTTTTTTCTGGAAAAACTAAACCAAATTTTGATTTCATGTTTCACAAGTTTTTTTGGGTTTCCCCCCTTTTCACGATACAACTCTCCTCATCTTCCCCATAACCCTAACCCACTGACCTCTCTTCTTCTTCTTCTTGTAATCCTTATTCCCTCGATTTTCTTCCTCCTCTCATAACCCTAAATCCCTCAAGAGAGGCGGAATTCTTAGACGGTGGTGGCCTTGGTAGGAAATTGTCTCTTCCCTTTTACCAAGACGAGCAAAACTCTCATATGCGTTCTTTCCATCATTTTTTCTTTATATATCATCAATTTCACATTGTTGTTATGCATTATAAGCATCCAATACTTGTTTTTCTTGGTCTTCTTCCAAATTCTAGCGGCCATTAAAGCTTATTACTGAACCATATTCAATAGCTTTGCTGAATGCTTGATATGTCGGGGTGCTATTGTTATTGCTTCTTTTGATTTTTATTGATTTCATAATATGGTGTTTTCTATGCTTTCGGCATATGTTTGTTTTTTTTATGATTTCTGCATACAGCTTCAGTTCAGTGAATTTTTTTTTTTTTCCCTGTGATTTCAGCATATGGTTTTTATATTCTCTATTTTAGGGTATTTGTGGTTTTCGTATGAGTTTTTGATTTTTCTAAATTTTATACTAATACTTCTGGAATAATGTGTTTTTCATCACAAATGAATTGGTATTTATGCAACATATGAGTCCCTTTTACAAATGAAATCTTGCAGATTAATGGATCCCGATTTTAACCACTCCGTGTTGAGCTACGCATCCCTTCTCCTTCAAGTGGTGGCTCAAAATAGTGCACCCCATGCCTGGTTTAAGAAAAGTCCCAAGCAAAGACATGATGTGATTCTATCCAAATGCAATAGAAATGGTGGAAAGAACTGGGCATTAGTACTATATTTTCTTGTAAAATGTTATGAAGGCTAATGCTTTTGCCGTATATTGTTGCTTTAGAGGTGCTAAAGAATGATAAATCGTGTTTAAACTCCTTGATGAAACTGATTCTGGATCAATATACATAAAAAACATTAATACATCACTATTTAAACCCTCATTCCTTGAAGATTGTTCTGGAAAGTGTCTGAAGGTGTTTGACATGAAAATATTTTTAAAAGTGCAGTACTTGTTATGTAGCTAAATCTACATGGTTTTAGCAAACACACTGAATTAAAACAGTAAAGACATTGAGAAATTTTTGTTTCATTAAAAGAATGATATCAATAGAAACACTTGGTCACTTTGACTTCGACTACATTTCTACCGGACTGTATTGAGCTGAAAGAGAATTGCAATTATCCTAATGTAGTATTGAAACTACCATATAGAATAATCTTCAGCTTGAGTGGCACAACCAATAATCGAAGGTTGTAGAATGTTAAAGTAGAGAAGTACAACTCAACTCAATTCAACTAAGCCTCTGTCCCAAACTAGTTGGGGTCGGCTAATGAATAAAAGGGCTGCTCAGTGCACGAGGCTCCCGCCATTGTGGGGTTGGGTCATGAATCCTTTAGAAAATTTTCATGAAGAAGGTGAATGAATGTACTCGGCTCAAATTGGCTAAGTCTAATCCTGTCACTAGTTGGTGTTAGTCCCGAAATCGGTTAACAGATATGACAGTGACGTAAGAGCCGAGCTGGAGGGCCCGAGGAGCTGAAGAGAAGGAAATACAGTCCGGATGAACTGTGTTCTGCACAGAAGCAAACGAGGTCAGAATGACCGACCCGGAGTATACTCCGGACGGGCCCTTCGACACTCAAGTCAGTATGAGCCGAAGTGAAGAGGGAGTTTTAAGAGTGGTGGGTGAGAATTCAATACCCTGATTTATGAGCTTTGGAAGCCCTTTTATAGAGGAAATTTGGGGTAGGTGGGGAGTTAATGCTCCAAGGCAGGTGCCCACCAGCTATAGGTTCAGGCTCACCTACTCTGTGATAATTACCGAACTGCCCCTACTGACGCGGGGTCTGAGGTGGGTCCCCCCTCGAGACACGTGCCAGCAGCTGATAGGCTGGCCCGCGGTGGGCCCCCTCTAGCCATGTGTCAGCAGCTAACAGGCTGTTGTGCTTTTGCACCCCATCAGTTGCCCCCCAGTTCTCCAAGTTGTTACGGTGACTTGGGAAAATGTGGTAGAGTACATCTCTGATTGATGGAGGTCGAGGGGCCTGCGAGGCAGTACGGAATTTGGAGCGGTCCGGAGATTGGAGCAGTCCGGTGACTGGGGCAGTCCGGAGACAGAGGCAGTCCGGATTTTTAGAACAGTCCGGATTTTTGGAGCAGTCCGGATTTTTGGAGCAGTCCGGATTTTGGAGCAGTCCGGATTTTTGGAGCAGTCCGGATTTTGAAGCAGTCCGAATTTTGGAGCAGTCCGGATTTTAGAGCAGTCCGGATTTTGGAGCAGTCCGGATTTTTGGAGCAGCCCGGAGACTGGAGCAGTCTGGATTTTGGAGCAGTCCGAAGACTGGAGCAGCCCGGAAACAGGAGCAGTCCGGATTTTGGAACAGTCCGGAGTTTATCAGTCCGGCTTGGGCCGGACTGTTTTTTGTCGTTTTGCGAGACGCGTCATATCCAGTCCGGCTTGGGCCGGACTGTTTTTTATCGTTTTAGGAGACGCGTCATATCCAGTCCGGCTTGGGCCGGACCGTTTTTTGTCGTTTAGCGATCCAGTCCGGCTTGGGTCGGACTGATTTTTATCGTTTTGCGAGACGCGTCATATCCAGTCCGGCTTGGGCCGGACTGTTTTTTGTCGTTTTGCGAGACACGTCATATCCAGTCCGGCTTGGGCCGGACTGTTTTTTGTCGTTTTGCGAGACGCGTCATATCCAGTCCGGCTTGGGCTGGACTGTTTTTTGTCGTTTTGCGAGACAAGTCATATCCAGTCCGGCTTGGGCCGGACTGTTTTTTGTCGTTTTACGAGACAAGTCATATCCAGTCCGGCTTGGGCCGGACTGTTTTTTGTCGTTTAGCGATCCAGTCCGGCATGGGCTGGACTGCTTTTTGTCATTTTGCAAGACGCGTCATATCCAGCCCGGCTTGGGCCGGACTGTTTTTGTCGTTTAGCTATCTAGTCCGGCTTGGGCCTGTGGGACATGATCCCGCGAGAGGGGCGTGGGGCGCGAGCCGCCGCGCGCTCTCCTTTGGTCTCTCGTTCCCACGCGATTGGCGTGTGCATTTTAATATTGATTTGAATTCGTCTTTCCTGTGGACTTGGGATCACTAAGGCAATCCGAATTCCACACGAAAGAGACTGACAGAGTCGCCACCTAGATGTGGGATCTAGGACCCATAATTAACCAGAAATCTAGACTCGCTACCTGGTTACGAGAATGGAAGGTATGGGGAGTTATCCACCACATGCACCATTCTTGTCCGATAATCGGTCTTCGATTCCAAAAGCTAACTCTTTTAAATTTATTTTAAATGGCTCATTCAACTCTATGTTAATGTGCGAACTAAGTGACATGCATCCTAGAATCTAATTTCAATGTGAATCCTAGATGTGTATCTTGATTTATTAATTTGTCTGGATTCATTCTAAGTGAAAGTTCTCCTAGAATTCTAATTTCATGGAAAACCCTAACTGATTGGATTAAGTATTTACAAGAAAATTAATATACAAAACACCACAATTTGTTGTGGTGCCGACTCGCGGGTGGTATGCCGTCAGACATCCAAGCTGCCTACGTACCCAAGCCTCACTGGGATCAGAGTCGACGTAGTTCGGTGCACCTAAGCTAAGCTACATATGCCTAACTCAACTAGGACACCGACTTAGACGGATTTGACTGTTTCAACAGTTTTAAGAGGAATTATTTAATTCAAGTTGAGGATTTTATTATCTTAGGATTTCATCTAAGATGCTATATGATTCTTATCTGAATGCAAGTTGTCCCTTAGACTAATGCAGGTTTTGCCTACATCCTAGTTTACTAGGCTTGTCCTAGGGAAAGATCGGGTGACTAGTGTAACTAGACCTATGGTACGGTTGCTATTCATAGCAAGCGTCCGTGATGAGGCTGGACTCCTAACTCTAGGACTCCCTAAAACCTAGGACACGGCACGACACCAGTGTTCCTAAATTGGGCTCTAATGGTTCTTATATTGGAAACCATAATCCAATGGTTCCGAAAGACACAAGATAAATCGATTTAAGTTCTCGAGGTTAATGAGTTTCAGATTTCGAAGATTTTCAGTTTCTAGACATTTAAGGATTACCAATGGTTCTAGGGTTCACCAATTTCGGCCTTGAATGGCATCCAAAGGAGGGAATCGTGCGCTCTTTCCTTGTGCAATTTAATACTTAGGTTATAGCATCTTATTGCCTGGCAGAATCTCAGGATTTCCGTGGACAATAACCTCGGAGCCAACAACATGCTATAACTTAAATATTCAAATTGTCAAAGATCAAGTTGCAATTGGGATACGATTATGGATGCACTGGCCATTTTTCCAGGAAAATCTAAAGATCCTAAAATTTCTGTTTTAATGGATTAAGGAGTGAACATGTGACAGAATTTTAAAGTTCTTTAGGAATTTTTATATGATTTTCAATTAATTTCGAATTTTCCATGGATTTTATCAATTTTAAGCATACGAGCGGTTTTACAAGTGAAATTGTTGCAAATAAATTCGAAATGATTTGAAATTTCTACAGCAGCAAGATGAAAATGTATGTAGCTTACAGGATGAGTTTTGCATATTTTTACATTAAATTCACATTTAATCTTGATTAATCCATTAAATGTCCAGATTGCACAATTAACACATAAACTAGTAGAAATACAACTCTAAATTCTATGAAATTTCTACAGAAATACTATATGAATCAAAATAGCATGCAGTGAGATTTTCATGAATTTTAGAAATTATTTACTACCAATTTCGGATTTTACAATTTCCAGACCAGATTATAAATTAACACTACATCCCATATTAAAACAGATCCAAATAACACGAAAAGTTTACAGTAACAAGTAATATGGAAGATAAGACTACTGTAAAAATTTTATGAATTTTAATGATGATCTGATGTTAGTAAAAATTCTCCTAAAATCTGATAAGTTTCAAAGAAAATATTAAATAATATACCAAATAAACTCCAAAAATCTTTATAAATTCATGGTAAAATGAATCAGTAACATATTATTTTCCCACGAAATTTCATTAATTTTAGAATCTGTTTGGTATATAATTTAATTTTTCTTCGTCAAAAGATGTTTTTTGAAGAGTTTTCCATTTTTAAAACACAATTTGCGGAAAAAATCAGAAAAATTCGGAAAAATACAGAAATATTTTGAGAACAATGCACCTACCTGTGGTGAAGATCTCCGCCCAATCCAAAAAAATATAAAAAATCTTGCCGCCGCCGATCCGCTCCGCCGTCTTTCGCTTTCTCTGGAGTGTTTAGAGGGAGTGATTGAGGGAGTGAAGAGATAATGGAAGAAGAATATTAGGGAGAGGGATGGAAGAACATATTGAGGAAAGGGATTGGAGGGAGTGATTAGAAGAGATAATGGAAGAGAAAGAGATAATGGAAGATAAATTTCTCTCCCTTTTTTATGGATGGGAAGGAAGATATATATAGGGAGAGAAAGAGAGAGAGAGAGATATGTTGGTGGAGAGCTCATCATGTTGTCCCTCTTAGTGGAGAATCCATCATTATTGTTCTTAGTGGAGGGCCCATCATGTTTCTTAGTGGAGAATCCATCATTATTGTTCTTAGTGGAGGGCCCATCATGTTTCTTAGTGGAGAATCCATCATTATTGTTCTTAGTGGAGGGCCCATCATGTTTCTTAGTGGAGAATCCATCATTATTGTTCTTAGTGGAGGGCCCATCATGTTGTCTTAGTGGAGAGCTACCATCATTGCTCTTCATAAGAGGCCTCACAAGAGGCCCCATTGAGGCCCCACAACGCGGGCCCCACAACGCGGGCCCCACAACGTGGGCCCCACAACGCGGGCCCCACAACGTGGGCCCCACAACGTGGGCCCCACAATGTGGGCCCCCGGTTGATTCAATTTTAAACAAATGTTCAATGCGGGCCCACCAAACGGGTACAAATTCTCCCTTGCTCGGATTCTCACGAATAACCCTTCTCCGCACTTTAGCGGAAAAAATCAGAACAATGCAGAAATGACCAGAAAGATTTGAGAAAGCGTAAGGGACGAACACCGGAATAGAAAACATTGAAAAATTGACAGCGAAACCCTAATTTCTTTTTTAATCAAAGCAGAGCAAAATGGGGTGTCTACAGATGCCCCTCTTTGGTAGAGATGACGTAGTCATCGAATACCAAAGTCAAAATGACAGAACCATTTTGCGTAGCTTTAATCGACAAAAGACTCTACGGAACCTAGACGCAAGCATTTACTACCTAATGTAAAACCCAAAACGAAGTCCTAGAATTGGAATGTAGTAAAAAAATCCCGCTGCGGTGCCGCTCGACATCACATTTATATGATGTTCAAAGAGAAAAGACCATTTTTGAATGGACTGAGAATGAAATACCATATTTTTACGGCTTCCAAGGAAATGAGACATCACATTTGTATGATGCTCAAAGAGAGTAAGAGACCATAGTTGTATGGACCTGAAGAGAATGGAATACCGTATTTTTACGGAGTTCCAAAGAAATGAGGTATCATATTTGTATGATGCTCAAAGAGAATAAGAGAACGTAGTTGTATGGATTCGAAGAGAATGGAACACCGTATTTTTTACGGAGTTCCAAGGAAATGAGGTATCATATTTGTATGATGCTCAAAGAGAATAAGAGAACATTTTTGAATGGACTCAGAAGAGAATGGAATACCGTATTTTTACGGAGTTCCAAAGAAATGAGGTATCATATTTGTATGATGCTCAAAGAGAATAAGAGAACATTTTTGAATGGACTCAGAAGAGAATGGAATACCGTATTTTTTACGGAGTTCCAAGGAAATGAGGTATCATATTTGTATGATGCTCAAAGAGAATAAGAGAACATTTTTGAATGGACTCAGAAGAGAATGGAATACCGTATTTTTTACGGAGTTCCAAGGAAATGAGGTATCATATTTGTATGATGCTCAAAGAGAATAAGAGAACATTTTTGAATGGACTTAGAAGAGAATGGAATACCGTATTTTTACGGAGTTCCAAGGAAATGAGGTATCATATTTGTATGATGCTCAAAGGGAATAAGAGAACATTTTTTAATGGACTCAGAATGAAATACCGTATTTTTACGGCTTCAATCTTCGGTTGAGATTAATGAATTTGGAGGTTTTTTTATGAATTTGAATTTGACGTAGAATTGGATTTGATGAATTTGGGGAATTTGAATTTGACGTAGGATTGGAGTTGATGAATTTTGGGATTTTGAATTTTGACGTAGAATTGGATTTGATGAATTACGGAATTCCAAGGAAATGAGGTATCATATTTGTATGATGCTCAAAGAGAATAAGAGAACATTTTTGAATGGACTTAGAAGAAAATGGAATACCGTATTTTTACGGAGTTCCAAGGAAATGAGATATCATATTTGTATGATGTTCAAAGAAAGAAGACCACTTTCAAATGGACTCAGAGAGTATATGATAACAGAGATTATCAGGAAAGGGGGAACTGGAATCTCCAATTAACAATTTTGGAAGCAAATGATTCAATACCACCATGCAGCAAAGGTCTTTCAAGGCTTGAATATGAGATGCCACTTTATTAGCAACCTGCCCCAGTTTAAGGCCTTCTAACCTTCTTCTATTCATTGACCAGAGATCATTCTTGCAACGATTTTTCACCATTCGTGACAGTCGCACCTTTTCCAAGTTTCTCGGAATCCGTTAATGAACCTGCCTTCAGAGTGATTGCACCCTACAACAATTCTTTAAAATAGCATTTGTAAATTTTTCTAAAAATAGAACCACAGACATTGGTAATAAAAAGACAAAATAAGAAAGATTACTCAAGTGATCTCGTGATGCTTCTGACTTATCAGTATTTTCTTTTGGGTTAGGTTAGCCTCTTTTAAAGAATGTTTCTCCACTGATAAACATCTTCACTTATTTTTTAAGACAGTGATACTTCATATATCCTTCTATCAACTTTCGGATTGTTTTGAAATTAATGCCCTTAGTTTCGGGAATCATTGTTATTTTTGCCTGACCTACTGAGAGTTCAGAGGTCGATGTAATTCTTCTGGCGTGAACCCCATCTTACCACGACCAAGTATTCCTTTTTAGATTTTCAACTTGGCGGACCGTTCAACCTTAACTTTTGCCTGAATCGCCTTTTAGGTTTTCAACTCAGCAGGCTACCCCCTTAACTTTTGCCTAAGCTGCCTTTTCAGGTTTTCAACTTAGCAGAGGAATGATCCTGAATTTTGCCTAGATCGCCTTTTCAGGTTTTCAATCTAGCGGATTTTCAAGCTCCATTTTTATTTTATTTTTTATTTTTATTTTTTTTATTTTTTTTTTTTTTTTTGAACACCAAAAGGACTTTACAGGTGAGGTAGAGCTTTTCAAAGAATGGCTTAAGGTTTTGCAAGAGTTTCGACCGAACCTGTGAACAGGTTGCCTACGTATCCCAGTGTAGGAATCAGGTCATGCGTAGTTCAGGGGAATGCCCCTAGTACATTGGGTTTTGAAGGAAAATTTTATGTAGGCTCGAAAGGGTTTGCAAAAGGTTATATATTTTTTGATTTTGGGTTATGAATTTGGGTTTTATTCGGCCAAAAGACGGCCTTCTGGTGTTCAAGCATAGAACCTCTTGAGTTGATCAAGATTTGTTGGTTCCGGCAATATTTCTCCATTTAAATTACGGAGCTTGACGGCTTTTCCGGGTAAGATTTGGTCCACGATGTATGGCCCTGACCAATTAGGCTTGAATTTGCCTCTTGGGTCAAGCACTGGTGCTCGATTTTCTTTTAGAACAAGATTGCCTTCTTCGAGATCTCTGATTTTAACCTTTTTATTAAAAGCCCGGGCTATTCTGCGCTGATAACCCTGCACATGGTAAAGTGCTTTTAACCTCTTTTCATCTAGCATGTTCAGCTCTTTATATCTGGCGTCTGCCCATTCATTTTCTGGCAACTTGACTTCAGTCAATACTCGGAGCGAAGGTACACGGATCTCCACAGGTAGCACTGCTTCCATACCATAAACAAGAGAGTAAGGGGTTGCCCCAGTTGAAGCTCTAATTGATGTTCTGTAAGCCCACAATGCGTACGGCAACTTATTCGACCAATCCTTATAAGTTTCTGACATCTTGCTAATGATAGTCTTGACATTTTTGTTTGCAGCTTCCACCGCTCCATTTGTCTGCGGCCGATAAGGTGAAGATTTATGATGCTTAATCTTGAACTCTTCGCAAAGAGTGATAACTTCTTTCTTGAAATGAGATCCGTTATCTGAGATAAGTTCATGGGGAATTCCATATCTGCATATGATGTTGGTTCGTATGAATTTAGCAACTGATGCGGATGTAAGCTTTGCATAAGAAGCGGCCTCAACCCACTTAGTGAAGTAGTCAATTGCAACGAGTATGTACTCGTGACCACTAGATGACTTAGGGGAAATCTTGCCAATTATGTCAATTCCCCATACCGAAAACGGCCAAGGAGAAGTAAGAGAATGCAATTCGGTAGGTGGTACATGAATGAGATTCGCATGTATCTGACATTTATAGCATTTCTTCACAAATGTGTGACAATCTGCTTCCAATGTTGGCCAATAGTACCCCAGACGTAGGATCTTCTTTGACAACATCTTCCCATTCATATGAGGTCCACACACCCCTTCATGAACATCTGCGAGAATTTCTTCTGCCTGATCTTCAGTGACACATAAGAGTTGAATTCCATCGAAAGACCGTCGATATAACTCTCCTCCACAAATGACAAAATTAGTTGCCAATCTCTGCAAAGTCCTTATCTCTTTATTCGACGCCTCATTGGGATGCCCCTGGCCCGAGATGTAGTTCTTTATGTCCGTATACCATGGTTTACCATCGGGACATCTTGCAGCTATCTCTATAGCATCAACATATGCAGGAGCCCATTGCTCTTGAACCGTGATGGGCCTCATTTTCATATTGTGAGGTATGTCAATCATAGAAGCTAACGTCGCTAAGGCATCGGCGAATCCATTCTTCAACCTTGGCAAATAACTGAAAGTGATGTGCTGGAATTGCTTAGCGAGAATATCCAAGTATTCATGATATGGCAGCAACTTTTCTTCTTTGGTTCTCCATTCTCCTTGGGTTTGGCAAATGATTAACATTGAATCTCCATATACGTCAAGATTCTCTATGCCTAAGGCCAATGCTGCCTCAAGCCCAACAATGCATGCTTCATACTCTGCCATATTGTTGGTGCAATTGAATTGTAACTTAACTGCAAGGGGAACATGCTCATTTCGGGGTGACACAAGCAATGCCCCTACTCCTTGCCCTGTTTGGTTTGCTGCTCCATCAAAATAGAGGGTCCAACCAGTTTCTGGATATTCATCTTCTACCATCATGATCTCTTCATCTGGGAACATCGTCTTGAAAGGCTGATTTTCTTCTCGGGGTGCTTCTGCCAATTGTTCAGCAATGACTCGGCCCTTTACTGATTTTTGGGTTACATGGGTGATGTCAAACTCAGACAACAACAATAACCATCTGGCAGTCCTGCCTGTCAAGGCTGGTTTTTCAAAGAGATATTTCAGAGGATCCATCCTTGACAGGAGCAAGACCTTATGTGATAAAATGTAATGCCTGAGTCGCTGAGTAGCCCAAACCAAGGCTAAGCAGGTTTTTTCTAGGACAGTATACTTCTGTTCATACTCCAACATCTTCTTGCTAAGATAATACACAGCCTTTTCATGCTTGGTTTCTGGATCTTGCTGCGCTAACATACAACCCATTGTGGTTTCTGTTACTGACAAATAAAGCAGCAATGGATGTCCCGGTATCACTGGTGCTACTATCGGTGGTTCAGACAAACTTTGCTTTATCTTTTCAAAGGCCTGCTGACATTCCTCTGTCCATTCTTTGGAAGAGTTCTTCTTTAAGAGCTTAAAGATAGGTTCACAAGTTGATGTCAGATGAGCGATGAATCGCCTTAGGAACTGTATCCTTCCTAGGAATCCCCGAATTTCCTTCTCGGTTCTAGGCGGCGGCATCTCCTGGATAGCCTTAATCTTCTGAGGATCCACCTCTATACCCCTTTGACTCACCATGAATCCTAACAACTTACCAGAGGTAACCCCGAATACACACTTGCTAGGATTCAGGCGAAGCTGGTATTTGAGTATTCTTTCAAAGAACTTCTTGAGGTTCGGGATGTGATCCCTCCTTTCCCTAGCTTTTACAATCATATCATCGACATAAACTTCGACTTCTCTATGTATCATGTCATGGAGTAAGGCTGTAGCTGCTCTTTGATACGTCGCACCAGCATTCTTAAGACCAAATGGCATTACCCGATAGCAATATGTCCCCCATTGTGTAATGAACGAGGTCTTAGCCATGTCCTCGGGTGCCATCTTAATTTGATTGTAGCCCGAGAAACCATCCATGAAAGATAGTAATTCATGCCCGGCCGTATTGTCCACCAAGATATCGATATGTGGTAGAGGGAAATCATCTTTTGGACTTGCCTTGTTTAAATCCCTAAAATCTACACATATTCTCACCTTTCCATCTTTCTTTGGTACAGGTACTATATTTGCGAGCCATTCTGGATATTCCACCACTTGCAGAAATCCAGCATTCAACTGCTTAGTAACCTCTTCTTCTACTTTCAGGACCCACTCAGGCTTCATTCTCCTTAGCTTCTGCTTTTTAGGTTTAATCCCAGGCAACAAAGGTAGCTTGTGTTGAACAATGTCTTCGCTCAACCCGGGCATATCTTTGTAGGACCAGGCAAAAACTTCTTTATATTCCTTAAGTAGGTTTATTAATTCATCGCGCTCTTCAGATGATAGAGTATTTCCAATTCGTATTTCCTGTATTAAATCTTCTGTTCCGATGTTTATAATTTCGATTTCATCTTTAAGAGGCTGGGCTCGGCGCTCCTCCTCTTGTTTGAGCATATGCTGTAATTCAAAGGGAGTTTCGTCGATCCCCTCTTCCTCGTCTGAGGAGGGAGTGTTATCATTATTATTAAAGTCAGAAGCAAACACAGAGACATACTGAGAATCAGATTTCATTGAATTGAAAGAAGTTACATCATTATCATTGGACTCATCCTGAACAGGCTCAGGATTCACATAGTAAATAAACTCAGAAAATGACTCGCCTGGACTAGGCACTGACACCGATTCACTCGACTTGACTAGACTTGACTTAGCAATATAATAAGGTGGAAAAACATCAGAACTCCAGTTTGAAAGATTTTCTGTTGCAGGTGCAATCTGACTCTGAGGTTCAGTAAAGGTATCATTACTCTGAATAACTGCCACCAGCACATCTTCACAGTCAGTCTCTTCTTGCTTTTTAGAATGATCTAAAACGGGCAACTCCTGACAAACAACATCAGGCACATCTTCTTCGAACAAAGACCCCAACATATCTGGCTCAAGGCAGACTATCCAATCCTCAACAGTTTTTTCAACACAATATACCGGCGGTTCTGTTTCTGGGAGAGCAAGGCCACTGAATATTTCAAAACCTGGTATCATGATCCCTGTTACTGAGTCATACCATGGTTCAGAAAACCCATAGTATGGAGAAGTCTCACCTTCTTTGATAAAGTGACCATTCATTGATAAGGAATATGGAGTCATCGGGAGTATCCTTCCAGTGCGGCGGATTTCTTCCTTCAATTTCAACAATTCTTTCATGGATTCCTCCTCCTCCTCAGTAGGTATATACCCAAGACCGAAAGCTCCAGAGTTTGCTTTGATTGGGCGCCAGTGAGACGCTTTGCTTGGATCACGGCCTAAATTCATACCCGGAAAGTAGTTCATTTTTCTCATCATCTTGGCAACCACAGGACTGATGGCAAAAGGCAAATACAACTCCTCCCGAGAGGCATCTTCATAGGAAATAGCAGTAACATCGAATGCGAAACCATTCAAGTTGTAATCATCTGCTTTTGTAACTGGAAGAATCCGAGTTTCTCCTGTTATCTGCCCTATTTCTGGCTCTTCGTCGCCTCTGACAGTGATCAATTTTCCTTCTTTAATGAACTTCAGTTTTTGATGAAGGGTTGAGGCAACAACACCTTCCTTATGCAACCAGGGTCGTCCCAGAAGTATATTGAACGAGGCCTTGATATCAATAACTTGAAATTCCACCTCAAATTCTTGACCGCCTATAACGATCCTGGTGGTAAGGACTCCGACCACATTTCTGCGGGTATTGTCATATGCGAGGATACCAAGGGTTGATTCGGCAAAATCAGTGGGACCGAAACCCAAGGTAATGGCAGTTCTTAATGGACATACATTCAACGCGGATCCATTATCTACCAGCACAGACGGTACTTTCTTGCCTTCGCAAACAACAGTGACATGAAGAGCTCTAGCATGATTCCGACCTTGAGGAGGCAGCTCCTGGTCTGAGAAACTAATGGCCCTGGTGGCGTGTGTCAGAGCGACAACTTCAGCTAGTTGCTCTGGAGATATTTCTGAGGACACCTGTGTGGTATTCAGTTCTTTCAACACAGCCTCTCTGTGTTTCTTCGATGCTATCAACAACCCCCAAACAGATATGACAGCCTGAGTTTTCTTCAACTGCTGAACAACTTCATCATCTGGGTCCTTCACGTATTGCGGCTCCTCTCCTCGAGCCAATGCCCCTGGATTTTCGACTCTTAATTCAGCAGGTTTGAAAATTCTTCCACCCCTTGTCACATGTCTGACTTCATCCAATTCTGGCTCACCATAGGTGATAATTTGAGGGACTTGTGGCTCATAGGTGATTACCAAGGGAGGTACAGACTCCCTTAGGTATGATTCATCACAGAAGATGATTTCGGGTTCAGAAATGGGTTCTAAAGCACATATGAGGGTGAGAGGGTCAAACTCAGGATCTCCTATGGTTATGGCATTAACGGCAGCGGGAGGATTAGCATGACCAGGTAGCGGGTTTTGGGTAACATTGGGTCTTGGTTGGAATGCAATGACTTTCTCATCAATAAGTTTCTGGATTCTGAATTTCAAGGCGATGCAATTGTCTGTAAGATGACCAGGACCCCTGTGATACTCACAGTGTAGGTCGGCTCGCCAATTGGCAGGTAAAGGATTGGGGGGAGGCCGGGTGGCAGGTAGGGTTATGCGACCTGAAGCCAGACACTGCTTAAGCACCTCCGAAGATGGAATGGGAAGAGGAGTAAATTCTACCCGGGCTTGTTGCCGAGGTGCGGTCGCAGGTTGAGCATAGTCCATTACTAGAGGTTCCTGGGATTTAGAGGATTGAGCATTGGAATGGGAGATACTACTGACTTGGGCTGGTGGGGATTTTTTGAAATCTCTAGGATTTGGGTTGCTACGGTTGAATACACCTTGAGCCATAGCCTCCTCTATCTGGGTGCCAGCCACAATGAAGTGTTTGAAGTCTGGATAGTATTGCAATGACATGTGATACTGGAGCTGGGGGGAAATATTTTTCATGATTATCTGGACTTGCTCCTCCTCAGACGGGCGCTCCATCATCTGAGCTGCTATTCTCCTCCATCTTTTCACAAAAATCAGAAAGGATTCTCTCGAGTCTTGTTTTGTTCTCTCTAAATCCTTTCTGGTGATTTCTGTCCCATCATCATATTTGAACTGCCTGATGAATTGCTCGCCGATATCCTTCCATGTCCTGTAACGAGTCTTGTCCAAGACCATGAACCATCTCCTAGCAACCTTGGTTAGGGAAACTGGGAACAATTGAGCCATTTGCTCAGGAGATAAGCCTTGAGGCTGACACATGATGGTGAACATTTGTAAATGTGTGATTGGACAACCCACACCATCATATTTGTCGAAATCGGGCATTTGAAAATTAGCAGGAAGGCGGATTTCGGGAAATAGAGTAAGATCACTGGGATTGAAACTACCCTGGTCTTGAAACTGAATGTCTTGAACTTTTCTGGTAAGAGTCTCTAATTTCTCCATAACAGACTTATCAACCATGGACTGAGAAGGTCTACTGCGATTCTCGCTATACTGCTCTTTTTCCAAATCTTCTTCGGTTTTATCATGGATATTGATGAACACTGGCTGGACAGGTGCTGCTGAAGTAGCTGCTTGGTGCACAGGCCCTTTATCCTTGGACAACGATTGTCCGAACTTCTCAGAAAGTTGAGCCTTGATAACTTGGTTCTCTTCCTTGAGTTCTTGAAGCTGCCGGAGAATCAAGGTAAGAGTATCGGTGATAGCAGCGAGTGGAGGACTGTCCTGGTTTTCTGCCATTGGTGAGGATGAGGACGGGAAAGAATGAGATGCTGGGGTTCTCAGAGAAGGTGGCGGGGATACAGATTTCCTCTGTAATCGAGAAGAGACCCGAACCCAAGGAGTATTAGGGTTAGCTATGGTGTCTACGGCCCTGTAATATTTGAAAGACATATTTAAAATCAGAAAGAAGTAGACACTGATGTATGCATAGACGAAGATACTGAAAGAAAAAGGTGAACTTTTATTGATAGATCATTAAAGCTTGAGTACATGGTTCGATCTTTCAAAGATAGACTGATAAGAGAAAACATGACATTAAGCACTCTTTCTAGACTTCTTCTTTGGACGACTATCTTCCTCAACTGACTCCTTGAAAGATTTGATGACTCGAACATCCCAAGCAGATGAAACGGCTTTGACAATCTTGGGCTTGAGATCCTCAGGCGGATAGAAATGACGAAGGGGAGGCACAATGGATTGCTCCCTTCCATACTGACGCTGAATCCTGGCAGGAATATAAAAGGAAGTCTTTTTGAGGCCAAGAAGGCGAACGTAGTTAGCTTCTCCAGTATTGAAGACAGCTTCTTGGATTCCAGGGATTTGCCAATAAATCTGATCTTCATGGCGAGAACTCAACCACTCAGCCCAATCGCCTTTATGATTGAAAGAAACATCATGACGCCATTCACTGAAGGTGTATAACGTATGATCAAAATGCACAGGAGCTGCAATTTTTAGCTTGTGGCATAACCACACGTGAAGTAATGCAGGACATCCTGAGAAGGACCCAACAAAAGATCGAACATAAGAGCCTGGACCTGAGCTGGCACGAAGACGAGCCATCTCATCCAATCCATTGAAGGTTTCTGCAAGCATAGTAGGAATTGGATTGGCGCCACGATCCATCTGATCAACGAGGTCCAAGAGAACAGCTGACGCACAGCGAGAAGGCTGGACAGTGAGGAACCTAGCAAAGGAGCAGAATCTCAGAGCGCGACCTCGGGCTTTTTGAATATCAACAGCACCAATATGCCCAACAGGAGGGTAAATGTCAATCAGTTGTTGCATGGACACTTCCTGGTCTTTGATGAAAGAGTTCATGGATTCATCTGGATTATTCATCAAGCGAAGGAACAAAGGACGATAATCCGACACGTAAGATGGCTTCACCAGAGGGCCATCTACAGGATATTCCAATAAGGCACACCATTCTTCAAAGGTGGGACACATTTCTTGGTTGCCAAAACGGAAGACATGATGATCGGGATCCCAACACTCTGATGCAGCATAGAGTAATCCCCAATCGAGCTTGATGGTGGCCACGTAACCGAAGAGATTTTTCTCTTGCTCACTTATGGCATAGATATGGGATTCTCTTAATGTACCACGGATCCAATCAAGAATTGTACGAGTAGACATGGTGTCTGTAAGCCAGGAGAAAGGATACAGGGATAATCAGGATTACATGAACATGAGATTAGGATGAGTTCCTACCAATATAAAGGAAGTATGGATACTCGATCGAATCAGATAATATAAGATTAAAAATCGTACGATCGAGATGAGATGAGATAGCATAAGATTGCTTTCAACGGATGGATCATGAATGACTAATCCTATGAGATCTTTGGAAATGAATGGGATTTAAATCCTAACCCCAAAGGGAAAATTTTTTAATCTTTGCACATTTTATCAGTGTTACCTGAAGGCATCAACCCTAATCCTAATCTAGCGGAGTGGAGAGAGGATCTCGACTCATGACTTTGTTTGTGTACCTAGGACCGATCGTAGCCATTAGAAGATGGTCTACGGCCTAATCTAGACACAAATAGGTAGGATATCCTAAACTAGGCTCACACACGTGATGCACATGTGTTCGTATACTACATGCATGTGTGGGTTAATCTAGGGGTAAGGCCAAGAGTTCCCTTAGCGCGAATCCCTGTTCGATATACTGTACCAGTGTCCGGCGTATCAGTACGTGAACAAGAGATCCGTTTACGTACCATAAAGGTACTAGGCTAAGGGTGGAATGCTTCTCTAGCACAGAGGCACCAGGTGATGAAATCCCAGTCAACCATGCTAGATAACACTCCGGGTTCCTAAAATAGGACGTGTGTGCATGTGAGATGCAGGGGTTTAGATGAAAGTGATGTAAGTGTGTGCAATAAGTTCGCGCAATCTATGATGCCTTCAGGTTTTGTTAGATTAAGTTTGAGTATATGTGATGAGAAAATAAAGCATACAAACTAATCTAACAAGCATAAAAGAGATAGAGTTTTCATGAGCCAGTTAAAATAGATTCAAATGAGTTATCCTTTGGAATTGTAATGAAGTTAGGTGGTCCCCAGCAGAGTCGCCAGACTGTGGGACATGATCCCGCGAGAGGGGCGTGGGGCGCGAGCCGCCGCGCGCTCTCCTTTGGTCTCTCGTTCCCACGCGATTGGCGTGTGCATTTTAATATTGATTTGAATTCGTCTTTCCTGTGGACTTGGGATCACTAAGGCAATCCGAATTCCACACGAAAGAGACTGACAGAGTCGCCACCTAGATGTGGGATCTAGGACCCATAATTAACCAGAAATCTAGACTCGCTACCTGGTTACGAGAATGGAAGGTATGGGGAGTTATCCACCACATGCACCATTCTTGTCCGATAATCGGTCTTCGATTCCAAAAGCTAACTCTTTTAAATTTATTTTAAATGGCTCATTCAACTCTATGTTAATGTGCGAACTAAGTGACATGCATCCTAGAATCTAATTTCAATGTGAATCCTAGATGTGTATCTTGATTTATTAATTTGTCTGGATTCATTCTAAGTGAAAGTTCTCCTAGAATTCTAATTTCATGGAAAACCCTAACTGATTGGATTAAGTATTTACAAGAAAATTAATATACAAAACACCACAATTTGTTGTGGTGCCGACTCGCGGGTGGTATGCCGTCAGACATCCAAGCTGCCTACGTACCCAAGCCTCACTGGGATCAGAGTCGACGTAGTTCGGTGCACCTAAGCTAAGCTACATATGCCTAACTCAACTAGGACACCGACTTAGACGGATTTGACTGTTTCAACAGTTTTAAGAGGAATTATTTAATTCAAGTTGAGGATTTTATTATCTTAGGATTTCATCTAAGATGCTATATGATTCTTATCTGAATGCAAGTTGTCCCTTAGACTAATGCAGGTTTTGCCTACATCCTAGTTTACTAGGCTTGTCCTAGGGAAAGATCGGGTGACTAGTGTAACTAGACCTATGGTACGGTTGCTATTCATAGCAAGCGTCCGTGATGAGGCTGGACTCCTAACTCTAGGACTCCCTAAAACCTAGGACACGGCACGACACCAGTGTTCCTAAATTGGGCTCTAATGGTTCTTATATTGGAAACCATAATCCAATGGTTCCGAAAGACACAAGATAAATCGATTTAAGTTCTCGAGGTTAATGAGTTTCAGATTTCGAAGATTTTCAGTTTCTAGACATTTAAGGATTACCAATGGTTCTAGGGTTCACCAATTTCGGCCTTGAATGGCATCCAAAGGAGGGAATCGTGCGCTCTTTCCTTGTGCAATTTAATACTTAGGTTATAGCATCTTATTGCCTGGCAGAATCTCAGGATTTCCGTGGACAATAACCTCGGAGCCAACAACATGCTATAACTTAAATATTCAAATTGTCAAAGATCAAGTTGCAATTGGGATACGATTATGGATGCACTGGCCATTTTTCCAGGAAAATCTAAAGATCCTAAAATTTCTGTTTTAATGGATTAAGGAGTGAACATGTGACAGAATTTTAAAGTTCTTTAGGAATTTTTATATGATTTTCAATTAATTTCGAATTTTCCATGGATTTTATCAATTTTAAGCATACGAGCGGTTTTACAAGTGAAATTGTTGCAAATAAATTCGAAATGATTTGAAATTTCTACAGCAGCAAGATGAAAATGTATGTAGCTTACAGGATGAGTTTTGCATATTTTTACATTAAATTCACATTTAATCTTGATTAATCCATTAAATGTCCAGATTGCACAATTAACACATAAACTAGTAGAAATACAACTCTAAATTCTATGAAATTTCTACAGAAATACTATATGAATCAAAATAGCATGCAGTGAGATTTTCATGAATTTTAGAAATTATTTACTACCAATTTCGGATTTTACAATTTCCAGACCAGATTATAAATTAACACTACATCCCATATTAAAACAGATCCAAATAACACGAAAAGTTTACAGTAACAAGTAATATGGAAGATAAGACTACTGTAAAAATTTTATGAATTTTAATGATGATCTGATGTTAGTAAAAATTCTCCTAAAATCTGATAAGTTTCAAAGAAAATATTAAATAATATACCAAATAAACTCCAAAAATCTTTATAAATTCATGGTAAAATGAATCAGTAACATATTATTTTCCCACGAAATTTCATTAATTTTAGAATCTGTTTGGTATATAATTTAATTTTTCTTCGTCAAAAGATGTTTTTTGAAGAGTTTTCCATTTTTAAAACACAATTTGCGGAAAAAATCAGAAAAATTCGGAAAAATACAGAAATATTTTGAGAACAATGCACCTACCTGTGGTGAAGATCTCCGCCCAATCCAAAAAAATATAAAAAATCTTGCCGCCGCCGATCCGCTCCGCCGTCTTTCGCTTTCTCTGGAGTGTTTAGAGGGAGTGATTGAGGGAGTGAAGAGATAATGGAAGAAGAATATTAGGGAGAGGGATGGAAGAACATATTGAGGAAAGGGATTGGAGGGAGTGATTAGAAGAGATAATGGAAGAGAAAGAGATAATGGAAGATAAATTTCTCTCCCTTTTTTATGGATGGGAAGGAAGATATATATAGGGAGAGAAAGAGAGAGAGAGAGATATGTTGGTGGAGAGCTCATCATGTTGTCCCTCTTAGTGGAGAATCCATCATTATTGTTCTTAGTGGAGGGCCCATCATGTTTCTTAGTGGAGAATCCATCATTATTGTTCTTAGTGGAGGGCCCATCATGTTTCTTAGTGGAGAATCCATCATTATTGTTCTTAGTGGAGGGCCCATCATGTTTCTTAGTGGAGAATCCATCATTATTGTTCTTAGTGGAGGGCCCATCATGTTGTCTTAGTGGAGAGCTACCATCATTGCTCTTCATAAGAGGCCTCACAAGAGGCCCCATTGAGGCCCCACAACGCGGGCCCCACAACGCGGGCCCCACAACGCGGGCCCCACAACGTGGGCCCCACAACGTGGGCCCCACAATGTGGGCCCCCGGTTGATTCAATTTTAAACAAATGTTCAATGCGGGCCCACCAAACGGGTACAAATTCTCCCTTGCTCGGATTCTCACGAATAACCCTTCTCCGCACTTTAGCGGAAAAAATCAGAACAATGCAGAAATGACCAGAAAGATTTGAGAAAGCGTAAGGGACGAACACCGGAATAGAAAACATTGAAAAATTGACAGCGAAACCCTAATTTCTTTTTTAATCAAAGCAGAGCAAAATGGGGTGTCTACAGGGCCGGACTGATGCACGAACATTTGACGGATGCTCTTAATTCCTTGGAGATACGCGCGTCTTCACTTGCGCCTTCGCCTCGATGCGTGTGTCCATTATTTATTTATTATAAGACACGTGGCACCAATAAGATGCCCTCAAAGTGTGTGCCCTTCATTAAATGCACACCGCCTCAGGTAAAACTTATAAAAGGAGGTTTTTACCTTCTCATTTTTTTACTTCTCCTTCTCCTTCTCCTTCTCATCTTTTCTCTGCCAGTTCGGCGAAGGCCAGTTCGGCTCGTGTAGTTTTGCAGTTGTGGACGGCCGCGGATTCGGAAGCTTATAGTTCGGTACCTTGAGTAGACCGGTATTTTTCTTTAGCGCGCCTCATTCGTTTCTTTTCCCGCTTTCATGTCTAGTAGCTCTAGTTCTGAGTCCGGTTCGGGGGAGTCGTCTTCTAGTAGTTCAGGGTCTAGAGCGTCGATTAGAACCGAGGACAGGCCTACCTGGTCACCGGCCCCGAAAATGGCAAGTCCCGATGTCAGTGTGGATGTCATATGGAGTGATGAGGAAGTGGAGGACGAAGTGATTTTGGACTTGAACGCCATTCCGCTTCGGACAGATAGTTACGTCCCACTGGAGGGGAGTGTTGGTAGTGACGTCGACGAGGCGTCCACAACGTTAATCCCTGGCCGGGCCGTTGAAGTCGTGGTGAGGGCCCGGATGGATGCCAATCCCAAATACAACATACAGGCTCTCAACGAGGAGAATCACCTGGATGAGTCCATGTTGGTGGTGATTAGGGATAAATACTGTATTCCATCCAGGTTTGGGCTGAGGGAGGCGACAGAGGGAGATAGGGCTTGTAACGAGAGTTCTGATGTTTGCATATATGATGAGTCGTTGAGAGCCGGACTCAGATTTCATATGCACCCATTCTTTGCCTCGATGCTTCAATACTACAGGCTGGCTCCGGCTCAAGTAGCGCCTAACTCATGGAGGCTACTGGTAGGGTTCGTATACCTCATTCAGGGCCGGCTTCAGAGGAACTTGTTCGTGCCCTTGTTCCGCGCGTGTGCGCAATTGAAGAGGCACAAGGGCAGGGGTTGGATTTACATTAGCCAGCGCCCGGAGGTAAAAATGATTACTGGCATCTCCTCCTCTATACACTTGTGGAGAAACAGGTTCTTTTATGTCGAGGATAGGGAGTCCAGCGAGCCCTGGCCGGTCCCTTTGAAATGGGGAACCCCGGATGCAGTCGCGATGAGTCGCAAGCCGCTCCTCGAGGGCGAGGATGCGAGGACGCTTGCCTTGCTTCGGGAGGTGCTGGATCACGAGGGACCTGTCGATTGTTCGAACTTCCATGGGGAAGAGGTTCTGGTTGGGTTGAGCCTTAGTACCGCGACCCGGGCACGTACGTGGCTAGTCTTGTTTAAAACTTATCTTTCCTCTCTTTCCTTGCTTTTGACTGGTTTTGTTTGTATGTCGATTTTCAGAGATGCAGCAACAGTCTTTGGTAGACAAAATGAGGCAGGGAGCATTTGGGAAGGCCCAACAGAGCCAGAAAAGGAAGACCGTAGAAATGGCGAGTCCGGCGCCCTCCCAGGCCATAGCACCGCCTGCTAAGGCACCGCCTGCCAAGGCCAAGACAGTGGTCAAGTTGGTGGGCATCCATAGCCGTGGCCTGGAATCTTCCAAGTCAGGAGGGACATCAGCGGGAGCCCGTCCTCCCGCGGTGAGGACTGAAGACAATGTTTTTCGGCCCAACTGGGTTGTCCAGAAGAACGACACCGGTCTGGGTGAGACCCGGGTGGCTAAATAGCTTCTTAGCAAAGTCCTCCTTAGCAATGACAAGCAGCAGGTTCTCCACGAACCTCCTGCCGCGGCTGAAGAGGCCATTTTCTCGTCAACTTACCAGGTGAAGTGGCTTTCAAGTGTTTATTTATTTTTGCTCAATCCTTCACTCTTCTGTGCTTAACACTGGTCGATCTGCTTGCAGATTTTGTTGTACTTTAATGATCTCAATCAGAAGAGTCAGAAGTTCGCTGAGGCAATAACGAAATCCGAGGAGGAGAACGGCAAGCTGATCCGAGAGGTGAAAGAGCTCCAGGAGACCACTGAAAAATTAGCTGAGGAAAACAAGCGGCTGAAAGAAGAAAACAAGCGGATTAAAGAAGACTTTGCCGCTCAGCTGACTGCGCAGAAGGAGGAAGCAGTGGAAGCCCTCAACGCCCAGACGGACAAAGCCCGAGAGAGGCAAGAAGCGGCCGTTCAGAGAAAGGAGGATGAACTCGTCGTCCTATCTAGCGAGGGGTACAAAATTGGGTTCTATGACTGCCTCGAGCAGGTCAAGGAATCCGACCCGGGTGTTGATTTGTCCAGGGTGGTTATGCCTGACCCACCGACGCTTACCGGTGATGAGCCGGCCACAGCGGACACACTGCTGCCCCCGGGATCAGATCCAGCACGGGATGATGGCAACGAGGCGTCTGGAGCTCTCCTTCTACCCTTTTGGTGACTTTTTGACTTCTTTTTGTAATGGCCCCTTTGGAGGCCCAACTTTTTGTAACAGCCCGTTGAGGCGTCGTTTTTGTAATGGTCCTCTGAGGCCCTCATATATGAATGGAAAGCAAATTTTTACTGTCTGCTTCTTCTCCGCTTGTCCGTCTCTAGTTTATACTGCTTGGCCATATACTGTGTAGCGATTGCTCTAGGCGGTCGTCACGGGCTTAGGTTGACCCTAATGTGCTTGGTTTCTCAGGATACTGGGTCTTTGCCTCCGGGCCGGTTCTGGACCAGGAGTGGGCCCCCAGCCTTTGCGGAGACGAGTCGTGGCGAACCAAGCGTCGAGTGCCCTAGTTTTAGTGAACTGGGTTTCCAAGGACCTTTGGTTTTTGCATCCGGGCTGGTTCCGGACCAGGAGTGGGCTCCCGGTCTTTGCGGAGACAAGCCGTGGCGAACCAAGCGTCGAGTACCCTAGTTTTAGTGAACTGGGCTTCCAAGGAGCTTTGATTTTTGCATCCGGGCTGGTTCTGGACCAGGAGTGGGCTCCCGGTCTTTGCGGAGACAAGCCATGGCGAACCAAGCGTCGAGTACCCTAGTTTTAGTGAACTGGGTTTCCAAGGAGCTTTGGTTTTTGCATCCGGCCTGGCTCCGGACCAGGAGTGGGCTCCCGGTCTTTGCGGAGACAAGCCGTGGCGAACCAAGCGTCGAGTACCCTAGTTTTAGTGAACTGGGTTTCCAAGGAGCTTTGGTTTTTGCATCCGGCCTGGCTCCGTACCAGGAGTGGGCTCCCGATCTTTGCGGAGATAAGCCGTGGCGAACCAAGCGTCGAGTACCCTAGTTTTAGTGAACTGGGTTTCCAAGCGGCGTTGGTTTTTGCATCCGGGTTGGTTCCGGACCAGGAGTGGGCTCCCGATCTTTGCGGAGACGAGCCGTGGCGAACCAAGCAGCGAGTACCCGAGTTTTAGCGAACTGGGTTTCCAAGTTGATGAGTACCCAAGTTTTAGTGAACTGGGTTTCCAGAGTACCCGAGTTTTAGTGAACTGGGTTTCCAAGTTGTACGAAGAGATTTGCAAAAGAGCTTCTATCATTCACATTCAGTGTATATTTACAAAGTCACTTTGACGCCCGGTAGCCTACTACTGATAGTATTTTGCGGAGCTCTTCGGCGGGTTCAGTCACCTGTGCTTCGTCCCTCAGATCAAGTAGCTCAATCGGCAAGGATTCCGATGCATTTTTGCCTTTTGAGTGCCATGGCATAGCACTCCCTGGACTGTGGTTGATCTCCTCTGACCTCACCCACGCCGTTTGGCGTTATGAACTTCATTTTCTGGTGATACGCTGAAGCGACTGCGCGGATTAAGTTCTGCCCGGGTCGTCCCAAGATAGCGTTATAGATCGAAGTGGCCCTCACTACTAGGAAGTTGACCATGGCGAAAGCTTGGCAAGGTGGCTCTCCGACGAGGACAGGAAGCTCGATTTATCCCTCAACCTTGACTACCTCTCCTAAGAAGCCGAAGAGATCTGAGTTCGCCGCCCTTAAGCGGTCGTCACCTATCATCATCCTTTCGAAGGCGTGATAGTACAAGATGTCGGCTGAGCTACCATTGTCTACCAGGACTTTCTTCAGCTCCCAGTTTGCGACGAGCATCGTTAGGACTAGGGCGTCGTCATGTGGTAATATCAGGCCGTCGAGGTCCGCATCTGAGAACGAGATCTCATTCTCGGTCTTCATCTTCTTGCTGCATGAGTGCACGACATTGACTCGGCGTGCGTATGCTTTCCGAGCAGTGGATGAGGTGCCTCCAGCTGCCGGACCGCCCATGATTGTGCCAATGACTCCCCTTGGTTGGGAGCGGTGTGCCTCTGGTGGTGGACTAGGCAGCGGAGGAGATTGTCTTCGGGCTGGGGGCGGTTGAGACCGCCGAGGGCTTCGGCCCTGGGGACCTTTCTCCTTGGGGTCACTTCTGCGGGTGTCGCTTCAAACATATTTTTTTAAGTAGCCCCTGCTGATCAACTGCTCGATCTCCTCCTTCAGCTGCCAGTAGTCGTCTGTATCATGGCCGTGGTCCCTGTGGAACCGGCAGTACTTCGACCTGTCTCTCCTGTTTCCCTTGGAGATCATTGGGGTTGGCCACTTTATGAACTCTTCTCCGCTGATGGCAGCCAGTATATGTCTTCGGGAGGTGTTGAGAGGGGTGAAGTTTTCCTCCCTTTTCTGGGGGGACTTGTCTCTTCTGACAACCTTATCATCCCTGCGCTGCTTAGCAGGGTACCTGTCTTGGTTCTTGTCATCAGAGGTTCTCCTCTGACTCGAGTCCAGGGCAGCCAGTGTCTCTTCCACTGATATGTATTCCTCTGCCCCGGCCATTAGGTCTGCTAGGGAGTGAGGATTCCGGCGGGCTACTACTCTGCGGAAATCATTTGATCTAGCACCTGCGAGAAGCGCGTTCGTAGCGGCCGAAGGGTCTAGATTTGGTACTTGGAGTGCCTCCCTGTTGAAATGGCCGATGAAGGCTTTGAGAGGTTTATTATCCTCCTGCCGCAAGGTCATCGTTTTCCTTGGCCTGCGGCTGCTCATGAAGTGGCGGACCAGGTCTTCCCCGAAGTCATCGAAGTTGCTGATGGAGTTCGGTCTGATCCTTAAGTACCAGTCCCTTGCTGCACCTGTCAGGGTCGTCGGAAATGCTCTGCAGAGGAAACCGTCTGACGCACCGTGGAGGAGCATTATTGTCCGGAACGTCTCCAAGTGATCCACGGGGTCAGTGGTCCCATCATACTGCAGGATAGTTGGCATTTTAAATCCTCTGGGTGCTGGGGCAGCCATCACGTCGTCGGTGAACGGCGTTCTAGTTGAGAACGCCCTAGACATAGGCCGGCTTTGATCCTTAGCCAGCTCTTCAATTCTGTGGTCCATCTCTTCTATTCTCCGCAGCATCGGGTCAGCTCTACGGTCTGGTGACCTATTTCTTTCCACAGATTGGCTCGCCGCGGAGCCGGAGTGGCTCTCCGGACTCCTACGACGGGACCGGGATTTTGCCTGTGGTGCGTGCTCTTCATGAGCTCGACGCCTTTGCACAGAGCGAGACCGCGACCTTCGACGGCGGTGCGGATCTGTCTGTGCATGCCTGGCTGTGGGGTGACGGACTTGTCCAGGGGAACGGTGAGTTTGGTCTTCACCATGGCGCGACGACTCTCCCCTGTGGATTTATGGCCTTTCTTGGACATGTCGTGGAGCTTCCGGAGGAGGTTGGGGAGGCGGTTGGAGTAGCTGCTGGTACTGACCAACGAGAGTTGTCATTTGCTGAAAGAGAGCTTGGACTTGCTCTGGAGTGGGCATGGGGTTCAGGTGTTCCGAACGAGGTTGGCTCTGTTCGGCCGTAGCAGAAGCTGCCACCACCAGCGAGGCGACTCGCTCGCTCAGGGTCCTGCGAGGCAGGACGGCTCGGGTAGTCCGCGCGGTTGGTACCCGCGCACTCCTGCGCCCTGTCATTTTTGTGTGTGAGGTATCTGGGAGCAGCTTTTAGTTCTGGGGTCCCACGGATGACGCCAATCTGTTAGGCCCGAAATCGGTTAACAGATATGACAGTGACGTAAGAGCCGAGCTGAGGGCCCGAGGAGCTGAAGAGAAGGAAATAGAGTCCGGATGAACTGTGTTCTGCACAGAAGCAAACGAGGTCAGAATGACCGACCCGAAGTATACTCCGGACAGGCCCTTCGACACTCAAGTCAGTATGAGCCGGAGTGAAGAGGGAGTTTTAAGAGTGGTGGGTGAGAATTCAATACCCTGATTTATGAGCTTTGGAAGCCCTTTTATAGAGTAAATTTGGCGTAGGTGGGGAGTTAATGCTCCAAGGCAGGTGCCCACCAGCTATAGGTTCAGGCTCCCCTACTCTGTGATAATTAGCGAACTACCCCTGCTGACGCGGGGTCTGCGATGGGTCCCCCCTCGAGACACGTGCCGGCAGCTGATAGGCTGGCCCGCGGTGGGCCCCCTCTAGCCACGTGTCAGCAGCTAACAGGCTGTTGTGCTTTTGCACCCCATCAGTTGGGTTCGTTTACATGGATCATTTTCTTCAATTTTCTCCTATCCAAAGTCATGTTCTCTGTTATGTTCCTAGCCATCAAGTCTTTCCTCACTGTTTCTACCCAAGCTGTTGTCTGTCTACCCCTACCTCTTTTTACTCCATCAACTTGGCATGAGTCACATCTTCTCAGTGGAGCATCCGAAGGCCTACGTTGGATATGCCCTAACCATCTTAAGCGATGTTCTCTCATCTTCTCTTCACTTGATGCCACCCCCACTTTTTTACGGATGTCTTCATTTTTAATTCTATCTAACCTTGTATGGCCGCACATCCATCTAAGCATTCGCATTTCTGCTACACTCATCTTATGCACATGCTGCTTCTTGGTGGCCCTAAATTCTGAGCCGTACAGCATGTCTGGCCTCACAACTGTCTTATAAAACTTTCCCTTCAACTCAGTAGGTATTTTACGGTCACACAAAACTCCTCAAGCAAGCTTCCACTTCAACCAACCTGCCCTTATTCTGTGGTTAACATCCTCTTCAATCTCTCCTTATGTAGGATTGAACCAAGTTAGCAATAAATATTACTAGGTTAGGGCAACACATAATTGGGTTTTCGGAGAAGGGAGACATGGTTTTTTATTCTCTTTGGTGGGTGGTTTGATTTTATCGTCTTGTTGTGAAAGGTGCATATGGCTGCTGCTGCTTGGAAACGGTTGGCACTGTTTGGGACAAATTGGATGGCAAGGTGCACAACATTGAGCGATGGCCTCATACCCGATGTGTCAATCAGGTTTTCTTCGAGTCTCCGGGGTAACAAATTTTTTAGTAGGCAGATTTCTCAGCTTGCGAAACCTAACGAGTAACAAGCGTTTCCTGTCGACGCGTCAGATTTGGTAATAATTTTTATCGTCATGTTTGTATTTGGCTTTTACCCTTTTTCCCTTTTGGATTCTTGCTTATTTGTAGTGGTTTCTCGTGTAAAAAGCTTATGACCTCATTCATTTCTAGGCAACAAGATTAGAGGCACGGGGTGTTCGTGCAAACCAAATGGAGACAATAGCTGCAACCATTGCCGAAAGCTTAGAAAATGTCCCTCAATCTTTTGTTTCGAAAGAGGAGATGCAGAAGGTAAGTGTTTCTTGTTTACTTTTATTTTGTTTTTCAAGCAATATTTGTTTGTAATGCCTATTATTATTAGGCAGCTTTGAATGTAAATGTTTGTAGAAACATTTCATACTTAATGATTGTACTATATGCATGTGATGCGCTTTCCTATTCTTTAACCGCAACCCTTTATTGGTGTAGAAAAAAATCATTCGGATGCCACCCTCTCCAAATTCAAATATGAAGTACCAAGAATGATTCCAGATGCCAAGCTTTCCCTATTCGAAGCTGAAGTACGAAACTTCAAGGTATTACGCTGCTTCCTTTTTTTCCTTTTCTCATATGGCATTGACAGCTATTTGATATATTGATAAAGTTACAAAGCTTTTAGCTTGATGCATTGCTTGCTGGAAGGAACATCCACATCCTGTAGTTTCCTCATGGCTGATGACAGGTTTAGCTAAATTATAGAAAAATGATATCTAACCTTTCCATGATTAATGAAAGACTTAGTAGACTGACATATCACTTTTAGAATTGTGTCTAAGTAATTAAAAAAGGGTTGGACGTTCCACTTGCAATGAAAATAGGAATCTGCAAAATCCACTTGCAATGAACATAGGAATCTCCAAAAGACCTGCTCCTTTTAAAACATTGCCTAATGTCATGGACCTTTAGTTTGGGAGCGAGGTTCGTACAGCACTTGCGTTGTCTCACGACAAGCAAGTAAGCCTAGCAATGTTGTGAGGATCAAATCTAGAAAACAAGCAGAAAGAGAAACGATGTGTTTGCAAGCAAGCACAAAGTAATGGGGCACACGAGTAGGCAGATGATAATCTTTATTGATGATTCTTGAACAAGTTACAATTGGACTAACCCAAAAGGGACTACAACTCCTAAGGGTCCCCGATCACCCGTTGACTAGAATGGAATCCCTGCTAGGACATTGCACCACTCGATGGCCAAGCAAGCTCTTAGGGTAAAGAGCTTTAGCGACCTACTCCCTTAACCATGAGTAGGGGTGCAACTTGCGTCGGGTTGGGTCGGGTTGAGGCCAACCCGAACGCGACCCGACCAACCATTTGCTCAACCCGAACCCAAACCCTACCCGAGTTCCAACCCAACGAGGTTCAACCCAATCCGACTTGAGGAACCCTTTTTGCCAACCTGAACCCGACCCGACCCGAGTTCAACCCGACCCGACCTGAGATTTTAAGCGTAAAAAGCAAAAAAAAAAATTAAAAATGTCGGGTTGACTCGGGTCGGGTTGCCCAAGCCCTCAACCTGAACCGGACCTGAACTCAACCCGAACTCGAACCCGACCCAAACTCAACCCAACCCGACTTTTTTGCGGGTTGAACCCGTCGGGTTCGGGTTGAGCCCGCCCAAGTTGCACCCCTAACCATGAGTGCCCACCAAAAGTGCTGTTAGCTACTACGCCTGAAGAATTTGCATGACATTGATGGCTCAAAATACTGACTGTGTTCCTACTACAACATGTACATTGACACTACTACTACTTATTGTATTGATAGACAAGTCACGGGCCACAGGCCATGCGAACAACGCTGGACGAAATGGCCCCCGTGACACTTAAGGACCAAAACAGAACAAATATGCTTTTATTAGAAACCAACTCATCCAAGAGACAAACTAAGGGCTACCAGACCAAAAACATAAGACTCATATAGAAACCTCTCTATAACTTTTACAAAACCTCTAAGTGCGTGTTTGGGGTACCGTTTAAAACTCCGTTTGGCGTTTGAAACACCGTTTTGGGGCCAAACGGCCGTTTGGGAGTGTTTGGGTGCGCAGCCACCGTTTGAAACGCCGTTTGAAACACCGTTTTGAACCCTCAAAACGGTGTTTTGCAAACGGAGGGGGGGAGGTCCGTTTGCAAAACGCTATTTTGAACGGAGTTTTTAGGTTGTGGAATTTTACATGTTTACCCTCACGAAACCCATTATTACACCTTTGTTTTTTTGACAGAAGTTAAAACGAAAATTTTCACCATTCTTCCCCGACTCTTGCTGTGCTCCAAGACACGATACTTGTCTTCAACCTCCAGACATCTCCCAAGCAACGACTCTCCAAGCTTCATAGCAGGTACGGATCTCTCTCTCTCCTTTCCACTCATTTTTCCTTTTTTTAATCTTTTTCACACCGTTGATTCTTCTATCGAGTCCGATATGGGTCCCAGCTGGAACAATTCTGGTCATGGCCTTGGCCGGATTCTTGACTATGTGTGTAATCGGACTCGCGGGCATGGCCGGAGTATCGTGGATGTATAAATACGTGAAGGGGAGGCACCCGCCTGGATCGGACCGGGTCGATTATGCCCAAACCCAGATCGCCAACACAGCGACTCATATGAAGGACTATGCTAGAGAGTATGGTGGGTACTTGCAGAGTAAAGTTAAGGATGTGGCTCCCGGTGCTTGATTGGTGAATTTGTCTTTTTAATTTTTCTGCTCTTTGTTCTTAGTATGGTCTTGTTCTGTTTATTTGCTTACGTTCTTGTTATTCAGAATCTGGTTTTGATTTTTTTTTTCTTACGGTGGTGGGTGGGTTTGAGATGATTATTGGATGCATAGTAATTGTTGGTTCTAATAAAAATAATTAGGTTTTAGTTTGCTTACTTTGAGAAGAATTTTTGGGATTTGAAGGTTTGTATTGCACATGTTCTGTTTGATAAAAGTCCTCAGTGGACTTATACAACCAGCTATAGCCCTGCAACATTACCAAGTTTAAATCCTAACACTAACCCACATTCTTGACATGCTAGGGGTTAACCTGTCCTAAACCCCTCCATATACCCTAATGCATCCTTCGAATACCCAACTGCCCAGAGATTATAACCCATACGCCAATACATTTCTTGGCCTATTACAGACCCCAGAAACCTGTTTTAAAACCATCCCTCCACGTCTGCCCTGCTCCTACTCCCCTACACCAGTCCCGAATCCCCTTAGAAACCCATCGACCAACCCTTCTTGACTGTCGCAGGTTCACTGCACCTAAAACCTGTCACCTAAGCCACAGTCCACACACAACCCCACATACTAAGCCACAGTCCACATACTACTTTTGTGTGTAAGAAGCAATGATTTTGAAAGATTAATCACAAGTAGACATCATATACACTGAATAAAATGTCATTGCATTTCTCTCCTTGACAACTTCTGTAATAGATAAGCACCCCAAGTTTATGCCTATGGCCAAAATGGATACTATGCGATATCATTGCTTATAAGTAATCTCAATGTGTCTAACTATTAGCACTAGCCAACAAAAATAACAAATCCAGGATACCTGCTATATTTAGCTTTTTGTGTTTATACTCTCTATTGTTGCTTGACCTTGTAGAGTTGTGTAGAGAATTTCTTGCTTACGCTTTGAATTTTTTAGATGGAAAGTGATCAAGCAAAAAAATCTTCCCAGACTACAAAAGGGAAGGCAAATGGAAAAGAGATTATTAAGAAAGCTCAATGGGACACTGATAGCCATTATGCTTGGATTGACATATGTAAGGACTTAGTTAGGAGGGGATTTAGACCCGGTTCACACTTGAGTAAGGAAGGGTGGGCGCTAGCAACTGATGGTTTTAATGAGAAGACGGGCAAGGGATTCACTAAGGAACAAATGAAAAATCATTGGGACTCGACTAAAAAGGAGTGGCAGTTGTGGCATTCTTTGTTGACCAGTGCAACTGGTTTGGGTTTTGATCATGCGAAGCATTGCATAGATGCATCAGACGATTGGTGGGATACTCAAATTAAGGTAATCAATAAACTTAAACTTAATTTATTTTTATTATAAGTTTTTTTCCATTTCAGTAAAATGATAATGTTTCTTTTTTTGTTTTGTGTAGAGAAATAAAAAGTATGCGTGCTTTAGGAGTCGAGCCTTGGAAAGGTGCTGGGATCTTGAGGAGTTGTTCTTAGATGTTTCTGCAACTGGAAGACTTGCATTTTCTCCTTCTGCAAGCCATGTTGAGACGCAAAATAGCAAACCATCTACCCCATTTGATATAGAGGAAGAGGGAGATGAAGATGTAGGCACACCAGTATCTTCGAATGAGCCTGTTTATGGTGAAGATGAGACGGAACCAGATGTAGTAGCAAGGAAGAAAGAGCCTAAAGTAAAAGAAAGGGTTGCAAAAAGAAGATCGGTTGCAAATCATATTTCCAAAAACTTAGAGCGTCTCGCGGCTGCAGTGGAAAGCAGGAGCACGACTACATCTGTCCGTATGGAGAAGTTTGATGCTGACATGACTAAAATCGTGAGGCAATTAGCCTTGTTGCCAGGTTATGAGAGGGGGTCACTAAATTTTTATGCCGCTTGCAAATTGTTCAAGGTGAAAGAGAATCGTGCATTGTGGGTGGCTATGGGAGATGACAAAACAAAGATTGGTTGGCTACATTATGAGTTGGGAGTCCCATTGCAACCGTCATTCGATGATGACGATGTTTACTATCCCCAGCCCATTGATTAGTTTTCTATCTGTTGGTTGTGAACTTGTGTTACTTAGATGTTGACAAGTGACGTTATTTTTATCTTGTGATCGATGGTTGTGAACTTCTGATAGTTTTTTGGGTATTGCAACTTGTTGGTTGTAACTTTTATTTTGAACTGGTTGGTTTTTATATGTTAGTTGAACAAGCTCAAGACAATGTATAACTTTTTCATTCGTATACAATTTATTTTGAACCGTTTTTACACTACAGAGGCCTGGAGCATACCAGTAACATCTTCCCTTGGTGTGCCATACGGGATTTGAATATGCTACTTGTTGGTTTTTTATTTGCAGGGAATATGGATTCAGGAGATGGGTCAGATGCATCAATTGAATCAATTGACAGTGACGAAGATTATGATGATGAAGATTTGATGGCCATGGTTGTTGAAGGTGTGCAAGATGCAATTAGGTATTATTCTATGTATTTTTGCAAGACACCTTGCCGAACAAGTAAATACACTGGGCATAAATTTATCATGGACCTATTAGATGGTGCACCAAACCGATGCTATGAGCAACTTCGTATGGAGAAACATGTATTTAGGAACTTGTGTAATTTATTCAAAACAAGATATGGGTTAACACCAACGAAAGCAATGTCTATTGAGGAGATAATGGCAATGTTTCTGATGACATTAGGACATGGCGTTTCTAATAGGTATATGCAGGAGCGGTTCCAACATTCTGGAGATACAATTAGCCGGCAATTTCATAAAATCTTAACTTGTGCAATGCGATTTTCATCTGATATGATTAAGCCAGAGCCTAATTACAATGATATTATTCCTGCATACATCCAAAATAGGGCAAAATTTTATCCATACTTCAAAGATTGTATTGGAGCTATTGATGGCACCCACATTCAAGTGATTGTGCCTCAAGCAGAGCAAATTCCATATCGAGGAAGGAAAGGTTACACCTCAACAAATGTCATGGCATGCTGTGACTTTGACATGTGTTTCACCTTTACATGGGCAGGATGGGAAGGTGCTGCTCATGACACAAGGATTTTTTCAGAGGCACTGCGTACGCCGGATCTTAATTTTCCTCACCCAAGGGGAGGTAAGTACACAAATAATATTATAAATTTAATATAATATAATATATAATATCTTACATAACTTTCTTTTCAAATTTTGATGTAGATAAATATTATGTGGTTGATGCCGGCTACCCCAATATGAAGGGATACTTGGCCCCGTACAAGGGAGAAAGGTCACATGTTCCAGCTTTTCGACATGGTACTCAACCAATAAGTGGTTCAAATGAGCAATTTAATCAAGCACACGCCTCTCTTAGGAACATTATAGAGCGCACATTTGGTGTATGGAAAAATAGATGGGCCTTGCTATCCAGAATGCCTAAATTCGATTTAAAAACCCAGATACAACTAATTGTAGCATCAATGTCACTGCACAACTACATCAGAAAGCATGCAAGTCGTGATGAGGAGTTCGATAGAGCTGACCATGATGATACATATATGCCTACTGTTAATGTTGGTTTGGGTTATGATCATGCTATGGATCAGAATGATACATTTGACTATGCACATGATGATGCTTTCATGGGTTCGGTTCGGGACCGCATTCGTGATGAATTATGTTCTATATAAATTACTCATTGTGCCACTTTTTAAATTTATTTTTTTGTGAACAATAGTATAACTATTTATGACAATGATGTTTAATTTTAATTGTGTTGAATGAGATCCTAATGACCTTCTAATATTGGGCCTAATGAGAGAGTAGTTGAGTTACATTGAGGCCAACCAAACAATACCCTTTTTGGTCATTTTACCACTAAAACTCCGATTTGGGGCATTTGCAACCAAACACACAATACCTCCGTTTGCCGTTTAAAACGCCGTTTTGATCTGGCCAACCAAACACCAAAATGCCGTTTGGCAAAACGCCGTTTTGCAAAACGCCGTTTCAAACACTATTTCAAACGGTACGCCAAACACACCCTAACTCCACGTCCAACCTGAGGAATCCAAAACGAAATAGGAAACCAACTTAACCAAAAACTAATTTAGATGAAAATTAAGAAAAAACTAATCTAAATGACTAACTTCTAAAACTACCTTATTTGACTAAGTCAAGAACCCCCCAAATCTCTCACGTCTACTTTGCAAAACCGACCTAACCAAGGAAAGTTCCTAAAATATTATCGTCTCCTTGCAAACCGACTAACACAAAACAAGTCCCCAATAACTAGGCGATGAGAGGATCCCCCTAAGATGTCTCTCCTCAAAGGAAACCTCATAAATCTATCCCCCTCACATGACTTTACATATAACTGCCTGAATAATTCTTGCAAAACCGACTGAATCCAAAAGAGCTTCCTAAAGCTAGGCGATCAAATCCCCTGAAATCGTTTTCTCTCACTTTTTCTCCTTGCATCCAAAGTCCACGTAAAGACACCCCCTTAAAATGAATAAAATCTTAATTAAATACTCAACTCAACTTAACTAAGCCTTTGTCCCAAACTAGTTGGGGTCGGCTAATGAATCCTTTAGAAAATTTCCAAAAAAGGTGAAAGGATCTACCCGGTTAAAAATGACTAAATCTACTCCTGAGTCATGGTTTTAAATTTAGGCCGAAATCCGAAATTTCGGTCTAAATGTGTCGGTTTCGGTGGACACGACACCGAAAGAGCAATGACTCGTTAAATTACATTGTGTCGCCGAAATTTCCGAAATGTTAAAGATATCCAAATTAGCACGAATTTCTCACGAAATTTGCACGAAATTTAGTGCAAATTCCCTGAAATTGGAATTTGTACGAAATTTGCACGAAATTTGAGTTTGCAAAAAATTTCCACGAAATTTGGGGGAATTTCGTGCACTCAAAGACATGTTTTTCAGCAGAGATATGGCAGAGGCCATGTGCAAAGCAAAAAAAATGAAAAGAAAAGAAAGAGAATGAAATCTTACAGGATTGCTTCTTGCCTATAAGAAGCAAAGCTTTCATCTTATTTTTCATCGATTTGAAGCTCTCCTCTTCCGATTTCAAGGTAAGTGTTTAGGTTTTTTTTCCTTATGACTACTCTTTTACACTAGAGGGGGCTGTGCCAAGTAAAAGAGGGGACCAGCAAGTGAAAACTTAATTCAATTTTAGGGAAATGTTATCAGCACTACTGTATTTTGATGAGGGCACCATAGGATGATCCAAACCGTCCATTAGATGGGCCACTGCCTAAAATAGGTAGTGCCCCAAAATTATTTCCATAGGTTGATCCTAACCCTCCGATCTATAGAGGGTTAGGATCAACCCTCTAACATTCAGATCAGAGGAGTAGGATTAACCTATGGAAATGATTTTTGGGGCACTCCTCCTATTTAGGCTATGGCCCATCTAATGGACGGTTGGGATCATCCTATTGTACGGTCAATACCGTACCTTTTATAAAGTGAGGAGTGCCCTCAACAAAATACCGTAGTGCGACAAACATTTCCCTTCTTTATTTACGCTTTTAATAAAGTGAGGAGTGCCCTCAAGGGCCTCAACAAAATACAGTAGTGCGGAAAATTTTTCCCTTCTTTATTTACAGGAATAATGGTATCTTCGCCCCCACGCCCCACCCCACCCCCCGCCCACCCAACCCACCCCCGCCTAAAGATGAAGTGATATATTCGACCCACTTTTTACTTGGGACAGCCCCCCTTAACTGCATTTATGAGTCATAAATTATGACTACTATTTTACACCAGTGGGGGGCTGTTCCATCCGAAGTTAAAAAAAGGAGGACAGGAAATGATATTTCTGCAAACCATATGCCTGCTTTTTTGGACTTTGGATAGCCCCTTCAAACGTATTTATGTTTATTGTTTTACACTAGAGGGGGCTGTCGAAGGGTTAGCAACTTCACCTTATTTTAATAATTTGATAATTTCACTAGCTCATCTCTATTCTTGATATCCACTCGCCCCTTTTTTTACTTGGGATAGCCCCCTCTAGTGTATTTATGAGTACTGTTTCACACTAGAGGGGGGCTCTCCCATGTAAAATAATAGGCTGGGAATTGATATCACCACCTCCATATTTTGATTATTACAGTAACCCATCTTATATAGTTATATTTTAGAATTTAAAGTGCTGTCCAATTAACGATAAAAGACAGATGAGTTTGTGCAAATATCAAAGCATGGTTATGATGTTAACATATCCCACACAACCATATGTTGATAATTTTACTAACCCATCTTGTATTTTAGTATGTAAAGTGCTGTCAAAGTTAGCTTCTTTTAATTTAAAATGATAATATCAAGTTAGCAACTTTCATGTGTAAAAAAGTAGGAACATTCTAAACACCATACTTTTTGGCAGATTTTTTCAAGCTGTAACTAATTCACCATGCCACGTCGTTGTCGAGATGAGGATGAAGTTGCAGACATTGGTTGGCAATATGGGCGGTGATGATGCCAAAATCCGGATCTGGGCGTCGGACGAGCGCTATCGGCAAAACCAGCAGCTTAGGTTGGTAGAGCTCCTATTCATGGGTGCCTGCGCTCATAGAAAACAACGTTAGAAGGGCCCCAGAGTGGGGACTCGGGGGCATCCTCCGACGCTCAAGTCAGGTATCGGTATCACAGATATCTAAGCAAGACTAATAGAGATAAACATGCTTATGGGGGGAAGAAGAGTGTCCTCTTACCATTGAGCAAGGGGGTGCCTTTTATAGGCTTAGAGTTCTTACACTATGTTTTGGTGTATAAGTCATGTGTCTTTGTGCATGGCAAGTTTTTAGCATGTTTGTCACTTGTCGTAGTGCTTGCCATGCATTAGCATGTATGCCATGTGTCTAAAGTAAAAGGGGAATTTATTTAGTTTTTCCCCAACACTTGTCTTTATACTTTTCTTGATCATAATTAGATTCCTTTGGTATAAGGGTGACACGTGGCGGGCTCTAACGGTCCTACCGTATTTTCTCCCTATCATAATACCCCCCTACTAAATGGACCAAGGGAGTAAGTTCCTTTGTCCGGTCAAAGAATTTAGTAACGAGGGTATTAATGGGAATCTGGGAAGGCGAAGGGGCGTGCTGCTACATTCGGCAGCTCTTTCTCGAGGGGCCTTTTCTCCATCTAAGTGGAATAACCGTTGGGTGACCGGACCCTTGTCCTGAGGTCCAAGCCTTTTTTGCTCGACCGGGCTCTTTTTCCATCTAAGTGGAATGGTAGTAGTAAGGCCGGACCCTTTTGCTGGGTTCCGAGCCTTTTCCCACTGTACTTGGCATTTTTCATCTTGTGGAATTGTAGTGGCCCTGCCGGACCCTTGTGCTGGGTTCTGAGCCTTTCCCACCGTACTTGGTATTTTCCATCTGGTGGAATTGTAGTGGTAATGTCGGGCCCTTGTGCTAGGTTCCGAGCCTTTCCCACCGTACTTGGTATTTTTCATCTGGTGGAATTGTAGTAGTGATGCCGGACCCTTGTGTTGGGTTTGTAATAACTCTTCGAACTCTCTTTATTTTTCCTCCTCTCTTTTTTTTTGTTGTTGTGAGGACCTGGAAAGGAAGGCTCGCTTGCTTCCTGCATATTTTATGTGACACTGTATAGGGTGGTTGAGCCCTTTTGCAGGTTTCTTTTTGATGGAATGTTGTTGATTTCTAATTTCGTCGGCAAGAATACTTCTATTGCTCCCTCACGGGGCGTTACTTCAGGGTATCTTGTTTGTAGAAGGGTCATCTTCCTCTCGAGTGATCAGCTCGAAGTTGATGGGCCATGCCTGCCATTTTAAAAAGAACAGGTCTTTTTTCATGGGGAGCGTTCTATGGTATTTTCGGGGCGATCAACCCAGATGTTACCTCTGTCTCACTCCCTGTTTTCTTTCGGTCCCTTCCTTTTTACTGATAAAACTTTCGGCGGTTGTCCATGTTCCAGCTTCGAGGGACTGGGGTTCCGTTGATGTCGTGCCTCGGTATCTCCAACCATATAAGGTGGGATCCAGGTTCAGTTGATGTTGTGCCTCGGTATCTCCGACCGCATAAGGTGGGATCTGGGTTTTGTTGATGTTGTGCCTCGATATTTCCAATCATATAAGGTGGGATTCGGGTTCAATTGATGTCGTGCCTAGGTATCTCCAACCGCATAAGGTGGGATCCGGGTTCTGTTGATGTCGTGCCTCGGTATCTCCAACCGCATAAGGTGGGATCCGGGTTCCGTTGACGTCGTGCCTCGGTATTTCCAACCATATAAGGTGGGATCCGGGCTCCGTTGATATCGTGCCTCGGTATCTCCGACCGCATAAGGTGAGATCCGGGCTCCGTTGATGTCGTGCCTTGGTATCTCCGACCGTATAAGGTGGGATCCGGGTTCCGTTGATGTCGGGCCTCGGTATCTCCAACCGCATAAAGTGGGATCCGGGTTCCGTCGATGTCGTGCCTCGGTATCTCCAACCGCATAAGGTGAGATCCGGGCTCCGTTGATGTCGTGCCTCGGTATCTCCAACCATATAAGGTGGGATCCGGGTTCAGTTGATGTTGTGCCTCGGTATCTCCAATCATATTAGGTGAGATCCGGGCTCCGTTGATATCGTGCCTCGGTATTTTTGTTAGAGCCCGTCACGTGTCACCCTTATACCAAAGGAATCTAATTATGATCAAGAAAAGTATAAAGACAAGTGTTGGGGGAAAACTAAATAAATTCCCCTTTTACTTTAGACACATGGCATACATGCTAATGCATGACAAGCACTACGACAAGTGGCAAACATGCTAAAAACTTGCCTGCACAAGGACACATGGCTTATACACTAAAACATGGTGTAAGAACTCTAAGCCTATAAAAGGCACCCCCTTGCTCAATGGTAAGAGGACACTCTTCTTCCCCCCATAAGCATGTTTATCTCTTTTAGTCTTGCTTAGATATCTGTGATACCGATACCTGACTTGAGCGTCGGAGGGTGCCCCCGAGTCCCCACTCCGGGGCCCTTCTAACGTTGTTTTCTATGAGCACAGGCACCCATGATATGAGCTCTACCAACCTAAGCTGCTGGTTTTGCCGATAGCGCTCGTCCGACGCCCAGTTCCGGATTTTGGCATCATCAGATTGGCGCCATCCGTGGGACCCGAAAGAAAAAAAATCTGAGCATGACATTAGAGCGCACCTGAGGGGGGCAAGAAGCAAGGTTCAACCCAAAATCCGAGGATCATCGGGGCAAAGAAGCTAAATCCGAGGATCACGTCGCCTTACTCAACCGGCAAGTCAGATCGACGACCTCCCCTGTTGTGTCAATGGTTTTGTTGAGTAACAGAACCATAATGGAAGCGGGAGATTTTCTTTGAGGTAGAAAAAGGGAGAAGAGGGTTTGGGGAAGGATCTACTACGGCCGCCTCACGCAAATCCGGCCTTCACTCTCATCCGTCCACCTTCATAGCCACCGGCCACCTCCACCTCCGACATCAAAATCGTTCATGGCGATGGCAAAAACTCTGCCCGCTGTCAGATCTTCCGCCAAGTAGAGATCCTGAAGTGTACGGACTCGTCCTGCACCATCTATGTGCTCCACACTAAGTCGGATGTAGATGTTGGACTTCTCAAAGATATCGAGGCGTAGGACAACATAGTGGGCGTGAAGATTAGGTGAGTTGTACACAAGCCTGGAGGGTTTGACCCGAACATGAACGGGGCTACAATCAATGCGTCGGAGATATTTGTCTCCACCGGCAACCCAAAACCATCGGCCGATAGACTTCGCCAAAGGTCATCTCTAAAACTCTCTCTGTTTGTTTGTGTCTATTTGCTTTTGCATGTTAAAGGAGGAAAAACAAGGACTCTTGTCTTATCATACATTGGGATGAGGGAGGGCCGAAGCACCTTTTATTTATTCTTTTGGAAAAGAAGCAAGAGTGGGAAAGTGTCTAATATAATACCATTTATTAGAAAAGGTAGGTCTTAAAACTCTGAAGCCATTGTCTTGGATTTTTTACAAATAGACTAAGAAAGATAAAAGCAAAACCGATGGTCTTAGTTATTATTCTTACACCACTGTATAAGATCTCTGACTGCACATACAAATGATCAAAAAGAGCGCCACGAATTTCTTCTCTCGAGAAAGAAAGACGTGAACTCATGAAGGCCCCTACCTATGAAGGATTACACTTGGAACCCAAAGTTGAATTGTTTATTATATTTAATCTCTCTTTCTATCCATGGCAAGCATGCTACAAAAAGTGGGCAGCATCTTAAATTGATCCAAACCATTCCTTAAATGGGCCAGTGTTTTGGATCTTTTCGATTTTAAAAATAGCATCGGCACATGACCGGAGATGGTGGGCCCCACCCAATGCAGTCTTGAAGGCAAGAAAGGTGGTTATTCTGCCTTGGAAGTGCTCAAATATCAGGGCATATCACAACTTCTATTTTTGATAGCAGCACCTTGTGATTTCAGTAGAGACACCCACATAACAAATAATGATCATTTATAAAGACTTGTCACCAGAGAGAAAGGAACTTGTTATTGCATATGAAAAGGAGACTAAGATACGTGGAATGGAGGATCTATTGGGTCCTTGAGAAATAAAATTTGACAGAGAGCCACTTCTTCTACCGGGTCTTTTCCAATCCTACATCAAAGGAAGCTGCTGCATAAGTGGACCACGTTCATGGTATCTAGAGCCGTTATCCTCGAGTCATCTGATTGATCTCATTATCGTTGGAGGTCAGACATCCAACCAGAGGCGTACACAAAGGTCCGCCAAGCAAAGAAGCCCCTCCCTGGCCAAGCTAGAAAGCTCCGCCGAGCCTAAGCAGAGAAGCTTTTCCCAACTCCGGCCGAGCGTGGTGTCACCTCCAAATCCGACCATCACCGCAAATAATCAGGCCCGACCCTCAAGCTCGGTCCTAAGACCGAATCCTCCTCGTACCTGTGAACGTCAGCAAGGCATGATCTTGTAGGATTCATTCATCCCCATCACAAATTTTGCATCTTGCGTCGGAAACACCATGAGGGTCGGGGTCCTCTGCTTTAGCAATAGCGGCACCAGTCTCCGGTTGAGAGACCTTGGTTTTGCTGGCAAGATTGGCACCAATGCCCTATTAAATCTTCCGGGCCTCCATTCGGCTATCTTCGTCATCAGCAAAGTCGTCGGACAGACTCCAGAATTCCATAGCTCAGGCCCTACTCCAAGCCAAAGCCCTTCTTCCAGATCATTAGGGACTTACTTTGTCAGCCATCAGCTGCATCAGTATGGAGAAGACAGGTAACAATATTTAAAAGTAAAGAATAAAATCAAGAGAAGAATAGTGGGGGCCAAGATTACCCATTTCACCTCCATCTTTTTAGGCTTGGCCTCTCTTCTGAGTCGAAGCTCTGCCACGGTCCGAGCTAAAGAGCCCTTCCGAGGCCAAGCTGAAAGGCTCCTTTAAATTAAGATTTTGAAGAACTCTCATTGGCCGGCATTCCCAAAACTCCAGCCATGATATGTTCGCGGCTAGCTCCATAAGAAAATGATGCGTCCTCTGAAGGCTTTAAAACCTTGGAACAAGTTCCAAGACTCACCACTCAAAATAATAATTAATACTCAAATTCTTATGAGTTATTTGAATGACTTGAAAAATCCGGGCCATTCATTTAATGGGCGCTTATACGGAAATGCTGCATACTAACCACCGAACAAAGTATTTCTAGTCGCCAAGTAAATAATCACTATTGAGGCTTTTAAACCATGCGTAGAGCTGTGTTCTCCTCAAAATATCTTGGTTGCAGTTTTATCTTGTTGAAATTCTATGTTTGCTTTTGAAATACCATTTGCATGATTGATATTTGTGTTGAAGTTCTTCCTCTAGGCCAAGCCTAAAAGTTCCTGCAGGGTCCGAGGCCGAGATCAAAAGCCCTCTCCGAGGCTAAGCATCGCCAAAAAGACCCCTCCAAGGCACGACATCAACGGAACCCGGATCCCACCTTATACGGTCGGAAATACCAGGGCGCGACATCAACGGAGCCCGGATCTCACCTTATGCGGTCGGAGATACCGAGGCACGACATCGGCGGAACCCGGATCCCACCTTATGCGGTTAGAGATACCGAGGCACGACATCAACAGAACCCGGATCCCACCTTATACGGTCGGAGATACCAGGGCACGACATCAACAGAGCCCGGATCTCACCTTATCCGGTCGGAGATACCGAGGCACGACATCAACGGAGCCCGGACCCCACCTTATATGGTTGGAGATACCGAGGCACAACATCAACTGAACCCGGATCCCACCTTATATGGTTGGAGATACCGAGGCACGACATCAACGGAGCCCGGATCTCACCTTATGCGGTCGGAGATACTGAGGCACGACATCGACGGAACTTGGATCCCACCTTATGCGGTTGAAGATACCGAGGCACGACATCAACAGAACCCGGATCCCACCCTATACGGTCGAAGATACCAGAGCATGACATCAACGGAGCCCGGATTTCACCTTATGCGGTCGGAGATACCAAGGCACGACATCAACGGAGCCCGGATCCCACCTTATATGGTTGGAGATACCGAGGCACGACGTCAACGGAACCCGGATCCCACCTTATGCGGTTGGAGATACCGAGGCACGACATCAACGGAACCCGGATCCAACCTTATGCGGTCGGAGATACCTAGGCACGACATCAATTGAACCCGAATCCCACCTTATATGGTTGGAGATATTGAGGCACGACATCAACGGAACCCGGATCCCACCTTATACGATCAGACATACCGAGGCACAACATCAACTGAACCCGGATCCCACCTTATATGGTTGGAGATACCGAGGCACGACATCAACGGAACCCCAGTCCCTCGAAGCTGGAACATGGACAACTGCCGAAAGTTTTATCAGTAAAAAGGAAGGGACCGAAAGAAAACAGGGAGTGAGACAGAGGTAACATCTGGGTTGATCCCCCTGAAAATACCCTAGAACGCTCCCCATGAAAAAGACATGTTCTTTTTAAAAGGGCAAGCAGGGCCCATCAACTCCGAGCTGATCACTCGAGAGGAAGATGACCTTTCCACAAACAAGATACCCTGAAGTGACGCCCCGCGAAGGCGCAATAGAGGTATTCTTGCCAACGAAATTAGAAATCAACAACATTCCATAAAGAAGAAACCTGCAAAAGGGCTCAACCACCCTATACAGTGTCACATAAAATATGCAGGAAGCAAGCGAGCCTTCCTTTCGAGGTCCTCACAATAACAAAAAAAAGAGAGGAGGAAAAGGAAAGAGAGTTCGAAGAGTTATTACGAACCCAGCACAAGGGTCCAACATCACTACTACAATTCCACCAGATGGAAAATACCAAGTACGGTGGGAAAGGCTCGGAACCTAGCACAAGGGCCCGACATTACCACTACAATTCCAACAGATGAAAAATACCAAGTACGGTGGGAAAGGCTCAGAACCTAGCACAAGGGTCCGGCAGGGCCACTACAATTCCACAAGATGGAAAATGCCAAGTACAGTGGGAAAAGGCTCGGAACCCAGCAAAAGGGTCCGGCCTTACTACTACCATTCCACTTAGATGGAAAAAGTGCCCGGTCGAGCAAAAAAGGCTCGGACCTCAGGACAAAGGTCCGGTCACCCTACGATTATTCCACTTAGATGGAGAAAAGGCCCCTCGAGAAAGAACTGTCGAATGTAGCAGCACGCCCCTTTGCCTTCCCAGATTCCCATTAATACCCTCGTCACTAAATTCTTTGACCGGACAAAGGAGTAGGGGGTATTATGATAGGGAGAAAATACGGTAAGACCGTTAGAGACCGTCACGTGTCACCCTTATACCAAAGGAATCTAATTATGATCAAGAAAAGTATAAAGACAAGTGTTGGGGAAAAACTAAATAAATTCCCCTTTTACTTTAGACACATGGCATACATGCTAATGCATGGCAAGCACTACGACAAGTGGCAAACATGTTAAAAACTTGCCATGCACAAGGACACATGACTTGTACACCAAAACATGGTGTAAGAACTCTAAGCTTATAAAAGGCACCCCCTTGCTCAATGGTAAGAGGACACTCTTCTTCCCCCCATAAGCATGTTTATCTCTATTAGTCTTGCTTAGATATCTGTGATACCGATACCTGACTTGAGCGTCGGAGGGTGCCCCCGAGTCCCCACTCCGGGGCCCTTCTAACGTTGTTTTCTATGAGCGCAGGCACCCATGAATAGGAGCTCTACGAACCTAAGCTGCTGGTTTTGCCGATAGCGCTCGTCCGACGCCCAGATCCGGATTTTGGCATCATCAGGCGGCCTGATGGCGGCAGCACACAGAAGGTTATATGCAATTTTTGTGGGAAGAGAATACGCGGTGGAGGTATCACAAGATTGAAACATCACTTGATAGTTAAAGCGGGAAAAGTGACAGCATGCCTATCTTGCCCTAAAGAGATCAAGGAGATCATTTCAAAGTCCCTACAGGAGTCCAAAACGGATAAACAAAACAAAGAGAAGAGAAGAGCAAAGTTCATTGGTGTTGTGGCGGGAGACTATTGTGGAAATGACAGCGATGACGACGATATTGCATACCCATTTGATAACGAGAAAGACATATAAAAGATGCAGTATAAGCGTGCAATGAGAGAGTCCAGGAATGATGAGGAAGAGAGGAGGCAGATGAACCATCTTGCCTCTACTAGGCCGAAATTTGGCCCATCCATACATGAGGTGGGCGGCGGTAGTTCAAGGGGAGAAAGACAGAAGCAGACGACCTTGACATGTGGGGGTAGCTTAAGGGATCCAGCAAGCATGGACCGACGCTACGTAGAAAAGAAAAATAGAGAAATATTAAAAACATGTGGGGGAATGCAAAAGAGATTGTAGGGCGGGCATATGCAAAAATTTTCTTCCACAATGCCATCCCAGCACATGCTGCAAATAGCCCATATTTGCAGCACTTTGTAGACGTAGCTGGCCAGTATGGGATAGGAGTGAAAGCCCCCACTTCATATGAAATTATGAACAAATATTTGCCCATGGGGGTTAAAGAACTGAAGGAATACATCAATGGCTTGAAGAACCAGTGGCCCGAATATGTAGTAACAATAATGTCTAATGGTTGGACTGGTCCCACGAGACAGTCGTTCACCAATTTTATGGTATACTGTGACAGTAAGACCGTCTTCTTAAAGAGTATTGAGGCATCTGACGTTGTGAAAGATTATAAGTTCATCTACAAGCATATGATTGATGTAATAAAAGTGGTTGAGAAGGAGAATGTTGTTCAAATTGTCACTGACAATGGGAGCAACTATAAGAAAGCTGGACAGAAGATTATGTCGAAATATAATATATTCTGGACTCCGTGTGCAGCGCACTGTATAGACCTTATGATGAAGGACATTGGAAAAAAGAAGGCGGTGAGGAAGGTAGTTGATGAGGCTAGATCAGTGACTAAGTTCTTATACAACCATGGGCATATATTGTCCATCATGAGGAACATGTGTGGAGGAGACTTGGTACGCCCTGGGCTTACTAGGTTTGCCACCAACTACATTGCTCTCCAGAGTATGCTAGACAAGAAGGTTGGTTTAAAGTAGTTATTCTCATCCAAAGAGTGGAATGAGTACAAGGAGAGCAGAAGTGTAGCTGGAAAGGGGGCTGAGGAGATCGTCGGTAAACCAAGCTTTTGGGATCAGTGCAGAACTGTAGTTTGTATATTGGAGCCCATTGTAAAGGTATTGAGAATGGTTGATGGGGACAAAAAGCCTACTATGGGTTCTTTGTATTACACCATTAGATTGATGAAGGAGGAAATAAAAGCAGTTGGTCCTCGATCCTATCAAGGCTATCATACCATCATCGATAATAGATGGACAAATAAGCTCCTCCATCCACTTCATTCGGCTGGTATGATCACAACAGACAACACCAGCATAGTCTTATTATCTCGTATGTCGTGATTTATGATATGCTAATGGATTATTTCTTATTAGCATATTATCTCAATCCAAATTACCAATACACCCAACAACTTGGAACTCGCGCCGATCTCATTGAAGATTTAGAGATTGTAGTCGCTAAGTTGGAACCGGATGCGACTGTACATGCTACTGCTTTAGCAGAGGTAAACATTGCATTATTTCACTATAAATAGATGAGTATATATTGTAATTTTAACTAATAGTTATTAGTGTTAATTCTATTGTAGATCAAGAGGTTTAGGGATGCACTTGGATCCATTGGACGTCCAGCTGCCATAGCCGGACGACATAAGACACTACCAGGTATAAGCTAAAGCTAGTAAAGTTATTAGTTGTCGATCGAGCAAGCAATTAATTAATCTGTTATTGTTATTTTGCACCTTAGAAAGATAGTCATAAAAGTGTTGTCTCAGACTGCGTCTTCTTCAGGTTGTGAGAGAAATTTTAGCACTTTCAACCTCATCCACTCTAAAAGGAGGAACATGCTTGGACATGAAAACTTGCATAAACTCCTATATGTCCACTATAACACAGGATTGATGATGAAACACACCTCTATAGAACAAGACCGAGTGAACTACACTGATCCAATTGACCTCATAGACATATTCTATGAAAATGATGAGGATGACCCTCTCTATGAGTGGGTGAAGGAGATTGGAGAGCCAGTGATGGATGCAGCGGGAGGTAGACCGAATCCTATAATCGTTGAACAGATGCAAGTCAATGATGATACATTGCCGCCGGATACAGAGGGCCTCACTCAACCCATTGCCGTTCCGATACAAGGTAGTGACAATGATTTGTCTATAGACTCTCCATCAGATGATGATACATGTGGGATTGCCTGTGGTGCTGGCGCAGTGTGGGAGGTGCTGGAACTTCTGGTGGTGGGGGTAGTGTGGGAGGTGCTAGAACTTCTACTGGTAGAGGCGGTAGTGTTAGAAGTATGGAAGATGAGCCTTATAGGCCACTTAGCCCATTCACAGCGAAGCTAAGGTTTGACCATGTTACACAAGATGAGGATCATGGTGCAAGACCCCAACCAAGGCAAAGACAAGTATTCCAACGACGACAAAAGTATCATCCCACTGATGAAGAAGATGACTCCTTAGATGCTTGACAGACACATTGGAGAGTTTGAGCGTTGAAGGTGGGATTTCACTGAGTTATGGTTATGGACCGGTCGATGCATCTTTCTAGAGTGGATGGGGTTCTACTGCTTCTTATGGGTACGGCTATGGGTATGAGTATGGATATGGGTATCCATATGGCACTGATACACAGACGCAGTCACAGAGCGGGTCATATGGGTATGAGATGTCGTATGATTACATACACATGCACATGGCGAGGCATAATCTTCGTTCGGAGCTACACCGATAGCACCTGTCCCTACTATGACGTACCCCCGTGTGTGATTGTTGATGCAAGTTGAGCTGTATGTCTATCAGTATTATGTCTAGCAATACCAACAGTCATACGTGCTTCACATGTCGTGGCAAGAGTATTGCTTATTCATTGAATACTAGATTCGCCAGCAGATGCATCATGCCCATCATGACCAAGTTCGAGAATGGGATGATGGATTCGAACCGCTCAATGTGGTATTGACATCGAGTTGGAGTCCTTAGAGGGGTGATTGCCGATTCTACTGTGTTTACATTATGCTTTGTTACATTGTATTTCTTTACTTTATGTTTGGAATTCACTTTATGATTCAAGACACGAGTGATAGCGCATCTCACTAGATGGTCACATTGTTAAACAATTATGGATGACTCACTTGCTTATGTGATGGTTCCTAATTGTGTATTTATGTTTATTATAGCATTTCACATTCGTCAAATCGGTCCTAAATGTTTTTTTTTTTTTTTTAAAGGTATGTTTCAAAATTTTGGCCGAAATTTAGGAATTTCGGTCCGAAATTTCTAACTGATTTAAATAATCTTTTATTAATTTTTACAAAATTTCGGTTCGGATTTCGGTGAGGTCTAAAATCGGTACCTAAACCGAAATTTAAAACCTTGCTCCTGATACTAGTTGGGGTCTGCTAATGAATCCTTTATAAAATTTTCAAGAAGGTGAAAGGACCTACCCGGTTCAAAATGACTTAATCTACTCCTGACACTAGTTGGGTTCGTCTACATGAATCATTTTCTTCCATTCTATCCTATCCAAGGTCATGTTCTCTATTATGTTCCTAGCCCTCAAGTCTTTACTTACTGTTTCTACTCAAAAGTTGTTTTCGGTCTGCCCCTACGTCTTTTTACTCCATCAACTTGGCACAAGTCACTTCTTCTCACTGGAGCATCCAATGGCCTATGTTGGATATGCCCCAAACCATCTTAGGCGGTGCTCTCTCATCTTCTCCTCAATTGGTGCCACCCGCACCTTTTTACGAATGTAATAAAATCTTAATTAAATAACGAAGTAAAATCAATCCAACCACTTATCCGTTTTCATTAAGGAATAAGGACCCTTAGATCTCATGCTTTAAAAATTAAAAATAAATGCATAGTTTTTTATAATGACACCCGAATCACAATTGTCATATTTTTAAGCCATGAGGTTTTTGATAAAGACTACCATTTCACTAATCTATTTCAAAAGAAATCCTACTTGTGTGTATGTTGGTGTGTGTGTGTGTGTGTGTTAGGCTGGGTGATAGTTATCGTGGTGGCTTTCTCCATCATTCATTTTGGTGGTCTGGGTTGAGACTTGAGATTGTTCACTTTTATTGGAAACTCATGCTTTGGGCACCTCAATTTTTTTCATCGTCGTTTTATTTTTCCTTTCTTTTAATAATTTTAACGGGTTGAAAAAGAGAATTTATTATAAAAATAGAGTGATAAGTTGACGTAGAGCGCTCAGCGGAAACACGCAGAAATTAAGGATGTGTTTTTCTTGATCATAAGTGAAAGACTTCAATTTTGTATTTGTGGTAGAAATAAATTGAAAAAAATATATGATAAATTTGACCTTGAATTTGAGCGAGGGGATGCCGGTATCACGGATCAGCTCCAGGTAGTGTAAAATCTTGCATTCAGCAAGAGTATAAAGGTGGAAGAAATTGAAGCAAAGCTAGATTCACTAGCTTGCAACTTCAATTTTACAAGAGAAAGATGAAGATACAAGAAAAGATCTCAAAAGACAATCTATATCATTATCGATTAATCAAAAACTAAGCACATGAGAGAAAATGAGGGGCTTTATATCTTAGCCCTAATACAAAATTACTTCTTAAACTACCCTTAATAAGGAGAAGACCACTAAGGGCATACATTAAATGCAAAAATTACATGAAAAGACAACTAAAACTGATAGAAAATGACCAAGGAATCTACTAATGCAACTAACTACCCTAAGGAGACATGAAGGCTGACGTAAAATGCCTAGGGGATGAAACTCCCCTTTTTGAAAGAACTCATCCTTGAGTTCCCCATCAGCCTCGCAGTGGAAAGACTCCGCCAGGGTAAAAAATGTCGATAATCCACTCTCTTAGCGATAGTAGCAATACATAGCAGTCAGTCTGCCCCATGTATCTCAGCAAAACTGAAATACTCCTACGAATGTAGCTGTGTGGTGACATGTATCCCGGCCTCAAATGGAATAGAGGCCAATCTCTGCATGCAGTTAGATCTGGAGCTGGTAGAGTATCGATAGGTATCTCCATACCAATGCTGACAATATCTGCCGGGACTTCCTTTGCAACGGGGGGAAAGGAAATCTCATCTGCATACATATCTCAAATGTATGAGCCTCATATGTATTTGTGCTGACTAGCAATGCCATTGACAGTGTCTAAATATGCTCAGTCATAGCCTCAACATCATCATCACTGTCGGCCTCACTGTCAAGAACATCAAGCTCTCCACTAGTATCAACAACATCACTACTGTCAAGCTTGTCACCACCAGTGTCTCGGTCTGGAATGATAGTCTCAACAATTGTTCCTGGATCACCATGGGAACCCTCATTGTCAATCGCAACCTCCTCCTCCCCTTCTTGCTCCCTAGCCTCATCATTGACCTCTAAGGGTAGAGAAGGTGTATATACCTGTGTCTCAAGTCTCTGCGTCTGCATGTTGTGGGCTTCAAGATCAACCTTCCATTTATGGCGAGCTTCCCGTTCTTGGCGATGTTGGTCCTCATGGGCTCTCTCCTCATGGTCTCGCTCCTTACATCTTCGCCGATACTCTTTCAGTGCATATAAACTCAAGAACTGATCACGTACTTCCTCCCATCGACGGAAAGGAGGTTCACCTAAGGCACGTCGTTCACTCTCCATGAGCACCCATATGGACCCTGCGCGTAGTCTCACAGTCTCACTAGCACGCCGCAACGTCTCTCGATGATTGAAGCTGTAGTATTTGTGATACGCCTTGAGGCCGTCAACCCAATACAAGCACTCGGCTTCACAATCCCCAATGCCGAAGTAGCCAAAGAGTGAGGAACAGTTGGCTCCATAGATGGAAAAGAAACAAGCTTGTATTCAATCACGTTGCTAACTGATCATCAACGCATCCCTTCTTTTCAATTGTAGCAATTAACTGGACTGAACTTGGATGGTTATTGGCTGCCAATGAGAAGTGTTGTTGCAAATTGCAACTAATAATTTGACACCATTTCAAGATTCAACAGACTTTAAAACACCCATCAACAACAATCTTAATGGAAATCAACAGTATGGAACTCAGAAACATGTGTTACTGGATTAAGAGGTGTCTGCAAACCTCGTTTCCACTAGAAGAGGCAAATGAAAGACACTGCTTGCGTTGTGACTGGCCTGAGTTGAAAATGTTCTCAAATGGTAGCAATTGTCCCTGGTACCGGAACAAAACTGAGCATGGAGATTCCTTCAGTCACTTGCCAACAATCATTTCGCTTACAGTCTGCACGAACCTTCTCACAACTGGCAGGATTACATCTACTTGGCTGATTTAGACAGGGTAGAAGCTTGGAAGTTTGAAGCAGAAATAACTTCTGGTGATTTACTGACTTCAGAAGTATAATGAACTGAAGTCACACCAAAAAAGCATAGAGATTCGGTTCACTTGAGTGGTTCTGTGGAGCAGAATTTAGTGCTAAATTCTGACTGGGCAAGATAGTAGCTGGTTCTGCGGAGCAGAATTTATAATGGATCACAAAAAAATTCAACAAATTCAACATGCAGAAATAGGGTCAGATGTATCCCTGTATGATGCAAGCAAGAATTTGAAATTTGAGTAGAGTAATCTAGGGGCATGTTCAGGAGGGAAAAGTTAAAAGTTCTAACGACTGCTTCATTTTGATGGCGTAATGTAAATCCTGCTCACTGGTAAAAGGAAAGGATCTGTCCAAGTTTGAAGCTACTGTCGATGAGGATTTTCTTCAGTTAGATGGCTTTACCACAACACTAGGTTTGTTATCACAATACAACTGCGAAGGAGACGATGGACCAAAACCAATCTCTGATAAAAGTGAGCGCAACCAAATGAGCTAAGTGCTTGTACGTGCCATTGCTCTGTACTCTACTTCTACAATCTGCACTAGACTTGGCTATGACTTCGTGCTTCTCCACGACACTAAGTTACCTCATACAAAGGAACAATGCCCAGTGGTTGACCTCCTATTTGCAGGAGATGCAACCCAATCTACATCAGAGAAACTCTCAATTTTCATATGACCGTGCCTTCTAAACAACAGACCCTTTCTTGGAGTCCCTTTCATGTACTTAAGAATTTGGACTATTGCAGCCCAGTGAGAGGTACGTGGAGAGCTCATGTACTGACTGACTACCCCTACAACATATGATATGTCTGACCAAGTAACTGTAAGATATATGAGCTTACCCACCAATCTTCTATATCCACCAGGGTCCTCCAACAAGTCACCTTCTTTTGGAACAAGTTTCACATTAGGATCCATGGGTACATACGCTGGCTTGACCCCAAGTTTGCATGTCTCTTCCAATAAATCCAAAACATACTTCCTTTGTGATAGAGAGAGCCCTTTAGAAGAGAGTGCTACTTTTATTCCAAGGAAGTACCTTATACAACCCAGATCCTTAGTGGGAAATTCTTTACGTAAGAAGGTTTTCAATTGCTGTATCCCTCCTGAATTACTACTTGTGATGATGATGTCATCGACATACACGATCAGCAAAATGCAACCAGCTGAGGAGTGATGATTGAACACTGAGTGGTCCACTGCACATTGTTTCATGCCAAAGTGCATGACTGCCTCACTGAACCTCCCAAACCATGTGCACGGAGATTGTTTGAGTCCATAAAGAGATTTCTGCAAGCGACACATAGAGGACATCTCCCCCTGAGCAACATACACTAGAGGTTACTCCATATACACCTCCTTAGTGAGATCGTGATGAAGAAAGGCATTCTTCACATCCAATTGATGTGGGGCCCAACCACCATTTACTGTTAGAGAAAGAAGTACTCGAACAGATGGAATCTTTGCAACTGGAGAGAAAGTCTCAGTGTAGTCAACACCAAAGGTCTAAGTATACCCTTTCGCAACCAGGAGCACTTTCAAGCGCTCAACAGTGCCATCTGGCAAGTATTTAATGGAGAACACCCATCTACAACCAACACGGCGAGCACCAAATGGTAAAGTAACCAGATCCCAAGTCTCATTGGTGTGAAGAGCACCAAATGGTAAAGGAACATGCCAGGATGTGCTAGAGCCTCAGCCACAGACTGCGGTAAAGAGACAGAAGACAAAGAAGATAGAGAGCTTGAAGGTAGGGGTGAGATTATCATATGAAACAAAATTAGAGATAGGGTGTGCAGTAGAGTGAGAACGAGTGCGGGAAGCAATAGGAGAATCAGAAACTGCAAAGGAGGAAGGCTGAGTGGATACCTGAGAAGAAGAAGCGGGGATCACCTCCTGAGAGGACAAATCGAGAGGTGGTGGCGTGGGATCATTTTTGCGTTGGCGTCGCTGATACTGCTTCGTAGTGATTGGAGGAGCTGGTGGTGCCACAGGAGCTAGTGAGGGATCCACAGCAGGTGGAGCCATACAGGCAGACTGTGAGATAGATGGGATCACGACTAAATCCGGCAGGACCGGGAGAGGAAGGGAGACCTCTGGGTCTGGAAGAGAAGTACGAGGCTTAGATCCCTGAGTGAAGAAGGGCTCAGACTCAAAAAACGTAACGTCGGCAGACACAAACCAGCGACGAAGACAAGGACTGTAGCAACGATATCCCTTCCGTGTACGAGAGTACCCCATGAAAACACAGCACTCAGAACGAGGGTCCAGTTTATCACGACTCGGACCTAGGTGATGTACAAAACAAACACAGCCAAATACACAAGGGGTGAGAGAAAATGGATCCTGGTCAGGGTGTAAAACCACGAATGGTGACTCACCACGAAGAACAGACAAGGGAAGGCGATTATCCAAGAAACAAGCAATAAGAATGTCATCACTCCAATACTGCTTAGGCACTCGCATTTGAAAGAGTAGGGTGCAGGTTACCTCAAGTAACAGAGTTTCCTCTCAGCAACATTGTTCTGTTGAGAGGTGTAAGCTCAAGAAGACTGATGAAGGATGCCATGTTTGGACAGGTAGTCCTAAAAGCCATGTGAACCAGAGAAAAATACCCTACCATTATCAGTGCGCAGACATTGAATATTGCAATTATATTGATTTTGAATTTCAGTTTTGCAATTATATTGATTTTGAATTTCAGCATGGAAAGTGCGAAAGGCAAAGAAGACCTCAGAACGGTCGTTAAGTAAATACATCCATTCAACAAAAAAAATATCAATAAAGACAATGAAATATTTACAACCAGTTGCAGATGCGACCCTAGAGGGTCCTCATACATTAAGGTGAACTAACTGAAACGGACTAGAGACTCTACTAACGACCCAGGAAGGAAAGGACACATGATGGTGCTTCTCGAGTTCGCACAACTCGCACTAAAAAGATAAAAGCGGGCCTGGAACAAGATGTGTCTGCTGAAGCCATTGAAGCGATGGATGGCCAAGACGACACTGCCACTGATAGGCATCCACGGAACTATGCAAGACAGTAGGCGGTCGATCCAATCGTCCTCCCAGTCGAGAGATCCTGAAAATGACAATAAGAAGGATAAAATGAGACAAATCAATGAAGGCTTTTAGTAAGCTGACTAACAAATAATAAACTAAAAGGAGATCTTGGTACACACAGTACGGAAGATAAAGTGAGACTGGGGTGAGGACAAACAGTACCAACACCGGTGATGGGAGTAGTGGACCCATCAAGAAGTGTGATGGACTGAGAACCAGCGGGAAAAGACCTAAACGAGGACAAGCGAGAGGTGTTACCGGTCGTGTGGTTTGAGGCTCCTGAATCAATGATCCATGACCTTCAGCTTGAAAGAAGAGTGGTGAGTGAGCTACCCGGCTGGGCAAACCCTGCAGTAGGAGGACGGGCACTGAGACCTCATAGTCAGCACGAGATAGGGTGTATGAATCATCAGCGGGGACAATGGCAGTAGTAGAGGGCTGTAGTAGCTCAGAAGAAGCAGTAGCACTCAGGTGGGCCGAGCGAGCCTGGCGAAGCTTGGGGTGAAGAGTGTAACAAATATCAATGTTGTGGCCTTCTCTCTAGCAATGAGTACAAAATGATCTGCCACATCCACCACCAGCACAACCACCTCCCTGGCCTCCCCGGCCACGGCCATAGACAAAAGATGCACCACCACGGTTCTGACGAGAACCACTATCATAGGCTGCTAGAGCCGAGCCATCAACAACGACAGATGTCGAAGAATCACTGAAAGAACACTGCTGAACAAGGGAATACACCTCTGTGTGTGACAAAATGGATCCAGAGCCAATAATCTGCTGACAGAGATGAGTGCACTCTGAACCCAAGCTCTCAAGATAGTGGACAACTCGCATCTGGTCCCTCTGGTGAGCAGCAATGGTGAGGCAGTTGTGAGAGGCAGAAAGACATCAAGCTGCTGGCAGAGAGCAACAAACTGGCTATAGTGAGAGGCAATGGAGAGACCCCATGTCGAAATTGTATCACTCATAGTAAGTAGAGCAGACACGACTAATGTTGGCTACACCAGAATAAAGGAGGATAATATGATCCCAGATCTGCTTGGCGATAGGGAGCAACATCAGGGGGCCAGCAATGTGAGGCGCCTACTCTGCCAAAGTGAAGTGCGAACTAGAGCATCATCCTGTTCCCACCGATCATAGGTGGAGTTGGTTTTAGCAGGGGGGTCACGACGGATGACGTAGGCCTTGCCACGAGCAATGAGATAGGTCTATGGCCTTCCAAGTATCGTAGTTTGCCTCATCTAACTTGACAATAGTCATTTGTGGGAATAAACCATCCACATAGGTAGAAGAAGAAGCAGAGCCGAAGAGGATGTCACACTAACGACAGGTACCACAGGCACCACACCTGTAGATGGATTCTCAATAACGAGATCATAACGACAAAGAAAAAGAGTTAAAAGACAACCCTGAGGACGGCGAGGCCCAAAAAACAAGTCGAGGCGAGAAGGGGCAAACTGAGGCAAGGCGAAGGCGCTACACGCGACTCCAATGAGGACATACATCAAAGTCACAATGCTAGATGAAATCCATGAATGACAGAGGTGGAGGCACGAAGAAGAGAACAGAATAATCTCAAAGTAAGAGTCTAGTGAATTAGGGCACTAGGATTAAGGTTAGGGCTAGGGTTAGGGTTAGGTGTAGGGTTATGGTTATGGTTAAGAGAGGGGGCGAGGGCGAGTGTTGCGAGAGGGAGGGGGGGAGGGGGGGGGAAGAGTGGAGGGAGGGGCGAGGTGGTGCAAGGGGGTTGGGGGTTGAGAAGGGGGCGAGTGGGCGAGTGGGAGTGGCAGGGAGGAGCGGGTCGAGAGAGTGGAGGGAGGGGCGAGGGGGGGGTTGTGACGGAGGAGGCGAGAGAGGGGGCCCGAGAGAGAGAGAGAGAGAGAGAGAGAGAGAGAGAGAGAGAGAGAGAGAGAGAGAGAGAGAGCATGGAATATACACGAAGATTGAAAAAAAATGTATATCCTTCAAATCATTTGGTTGAAGGGTAGTTTCCCCTAGTCGGTGAGAGAGGGGGGGTGCGAGAGAGTGGAGGGTGGATGGGTGGGGGGCAAGAGAGGGGAGGTGGGGGAGGCGGGAGGGGGTTGTGGAGGGGGCCCGAGAGGGTGAGGGGGAAGAGGGGGATGGGGCCCGAGAGAGAGAGAGAGAGAGAGAGAGAGAGAGAGAGAGAGAGAGAGAGAGAGAGACCATGGAATTATTGACCATTGCCCCCTATGCTTGGATCATGGTGAATCTGTGAGACATCTTTTCATGCATTGCTCCTTCTCTCGTTAGATATGGAGTTTTATATTTTTGAGATTTGGCATTGGTTGGTTTTTTCCATTTTCTATTCCGGAGTTAATGCATCATTGGGACTTTGTGCCGTGGAAGAAGAAAGGCAAAGCCTTATGGAATATTTGTCTAATTGCAACATGGTGGGTAATTTGGAAAGAGAGAAACTCTCGAGTCTTTGAAGGGGTTGCAAAATCTCCGTATTGGCTATATATGAAAATTATTGATCTATCTCATGGGCGAGAAGTCGTCCGGCTTTCCGCTTCGTTCCGGCCTTTTACTTATGAGAGAGGGTTGAAAGGAAATTTGCTTTAGTAGGGAGGTTCGGCCTCGGATCATTCAGAGATGGGAGGCCCCGCCTAATGGGATGTTTAAAATTAACTTTGATGGGTCAAGTTTTAGGAACCCGGGCCCGGCCGGGTTTGGTGGATTGTGTTGGGACACTTGTAGCGATGTTGTATGGGCTTATTCCGGCCCTCTTGAAGTATGTGATGCCTCGCAGGCCGAGGTGAAGGCGGTATGTCACGGCATTAAAAGGCTTGACAGAGATAGCATGGATAGCACTATTGTGGAGGGTGATTCGATGAATGTGATTTGATGGTTGAGGGGGTTGGTGTTGCCTCCTTGGATATTTTCTTCTATTTTTGATGAAATAGATGATTTAATCGCTGGCTCTTCTATAGTTTTCAACCATATGAGGAGATCTGCAACTGGGGAGGTGAACTCTTTGGCTAGGGGTGGCATTAGTCGATTGGAGTTGGAGTGGTTCGACTTTCTTCCTCGAGAGTTGTCTTGTATATGTAATTGTTGTAATTGGTTGTTTTTTTTTCTTGTATTTTTGGTAGCGGTCCATCCCGACCCGCTCCTCTCTTAGTGAAATTATCTTGCCATTTCAAATATATATATATATATATATATATTATTTTTTATTCTTTAAAAAAATTATTTTATTTAGAAATTACCGAATCCGAATCCTACATTTTGAGGTTTGCCGAATCCGACACTTCGAATCCGTGTCAAATCCCGACACACGAATCTGAATCCATGCAACACAGCTTGTACCAGGGTCTTTAGAAATAAATATCCATGAATGATATGAGGCTACATTGAATGCAACAACAGAGACATCAATACTAACTTTTCACATTCCCATTTGTCATAAGTTAGATCATCCTCCTTCAATCCTTGAATAACATATCCCAATTTATCTCAGCCATTGATCTACATTCTAATGGACTGAGACCATTCGAGATAATTTGTGCCATCTAATTTAACCGTTGTAATTTGGAGCTTCTGGGAATTATCTCCATACCAAAATTGTAGGACTAGTTCTCGGGGCTCTGGCTAAATACTCAACTCAACTAAGCCTTTATCCCAAACTAGTTGGGATCGGCTAATGAATCCTTTAGAAAATTTTCATGGAGAAGGTGAAAGGATCTACCCGGCTCAAATTGGCTAAGTCTAATCCTGACACTAGTTGGGTTCTTGTACATGGATTATTTTCTTCCATTCTCTCCTATCCAAGGTCATGTTCTTTGTTATGTTCCTAGTCCTCAAGTATTTCCTCACTGTTTCTACCCAAGTTGCTTTCAGTCTGCCCCTGCCTCTTTTTACTCCATCAACTTGGCACGTGTCACTACTTCTCACTGGAGCATCCAAAAGCCTATGTGGGAGATGCCCAAATCATCTTAAGCGGTGCTCTTTCATCTTCTCCTCAAGCGGTGCTCTCTGGTTACTATAAATGTTATCTCTAAATTACCCTAGTCTACATCCTTTCCCGATGACTGATTCAATGTCTTATATGGTGCAAGATTTATCCATCTTCATTAGAGTATGTCACGTGATAATTAATTCTCCATCACTGTTTTTTGTTTTTATTTTTGTCATTTTTAGATATATCTTAAAAGGAATCTCATTCCTGTTTTTCGTGTGGGTGGAGTCTATTTGTGTTGGGGTTTCTATCGAAATGTCAATGTTTCGACATAAACTTTGCTTTTTTTTCTTTTTGTGTGTAAAATTGCATGTTTCGCATAATTTTACCGAATCATTAACGAAATCCTGAAATTTTTATGAAATATTAAAATTTCGAGCGAAATCTGGTATTTTTTTCGAACCTAAGTGGATTTCGAAAAACCAGATTTATCCATATATGATTGTCATCAAGGTATGTCCCCCAATCATTAATTCTAGTAAAGGAAAAACCAGATATGAACTACAAACTCCCTGATTTGATTAGAAAAAAATTCCTAATCTTAATAAACAACTCTAGATCTGATCGGAAAGATGCAAATCTAAACAAATAATTCCATATATGATCTTTATACCCTTTTCATAGTCTTCAACAGGCCATCAACCAGAGAAAAGTAGCATGGCGATCATAAAAGGAATTTATAACATACGTATGGAAGGAAGATCAAACAAGATTTTAAATTTTACTTTCGGTTTCAGTCATCGCCGAAACAGAAACATTTCGGTTTCGGTATAAAATTTCGAACGAAATATTGTAAAATCCCAGAAACATCTCACTACAAATTTTATATTTAAATGAGCTTTTATTGAGGAGAAAACGGTTTCTACACACGTGTAGATAAGTTATCTACACACTAACTTAAAATACAGAGGAGGGCATATTGTTTGGGTGATCCAAACCATTCATTTGATTGGCCCTCACATAGATAGGGTGTCCATAAAAAATCAGCTCCATAGGATCATCCCAACCCTACGATTTGTGGAGGTAAAATGGACGTGTATAAACTTCACAAATTTGTCCATTTTTTGCCTCCATGGTTCGAAGAGTTAGGATGATCCTATGGAGCTGATTTTTTGTGGACACCCTATTTATGTGAGGGCCAATCAAATGAATGGTTTGGATCACCCAAACAATGTGGGCCTCCACTGTATTTTAAGCTAGTGTGTAGATAACTTATCTACACGTGTGTAGAAACCGTTTTCTCTTTACTGAGAATATACATTGATGAAATCTCCCGTATGACAAATCTTGGTTTCTAATGAAGTTATGCGCAAGGTTTAAAATTTCGGTTTCGGTACTGGTTTCGGACCTTGAAATTTTAAAATTTCGGTTAAAATATGGTACCAAACCCGAAACTAATATTTTATTCAATATTAAATTTCAGCCGAAATTACTGAAATTTCGGTGAAATATTAAATTAATAATAATAAAAAAGATTTTTTGGGTCAAATTTCAGAAAAACCGAAATTTCGGTTGAAATAAATGACCGTTTCGGTTTTTACCCGTTTTGGTGTCTGTGATTTCGGTCCGAAATTTTGGATTTCGGTCGAAATTTAAAACCTGCGTTCTTAATGCAGGAGTTTCATATTTCGTCGTTGCAACATGAGTTTGAGAAGTTTCAACATGATTTGAAGAAATTCCTAATTGATAGAGAAAAGGACAACGAATTGAGGTAAGAAAACTAGGGCTGCAACTCGAGCCGGGTTTTACCCGACCCGCATCGACCCGACCCGAAAATAGCCTGGGTTGGGTTCAGGTTTCATGGGTTTCGGGTCGAGCCGGGTTGAGCATTCAAAAGCCCGCATGAATCTCGGGTCGAGCCGGGTTTGAAGGGGCCCGACCCGACCCGACCCGACCCGAGTTACATAAGTTATAGTATGTACATTTTTTTCTATTGTTAGTTAAAAGTTAAAAGTGAAAACCCACGCACCCACTGTTACTGTATGTGAGTGTAATTTCTGCTTCTATGAGTTGAGTTGATTCAAGTGTTTGATTCAGCATTGTTTGATTGTAATTACAACATTGTTTAATTACAGCATTGTTTGATTCAAGTGTGATGTGAGTGCAATTACATCATTGTTTGATTAAAGTGTAATGTGAGTGTAATTTCTGCTTCTATGAGTTGAGTTGCCTTGCCAAACAAGAATTTTCCTTAAAAAATTGCGTCAACGTGAAAAAACCCGACCCGACCCGAGATTTATCATGGGTAGGGCCGGGTTTGGGAATCGTGGGTTTTCCGAAAAAAAACCCGACCCGACCCGACCCGAGATATTTCTCGGGTAGGGTTGGGTTCTCCAAAACCCGACCCGCCCGACCCGAGTTGCAGCCCTAAAGAAAACGGAAGCCACGACTTCTATGTGTTGATTGAAAAAATTCTAATTTGATAAAAGCCTTTTTTTCTAACACATGTATATGGTTGAAGAATGTATTGACAAGGTGAGGTTTATGATAGATAAAAAATTGCTTCTAATTGTATAATTGCATATCTTCCATCTAATTTTGGTGTTATTGAATCTAATCCACACAGTCAAAATGTTGAAAGACAACCTGGAAGCTGACATAATAAAATTCCAGATAGGCGTCCTCGCCATCTCTGCTCTTGTTTTTGTCGTAATCCGCATCCTGTAGAAACATGCTTCAATTCAGAGATTAAAGGTGACAGAACCAAACAAAATATCAAACATATTTATTTACTTTTTTTGCGTAGACGCTGAAAAATTGAGATCCTTTTGGTGATCTATCCCTAGTAATTATTCCAACCTGTTTTTATAGTCCATTTTGCTTGTGCATTTATTAGCTTGTTTTTTCCTCTAATTGTCTATACATTCACTTCTTATCATGTTGGAAGAAGAAAATAAACCCATACGGCACATTTATTAATGCCATCATCTCTCAAGTGAACTGCTTAAATTCTTTTTTCCTGAATTGTTAAAACTAATAATTAATGGGCTATCAGGAGATGATCAAGAGCTTTTGAGGGAGGTTTGTGGGAGTTAATGAGTAAATTTGGTGGGGTTGAATATGTTTACCTTGAAGGCTCTATTGCCTCGAAATCAGTCATTTCACTTTTCGGGAGTGGCTGAGATTAACTAACACTCAAAGGTGTATGACTTTTTGTGCGAGTTACTCCAAAAGACGTACTACTGCCGGTCAATCCTTCATTTTAGAGATATGATAGAGATTCCTTTCCGGTGTTTTCTAGTAAAGTCTTCTCGAAAAGGACTTTCTTCCCGGAACCCAGGGATGGCTGTCATGATCCCCCTTCTACTGCTCCTTGACGGTGGTCTTGGCGGCCTTGTCTACCTCCTCCGAGTGCCGAGAGGATTCTAAGGGCATGTTTGGCAACCATGAAAATATATTCCACCGAATAATTGTACGAGTAGTTGTGAGCATGGTTTTATATTTCAAGGAATTCGGTCGAGGCTGACAGCGAAATCACTAAAATCCGAAATGGTATTTTATTTTGTCCAAAATTTCGGTAGAAATTTCATTTTTTTTCCTGAAATTTTACACTAATTTCGACCGAAATTTGGTATCGAATAAAATAGTGTTTTTAACATTTCGCCGGATTTCGGCCGAAATTTCGATTTCGGTGGGGTCCGAAACCAGTACCGAAACCAAAATTGAAAAACATGGTTTTGAGAGATGGGTGGAGAGGGTGGAAGTGAGGGGAGCATGAAAAGCTCTTGAAAAGTAGGGGGAAAACCAATTTGAAGTAGCGATTTTTTTTTTTCAACAGATTTCACTCATACGCTGTCTAGGGTCTCGCCTCGTCTACTCACCTCTGTAACAACTGGGGCAATGAATATTCCATGGAATGATTTTTCATGATAAATTTGACAATTGGGGCAATGAATATTTACAGGTTTCACTCATACCCTCTCGAGGGTCTCGCCCCGTCTCCTCACCTCTGTAACAACTGGGGCAATGAATATTCCATGGAATGATTTTTCATGATAAATTTGACAATTGGGGCAATGAATATTCCATGGAATAATTTTTCATGGTTGCTGATGACGCCCAAAATCTGCCTGCACGAACTAACTTCGCAGGACCTATAATCCTGCGATCACAGAAAAAGCGTCAGCGGGCTCGGAGTTGTGGCTCCGGACGGCCACTTCGACACTCAAGTCAGAGACGGGCAATCACAGACAATAGACGGGGAATGGGAGAGAGCTAGGTCAAGTTACCAGACCCGAGAAGAAGAGAGGGTGAGTTTTGATCCCTTTGCTTGAGTGCGTAGTCCCCTTTTTATAGGGGTGGAGATCCACAATCTTGGAGATATCAATCATGCCTTTGGTTTCGCCCACGTGGAGAGTGATGGCGGGAGAATAAGATCGTGGAGACATCAATCATACCCTAGATTCGATCCACGTGGAGCTTGATAGCTGGCGAATAAACACGTGGAGATACGATTTCCGATGATTATGGGTGAAGATCGGGGATGGTGATTTAGGCGGGATGTTTTGAATTCGAAAGCCGCGCCTTACTCGTACCGGCCATCCGGATTTCCCGTTTGGGGGCGAAATCTCCGCGATTGTGTTTGGTTCCCTTGGTAGCTCGGTACCGTTCAAGGGAGGAGTATCAAGGAGGTCCAATCAAGGTTCATTACCGAGTGTTGCTGCGGGGATTGTGTCGATCCAGTTGAGTAATGGAGAAGGGGTTTGAGGTTCGGTGCCGAATATACCGATTTTACCCCCAACATACTGCCCCCTACTTTCTTGTCCCTTTATAAGGGTCAAGGAAGTAGTTAAATTTTCAAGTGGTGGGCCGGTGCCGATCTTCTGGAGGTGATGGAGTCGAAGCGTCTTTCTAGGGAATCGGTGGGTGGATTCAATGTCGCGTCATTTAATAGGTGCGTTATCTATCCTTAAGGTTTTTTTGGGAAATGGCGAAAACACTTAATTCCAACCTATTTTCCACATTTTTTTTCGGAAAACGGGTTGGGTCATTATTTCCCGCTTTATGGTAGGTTTCGAAAATCGGCGGGACATTGAATCCCGCTCGATTTTTTCGCCTGATGGCACTTAAAAAAGGGCGGTGAGGGGGAGAGGTATCTGTCATCTCTCACTTTTTCTTCTCTCCCCCATCGCAGCTTTTCTGTTTGGAGATGTCTCAAGATGCCGCCGGTGATGAACAACTAGGAGCGATGGCCCCGGCAATGGAAGTGGAGTTGCTTTCGGATGGAGATGGAGAAAATCCTCCCGTCGCTAGGGAACCGGTGGCCCGCCGCAGAACTAGAAGGTCACAAAGGTTGAAGGGGTCGCCGGCGGTGGAGCCTAGTCCGCCGGAAACGGTAATTCCGGTGGCGGTGGCTTCCTCGTCGGCTGGAGCTAAGAGGATGAGTCGCGGCCCCCAAAGTAAGAAGAAGCAGAAGGTGGAGACCCCAGAACGCTCGGGTTCCCCCGCTCCCAGGGATTTCCTTGCTCCCGGCGACGTTCCCCACTTTGTCACTAATTATAAGCGGTCCCTGAAGCATACCATGGAGAGGGGGCACGAGGTGGCGGATCAACTTCTCCAGCAAAGCTTGGAGGTTCTCCGGCTAAGGGCCAAAGTCGAAAAGTTGGAGATGGAGAACGAGGCCCTGAGGGTGATGCTGCGAGGAGCGACCGAAGGTGGTACGAGGGCCGGCTCCGCGTCGCCCGGTCTCGAGCCTCATCTGGAGGCGAATTCGCCAGAGGTGAACTCTGAAGAAGATCTGGAGGAAGATCCGGAGGAGGATCCAGGCGAATGATGGGACCTTCGGCTACGACCTTGGCACGGTCGGTTTTGAAGCCTCCTTCCGGGGCAAAGAAGATCGTGCCAAGTGGGTGCCGTGGCGATGCTGAGGTCCAACGTCCGGCAGCGCTTGGCGGTTCACCAGACGTACGATACTGAAGTTCCGGGCGTCGACTCTTCTCCATTTCTTTCTGCCTTTTTTTTAGCTAGCCGTAGTTTTAGCACGGTCCCGAATGTATTTTCTTTTTCTTGCATCTGGCCTAGAAGCCCACCTTTTGTAAAGGTTCCTTCATTTGTGAATAAAAGGATTTTTGTCATTTTCTACGTCTCCTTGCATTGTTTGCATTCAATGTCGCAGGTAGCTTGTAGATAAACTGTAAATTTAGTATTAATGACAGTCGGAATTGAACATCGCGACTTACGCATCATCATGCGAAGGAATGTCGTTTTGGTTGGAGTTACGCACATGATACAAATGAGAATGTTCGGCCCTGGGCGTATTCCAACCTCGTCGCAGACGTAACGTAGTTCGAGTGTATTGTATGATTTTATTAAGAGACACTCGGTACCGGAGGAGTGTTTGTCGATTCCTTCTGAGGGTATTTCGATGGGACACGTGTAACGGTCGTGGCTTTTCGGGAAACAGTGGTTTGGCGCTTTGAACAATGATAACGAAACGTCGCATTAATGACTTTGGTAACTGTGCGAGTGTTATGGGGCGCCACGTGTCGCATAACGTTAGAGTGACGTGACTTTTGAGTTTTCCCGCGCGTGGACCTATAAAAGCCCACCTATTTTTCTTTTTTTCTACCATTTTCTCCTTTTCTCTCTTTTCATCCATTGCTCCAGCGAGATCCTTTCTCCGGTGGTTCGCTTCCATTTTCCATTAAAATCTCTCATTTAGCTTCGTTCTTTTGCGTTAACCGGAGATTTGGAGGGCGCTAAGTTCCTTCTCAGCTTGATTTCCCATTTCTTTTAAGGTGCTGGCTCGTCTTCTCCGGCGAGTTTCACGGTTTCCTCCCTCCAATCTCATCGGTGCGTTTCTCAACCGAAACTTTTCATTTCGTTTCTTTAGAGTAATAATGTCGGAGAATGCGGATTCCCAAAATCAGTCGATTGAGCCCGTGGGGATGGAGGGAACATCCCCTTCTCCCCAGGTTTCGTCGGAGACGGAAGTGGAGAGCATATTGGGGCAATCGTTTCGTCTTCTCCTGCCATTAAGACCCAAGAGGTTGGTGGTGGCACGACGGTCGCAAGGAGCGGAGGATCATTGAAGAGGATAGCGCCACGGCCAAGGAAGGATGTGGGTCCGATTTCTTCCCGTCGAACCTCCAAGTGTGACGGAGGCGATACCGAGTGACGCACCAGTAATTGCCGCTTTAAGAGAGGATAGGAGCAATTCACGGTCGGCACCGATGGATGTCCAGGCCAGAGTTGTGGTTCAGGAATCAGTAGAATTTCATAAGCCTCGGACACCCCATGGTGTGGCATATCGTCTTGAAGTAGCCATGGGTTCGATAGGTATTCTTCAACCTTCGGACCTCGATCACCTGCGGGAGAAGTATCACATTCCAGACGATTATGAGGTCCGGCTTCCCAGCCTTGATGAACGGGCGTGTAGTAGTAGCGCGAAGGGAGAGACTGCGTTTTATAAGGAGGTTATTGAAGCGGGAGTCCGTTTCCCTCTTCACCCAATTTTGATAGACTTTTTTGACTTTTTCGGTATAGCACCGTCCCAGATTTTTCCAAATGGATGGAGGGGTCTTCTGGCGTACATAGCGAAAAGTAAAATGGTGAGGGCCCCACTATCATTGGATGTTATCAGGAAGTGTTTCCTTACAAAGATGAAAGGGGACTGGGTAGACGTGTCCCAGCGGCGGACGCTGATGATCATGGGCGGAGCTCCCTCTTCCATTAAACGGTGGAAGAATGAGTTCTTTTTTATAAAACTGCCTCAAACAGCCGAATGGCGCGATTCCCCTTTGATTGGAGAGAGCCCAATGGGGAGAAGATGGGGTTGCAGTTTTATCTAGGGACTTTGAGTCAGTTAATTTTCAACGATGTCGTGGGTAGGGGTGTGGATGTAGGGAAGGAGAGGTTCAACGTTCGGGATTTCAAATCCGAACATGTATTGGTGAAATTCGGTCTGAGCAACGTCGTGGTAGACTCGGAGGATGAGGCTCGGAGTGAGGGGGAGGAATACGAAACAAGTGCTGACGAGAGTCAGTTTGGTGATTCTCTTCTCTGATCTTCCTTTTCATTTTTCTGTTCGCTTTCCTTCTATTGTGTTGTGACTGATTTCCTGGTTTTATTGCAGAAATGGCGGCACAAGGTTCGGGCGCCAATATTTCCGCCTCGGCAATGGAGGAGGCGAGGAGATTGAAGGCCGAGGAAGTGGCTCGGCAAAAATAGGAAAGAGCCATGAAGCGCCAGGCAGCTAAGTCCGGCAAAGGGTAGGCCCTGGCTGTGGGGACTACGGGTGCCGCATCTCCGGAGAAATCCGTGCATAACAAGCGGCAGGCGGGAATGCTGGAGAAGAGTCCCAGTAAAAATGGTAAGTCGACCGAAGAGGGGGGTAAGGGTAAAGGCCAAGTTGTGGGCCAGGAGTCTTTGCCCGTTGAGGGTTGCGAGGGAACCCAGGCTTATTTCAAGCCGGGGACTCTCCCGAAGGATCAGGCGATCCAACAAGGGTCTTATTTTGACCCTAGCTGGAAAGTGGGTATTGAAGATTCCGCCTTTCGCAACCCGAGGGTGGCTGTAAAAATGGCAATGACGAGTGTTCTACCGAGAGACTTGGCGGATTTGGAGAGAAGTTCGCACTCCGCCGTAGGCCGGGACATGGTCGCTGTGGCAAAGAAGGTGCGTATTTTATTTTTACTTTTCCGAATGTCCTTCGGTTCCTGCAAACATTTACTTTTTCTCTTTTTGCCTGTCGCTGTCAGATATTTGCCTTCATGCCTCGCGGCGCATGGAAAAGTATCACTCTCTTTATGCTCATGATTCCAAGGAGATGAAGAGATGAAGAATCAAGTGGAGGCTCGTGCGAATGACCAGAAGGTGTTCGAGGATTCCCTGGCGAACGTTCGGGCGAATGCCGAGGCTGAGCTCCAAAAGATCAAAGACGAACTTATTCGTGAAAAGGAGATTCGTGCTGAACTGGAGAAGGCGTGGGACAAGGTCGCTGAGCGAGAGGAGGAGGTTCGGTCTCGGGCGATCTCCGAATTCCGCCAATCTCAGGAGTATCAAACAGATATGGCGCTCCACGTTCTGGAGTTTGAGGCGAAAGGTTTCATTGTCTGTCGAAGCCAAATCAAGGCAATAGATTCTACTTTTCCCATCGAAAGACTGGAGGGACCCCCAGGGACTGAGCTTTCCGAGGGAGAGGATTCCGAGGCGACTGAAGTTAATGAGGCAAATCTCGCGGTTACATCTCCTGGAATAGAATCATCGGTCCCTGGTATTGTGGTACCTTCTACCGATGAAGCTTTGGAGAAGGAAACTCAGGGACAGGTCCCTTGAAATTTTATCTCTGCCTTTTATAATCTGGTTCTGTAAAAACTTAACTTTATTTTGTTGTGGATGGAAGGGGTTTGTCCTTCGAAGTGGCTTTGGTGATATACTTTAAAATACTCTCACTTTTTTTTGGAGATGCACTTAAAACACTTTTATCTTTCATTGGCGGTGATGACTTTTTTGTCGATCCTCGTAGAATGCTTAACTTTCCCTTGAAGTAGATAGGCTCTTTACCGAGCCTCCCGGGGCATCGGTTTATGGGTCATACCTTTAAGTAGATGGACGCTCTACCGAGCCTCTTGGGGCGTCGGTTTATGGGCCACACTTTTTAAGTAGGTGGACGCTATACCGAGCCTCTTGGGGTATCGGTATGGGTCACTTCTTTTAAGTAGGTGGACGCTCTACCGAGCCTCTTGGGGCATCGGTTTATGGGTCACACCTTTTATCCTTCGTTCGTAGCTCGCTCGACGTGGATATTTGTTAAATGCTTAAGAAGTAACCGTTTTCAGAGATAGATAATTGCAAAGGAGACTTCATTACTTGTGGGAGATGTTTACATGTCTGTAATATCACAAAGACAAAGAACAAACACGCAGACTTATTGAAAATAAATGAAAAGATAGAAGTGAATTACATTTTTGCCTACAGGTAGAATTTCTTCAAATTTGAAAGGTGCCAAGTGCAGGGAATGGGGTTGCCCCCCAAGTCTTCCAATTGGTATGACCCTGGCTGGAGGGTGCGTGAAACACGGTAGGGTCCTTCCCAAGTAGGAGCTAACTTTCCGGAATTGCGAGGGTCGGAGACTTCGGACCGCCGTAGTACCAAGTCGCCCGTCCTCACCGCTCTTTCCTTTATTCTGGAATTGTAGTATCGGGCAACCCTGTGCAGGTACGCGGCCATCCTGACTCGAGCCTTTTCTCTAGTTTCTTCAATGAGGTTGAGGCTGCTCCTTAGGTGGTTGGGATTGGTCCTTTCATTGTATGCTTCAAGCCTCGGGGAATGGGCTCCAATCTCAACGGGTATCACCGCATCTACTCCAAAGGCAAGGCTGAACGGTGACTCTCCTGTCACGGTTCTGGGAGTAGTTCGATAGGCCCAAAGGAGATTTGGTAGTTCCTCTGCCCACGAGCCTCGGGTGTTCTCAACACGTTTCTTTAACCCTTGCAGAAGAGTTCGATTAGTTACTTCTACCTGTCCATTAGCTTGCGGATGACCTACTGAGGTGAACCGTTGATCGATAGCGAGTTTTTCGTAAAAGTCTTTGAACCTTCGGCTGGCAAATTGGGTTCCGTTGTCGGTCACGAAGATCCGTGGAATGTCGAACATGCATATGATATCGTGATAGAAGAAGTTTTTCGTTTCTTTGGAAGAAATCTTCTTTACTGCCTTGGCTTCGACCCATTTGGTGAAATAGTCGATGGTGACATACATCATTCGGTGTCCCCTGGTTGAGTTGGGAAAAGGTCCTAACAAATCCATTCCCCACATTGCAAACGGGACTGGATTGGAGATGGGCTTGTAGGGAACTGCGGGGAGAGGGGGCACGGTAGCGAACTTCTGGCATTGTTCGCATTTTCTGACAAAATTAGAAGTGTCTTGCTGGAGGGTCGGCCAGAAAAAACCTCGGCGGAGGATCTTGTGAGCCAATATCTTCCCGCCCGAGTGGTCGTCAAACAGATTCCTTCATGGACTTCTCTCATGGCGAGCTCCGCGGCGGAGGGTTGGAGGCATTTCAACAAGGGCAAGGAAAAGGAGCGTTTATATAGTTTCTGTCCATCGAGAATATAATGGGCGGCTCTCGCTGCTAGGCGTCGAGCTTCTTTTCTGTCCGGGGGTATGATACCGTCTTTCAAGTATTGTATTATGAGGTCCATCCAGCTAGGTTCCTCGTTGAGCTGTAGGACTTCTTCTCTTTCAACGCTAGGCTGAGGGAGGATCTCGGTGTAGATGTTTCCCTGCTCGAACATTCTGGAGGAGGCCATCTTGGAAAGAGCATCGGCGCGGGCATTCCAGGTTCGGGGGACTTGCACTATTTGAAATTCTTCAAAGACGGAGATTTCTCTTCTTACCTTTTCTAGGTATTTGATAATTCGCTCCTCTTTAGCCTCGCTAAAGCCGTTCACCTGGTTGACTACCAGCTGTGAGTCACTGTGGACTCTGATTCGGTTGACTTGTAATTCGGCAGCGAGAGCTATTCCCGATTAGGGCTTCATATTCCGCCTCGTTATTCGATGCTTTGAAATCTAGGCGCAGGGCGTACTCAGCAATAAAATTGTCCGGCCCCGTTATGACTAGTTTGGCCCCGTTGCCTCCAGCATTAGAGGAGCCGTCCACATATAACATCCATAGTGGATTTTGGGTTCGCTGATTCGGGGTCGATTCTTCGGCTGGGAGGTTCGGCTCTTCTGACTCCTCCTTTGGCACCGTACATTCTACGATAAAATCTGCCAGCGACTGAGATTTGATCGCTGAACGGGGTTTTATTTGGATGTTGAATTCACCCAACTCGACCACCCAATTAATCAGACGTCCAGAGGTGTCGGGCTTCTGCAATATCTTTCGGAGAGGTTGGTCAGTGAGTGTGGTGATAGGATGACCTTGGAAATACGGACGGAGTTTTCTTGCTGATATAACGACAGCGAAGGCGAATTTTTCAATTTCTTGATATCGAATTTCGGCGTCATGGAACACTCTACTAACATAGTAAATATGTTGCTCCATTTTTCCTTCCTGCCGAACGAGTACCGAACTTACTGCGGCAGACCCAACTGCTAGGTACAAGTACAAGCTTTCCCCTGGTACTGGTTTGAAGAGCAGGGGAAACTCTTGGAGATATGCTTTTAGCTGATCGAAGGCGGCTTGACACTCTTATGTCCATTGGAAATCTTTCACAGTTCGGAGGGTCTTAAAGAAGGGTAGACATCTCTCAGCAGACTTGGACATAAATCTGCTGAGGGCTGCAACTCTGCCAGTGAGCCTCTGCACATCTCTGACTTCTTTGGGTGCCGTCATTTCTAAAAGCGCCTTTATTTTTTCGAGATTGGTTTCTATTCCTTGCTGACTAACCATGAAGCCTAGGAACTTTCCGGAGGTAACCCCGAAAGCGCACTTGGCGGGGTTCAGCTTCATTCGGTTTCGCTGGGGTACGGTGAAGGCTTCTTCGAGATCGGCGATGTGGTCCGGCGCTTTGAGGCTTTTGATGAGCATGTCATCAACGTATACTTCCATGTTCCTCCTGATTTTCTCGGCAAATATTTTGTTGACCAGTCGCTGGTATGTGGCGCCTGCGTTCTTGAGGCAGAATGGCATGACCTCATAGCAAAACAATCCTTCGTCGGTGACGAAGGAGGCTTTTGGAATATCGGGACCCTACATCTGAATCTGGTTGTACCCAAAAAAGGCATCCATGAAACTCAGCATCTCATGCCCAGCGGTGGAGTCAATGAGGTGATCGATCCTCGGTAGCGGGTAACAATCTTTGGGGCATGCTTTGTTGAGGTCTGTGAAATCAATGCAGATTCGCCACTTGCCATTGGATTTTTTAACCATTACTACGTTGGTGAGCCACTCCGGGTAACGAATTTCTCTGACGAACTTGGCGTCTAGAAGCTTATCTATTTCTTCTCTGATGTGCTTTTGTCTTTCGGCGGCGAAGCTTCATTTTTTATGTTTGACTGGCTTGGAGTTTGGGTCCACATTTAGTTTATGGACCACAACGTCCAAGGGGATCCCCTGCATGTCGGAGGCGGACCAGGCGAAGACAGCCGAGTTAGCTTTTAAGAAATTGACAAGTTCGGTTCTAAGTTTACCTGACAGGAGAGAACCTATTTGGACGGTTTGATCCTCGGTACCGGGGAACAGAGGAACTTTCGTGAGTTCTTCAACCGGTTCTCCTTGCTTTACTTCAACTCGAGGGTCAGTACCTCCTACGGAGAAGGTTTCTTTGGCGGCCTTTTTCTTTTCCAACAGGGCGGCGTAGCACTCGCGGGCTTTCTCTTGGTCGCCGATAACCTCTCCGACACCGAGCTTGGTAGGAAACTTTATTTTTAAATGGGCAATGGTCATTTAGAGCTGGCCTCCCAATGATCCCATTGTAGGAGGAAGGGACGTGAACTATCACGAAGGTCTGCATGATGGTCCGCTGGTTCGGATGGGTGCCAAATGTTACGGGGAGTTTGATTTTGCCACGTACCTTGACCTCCCCTCCAGAGAATCCGAAGATGGACCAATTAACAGGCTCCAGCCTATCATTGTTGATGCCCATTTTGGCGAAGGCGTTCTGATGGAGGACATTGACTGAGCTCCCTGTGTCTACCAAGATTCGCCCCATGCTACGGTTGGCGATGTTAAGCCGAACTACCACAGCGTCATCATGATGTCGATCTATGGTACCGTAATCCGCTTCGGTGAAGGTGATAGGTACATTGGTACTTGGTCCAGTCTTCGGCTTATTTGCGGGATTTTCTATGGAGTTCACTTGTCCTGCATAAAGGGTGCGCCCTTCGTCAGTTGGTCCTCCGGATGCCGGGCCTCCGTAAATGGTGTCAATTTTTCTGATGACTTTTGGTGCCTCCTCCTGATCTTGGGATCTATGTCGACTGCTTTCTGCTTTGTGGTTCGGTGAGCGATGAAGTTCGTCAGGCCGATGAACTTCGGATCGGGGTCGCTGATGGCTCCTTGGGGGATTCTGGAGATGACGGTCGATCTTTCCTAGTCCGGCGAGCCTTTCAATTTCATTCTTCAGATGGTAACAATTATCGGTGGTGTGTCCATGGTCTTGGTGAAAACGACAGTACTTGTTGAAAGCCTTACCTTTTCCCGAGTTTCTCATTTTCTCGGGCCAGTTTATGGGTTATTTGTCATGAATTTCTTACAGGATATTCGAGATAGTGTTGTTCAGGGGGGTGTAGTCGACCCTATTAAACTGGGGATTTGGTGAACGACGGTTTTGACGGTCGTTGTGTCTTGCTTTCTTATGACTTGATGGTGTCCTAGAGTCGTCCTTTCGCTTTTCGGCGCCCCGAGTGGTTTCCAATTCCCTTTCCATGGTAAATGATTCCTCATTATTGATGTACTTGTCCGCCGTGGCCAAGAGGTCTTGGATATCGCGGGGAGGATTCACATTTAACGCGACTTTCATGTCTCTATCTCGGATGGCGTGGTGAAGCGCTGCGCGAACCATATCGAAGTTTGGTTCACTAATTTGGTGGAGTTCCATTCGAAAACGACCAATAAATCTCCGCAGAGTTTCGTCCTTTCCCTGCCGCAGAGCTAGGAGAGCATCGGCTGGTTTCTTTCGGGGCCAACTGTTGATGAAATAAGCGACGAACCCCTTTCCCAGTTCGCGAAATCATTCGATGGAGTTGGACCGCAATCGAGTGAACCAATTGCTAGCGTCTTTCTTCAGGTAGGCGGAAAAGGCTTTGCACATCGTTGCGTCTGAAGCGTTTCAAATCACCATTGCACGGCGGTAGGTTCGGAGGAACTCAAGAGGATCCGATGTCCCATCATAGAGATCCAACCGAGGCATGTCCGAGTTTGTGGTGACGACGGCATTGGCGACCCTCAGAGTGAACGGAGAAGCAATCTCGCTATCCCACTCTGCCAGGAGGTCCTGATCACACAGCGTCTTCATTTGCTGTTGAAGTTCTCTTATCTAACGCTGGAGTTCAGCCATGATGGCCGGGTTTTCTCTTGCTTGGACATTTTTTGCTGGGCTCCTTATCTGCTGAGGTACCTGACCCTCATTTCGATGGGCAAGGTCTGTTGGTTCCATCCTTGAGTTGTCACCCCTTCGATACCGAACATCACGGCGATGGTCGGGTGGTGGGCTGGTGATGGAAGCAGACCCTTTTTGACGATGAGGGGGTCTCTAACTCCGAGGGTTTCGCCCTTCTGAGGATCCTTGCCCTTCTGGAATCTCGACGGGGCGAAGTCTTTCGTCCGGCGCATTCACGAGCGGAGGTGGTGGCGCCGGTTGGACAGGGATCCTTTGAAGCACTTGCTTTAGGGTGACCGCAACACTTCCAATTTGCTGTGTGAGTTGATTGAAGGAGGTCATTGTCACTAGAGTGTCGCCGGAGGTGACCATCTCCTCCATCTCTTCTCACGGTTTGTGGTCTCGTTGGCTGGCTTGGCTTCTCGTAACCATTCCACCATTGAGTTGGGACGTAGCTTTCGACTTTGGCATGTCGGGTCCCACGGATGGCGCCAATCTGATGAGGCCCAAAATCTGCCTGCACGAACTAACTTCGCAGGACCTATAATCCTGCGATCACAGAAAAATCATCATCGGGCCCGGAGTTGTGGCTCCGGACGGCCACTTCGACACTCAAGTTAGAGACGAGCAATCACAGACAATAGACGGGGAATGGGAGAGAGCTAGGTCAAGTTACCAGACCCGAGAAGAAGAGAGGGTGAGTTTTGATCCCTTTGCTTGAGTGCGTAGTCCCCTTTTTATAGGGGTGGAGATCCACGATCTTGGAGATATCAATCATGCCTTTGGTTTCGCCCACGTGGAGAGTGATGGCGGCAGAATAAGATCGTGGAGACATCAATCATACCCTAGATTCGATCCACGTGGAGCTTGATAGCTGGCGAATAAACACGTGGAGATACGATTTTTGATGATTATGGGTGAAGATCAGGGATGGTGATTTAGGCGGGATGTTTTGAATTCGAAAGTCGAGCCTTACGCGTACCGGCCGTCCGGATTTCCCGTTTGGGGGCGAAATCTCCGCGATTGTGTTTGGTTCTGTAAGCCCAATGGTTCCCACCTTGGCATTCCCATCTTCTTTTAATGATTCCAATACACAAGTAATTTTATATCACTAATATGTTTGCATGTCTAAGTTGTATAGATCATGATAGTATTAAGACAAGATTGCTTGGATTGAGGCCAAGAAGCTCTCATTGGACCACATTCGGAAGGCCAAAGACATTAGAGATCCAAGAAGCATGAAGACAAGCATGAAGACTTGAAGCATAGCAATTGAAGATCGAAGTCGCTTTAGAATGTATAAGATCCAATCCTAGTTAGATTTTAAGAGGCATAAATTAAGTAATAACAGACACCCCGAATATGTCTAAGAGATTGTCCTTGTGGTGTTCCAACACTTTGGAACCCTCATAACAATCCCAACTTGGTGTAGAGTTTGACGCCCAAAAACAAGAATTGAAAATCTGCTGGAAATAGGCTTCTCGGAACTCCGAGAGAATTGTCGAAGCTACGAGCTCGGAACTCCGAGAGATTCCTCGGAGCTCCAAGAAATGGTCTAGTAACATTTTACATCTTCTGTTTGTATTCCCGGAACTCCGAGAGAAATTCTCGGAACTCCGAGAACACTATAACGGGAAGAAATATATCCGTTGGGGAACTTTGCCAGAATTACGACTATGCCCCCAAACGGTCATATTTGGTTTTCCTATATATATGGGCATTCTAAACTTCCCAAATATCAATCCTAACACTCTAAAACTCTATTTGAATATCCCAAGAGTGAATCAAACTTGTTTATGCTTCTCATCCTCTAGAATTAGGATTTGGATCATTAGGCTCAAATTTGTACATCTTCTACAAATCTTGTAAACCCTTGTGAGGGATTATTTTAATTCTTTCTTTCTTTATCAAGATTGTATTCGGGCGAGTGTTCGGAGAAGCGGAGCCCACTCTCCGTGGTGAGGATTGCCACCAAGGTTAAAGGCAATTCGAATTGTAATCGGCATTGATCTTCGCCGAAGTTAAGAAGATCAAATAGTGAAGCCATCAACGGGTTTGGTTGGTGGAGTGGAGTAGGCCTCACGTTTTGAGGACCGAACCACTTTAAATCTCGGGTGCACTCTCTCTTATCTCTTGCTCTTTATTTGCATTGCACTTAGGATTTAACTTGTGTGCTTAATTTTCATTTTTGATCTCTTAATCTTCAAAATTGGGTTAGAAGTTTTCAAAAGATTAAAACTTGTTAGCAACCTAATTTTTACCTCCTCATAAGTTGCCATTAGAGTAAGTACTCGGGCCTACCCTTGGAATTTCAGGTTCCCTTGGTAGCTCGGTACCGTTCAAGGGAGGAGTATCAAGGAGGTCCAATTAAGGTTCATTACCGAGTGTTACTGCGGGGACTATGTCGATCCAGTTGAGTAATGGGGAAGGGGTTTGAGGTTCGGTGCCGAATATACCGATTTTACCCCCAACAGTTACCATACAAGGATTTCCCTTTTCGTCATTCTACTCAGATTTTTTGGGTCGTGGCTAATTTTTTCAAATTTTAGATATTGTTGCTTTCTATTGGGAAATGATAAATGCGCCCCTTTTCATTACTTGGGAAGACCTTGAACAAATATCTCTATCAATCACTACCCATGGATTGTCATTGGGGGACTTATAATACTATCAGATACCCCAATGAAAGGCTAAATGGTGCCATCCCCATCTCTCAGGACATGAATGATTTCAATGAGTGCCTTGCTAATTGTGACCTTCTGGACTTACGGAGCATTGGAAGCCCTTACATGAATGATTTCAATGAGTGCCTTGCTAATTGTGACCTTCTGGATTTACGGAGCATTGGAAGCCCTTACTCTTGGAACAATGGGTCTGTCAATGAAGCAAAAAGATATACATGAAGCTTGAAAGCAACCCCTACACAAAGGAGCCACGAACAATAAACAAAAAGCAAAAATACATAGAAACTAAAGCAAAACAGCCCAAAACAAGTCCAGAACAAGGACATACAAAACGAAGGAACAAAAAAGAAAATTCAGTCTGCCACATAGAAAGACTCGGGCTCCCAAAGTGAGCCTAATTGTGAAGGGGGCTTTGAGAGGGAGGGCAGAACACAAGTGGAGGATGGGCGAAGAAGTGATGGCGGCGACTTGCCCTTTTTCCTATGAACCTTTTGCCAACTATCTTCCCATGCTGAAAAGTTCGAAATGGGATTTTCTATGGAGATACCTAGATGGGGGTTGTCTTTTGAAATCCTTGAGATTTCAATTTCTTTTTCTTCTAGGGCTGCAAATCTGTTTCCAGTTGAATGTTCTTGAGACATACTAATAATTTTTGAATTTCTAATTTGATAGCTTGATGAAGCCCCCCTAATTCTATCGGGGCTCAAGATCAATTTCACTAAAAGTGTCGTGGCGGGGATTAATATCGATGATAGTTCGGTTAAAGAACATGCTATGGTGCTTGGATGCTCACAATCTAAGCTACCCATCCGATACTTGGGTCTCCCCCTTGGATTTGGCATCCCAAAGATCGCACAATGGGATTTGGTCATTGAACGAATCGAGCGAAAGCTTGCTACATGGAAGAAGCACTATTTTCCCTTCAGGGGATCGCATCACTCTCGTCAAAGATGCCTTATCCAATATTCCTGTCTATTATATGTTCTTGTTCAAAGTTCCTGCTTCTGTCACCAAGCGGATCGAAAAACTTCAAAGGAATCTCCTTTGGGATGGGAGGGACGAATCCAAAAGGAGCAAACATTTATTGAATTGGGTGAAAGTATGCAAAGCCAGACCAAACAGTGGTATTGGCATTGGAGATGTGAGGATCTGAAATAAGACGCTACTGGGGAAATGGATCTGGTGATTCGGGGTAGAGAATGATGTATTATGGCACAACCTAATACGAGATAAATACGGGTGTGGATGGGGGTGAATGGGAATGCAATAGCCCTCCATCAGGAAGAGGATCCGGAGCATGGCGATCTATCACTTGGACTCAGTCCCTTATTACCCCGAATATCAGATTCAAAGTGGGTAAGGGCAATACCGTCAGATTCTGGAGGGACTTATGGGCGGGTGAATCGCGAACAGGAAGCATTTCCAGCATTATATTGATTAGCCGTTGATCTTGGTGCAAAAATTGCTGACTATCTCATCAGAGGTAAGCGTCATGGCAATATCTTCTGGGATTTACGCCTCCGTAGGGATCTAAAAGACGAAGAAATCTGCCTCCTCGAATCTCTATTACAATTGTTGTCATCGTACTAGTCCCCAAATGTTGATGATAGTTGGATATGGGTCCCTGATCCTAAAGGAGGATTCTCAGTCCAGTCCTTTTTTCGCTACATGACCGAAGACAACGGTCGTGAATCCAGGATGGGAAGAGTATGGGGTTCCAATGCTCCTCCAAGAATTGTCGCGTTTGCTTGGACTGTTAGACACAGATGCATTAATACTTGTGAGCGGCTGAAGCGAAGGGATTTTCATTTACCTAACTGGTGCGTCTTATGCCGGTCCGAGGAGGAATCTTTGGACCACCTATTCGTCCATTGTCATTATGAGCATAGTGTCTGAATGGCCATGATATTTCAAAGCCTTTGGAATATCATGGGTGTTACTGTAGACACCCCCATTTTGCTCCGCTCTAATCAACAAAGAAGTTAATATTTTTCTATCGGCTTTCCAATGTCTTTCCTTTCCGCGTCCGTTTGTTACATTTCTAAATATTTTGGTCGTTTTCACCGTGTTTCGCATTTTCCCGCTAAGTGTTGAGAAGGGTTAGTCACAAGAATCTAATTAAGAGAGAATATGGACCTACTGGGCGGGTTCGCATTGAACATTTCGATTGGAATGGGATCAAGCAGGTGTGCCCTGCATTGATGTTCATAAAAAATATGAGTTTTGAGCTTATTGAATCTAAGAAATGAAATCACTTTCCATGGGTGGATCCTTCAAATCTACTGACCCATTAAATATCTGTGGGCCCTATCCAAAGTGATTTTATTTTATCTTATTGTTCTGAGTCCCACTTAAACATGGGATGTTGTGCATTGATAATTAGATGAAATTTGTCAAATTTATGTGGGGCCCATGATTAAAAGCATTGAAATTTAATGGAAATGATTTAGGTGGTCACAATCAATCTATGGTTTGGCCCATCAATTGGATGGACTAGATCATCAGAGGGAAGTAATTTGCGGGATGTGACCCATCTGTGGCTCGTTAGATGAACATTTTGGATCATCTTATGGGGATGGCTTGGATCATTCCAAATGGGCTCCATCCCAAATTCGGCCATCATGTGTGGGCCTTGCTGATTGTGTATTTTTCCACCCTAAAATGGGCCACCATGTGTGGGCCTTATTTAAGAAGGGATCCAATGAAGAGTTAACCGTTTGGGAAAGGTTATAAATAGAAATTCTCTATTGTGGGGAAGAAAGAGGCCAAAATGCTATTAGTATCTTAAGATAATGGACGATTTTCACATTTTTACCTAGTTTCTAATTAATCCCACTACAAATAGAGGTAATACATGTGGGACCTGCATTGATTTTATATGTTTGAGGTTCTTTGTTGCTGGGATAGCAACTATTCTCACGAAAAATGGAATTTCTACATTGAGAAAAAGCTATATTCGGTGCAAAGGATGGGTTACCTGATTTAAAAAAGAAAAAATAGCAATTACATGGTGGAGAAAAAAAGGAATTCAAGAATTGATAAAAAAGGAAAGAAAAAGAGAGAGATTTCGGGGCAACCTTCCCTCAAGAGGGGATCGGTGATAAAGAAAAAGGCGGGGAAGAAAATGGAGGACTCTGTTTTTGCTTCCGCTCAAGAAAGCTCTGTGAGGGAGAGAAAAAAAGAAAAGAAAGAAGCTCTCGTGGGTGGGCTAGAGGAGGAACACCACTCTGCCTCGGCCGTCTCCGAACCCCTCGCACTCTGTTTTTCTTCCTCCTCCATCTCTCGGCCTCTTCCATCTCTTTCCCTCGCATACCCTCTATTTCTATCCCACACAGTAGCCACCACTCTCTGTTCTGGTCTTCCCTACCCTCTCCCACGGTTTTCACTCTCCACAGATCCCGTCTCCATCCCATTCTCATCTTTCTAGCTCTATACAAGAAAAACAGAGCATCTCTCGATCTCTGTTTCCCACTCCATCAGCCTCTCTTGCTCTCAATCTCTAAAAACGGAGCATCGAGATTCTCATTGCTAAAGTAAAGAGAAAGAAAAAAAACAAACAAAAAAGAAAAAAAAAGTGTTGTATCACTCTCATTCTGGCTCTCAACCTCCCTATGTTACTCCCTCTCAAATTCAATCTCTACCTCTCTCAATCTTAACCTCTCAATCTCCATCTTAGCCTCTCTCAATCTCAATCTGTCGCTCACTCTCGAACTCTCTCTGTGCCTCTCTCATCCACCATTTCTCGGCCTCTGTCCCTCTCTCACTCATCTCTATTACCCTCCCTCTCTCTGTTCCTCTCTATCTTACTATATCTCTCTCTATCCCTCTCTCTCTCTCTCTCTCTCCACAGTGAGAGAAGCAAAAAAAAGAGAAGAAAAAAAAAGAAGAAAGAAAGGGAAGAAAGCGGAGCGGATTACGCATCGGTGATATTTTTCGGATTCTCCGGCTCTTGGATTCGGCGAGGATTTCAATTACAGGTAGGTGCACAATTCTCAGATTTTTCCAGGATTATTTGGTATTTTTTTATATTTTTGCATGATTTTTAGCATTTAATTGAATTTAATTCAATATTATATGTGTGTGCTAAAAATCATGATCTACATAAGTGTTTCAATTCCGATTCGTCCCGAAATTTAATACAATGATCTATTTAAATAGAGTAAAATAACCATCGGATTGGATCGGACATTGAATCAAAGGGTTTCAAAAATTTGAGTGAAGAGTGGAATTTCATTTAAAATAATGGCTGAGAAATTACAAAATTCGAAAAAATAGCTATCTCAGGATGATCTATTTTTTGGAATTTTAAATTTTTCTTGTGTTCATCATATCAGAACAAGGTTAAAGGACATTTTCCGGAGTCGTAATTTTCTCGAAAATCGTGTTTTAAAAATAGAAAACTCTTCAAAAATATCTTTTTGACGAAGAAAAATAAAATATATACTAAATAAATTCCAAAATTAATGACATTTCGTGTGAAACTAATATGGTACTGATATATTCTACCATGAATGTTTAAGCATTTTTGGAATTGGTTTGGTATATTATTTGCTGCTTTCTTTGAAAATTATCAGATTTGGTGAGATTTGTTACTGACATCAGTTCACAGTTACAATTCTCAAAATTTTTATAGTAGTCTTATATTTCATATTTCTTGCTGCTGTAAACTTTTCAATTGATTTGGATCTTGTTTCCTAAGGGTTGTAGTGTAAATTCATAATCTGGTCTTAAAATTGAAAAATCCGAAATTGGTAGTACATAGTCTCTAAAATTCATGAAAATCTCACAGCATGCTATTTTTAGTTATATCTTATTACTGTAGAAATTTTAATGAATTTAGATTTCTATTTCTAGTAGGTTCTGTGTTATTTTTGCAATCTGGTCTGATTATTGTTAAATCAAAATTAAATAGGAGCTTAACTTAAAAATCTGCAAAACTCTTCCAGTAAGCTACATACATTCCCATCTTGTTGCTGTAGAAATTTCAATTCATTTCGAATTCGTTTCAAATAACTCCGCTTGTAAAATCACTCATATGGTTTAAAATTGATAAAATCTATTGAAAAATTGAAATTAATTAAAAATCATCATAAAGTTTCTAAAGAACCTTGAATTTTTGTCACATGTTGACTCCTTAATCCATTGAAACAGAAATCTTAGGATCTTTAGATTTTCCTGGTAAAATGGCCAGTGCATCCATATTCGTATCTCAATTGCAACCGATCTTTGACAATTTGAATATTTAAGCTATAGCATGTTGTTGGCTCCGAGGTTACTGTCCACGGAAATCCTGAGATATGCCGGGCAATAAGGTGTTATAACCTAAGTATTAAATTGCACAAGGAAAGAGCGCACGATTCCCTTCCTTGGATGCCATTCGAGGCCGAAATTGGTGAACCCTAGAACCTTTGGTACTCCTTAAATGTCCAAAAACCGAAAAATCCTTGAAATCTGAAATTAATTAACTTCAAGAACTTGAATCGATTTGTCTCGAGTCTTTCGGAACCATTGGATTATGGTTTCCGATATAAGAACCATTAGAGCCCAACTTAGGAACACTTATGTCAGGCCGTGTCCTAGGTTTTAGGGAGTCTTAGGTCTTAGGAAGTCCTAGAGTTAGGAGTCTAGCCTCATCACGGGCGTTTGCTATGGATAGCAACCGTGCCATAGGTCTAGTTACACTAATCACCCAATCTTTCCCTAAGACAAGCCTAGTAAACTAGGATGTAGGTTAACCTGCATTAGTCTAAGGGACAACTTGCACTTAGATAGGATCATATAGCATCTTAGATGAAATCCTAAGATAATAAAATCCTCAACTTGAATTAAATAACTTCTCTTAAAACTGTTGAAACAGTCAATCCAGTCTAAGTCGGTGTCTTAGTTGAGTTAGGCATAAGTAGCTTAGCTTAGGTGCACCGAACTACGTCGACTCTGATCCCAGTGAGGCTTGGGTACGTAGGCAGCTTGGATGCTTGATGGCATACCAATCACGAGTCGGCTCCACAACAAATTGTGGGGTTTTGTATATTAATTTTCTTGTAAATTCTTAATTAAATCACTTAGGGCTTTCCATGAAATTAGAATGTTAGGAGAACTTTCACTTAGATTGAATTCAAACAAATTAAGAAATCAAGATACACATTTAGGATCTACATTGAAATTAGATCATAGGATGCATGTCACATAGTTAGCACATTAACAAAGAGTTGAATGAGCCATTTAAAATAAATTTAAAAGAGTTAACTTATGGAATGGAAGACCGATTATCGGGCAGGAATGGTGCATGTGGTGGATAACTCCCCATACCTTCCATTCTTGTAACCAGGTAGCGGGTCTAGATTTCTGGTTAATTATGGGTCCTAGATCCCACATCTAGGTGGTGACTCTGTCAGTCTCTTTTGTGTGGAATTCGGATTGCCTTAGTGATCCCAAGTTCACATAAAAGATGAATTAAAATCCATAATGAAAAATGCACACGCCAATCGCGTGGGTACGAGAGACCAAGAGAGAGCGTGGCGGCTCACGCCCCACCCCTCTCGTGGGATCGGGTCCCACAGTTACCCAACAGGATATCTTCTATTATACTAAATTGGGCAGGTGCTTTTAATGGAATGGATGCATCGGGGAAACAATATGGAAAACCCTTCCTTTGACGGTCATATGACATCTTTGGAGTGAGAGAAATGGTAGAATTTTCCGGAACAAAACTCGGACGTGGCAACACAAGGTTGTGGACATTCGCATATCTCTCATCTCTTGGACTCACTGCAGAAATGGCATTCCGTATTCTATACGGACCGCCCTCCACAACTGGAATATTATCATATCGGAAAAACTGCGAATGTGTAGCAGCACCCCGGCTTGGATCCCGCCACTGTACGGTAGGTATAACGATTTTGATGGAAGCTCCCTCGGGAATCTCGGAAGAGCCGACATTGAGGGTCTGATTAGGGACTCCGAGAGCTGTACCGTCATGTCGTTATCTGGCTCAGCTGGTGTGTGCGATGCCAATGAGGCTGAAGTGAAGGCCCTCCTCTTCGGCCTTCAATGGTATGCATCCAACAACTTGGGGCCCCTATTGGTTGAAGGGGATTCTGGCAATGTAATTGGCTGGGCCCTGAATAGATCATCTGGTCCGTGGAAACTATACTCTACGCTGGAGGCCATCCGTGATCTCATCCGAATCATTCATCCTTTGATCGGTCATAGGATGAGATCCACGAACTCTCTCGCTGGCGCTTTGGCAAAGGATGGGGTTGATATCTCTCCAACGCTTATTTTAAGATCCAATAGCAGTAGTTTTTTATCTTAAGGATCTTTATGTCCTGTGGGATCATGTAATATTTATGGGACATCTTGTCCCCTTTTTATGGAATAAAATTATCGTTACCTTTAAAAAAATAATATTAGAATCGCTAATCTCTTGTGGAAGGATGTGGGTAAAGAATACTTCGAGGATTGATGGGCTTTCTTTATTCACATCTAAGGAGGGTTAGAAACCTAGGGAGCAAGGCTTGATAGTACGTTCTTTTCTCGGTTATCTATGGAGAGAGCGGAGAGATTAAAGGACAAATTTGAGGAAGAGGAGGTTGGAGAGGTGGTTCTGTCTATAGATGGTGACAAAGCTCTGGGATTAGACGGTTTTATGTTTTCTTTTTACAGAGATGTGGAAAACTGTGGACAGCGATGTGATGAAGGTGGTGGAGGAATTCAACAATAGAGAAACAAGGAAGATGTCGGAGACGTGATTGGCTTTTGGCCTAGTAGCTTAGTGCTGACTGTACAAAATTATCGTTGAAACTTTGGCTGCGAGGCTAAACAGGTAACTGGGGGGTTATCTCTCCTTTCCAAGGAGCATTTGTGGAGGGGAGGCAAATTGTTGTTCGTTTATCGGGTCTTATTCACAAATGTACTTGGAATATAGGTTTGGTTTGTACGGTGAACATTGAGAAGGCTTACATTCATGCGGTAGGACTTTGTGAACTACATTCCTGCTAGAATTAGTGTGGAAGGAAATGTGGGGCTTTGGTTAAGGCGTGTATTTCCAATCCGGTGTTTTCTACCCTTATCAATGTCTCTCCGGAATATTTCTGCGTAGTCAGAAGAGGGCTAATGAAAGAAGATTGTAAGCCCAAGGGTACATCCCTCTCTTGTTTTGATGATCAACAAACCCAAATTGATGGAAGTTTGTTAATGGCTTCTCTAGTGTTGTGATTTAGACAGGTTATATTCATATCGACACATGAAGCAAGAAAAACAAGGGCTAGTCTTGGAGAAAGTCAAGTCTTGGTGGTCATCCTTCAAGCTGTATGGTGTATCGAAGAATCAAGAGATCCACAAGACAATGAGAAGCTCATGCAAGCACCCAAGAAGATTGAAGATCAAGAAGACTAAAGGTTCATACTTTTAGAATGCATTGGAGTCGTCTTGGCATTTAGTGTTTGCATGTTTAGATGTTTTCAAATCATCTTTAAAACTATTTTTCTAAGTGCATTAATGTATTTGAAAACACATGTTTAAAGTCCAAAGACCATGGCCCAAAGTCCCTTGCACAAACTATTTTAAAACAGGTTTTTAAAGCAGGGCCGGTCGACCGGGCTAGGCCGGGCGACCTCGGGATGGTACCTGGAAATCCAGGACATCTCGAATTTAAGCGGGCTGGTCAACCGGGCCAATCCGGTCAACCACGGATCGGTTTTATGAAAATTTAGAAAATATCCAGGTTGGTCTCGGTGGACGACCGCAACCCTACCGGTCAACCGCGGAATGTTTCAAAGGCAAAATAATTTTTTCAAACAGGTAGCCCATGGCGGGCGACCGCTACAAGCCGGTCGACCGGAAAGGTTTTGAGCCAAATTTTTTATCAAACAGGTAGCCCTCAGCGGGCGACCACGGTGACCCCAGTCGACTGCGGCGGTTTGAATTTTGAAAATAAAAAAAGACGCCCGATAAGGGTGGGCGACCGCTGTAGCCCGGCCGACCACGCCGGTCCAGCGAAAGAGCCGTTGGGTCCTGCGCAGGGTAGGTGTACCTACCCAGTTTTATTACGATTTTACCCTTGAAGGGTCCCAAATTAACTAGGTTATTTAAACACCATCAAAGACTTCATTTTACACCTTTTGAGCATTTATCTTTCAAACCCTAGAGCTTCAATCTTTGAAATCAAAAGGATCCTTCTTCAAACCTCTTGTGCATTTAAACTTGCATTCATTTCTTGCCAAGAGGATCTCTCCAAGCATTTAGTTTCAATCATTGGGAGAATATTGTGAGCTTGAAAGTTGTATATGCCTTAAAGAGGCTTGAGAGCTTTTCATTCCCTATTTTCTTTCCTTTATTGTATTTGGAGTTGCAAAGATGAGTTTCTTTCTTCAAGGCGGTGGTGCAACGAAGAATAACGTCTTCGAAGGTGGATTGTAAACAAGGGTGTGTCCCTTTGTGGAGGAGGTGATCGTTTGTAAACGCTTTGTGAGGTAGCGTTGAGGAGTCTCACCGTAGTGGAGAAAATCCCAAGGAAAGACCAAGTACTTGGGTAGTGGAGTAGGTCAAGTTGTGACCGAACCACTATAAAATCGTTGTGTAGTCTCCTTGCTCCCTCTCCTCTCTCTTGTAGTGTGATTGGTAATCTCTTTCCATTTTCTATTTGAATATAATATTGAATAAGGGTTTGAACTAACTAGGTTAATTTCATAAGCCCTAAATTTTGAATAGAAAAATTTTAACACCCAATTCACCCACTCTTATGTGTTGCCCTTTGGTATTTCACTTGGTATCAGAGCTAAAGGCTCTTATATAAATTTTTAATCAAAAAATCTACAAGTGAAAGATCTGTGGCAACCGATAACCCTCCCTCATCCAATCCTCTTCCGGTAGCTCCCTCCGGCTACATTGAGGGTAATGCTTCAAATAGACCTCCATATTTCAATGGACTAAACTACGGATATTGAAAAATTAGAATGGCTTTTTCTCTAAAATTCATAGACTTTGAAATTTGGGAGCTAGTCCAAGATGGGTGCATTGAACCCACAACGGATAGGAAGGAATGGAGTGTCACCGACAAGGAATAGGCTACGTTGGATGCCAAAGGAGTGACACTACTATTTTGTGCTCTCTATCTCCCGAGGAATTCAATAGAGTCTCAACTTGTAAGACGGCTCGGGAAATTTTGACCACACTTGAGACAACCCATGAGGGGACGACTCAAGTGAAGAAATCTAAGGTTAATATGCTTATTAGTGCTTTTGAGACCTTTGAGATGCATGAAGGAGAGTCTATCTCCAACATGTTCACAAAGTTTACTAATTTTGTAAATGAGTTGAATGCCTTAGGAAAGACCTATACAAAATATGAATTGGTCCAAAGACTTCGGAGATGCTTCCCGGCTTCATGGGATCCAATGGTCACAGCAATAGAGTAATCTAAAGACTTGGACACCCTAAGACTTGATGACCTCATGGGAAACCTAATCACCCATGAGATGAAGATGAAGAAGAGGGAAAACAAAAGGAAAGGAAAGAAGGAAGTATCAAAGAAGAGGGATGTGGCTTTCAAAGCCAAAGTTGACAGTGAAGAAGATACTGAGAGAGAGTTAAGTATCGAGAACTTAACATCAGAAATGGCTCCCCTCACCAAAAAGATAAGTCGATTTGGGAGATTCAATCGGAAGAACCGAACCTCAAGAAGGAGCAAATCCCTAAGAGAGCCAAGGATAGAAGAAGAAGAGAAGATGATGATCCGGTCTGATGCTACGAATGCAGCAAAAAGAGACACATTCGTCCCAAATGCCCATTACTCAAGAAGGACTCGGGTAGAAGAAAACGAAAAGATGACAAGAAGAAGAAGAGTTTCAGCATCAATTGGGATGGCTTAAGCGACACATCACAAAGCAACTCGAGTAGAGATGAGAAATCAAATTTTGTATGCTATATGACAAGTGATCCCATCTCAACTCAATGTAAGTCAAATTCTATACTCTCTTCTTACTAATAGTGATAGTGTTAGTAGGAGTGGTAGGGAAAGTGATAATAAAAATGAACAACCTACCATGAATGAACTAATTGGCACATGTCAAGAAGTTAAGAAAGCATTGTTCCTTGAAGTTTACAAAAATAAAAAATTGAAGAAATCCTCTTAAAATGATAAACTTTTCATGGAAAACACTTTACTTAAAGGGAAACATGAAAATTTAAGATGTAAGTTGGATCATTTAAAGGAATAAAATAAAAAATTATATGTTGATATTGAAAATTTGTATGTTAAGAACAAGAGACTTACTAGTGAAAATGATAAACTTGTTCTTAGACATGCATGTGGAAATGACAAGCTTGATGAAATTTTAGCAAGCAAGGTTTCTATTGGAAAACAAGGTCTTGGCTACTAAGAGCCCCAAAAGAAAGTTGCTTACAAAACTATGTTTGTCAAGTCCAAAACCCCTTACAAGAACTTTAACACTTATTCTCCTACATGTTATTATTGTAGAAAACTGGGACATTACAATTATGCATGTAGATTGAGAAAATCATCTAACCTTGTTTGGGTAAGATAAGATAAGTTTTTTTATACTAACATTGGAGGACCCAGCATTGCTTGGGTACCTAAGGGCAAGACTTAAATCTTTTTTGTAGGGGTGCTTGAGCTCAAGATTCACAACAAACAAATGGTACTTGGATAGCAGATGCTTAAGGCACATGACGGGAGACCCCACCAAATTCTCTAGCATTGTCATGCGAGACAAAGGTCATGTAACATTTGGAGACAATGGCAAAGGGAGAATCATTGGGAAAGGTAACATTAAATGTAAAGGCCTTAATATTAAAAATATTTTTCTTATTGAAGGTCTTCATTTAAACTTGTTAAGTATTAGCGAACTATGCCATGTTGATTGTGAAGTTTTATTAAAAACAACAAATGCATAGTTAAAAAGAAAAATAAAAGTAAAATCAAATTTGTAGCGGCTAGAGACGGAAGCCTATATTCATTGGTCCTAGAAGAGCTTGATGACCAAGACGTGAAATGTCTTTCCTCTTTGGAATACAATTCATGGATTTTGCACAAAAAGTTAGGCCAAGCGAATATAGATCTAATGTCGAGGCTTGCTTCAAAGGAGATTGTGAAAGATTTACCAAAGTTGAAATTTAAAAATAATCTTGTATGTAAAGGTTGTCAACTTGGTAAACAACATAAAGATTCTTTCAAATCCAAGCATATCATATCTACTTCTAGACTTTTACAATTATTGTATATGGATTTATTTGGTCCCATGAAAATATGTAGTCTTAATGGTAGAAGATATGTATTTGTGATTGTTGATGATTTTTCTAGATTTACTTGGGTTTCTTTTCTTTCATCCAAACTTTTGAAAAATTTTATACTTTATGCAATAGATTACAAGTTGAAAAAGGATGTAAGATTTTAAAAATTAGGAGTGATCATGGAACCGAATTTGAAAACATTCACTTTAGTTCATATTGTAAAGAATATGGAATTGATCACAACTTTTCAACACCTAGAACCCCAAAACAAAATGGTGTAGTGGAAAGGAAAAATAGGGTTCTTCAGGAAATGGCTAGGTCTATGCTTCATGATAAGAATGTGCCTAGAATATTTTGGGCAGAAGCCGTTAACACGGCTTGCTATGTCATTAATAGAGTCATGATTAGACCTCACACTCCCAAAACACCTTATGAGCTTTGGAATGATAGAAAACCAAATATTAAATACTTTAAGGTGTTTGGGTGTAAGTGTTATGTCTTGAACATCAAAGACAACCTTCACAAATTTGATGTTAAATCCGATGAAGGCATTTTTCTTGGATACTCTACTAGAAGTAAATCATATAGAGCATTCAATAGAAGAATACTATGTGTTGAAGAAGTCATACATGTGAAATTGATGAACTTAGTGAAGAAATGAAAAAGTCACATGATAATGATGATTATGAAGTTATCCTCCGAAACACAAACCAAAATGAAATTGAAAATGAAGTGCATGTGGATGATATTAGTGAAACCTTAGAGACACTAGAGCTAGAGAGTCCTCCTAAAGATGTTGATGATCAAGGGAAAGGGAAACGGATTCTATCCGATCACCCAAGTACCCAAATCATTGGTGATACCTCTCAAGGAGTCAAAACTAGGTCTCACTATAAAACTGTGTGTGAATTTGCTGCATTTTTGTCACATATAAAACCTAAAAGTATAGATGAGGCTGAAAAAGATGATTTTTGAATTATTGCCATGCAAGAGAAACCAAATCAATTCGAAAGAAACAAAGTTTGGAAATTAGTTCCTAGAGCTAGAGACCATCCAGTGATTCGCACTAGATGGGTCTATAGAAATAAGCTAGATGAACAAGGAGAGATTCAAAAGAATAAAGCCCGATTGGTAGCCCAAGGTTACAATCAAGAAGAAAGAATCGACTATGATGAAACATTTGCACCCGTTGCCCGGTTAGAGGTCATTAGGATGCTTTTTGCATTTGCTTATCATAGAGGATTCGAGCTATATCAAATGAATGTCAAGAGCACATTCTTAAATGGGTTCATAATGGAGGAAGTTTATGTTGAACAACCTCCCTGATTTGAAGATTTCAAATTCCCTGACCATGTCTATACGTTGGACAAAGCCTTATATGGACTAAAGCAAGCTCCTAGAGCTTGGTATGATAGACTTAGTTCATTCTTATTCGACAAGGGATTTGATATGGGTAAGGTTGATAAAACCCTTTTTATCAAAAAGCAAGAAGATGACATACTCATTGTGCAAGTCTATGTTGATGATACCATTTTTTATTCAACAAATGAGATTATGTGTAATGAGTTTGCCCAATGCAAGCAAAATGAATTTGAAATGAGCATGATGGGAGAACTTAAATATTTTTTAAGTCTACAAATTCATCAATTAAAAAATGGCGTATTCATTAATCAAAAATATAAAAGAGAATTACTTAAAAAGTTTGGGATGGATAGTGCTCCAACCAAGCCTACTCCTATGAGTACATCCACCAAACCAAGCAAAGATGATCTCGGCCCATCTATTGATCAAAAGAAATATAGGGGTATGATAGGGAGTCTACTATATTTGACTGCTAGCCAACCCGACATTATGTTCAGTGTTTGCTTATGTTCTAGATTTTAGTCAGACCCTAATGAATCCCATTTGCGAGCTGTAAAAAGAATATTCAAGTATCTCAAGGGGACTCCTAGTCGAGGTTTGTGGTTTGAAAATTCCAATAATTTCAACCTAGTAGGGTATTCAGATGCTGACTTTGCCAGATGTAGAGTAGATAGAAAAAGTACAAGCGGCACTTGTCAGTTTCTAGGTAGATCCCTTGTATCTTGGTTTAGTAAGAAACAAAATTCGGTTGCCTTATCCACTACGGAGGTCGAATATATTGCTGCAGGAGCTTGTTGTGCACAAATCCTTTGGATGAAGAGCACCTTGGAAGATTATGGTCTTAAATTTGAGTGTGTTCTAATTCAATATGATAACACAAGTGCAATCAATCTAACAAAGAACTCTATTCAACACTCTAGGACAAAGCATATAGAAATAAGACATCATTTTCTTAGAGATCATTCACATAAAGGTTACATATCAATTGAGTACATTCACACTGATGCTCAACTTGCTGACATATTCACTAAACTCCTAAGTGAAGAGAGATTTTGTGATCTTAGGAGTGGTTTGAATATGTGGTCACTTCAACAAGTAAAAGAATTTTGAACTATTGCATGGTTGTGTATTATTGAATGCATGGTGATGATGTCAATTTAACTTTAAAAGCTACTCAATTGGTACTCTCAATCCTCTTACCTAGTAAGATGAAGAGTGTACACTCACCTTTTAACTAAGACATCTAATCATTTGGCTTCATGCCTCATCAAGACCATGACCATGTCTATTTGATTCTTAGTACTATATTTATTTAGGCATGTATTCTACAAAAACAGGGGAGAAATTTTTTTTCGAGAAAAGGTTTTACAAAAGCTTTTACACAAAAAAAGGGGAGACTTTTCACTTGTTTTATCTTTCCCCATTCTTTTTTATGTGACGAAAGGGGAAGAAGAATAGTACATTGATTATGTATGCATGTATGCTCACACTTGTTTCACTTTTGTGTTCCATGCATATGATTTTCCTAGTCACCATGTTAGCTCTACCAATGCTTATCTTGTGCTCATTGTCATTTGTTCTAAATTGTTGCATAAATCTATTAATCATCATATTTATGATAAGAATATATTGAGGGGGGAGGCAAAATTCGCATAAATATTTTATCAAGGAGGAGCCTCCAACCTCATAATCAATTTAGGTTTGTCATCATAAAAAAAGGGGGAGAATGTAAGCCCAAGGGTACATCCCTCTTTTGTTTTGATGATCAACAAACCCAAATTGATAGTAGTTTGCTAATGGCTTCTCTAGTGTTGTGATTTAGACAGGTTATATTCATTTCAACACTTGAAGCAAGAAGAACAAGAGCTAGTCTTGGAGAAAGTCAAGTCTTGGTGGTCATCCTTCAAGCCGTATGGTGTATCGAAGAATCAAGAGATCCACAAGTGCAAGAATGTATTTGAAGACTATCTCAAGACAATGAGAAGCTCATGCAAGCACCCAAGAAGATTGAAGATCAAGAAGACTCAAGGTTCATACGTTTAGAATGCATTGGAGTCCTCTTGGCATTTAGTGTTTGCATGTTTAGATGTTTTCAAATCATCTTTAAAACCATTTTTCTACGTGCATTAATGCATTTGAAAACACATGTTTAAAGTCCAAAGAACATGGCCCAAAGTTCCTCGCACAAGCTATTTTAAAACAAGTTTTTAAAGCAGGGCCGGTCGACCGGGCTAGGCCGGGCGACCGCGGGATGGTACATAGAAATCCAGGACATCTCGAATTTAGGCGGGCCGGTCGACCGCGGATCAGTTTTCTGAAAATTCAGAAAACATCCAGGTTGGTCTCGGTGAACGACCACAACCCCACCGGTCGACCGCAGAATGTTTCAAATGCAAAATAATTTTTTCAAACAGGTAGCCCATGGCGGGCGACCGCTACAGGCTGGTCGATCGTAAAAGGTTTTGAGCCAAATGTTTTATCAGACAGGTAGCCCTCGGCGAGCGACCGCAGCGGTTTGAATTTTGAAAATAGAAAAGGGTGCCCGATAAGGGCTGGCGACCACCGTAGCCCGGTCGACCATGCCGGTCTAGTGAAAGAGCCGTTGGGGCCTGCGCAGGGTAGGTGTACCTATCTAGTTTTATTATGATTTTGCCCTTGAAGGGTCCTAAATGAACTAGTGTTATTTAAACACCATCAAAGACTTCATTTTACACCTTTTGAGCATTTATCTTTCAAACCCTAGAGCTTCAATCTTTGAAATCAAAAGGATCCTTCTTCAAACCTCTTGTGTATTTAAACTTGCATTCATTTCTTGCCAAGAGGATCTCTCCAAGCATTTAGTTTCAATCATTGGGAGAATATTGTGAGCTTGAAAGTTGTATATGCCTTAAAGAGGCTTGAGAGCTTTTCATTCCCTATTTTCTTTCCTTTATTGTATTTGGAGTTGCAAAGATGAGTTTCTTTCTTCAAGGTGGTGGTGCAACGAAGAATAACGTCTTCGAAGGTGGATTGTAAACAAGGGTGTGTCCCTTTGTGGAGGAGGTGATCGTTTGTAAACGCTTTGTGAGGTGGCGTTGAGGAGTCTCACCGTAGTGGAGAAAATCCCAAGGAAAGACCAAGTACTTGGGTAGTGGAGTAGGTCAAGTTGTGACCGAACTACTATAAAATCGTCGTGTAGTCTCCTTGCTCCCTCTCCTCTCTCTTGTGGTGTAATTGGTAATCTCTTTCCATTTTTTATTTGAATATAATCTTGAACAAGGGTTAGAAGTAACTAGGTTAATTTCATAAGCCCTAACTTTTGAATAGAAATTTTTTAAAACACCCAATTCACCCACTCTTGTGTGTTGCCCTTTGGAATTTCAAAGACCCATTATCCTCTTTTCTCCCAACTGACCCTTAAGGGTCTTATTCTCAAGCTTAGAATCTTCAAAATTATTTTCCAATTGAGCTTTGGCTTGAGATAGGGAAGAAGATTCTAAATTTAAAATTTCAAAATCATTTTCAATTTTTGAAATAGATTTCTTCAAGACTTTGTTTTTAGACATTTATAAATTCAAAGTTTTGCAAACTTCATTATAACATATATCATCCTCACTACTACTACTACTCTACTGATAGAAGAGTGAGAGTTTACCTCATTGTGAATGGCAGCCATAAAACATGCATTGGATCTACTTTGTGGGTCGAGACACAAATATTTGCTTCTTCTTTGATTGATCTCTCACTTGATGATGAGCTACTTTCACTTACACGTAGACTGTCCCAATTTGCCGTTTGTGCTCTATGGTTCTTCTACCCATACTTCTTTCTTTCGTTCTTGAGGAGGGGCATTCCAGCCTTATGTGTCCGAGCTTACCACATTCAAAGCGTCTCATTGGATCCTACTCCTTTTCTTCCTTCTTCTCCTCCTTATTCTTTTTATCGTTCTTTCCTTTATTTTCTTTCTTCCTCCACATCTTCTTGAATCTTCTAAAGGCTTTTTTCACTTCGCTATCTTGAGGATGATGAGGATGTGGATGCCTTGGATTTGAAAGTTAGAGCCCTTTCCTTGTCCTTGGACTTCTTCTTGATGTCAAGTTGGCTTTCCCTTGTCTTCATCTTCTTCTCATGTGTAATGAGGGAGCCAACCAACTCTTCTAACTTCACATTGTCAAGATCTTTTGATTCTTCGATTGCAGTGACCTTGGAGTCCCAACACAAAGGAAGACACCAGAGAAGCTTTGTCACTAATACCTGTAAGCCCAATGGTTCCCACCGTGGCATTACCTTCTTGTTTTGATGATTCCAAACACAAGTTGATTTGTGTTGTTTATCTAATGTGTTTGATGTTTCAAAGTGTATGTATTGGAAATCAAGGAATCAAACACCAAAGTCAAGGAAGCATGGATCGTGGCATGAACCAATTGAAGACATCTCATTGGAAGCCAAAGGATTCTTGAGGCTTGGAGAAATCAAGAAGTTATCTTGAAGAGCCAAACCATCAAAGAGAAGATCCATGGAAGTGACGAAGACATGAAGAGCTTCGAAGTTGAAGTTTTGTTTGTAATTGTCTTGTGTTAGAATGTAAGTCTAATCCCACTTAGACATCCCTTTTAGAGGCACAAGTAATTGAGTTTCAAAGGCCTTAAAAATTATTTGAAATTAACTTGAAAATGTATTTGAAAATATATTTGAAAGCATAGGGAAAAGCCCAAAGACCTTGGCCCAAAAGCCCCTGAAGTTTTAAAGTTCAAATAGAATTTTTACCAGGGCCGGTCGACCGGGGTTTTTCGGGTGACCGCGGAAGCAAGTCTGGAAATCCAGAACTTGGCTTCCACAGCGGATATGTTTCTGTCGATACAGAAACAATCCAATAAGGTCGGGCCGGTTGACCGCGGATAGAAATCTGGACAAAAATAAATATGTCCAAGTTGCTCTCCCCGGACGACCGCCATGGCTCGGTCGACCGCTGCGGTTTGAAATTTGAAAATAAAAAGATGAACCCGATAAAGGCGAGCGACCTCCATAGCTCGGTCGACCGCGACAGCCTGGCAATATAGCCTTTGGAGCCTACGGCGCTTGACTTTTTCAACCCAGTTTTTTACCCTTTTTCCCTCAAACGGTCATATTTTCAAATGAGCTATATATACCTCATTTAAGACCTCTTAAGACACAACTCTTACATTCCCAAACATGTTTTAATCTTTGTGAAGAGTGATTAACACCCTTGTGCCTCATTTGGGATATATCTAAAGGGATTAGATCTAGAGCTTCAATTTGTACATCTTTTGAGCAAGTTTTATTTGTACAAGCTTGAGAGCTTCATCCACCATTGAAGAGGGTTTTGTATTTTCATTTTCTTTTACGTATTTGTAAATTGGCGAGTGCGAAGGGACGCGTAGCCATCCCAAGAGCGAGTGTTGGAGACGCGAAGCTTTCTCCGGTTCGTGGTGAGTCTTGCGAGGCATAGCTGAACCAAGTTGTAATTGGGTTGATTCCTCGCCATTAAAGGAATCTGTAGTGAAGCCATCAAGGGTTTTGTTGGTGGAGTGGAGTAGGTTCGAGGTTGGGACCGAACCACTTAAAAATCTCGATGCACTCTCTCTTTACCCTTGCTCTTTATTTTCTGTTTTGCATTGGATTTTTACTTTGTGTGCTTGATTGTTTATTTGCCATTTGATTTCGCTTCCGCATTTGTTTTTTGCAAGAATTTTTAAATACCCAATTCACCCCCCCCCTCTTGGATTGCCATCACCCCCTGGGATTTCAATACCAAATTTGTATAGGTTTTACTTGGACTGTCAAGCTCATTCACAAGATTAGTAAAACGTGAATACATTTCGGAAATAGATTCATGATCATACATTGTAAATGCTTCAAAGTCACTAACAAGAAGATTAACTTTTGGCTTTTTTACTTGTAAAGTATACTCATGAGTGTTTTGGAGGGTAGTCCAAATATGTTTGACTGTTGTCCAATTAGAAACCCGATTGAATTCCTCGGGAGATAACGAACAAAAGATTGTGTTAACTCCTTTGGCATTCAAAGCGACCCTCTTCTTCTTGGCGGCCGACCACTCACTTCTTGGATTGGGGGGAGGAATATAACCATCCTCAATTAGCTCCCACATCTTATAATCCACGGATTGCATAAAAAACTATCAGGGTTTTCTAATACCCGTAGTTAAATTCATTAAAATAAGGGGGTATAGATACGGATTGGCCTTCGTCATATCCGGATGGGATTGCCATGATCTTTTTTCTTCTAAATTGTTGAAAAATAAAAAAATCCTAATTAAGACCCTTGGGTTCTGATACCAATTGAAATCCAAGGTGTGATGGCAACCCAAGAGCGGGGGTGAATTGGGTTCCCATCACACCTGGGATTTCAACATCAGAACACCACACACCCCACGTGTAGTTATTCCACTCTGACCACTGAGCAAGACTCATCACTCTTCTCCCACCTATGTGCTTAGTTTTCATTCCATTGCCTCCGTCTGACTCGAGTATCGAAGGGTTCCCCTAGAGTTCCCACACCGAGTGTACCCTTTTCTGTGAGGGCAGGTAAAAGACCGAGATGACATCCCTTTCACCATAGTAGAAGGCGGGACTAACTTGTGCATCAGAGTCATTCCTACACTCGGCAGAGCAACAATATAACTCATCTTAACAATCCCGGAAATATCACCCATCTTATCCATCATTGTTTTTATTTGTCCAACCATGATCTATGTGTCCTTTTTTCCATATATCTGTTTTTTTCTTTGTCTAATGTATCTTTGTCCTTATCTATCCGTTGTTTTATTTGTCCAAGTATGATCTAAGTGCCACACTGTATTTTGAGGTCAATTTGTTTTGCATTCATTCTAACAAAATGTCAACATCCTAAAAACATCCAAGTAATTCGATTATGGAGCTATATATCAATATCTTGAGAGTTCTAGAAACTCTCCATTTGAAACCTAGTATAACAAGCCTTATATCTTGACATGTGGCAACTTATGACGCCACTGTCAATGGTTATGCCAAACACGGATTTGTTGATATTGTAATCTGCGAGCTTTGCGTAGTTATAAAATTCTTTAAATAGTTTAAAAAATATGAAAAAGATGCAATATTTCCCTCTTGTTTAAACTTTAAAAATCTTGATGACTGAAAAATCCTCTCATTTCTAATTAAATGTAACTTTCCCCAATTAGAAACGAATAATTCGTTAATTTTTCATATTTGTAAATTGGAAGCCCAAGGGCTCAACCGTTGTAATCTTCTAAGTTATGTTTTGGTGATTCCAAACACCACTTGATACTTAAACTAGTTGTTTTGTAATAATATGAGTGTATTAGCAAGCTATTTGAAGACTCTATCAAAGATCAAAGTCAAGGAACATGGATTGATTTGAGGATCAAATAAGCCATAGAAAGGAGAAGAAAAGAAGATCTTGACACTTGAAGAAGACATAATTGAAGATTCAAGTCAAGTCTTATAGTTTTGTTTACATAAAACTAGTCCTTCATTGAAATTTGTGGATAATGGCATTAGGGGTTAACATAAATTAGACCCTCTTAGCTTTCTTGAATGCACAAGAATGTTGAAATCTAATAAGGAGCGAGGGAGATATGAATTGTTGAAGTTGATTGGGCCAAATAGAAAACATCACTTGGTTAGTGAAGCCATCAAGAGGGAAGTCTACAAACCATAAGAAGACCGGGTTAGTGAAGCCACGAAAAGGGAAGTTTTCATGGAGATGATGTAGGTCGGTTTAGGGCCGAACCACTATAGAAATCCGGGTGCACCTTTCTTTACTTTTGTTATTTATTCTTATATCTTGATTTTTATCTCCATCGTTAAAAATTTTAATTTGTTCTTACTTTAATTTCTTAATTATTTTAAAAGAGAGCGAAAGATTTTGAAAACCCAATTCACCCTCTCTTGGGGTGCCACTTGGGCCAATAGAAATCTTGTGAGAAATTCTATATAAAAATTAAAATCATTGCAAGGAGAGGAGTAATCGCATCTTCAAAGAGAAAGAAAGAGGATCGTAAATGAAATTAAGTTCATCTAGTCTATTGAGGAAGAAGTGAAAAGTATTATCGTTCTACAACATGAGTGACAATTTCTAAGGAATTGGAAAACAATTATCTTTGAAAAGGAACGAAGGTGAAAATATCCACAAAGTGACTCATTCACTTAAGTTATATTATATCCTATTGGCTAGTAAGGGGTCCACCAATCCATCACTTAAAACACTACAGAAGGAGGTCTAAGGAGGAGAGGAACCCTAATTTTTGAAGTGATTTTCATGCATCTCCCAAGGAGCAACTGCAAGTGGAGTTTCTCCACGCCCTTTTACACAAAAAAGGAGAAAATCTCTCCACCTTTGTGCAAGATACCCATCCCCTCCCTTTTATACTATTTGCTCTTCTATTTCTTTCCTTTTTCTTCTTCTTCTTCTCTTCCTCTTCTTTGTCCCTTCTTCCTGTCTTTCTCCTTCCTTTTCCCCCTCCAATATCTACGGTCCCACTAACCCACCAACAACAAAAAAAACAAAAACACCTAAAACAGTCACTTGACATTTTGGGGAAGACTGTTTTAAGCAGTCTCGGGTCCCCCTCCCCCCTAACAAAAAAAAAAAAAAAAAAAACCTAAAACAGTCACTTCAGTCTCAACTACTTGGGGAAGAAATGAAAAGTATTATCGTTCTACAACATGAGTGACATTTTCTAAGGAATTGAAAAACAACTATCTTCGAAAAAGGATCGAAGGAGAAAATATCCACCAAGTGACTCATTCACTTAAATTATATTATATCCTATTGGCTAGTAAGGGGTCCACCAGTCCATCACTTAAAACACTAATGTTAAATGTAATATACCCTTAGAGGGGTATACTTGTCCAAAGATATTATATATATATATATATATATAGTGGTTCGTATGGGAGAGATAGCTTAACGCAACTCTCAACCATACGACTTGTTCTCCCCTCCATCGTCTCTCTCTCTCTCTCTCTCTCTCTCTCTCTCTCTCTCTCTCTCGCTCTCTCTCTCTCTCTCTCTCTCTCTCTCTCTCTCTCTCTCTCTGCACCATATAGTTATCTAACATGGTATCAGAGCTTCAAGGTTGATGATCAGACCACCCATCCTTGAAGAAACCCAAAACCTTCTCTTTCTAAAACCCTAACCCTGAAGACGCGACAAGACGAGACGAACACAATCCCTTCTCTTTTTATTTTGGGTTTTTGATTTCAGCCCTAACCGTTTAGGATTTCCAACCCAAACTTTGCACAAATCTCCCATGCCCTATCCTCTTGATTTTCGCCTAACTCTTCCTCCCAATTTTTTTTTCATTTTTCATCTTATTCACAAAGCCCTAGTTTTTTGTCCAATTAAAAAATCAGCACCTTCGGTCCCCTTTCTCCATACCCTAAACCCATCTTTTCTTGTCTTTCTTCCTCGATTGTGATTCCAACTCTTCGGTACTTTTTACCCATGATCTAAATCATTCTTTTCCCCTTATTGCGAAATTTGTGCTTCGTTTCGTGGTGGTTTACATGAGGATGATTGGCTACATGTGTTATAGCCTCTCCTTTGTCGTTTCATCTTGGGGATGCTGTGGTGGTTATTGTGGGTGGTGATCTTCTTACGTTTGTTGGCTAAGGAGGTGTTACTTCATGGTGGTTGTTGTTAGTGCTACCATGGTTTTGCAGTAGGTTGTTGAGTGCCGTGTGGAATTTTCTATTTTATTTTTCAGTGGTGATTGTGGTATTCTTGGTGGTTGTTCATGGAGTCTGTGGAGCCATCTGCCCGGCAACTATCTACCCTCAAGGTTGATGAGGGCCGTTCTTCGTCGTCTCCTGCTCAGTCTAGCTATTCCTATGTTGAGCCTCCTCTTCAGATGACTTCAATAAAACTGGATGGCACAAATTATCCCCCGTGGAAGATGGCAGTTTCTACTTATGTACTTGGCCATAGGAAAATCAGTTTTCTTGAGCGCTCTCCTCCGCATAACACTGATCCGACATATGATCAGTGGCGTGAGGATGATGCTGTGGTTCGCTCCTTTCTATGGGGCTGTATGGATTCACATATCGCTGCATCCATGATGTATCCACAATCCTCAAAGAAAATCTAGAGCATGTGGCTACAATGTATTCAGGGGTGGATAATTTGACTCGTATCTGTGATCGGTTTTCAGATTGGTTTAGTCTTGAACGAGGAGACAAATCTGTAGGATCCCACTACAGTGATTATCTTGCCCTCTGTCAGGAGCTTGACTTGTTGCCATTTACTGTTGATCCTGAGGTTCTCAAAAAGCGTCAGGAAGAGATGAGTGTGGTTCGATTTCTTGATTCTTTGGGCCCTGACTATCTCCAGATCCTTCAGCAGATTGTTAGTTTTGGTTTGCTTCCCACACTCGCAGAGGCCTTCTCCCATGTCCAACGTATGCGAGTACCTCAGTCTGGTGAACCTCTTGTTGATGGATCTGCTCATGTCTCATATGGTGGGGGTGATCGTGGCCAGTGTGGTGGTCGCAGTGGGTGCGGCCGTGATGGTGGTTGGCGTGGCCGTGGTCGTGGTGGTGGTCGTGAGTCATGGGGAGGCAGAGATGGTGGTGGACGAGGCCGTGGGGGCTGTCATTGCACACATTGTCGTTTGGATGGTCATACTATTGACCATTGCTACGACTTACATCCTGAGCTTCGTCCACACAGGCCTACGAATGCTTCTGTTACTGCTTCTGATGGTATTTCTTCTTCTGTGGCTCCATCTACATCTAAGTCCCTGACTATCCCTCGTGTTGAATATGAGGAGCTTCTCCGTATTAAGGACTAGGAAAAAGAGCCAGCTGCCATGTTTGCACATAAAGGTAGTCCCTCCTGTTTTCTCTCTGGCACTTCTTCTGGAACATGGCTCATTGATTCAGGAGCATCCCACCATATGACCGGTAACCCTATAATTCTTTCCTCTTTCCAATCTATTCCTTCTATGGGACCTCGTACTGTTACATTGGCAGATGGGACTACATCCCCTGTTTCTGGTATGGGTGTAGTCTCCATCTCGACGGAACTTCAATTATCTTCTGTTCTTTATGTTCCATCCTTTCCTGTTAACTTATTATCTGTTCACCAATTAACGAAATCACTGAACTGTATTGTTTCCTTTTTTTCTTACTATTGTATTTTTCAGGACATGAAGACTGGGACAAGGATTGGAGTGGGCCATGAGATTGATGGTCTTTGTTACCTTGACCAGGCCAGTGTTTGTGTAGCTCTTCATTCCTCTGTGGATGCCTATCAATGGCATTGTCGTTTGGGACATCCACCTGCAGATATGCTTAGGAAGTCTTCTTTTATTTCGGATCATGTTCCGTCTTTTCATTGTGAGTCGTGTGAGTTAGGGAAACACCATCGTGTGTCCTTCCCTTCTCGAGTTAGTAGTAGAGTGTCTCGTCCATTTGAACTGATTCATTCTGATGTTTGGGGTCCAGCAAGAACTACTTCATTAAATGGATATCGATATTTTATTATTTTTGTTGATGATTATTCGAGGGCCACATGGTTGTTTTTACTTAAAGATAGATCTCAAGTGTTTAATGCATTTCGTCATTTTTATTTTAAGGTAACCAACCAGTTTCAATGTTCTATTAATTGCTTACGTACTGATAATGTTAAGGAATATTTCTCTGTATCTAATGGTTTTCATGATTTTCTATCCTCTCGTGGTATTATTCATCAGTCATCCTGTGCACACACTTCACAACAGAATGTGTGGCTGAAAGAAAAATTCGGTATTTGCTGGATATGACTCGTACACTTATGTTTCAAATGAAGGTTCCCAAAGTTCATTGGGGCGATGCTGCTCTCACAGCATGCTTCCTCGGTAACCGTCTTCCTTCTTCAGTTTTATCTGGGAAAACACCTTTTTGGTTTTGTATCCTCTAGGTGATCCATTTCCATTAGTACCACGTGTCTTTAGCTATACATGCTTTGTCCATCACCTGTCTCCAGGGCTTGACAAGTTGGACCCTAGGGCAGAAAAGTGCCTTTTCTTGGGTTACTCACATACCCAAAAAGGTTATAAATGTTATAGTCCTCGTCTTAGAAAGGCATATGTCTCTGCAGATGTCACATTCTTTGATGACCAGCCTTACTTCTCTATCTCAGGTTCACAGCTTCATGTTGATATCCCTAGCGTGGATGCCCCTACCATAATGGGTCAACCTGTGCTAGCGCCTATCATGATGGATCCTGCTACGCTAGCCCCTGTGGCTGCCACTAAACCTCAAAATGATACCACTGTGACTTCTAAGGATTCTGAACTGAAGACTTATACTCAAGGACCTCGCCAGGTTGTTCATTATATGACTCAAGATGCATCATCTCCGCCTACTGATCCTCTTCCACAGTCGGATTGTCCGCCCTCAGGTATTTGTCCTACACCTCATGATTCACTTATTGCCCCTCGTACTAGATCGCATAATGTTGCTCATCCTATATCGAATTTTATCTCTTATGACCATCTCTTACCTTCCTTTCGGTCCATTGTGTCTAGCATGTCTTCGATTACTTTGCCTAAGTCTGTTGCAGATGCCCTACGTCATCCGGGATGGCGAGCTGCTATGGATGCTGAGATGGGTGCTCTTCACTCGAATAAAACGTGGCGGTTGGTTCCCCTCCCTTCTGGTGCCCAACCGGTTGGTTGTCGTTGGGTGTTTGCCATTAAGTATCTTCCAGATGGGTCTGTTAAGCATCTCAAAGCCCGCCTTGTTGCTAAGGGGTACACTCAAACATTTGGTGTTGATTATCAGGAGATGTTCTCGCCGGTTGCTAAGATTCCATCGGTTCATGTGTTGATCTCGTTGGCTGTTAATCATGGTTGGCCTCTCTATTGGATGTCAATAATGCCTTTCTTCACGGCGATCTGACTGAGGAAGTGTATATGGAGCAACCTCTTGGATATGTTGCTCAGGGGAAGATGTGCTCATCAGTATGTCGTCTTCAGAAGGCAATTTATAGACTCAAACAATCACCCAGGGCTTGGTTTGGACAATTTAGTGATGTGGTTCTGCGTTTTGGGTTGAAGCAATGTGCTGTTGATCATTCTGTGTTTAGTCACAAATCTAGTTCTGGATATATTCTCCTCATTGTATATGTTGATGATATTGTAACTACAGGAGATGACAAGTCTGGCATACATAATCTGAAGTCTTTTCTCCAAGGAGAATTTTCTATGAAAGATCTGGGTCAACTCAGATATTTCCTTGGTATTGAGGTTGCTCGCTCTCGTTATGGTCTTTCCTTGTCCCAAAGGAAATATGTGCTGGACATCTTAGAGGAGACAGGCTCAATGGGGGTAAAACCTGCTGCTATTCTTATAGATCCAAATGTTAAATTTCTTCCTGATCAAGGAGAGTTGCTGGATGATCCTGGTCGATATAGAAGATTGGTTGGGAAACTAATCTATTTGAATGTCACCCGTCCAGACATATCATTTGCAGTTGGTATGTTTAGTCACTTTATGAGTGCTCCACGTACTTCCCAGTGGGCGGCTGTCATCCAGATCATCAAATATTTAAAAGGTACACCAGATAAAGGTCTATGCTTCAGAAAACATGGACATGAAAAGGTAGAGGGATTCAGTGATGCAGATTGGGTAGAATCTCCCGCTGATAGGAGATCAAAGACAGGGTATTGCAAGTTTGTCGGAGGTAATTTGGTGTCGTGGAGAAGTAAAAAGCAAGATGTCGTGTCTAAGTCAAGTACAGAGGCCGAGCATAGAGCTATGTCATATACCAGTGGGGAGCTCATATGGCTTCGCTCATTCTTATCAGATATTGGGTTCACATCGACATCTCCAGCACATATTGCAATGAATCCAGTATTCCATGAGCGAACCAAGCATATTGAAGTTGATTGTCACTTCGTTTGTCATCGGATTCAGAGTGGTGAGATTTGCACAGTGTTTACTCGATCTGCAGATCAACTTGCAGATATGTTTACCAAACCATTAGGATGTGCAAAATCGAAAGATTCTTGTAACAAGCTTAGAATGTATGATATATACATTCCAGCTTAAGGGAGAGTGTTAAATGTAATATACCCTTAGAGGGGTATACTTGTCCAAAGATATATATATATATATATATATATATATAGTGGTTCGTATGGGAGAGATAGCTTAACGCAACTCTCAACCATACGACTTGTTCTCCCCTCCATAGTCTCTCTCTCTCTCTCTCTCTCTCTCTCTCTCTCCACCATGTAGTTATCTAACAACTACAAAAGGAGGTCTATGGAGGAGAGTTCACACTCCAACAACCATTCAAGAGGTGGCTGCTCAATTGGAGATTTTGGGAGTAGAAATGGTATGTACACTTGGTTTCAATGTGTTTGTTATCTTTAGATACACTGACTTTCCTCAATCAATATCAAACTTTTTCATGGTCTTCCCTCTGCAATTTGAAAGGTGTGTAAATCTGGTTTCTTGAAATAACATTTTGTAACTTGAGTCTCTCCTCTTTGCCCTTCTCTTTGTGCCTCTTCCCTTTTCTGTTGTATTCTTCCCTTCTATTTGAGGGTGGGATCCTCTTCCTTGCTCCCTTAGGACTGTTGCAACCATTAGTTAGTTTGATTGCTTATCTACACTAATTTTCAGATGTAGCAATCTCTACCTAATATTTTGATTTCCGTCAATCCCCGACAAGAAAACGAGGCACCAAATGGAGCTCTTAGACAATTCAATCACCAATAATCCCCACAAGAACAGTACCCATCTCGAAAATGATGAAATCTCTTCGCATCTCTAGCTATAATCTCTCTCCCTGCAACAATAGAGACAAATTTTATCCAACTATGGCAATCCCCACAGACTCTAAGGTTCTTGAAAATCCTAATAGAAGCAGTCTTTCCCACAGAACTAACACTGCTCAGCAGCCCAAACGAAATGGCCAACTTCTCACTATGATAATACAAAGACTTCTCCTTCTCCATCTCATCCAAATCTTGCAGCACAAACCTTGTATCAGGAACATAACCCAAGTCCTTAATCTTCTCAATCAGCCTCTCTAACTCTTCATAGATCTCCGTTGCTCTAGGGTGTGAACAATCTCCGGCCATGAACGTATGTATCTCTCGGTCAACCTCAACCCAACTCATTGCAGGATCCTTCTTCAATCTCATCTCCCTCATCGAGGCTTTCATCTTAATAACCTCATTCCAATTGCCTGTCAAAGCATAAATGTTCGACAATAGAATGTAAGTTCCATCATCCTCTGGTTCAAGCTCAAGCACATTTTTCGCAGCCCTTTTCGCCATTTCTACATTTCCATGAATTCTACATGCACTTAGCAATGTCCTCCACATAACTATGTCTGGATTTTTTACTTGACTTATTAGTTGTTCGGCCTCTTCGAGTCTCCCCGCTCGCCCAAGGAGATCAACCATACACGCATAGTGATCTTTCGTGGGCTCTTTGTTGGGATTGTTACTGATGGTGGAGAATATTTGATGGCCTTCTTTGATCAAACCTGCATTGCTGCACGCAGAGAGAATACTAATAAATGTTGCATCATTTGGTTCTAATTTCAAATTTCTCATTTGATCAAATAGAGTAATGGCCTCATGTCCATAACCATTCTGTGCATAACCATATATCATGGAGTTTATAGAGACCAAATCAAGTTCAACCAAGCTATCAAAGACTAATCTTGCCATTCCAATGCTACCACATTTCCCATACATGTCAACAAGCGCAGAGCCAGAAAATCTATCACTATCCAATCCAGTTTTTGTAATATGGGCATGGATTTGCTTCCCCTGTTCAAACATTGCGAGGCTCGAACATGCTCGAAGAGCAGTAGAAATGGTGAAAGCATTCGGGTTAATCGAATTGCGTATCATCTGACAAAACATCAAAAGAGCAGATTCTTCTCTACCATTGTGGACAAGACCCGCAATCACAGCCGTCCAAGTCACCAAATTTGGATTGCTGAACTGATCGAAAACTTTCAAACAATCCTCAACCAAACCACATTTGGAATACATACTAAGAAGTGAAGTCTGAGAAGCAGTCACTGATTCAAATCCAGACTTAATGATAACACCATGGATCAACTTCCCTTTGCTCAACTCACGTAAATTCCCACAAGCAATCAAAACACTAGCAAACGTAAATTCATTAGCCTTTATACCCTCATGAACCATATTTCCAAAAACCTCTATAGCTTCACCATCTTCACCGTTTTGGGTGTAACCAACAATCAATGCTGTAACCAAAACCACATCTTTCTCAAAAATTTGATCCAAGACCGAACGTGCATCCCTCAATTTCCCAAACTTCGCATACATATCAACAAGAGCGCTGCCGATAAATACATTTGTGACCTCTAAACCCAAAACTATAAGCCTTCCATGAGCTCTTCGGCCTTCATATAGAAGACCCAGATCAGAAAATGCCTTGAAAACACTTGAGAAGGTAAACTGATCAGCAATAATTCCCTCAGGCAACATTTTTTCATATAATCTTAGACCTTCTTTGCTTCTCCGAAGCCGAATGTATGAAGATATCATGGAGTTCCAAGCGACTATATGTCGTTGGGGCATTTCATCGAACACCTTTTGAGCATGATCAATACTACCACATTTAAGGTAAGTGTCAATGAGTTTATTGCCTAAACTTAGATAAGGGAATCCGAACTCTATCATATGGAGGTGAATTCTCTTTGCTTGGGTAAGAGATTTTTGGTCTGTGCATTGTTTAAGGAGAGAAATGTAAGAATTAGCAGATTGACTAAGGGAGTTTTGGCTATTAATGACATTGATGGGTTTGTTTTGGTGGAGTTGAGAGCAAAACCAATGAAGATTATGTTGGGTTGTTGGTGTTTTTGAAATGAACTGGAAGAAAATTGGGATTCTAATGGAGTTGGTGCTTATCTGAGAAAGAGCTCCTCTCATAGCGGAAGGAGGAAAGAGAATGGCAGGGAGAAGAAAAAGGACTTGAAGAACTAGTGGTATTCCTGATATTATTAGAGGAAACAAGGGTAGTAGTATTTGTCTTGGTTTGAACATACTGAACTGACAAACTAGGTTGTAAGATCCTAACTCTCCAATTAGTGGTCTGTAATGGACGGCTAAAAATCAAAGAAAAACAATCTATTAGAAAAGTGGGGCCACTAAACCTTCCCACAAATAACAAGACTGTTTTGATATTGACACCCATCTATTTTATTTGAAAATGATATTTCCACCAACTTTCCCATCTTTTCCGGGAATGCAGGAGTACAACTTCAGATGAGCTCAACCGAACCTGACCGGTTCAACTCGATTTCGGCTAGGGTTGGGTTGGCATTTTCTCCCATTGGGTTAGCAAAAGCCAAACTGATTTAATTTTGGAGTTACCCAATGCCCAATTCAAATGGACCCCGATTTGGCAAATCGGGTTGGGCTACGGTTGAGAGATTTAGAGGAGGTTTGGGTTAGGGTGACCCTCCTCACACTGAGTATCTGGTTGCGTCAGGTTAGGGTCGAGGTAATGTTACTTCTGGTTGGGCTAGGCCTCAATCCCATGGAGACCTCAGATAAAATTAGAATGAAACAGAGAAGTAATATTAGCATGGGCCCTACACAAGGATTGACACCTGCAAATCGAGAAATGGTCTAATTATTTTATCGTTAAAAAATAGAAAAATATATAGGGATGGAAATGCGAAACGTTGAGGCTGTGAGGCGGCTCCACAGTATATATCAATATCAATTCTAAGGTCCCAGTCCCACACATGTATGCTCAATCAATCTATGACCATTGGTCTTGTAGAACATCTCGAGGCAGCTCACATGGTCTAACAGACACCTATGCATAAGATAAAGAACTACAAAAGTAACGGTTTAGATTTTGTTGGTAGAACCTAGATGAAGCTTAGGATAATCTGATCAACGGGTTCTTAACTACATTTTGCCAGCTGAGACCACAGTTAGGGGTGTAAACGGATCGAATTCGGAGCTGATATGGCTATATCCGAATTCGATTACAGTATAAATTATCCGAATTCGGATTCGGATTCGGATTCGACGGATATTTAATATCTATTACCGAATTCGTATCTGCCGGATATTGTTCGAATTCGGATATTATCCATATTCGTTTATCCGGTAAATTCGAACATTTTATTGCAGCACTTTATCTTTTTTCTTTTTACTCAAATGAATTTTCCAAACCCTAAAACTAGACCTCTACGTTCTCTTCACAAAATTAGCTCCCAAACCCTAAAATATATGAGATCCTCTTCTTCCTTTTAAAACAAAGGCAGAGAGAGGGAGGCGGTGGGGATGAATGATAGTGTTGGTAATGGTCTTTGAGTTTTTCCCTTTTTTTTTGTATATGATGGAATGGGTTTGGGCTATTTTTGTTTTTGTTTTTTTTTTCTAAAAAGAAAATTCACTTTTCTTTTAGAAACAAAAGATAGTGTGTCATTACTAAAAATAAATATTAATGATATTATTAATAATAAATAAAAAGGATTTACTTCTCGGATTCGGATGTTAAACGGATCGGATATACCATTTACCAGATTCGCATCCGCTAAGAGCCGGATATCTCATAAACGGATTCGGATAATATCCGCTTGAAACGGATTCGGATAACATTCGCTTTAAAAGGATTCGGATGCGGACGGTAATCGAATTTCCGAATATCCATTTACACCCCTAACCACAGTGTCTGTTGGGAACGAGCCTAACAGCCAGAGTCTCGTTATCAGTTTAAAATAACAAAACAAAACGAAAAAGGTGCAAAGGTTAAAAAGGGGAGTTAGAAATATCATTTACCTTTTAATTTTAGGAAAATAATAAGCTCACCTGCTAATGTAATAACATGCCAGAGAATAGGGTGTCAATGGACCCAGACAGTCGATGGACCATCCAAATCCGAACGAAAACGGACAAATCACAAGATCCGAAATTTTTACCGATCAGATCCAGTCAACTAACAAAAGCCCATTGGATAGTCCTAAATCCAATTTTATTATTACTACTTCACGAAAATATCGTTTAATTTTTAACAATCTTAAGTATTATTTCAGGGGTATTTTAGTGAAAGAAATAATCCTTTTTTTTTTTCGAAAGATTCCATTTTTAGTAATTTTTCGTTCATCTCTCTCAATTCTCAAGTCACCCTCTTCTCTTCCTTCTCTAACAATTGACCTAAGTCTCTAGCCCACAGCCGTAGCGGTTATGGCTTACCCTAGCAGTTACAACTCTCACTCACCCTCTCCCTCACCTCTTCTAAGAATTTTAACTGTGTTAGATGCACCTACTAGGACACTCTGATAGACAATCCGATTTGAAATGGATTGTGACCGAGACAGAAGAAGTGGGATCTGAAGAATAACTTTGATTCTGATCCGACCGATAAGAGATTTCAATGGGTCTTGACTAAGACATTGTTGGATCTGATCTGAAGTCTATCCGTTGAAAAATCCGACCCAATCTCAGGCTGTGCAGGTTTAAAGAAAAAAACCCAAAACTTGAAACCCGGCACGACTCTTATAGTCATAGTATAAAATTCTTAATTTTTTCTCAAATAACATAACAAAATATTTTCCAGAATATTGATTAATTGGTTTCATTAAAGTGTGATAAAGTTTATGTGAAAAAGTAATTCCCTTCTTAAATTTATGCACTTTATAACATAAAATTAAGTCATTTAGTCCCCGCTTCGTTCGACGCAAATTGGCCGTAAAAGAAATTTTATGCCCATTTTTCTACTTAAAAATGGGCATAAATTTGTTTCACTCCCATTTTACGTGGAAAGAAACAGAGCCTTAGGGATCTTCTGTGTGAAGATTTGTTGTGTTCTACAATCTTGAAAATTAGTCACTATTCTCATGTAAGGGTAGGATTCCGGAAAACCCAACCTGCCCAACCCGAGTTGAAACCCTATGACCAAGATTGTTCCTAGGTTAATAATTTATACTCTCTTAACACAAAAATACAATGATATAAGATAAAGAGAGTACCTTATTTCTAAACATTGTTTAAAGTACATATAGGAGAACAAAATTGTTATACAAAGTGCATATCGTATATAAGTGTGCATTGCATATATGTACATAGAAAATGTTCTTCATTTTCTTGCATGGCAACCGTTAAGGCGGACGTAGCAATCATGAACCCTAGTGTGACAATGACAGTCTCCAATGGCAAATGCAAGCAGAGCAATAGAATCATGCTTCCGCACGAAAGTGACAGCAGGAGGTCACCTGGGCTAGCAATTAAACCTGCAAAAAAAGGGGGGACCAGCCCCGCCCCGCCCCGATTGGGGCAGGGATTCCCTAATTTAAGCGGGGCCGGGGATGGGCACTGTTAGGTCTAAAATTGGTAACAGGTTATGGTAGGGCCGGAAGGGCTGATCTGACAAGCCACAGCTGAAGGGCTAGTGGAGTCCTGCGCTGCACAAGCACAGACAAGGATGCAAAGGGTCAGAAGACCAACCCGGAGTGGTGCTCCGGACGGGCGCTTCGACACTCAAGTCAGTATGAGCAGGAGTGCAGAGCAATGTCAGAGCAGAAAGCTTAGGGTTTTGATCTCAGATCCCTCACCTTAGCACAAGTGAAGGCTATTTATAGTGATTCTGAGCCACCTGTCCAGGACAGGTGGTAGTTCTGAGCCACCTGTCCAGGACAGGTGGTGGCCTCTGTATGGACCAGGTCTCATACCTAGGAGGGGCAGGTGGAAGTCCCTGATTGGTCCAGGTGTCACACCTAGCAGGGACAGGTGTTGGCTTTGCAGCGGTCCCTGTAAGGGCCACGTGTCAACAGCCAATTGGTTGCTGAGTTCGGACCTCATCAGTGCTGAGTTCGGACCCCATCAGTTGCCCCCTGGTTCGTCGAGTCGTGACAGCGGCTAGGGGAAGCAAAAAGAGGGTTAAAACAGCATCTGGCCGGTCTTAAGGCCTCTGGGCAGCTGAGGCCGGCCTCAGGCAGGGACCAGAAAAAACCGCTGCGGCCAGGGGCCTCTGGGCGGCCTGGTCCGGCCTTGAAACTTGGCCTGAAGGAGCGAAGCCGGGCAGGAGCCCCTGTGCAATCCAGTCCGGTCGAAATTTGAACCAGAAGTCTGGCCGGCCAAACTTCCTGGGCGTCGTGGCCGGGCAGATCTCCTGGACGGGGCGGCTAGGCCGGACAGGTCCTCTGTCGCCTAGTGAGTGCGCCGTATCCTGTCCGGCTCCGGCTAAGGCGCTGGACGGCCAGGCCGGGCAGGTCTTTTGTCGTGTAGCGAACGCGTCATATCCTGTCCGGCTGAGGCTGTGGACGGCCAGGCCGGGCAGGTGTTTTGGTGTTTAGCGAACGCGTCATATCCTGTCCGGCTAAGCCTTCTGGGCGGCCATGCCGGGCAGGTGTTTTGTCGCGTAGCGAACGCGTCATATCCTGTCCGGCTGAGGCTGTGGACGGCCAGGCCGGGCAAGTGTTTTGGCGTTTAGCGAACGCGTCATATCCTGTCCGGCTGAGGCTGTGGACGGCCAGGCCGGGCAGGTGTTTTGGCGTTTAGCGAACGCGTCATATCCTGTCCGGCTAAGCCTTCTGGGCGGCCAGGCCGGGCAGGTCTTTTGTCGCGTAGCGATTGCGCCATATCCTGTCCGGCTCCGGCTAAGGCGCTGGACGGCCAGGCCGGACAGGTCTTTTGGCGTTATCACTTTGGAACTTGTACCTCGCATTTAATGCGGACGGTGCATTTAATGCGAGCGGCGCATTTAATGCGGTAGGTGACGTGGCGCACTCCGGCTGGTGGGAAAAGGGCGGGATTTTTCCCGCTCTTCCCAAGCCTATATATACCGGAGCTTTTACTCTTCATTTTTCACTTTTCACATTCTTCTCTCCTTCTCTGCTGCTCGGCTAGCCAAATTTCTGCCCGCCTCGGATCAGTGAGCCCGGAGATCTTCGGTCAACGCCTCAGTTTGGTAATTTCTTTTAGCTTTTCTTTTCTTCCCTTTTAATGTCAAGCACTAGTTCCGAGTCGGACTCTGGCTCAAAGGAGTCCGGTTCAACTAGTAGTACGGGGTCCGGGGCGTCGGAGAGGACGAGGCTGGCCTCTCCTGCGGAGGCCGGTGTTGAGGACGAGGAGATAATAATCGTAGTAGACGAGGAGAGCGGAGAGGAAGTGATTGTGGACTTAGACACAATCCCGGTTCGTGGGGACGGACCGCACCGGGTAGAAACCAGGGCGACGAAGAAGACGTTGAAGCGGTAGTTCCTCGCTTGCCACGCGTGCCCGTCGAGGTGATAGCAGAGGCACGGATGGAGGCCAACCCACAGTACAACGTCGGGGCCCTGTACGAGGTGAATCATCTGGGGCCGGGCAAACTTCAGGCCGTCAGGGACAAATACTGCATCCCTGATCGGTACATTTTGAGGGCGGCCGTTGAGGGGGACCGGGCCAGCAACGATAGTGCAGATCTCTGCCTATACAAAGAAGCCTTACGGGCCGGGCTCAGGCTTCCCTTGCACCCATTTTTTGTCGATGTGCTGAATTATTACGGGCTGGCGGTTACACAGGTCGTGCCGAACTCTTGGAGGACGCTGGTCGGCTTCCTGCACCTTTTGGGAGTTCGGCTTCATAGGAACCCCACCCTGCCCGTCTTCAGGATGTGTGCGCACCTGAAGAGGCACAAGGACGGCGGCTGGATCTACATCAGCCAACGGCCCGAAGTAAAAATGATCACTGGCATACCTACTTCCATTCACACATGGAAGAACAGGTTTTTCTATGCTAGGGACACCGAGCAGGGCTCCCACTGGCCGTTCTCGTTGGAATGGAGAACGCCGGACACCCAGAACCTTAGTCGGAAGCCAGCCCTTAAGGGCTACGACTACATGACCTTCGCTTTGATTAAAGAAGAGCTGAAGCGCGGTCAAATAAACTGCTCGGAGTTCTCCGAGGAGGCCGTCCTGGTAGAGCTCGGTATCAGCCGTGCGACGCCGGCACGTACGTAGACGTTTTTAGGCCAGCTCTTATTTTTTGAACTGTTCCTTTCTTTTTCTTTTTTTATAGTTCTAACTCTGTTCTGTTTTCACGTTCAGAAATGGTGAAGCAGATGTCCATGCTGTACAAAATCAGGCAGACCTCCCAGGCGTCCCCAACGCATGAGCAGCCCCAACCCAAGGGCAAGAAAAGAAAGGTGACGGAGTCAACTCCGGCAATGGTCGCACCGGCTGAGCCTCTCAAAAGCAGCCGGGCGACACATAAGCTTGCAGTTAAGCCGAGCCGGCCAAATCTCGTCGGGCAGAGCTCCGGGTCCGCACGGGTGATAGAGCCCCAACACAGCGGGCCAGTCCTGGGCATCCCTGCCGCCACGGCGGCGAGAGGCGACAACGTCTTCTGCCCAAACTGGGCGGTGCAGAAAACGGACACCGGCCTAGGGGATAGCCGGGTGGCCACAGAATTGATGTACCAGGGCGTCCTCCCACGCGACCGACGGGAAGTCGAGAAAGAGGCGCCGGAGACCTGTGCAGAGGCGATCGCCTCCGCCCTCTATCAGCTCCAGGTGTACTCTAGGGATATGGCGAAGAAGAGTTATCTCTTCTCTGAGACGCTCACACAGATAGAGTCTGAGAAGGGCCAGCTCCAAAAGGACAAGGACGGGCTTAGCGAAGCCGTCCAGGTCAAAGAGGCCGAATGCAACAGCCTGAAGGACGAGGTGCAGAGGGTCAAGAACCAGGCCGTGCAGGATCTCCTAACTGCGAGGGAGAGAGCCGATCAGAGAGAAAAGGCGGCTATCGAGGCGGCCGTGAAAGTGGCAGTGCGGGAGGCCGTGAAGAAAAGCGAAGAGAGGAAGGACACACAGTTCTTCAACCTGGGCCTCCAAGCCTATAAGGCGGGGTTCCTTCTCTGCTCCGAGCAGGTTAAGAAGGCTCACCCCGACATCTCTCTGGACGGTCTGGCTGTCCCGTATGCACCTCCAGAGGAGGAAGAGGAAGAGGAGGAAGAAGGCGAACTGGACTCCTCCCAACCCATCGAGGTAGAACAGGAAGTCGTTCTGGCTTCCGAGGTCACCCCTCCAACCGCCGAGGCCGGCCAGGTTGCAGCCCTTACTCCAGAGGCAGTCACCGACGAGGTGGCCGACGGGGAGGCCTGAGTGGCAGCCCTCTTGCTCCTATCCTTAATTTTTGTTTGTAAATTTTTGTAATGGCCCACGAGGCTCATTCTTTGTAAGCCAGCTCGGCGAAAAGAGCACTTTTGTGATATGAATACAAATTCAATTTTGTCTAACTGTCTGTACGGCTGCCTTGCTTTTTTGTATTTATGATGTCTGTGCTTCTTCCTTATCTTTCTGCCGAGCCGGGGTGGTTGTCAGGATGTCATTGGCCGGAGTGCACCACTGCCGTTCTCTAAGTCTGCAAACACTTATAATGAGAGCTAAGTCTGCGAACACTTAGAGTCTTTTTGGCGTCTAGAGATTGCGCCATATCCTGTCCGGCTTAGGCTGTGGACGGCCAAGCCGGGCAGGTCTTTTGGCGTTTAGCGATTGCGCCATATCCTGTCCGGCTAAGGCTCTGGACGGCCAGGCCGGGCAGGTCTTTGAGGTGGTCTTCCACTAGGGCGGTTCCGTGGTTGGAACTGATCTCCACACCAAATTGGACGCGCCGGAGTGCTCCACTGCCGTTCTCTAAGTCTGAAAACACTTAGAATGAGAGCTAAGTCTGCAAACACTTAGAGTCTTTTAATGGGGGAGCTGGCATATACTAGTGACTCAAAAGTGAGGGACACAGTTCAGAGACAACTCCACTTTATTTCTCTTTGAAATTTAATTACAGAGATTCTTTACAGGCCTTCAAAGGCAAAGGAAAAGACTATTGATAGTATATTCGAAGATTTCTGGAATTCCAGGCGTGCGGCAGCAGCTGCTCGTCAAGTGTCTCTAGGCGGTAGCTTCCTCGACGGATGACCTCTTTGACTCGGTACGGCCCTTCCCAAGTCGGGGAGAGTTTGCCCACCCTTCTTGGCTGGGAGACGGCCGCTTTCCTCAAAACTAGGTCGCCTGTGCGGAACTCCCTTGGTCGGATCTTCGTGTCATGGTATCTAGACACCTTCTGCTTATACGCTGCGGCTCTGATCTGTGACTCTTCACGGACTTCCTCAAGCAAGTCGAGGTTGACACGGAGCCCGTCCCCATTCAGCTGTTCATTGAAGTTAACAATTCTTGGGGAAGGAATGCCGATGTCAACCGGAATCACAGCCTCTGTTCCGAAGGAGAGATTGAAAGGCGACTCACCCGTTGCAGTGCGTGGGGTAGTCCGATACGCCCAGAGCACATGGTACAGCTCGTCAGCCCAGCGTCCGGCCTTATCATCCAGTCTATTCTTTATCCCCTGCAGCAGAGTCCTGTTCGTCACTTCGGTCTGTCCATTCGTCTGAGGGTGTGCCACGGAAGTGAACCTTTGCTCAATCTTCAGATCTGCACAAAACTTTCTGAAGTTCCTTGAGTCGAACTGTTTGCCATTATCTGTTATGAGGACCCGGGGTATCCCGAATCTACACACCACTGATTTCCAAAAAAAGTTCTGGACGTTCTGCTCGGTGATCTTGGCCAGAGGTTCAGCTTCTACCCACTTAGTAAAGTAGTCGATGGCGACAATAACGAACTCGCGGCCTCCGGAGGCCGGCGGAAAAGGACCTAAGATGTCCATTCCCCAGATAGCAAAAGGGAGAGGGCTGATGATCGGAGCCATTGGCACGGCAGGCTGGTGAACGGCGAGAGAAAATTTCTGACACTTCTCACACTTCTTCACAAGGCTCAGTGCATCTTGTCTCAATGTAGGCCAGTACAGGCCTCTTAGAAGGACTTTGATGGCAAGGGCCTTGCCCTCAAGATTTTCTCCGCAAATCCCTTCGTGGGTCTCTCGCAGGGAATACAGGGCATCGGTTATCGGGAGACACTTCAAGTACGGGAGGGTGTAAGATCTCTTGTACAGAGTCTCGTCGTCAAGTGAAAACCTTGCTACCCGCCGTACGACTTTACGGGCCTCTTTTTTCTCCCCGGGGAGCTCTCCACTGCGCAGATATCTGATGATCTCATCCATCCAGCACGGCTCATCGTCGATCTGCATTACTACGACGGGCTGGCCATCAATACTGGAGGTCTTTAGGAACTCCATACGAATTTCTCTGAGAGCGGTGTAGCCTGATGCTGCTAGCTTTGAGAGCACATCAGCCTTTGTATTTTCAGTTCGGGGGACTCTGATGACCTCAAAACTTCCGAACTTACTGGCCAGGCTACGGACCCTTTGCAGATATTTTAGCATTCGCTCTTCTCGGGCCTCATATACTCCTTGGATCTGACATACGACTAACTGTGAATCGCAGTACGCCTTCAGTCTCTGAGCGCGGGCCTGAATGGCGAGGTTCATTCCGGCGATGAGCGCTTCGTACTCTGCCTCATTGTTTGACTCACGGAACCCAAACCTCAGGGCATAATTCAGGACAAAGTCATCTGGTCCTGTGAGAACTAGTCCGGCACCGCTGCCACTTTTATTTGAAGACCCGTCGACATATACCTCCCAGAGCGGCTCTTCAGAACATGGAAGCGGGCTGGTCGGAGGAGCTGCACTCTCAAGCCCGGGAAGCGGAACCGCTTCGGCTTCTATCTGCGGCTCGGATATAACCGGTTCTGCTTCTGAAGGAAGCGCTGCTTCTGACCCGGGGTCTGAATCTGGCATGGTACATTCAGCTATGAAGTCTGCAAGAACCTGAGCTTTGATTGCTGGCCTGGGCAGATATTTGATGTCAAACTCGCTGAGCTCCACCGCCCACTTCACAAGTCGGCCTGAAGTGTCTGGACGGTGGAGGATCTGCCTGAGGGGCTGTCCCGTCAGGACCTTGATCGTATGCGCCTGGAAATACGGCCTTAATTTTCTGGCCGCCATAACGAGGGCGTATACGAGCTTCTCGACTCGCTGGTATCTCGTCTCTGCATCATGGAGGACCTTACTGACATAGTAGATCGGCTTTTGCTGGTGGTACTCCTCTCGGATCAGTACTGCTGCAACTGCCAAAGGTCCCGCTGAGAGATACAGAATCAGCTCCTCTCCTGGCTCTAGCTTGGACAGCAACGGCGGAGAGGACAAGTACTGCTTCAGGTCTTCAAATGCCGCTTGACACTCCGAAGTCCAGGGCGCGGTTTTTATACCTTTGACTGCGTTGAAGAACGGAAGGCATCTTTCTGCGGACTTAGAGATGAACCGCCCCAGGGCAGCTACTAATCTGGTCAGGCGTTGTACTTCTCTGATAGTTCTGGGCGGAGTCAGCTCCATCACCGCCTTGATTTTCTCAGGATTTGCCTCTATCCCTCTCTGGCTGACCATGAAGCCTAGAAACTTGCCTGCTCCGACGCCGAACATACACTTGGTCGAATTGAGCTTCATGTTGTGCTCCCTCAAGACTTGAAACGCTTCTTTGAGGTCGGCAACATGATTGCAGGCAGCTCTGCTCTTGACCAGCATATCGTCCACATATACTTCCATATTGCGGCCGATCTGCTCTTTGAACAGCCTGTTGACGAGCCGCTGGTAGGTGGCTCCTGCGTTCTTCAGTCCAAAAGGCATAACTCGATAGCAATAAGTCCCCTCATCGGTTACAAAGGATGTCTTCGGAATGTCGGACTCATGCATTCTGATTTGATTGTATCCTGAGAAGGCGTCCATGAAGCTTAGCAGCTCGTGACCTGCAGTAGCGTCGATGAGCTGATCGATCTTTGGGAGCGGGTAGCTGTCCTTCGGGCAGGCCTTATTCAGGTCTGTAAAATCTATGCAGGTCCTCCACTTCCCATTAGACTTCTTCACCATCACAACATTCGCGAGCCAGTCCGGGTACTGGATCTCGCGGATGAAGTCGGCCTTCAGAAGCCTTTCCACCTCTTCTCTAATGGCCATTCGTCTCTCCGGTGCAAAGTGCCTCCTCTTCTGTTTCACGGGCTTGCAGGTCTGATCAACCCCGAGCTCATGGGTGCTGATTGCAGGGTCGATGCCGGGCATGTCTGAAGGAGCCCAGGCGAAGACATCTGCATTGGCTCTGAGGAACTGAGCAAGATCCTGCTACGCGGCCTCTGGGAGGGCAGAGCCGATCTGAACAACCCTCTGGTCGTCACCGCTATACAACGGGATAGATATAAGGTCCTCGGCCGGCTCGTTTACTGTGATCTGGGCTTCGTCCCTTAGATCAAACAGCTCGATTGGGAGGGACTCGGACGCATTCTTCCCTTTCAGTGCCGCTGCATAGCACTGCCTCGACTAGGGCTGGTCCCCTCTGACTTCCCCTACGCCCCCTGGTGTACTGAACTTCATCTTCTGATGATAGGCGGAGGGAACGGCTCGGAGGAGATTCTGGCCGGGGCGACCCAGGATAGCATTGTAGGCGGACTTGGCCCTTACCACTAAGAAGTTCACCATGGCGACGGACTGGCAGGGCGGCTCCCCGATAAGAACTGAAAGCTCAATCTGCCCTTCAACTTTGACAACTTCTCCGGAGAACCCGAACAAATCAGAGTTGGCCGGCTTCAGACGGTCAGTTCCGATCAGCATCCGCTCGAAGGCGTGATAATAGAGGATGTCTGCGGAGCTCCCATTGTCGACCAAGATTTTCTTCATTTCCCAGTTCGCCACCAGCATGGTGATGACCAGGGCATCATCATGCGGGAGGATCAGGCCATCGAGATCTGCATCTGAAAAGGATATCTCGTTCTCTAGCCTGGCCTTCTTGCTGCAGGTATGGACGGCGTTGACCTGCAGGGCATAAGTCCTGCGGGCTGATGAAGAGGTTCCTCCTGCGGTCGGCCCTCCTGAAATGGTACCAATAACACCATGAGGTTGAGGTTGAGGTACCTGAGGAGGGGGGCTGGCCGGGGCCGGAGCTTTAATGCGGTCGCCTAGAGGTTGAGCGCCCCGGGGGCTTCTGCCTCTGGGCTTCGGCTTGTCCTTGCGTTCTCTTTTGTTGTCATCATTTTTCAAGTACCTTCCGAGGTACCCTCTGCTGATCAACTGCTCGATCTCCTCCTTCAAATGAAGGCACACGTTGGTGTCGTGGCCGTGGTCCTTGTGGAACCTGCAGTACTGGGATATGTTTCTTTTTGCCGACGAGTTCTGCCTCTCCGGCCACCGGATGAAGTCCTCTTCCCGAATGGCTGCCAGGATCTGTGCTCTGGACGCGGTCAGCCGCGTGTAATGCTCTCTCGGGTGGGGGCTTCTCCCCTTTCGAGAAGGGCTTCTCTCCCTGCTGGAAGGGCTTCTCTCCTTCTTCTGAGACTTATCATCCCTACGCTGCTTGGTAGGGTTCTTCTCCTCGGGCCTTCTCTTGCTAGCAGAGTCCAGGGCGGCGAGAGTTTCCTCCACCGAGATGTACTCCTCCGCCCCGGCCATCAGGTCTGCGAGGGACTGCGGGTTGCGCCGGGCCACTGCTCGCCTGAAGTCAGTTGATCGGGCGCCGGCCAGAAGGGCGTTCGTGGCCGCGGAGGGATCCAGGTTGGGAACCTGAAGAGCTTCCCTATTAAAGCGACCAACGAACACTTTCAAGGCCTCATCATCTCCCTGCCTGAGGGCCATCAGCGAAGCCGTTGTCTTCCTGGGTCTTCTGCTGCTCATGAAATGGCGGGCCAGGTCATCCCCAAAATTATCAATATTGTCCACGGACCTGGGTTTAAGCCGCGAGTACCAGTCCCGCGCTGCTCCGGTCAACGTGGTGGGGAATGCCCGGCAAAGGAATCCATCCGACGCCCCGTGGAGGAGCATTGTGGTCCTGAAAGTCTCCAAGTGGTCCACGGGGTCGGTGGTCCCGTCATACTGCGGAATCTGCGGCATCTTCCAGCCCGCAGGGGCCTCCGCGCTGAGCACTCTGTCCGAAAATGGTTGAGCCCTTGTGAAGATCCGGGAGGTAGGCCGGCCCTACTCTCTAGCGAGCTCTTCGATCCGGTGGTCGATCTGCTGGATCCTTCGCAACACTGGGTCCTCTCTTTCCTCCGCCCGGTGGACGGGCCTCTCTCTTCTTGCTGGCGGACTCATAGCCGATCCGGACTGACTGGCCGGACTCCTTCGCCGGTGCAGCGATCCCTCTCCGTGGGTGGCGTCTCTCTTGCTGCCATGCCTTTGTACGGAGGGAGATCGTGACCGGTGATGTAGGCGAGGCTCGGGTCGCACATGCTTGTCCCGGGAGAGGTGATCTCGTCTTGTAGAGTGACGAGTCTGCTCTCGGGGCGGGGGCGTGTGCTCTCTGCGGGAGCTTCCCCTCCTCTGAGTGGGCTGAGAGGCCTCGGCTGGGTGCTGCTGGAGTGCGGGGGCCGGATTCCTGAACTGCGCAATCACATCAGTCATTTCCTGGAAAAGGGCCCGCATCTCCCTCGGGGTTGGGGTAGGGTCTGAACGGTCCGAGCGAGTCGGACTTCGCTCTCCTACCACCCCGACCTCTATCTGCGAGGCCAGTCGCTCGCTTCTTCCTTCGCGGGGGGCTGTAGCCCGGGTCGTCTGGGAGGTTGGCACATGCTTTCCGTTTTTCCCTACCATTGCTTAAGTGAGGTTCCAAACAGCTTTTTGTTACGGGGTCCCACGGATGGCGCCAAATCTGTTAGGTCTAAAATTGGTAACAGGTTATGGTAGGGCCGGAAGGGCTGATCTGACAAGCCACAGCTGAAGGGCTAGTGGAGTCTTGCGCTGCACAAGCATAGACAAGGATGCAAAGGGTCAGAAGACCAACCCAGAGTGGTGCTCCGGACGGGCGCTTCGACACTCAAGTCAGTATGAGCAGGAGTGCAGAGCAATGTCAGAGCAGAAAGCTTAGGGTTTTGATCTCAGATCCCTCACCTTAGCACAAGTGAAGGCTATTTATAGTGATTCTGAGCCACCTGTCCAGGACAGGTGGTAGTTCTGAGCCACCTGTCCAGGACAGGTGGTGGCCTCTGTATGGACCAAGTCTCATACCTAGGAGGGGCAGGTGGAAGTCCCTGATTGGTCCAGGTGTCACACCTAGCAGGGACAGGTGTTGGCTTTGCAGCGGTCCCTGTAAGGGCCACGTGTCAACAGCCAATTGGTTGCTGAGTTCGGACCTCATCAGTGCTGAGTTCGGACCCCATCAGGCACGGCGATTGGAAAAATTCCCCGAAGCGGGGATGGGGATTGCTCCGGCCCGGCCCGCCCCATAATCCCCATACATAATTGAATTTTCCGCTAATAAATTTGGGCTTGGTGCTTTTAATTTGGGTAACCGCACTTAACATCGAACAAATTTCCTTTGGGATTCTTAAATTTTCCCTAATATCTTTCTCAAATACATTTTTAGTAGAATTTTTCAATAAAAAAATTCATTAAACACGTTTCCCTGTAGTGTGCAGCACGGGGATGGGGCAGGGATGGGGATTATATTTTCCCCGCCATCCCCTAAGCGGGGGTGGGGAATTTTCCCCGAGGTGGGACGGGGATGGGAGATGCAACATCCGGCCCCGCCCCGTTGCCACCCTTGGAGGTCACCTAGTTTTCTTCTTGCTAGAAAGGCAAGTTTAAAATCTGGTGCACCAGAAACGTGAACAGAACACTAGGGGTGCAACTGAGGTTGGGTTCTACCTGAGAAAAAGTCGGGTCGGTTTGAGTTTGGGTCGGTTTTTGGTTCGGGTTGAGTTTTCCCAACCCAGGTTGAGTTCGGGTCGGGTTTGGGTTTAGAGTTTGGGCAACCCGTGAGTTCGGGTCCAGTTCGGGTTGAGGGTTTGGGAAACCCAACCCAAGTGAAACCCAACATTTTTTATCAATTTTCTTTTTTTTGTAAGCTTCACATCTCGAGTTGGGTCAGGTTGAGCTTGGGTTCTACCTGAGAAAAAGTCGGGTCCGTTTGAGTTTGGGTCGGTTTCTGGTTCGGGTTGAGTTTTCCTAACCCAGGTTGAGTTCGGGTTAGGTTTGGGTTGAGGGTTTGGGCAACCCGTGAGTTTGGGTCTGGTTCGGGTTGAGGGTTTGTGAAACCCAACATTTTTTATCAATTTTCTTTTTTTTTAAGCTTCAAATCTGGTCAGGTTGAACTTGGGTCGGGCGTGTTCGGGTTGGAAAAAAAGGGTTCCTCGGGTCGGGTTGGCCCCCCCCCCACCCAACCCGAGTTGCATCCCTACAGGACATGGGCCTTTTGGACCAAGGATGTACCACATGGCTAGGAGTAAGGGCATGGGCAGATCTGGGGGTCAAGGGGAGGCAATTCCCCGATAAACTTCCTAAAATTTTCCTAAAGTTGCCCCCTTAAAATTGGGGATTATTTTCAAGTCGATAGGTTTGTATGCAATTTTTTGTAAAGTTGCTAGATTTCTTCCTCCATGCTGTTATCTCGTATAAAGTTCCTACATTATAGGGCTTTTTGGGGAACAATTACCAATGGGGGACACAAAAATGACGAAATTGTCAACAGGACCCATGCTTTTTTGAAATTATCAACCAGGGACAAAAGAGGTCATGTCAGTAATAGTTGGACGAAAATGCCCTTTTCTTAAGCAACACGTTTTACTTTTCCACTCTTCCCTCTTCTTCCCTCTTCCCTCTTCTTTTTTACTTTTCCATTTTCAACTTTGTTTTTTTTACCCTACCAGTCATCTTCCTCATCGTTTAGCAACCATTGTCGCTTGGAAGTCTCGAAACTTGAAACGTGAGTTCATTCCCATCTATCTCTATATCTAGGTTTTGTTTTTCATTTGTTTTAGGGTTTTGCATTTCTCCTTCTCCCTTTCAATGGTGGATAAGGAAGATGAAACGTAGGTTAGAAGAAAAAAAACGGTGAAAATGAACGAGTGAAAAAAACAGGAAGTAAAAACGTGTTCATAAGGGACTTGATAAGCCCATTCGGAAATTGGTAACCACATTTTTTATACTAGATAACCCCAATCCTAGAGACTTGAAAACCCCCTTCCAAAACTCTAGTACCCTTGGCCAATTTTTGGGAACTTGATAAGCCCATTCGGAAATTGGTAACTCCATTTTTTATACTAGATAACCCCAATCCTAGAGACTTGAAAACCTCCTTCCAAAACTCCAGTTCCTTCGGCCAATTTTCAAGGACTTGATAAGCTCATTCGGAAATTGGTAACCACATTTTTTATACTAGATAACCCCAATCCTAGAGACTTGAAAAATCGCCTTCCAAAACTCTATCCTGGGCCAATTTTCAAGGACTTGATAAGCCCATTCGGATATTGCGAACCTCATTTTTTTATACTAGATAACCCCAATCCCAGAGACTTGAAAACCCCCTTTCAAAACTCCAGTACCATCGGCCAATTTTCCAGAGACTTGAAAACCCCCTTTCAAAACTCCAGTACCATCGACCAATTTTCAGGGACTTGATAAGCCCATTCGAAAATTGATAACCCCATTTTTTATACCAGATAACCCCAATCCCAGAGACTTGAAAACCCCTTCAAAACTGCAGTACCCTCGGCTAATTTTCAGGGACTTGATAAAGGGCATTCGGAAATTGGTGACCCCATTTTTTATACTCGAAAACCCCAATCCCAATGACTTGAAATCCCCCTTCCAAAACTCCAATACCCTCAAAAAAATTTCAGGGACTTGATAAGCCCATTCGGAAATTGGCAACCCTACTTTTGAGAGTTGCTAACCCTCTTCCAGAGAGTTAATAAACCCCTTCTGCTACAAAACCCCCTGCCTATAACAACTCCTCTAATGGCATTACAATCCTGCTCATGATAAAAATAACAAAAGAAATGGATGTTGTATTCATTAAATGTGTTTCATGTATTACATCACAATTCGTGTATTACAAAAACATTTAAGTACATTAAAAAATGTGTAAGCATCCATTCATGTATTACATCAATCTTTTGTTATACAACCAATTGTCTTCCAAAAAGTGAGTGAAGCCATCCATGCATTATCTCCAAAACACACCCTAAAGTACAAACCACTTAAACCCTAAACAAGATAAATAAAAAACAGAGGAATGAAAAATAGTGCAAAACCCTAAATAAAGAAAAACAAAACTTAGATACAAAGAGATTGATGGTAAGAACTCAACTTTCAAGTTTTCATGACTTGCTAGCAACAATGGTGGCTGACTAAGGAGGAAGATGACTAGTAGGGTAAAAATCAAAAAGTTAAAAATGGAAAAGTAAAAGAAGAGGGAAGAAGGGAAAAAAAAAGGGTGAAAACGTGTTGTAAATGTCAAAGGGCATTTCCGTCCAGGTTATACTAACAAGACCTCTTTTATCCCTAGTTGATATTTCAGAAAGCATGGATCTTGTTGACAATTAGGTCATTTTTGTTTCCCCCATCGGTAATTGTTCCTTTTTCTTTAGTGAGTCCCCCTCAACGAGCCATCTCCCCCTCTCTCTCTCTCTGTGTGAGTCCCCCTCAACAAGCCATCTCTCTCTCTCTCTCTCTCTCTCTCTCTCTCTCTCTCTCACGCACACACACCCCAAAAATCTGATATTCTGAGATTTTATGTCACGTGCAAGTAAATTATTTTTCAAAAAGTACTGGCCCACTTCATAGGACGATCCAGATTGTTCATTTGTTGGTGCAACACTTAAATAGGTTGCGCTAGGGTAAATCATCTCCATAGGATGATCCTAACCCTCCGATCTATAATGGAGAGGGTAATTGCTACCTAATAATTAATATTCTACTACTTTATATAAAGGTAATTGCTAGCGTCCATCGCAAAAGGCATTTCGCTGCTGGTCTGTCGCATGTCAAACCAGCCACCTCATGAATGGAGACAAAGCAAATCCTTACATAAAATGTGGCCACCAGTAAAATTATTTGGAGCCTCAGCTGTAGTAAAATAAGGGAACTCTTACCATATGATAATTCAATAGAATATAACGATATTTATGTATGCTAAGTATGGTATCTTGCAACCAAAAAGTACATGCAGAAGTCCGTCGGGGGTTGCTTCAGTAGAGTATAGAGCCACGCGTACTAAAACATATGGCCCACACCTCTGACTGATCTGAACCGTTCATTAAATGGGCCATTCTTTAACTCTGTTATTGCCCAAAATAGCACCAATCATCCGATTTTAACATCGAACAGTCTGATTTTTTGTTGGCTCACATTCAACCACAAAAAAAATATTATCAGATTTTGACTGCATAATCCGTATGCTTATTCTGCCATAGAAGATCAAAGGAAGAAGGTATACTAAATGAACAATTCAGATCAATCAAAGGAATCGAAGATGGGACCACTACGACATAGTAGACTCACCTCTGATTTGTGAAAACTTTCGCAATGAATCTCAGCCGTTGGCTAACAAGTCAAAGTCTAGAGTTGATGATGGCCTACTTTGGTTTCCTTTTGTTTTACAAGGTTTCACATGCTTTTGGTCATTTGTTCAATGATCCAACCATTAATTGCCTCCATGGAGAAAAATCAACCCCCATCTGACTATTTCAACCCTCTAATTTTATTTTATTTTGATGACATAGGGTATCCCCACGCCAATTTTTAGGGCGGGACTATTCCCTACGCTCTAATTTGTGGCCACTAAATGGACGGTGAGATGATAAAAGAAGCACCAGTCTGTATTCGTTAAGAAAACCTCCTATCGAAGCACGAAGCTCATGAAAACCATGATCCAAGCAAACCAAACGGGAACAAAATCAGCAGAATCAATCTAGAACTCGTATATCCGATCACACTAGATCTGACCGTTGGACAATCTATGAGATAGATTAGGCGGCAACTAGCACTAGATTTGACCGCTCGATAATCTTTCAGATAGATTAGGCATCTAAGACCACTGGATCATCCTTAAAATAGATTAGGCAAGCATTTGTTGTGGGTCCAGCCCATGTGTAGGCCCCACACCCACTATACTACATGAATCCTGTTGAATATAGGAAACAAAATTTGTTTCTAAATTGCAAAAGGAAACGAGTGAGTCGGTGGTGGGTGTGGGGTGACGTTTAAATAAAAAAATTAGAAAACAGTAAAATAAAAAAAAGCATGTTGTGAGCGAATGTGTTGCCGTTTTGTGACGGAAATGGGGAAATAGAAAGTGAGAAACAGAGAGAAGAAGAAGAAGAAGAAAAGAAACAGGGATTTTCTTTGTGTGCGAAGAAACAGGAGTTTTCTTTGTGTTTGTAGGGTTTTGATTTGGGGATCAAAATCTAGGGCTCTTTTGGAGCGTTTCTTCTTGGAGATTTTCACCACGCCGTTGGATCCTTTCGTTGCACAGAGACTTCGTGAGGATTTGAGTTTCTTCTATTTGAAGATCGAAGTGAGTATTTTTTGGTGAAAGTGGGTTTTGTTGTTCACAACGAGGTAACCCTTTTATCTCTTTTATTTCTTGTATTGGCTTATGTTTCGGGTGAAAACTTGAGAAAAAGACGTTGTATTACTTATTTTGATTAGTGGATATTTCGTCGGATTTGCCCCATGGTTTTTCCCTCTTCGTTGGAGGGTTTTCCACGTAAATCTTTGTGTTCTCTTTTGTGATTGCTCTCTTGATTGTTTGATTTTTTATATCCGTATATTTATTTGCTTCGTAATTAAAGTGGGTTTTCTTCGGCCAAAAACCCAACAAGTGGTATCAAAGCCGAGATTGTTTGGAAGCAAAGTTGTTTGTGTGGATTGAGATGGAGATTTCTTCAGGAACCATGATCAAGTTGACTGGATCAAATCGGATGATTTGGAAACCAAAGATGGAGGTATTCTTTATTGTAAGGATTTGTATGAACCCATTGAAGGTGATAAGGCCAAGCCGACTGGCATGTCCGATAAAGATTGGCAAAAATTGAATAGAAAGGCTATTGGACATATTAAGCAATGATTGGATGACAGTCTGTTCCATCATGTATCTAATGAAACATCTGCACGTTCGCTCTGGACAAAGTTGGAGGGTCTTTATGAAAGAAAGACTGCTGGGAACAAAACTTTCTTAATTAGAAAGCTTGTAAACTTAAAGTTTAAAGAAGGTGGTTCGATTGCAGAGCATCAGAATGAAGTTCAGAGCATAGTGAACCAGTTGTCTTCAATGAAGATGGTGCTAAATGATGAGTTGCAGGTATTGTTACTTTTGAGCTCATTACTTGACACTTAGAAAACTTTGGTGGTGTCACTTAGTAACTCTGCTCTATATGGTGTACTTAGTATGGGCCAAGTTACTAGTAGCTTGCTTAATGAAGAGACTAGAAGGAAATCAACCGATACAGACCATGCACAGGCTCTTGTCACAGAGAACAGGTGTAGAAGTAGTAAAAGCAGAGGGCCACAAAATCGTAACAAATCCAGAGAAATGTTGAATTCAAGAGAGAAGAAAAAATGCTTCCATTGTGGCAAAGAGGGCCATATAAGGAACAATTACTGGGTTTACAAAAGAGAACAAAACGAAGGTAAAAATTAAAAAAATGATGATGATAAAGACACTACGGCTACTGTGTCTAATGAAGATGTGATAACACTCTCTTTTGAAAAAGAAGAGTGTTTACATGTTGCAGATCAGGGTGTTGAGTGGGTTATTGATACAGCTTCTTCCTACCACGTTACTCCCAGCAAAGAGTTCTTCACTTCATATAAAGCAGGGGACTTTGGTATGGTGAAGATGGGCAACACTAGTTTCTCAAAGATTGTTGGAATTGGTGATGTGTGCATGGAAATCAATGTTGGTTGCACTTTGACTTTGAGAGATGTGCGACATATTCCTGATATGCGCCTAAATCTGATTTCTGGGATAGCCATGGATAGGGAAGGTTATGAAAGTTACTTTGGTAAGGGAATATGGAAGCTTACCAAAGGTTCACTTGTTATTGTAAAGGGGAAGGTTTGTTGCACACTATATAAGACTTATGCGAAGGTGTGCAAGGATGTGGTAAATTTTACCAAAGTCAGTTCTCCTAGCTTGTGGCATAAGAGGCTTGCTCACATGAGTGAGAAGGATTTTGCAGATTTTGAGAGTGTTGAAAAACCTAAGAGTATAATTGATGGTATTATTGATCTTACATCTATTCGCTCTCCATTAGAGCATGTTACACATGAGGGAGAAGTGCAAGAACATGGTAGTGATTATGGATTAGATGAAGGTGGTCATGATACTGTGATAGATTATGAGCAGGAGGAGCAGTCCCCACAGACAGAGATAGTGGAATCTCAGGTTAGAAGATCTACTAGAGAGCATCGGCCATCAACGAGATATCCTACCTCAGATTTATTGGTTACTAGTGAGGGGGAGCCAAAAAGATTTCAAGAGATACAATCTCATAAAGGCAAAGAATACCAGGCAATAGTAGAATGGATTTTCAAGAACCAATGGATCTGTGATGTGATCGAAACACGGTTGGTGCAGTTGAAGATTCGTACTGACAAGAATCCGTTTGATATGCTGACTATAGTTGTTCCCAGAGAAAAGCCTAAGCTATGCATAGGTATAGCTGGCATGGACTCCAAGTGAGAGTCAAGATTGGTGTCTCCTCTTCATGGGCCTGGAGGGGGGAGATTGTTGTAGGTCCAGCCCATGTGTAGGCCCCACACCCACTATACTACATGAATCCTGTTGAATATAGGAAACAAAATTTGTTTCTAAATTGCAGAAGGAAACGAGTGAGTCAGTGGTGGGTGTGTGGTGACATTTTAATAAAAACGTTAGAAAACAATAAAAAAAAGCATGCTGTGAGTGCATGTGTTTCCGTTTTGTGACGGAAAGGGGAAAATAGAAAGTGAGAAAGAGAGAAAGAAAGAGAGAGAAGAAGAAGAAAAAATGAAACAGGGGTTTTCTTTGTGTGCGAAGAAATAGGGGTTTGCTTTGTTTGTGTAGGGTTTTGATTTGGGGATCAAAATCTAGGGCTCTTTTGGAGCATTTCTTCTTGGAGATTTTTACCATGCCGTTGGATCCTTTCGTTGCACGGAAACTTTGTGAGGATTTGGGTTTCTTCGACTTGAAGATCGAAGTGGGTATTTTTTTGTGAAAGTGGGTTTTGTTGTTCGCAACGAGGTAACCCTTTTATCTCTCTTATTTCTTGTATTGGCTCATGTTTCGGGTGAAAACTTGAAAGAAAGACGTTGTATTACTTATTTTGATTAGTGGATATTTCGTCGGATTTGCCCCGTGGTTTTTCCCCTTCGTTGGAGGGTTTTCCACGTAAATCTTTGTGTTCTCTCGCGTGATTGCTCTCTTGATTGTTTGGTTCTTTATATCCGCATATTTATTTGCTTCGTAATTAAAGTGGGTTTTCTTCGGCAAAAAACCCAACATCATTTGGGTTAGATAAGATGTTTCCATCTGGATCGAGCCTCTACCCCAATGGTCAAGGTTTTGTTCTTCAACCCGGAGGTCGATGTTGAGTCACATTGTTCTTCAATCCCAGCTTACATACCCAGCACCCAAAAAAAGGGGTTTTCTAATCCTTGTCTTATTCTCAATTGATCTTTAATACCTTTTAAATAATAGAACATGATCCAAATGGCAGCGAAATCAATCCAGAACCATGATCCACGCAGGCCCACATCAAATCCAACCCTCCATCCATGTCAAAAATAAGCAGAAATTCGGGTGTGGTGTGGAGAGCTCTATTGCAAGTATTAACATCGAACAACCTTTGGTTGCTAGCTGCGCAAGGGAGATCGGGTGTGGTGTGGAGAGCCTTCCAATAACTTATCTAGGATTACGGTGTCCCAAAGGCATCACATTCCAGTGGTGGAAAGAGTTAAAAGGAAGCTTGCAACAAGGAAGAAGAAGTACGTGTCGTTTGGTGGAAGGATCACTCTGATAAAAGCTGTGCTCGCAAACATGCCCGTGTACTTCATGTCCCTCTATACGATTCCAGCAAATATAGCTCGAAGGAACGAGAAATTACAGGAATTGGCAAGATCACGTTACGAAATAGGGCACTATTAGCAAAGTGGTTGTGGGGTTATGGAGAGGAGAAGATGGCTCTATGGCATAAAATTGTAAGGGATAAGTACGGAAGGGAGAAAGGTGAATGGAATGCTGGAATTCCTGCAAGGGGGAGAGGATCTGCGGCATGTAGGTCCATTTGTTCGGTGCGTGAGTGCTCTGATCAACATATCAGGTTCTGCGTCGGAAAGGGGGACGAGGTCATGTTCGGACTGATGTATGGGTGGGGGATATTTCCCTGTGTCAAAAATTCCCCAATCTTTTCAGGCTGGCAGTTAATACGAATGCGAAGGTGTCGGAGTACTTGTTCAGGGACTGTCATCATGGAAGGGGGGTGTGGGATATCAGATTACGGAGGAACCTGAAAGAGAATGAAATAGAAAGCTTCACTATGTTACTACAGCTTATAGAATCCCAATATTGCTCACCTATCACTCTTTATTATAGAATTTGGGAACCGGATCCGGAGGGCAGTTTCTCGTAAAATCATTTTTCTACTCTGTCAACAAGGGACGGAAGAAAGCAATGTGCCATGCCGCAATCTGGAAGTCGATGGTTCCACCAAGAGTTGCGGCTTTTGCTTGGACTGTGGCGTACAAAGCCATTAACACGTGTCACCAACTGAAAAAGAAGTGCTTCCAGATGGCGAATTGTTGCATTATGTGTAAGAAGAATGAGGAAACAATTGACCAATTGACCATTTATTACTACAATGTCCTGTAGCGTCTTATCTGTGGTCTTGTATGCTGAAAGCTTTCAACATTAAATGGGTTTTCCATAGAAGTATTCGATCGGTGCTACTTAACTGGAAGGGAGGACTCTTTGGTATTGTTGGGGAACTACTCTGGAAATTACCCCTTACGCCATCATCTGGAATATATGGTAGGAGAGAAATAGTAGGATTTTTCAGGAAAAGGAAAGGAGTGTGTGAGATGGCTGTGCGTTCAGATCAAGATTGAGCTGATCTCTTGGATCAAATCCCTACGAGGGTCTCTATATGGTATAGGGGAAGTCCTCAGACACTAGCAAGACATCATCTGGGAGAGGAAGATTAAGGAAAAAATAGTACCTAGATGGACCCCACCACCGCGCGGGATGGTTTAAGCTGAATTTTGACAGGAGCTCCGTTGGCAACCCTGGGAAGGCGGGTATCGGTGGTGTAGTCCGGAATTGGAAGGAGGAAGTTGTAATGTCGTACTCGGGTCCAGGGGGCATATCTGATGCGATGAGGCGGAAGTAAGGGCTTTCTTATTTGGACTTAAATGGTGTGCTCAGAATCTACGAGCCCAGCTTATAGTTGAAGGTGACTCGTCGAATACGATCTCATGGGCGACCTCTGATGCTAATGGACCTTGGAGGATCAGACCCATGATCAGGGAAATCAAAGATCTCGTGAGTGTGGTGAAGCTGATCTCATGGGCGACCTCTTATCCTAATGGACCTTGGAGGATCAGACCCATGATCAGGGAAATCAAAGATCTTGTGTGTGATGAAGCCGACTATTGAACACAGGAGTAGAACTGCAAATGAGAGGGCCGATCAGCTTGCAAAAGCCGGTGTCTTACGGGAGGAGATGTCCATTTTTGTTGCGCCTGATCCGTTGGAGAGGCTAAATGCAGGGTCTTTGTAATCCTGTTTTTAGGACATATGTAATGGACTTTGTAACTTTTGGGTAAGGGGCGACATCTTGTCCCTGTCACACCTATCAATAAAGTCATCTTTCAGAAAAAAAAAAAAGAAGCTTATATTCCGCATGTAGGTGTGCAACTCAGGTAGGTTTGGGTCACATTGAGGCTGACCCTAGCCCAACCCAGGATAGCATTCCCTCAACCGTAACCCAACCCAACCTGGATGGGTCGGGCTATGGTTCGTGTTAAACTAGAAAGAAAAAAATAATAATAAAAATAAAAAATAGCCATAAGATTTTGAAAATCATAGTTAAGTTAAGATGGAGGTCGTGTTTCGCTCGGATCGGGTTGCCAAAGGCCTCAACTGTAACCCAGCCCGAAATTAAATTAGGCTTTTCTTTACCCAATCAGGCCGAAATTGGGTTTAACCAGTCGGGTTAGGGTTGAGCCCAGCCAAAGTTGCACCCCTATTCCCGAGTCCTTCCAGATTAAAACAATGCATACCTGATATTCAAGTTTCAGTTGCACAGGATTTTTTATTTCTTGAATATGTCCAATGTTTATTCATGAGAATTCATCCTCTGAAGGGGGTAGATTTTCAGGAACCAGATCCACTCCATATCATTCATTATCAGATATTACAAGCTATAATAAATATATTTGTCATAGATTGTTATGTTCTCTGAGGTTATCTGCTCCAACCCTTGATCAAATGGAAAGGCTTTATGTAAAAATAGATACCAATAAAACCCTACCTAAAAGAATTCATATACTTTGACAAGGGCTCTAAACATATCTTTACAAACTCATAAAAACCCAGTAAGATTTCTACCCTACAAGAAACTTCTTACAGAGATGATCGGTTTAGCTGAACGGCTAGACTGTGGAAATGCAGATGCACACTTACACAGCCTCCACAGCTGATTTATCAGCAGTTACGGTGACAGCGGCTGCCTGGTTGTTGCTCACTACTTCAGTACCATTTGCTTCACTCTGCAATAAACAGAAGGCTCAAATGATGAAAATTAAGTCAAGCATCATAAAAGAATAGCCAACTCTGTTTCAAGAAGAAAAAAAAACGGTAAACTATATTGAAACCCAATGGGAGAAAGCAGAGTACAAGATGATATTGGGGACGAAGTGTTCCCAACAACCATATATTTTAAAATATTGTGATGTTTTCCCATTTTTTATAAAACGACAAAATCCCGATATTTTCACGAGCTTTTGAAAATTCATGGAGATATGTTCGTATTTTATTAACTCATGATATTATTTATTGTCCCACTTTTGTTAAATTTTATATTTTATTTTTTCAGTTTTTTTCCTGATAAAAACCAAAAAATAACAAAAAAAAAATTAAATATCCCAGAAATTCACAAGACAAATATTTATGACTATGGTTGTTATTGGTTTTGCCGTATTCTCAAAACAGACTGAAGCACAATCAGATCTGGCAGGTAGGGCAGTCCAGTTGGTCCCAGAAAACCATTTTCTCAGCTCTTTGTATATAGCTTTGGTGCTTAACCAGTTGGATTGGCCTGTCTTTGTATTTACTGACAAGTTGGGCAGGTTAAAGTTTTAAATCTTTTGGCAGGATGTTTTATTCTTTACATTGAATCAACAGCAACTTTTTTTTTATGCTTTACATTGAATCGACAACAGTTTTTTTTTAATCAACAGCAGTTGTTAAGATTTTCTTATTTTTATGATTCAATATTTATGAAACAGACAGGAGACAGAAATTTTCAGTATCATAGCCTTTTTTCTAGTTTTTTTTTTTTTTTTTTGGCTGGGTGGGACTAGATTGCTTAAATAGATGGAGAACGATAATACGGAAACAATTCAAGAATTTTATTCAATAAAGACTAATACTCATTATTGATTATTTAAATGTTAGCTTTACTTCAATAAGACCACTAATAGCAATAAGTCAACTTTATCACAATATTTCCAGAATTGTCTCATATGATATTATTGCAATAATATCCTGATAAAGTTACTGCATGAACGAACTACATAATTTGAGTTATAACTATCATTATACTATCCCTATACTGGCCATTTACTCAATTTACATATACTTGTCACATACTCGATTTACATATGTATAGACAATTTAATATTAATATTTTTCTTTATTTGCTGAATTTTACATAAAATCAGATCTAAGAGTTTGCATAGGGAGCTTACCTATGCAAACTCCCCAAAAATATGATACGGCCAACAACATAGGATGATCCAAACCGTCCATTTGGATCGCCAGTGTAAGTAGGTGGTTCCCCAAAAATCATTTCCATAGGATGATCCTAACCCTCTGATCTAGAGGGACTACACATTATGGAAACTTCTACAGATCAGAGGGTTGGGATCATCTTATGGAAATGATTTTTTGGGGCACAACCTAATTAAGTTGCGGCCCATCAAACGGACGGTTTGGATCAGTCTATGGTGTGGGCGGTACCTTGCTTTTTTAAAATACGGATTTACAAGGCCACACATCATATAAAAATAAAAAAGAGTGATAATAAAAAATAGATAGATCAGAGGGTTATGATCATCATATGGAAATGATTTTGGGGCACAACCTACTTACACGGTGGCGATCCAAATGGATGGTTTGGATCATCCTATGGTGTTGGCCATACCATATTTTTGGGGAGTTTGCATAGGTAAAAGCTCTCTATGCAAACTCTTAGACCCGCTTTTCCGTAACTTCAAATTTTCATTATTTTTAAATGTTAAATGTATTCCAACAAACACTTAAGCAACAAATTTTCAAGAACAAAACTTGACACTAGGCTTTAGTGACAAACTAAATGTTTTCATTCATATTAATTTCCCATATCCGTCATGAAGAAGATCATAGGGCTGATATATTACCTAACTTTGGGGCTGAATGTACTAATTTAGTTGTCTGGGAGAAGATGATCAATCTATAGACACCACCAAATGGTCTGTTTTGTGCTGCTTCTTGAGTTTTTTATGTTATTCTTTTTTTTTTTGCTAGTTTATCTTACTGCAGATTTATGTTTTTCTTTCTATAATAAAATCAATTTTTCAGAAAAATAATATTTTTGAGTTTTCCACCTACTACTATTCTTCTCTTTTTTCTTAATTATCAACATATTCGGCTCAAACAATATTTTTCCTTTGACTAGGGCTAAGGCCATCAAAAACCAAACCTGCCACCTCATCATGTGGCTTTGGTTTAGGCCTACCACCTCATATCCTGATTGGTACGAAATGGTCACTAACAAACCATACCTGCTCATTTGGGTTGGCAGAAGAATTCTTGATTTCCATGGCCAAAGTCTTGGAATCATCTCTCAAAGTTCCCTGCACATCCTATAAATAAGGTGAGAAGTCAGTACAAAAAAAAAGGCCGAGCCATTTCATGAATACACTTTTAACAGGGAACAATTTATCTTTTCTCACATCCAATTACTAATTTTATAAAACATAGGTTGCTGATAAGAAACCAAACCTGTTCATTTGGGTTGGCAGAAGAGACCCCTTCACTTGGGTTAGCAGAAGCTACCCATTCAATTTGGTTGGGAGAACAATTTGGGGTACCATAAGCCTTTGAAAGATCCCTCAAAACTCCCTGCAAACACGATAAATACGTTCAGAAAAAAATGGATATGATAAAGCTAGAAAGGGTTTTTGCCACGGATTCTTCTAACACCAAGAGCACCAAATTATCAATTCTGGAACCTTATGGTGGCATTAAACATTTAAAATCTGTTACCTTTTCAGTACCATGTACATAACTCCAATAGAAGTAGTAATAATTTGGTGATATTGTCATAATTTGGAGCAGATTATATACTTTATGACAATCTAATCGGAATTTACTGTGCTACATATGCACATGGGAGAATTAGAAAACTCTTGAATCAATGACAGAGAGAAACCGAGCTCCACCGTGACAGAGAACCAATCATGGAGCTTTTAATCTACTTTCAGATTATCATAAAGTGTATTGCAAGATGTCTTTTGCACAAAACTCTAAATAACAGAAGTTACAAGAATGCCACTAATATGTAATTACAATAATCCCAGCTCCCATCCCCTGAAGTTAAAATGTTCCTTGGAACATTTTCAGCTTGTCAATAAAGTATGAAGATCAGTTGCTACCTGATCTTGACTAAAAACATGCACTGGGTTAATCTCACCCTTCACTGCCTTATGAATAAAATGATAATCCAGCTCAACGTGTTTGGGCCTAGCATAGAAGAGTGGACTCTGTCACACCATGACGGCAATCTAATCGTCACAGTAAATAGTGACTGCATCTGCCTTGATGTGAAGTTCCGGGAGTATATGACAATTCCACGCAAAATCTACTGTAATGGAAGCAATGGCTCTATACTCAGCTTCTAAACAAAAGCTGGCAACAGCCCTTCCTTTCTTAAAACTCCAGTAAACAAAGCCCCTCTCACCATACCACATTAAGTAGGGCTGTCTCTCACCATACCACATTAAGTAGGGACAGCCCATCTGGTACTTGAGTCTCCTCCCTAACCAGCATGTGAATATCCAACAACTTGATTGCCCTAACATCCCCCATAGGATAAGCCATCAATGTTAGTCTTATATAACTCGTAATTCTTTCTGTTGCATGTAGTTGTTTCTCTTGAGGATCGTGCATCCGCTTAAGAGCCTAATGTAGGACCAAAGGGGGAAAAGAAACTAGAAAGGAAATCTCAGATGTTCTCATGTCTGGGGTTTGATATAAAATTGAGGTATAGTATGAAATAGGGTTCGAATTAATAGATCTAATATGTATAGTATGCAAACTGGGTGAAAATAGGGGTTATCAGTCTAATGGAAACTCCGGCAACTCTTGCCCTTCCTCTGATGGTTTGAGGGCCCAAGCCCTTCTCCTCCCTTTGAAGTCGAGGGCCCAAGCCCTTCTCGTCCCCTTCCTTCTTTCGAAGTGACACTCTACAATATGTCTTATAGGAGGAAGGAAGTGGTGGTACCCGCTGGAAATAAGAGGTTTTTGCATCAAGGCGTCAATAGCCGATATGTAGAACACTTCCGCAGAGGGGACTGGGGATGTACCATATGTAAACTATCAGAACTTTAAATGGCGTGTAATCTGCAGATGGTGTAACAGTGGAAAAAGTGGTCGATTAGGGGTGCCATCTAAACCTAATATTGAAGCCAATCGAGACCAAAGGTCAGGGGAGGAGAAGATCTGGCCAGACTCTGGAGAAATTTCCGTTATTGAGATTAATGGAACCCCAGCTATCCTGATCTCTGGGAAAGAGGTTGATAAAAGACAACAGATCCTAAAATCATGCTTGATCAGGAGACTTAAACAACCTGGGGGGTGCTTGGAAGACATATGAAAGTGGGCTAAATGGTTCTGGAACATTCCCACTTTACCAAAACCATCCTTTCTAGACCCTTAAGAAGTTCTATTTATGTTCGAAGAGGAGATTATGGCAACTAACCTACAAAAAAGCGCGGGGAGGGAAGCTTATGGCCATTACCTACAGGAATCCAACTCAATGGGTGGGCCACCTCAACGGTGGAAGCTTTGGGGACGTTATTTGGTACAGTTCTTGAAACAGACATGAAGGGATATCATGAGGATTGTATGAGTTTTGCATCGGCAAAAATCGTTGCTCCAACATGGAAAATCCCAAAAATGCTAGTGGATCTTTGGGTCAGGGATAGTTGCTTTAAAATAGGGGTCCAAGTTGTTGACCCCCAATCGACTATCTTCGAAGAGGATAGTACGGATCCTCGAACCCCTGGGCAAGAAGCCTTCACCCCTGTCCAATCCTTGAAGACGGGTCGGGTTATGGAACGAAGTGGGGAGGAATCCTCTCCGGTGCAAGTCACTACTGGAATGAGGCAGGGGAAGACACCGGTGCCTAGTCTGATTCATCCCGGTGGCCCAGCAGGTGCTACAAAAAAGACCGTTGTACCTGTTGCAACGTGGCAGCCACGTGTCCAGATTTCGGATGATATTGACCCTAATCACCATTCAGGGGTTCAGAAGGAATTTTCAAATTTCAAATTTCAAAGGCTTTCGTCAGGCCCAACTGGGAAAAGTGACAAGACCGGACATCATTGCAGAGATGCATACTGACTCCAGAGATACAACTACTCAACGGAAAAAGACTATTCTACCCTCCGTACCGCCAAGACTACAAAAAAAAGTTACCCGAGCCCTGCGGATCCTAAAATAAGGATTGAAACAATCTGATCACTCAGGAAGGATTGCAAAGAGAAGAAACTATAGACGGGGCCCACAAAAGAAGACGAAGACCCTTAGTCACGTTCTGGGTGAGGAATGCCTTAACGGTTTCTCTACAAGCCAAAATAATCAGTCCAAACATCCCTTATCTGAAGACTGTCCTCACTTTGCTTGGGATCCTCACAGGAATCCTCCTTGCCTTGAAGAGGCGGGTCCATCGCGAATCCAAGGCCGGCGAGGGCTTCTTGCCTAAAGAGAAGCCTTGGGAGTACTATCCCCACTCCCAATGAAGATAGGCTTTTGGAACATTAGGGGACTAAGGGAAGACAGAAAATTCTGTGCGATAAGAATTTCATAACCCGAAGTCGAATAGACTTGGTGGCCGTCAACGAGTCCAAGTTAATGGGGATTATCGATATTACCATCAACAAGACATGGGGCACGAACCAGTGACAATGGGTTGCAAAGGCTGAGGTGGGTACAACAGGTGGGATTATAGTAATTTGGCGAGAAGGTAGATTTCGCCGGGAGGAGGTAAGGGTGGGGAGATTTTCGATTTCGATTCTTTTCTCCTTCACGGATTGGAATAAGAAATGGTTGCTTACGGTTGTGTATGGACTAGTTAGGGCCCCAGAGAGAAGAGAGCTCTGGAAAGACTTGAACAATATCCGAGACTCTTGGTTGGGCGCGTGGATACTTGGTGGTGACTTCAATACGATCCGATTTCCATCTGAAAAGAAAACATTTATAAGAATTACAACCAGCATGAGAAATTTCTCAAATTTCATTCAAAACCATGAGTTGTTAGACATCCCACTCAATGGAGCAAGGTTTACCTGGTCCAATAACCAGGAACGTCTGGTAATGTTGCAAATTGATCGTGTCCTCACCCGAGAATGGGAGGAATGTTTCCCTCTAATTTCCTATACGGCGCTGCCAAGATCCGAGTCCAACCATAATGCAATCATATTGGAAGCTTCAAATTTCTCGGGGGGCCCACGGCCATTCAAGTCTGATTTAGACCTGCTAGAGATACCCGGGTTGGAGGAAAAGGGCGAAGGTATGGTGGGAGGAAATCAAGATCAGAGGTTGGAAAGGATATATCCTGTGCCGGAAATTGAAGGGGCTAAAATCTAAAATCAAAGAATGGCAAAAGCTTATTGACGAAGATACCACGCAGAGAAAAGAGATGATCTCAAACAGTTTGGCATCTTTGGAGAGCAGGGAGATGGAAGGCCCTCTATCAGAGCAGGACCAATTGGATCGCCTGAATCTATTGGATGAAAACGACATGATCCTGAGAAGAGAAGAAATTCGATGGAGACAAAAATCACATGCTCTGTGGTTTAAGACAGGGGACATGAACTCAAAGTTTTTTCACCGCACAGCCAACTCTCGAAGGAGAATCAATTCGATTAATTGCCTAAAGAATAGGGATGAAATAATCAAAGACCCAAATCTTATTAAAACCAAAATTGTGGAATTTTATTCGGGGCTCTATTCCAGATCTGTGGAGTGGCGTCCGAAGGTGGAGGGTGTTAAATTCAAACGAATTTCAATCAGCCAGGGAGCCAATCTGGATCGAAATTTCACAGAAGATGAAGTTGAACAAGCCATATTTTCAATGGCTGGGGATAAGGCTCCGGGCCCGGATGGTTTCCCTATGGCTTTTTTCCAGCATTTCTGGAATACCCTGAAAGGAGACATTATGGCTTCTTTCCAGGAGTTCCAGCAGAGAGGTATCATGAGTGAAGTTGTAAAGGCAACTTTCATCACCCTAATCCCCAAAAAAGAAGGGGTCATTGGGATCAAGGACTTTCGTTCAATCAGCCTCATGCATAGTGTTCCCAAAATCGTAGCTAAGCTACTTGCAAGAAGAGTGAAAATTTTCATGGGGGATATTATATCACAGTTCCAAGGGGCCTTTTTGAATCGAGGCAAATTTTGGATGGTGTTTTAATTGCCAATGAACTTATCAACTCGGTGAAAAGAAGTGGGCGCTCGGGTCTCGTATTAAAAATTGACATAGAAAAGGCCTATGATCATGTAGACTGGGATGTTCTCGACTTCATACAAGAAAAGATGGGATTCGGTCCAAAGTGGAGGAAGTGGGTTAGAGCGCTTATAACATCTAACTCTTTATGAATTATCATCAATGGCTCAGCGGAAGGATTCTTTAAGGCATCAAGGGGTATCCGACAGGGGGACCCATTGGCCCCGTACTTGTTCATAATGGTGGTTGAGGCCCTTGGTCTGATGTTGACAAAAGCAAACAGAATGGGTCTGGTTGGGGGACTGTAAGTCGGACCTTCAGATGAAGAAATAACCCATCTTCAGTTTGCGGATGACACACTAGTCTTCCTCCAAAACACCCCTCAGACCATCCCTAATATTATGAAGATAGTCAAGCGGTTTGAGGTTAATTCGGGCCTTAAAATTAATTTCAGCAAAAGCATGCTTCTGGGAATTAATTTGGATAAGACAGAGGTGCAAAGGTTGGCAAGGTCAATTGGGTGTTCTGCTGGGACGTTTCCTGTCTCCTATCTGGGGTTACCCTTAGGCTTCGGTGTTCCATCAGCTGCGCAATGGGACCCGGTAGTAGAAAGAATTGAAAGGAAACTAGCAACTTGGAAGAAGAAATACATCTCTCTTGGGGGGAGAATAACATTAATAAAAGCGGCACTATCTAATATACCGGTGTACTTCATGTCCTTGTTCAAAATCCCGGTCAAGGTAGCATTGACAATCGAAAGACTACAAAGGAATTTCCAATGGGACAGAATGGTAATTCAGAGAAGGTGAGGCATCTAATTAGTTGGGATAAAGTCACACAGTCTAAGACTAATGGGGGACTGGGTATTGGCAAGATCAGATTGCAGAATAAATAGTTACTTGAAAAATGGCTATGGAGGTACGGTATCGAGAAATCGGCACTATGGCATCGGGTCGCAAGAATGAAATATGGATCCGAATGGGGGGATTGGAACATCAAAAAGCCATCGGGAGGAAAGGGATCAGAAGCGTGAATATCCATCTATTCTGTTAAAGAAGACTTTGAACAAGCAATTCGCTTCAAAGTGGGAAAAGGAACTAATGTAAGATTTTGGCTGGACCCATGGTGTGGTCAATCACTACTATGCTTGGAATTCCCAAGGATATTCAGAATTGCTCTTTCCCCTGAAGCTACAATTGCGGACTATTTAGTTAGAGAAGGTCAGGGAGGCAGAGGGTTTGGGGATATCCGCCTCCATCGGAACCTTAAGGATGAGGAAATCCATGATTTTCAGAGACTCCTTTCGGTCCTAGAATTGACATATTGTTCGCAATACAAGGAAGATGAAAGAATCTAGACCCCGGCATCTAATGGGGAGTTCATCACTAAATCCTTCTTTATGCTCTTAAATGCGGGACAACAATCTCCGGTAAGGCGTATCTGGAATTCCCTTGCCCCCCCTCCCCCCCCCCCCCCCCCCCCCGGGTGGTGGCCTCTAGGTGGACTTTGACACACCGGAAAATCAACACCTGTGATCTCTTAAAGAAAAGACATTTTAGTCTAGCGAGTATGTGCGTTCTCTGCGTTCGGGATGAGGAGACTTTGGATCATCTCATGATGCATTGCCCATTTGCATACTATTTATGGATAAGAGCCTTTGGAGCTTTTTGGATTTCTTGGGTTTGCCCAGACTTTATTAGCTCTCTCCTCCTTGGTTGGCGGTCAGGCCCTTTCGGTGACATGAGCCGATATCTCTGGGCAACAATCCCCTATGCCATAGTATGGAATATCTGGAAGGAGCGCAATAGACAGATCTTTTAGGAAAAAAGTAGAACTGCTGCCCGTGTCTCCTCTGATATCAAAGTGGAACTGCTCTCCTGGATAAAGTCAAAGAAACAAACCCGTTACGGGTTGGGAGACCTGATAAGGAACTGGTGGTAGGTGATATGGGACAGAGCCATCAGATCCAAGCCCAAACCTAAATGGATGAATCCACCAACGGGGTGGCTGAAATTAAATTTTGACGGATGCTCTCTGGGTAATCCTGGAAAGGTCGGGATTGGTGGAGTAATTAGAAATTCTTCTGGGACGACAATTATGACGTACTCGGGACCATGCGGTATATGTGATGCTAATGAGGCGGAAGTCAGAGCTTTACATTTTGGCTTGCAGTGGGCCTTCGAACACGATCAACATCCCCTGATAGTTGAAGGTGGCTCCTCAAACGGGTTAGCTTGGGCTTCCGAAACATCAAAGGGTCCTTGGAAATTGCAGGACGCGGTTGTAGAAATACTGGATCTGATGCAGGTAGTCAACCCGAGAATTGAACACCGCAGGCGATCGGCAAATGAGGTGGCAGACACCCTAGCTAAGGCTGGAGCTAATAGGGAGGATTTCAAAGTAGTATCATGTGTGTAATTAGTCTTGTTCCTCAGGGAAGCGTAGTGTAGGTATGACCTTTGGAAGGACACATTTTACTTTTCCTCTCTTGTACCAACCTGGGAATGCCCGGTAACCAATTAATATTTGTAAAAGCAGGTTGGGACTACTGGTCCCGAATGCTATTTCAATATTTATGGAAAATGCCACCTTCCAAAAAAAATAAAAATGCAATCGGTCTAGATTGATCGTGCAATTGGAGATACCCACCTAAAACCCTAGAAGAATGAAAGATTGAGAAAGAAAATGATCTATGAGAAAGAAAACACAAAACTAGAAGACTGATAAAGAAGATAAACGACTTGGAAAAGTAGATCTGAATATCTTTGATAAAATGCACAGACGGGATTTTTTTAAAAGGAACTGGATTTTATTTAGAGAGCCAAAATTGGATCCAAGGGGAAGAGACACCCCGCCAATGAAGCAACAAAAGCCTTCCATACATACATAAATGTTGCCTGGACTCTAAGCCACTCCACAGGCAGCAGGCATTAGATCAAAACCCTAGAGAGATTGAGAATCAGAGAGAACCCTAGAGAGAGAAAAAATCCACTTCGCTCACTGAAAAGCACCAGCAAGTTAAAAGAAACCCCTAGAGAGAAAATGAGAACCACACAGCAAGTTAACCAAAGCCCTTCGTTCATTGAAAAAGCACCAACTGGTGCAAAATGTGGACAGGTCCCACGAATTCACATTCGAATTATGAGAGTACGGTATTTGAATGCAAACCAAGTTTGAATGCACAGTCTTCCCTTCCATTTACCGTGACTTGTACACCGCAGCATCATTTGCCAACCTCCAAATTTGATGGGCAGCAATACTGATGAGATCCATTATTTCTGCAATGACGGGAGATAGCTTCCATGGGCCTTTCGCCTTCTCGGTTACCCAAGCTATTACATTAGTTGAGTCTCCTTATTAAAGGTCCCAGGTGAGTATCCACGTACTATTTGAAACCCAATAATAGGGCTTTAGCTTCAGCTTCATTTGAGACAAAAATTCCTGCGGCCCCGGATAAGACATTCTCGTCCTATCGTCGGAATCCGAATGATTCCTCCAATTCTTGGTGGACCCGGTTTTCCTTTTGAAATCCCATCAAAGTTCAATTTGAACCACCCTATCGGACGTGGCTGCCATTTTGGAGCGATGGTTGTCTTCAACCCCTTCTCTTGAACAATCATTTACCACTCTCTTAAAATATATCCTACTTGGTAACTTGCTCCTAACTTGTCTTTTCTTCCCCAAGATAATGTCAATTTTCACATCAAGTATGATCTTTCCCGTACCAATACAAGCCCAAAATTGTTTATAATTGCTTGCGTGGTTTTAAATTTCGGCCGGCCGAAATATTTCGGTTTCGGCACAAAACGAAACGAAATTCAAATGAAGTCGTTTCTTTACAAGATTTCACCGAAATTTCAGTAAAATTTCACCGTAATATGGAATTTTAGCCGAAATTAATCGAAATTTCATTTGTGGACTTCAAAATTTCCACCGAAATTTTAAAAATGTCCACCGAAATGTTATAATTTCCACCAAAATTTCAACCGAAATCGCCGAAATTGACACCGAAATTTTAGACATTTCGGTCGAAATTAAAAAAAAAATAAACGAAATCATGATCATATTTTTACATTATTTCGGCCCGAAACCGAAATTTAAAATTTCGGTTTTGGTGGTGGCCGAAACCGACACCGAAACCGAAATTTGAAACCTTGTTTGCTTGCCACAACCGGTATGAGAAGGGAAAATGCACCATTATGTGATCCAGCGTCTCCTGCTTGTGAAACGTTCCTTTTTTTAGGATGTCGGAAGTGTTGATTTTTCTGCTACTCATAGTCTGAGCGAATGCAATGATCCTTGGGGGCATAGGGTTTCCAAATTTTGGTACTGCAAGAAGTTCTCCCATTACTTGCGTTCAATCTGAAAAAGAAAGACCGAAGGGAGAATAAACCTTGGGTGTCATGGGTCCAAAGTCTCATCAGAAAGGTTGGGGAAGCAATAATGGGCATGGAGAGAGACTCTAACAGAGAGGAGAAACTAGAGCCTAAGTCTAATATCCCAAGTTATCCTTCCAATACCTTTCCTTGTAAGGTACTCAGAAACTCTTGCTTCTCTATTGGTTGCTAAGAGATATAGGTTGGGGAAAGCATGGCATAGATACGACTCTCCTCGCCACGGGTCTATCCAAAACCTCATACTCCCCATGGTTTTAAATTTTGGCCGAAACGAAATATTTCGGTTCCGGCCGTGACCGAAACCAAATTTACATGAAGTCGTTTCTTTACAAGATTTCGGAGAAATTCAATTCCGAAATTTCGCCGAAATGTCACCGAAATTTCAGTTCGTTTTTAGCCTTTTTTTTGGAAATTTTAAATAGATCTACCAAAATTTTAAAAAAGTCTACCAAAATGTTATAATTCCCACTGAAATTTATGAAATATTCACCAAAATAGCCAAAATTTCCACTGAAAATCACTGAAATTAGCACCAAAATTTTAGACATTTCGGTCGAAATTAAAAAAAAAAATACGAAATCATAATCATATTTTTATATGATTTCAGCTGAAATTTCGGCCCGAAACCGAAACGTTTCGGTTGCGACGGAAACCAACACCGAAACCGAAATTTAAAACCTTGGTACTCCTACCCTTCCCCACCCTACACCTAACTAGGGGTTCATACCAAGGAAGCAAGAATCTTCCCCGGAACCTGATTCCGAATTGGGAATCTCCATGCTTCCCCAAAAAGTGGGAACAGTGCTTCCCCAAAAAGTGTTAATCGCGCTTCCCCAACCATGGGAATCACACTTCCCCAAAATGGGAACACGCTTCCCTATCGCTTCCCATCGTTTTAATTTTATGGGAAACACAGTTCCCCAGCGCTTCCCCGACGCTTCCTTTAGTCAATATATGCAACTTAGTGAGGTTCTTCTAACTTAAGCATAGCCTGATGCATACCAAGCGTTTATAATTACAAGAAATAATTGAAAAGGATGGTAAGAATGGAGTGCAAATATTATGAGGTTGGTGCATAATGGATTGCCAATGATGGATTAAATTCTATAATTTTTAATCCTAGATACAACTACATTGAGGGGTGAGACTTTCTTTCACTTGTCAAAAACATTACCAATTGCATTAAAAAAAACCACATTATTTGGTCTTACAGGTTCATACTAACCTTGTTTGCCCACTTCAGTCCACATGCATTGCATAGAGTCTTTGGGCCAGCAGGCCCTCGACGCATCATCGGAGTTGATTTTTCACTAGTACCACAATGTTGACATCTGCATAGACCATATAACGATTACAAAGACAAGATACAGCAATTGAAAAACAGTAATAATGACACCTTGAAAGAAACAAAAAGTAGGTTAACCCATTCCATCCAATTCATTAGAAATGATTCTTTCTGACAAAATGAAAATTCATGTAACAAAAGACGGCCAGGAACTTACGCAGTCACTTGAGGAGTTTCTTCCGGAGTGTTCTGTGAAGGATCCCATCCTATAGGCAATACCGGTTCCTCAGAACTCGCCTTGGATGATGCAAACTGACCTTTCTTACGGTGCATCCTAAAATTCAAATATGTAAGTAAACTAAAATGTCAGCTCATTCAAGCAAACAAGTAGTAATTGTAGGATAGGCATCTTAATAAATCCTTTTCATGGATACAGAAAGAGGCATGCTCATACTTTAAAGAATCACAAAAGCTAGAATTAGAAAAGGAACATCTTGCAAGAAAGATTTTTTTTGTTGGTAAACGAAATTCATCAGAAAAAGAGTGATACAATGCAGAAACAGCCAGGGAGACATTGCCCCGGCATCAATACAACTTATACACACATTACAACATTTAGCGGAAATATGTTTCCTATCTTTAATTCTGGTCTTTCTATTCATTCCTTCGCAAACACATCAGCAATCTCATTAGAGGAACTTGGCTTATTGTCAAGCCTAGGTATGAGCATTCTACACAAATAGAGTACCTCTAGTATGAAAGGTCTGTCTCCATGGGCAAGCTGACCATCGTTGAGCCCATGAGATTGCACTTTGGGAATCTCCTTCAATTATGAGATTCCCAAAAAGTGTCACCTTCAAAATTTGGAGCCCGGTTAAAACATCTCAATTCAGCTTCATTTGAATCAGTCTCACTAATTGGGCTGGAATTAGTTGTGATAAATTCAGCTCTCATCAAAGTTTAGTTTGATAGTAGTTCAAGTGAGGTGGTTGCCAACAGTGTGAGAGTCTTGACTGATGCATTTTCTCCACAATGGTTAATTTCCAATTTCGTAAGGCTTCATTGATAGAAAGAGTGTTAAAGGAAATCTTGCATTTTGCCATCGAATTAAGCCCGTTTTTAATTTTGTTACTGTCTTATCAAATAAGTTACTCATTTCCTTGAGGGAGGGAGGCGGTCTCTCTCTCTCTCTCTCTCTCTCTCTCTCTCTCTCTCTCTCTGTATTTTTTGAGCCTTGCCCTCTCTTTCTTCTCTCTCCCCATTGCTGGCTCTCTCTCGTCTCCCTTTTTCCTATGTATTTTTTGAGTCTCGCCATCTCTTTCTAGTCTCTCCCCATGGTTGGCAAAAGATGAGACGTGGAGGCCGGATCTAGAACCGATGAGGCCAAATCTTTAGTATGGCTGTTCCGTGGTGGCTAGATCAGGGGTCATGGAGGCCGGATCTGGAGTTGTCGAGGCCGTGAAGCTGGATCTGGAGCCAAGGAAAACTGCAGAAGTTGCCGGAGGCGGTGAAAAGCAGTAGGTTGCTGGATCCGGAGACGTGGGAGGTCGGCTATAGGTGGAGCAAGGCCGTGGAGGCCGTGGATTATCGGATTTGGAGGCAGTGAGGATTTGGGAGGCTGTGGATTGCCGGATTAGCAATAGGGCTGCTGGGTTTGGATGGTAGGAGGTTGTGGTCATCGTAATCAAGATCGTGGGTGGTGGCCTGAGGACGGGTGTGGTGGCCAGTGGCAATGGAGGTTGCCGGATTCTTTATGACGGTGGTAGTAGCTAAGACTCCCTCGGCGGAGATGATTTTGGTGGAGGAGGTGGAGGTGGGACCGGAGGTGGTGACCGCGGTGATTGGTGGTGGTATGGGATGGAGGTCGCCAGAGATCCGACGATGTTGTTGGATGGTTGGCTATCGTGCACGTTGAGGGCACACGATAGCTATGGGCCTTTGAGCGGAATTTTTGAAAATCGAATTCGGAATATGGTGGAGAAGTCTGTGTGACATGGCAAGTCACGATCTTGACTGGGTGGGCCCTACAATATGGCATTTTTTGTTGGATTCGATACAATTAAGGCTACTGGGTAATGTAAGGGGTAATGGGTTTCCTTTGGGCCAAGGACCATGCTCCTGGGGAATTCATACTATGTTGCTGGTATGAATATATTTGTCATTTTTTCAAAAAAAAAAGTTACTGGTTTCCTTGAAGATTCGAGAATTTCTCTCCAAATGTGACAAATGGCGGCATATGGTACTAATCTCCATGCTGCCTTTCCAACATCATGCTTGCCACCACCATCCATAAGAAGACCACTCTAGGAGGAGCCAATAAGTACCATAATTTTAACCAAGAAGAGCTTTTGTTGTCATCTTCTACCAAACATCAGAAAAAAGACATTATCGTGAAGGTTTCTTGAAGATTCAAAATCCAAATCCTCCTATTGAGTTCTTGGCAAGAAATGTAAATTAAATCAAGAGCCCCAAAGAGTTAAGCTAGGCTATCAATCTTACTTTGATTGAGGTTTTTGCTAGGGTTAATTACACGTCCCTACTTCCATCAAAGCAATATTGAATTCTCACTCCTTTATGTCATACTAGAAAATAAAAGCCCATAAAAGGGGGAATAACCAAATATCTTCCCAAAATCTTCCCCAAAATCTAATTGCCCACGCCCACACCAATACACACCCACACTAAACCTAATTTTGACTCATACAAGGTATGAGACTTCCAAATGAACATTCCAAATGAACCGCCATGCCCCCAAACCTTTTTCCTATCAGTGGATCTCTACACTCATTCCCCCACTCTTTCCCAGATTTTCCCCGAATAATGGCGCCACAAAGGATATTTTTCTTCACCAAGCCTCCAAAGCCAAGGTGATTCCCATCCCCATGGCGCCTATCTGGTTTATTCAGGAAGATGGAGGACGTTATGTCATCTGATTGTTTCTATTCCCACATCCAACACGAAGGACATTCTTAGGCAGATTAGCAAATATTTGGTGTTCCTATAACAAGATAATCAGTTGGCATCAAATGCTTCGATTTGTTTTGTTCATTTTTTGAGTTTATTTGAATTTTCTTGGTTTCTTTTTATGTTTGAGCCCTTTTGTGGGCCTTGCTTCAGCTTTGAATAATGCAACTCAACTCAACTGAGCCTTTGTCCCAAACTAGTTGAGGTCGGCTAATGAATCCTTTAGAAAATTTTCATGAAGGTGAAAGAATCTACCCGGCTCAAATTGACTACGTCTAATCCTGACACTGGTTGGGTTCGTCTACATGGATCATTTTCTTCCATTCTCTCCTATCCAAGGTCACGTTCTCTGTTATGTTCCTAGCCGTCAAGTCTTTCCTCACCGTTTCTACCCTAGTTGTTTTCGGTCTGCCCCTACCTCTTTTTACTCCATCAACTTGGCACGAGTCACTTCTTCTCAGTGGAGCATCCAAAGGCCTGCGTTGGATATGCCCAAATCATCTTAAAGCGGCGCTCTCTCATCTTCCCCTGAATTAGTGCCACCCCCACCTTTTTACGGATGTCTTCATTTTTATTTCTATCTAACCTTGTGTGGCCGCACATCCATCTAAGCATTCGCATCTCTGTTACACTCATTTTATGCACATGTTGTTTCTTGGTAGCCCAACATTCTGAGTTGTACAGCATGGCTGGCCTCACAACTGTCTTATAAAACTTTCCCTTCAACTTGGTAGGTATCTTACAGTCGCACAGAACTCATGAAGCATGCTTCCACTTCAACCAACCTGCTCTTATTCTGTGGTTAACATCCTCTTCAATCTTTCCTTATGTAAGATTGAACCAAGATAGCGAAAGATATCCCTTTTAGGTACCTCCTGTCGAGTCATATTTACTACATCCTCGCCCCGCCTCCTTACATTACTAAAGTTGCACTCCATATACTCTGTCTTAGTCCTACTCAGTCTAAAACCTTTGAATTCCAAAGTAGTTCTCCATAACTCTTAGTATTAACACATGCTTTGGTTTTGTCAATTAATACTTAGTCATCTGGAGATAACGTACACCACGGCACCTCATCCTGGATACCCTCCGCAAGTTCATCCATAACTGGTCAAACAAAGGAAGGAAGAATAATGCACCAGTCAAAAAAAGGAAGGAAAAATAAGAAAGAAAGAGAAATTAAAACGCAGGTAAAATGGTTACATTTTTTTTTTGCATGACAAAGTAAGTGGTTACAATTAATAAAGTAAATAACTAAATATAACAACAAAATATGAACAGATATAATATTTAAAAATAATAAAGACAAATTAAAATGTGGGTAAATGGTTAGAAAAGTAAATGCAACAACAAAATTTGATAACTAACAAATTATCAAATATTGGCAGATTAAATATTTTATTATTTTTGTAATTAATTTTCCAGGCATACCACTTGTGTGACTTATTGACTCCTAATACTACAACTCTACTGTATATGATATGGCATAGATAATACACTATCACTTTGTCTTGATTCTAGCCATGGCAAGATAAAACAGACTTAATAACGACCTTCAAGGAGAAATTCATGGGAAAATATCTTTCCTTCTGCTATTTGTTTTCATTCTTTTTTATGGGCTTGAATGGCCATCTCGGTCCCCTTTTGGGCTTGCCCCTCATTTAATAAAATGTTGGATCCAAAAGAGAGAGAAATTAACTGGAAAATATCAAGAGATTTTTTCTCACTACGAACTATGACTACAAATACGACAGTAACACAAGTCTAGGAAAGCAATGCTAGTGAATTATTTGAAAACTACAGCCAAAACTTTAAAAAAATGTATTAATTTGGTTTTTCCAAATTACAACACATCTGAGGAAACACGATAATTATCATTAAGACAAAGTACTTTAATGGAAACCGTCCAGATTTAATAGAAGTTGGGCCAATCGGAAATGAATTACAACAGAGGTATAGATTATCCAACTAATTACCTGAGAGCAACCTCTTTGCGGACATTATACCGGATTTTCTTACCAAAATATCGGTCTTTTCGCTTTTCACGGAACCTAATAAGAGATGCGAGTCTTTGTGGAACATTCGAGCGTCGTGGAGTATCACCACCCTGACAAAAATGCAGATAACGCAGTTAACGAAAACACCAGCCAGTACCATAAAAGTAATAATAGTAGTAATAAGAGTAATAATAATAGTAATAACAACTATAATAATAATAATGAACTTCTACAGTTTCAGAAATACCTTGCTATTCTGATGACTAGATGCTTCAACAACAGACACACCAGAATGCAATTCACGCCCACCCAAAAGCAGCAGGACTGCTTGCACCTGTAGCACACACATCTCCACATAAGTTATGACTGGATTTGAAATACACTAACTGGCAAACAGCATAACCAGCAAGCAGTTGAAGATAATGATGTGAACTGAGAATAAAGAAGGAATAATCCAACAAAACCACAACTTCAACTATTCATATGCACCAACAGTTTATAGCTTGAGCTGATAACATAGAAGATGCATACTCAATATAACTTAGTGTGAAATTACAGTAGATGC